>NC_080783.1:189504527-191003277 GCF_028018385.1 Neofelis nebulosa | reverse complement strand
CCTCTCATTTTTCAGGTGCAGCCTGTTTCTGAGATGGCCTGTTATTACCTGTGTTTATTTTTCTCCAAACCTTTGAAACCCTGAACTAGCGGTTCTGCCCCTTTCAGAAATAGAGTACTCTTTACCTTTCACAGATCTGATGGCTATACTTTAGTACATTTCTGCTGATTTAGGTTATTGGCTATTTAGGTTTATAATTTCTGTACCTTTCACTTTCATTTATCTCTGAAAAAGAGATAAAAGCTACACAGCTTTACCCCTCACATAGCTGGAAGGGAGCCAGCCAGCCCGTTTGCTGTGGTGCTAATATAGCCTTCAGGCCTGGGTTTCTGCTGCCCTGTGCCTGATAGCTGGGCTGCAGGCTTCTCCGGCATGCTCCTGGGAACATAGGGTGAGGTCTTTTTTGAGAGGTCCCATCCAAGCTGGGTGGTTTCAGAAGCCTCGATTTCCAGGGCCCTGATGGAGCATAGGCCTACTCTGTCTGCTTCGCGTCTAGAATAGAAGAAAGACATGGACTTAATGAGCAGTGCTACAGGTTAGCTTTCATCTCTCTTTCCAGATGCTCCTGTGTCCTGCTCCATTGCAAATAGTAAGACCAGCAATACTCTAGAGAAGGATTTAGATCTTTTGGCTTCTGTTCCATCCCCCTCTTCTTCAGTTTCCAGAAAGGTGAGTCACGTGGGCTCCTCCGAATTAAAGAGCATTTTGAAAAGGGTAATTTTGATAACTTAGTAATGGAGCCAAGTCATACTTCCTTGGTGGAATTGGACTTCGGTTTTCTTGATTTCTTGATTCTTCCCTTAATATTGTCATCTCTGTTACAGCCCAAGATTACTATTCATTCCATTTTGTCTCCTGCCCCAAAAGAGTGAGTCCTTTGAGTGGGCTTCTGTTGAAGGTGTGTCACCTTATAAAGGCTGCTACTTTAGGTCAGCTCCTCAGCGTGAGCTACTGCCAGAGAATTTGCAGGTTTGAAAGACTTGAAACTGTTAATGACCACCATCTGTGGAATGCCTGCTTAGGACCAGGCACAGTGCTAGGTGATTTTGTATATCAGCTTGCATATTTGTTTTATAATTTAAAATATTTACCACAACCCTACAAAACAGGTAGTTTATTGATGAGGAAACATGAATTCAGAAAGGTTATGTGACTAGCCTCTCATTATGCGACTAGTAAACGGCTGTGCTGGGACCTAAACTCCGTTCTCTGTGGCTGCATCATTTGTAGGTTGTTTTTATTTGTTTGTTTTTCACCAAATCTGTAGATTTGTTCTGTAGATCAAAGAATTGTACCAGAACTTAACTATCCGGTGTTTTCACATATTTGTATGGTAGGAATGTTAGGAAGCTATTAACTTGAGCCGTGAATTCTTATTGCAGATGTTAGAAGCGGCAGAGAGATGAGGGAGGTCCTTACCGAGACCCCTGTGAGGACCATTCCAATTCTCCCCCTCCCCTCTTTGCCCTAAGGTTGTAGGTTCCATGCCAACTTCAGGGAGTGCTGGCTCTGTTCCTGAAAACCTGAACCTGTTTCCAGAGCCAGGGAGCAAATCAGAAGAAACAGGCAAGAAACAGCTCTCAAAAGACTCCATCCTTTCACTGTATGGATCCCAGACACCTCAAATGCCTGCCCAAGGTAGATTTCATGGGGGTGGTGGCAAAATGCCAGATAGAGACAAGAGGACTTCTATGCAAGAATTATTTGTTGTAACAGAGAGCAATTGCTTTGGGGGCCAGGACGTTATACTGCAAACAAACCTGAACCTGACATTTTTTTGTGAAGCTACGAAGTGTCAGCAGATGGGTAGTAATGTAACTCAGAGCCATACTCCTGTGGGGTCTGGTGTCACACTTGTGTGAAGTCTGACTGAAGGTCTGGACCTGGACCCTAAAAGGAAAGTGGCTAAGTCGGCAGCCCACTGGTAAGCTGTCGCAAGCCTTGTAGGGAATCTATTTTGCTATGTAAACGAGCATTCTGAGTTGAGTAGAAATGCTACTGAGAAATTCTAGCTGGAAAGGAGTAGCCAGTGAGAATTTAGATTGACTTTGTGCACTTTCCTCTTAAACCGATCTGTGTGTGTGTGTTTTCTTGGCAGCAATGTTCATGGCTCCAGCTCAGATGGCGTATCCCACAGCCTACCCCAGCTTCCCTGGGGTCACACCTCCTAACAGCATAATGGGGAGCATGATGCCCCCTCCAGTAGGCATGGTAGCTCAGCCAGGAGCTTCTGGGATGGTTGCCCCCATGGCCATGCCTGCAGGCTATATGGGTGGCATGCAGGCTTCAATGATGGGTGTGCCAAATGGAATGATGACCACCCAGCAAGCTGGCTACATGGCAGGCATGGCAGCTGTGCCCCAGACAATGTATGGGGTTCAGCCAGCTCAGCAGCTGCAGTGGAACCTTACTCAGGTGAGCTACCCCATTTACTTGGGACAAGGGTTTTTGAGCCTTCCTCAAGGCCATCTCATTTTGTCTCTTCCTTATTCTTTGAACCCTTACAGTGTAGATGAGATAGATAATGCGGAGACCTTCTTAGGTTTGCCACGCCCTTTTCTTTTCCAGATCTGCCCAATGGCAGATTTTCTGAGGAGTTCTGGGTTACTGTAAAATGAGGGCAACTGCCTAAGTCTAAATTTCTCCACACTTATATTAAAACAATAGCAGAAACAACCTATACAGATAAACAAGGAGTGCAAATAAAACCACTCATAACCCATGACTACCACATCCAGTAGACAGAATACTCCAAACTTCAAGTTACATGGTGGTGATCAACCAAATCCAGCAGAGCCGTCATCAGAGAGACTTGTGTGGAAAGACTAGAAGGCGCAGGGGGCTAGAGGTGACAGAACATAGATAAAATCATCCCCTAGAAAGAGAAAGACGTATCTCAATCAGGGGCACATTGAGAAGAGGTCTGAGACTTAGCAACTAGAACTCTGGTTACGTGGAGAATTGAAAATGAGGAGCTTGAAATATACAGGGTAATACATGGTAGCTCTGGAAAAGTATTGCTTCTAGGGTAATGGAGGTGACTTGGAAGAGGTGCTCTTTGGGGACCTGGTCGTGAAGGGAAAGTAACAAATGAGAAGTGGAAAGAAGGAATTACAAGATGAGAAGATAAACCATCCTCTCCCCCCCATCCAAATACTCATTTCACTATAGTGACAGAAGAGGGCACTCTTGAACTAAGAACTCTAGCAAGCCTCCCCAAACCCTCACACCTGGCTGTAGTGTTGCTGATTCAGAAGAACAAGGCACTACAAGATAAACAGAAGGTGGCAGGTGACGTTTATACAGAACTACTATGGGAAGAAACTAGAAAATGAAAATCAAAACATTTCAATAAATGAAAATTCTCCTCCCCAAAACCGCCATGAACAGAAGAAAACTGTTACACAAACCACCAACCCGAAGGAAATGCCCTTTAATACTGGAAGACAAAACAGCTTGAATCAGAAATTTAAAAGCTTAGAACCAAAATCGACAAAAAAACTGGAAGTTGTGAAATGAAACTACTAAATTCAGGAAGTAAATTGAAAAAAGACAATTATCATAGAAATAAAGACTGAATTACAGGTTACCCAGAGGAGAATAGATTCAACTGAAAATACATTTGGCATTGAAGAAAGTCATGAAACAGGTAAGAGAATGGAAACTAAATATAGATAGAAAGCAGGAAAATAAATCCAAGAGAAAGTGATACAGAAATTAAGCAAAGAAGGCCTAACATAAATATATTTGGAGACTGCCAAAGAAGAAAAACAATATAGTGGAGCAGAATTAATATATTTAAATCTGTAATACAAGAAAACTTCCTATAAATAAAAGACTTGAATACAGTATTGAAAGAGCCTACTGTGTATGGAAAAGTTGATCCAGAATGGTCAACTCTAACATACATGTCAGTAAACTTTGAGACTTTATGGAACAAGAAAAATTCTCAGGGGTCCAGCCCTCCCCTTACCACCACCCAACCCCCAAGATCTGCCATCTATAAAGCAAAAGGAACAGACTTCTAACAGCAACAGACAAAACAACAACAATGGGAGTAGGGTTTTCAAGGTACCCACGTACACATGAGACAGGTATTTTATAGCTAGACAAGCTATCATCCTTCAAGGATTGAAGCCATTGAAAAAAAAATCTTTAAAAAAATCTTAAATATGTAAGAAGTCAAGACTTACAAGTCTTTCCTGAGGAGTATACCAGAAGACAAGCTTCATCCATTTAAGAGATGACTGAGGACATTTTGGCAGAAGGACCGATGGTGATTAAATATTTAATTGAGAATCTAAAATTAAGGTAATGATAAGGGTAGAAGAATATATATTGTCTTCTGAACAAACAATGCAACTGAACATAATGGGAGGAGAAAGTGAGAAGGGGGACGTAGAATAAACTGATTGTTAGGAAATAGGTGGAAGTCCAAGGGTGAAATAAGCTGACAAACCAAATGGTAGAAACTTGAGTACAGACTAAAGCAAGCAAAAGAAAGTATTAGCATAAAGGTAACCACTAGAACAAAAATGAAACCTTATAAATGCCAAGCAAATATTTTAGAAGAAAATGGAATGCATAGACTATGAAGTACAGCAAATATAATAAACACAGCAAAAATGTAATGTGGTAAAATTAAGACCAAACACATCAGTCATATCAATAGGTGGCTCTTCTATGAAAAGAAAAAGATGTTTAAATTGGCTCACAGAGCAATGGCTGATTTTACACTAGATGCAAAGAAACCCAACTGAAACAAGAGTGATTCCAAGTCTGAAAGCAAAGAGATGGGTGAAGGAGTATCGGTGGAGCAGCGTGCGTGCATGTCCACACGTACGCATGCCCTTGCTATCTTTCTCAAGTTTAGGAGGCGAAGTTTAACTGCTTTATAAAAACTGTCTTCGTGTTTTCCTTTTTCTGGAGTCTGGAATCATCTATATAGTATTGGTCTTTGGAGATAGGGTGGAATTCGGAATTCCCGTGTGCCACTGTATGGGCCTTTTGCTTTTTGTGTGTGTACTAATTCTTTGATAGCTTTCTCTGTTCTATGAAAGTCAGCTGTGGAAAACTCTAGGTGCCTAGATTAGCCAGTGAACCTAGGGCTTCAAATTCATTTATCAAAGACTATACCAAGCAGTCTGTCTCATGACTTTTTAGTTTCCTGTTTCAGTAGTTATTTCTCCCTTGTCATTTCCTATTTTGTATGTTTGTGTTCTCCTTTCCCTTTGCCCTTGCTTTCAGTTAGGTTAACTGGTGGTCTATTTTGTTAATTATATATATTTTTTTAAAACCCACAGGATTTTGTTTTATTTATTCCACAAGTTTTTGTTTGTTTGTTTTTGACTTCAATTTCTGGTTTATCTCTATCGTTTCCTTCTTATGCTGTCTTTTGATTCACTTTTGCTTTTCTTTTTCTAGCTTTCATAGGTGGGATTTTAATTTGCCTATTTTCAGTCCTTCATGTTTATGTGTATAAGTAATGAAGTGCTGTGAAACTGATTAGGACATGTCAAGAGGACATATGAGCCAACTTCCAGAGGCTCCCACTGTCCAAACGTGGGATAGTGTGAACATCCAAAAGAGTCATACTGATGGATTATAACACTGAAGGGAAAACAAAAATCCATGAGTCCATAGTGATTCATATTTTTTTTTAACGTTTATTTATTTTGGGGACAGAGAGAGACAGAGCATGAACTGGGGAGGGGCAGAGAGAGAGAGACACACAGAATCAGAAGCAGTCTCCAGGCTCTGAGCCATCAGCCCAGAGCCCGATGCGGGGCTCGAACTCACGGACCGTGAGATCGTGACCTGAGCTGAAGTCGGCCGCTCAACCGACTGAGCCACCCAGGCGCCCCTCATATTTTTAAATGGGTGTGGAAGAGAGAGGGAGGGAAAGCCTTATTTACAGTGCCTTAGATTTACAGTGCCTAGATGCCTTATGGCATCTAGTAATTGTAGAAAGAATAGGGTATTCACATATTCTCCAAGAAATACCCTTTAGATTACATACACATTACAGTGAAAAAAAACACAGTGGATACTACCCTAGCCAAGTGCTCAAACATCAGATTAGCAACAATGGGACAAATTAATATCATGTGCCTCCTGGTATCTTGTACTAAGAAGGACACAATATCACTTCTATAGAAATCTTGCCAAAAGTATTTAACCAATCATGAGAAAATGGAAGGTGAATCCAAATCAGAGGATTTACTGCAAAATAACGGCCTGGATTCCTAAAACGGTGTCAAGAAAGAAAAAGTGGTGGGGGAATTATTCTATATTAAAGGAGACAAGAGACATGAAAATGAACTGTAACATATATTATTGTATTCATATCAAATTTCTTGTATTGTGGTTCTAGGAAAGTGTTCTTTCTTATGAGATGCCTCCTAACTTACTAAGAGATGAAATGTTATGTTCTGCAATTTTCAATGCTCATCAAAATGTCATATATATATATATATATATATATATATATATATATATATATATGAAGATCCCACACAAGATATATCTATCTCAGAGAGAAAATATGGCAAGGTGTTAACAATTGTGAATTTAAGGAAGGATATATGGGTTTCGTTATATTCTTTCAGCTTTTCTATAAGCTTGAGGTTTTCTTTAAAAAATATTGGTGGGAGAAAAATAGAACTTCTTAAGAAAAACACTTGTACAGAAATGTACCAGGCTTGGGAAATTTAAGGCATTTTTCTTAATAAGTAGTTTCTTCTGTTCACTTCCAGAGGCCAGTCTTTCAGTCTCATTCATAAAGAGGCCTCAGCCCCACCCAGACCTTATTCCACTGGTTCTTTTCACCCAGCAACTTCCCTTCTCACACACTGAAGACACGTTGGTCTTTTTTTCTTTCTTTCTTTCTTTCTTTTTTTTTTTTTTTTTTGCCTTCCTTTGTTCATTCTGAACAGTCCAGTTTCTCTTTCTTTTTCTCTGACACTGACAGTAATAACTCTGCTGGAGATAGGACAGGAGTGCTGGTCCGGGGCTCCTCTGTAACTCTCGGGGCCGGCAAGTTAACAATAGGCCCCTTCTTTTTAGGATGAAAGATTAGAAAGGAATAAAGAGAATAGCTTCTCACGATGCTTTTATGTTGACTAGCCCTAGGATTCCTTTCCTTCCCTGAGCACTCGTCTCTGTCAACATCTCCTTTCTGAAAAGTCCTTCATTTACGTGATCTGGAGCCCTCAAAATGATCTGTTAAGGTTCAGGGCAGATCTGTCCCATAACAGTTTCCCTTGTCTCATTGCCCCCTCCCCGCAGACAGAAGGACTCCTACCCTGTCTTTTTGCAGTAATTGGCTGCATGCCCACAGCCTGGTCTGAAAGTCTCCTCTCTCCCTTTCAGATGACCCAGCAGATGGCTGGGATGAACTTCTGTGGAGCCCATGGCATGCTGAGCTATGGACAGTCGATGAGCGGCGGAAATGGACAGGCAGCAAATCAGACTCTCAGCCCTCAGATGTGGAAATAAAAAACAAAACACCTGTATGGCTACCACTCTCCTCAGCCCTCTCTCCCCCACTTTTCCTCTTTCCCCAACTCCTCCCACCCCATCCCCCTTTCCTACCTCTCTTTTTGGTTTAGAAATTACTCAATCTGTCGTTTGGGGGTTGGCATTCTGCCCAGCCCAGCCACTTCCCGGACACGCAGGCCTCTCTGTTGCTTTATGACGAACATGTCCCCTCGCCATCCCGCCTTCCTCTGCAGCCTCAGCCCCAGTCCTCTCCTGGCACCAGCACCTTAGGAATTGTTGGCAGAAGGCACTTAAACTGTGGGAGAAAAGTGCACACCTTTGAGTACCTTTCCCGTGAGGTTAAACCTCCTATCAGACTCTCAGGAAGGTCTGTAGGTGTTGTCTTTTAGGCAAAGAGGGGAAGGTGTAGAGGTACTTCCGTATGTGTTGCTAAGCTATTTCTGCATGTTTAAATTTTTGGTTGAAGAGGGAGGCATCATGCTCCCATAATTTATGGGAAAGAAGAAAGTACTGAAATCAAATTAAATACCCCTTGCGTCTTAGGTCAGGTTGGCCCTAGCCCTGAGCTGAGGCAAACACCCTGCTGTAGGGATGAGCAAAAATACTACTCTACTTTGCCCTGAATCGAGGCTTCAGGACTCGCCGCTTCAGTCAGCATTTATTAGCACCAAAGACTTTACGAAGGTCCCACACGAGAACACACACCCTGCCCCGCCTCCATGCTACCTGCAGTGGGATCTGGCTGTATGGCTGGAGGACCAGCCCCTCCAGCGGGAATGCAGAGCTTAATGTGTGTACTGAGTGTGTGTGTGTGTGCGCGCGCGTGTGTGCGCGTGGATCCTTTCCCCATCTGCTCTGGGTGTTTTGTTTTGTTTTAGGTTTACACAGAGAGGAGTTAATTTATCAACAGCCTAAAACTGTTGCCACTTTTTCTTATAGTTTAAAAAAATTGCAGTCTCACAGATCTCTCTCTTCCTCCTCCCCCTTCTCTCCCAATCCACCAGTCACTCTCTCATGCCTATGGTATCCCAGGCTGCTGTTTCCCCACCTTCTCCAGGTGTGTGAGGCAGAGAGCCTGGAGCTTTCCTCTCGGTCATTATTCACCCTACGTGAAAATTAAAACGAGAAAACTTTGCTTAAAAGATTTCACCTGTGGGAACCACAATTCCTGGTTGCCTTTCTCCTGTGTATGTGTAAATTCCTTAATAAATATTGCAGGGAAGGACCATTTGCTTGGCTCTTGCTGTGTATCACTCATGGAGGAGGGGGAGCTGCACCTAGGTTTTCTGCTTTCCAAGCGCAGTTCCCCCACTTCCTGGATTCTAAAAAAATTCTATACTGGGCATGCCCCAAGGACAGGGCCCAGGCTCCGGTGGTCAGAGAGGGGAGCTTTGTCCTTTGTCCAGTGGTGTCTGGAGGCGTAAGCTGAGGGAACCGTGCTTATCCGCTCCTGCTAGAGCCACAGAACACGGAACCCAGAAGTCCTTTACTCCCCAACAGATGGAGAAGCCGAGAGCCACCTCCCTTCCTGCTGCCCTCCCTTCTTTCCTTTGAGGACACCTTCTAAATACCTTCAGAGGTAATGAGAGGATAGCACAGTGGCGAAGAAAGTAAGCTATGGATCAGGCTGCCAATATTCATATCCCCTCCTGGGCAAGCTACCGAACACCTGGGTCTCAGTGTAAAGTGGACCCAATGGTCAAATGAAGCAATTCCTGTGGTACATTCTGCGCGGTATTGGACCCTGAGCATTCAAATGTTAGCAAGGATCGTGTGCCAGGCCTATGCTGGGCATTAACTCATTCAGCAAATATTTCATAAGTGTTTTCGCAATATGCCAAACACTAAGCAATGAATCAGTACTCCTCAATTTCATGGGATAAGTGTGGCAGGAGAGACAGAAAACAAGTAAATAGACTGTTTAATTTCAGATAGTAACAGTACAAGGTAGGACAAGTCAAGAGGAGAGAGTGGGTGCGTGACCACCAAGATGGAGTGAGTAGTCAGGAAGTTACATTTGAACTGAGACCTGAATAAGCAGCCACTTCTGTGGAGATTTAGACAATAGAGCAAGCGTAAATGTCTGCCTTGGAAATTGTTTGGCTGGAGGTATTGGTTTGGGAGTCATCAGGGTATGGATGGTGTGTGAACCCATGAGACCAGATGAAGTACCTAAGGAGAAAGCATGGAGAGAAGAGGACTGAGCCTTGGGACCCATCAGCTTGTAGAATTTGGGAAGAACAGATGAGCAAAAATGAATCTGACATAGTTTCTGCTCTTAAGTTCACAGTCTCATGGCACAACAGATTTAGAATTGCTTATATGGTATATTACGGGAGCTCAGGGGCTCCTAGCCCAGTCAGGGATACCTCTCTAAGGATCAGGGTGTCAGAACTAGTCTTACAGGGGAGGTAGGAGTTAACCAGCAGGTTGGATGTGAGCGTGGAGAAAAGTATAAAAGACAGCACCCTGTGAACAAAGATAAAGAGCAAGAACATTTGGGGAAGCACAAGCAGTTCATTGTATGGTCTGATGTGAGTCAGTACGGGGAGGAGTGAGACTGAGGTATGGCCAAGCCAGATCATGGGGGCTTCCTATGCCCTAGGAAGGAGTTAGCCTTAGTGTTGTAAACGGTGGAGTGACACAGAGTTGCGTTTGAGGCTGCTCACTCTTGCACTGCTAAGAACAATGTGTTCGAGGGAACGAGACCAGATCTAGTGGACCAGAGAGATGGCGAAAGCTGAACCCAGGCCATGGTAGGTGGGGGTAGGGGAGAATGGAGTGAGAGCAGCATTTCATGAACTGCGTATGAGGCATGTGAGATGCTAAAAGGTGTCCCACAACACCGAAATAAGTTTGGGAAAGACCTCATGTTATATCGCCTCTTGTGCATCTAGAATATAATATCCACATAGTAATGGCTCCGAAAAGTCCTGTGGTAAAGACTTAAAAAAAAATCAATAGGCCAGGGCGCCTGGGTGGCTCAGTTGGTCAAGCCTCTGACTTCGGCTCAGGTGATGATCTCACCGTTTGTGAGTTCAAGCCCCACACTGGGCGCTGTGCTGACAGCTCAGAGCCTGGATCCTGTTTCGGATTCTGTTTCCCTCGCTCTCTGCCCCTCCCCCGCTCACGCCCTGTCTCTCTCTCTTTCTTAAAAATAAATAAACATTTTTTTTTTAATTTTTAATGTTTATTTATTTTTGAGAGAGACAGCGATAGAATGTGAGTGGGTTAGGGATAGAGAGAGAGGAAGACACAGAATCTGAAGCAGGCTCCAGGTTCCAAGCTGTCAGCACAGAGCCCGACGTGGGGTTCGAACTCACAAGCTGTGAGATCATGACCTGAGCTGAAGTCAGACGCTCAAACAACTGAGCCACCCAGGCGCCCAAAAATAAATAAACATTTTTTAAAAAAGATTCTTCCATGTCTCTCATGGCTTGAGAGCTCATTTCTTTTTAGCACTAAATAATATTTCATTGTTTGGATGTACCACAGTTTACTTACCAATTCACTTACTGAAGAACATCTTGGTTGCTTCCAAGTTTTGACAAGGATAAATAAAATTGCTGTAAATACCCATGTGCAGGTTTTTGTGTGGACGTAAGTTTCTAATTCATTTGAGTAAATAGCGTGGAGTATGATTGCTGGGTCATATGATAAGAGTATGATTACTTTTGTAAGAAACTGCCAAAACTCTTCCAAAGTGGCTGAACCATGCTGCATTCCCATCAACAATGAATGAGTGTCCCTGTTGTGCCACATGCTCGTCAGCGTTTGGTGTTGTCGGTGTTTTCTATCATGGCCATTCTACTAGGGGTATGGTGGTATCTCATTGTTTTAATTTGTAATCCCCTACTGATGTGGTGTCGAAAACATTTTCAGATGCTTACTTGGTATCCATATGCCTTCCTTGGTGAGGCGTCTGTTCAGGTCTTTGCCGATTTTAAAAATCAGGTTGTTTTCTTAGTGTTGTGTCTTAAGAGTTCTTTGTGTACTTTGGATAACAGTCCTTTTTCAGAGGTGTTCTTTTGCAGGTAGTTTTTCCCAGTCTGTGGCTTGTCTTTTCATTTTCTTAAGACCTTTTTTTCGTGTTTTTCTAGCATTTACCAAGACTTATTTTTTCGTGAAATCCATTTTTTATCTGGAATATCTAATAACCATAGAATATTACTTGGGGAAAACAACCAGAAAAAAAATATCTTAGGAATGAGAATTGGGAGGTCTCAGTAATGGATGAGATGTGGGATGGAGGGAGAGAAGGAATCAAATCTCCCACGTTTCTAGCTTGTGCGAGAGAATTAATAGGAGGAAAAGCTGGCTTTTCCCTCTCAGAGGGCAGCTACAGAAAATTAGAAGTTTGGTTTTAGGCATGGTGAATTTGCAATGCCTGTGGTATATTCAGGTCTGGTTGACCAGCTGGAAATGGATTTGAGTCTGAGGTTTGTTCAAGGAAGAAGCTAAGATGGAGAAATGAACTTGAGAGTCAGCCCCATGGAGGTGGTAATCGATGACATGGGATTGGAGGGGATCATACAGGATGGATTTTTTTTTTAATAAGAGCAGGAGCATCTGGGTGGCTTAGTCAGTTAAGCATCCAACTCTTGGTTTTGGCTCAGGTCATGATCTCGCAATTGGCGGGTTCCACACTGACAGTGTGAAACCTGCTTGGGATTCTCTCTCTCTCTCTCTCTCTCTCTCTCTCTCTCTCTCTCTCTGCCCCTCCCCTGCTCATGCTCTCTCTCTCTCTCACTCTCTCTCTGTCTGTCTCTCTCGAAATAAATAAATAAACTTAAAAAAAAATAAGAGCAGTGGGCTGGGCACAGAATCTTGGGGGAATTATTCATGACTTTTTCTTTCTTCCTCCCTCCCTCCCTCTCTCTCTCTCCATTTCTTTCTTCCTTTCTTTCTTTCTTTCTTTCTTTCTTTCTTTCTTTCTTTCTTTCTTTCTTTCTTTTTCTTTCTTTCTTTCTTTTTCTTTCTTTTTCTTTTCTTTCTTTTCTTTCTTTCTTTCTTTCTTTCTTTCTTTCTTTCTTTCTTTCTTTCTTTCTTTCTTTCTTTCTTTCTTTCTTTCTTTCTTTCAGAGAGAAGGGGCACAAGTGAGCAAGGGGCAGAAAGAGAATCCCATGAGGGGCAGGGAGGGAGAGAGAAGCAGAGTTCACCGGATGCAGGGCTTGAGCTCATGAGGACCTGAGCTGCAGTCCACAGTCCAGTGCCTAATTGAGTGAGCCATTCAGGCGCCCCTGGCAAAACAAAACGAGTCCAAGAAAGTGCAATGTCAAGAAGCCTTAGGGACAAGAATATCAAGAAGGAGGGATGATCACAAATATCAAATTAGCAGGAAAATTCAGTGAGATAATGGATTGATAAAAGGACTATTTAATTCAGCATTTGGAAACTTAATGCAGAAGCAGTTTTGTGGAATGGTGGGGCCAGAAGCCAGAGTATGGTGGGCTGGGGAATGAATTGAAGGAGCTGAAAAAGTAGAGAAACAAGCTCTATTCAGTACGTGGTAAGCTTTAAGGGTTTCTCTTTTTTGTTTTTAGGTTTTTTTAATGTTTATTTTTGAGAGAGACACAGAGCACAAGCGGAGGAGGGGCAGAGAGCGAGGGAGACACAGAATCCGAAGCAGGCTCCAGGCTCTGAGTTGTCAGCACTGAGCCCCATACAGGGCTTGAACCCACGAACAGCGAGATCATGACCTGAGCCAAATTCGGACGTTTAACCGACTGAGCCACCCAGGTGTCCCTAATGATTACTCTTAAGAATATAAATAGGGGGGGCACCTGGCTGGCTCAGTCGGTTGAGCGTCCGACTTTGGTTCAGGTCATGAACTCACGGTTTGTGGGTTCGAGCCCCGCGTTGAGCTCTGTGCTGACAGCTCAGAGCCTGGAGCCTGCTTCGCATTCTGTGTCTCCCTCTCTCTCTGACCCTCTCCCACACTCACTCTCTCTCTCTCTCTCTCTCTCTCTCTCAAAAATAAACATTATAAAAATTAAAAAATAATAATTTAAAAGAATAGAAATAGGGTATGTAAATCACAAACCAATAAAGAGGGAAACTTTGGAATAAGAAAATGCAAATAAATAAAAATATCGAGTCTGTAAGCTTAAGGCGAACTAAGAATAAAAAGTAAAAATAGACAGGTAGAATAGAATTAATCATACAATAAATGGAATATTCAAAATATTGAGATTGTCAGATTGGATAATTAAAATCCATTCTCTTGCTTTTTAGACCTTTTTTCTTCTAAGACCACCTGCCTTAAACTGAAGTGTATCCTTTGGAAGTTCCTTTCGTGAAGGTCTTTTTGAGTCTTGCCAGAAGCATAAGGACAGGAAAATGTTTAAAATGAAAGAATGGAATGTTTCCGATTCTGTGTCTCCCTCTCTCTCTGCCCCTCCCCCGTTCATGCTCTGTCTCTCTCTGTCCCAAAAATAAATTTAAAAATGTTGAAAAAAAAAAAATTTAAAAAAATGGGGCGCCTGGGTGGCGCAGTCGGTTAAGCGTCCGACTTCAGCCAGGTCACGATCTCGCGGTCCGTGAGTTCGAGCCCCGCGTCGGGCTCTGGGCTGATGGCTCGGAGCCTGGAGCCTGTTTCCGATTCTGTGTCTCCCTCTCTCTCTGCCCCTCCCCCGTTCATGCTCTGTCTCTCTCTGTCCCAAAAATAAATAAAAAAATGTTGAAAAAAAATAAAATGAAAGAATGGAAAAAGAAAGATCAAGCAAATAATCAAAAGTGAGCAGAGGTCAATATATTGACAAAATAGACTTTAAGGCAGAAAGCAGTATTAGAAACGGAGAATTTCTGTAATAACTAACAGTTCAATTCACAAGGAAAATATAATTCTAAACCAGTATGCATTTTTAACAGCCTCAAAATAAAGCAGACATTTATAGAACTTCAAGGGGAAAGAGATGATCTACCATCAGTGCATAAAACAATCTCCATCAGGCTTTTTTGTAGAAACTGACAGTCTGATTCTAAAATTTATCTGGAATTGCAAAGGACCTAGAATAGCATGATAATTTTGGAAAAAGAACAAACATTTGGAGAGATTACACTACCAGATTTTAAGATTTATTCTGAAACTAGAGTAAGTGTGGAATTGGTGCAGAATAGATAGATCAACACAGTTGAATATAGAGCCCAGTAACAGCCCCAGGCACGTTGATTTACGAAAGCGGCAATGCAGAGTACTGAAAGGAAAGTTGTTCAAATAAAGGATGCTGGGACATTAGATATACATTTAGAAAAAAGTGAAAGTTGACCCTCTACCCCACACCATAACAAAAATGAACTCTAGGTGGATTGCACATCTAAATGTGAGGTGCAAAATGATAAAGCTCCGAAAATGTCATATGAGAGAATATCTATTTGTGGTAGAAGGAAAAAACTGAATAGCACTAATCATAACGAGGTTTATACAGTTGACTAGATTAAAACTAAGAACTGTTTGTCAAAAGATTCCATTAAGCCAGTGGAAAGGCTTGCCACAGAATAAGAATATATTTGAAACGCATGATTAAGGACTTGTATCCAGAGTATATGAAGAACTCCTACAAAATTAGAAAGAGACAGACAACCTAGCAAAAACTAGGCAATGGAGACCTGATTGGCCACTTCAAGGGGATATCCAAATAACTAACAAATATATGAAGAGATGCCCAATCTCACGAGTAATTAGGAAAATACAAATAAGACCATAATGAGACATTACTGAACACCTACCAGAATGGCTAAAATGGAAAAAGGTAATCCAAGTGTTGACAAGAATGTGGGCAAGGGGAACTCTCCTGCACAGTTGGTGGGAGTATAAATGGATACAACTACCCAAACGTCCATCCGCAGAAAAATGAATACACTGGGGTATACTCATACAATAGAATACTAAACAGCAGTGGATATTATCGAACTACAGTTCTATATAACCACATAGAGGAATCTCACAAACTTAACACTGAACACATTTTTCACTATTTTATTTGAAAGTATGGTGCAGACGTAGTGATGCTTCCCCCCTAAATATCTGAGCATGCACTTCCTAAGAATGATATAGTCTCCTATCTATCTAACCACAATGCCATTTTCATACCATTGTAAATTAATAATTCTGTATCACCTAAAATTCAGTCCATTTTCAACTTTTGCCACTTATCCCAAGAATGTCCTTTGTTGCTTTTTTTTTTTAACCATTGCATTTGATTACTATGTCTACTTGATTTCTTTTAGTTTGAAGCCGTGTCAGCTTCTCCCCTCCCCCCCCCATGCCATTGACTTTTTGAAGGACTCAATCCAATTGTTGAAAAGTTCTACATTTTTTTTTTAAAAGAAAGCTTGTTTATTTATTTTGAGGGAGAGAGCACAGGGGAGGAGCAGATAGAGAAGGGGAGAGAGAATCCGATGCAGGCTCTGGGCTGTCAGCACAGAGCCTGACACTGGGCTCCATCTCACAAACCATGAAATCATAACCTGAACTGAAATCAAGAGTTGCATGTTTAACCAAACGAGCCACCCAGGCACCCAAAATTTTCTACATTATTTATCTACCTGGAAACTGGAAATTAGGTCTAGAGGACCAATTAGATTCAGGTTAAATATGTTGGCAGGAATATCTCATAGTTTATTTGGGGTACATCTTATCACTCCAGGGAGCAAAAGATACCCAGAAGAAGGGGCTTATACAGTAATTGGCAAAAATAAGATGCATTAATATGAAAATATTAAGGGTGTTCAATCAAGAAGAGAAAGATATAATTTATAGTATAGTGGTATGTATTGATATGGATGCACCATAGATTTTAGATTTAATGCCCTTCTTGGATAAAGAAATTGTGGTTTATATACACAATGGAGTACTACGTGGCAATGAGAAAGAATGAAATATGGCCCTTTATAGCAACGTGGATGGAACTGGAGAGTGTTATGCTAAGTGAAATAAGCCATACAGAGAAAGACAGATACCATATGTGTTCACTCTTATGTGGATCCTGAGAAACTTAACAGGAACCCATGGGGGAGGGGAAGGAAAAAAAAAAAAGAGGTTAGAGTGGGAGAGAGCCAAAGCATAAGAGACTCTTAAAAACTGAGAACAAACTGAGGGCTGATGGGGAGTGGGAGGGAGGGGAGGGTGGGTGATGGGTATTGAGGAGGGCACCTGTTGGGATGAGCACTGGGTGTTGTATGGAAACCAATTGGACAATAAATGTCATATATTAAAAACAAACAAAAAAACAAACAAAAAAAATAATGCCCTTCATCTAGCATCTGGGCATGTTTTTAGTAGACAAAACTAAACATAATATTGACCGATCCCAAAAAGCTGAGAGGATGGAATTTCTTTGTATAATATGGAGAACAGAATCCAAGACTCAAGGATTCTGAAATGAATTACCAAATATGTCACCCCTTTCCCCCAAACTGTCCCTGGAAGAACCCTGAAGACCTTCCCTTTACCAAAGGCATGAGGCATATTTTGTTATAGAAGTACTAGAATCATTAAAACATGACTTAGTAGATGTTCCCTGTAGGTCAAGAATGCTAGCAATGTGTAGTTCCTATTTTTGGTGGAGTTGGGATATTCCAAAATAGAAGTCTTCAACAGTGACTGGCCTGCAATTTATGGTTGCAGAATGGATACCAAGATCTTTGGAGGTGATTAATTGAGGATAGAGTCCCAGATAAATGGCAGTACACTATAGTCCTATATGACTATATGGCTGAAATTTCTCCACGTTTGGTGACAGAGGTCATCACGGTAGAAATGGAGCCCTGCATTCTATTGTTAGACCTGCCGTAGAGCCTACTGAATAATGTGGAGGCCAGGTTTCCTTGAGGAGGAAGCTTAGTAAGAGCTCTGTAAGTCCATAATGTGTATCTTACTCCTGGCTTTCCCCAAAGGGACCCATTACCATTTGATCTGGGTAACTACACTGGGGAAACTATACAAAAACTTGGACAATATCTGGGTACTGGCTGTTAGCTATCACTAATTCCTAACTGCCCAGAATGTCACTGTCCGCATGTTAGGGTGGGAGCCCGTGGGGATCAGGTAATGGAGTTTGGACCCAAGTCAACCTCATCATAGGCCTAGTGGAACCTTAACCGCCTCCTATAGTAGTTCCCCTAAGTTCCTGAGTCTCTAGTGGGAAAAGCTGTCTTTAGCAATTGATGGAATTCACACACTGTTCTGCTGGCCTGTGAAGTAAGAACTGTTAAGAAATGAATGGAGAAGAGGACGCTTTTCCCAGAGCTTCTCCCTACCAAAATAATGAGTCAGTGACAGTACTACATGCCCGGGGGGAACTGTAGAGATGAGTGTGACCAGAGAGATATAACAGATGCAGCAGTGATGATTCCTATTACATGTTCATTTCTAACTTGTCAGTCTAGCTGGTCCAGCAGATGGGGAATATGGCGGATCTCTGCCATAATCTAGTCTATAGAGGCTTGGACTCCATCACTATGGTAGATTGTATTTTCCAGAGATGGTCGCACCAATGCGTATCCCATTCCACATGTTTATCTTATAAGGTGACATTGGAATTCTTCTATTGAAAGGTGGGGTTATTTCTTCTCCCCTTGAATGAGTAGACCTTTATAACTGCCTTGACCAATAGAAGGCAGCAGATATGACCCAGTATGACTTCTGAGGCTAGGTTATAAAAGGGCACCATGGCTTACCACTCCTCACCCCACTCAGGACTCTTTTCCTTCAAACCCAGACACCATATTGGGTAATGAATACACCTTTAGATGATTCCAGCTCTTTGCCTTCGAGTTTCTCTGTTAGGACCCCAATGTCACAGAGCAAAGACAAACTGCCTTCACTGTGCACCCTGTCTAAATTCCTGATTCATGGGAACTATGAGAGATAGTACATAATTCTTGCTGTTTTAAGCAGGAAGTAATAGGCAATCTGTAATATAACCTAATATATAGGGAATCCAGCTACATCAATAAATCATTTGAGGCATGTTGGGATAACCCTTTTATTATTTTTTTATTTATTTTTGAGAGAGAAAGAGACAGAGCATGAGTGGGGGAGGGGCACAGAGATAGGGAAACACAGAATCCGAAGCGGGCTCCAGGCTCTGAGCTGTCAGCACAGAGCCTGACACAGGGCTCGAACTCATGAATTACGAGCTCATGACCTGAGCAGAAGTCGGATGCTTAACTGACTGAGCCACCCAGGCGCCTCAGGGATAACCCTTTTATTTTTTTTTTTTAATGTGAAATGTATTGTCAAATTGGTTTCCAAGGGATAACCCTTTTAAAGTCCTGAACTCTCTATCCTCTGTATCAAAAGAGAAGTACAGTACTTGGTGAGTCTCTTTGGATTTGTTAGCACATATATTGTGGTTGGGTGTATTGGCCCAGCCAATTATTGGACTGACCTGAAAAGTGGCCTCCTGAAAAGAGCCCAGAATAAAAGAGGTTTCTCCTAGTTCAGGCTCTAGGTAGCTCTCCCCTTGGCCCTTAAGATTCTGTACATCAGTAGCAGATCAGGATTCTGCGTGGGGACTCTTACAGTTCCAATGAAAGAACCACCAAGGAGGCAACTATGGTTTTCAAAGCTATGCCCTCTTGGGCAAGTAATTATGTTCCTACCTGGCTCTGGTTGGCATTGAATCCCAGATCATGAGACCCTAGGTGCCATGGGACCACAGCTACCCATCATGAACTGAGTGGTGGTCTGCCTGGGCCATATCCTTGGGAAACCGTCAGTGTCAATCTACTTAGATCTTTTTCTCATAAGCCAATTGGAGTCACTGGAGAAGTCTTTTTTCACATGTGTTGCCCAGGGAGTATGGACCTGGTTGGAAGCATTCTGGAAAGAAGGTTGGGAGTCTTAAGTTCAATGTGTACATTTTCATGTGTCCTTACCCTTTCCTCTTCCACTGCTTCCACTGTGCCTGGTGTCCTTCAGTTCAGAGTCTTCTCTGTTTTACCCTCTCCTGAGACTAGTCTTCCACTCTCCCGCAGAAAGCTAAAAGAAGGACAGTCACTTGACTAGATACTGTGGGGGGTGCTGGAAATCTAACTGCTCCTGCAGCAGATTTGCAATCAATATTCTTTTTTTTTTAGCCTCACTTTCACTCCCCATTTTCAGAGGTTCCCCAGGCAACCATTTTTTTTTTTCTTTTTGGGATTCTGTGATATATACTGGATTGCTTCTTGGCTTTCTCCACTGCTCGTGCAGGATCCAGCCTTTGCAAAACTCACAAGTCTGTCATCATTCATCCATTTTCTAGTTTCCAAAATTTTATTGGTTTTTTTTTTCCCCCTCTATTCAGTTTGTCCCTGTGAGTTTATGGCTTTGGTTCCAAATCCCTTTCTCTGTGTTATGCTGGGGTCTTGTGAGGAGGGAGTGGGGCATTTCATCTGTTCCCTTTAACTAGCCTGTAAGACCAGAAGACAAAGGCTGGGAAAGCAGAAAGGCCAGGGGTGAGACCCTTTTTTGTGAAGGTGTGTCGTTTTTTCAGGGGAGGGAATTGCAAACTTAGAGGCACCTGTAGGATGTGGGTTGTGACCACAGTCTTTGAGAAGTCCCATATTGTCAAGTACGTTCTCTTTTTTTTTTTAATTTTTTTTTCAACGTTTTTAATTTATTTTTGGGACAGAGAGAGACAGAGCATGAACGGGGGAGGGGCAGAGAGAGAGGGAGACACAGAATCGGAAACAGGCTCCAGGCTCCGAGCCATCAGCCCAGAGCCTGACGCGGGGCTCGAACTCACGGACCGCGAGATCGTGACCTGGCTGAAGTCGGACGCTTAACCGACTGCGCCACCCAGGCGCCCCAAGTACGTTCTCTTTACGAGAGTTCAAGTTAATTACAAACTGAGTTCTGAAGTTTTCTGACTCTCCCATAAAAAGTGTCACAAAACTATAGTGTCTGACTTACTCATTTTGTGGAGGCTTAAGAAAAGCAAAATGAAGATGGCTTTGCTCTATCCTATGGTTTCCCAGAATGGAGAAGGGGCATTAAATAGTATTGAGAACCCACCCCTAGTGAAACCAGTAGTTGTAAAGAAACACAAAACTCTGGAGCTTCTTCCAGAGAAGAGAGAATAACTGCTCTGCACTCTCATGTGTTAGTGAAGGTTGTTCCCCGAGCAGAAAGAAGGACTCCAGCAAAATTCTGGATTATTTAAGCGGAGTGGTGAGATAATTTATAAACTGAATGAATTCACTGGAAGTAGAAGCTCAGAGCCAGGGGTGACTGCGGCTTGGAAAGGCAATTCTAGTAGTTATGCATTCATCTTTTTAACTGTTTGATTGAAGTGTATCCTACCTAGAGGAAAGTACACAAATGATAAATGTAGACAGCTTGATGAAGTGGCTAGGTATCTACTTTTACTTTGTATTTGAAGAACCATAACTGGGACATCAAATACGGAATTTTAGGATTAATATTGCTTGGGATGAGGCTAACATAGTCTGGTAGGGCACGATAATTCACCTTACAAGGACTGTATAACTTCCAGGATCGTTGTTCATGCTTCCATCTGGGGCCGCTCCAAAGCAGACTCTGAAGCGAGGATTGATGTGCAAGCAGTTTATTTAGGGGATACAGGAAATACCTGTAGGCAAGTAGAAGAAACAATACAGGTAAAGGAAGAGAGCCAGTCAAGTGCGTACTATTAAGCCGGTTACCACTGTAGGAGACTGGAGCTCAGTCTCACTGAAACTCTGGGACTGCAAAATACAAAGCTCAGAATGATGCCACCTAGTGGTGAGCAGACTGGGCATTCTCTTACCAACTACCAAGAGTCATGGTTTGAGGAGGCGGGGTGGGGGGGGGTGGGGGGGAGTCAGTGTCAGTGTCAGTCCCGGACATTTGAGGCAGCCCAGCTTCAGGCGCAGAGGTGCAGACATTGGCAGCTGACGTCCACTGGAGCACACTGGAAGGTCTGAAGGACATGCACAGGACACAAACAGCATTAGCTACCGTAACTACGTTTTCCATCCTAAATGCTTGGAAGCATGGAGAACACAGATGATGCTGAGTGCCAACATGGATTTTTTCTGCATTCTCTTCAACGTTCTCCTGCTGGAAATTGACAATCATTTGCTACCAATAATGCGTAGAAGACTCTATAATTGTCGATTGGAATTGAGCCTGACTCTGTATTGATAATGTTAATTTCCTCGTGACCCTATCATAAATCTGGGGTAAAAAAAAAAAAAAAAAGGTATTTCTAAAAGACTGAAAATTGGAATGAAAACATGAACAGTTATGGTGGCTTGAAGAAAATATACTGACTATGCATGAGGAGAACCTGAGGACGAACATTTGTGACAAATACCTGATGAAGCTGTTCAGGTGGTCAGTTTATATGAGAGTGGGTCACTGAATTCTCCCTTTTTCTCAGTTCCGTTAAGAGATGGGCAATGATTTCAAACAGTTTCTGTTTCATTCAGAAGCTCATTGGTTTTTCTGCTGAAGAATCCCCCGTTTGTCTCATCGGGATGATGAAATGGCTTCATCTTTCTGGAACACCTGCGCTTTTGTGAGAGCACGTGCATAACAGCATTGGCTCAAGATCCACGTATCACTTTGTGAAAATGCGTTAAGGAAACCTAACTCAAAAAGTGGAGTTGAGAGGCCAGGAGGGGAGGGCTCTTACTTGAGCACCACTAGTCACAGCTTGCATCGTCCAGCAGGAAGAAGGAAGATCTCCTTGTGGCCTGGCAACAGCAAGCAGTCAGTGAGAGGTCGTAACCACTTCCGCCTCCTGCAAGTCAGTGAGAAGGTACCACCGCCAGAACTCTCATTTTCCTCCAGTGAACTTTTGTTCAAAACAACCCCTCCCGGCTTCCTTCTTTCCTCCGTAAAAGGACGCTCTCTCCTCCTTTGTACTTTGGACTCGCCTGTGGTTCACCACAGTTTGCTTGTCCTGAATTACAGTTTTTCTGCTATTCCCAAGTCAACTCGATTTCGCTGGCTGAACTGCTTATTTTTTCCTTTCAGAATGTTGCCAGTGCAAACAATCGAAATCCAGTCCTGCAAGGGAAGATTTAAACCTGTTTTCCACTTGAGAGATCAAGTGTATTAAGGTTGTGTAACCGGAGTTGTGGGGCATACCTCTTTAAAAGGGTGAGCTGGGGCCTTTTCTTTGGATGATAAGGTTACCAACTCCTCTGAACTACTCCTTGAGTCTGTATTTTGAAGATTCGAAGAGACTTTGGAAAGACTTAATAAAGTGTCGTCATAAGGGTTTTCTGAATCTAATGGCAGAGAGGAATAGATGAGTCCTTTCCCCAGCATCTTTGTATACATAAGCAAATAACCTGGCATAGTTTGAAGAACCAATTCTAGATATTGTATTAGATGTCTTACGGAAATAATAGTTTATTAAACAAAAATTTCTAATAATTTTGGTGAGTGTCGAGCTCCATCAGAGAATACAGTTGAGTATCTTGCCCTTATAAACTATGCATGGATTTCCAGTGCTGGCTCATATCCATACTGAAAAATGGAAACCTCTTATTAATACAAAAGCCCAAACCTTTTTTTTTAAGTAAGTGGCAGCAACCTAAATATATCTCCCCTTTTAAGTTGAAAAATGATTCTATTCTTTGCATTGAGACTTATTTTCAGATATGTACTTTAGAAATTGGATTTATCATCACTTATTTTCATTGTTTTATTTAAAAATTTAATGTATTGGATTTAATATTTTTTATCATATTTTGTGACACTGCTGCTTTCCTATTTACAGTAGACAAGTTTGTTCTCTCTCTTTTTTTAATACATTTGTTGAAATAAAAAAGGGATTTGAGGGGCACCTGGCAGGCTCTGTGGGTAGAGAGCATCTGATTCTTGATCCTGGATCATGAGTTCAAGCCCCATGTTGGGCATGGAGCCTACTTAAAAAAAATTTTTTTTTAAAAAGGGATTTGAGACCTTCGATATGATACAGCCAACATCGTTTGGCATAAGTCCCCAGTTCAAGCTCAGTGTTATGAGATACTAGCTTGCTTTTAGATCATGTTATATGCCTTTTGTTTCATTTGTACATGTTAACAACTTAGTATGTATTTTTCTCTATATTCAGATAATCCTCACTAACATATATGCGCATATATACACACACACACATGAATATACATATTTATGGGATAATTATTAAGCTAAAACATATGAAATTGCCTTTCTGTATGTTAAAAATGATTAAATATCAGGAAGTTCATATGGTTTAATCTAATACTGTCTCACTTAAAACTACTTCATGGAAATCCTGCCAAGTGATGTATAGCTCTAATTAATTCTTGTCAAAGGCCTTGGTGTGTGGGTGTATTATCATTCAGCCGTTTTTGTAGTCGTCGGCATTTACTTTCCTATTTTCTGCGTATGGAAACAGTTCTGCAGTTGTCCTTTGTAACAGCGCTTTTGCTTTCAAGGGATAGATCCTCGGGAGTGGGAATGCTTTGTCAAAAGAAGTCTAGAGGCACCTGGGTGGCTTGACTTCAGCTCAAGTCATGATCTCACGGTTCACGAGTTCAATCCCTGCGTGGAGCTCTCTGCTGTTAGCAAAGAACCTGCTTCATATCCTCCGTTCCCCTCTCTTTCTGCCTCTCCCCCTTCTCATGCTCTCTCTCTCTCAAAAATAAATAAACGTTAAAAAAAAAAAAAGAGTCTATATTTTTTTTATTTTAAGAGATATTGCCAGCTTGGGGCACCTGGGTGGCTCAGTAGGTTAAGCGTTCTTATTTTTGACCAACTTGGGTATAAAGTGGTATCTCTTTATTACTTTTAACTTGCATGTTTGGCTATTTTCCATATGCTTGCTATTTGGATTTCTCTTCTGTGGATTATCTAATTATATCCTTTGCCCGTTGTCCTATCAGGTTATTTTTTCTCCTCCTGCTTCCACCTCTTTTAGCGGCCTGAAGCTAACCTGAAATCAGTAGTTAAGATATTGTCATCGACTGTGATTGCCCAGGCATCAGTTATGTGCATTATTGGTATTAGATGTGTTGAATTTGAGTACTATTCTAAATGTCTTAAGTTACAAAGTGATTTGGCATTACAATGAAAAAAGCTATCATGTTTGGGGCGCCCGGATGGCTCAGTTGGTTGAGCGTCCGACTTCAGCCCAGGTCATGATCTCACAGGTTGTGAGTTCGAGCCCCTCGTCGGGTTCTGTGCTGACAGCTCAGAGCCGGGAGCCTGCTTCGGATTCTGTGTCTCCCTCTCTCTCTGCCCCATCCCTACTCATGCTCTGTCTCTCTCTGTCTTAAAAATAAATTTAAAAAAAACAACTATCATGTTCATAAAGGCACAGAAACACAGCAGCATCAGATGTGATAAAAATCAGTGTCTAAAAATAGTCTAAAGAGCTCTTTCATTAAGTATAACATAAAATTCTGAGCTATAAAAAAGCATTGTGCATTACTTTAATTGCAGAATTTTTCTGTATTAGTGGTACATACATAATGGCGTATTTTAACATAAATGGTATTTTGGAGTCAATCAAATACATGTTTTGTCTGTCATCGGCATTACAAATATATTCTGTGTCGGGGCGCCTGGGTGGCTCAGTCGGTTAAGCGGCCGACTTTGGCTCAGGTCGTGATCTCGTGGTCCGTGAGTTCGAGCCCCACTCAGGCTCTGCTGACAGCTCAGAGCCTGGAGCCTGTTTCAGATTCTGTGTCTCCCTCTCTCTGACCCTCCCCTGTTCATGCTCTGTCTCTCCCTGTCTCAAAAATAAATAAAACGTTAAAAAAAATTTAAAACAGATATATTCTGTGTCAAATTGACTTTGTTTCAGGCATTTTTACTTACAAAGGTTTTAATTTTTATACAGTCAAGCATGTTGATTAGGTTCCCAGACTTGGTTAAAAGCATTTCCCTCACTATCTTGGATTTTCTTGCAAGATTTTTGTTCTGTTTTTACATGTAAGGATTTAATGCAGCTGGAATTATTTCTTAATATGGTTTAAGACAGAGATCCATTTTTATTTTCTTTCAGGTTGCTAAATATTTAAATTCGATAGGTTTCATTCATTGAACTACCATATTTGTCATTTAAGAAAATCTCACAGAATCCAGAATCTATTTTTGGATTCCCTAGTCTGTTACATTGTTTTCTTTGTCATTTCTCACCAGTATCATAATTACATAGCTATAACGACTTTTCAGTGCCTTGTAGTATCTGGAAGGCAAGCCCTTCATCACCGTTCTTTTCCTCACTTTTTTTTTTTTTTTTTTGTTCGTGTCTTCTTGGACCTTATTGTTGCATATGAATCTTAAGATCTTTTTATCTAGTTCAGAAATCAAAGTGAAACCCTGTTGGAATTCTAATAGGAACTGCAATGAAGTTTTATATTATTTGACAGGTATGATATTAAACCTTCCTCAAGTATAATAGGCTTTTACAGTCATTCAAATCTTGTTTTATGGCTTTTAACAATTTTTGTTTTCACTTTTTTCATATATATTCCATTCTAGATGCTCGTTTCTAGAGCAAGAAAGATACTTATTTTATATGTATTTCTGATGAGGTAAGTTCCTCACATGAATGTCCCCTATTAATTTTAGAAGTTTTTATTTGAGACTTAGGTTTTTCTAGATGGTCCATCATATTATCAGCATAAGGATATATATAGCTCTAACTGTTCTTTTCCAAAATTTTTGCTAGTTTCCTTATATTATTGTATTTGATAAATCCTTCAAGACAATGTTAAGAAGTAACGTGCTGGCAAGTTTCTGATTTTAATCAAAATGGTTTTAGTATTGCAACCATTTAGAATACTATTTGCTATGGTCTTTTATAAATAGTCTTTGTTAGATTCAAGTAGTGTCCTTCTATTCCCATTTTACTTTGAGTTTTCAGTATATTAATTAGAACAATACTTGACAAAGAGCAAGTGCTTGATGACTACTTGTTAAACAAATAAAGGTATATTAATGCTGAAGGTTTTTAATGCCCTTTTCAGTGACTATTGACATGATCATACAGTTCTCCTCTTGACCTTATGGATTGTGTGAATATATTTCCTGGTATTGAAACACCATGGGAAAACTTTGCTTGGTCATATATATTATGTCTTTAGTGCATTTCTGGTTCTACTTGTTAACATTTTATTTAGAAAATTTGCAATGAACTCATAAATTTATCTATTTGTTCTTTTGTACTTAAAAAACCATGTTTTAGCATTGAAGTTTTTTGTGTCATTAAGTGAATCAAGGAACATACATCTTTTTTCTTAGTCTAGAACACTCCTTTGTTGAGAACTGCCCCTTACTCACGTGAGAGCCCAGAAACTAGGTCTACTAGGACACTGCCTGCCCACCTGGTCACAGCTTCCTGATCAAATGATCTTGCCAAGATCTAGAATTTTGAATTGGGCAACAGACACTGGGAGTTGCTACAACTGAACCATATTAAGCGGGGTGGCTCAGAGGCATCCCTCTGGGCACTTTACTTTGCGATGGTCAGAGATGCACTGGTTCTTAAACTTCCACAGACTGGGCCAATCACTTCTTCCTTGGATTCCCAAAGACACTCCAGAATCCTTCCAATAGTTATCACCATCACCACCACCATCACCACTGCCACCATCTCTTTCACTTAGAAAGCACTTCTGGTGAACTTGTTGCTTGCAAATAAAAGAGACTTAATCACAAAACTGTGTATAGAGTCGCCTTTCTTTGAATATTTCAATAGTTTTGCTTTTGCTTTAAGCCAAAGCTTAACTTTTCCAAAAATTACATACTGTGTAACACGTGCAATAGAAACCTCATTTGATTTGTTCCTGTTATGGAAGAGTGTTTGGCGTCCCAGCCAAATTCAAATTTATGTTGAAGCCCCAAAGTGACTATAATTAGAGATAGGGCCTTTATGGAAGTATTTACGGTTGAGTGAGGTCATAAGGATAGGGTCAGTGCCTTTATTAGAAAAAAATGCCAACGATCTCCTTTTCTCTTCCCATCCACACAAGAGAAGAGGTCACGTGACCACACACTGAGATGGCACCCATCTTCAAACCAAGAGAAGAGGCCTCAGATTGCAACCTACCTTGCCAGTACCTTGACCTTGGACTTCCCAGCCTCCAAAACTGCAAAGGAACAAATTTCTGCTGTTTAAGCCATCCAGTCTATAGCATTTTGTTAAAGCAGCTCAAGCAGACTAATACAGTTCCCGCAGATAGCAAACTAGGGACCTAATGCCACTTTTTGAATAGTCCATCATTACCCCACTGTTCTGAAATGTCACTTTTATAATATATTAAATTTAAATAAATTGTCAGGTCTGTTTCTGGGCTTCCCAATTCAGTTCACTAATCTCTGAGTATATTTTTGGCACTGGCTTTAGCTTACTTTGATAATTGTCCCTTTCTTGTATCATATTGGTAGGGCAATTTATACCAATTATATTGGTAGGGCAAGTCTGACTTTATTATTGTTGCACAATTTTACCGGCCATTCGAGAACACCTACCATTCCAAGTAAGCTTTAGAATCATTTAATTTAGGAAAAAGAAAAGTTGAGCTTTAGTGTGGGAACATTCAAGTGGAGGGAAGGTGACATATCTAAAATGCTCTGTTTCAAACCCTGAATACGGTGCTTGTTACTATTCTCTCTATTTGAGTCGGTAACTTTTGTAGTTTGTTGTTGTTGTTGTTGTTGTTGTTGTTGTTTTATTTGAAAGAGAGTGGAAGTGGGGGAGAGGGACAGTGGGAGAGAGGGAGGAAAGGAGAGAGGCAGAGAGAATCTTAAGCAGAGCATGGAGCCTGATGTGAGGCTTGATCCCACAACCGTGTGATCATGACCTGAACAGAAATAAAGAGTCAGACACTCAACAGACTAAGCCACCCAGGCACCCCTGTAGTTTTATTTATAACGTCCCACGTAATTTTTGTTTAGCTATATTTTCCCATTTTATTATGAAAATATTCAAACATACAGAAAAGTCGAATAATTTTACAGTGTACATCCATGCATCACCACCTAGACTCTACCATTAACATTTTACTCTATCTTCCTGTGGGGTTTTTTTGGGGGGGCGGGTAGCAAATGAGAGCATAGACTGCCTGGGTTCACCACCTGCAAAGTGAATAATGCAAGGCAAGTTGATTAACTTCTCCAAATGTGCTTTCTTTTTTTTTTTTTTTTTTTTTTTTTTTTTAACATTTTTTATTTATTTTTGGGACAGAGAGAGACAGAGCATGAACGGGGGAGGGGCAGAGAGAGAGGGAGACACAGAATCGGAAACAGGCTCCAGGCTCCGAGCCGTCAGCCCAGAGCCTGACGCGGGGCTCGAACTCACGGACCGCGAGATCGTGACCTGGCTGAAGTCGGACGCTTAACCGACTGCGCCACCCAGGCGCCCCTCCAAATGTGCTTTCTTATCTGCAAACTGGGAACTGCCACAAGGGGTTGGTATGAGGCCTAAATCAGTTAAAATATGTAATGCACTGAGAACAAAGACTCATACTCTGTAAATACTGTATGTCAAGTACACTAATCTATGGGGGCTACTATAACTAAACATCATAGACTGCGTGGCTTACCCAACAGAAATTTACTTTCTCACTTATTTCTCATT
This sequence comes from Neofelis nebulosa, assembly GCF_028018385.1. Lineage (NCBI taxonomy): Eukaryota > Metazoa > Chordata > Mammalia > Carnivora > Felidae > Neofelis > Neofelis nebulosa. The sequence continues at coordinate 190,974,223 of NC_080783.1, read as the reverse complement.
TATTTTCTTCTAGCCTATGTGAGGCTAGAAGTTCCAGATCAAGGTCTGGCAGGGTCAGTTTACGGTGAGAACTCTTTCTGACAGGTAGATGACACCTTCTTGCTAAATCCGCACATGACCTTTCTTCAGGGCCTGAACTTCAGAGAGTGAGTGAGCCCTCCGGTGTCTCTTCTTATAAGGACACTAATCCTATGGGACTGGGGCCCCACCCTTATGGCTTCATTTAATCATAATTACTTCCTTACTCCACATAAAGCTCTACGGTAGGGGGTTAGGGCTTCATAGGAAATTGCCGAGAGTTGTGGGGAGACACAACTATTCAGGCCACAACAGCAAGTACATAGTTTCATTTTATTTTCTAAATTGTTGTTTTTGTAAGCTATTGATATAGAAGCGTATTTGGAATGATGTACTCCTATGTTTTTGAGGAGAGCAAACCCACGAATAAAAGAGCATGACAGTTAATCATTTTTTGCAGAAAATGCATAAAAATGCATTAAAAAAAAAACCCAGATGGGATGTGTGTGGGGGTGTGTGTAGGTAAGTCTGTGCACCAAATGTTAACAGTGGTTCTCTCTGCTTGATGGGATTCTAAGAGGTAATTATTTTGCTTTTGTGTAGTTATTTTCTGGCATTTCAGAAATGCAAGGAAAGCAACCACCGTAAGAATGTATTGGATTTATGGATCGTGGTATTCTTTTAATAAAACAAGATTCCATTCCACTTTCAGCCTTTTCCATGTACATGTGAAGGGAAAGCGGTATGGATTCGTTTATACCAATGTTGTCGGGACAAAAAAGTGACACAGATGCTTCCCTTTTGCCAAGGGTTTCCAAACCTCCCAATGGAAACATTCACGTGCCTCTTCCCGGCAGAGGGGAGACGGGTGGTTTGGGGTGGGGGTTGGGGACAAGAGCACCGGCTCCGGCTCCCGCCGCAGAAGCGGGGCTGCTTTCCCCGGGGTTGGGACCCCGGGATGCAGGGAACCCACAGTGACGGGGCCGCCGGGCGAGCATCTCGGGAGGCGCCGCGAGCGGGAGGCTGCCCCGGAGGACGCTGGGAACCACGCGCAGAGGCCGCTGCCGCGCAGGCGCACCGGCCAGGGCTGCGCTACGCGGAGGCATCTCGGCGCTACGTAGGGAGCCGCCGGACGGGCGAGAGGGCAGGGGCGAGCCGGGCGAGCCAGCGAGCGGGGTGAGCGGGAGCGGTGCGGGGTCTGGGGCGGGGACCTCGGGAGGCGCCGGCGAGACACCGCCCGAGGTTCCCCGTGGCGCGTGATGTGCCCAGGAGCCCGGGGTGGCGCTCGGACAAAGGCAGCGAGGTCCGGGCCTGGAGAAAGGTTTAGCCTCTCGGTTCTGGGAGGAAGGGACGGGGTTGGAGGGCATCCGTGATTTGCTACAGCCAAGAGAAGGAGCCGGTGGGATTCAAACCCAGCTCCTTTGTGATTCCAAATCTCAAGGCTAATTTAACCATAGTAAATTGGGTTTTATTCGTCTCTTTGTGCTTCGTGACACCAGCACAGTGGCTTGGACCGCGTGGGCTGTGTATATCCACCGTCTCCATATACCTTTTGTAAAAATTTTTTGATGATTGGCGTTAAGTTCTAGAATTCTGACCGTGCGACTGAGCACTGTAGATCCTTTTGCTGACTCTAATGTTTTCTTTTTTCTTTTTTTTTTTTTGACTCTAATGTTTTCTATCCAGCATCATCAGGGGACCGTAGCGGTGGTTGCATAGAAAACACCTGGAGCCAAACAGCTGCCTGCTGAGGAGACAGACGGAGCTCCAGATGGGATGTTCCTTGTGAACTTGGATATGAAAAGGTCCAGATTCTGGATTTTGGTACTGTATGTTCCCCCTGGTTCCTGAGAGTAGAGGACTCCAGCACAACTGTGAAGCCCGAGTTTCCAGCAGTGTCTTTATCAAAAGTGGACAGGTCCAGATAGGACCTTCTGCCTCGTGGGCTGAGGCAGAGAGCCCTAGAAAGGAGTGCTGAAGTCATCATGCTACAGCAGCTCCTGATCACCCTGCCCATGGAGGCCAGCACCTGGGTGAAGTTGCGCCATCCAAAGAAGGCCACCGAGGGGGCATCCCTGTGGGAGGACGTGACTAAGATGTTTGAAGGAGAAGGTGAGAATAGACTGGCGGGAAGGAGGAAAAGCAGCAGCATCTAGTTTGAGAAGGAAGGTAGACACCTGAGCTAAAGCACCCCTTGGGTAGGCAATTGGGGAAAAGATTTCTGGGGTTCTTGATTATGGCTCCTGGCCTGCGTTTTCAGTAATGGTCATTTCAACCTGAAACCAGTATCTAAGTGTCATGACTGTGTATGTTACCTCTTTTCATTTCCCCCATGGGCGTGTGGGGCAGGGAAGACTTGCCTGATTTTCTGTATTTTACAGTGAGGAAATTTGAATCAACTGAGAGACCAGTCTAGGCACTTGGTGGCTAGGCCAGAAGTAAAAGGCAGCAGGGAAAGTACCAGGTGAGCCTGGAGTGTCTCGCGCTAGAAAGCAAGGACGAGTGCAAAGATGGGTGTCAGCAGGATGGCAAGTTTGGACAAACTTAGGACTGTTTAAATATCCAGATTGATTGTAACACTTTGAATAAATAAAATTCCGTAAGTTCATGATGGCACTTAAAATAGAGAAAGGGGAAAAACTTACTTGCCAACACTGGTGGTGATTCCTACACTGATTCCTTACCTTGAAAATAAATTATTATCAGAGTGAAGAATACATTCATCTTGCTTTTTAAAAGATCATTTCCGTTTGTTGAGGGAAAGCTTTTTACAGATAATATCTGCTGATAAAGAAGTGGAAGGAACGATAGACTATATTACTATAAATGAAGTAATTGAAAAGTTGATGGGGAACAGGGTATTCACAGGGTGCCAAAGTATTGCCCCCACAAATCGCTAAAAGCCAAGGAAAGAGCACGTTTTTCCGGTGGCAATACGTGGTGGTCACTGTCTTAATCAAGTGTGACAGTGATGGGATAACCTCACATTTTGTACCTTCTGGGTAATGTATTATAAAGCACATGGACCCATGAGGAATTCCTGCCAAAATGTTTCATCTGATCCTAAATTGAGCTTAAAGGCTGAACTTCTGGTTTAAAGAAAATACAGGGAACAGAGAAATAAGGTAAACCCTAGCACAGTCAGACTGTGTTGGTCTCATAAGAAGCCAGTGCCATGAAAAAAGGGGAAGTGTGGCACCTGGGTGGTTCAGTTGGTAGATCATCTGACTTCGGCTCAGGTAATGATCTCACGGTTCACGGGTTTGAGCCCCACGTCCGGCTTGTGCTGACAACTCGAAGCCTGGAGCCTGCTTCAGATTCTGTGTCTCCTTCTCTCTGCCCCTCTCCTGCTCATGTTCTTTCTCTCTCTCAAAAATAAATAAAAATTTAAAAAGGCAGGGGAGTACTATTCTAGAGAGACTAAAGATAACCGCTTTGAATGCGTGAACCTTGGTTGGCTCCTGGGTTGAGAAGAAATCCAGAATAAAAGACAGTTTGAGAAGATCTGAGGAAATCTGAATATGGAATTATTGTTTTCAAGTGTTTATTTATTTATTTTTTTTTTTTTTTAAATTTTTTTTTTCAACGTTTTTTATTTATTTTTGGGACAGAGAGAGACAGAGCATGAACGGGGGAGGGGCAGAGAGAGAGGGAGACACAGAATCGGAAACAGGCTCCAGGCTCCGAGCCATCAGCCCAGAGCCTGACGCGGGGCTCAAACTCACGGACCGCAAGATCGTGACCTGGCTGAAGTCGGACGCTTAACCGACTGCGCCACCCAGGCGCCCCTAAGTGTTTATTTATTTTTGAGAGATTGCGTGCATGTGCAGGGGAGAGGCAGACAGAGAAAGAGAGAGAGAATCTCAAGCAGGCTGTGCACTGTCAGCACAGAGCGTGATGTAGGGCTCAGACTCACGAGCTGGGATATCATGACCCGAGCCAAAATCAAGAGTCTGACATTTAACCAACTGAGCCACCCAGGTTCCCATGAATACAGAATTATTGTTAATTTGCTTAGGTGTGATAAATGGTATTGTGGTTATGCAGGAGAAGATCCTTATTTGAGGTATTTAGGGACAAAGTATCATGATGTCTGCAACTTTGAAGTGGTTCAGAAAAAAATATAGATGAAGCAAATATGGCAAATGTTAACAATCACTGAATACAGGTGGTGGATATATGCATGTTCAATATTCATGATGAAAAGTTGGGGAAAAATACAAGGACAACAATTCATGTACCTCAGTTCCTAGTTCATATTTTTAATACCTCAAATTCAGGTTGGAATTCTAGCAACCTGGCAGGGTGTTACGCTTAACGCTTTAGGAGATGGGAAAAAATGAGCCAGACGGAAATAAAAAAACTTTCTACCCATATACTCATGCTAATATTCAATTGAGGGAGATAATTATACAAATAAATATGATAGGCAGTCTGAGATAGATAACAGAATAGAGATAAAAACAAGCTTTGGAAGAATACAGAGAAGAGGAAGCTTTCTTCTCATTAAGAGTGTTTGAGAAAACTTCACTTGAACTGATCCAGAAGGATATCTCAGGTTTTCACTGAGCAGGACTTGGGAAAATACTGAGGTGGGTATTATGCAGGTATGTTCAAAGAATGGTGACTGGGATTATGTGGGTGGGTGTGTCCAGTGGTTGAAGGAGGATGTTTAGAAGGAGATCATGGATAAAGAAGGAGAGAAGCAGTGACGGACTGGTTGTGGAGGATCTTGAAATCCACGGTAAAGTGTTCGGATTTTTCTTTCTTGTCAGTGGGGAAGCTTTGAGGATTTTTGAACAGAGGAGTGGCCGGTAGATCTGTGCTAACAGACCAGCGTTGCCCATTGGGAAGTATCAATGCCCAAAGCAGTGCACCTTAGATCCTTTTCATTAAGGAGTCTCGGGTCTGCTCTGAATTGCTCTAATGTCCCTCTCTGTGAATGTTTTGAGAGAGGAGCCATATTCAGGAGGTCTGGTCTGCAAGCCATTTTTCTAGGTCTGGGAGATGCAAACCTCATGCCTCTTTTCCTTCCTCAGTTTTGCTCTCTAAGGATGCTGATGAGACCCAGGGAGAAAGTTTCGAGGATGAAGTGACCTCTAGGCCACTGACAGTAGAATCCCAGGTGGGTTGGAGTTTCCTGTCACTTTCTTAAAATTGTTTGAGCCCTGGACTTTGATTTTCTTTGACTCAGCTTGCTGGATTGGGTTTTCTTAGCCTGTTCTAAATCAGGCCATACTGATTGATTTCACAGGTGATTGTCCCACCGGTAGCAACCTTCCTCGGGAACCTTCTTATTTCAAGCAAACCTCTGGCCATTTATCCAACACATTTAAAACTTGTGCTGGCGTGTGTTTGTGTGTGTGTGAAAGTATGTAATATAGTTCTTGCCCTGAAACCTCACAGATGTCATCTGGGGGAAAGACAAACATTGTAAAACATTTTAAGCAACATTTGAAAATTAATAGAATGCAGTTCTGATATTCTTGGAGATGTATACACTTCACTAATGAGCTTTAAAAGATGATTTCTGGTCATGTTTTGGAGCAGAATTGTAGATGAAAAGGGAAATGAGAAGTTGCTGGCAGGTCACAAAGGGCACAAACTAAATAAGCTGACCAGAAAAGGAAGGAAAACTTCCAAGAGCAGTTTAATAGTGTCTGTGTATCATAAACGAGCTAATCAGAAAACCAGCGGCACTGGCAATGGGCAGAGCTCTGTGCTACCAAACCCCAGAAGCATAGGGAAACTCAAGAAAATTCTACAGTAATCAGAGAAAATCAATATAGAAGGAGATCTTCCTAGAAACCAGAAGAGTTTTGTAGTGGCATGCTCTTAGCTTCCAAGATAACATGGCACAGGGTTTAATCCCCTATCCTTAACATTCCTCAAATTCAGTTTTCTCATGTGGATGCTGTTGTCAGCCCAGTAGGCCTCAAGTGCCTTCCAGAATTATTTACAATATATAAAAAGCATTAGAGGGGCGCCTGGGTGGCTCAGTCTGTTACGCATCCGACTTCGGCTCAGGTCATGATCTCGCCGTTCACGGGTTCGAGCCCCGCGTCTGGCTCTGTGCTGACAACTCGGAGCCTGGAGCCTGCTTCAGATTCTGTGTCTCCCTCTCTCTCTGCCCCTCCCCCACTCATGCTCTGTCTCTGTCTCTCAAAAATGAATAAACGTTAAAAAATAAAAAAATTAAAAAAAAGCACTAGAATTGTCTCCATACATAAGGAATGTGTTTTTATCTCAGCCTTCTGGCTTCTGGGTGCTCTTTGCATTTGGTAATATTTTTTAAAATAATTATAAAATGGTTATTTAATTTTGTAGATCATACATGACAGGCTCTTGTACTTCACCACACAGTGTCTGCTTTGGTCAAGGGATCTTCCTTTAGTAGGCAGAATTCATGCTCTCTACAGAAACCTGTTCTCACATACTTTTCTTACTAACCGAAGTACTCAGTTAAGGGTATATTACCCATGCTGAAATGTTCTCGTTTTAACAAATTCTTTCAGCCCAGCAAAGGTCCCTGGCTTCTCCTGTGGCCTTGGCCTCTTTTGAACTCTCACCTTCTTCAAATATTCCTGATCTTTATTCTCCTTAATCTAAATTATTACACACTGTTCTGAGACCTTTAATATTTCATGAGTATTTCTCCTTTAGCCAAATTGTAAGTTATAAAAGACAGCTTACACGCTTTGTGCATTGTGTTGTAACGTGTAGCAGAGAATCAGCCAACCAGTTTTCAAGAGTATCCAGGAAAATTCGGATAGAATCTCTTAGCATGTAGACAGTGTTAGAACAACCTCCCAAACTCTGGCTGAAAAGGAACATACTTGATGTTCTAGGAACTGTTGACCTTCAAGGACATATCTGTGGACTTCACCCAGGAGGAGTGGGGACAACTGGCCCCTGCTCACCGGAGTCTATACCGGGAGGTGATGCTGGAGAACTATGGGAACCTGGTCTCAGTGGGTAAGGATGAGTTCCCCTTATAACTAGAACCTGCCTGTTGGAACAAAATCTTTTATTTCTAACCAAAGTGTTAGCTTGGGCTCTGGGTTGTGTTGGAGTTTTCTAGTTCCTTCTCAATAGCAAGTCAGGATTGCTGTGGTCTTTTCTGCCCTGGTCTTTCTACTCTACCCTTCAGCAGGCCTGAATACCAAAAAACTATCTTTCAATTCTTGGGATGACCTCAGCACATGCAGTGTTTTCTTCTTCATGAGCAGGATATCAGCTCTCCAAACCTGGTGTGATTTCCCAGTTGGAGAAAGGAGAAGAGCCATGGCTGATCGAGAGAGAGGTTTCAGGAGGTCCACGTTCAGGTAAGAGCAAGGCAGTTGGGGTCTTTTGTCATGTTTGCTAGAAAGCTCCACTTGAAGCCTTCTCCAGATTGTGGGGAAGCCCATGCCATCTGGATGGGACCTGACCTGAAACCTGATTACCACCCTGTTACCCCTTTCCTGAACTTGCCTTTTCTTGTTAGTTTCTCTGGAGTCAGAGGAAAAGAGATGCCTTTCTTATCAGGGTTAGTTTCCTTAACTAATTCTCCTGACCCAGTTGCATGATTTTCTTGTTTTCTCCAGCATTTCAAACCTTGCCCTGATGATAGCTTCTTTCTCCTGTACATTCAGGTATTTGTGGATCTCCCCTCATTAAGTACAGCACTCTTCACCGGATTCCTATGTAATTTTATTATGGATTTTACTCTTTCATGATTCTGGTTAAAACTTTTTCCTAAATCTTATTCTGTGATCATAGCTTCAATTCTGATTCTCTTTTTAACTTGTGTAATTTAGATTTTTATTTCAGGTAACTTATGCCTCTGTGAAAAATCACCACAGAATTCCTTCTGACCAAATCAGATAGCTTTTAACAACCTTCTTCATCTAAGAACAGTAATAATGACAGCTTTTCATCAGGCTGGCCTCTGTGAGTCCTGTGCATACATTAGCCCCATCTTACAGAGGAGGAAAAGAAGGCTCATAGGTGAAGAAATTTGTCCAGCATCACTTAGCTACTGGTTGGTGGAGTCAGTATTTGAATTCCAATCCTTCTGACTCCACATTTTGTGTTCTTATGGCACGATTCTACATGGCAGCATTAGGTTTCTAGACCTTGCTGCCTTTCCTCCACAGTTTTTATCTCCTACATATCTCTTACTGCTTTTTCAATGCTTCTCATCAATATCTTTTTTTTTTTTTTTTGATGTTTATTTTTGAGAGAGAGAAAGAGAGACAGAGTACAAGCAGGGGAGGGGCAGAGAGAGAGGGAGACACAGAATCCGAAGCAGGATCTAGGCTCCGAGCTGTCAGCACAGAACCTGATGTGGGGTTTGAACCCACAAACCATGAGATCATGACCTGAGCCGAAGTCGGATGCTTAACCGACTGAGCCACCCAGCTGCCCTCATCAATATCTTTTCTAATGCAGATACATCGTTTCCACTTCTGTTAGGACAGGCTACACTACTATAGCAAATAGACTCTAAAATGTGGCTCAAACAGAATAGCCAGAAATCTTGCTTGTACGCTGCTCTGGGGGAACTGTTTAGTTCAATGGACAATTCTTTTCCACCTCACGCATCTGGGATTGAGATTTCTTCTACATGGTGGCTCTGTCATTCGCTAGGGCCTCCTCATCATCTAAGTATAGCCAGCAGCAGGACGAGGGCACACAAGGAGCTCATCTGGGATGGTTTGTTTTTTTTTTTTAATTTAATGTTTATTTATTTTTGAAGGAGAGAGAGACAGAGCGTGAGCAGGGCACGAGCAGAGGGAGGGGGAGACAGAATCCAAAGCAGGCTCCAGGCTCTGAGCTGTCAGCACAGAGCCTGACCTGGGGCTCGAACTCATGAGCTGTGAGATCATGACCTGAGCCGAAGTCAGAGGCTTAACCGACTGAAACACTCAGGCATCCCACATCTAGGAGGTTTTTACGGGGCAGCCTCCTGGAGTGGTTCACATGACTTTCACTCTGGTTCACTTACAGGAGAAACCTTTGTCACTTCGCTGAAATCCAAATCAAGGAAGATGTAGGTGTGTGTCCAAAAATGGGAAGAACAGATTTGGTGCATATCCGGCAATTCCTGCTGCAATCCCTGAGGGGTCTCTGTCTTGCACGCTGCTATTCTGTAGCTGCACAAATGTCCACAAATGCGTTGTGATGGTTTCAGTTGTCCCTTGAGACCTGTATTCTCCCTATTTTTATCAATTCCCACATATCCCCGGTATTTAGGACATCTCTGTCTAGATGCACTGTCATCACTTCAAGCCAAATACATCCAAAAACAGAAACCATTTTCTCTCCCAAATTTCTCATCCTGACTCCTCCTATTCTTTCATTCTCAAAGACCAGAAATCATGATATCAGCAAGAATGCGTTATGTTTTTCTACTCTCAGTTCTTCCCTCATTCCTCATGGTTTCTTCTCTGATAGTACCTGCTAGATCCACTTCTCCTCGTCATATGTGCTGATGCAGTGCTAAGCCAAGTTCCCATCATCTCATGCCTGTTACTCTGATTTTTAGTTGTATTTGTTGATATTTTATTATTTTTGTGAATCATTTTGAATGTTACTATCAGAGTTGACCTCTTGAAATACGACATTTATTTTGTTCTTACCCTGAAAAGAAAAGTTAAGTAACTCCTTATCCCCTGTAATAAGTGATGTCAACATCTCTGCTGGCTTTCTAAGTCCACTCCAAAATTTACCCAGCTATTCCTGAGCACTTTGTTTTGGGTTTGTTTTTTTTTTTTAATTTTTTTTTCAACGTTTTTTATTTATTTTGGGGACAGAGAGAGACGGAGCATGAACGGGGGAGGGGCAGAGAGAGAGGGAGACACAGAATCGGAAACAGGCTCCAGGCTCCGAGCCATCAGCCCAGAGCCCGACGCGGGGCTCGAACTCACGGACCGCGAGATCGTGACCTGGCTGAAGTCGGACGCTTAACCGACTGCGCCACCCAGGCGCCCCTATTCCTGAGCACTTTGTATGTGCTGTTACTAAGGTGAGATTAGAAATCCTGGGGAATAAGAGTTTGTTGTAGACAGGAAATATTGGTGCTTTAGGATGGCAGGGTCCAAATGGATGGAAGCGAATAGAAAGAGAATTTCCTTCACCCCAAACTGTCCCATGTATACCATGCATAGTCCATATAGTCTCTGTCCTTTAAGATTTTACAGTATAGCTAATAATGTGTTACAAATAAGAAGCCCATTTTTCACCTCTTATATACAGATACAGGCAAAAATTATGAAGATTGATAAAAATCCAGTGAACTTGTAGGGAAGGGCACCCATGTTTACCGAGAGCACACATACCCAGAACCCAATAATTCCTCTTTAGTAAAGCCTATGAAATATTGACAGGAGTGTACGCAAATGTATGCATGATGATAACATGAGAAACTGGAGACAACCTAAATATTTTTCAGTAGAGAAGAGTCAAGTTATGATATGTCCATCGATGGAATATCAATATCAATGCAGTGGTATGTATTGCACTTGCTAAAAAGAATAAGATAGGGGTTCGTGGGTGGCTCAGTTGGTTAAGTGTCTGACTCTTGATTTCGGCTCAGGTCATGATCTCATGGTTCATGACATTGAGCCCCGTGTCAGGCCGTGCGCTGACAGCACGGAGCCTGCTTGGGATTCTCTCTCTCCCTCTCTCTCTACCCCTCCCCCTGCTCACACTCACTCTTTCTCTCAACATAAATAAACTTTTTTTTTTTTTTTTGTAAATAATGAGATGAATCTAAATGTACAGACATGGGAGGGAGCCTGCAAGATAAAGTTGAGTTAAAATACAAAACAGATGCACCTAGATAGCTCAGTTGGTTAAGCGTCTGACTCTTGGTTTTGGCTCAGGTCATTATCTGATGGTTCATGGTTTTGGGACACATGTTGGGCTCTGCACTGACAGCACAGAGCCTGCTTGCGATTCTCTTCTCTTTCTCTCTGCCCCTCCTCGGCTCTCTCTCTCTTAAAATAAATAAACTTAAAAAATACTTTAAAAAAAAACAGATGCAGAAAAAAAAAAAACAGATGCAGAGCTATATGTATACTATGATCCCTTTTTTGTGCAAATGTATATTTATGACCATACATAAATACACACATTCACATATACATATTGTTGGGAATCTCTGAATGGATGCTTTCCAAAATCCTAAGAGAGTAGAGGGAATGGGGATGAAATTGAGAGAGGCTATCCCTCTTTAGTGAATGAGTTCCTAGATTATTTAACGTTTTAATATGTAGAAAGTATGGATTAATACTTGAAAAAAACTTTTTTTAATAGGGACAATTTTGTCATAGAAATACGGGCTTGAGATGATATGGTGCTAGAATACTGTGTTCCTTAATCTTATCTCTTGATATTTGCCCTTACAACAATGCTCTCTTCTTAGTGCACTTCCTCGAATTCACATGGATGAACTCCTCCCAGTTCCTTAAAGTCCCCTCACATACCCTAACAGCTTCTTTCCTTTGATTTCTTCATTTCCTTTTATATTAGCTCTCTAGGGGGCAGAATTACATTTGAAGATAGTCCAAGGTTTCTATGCCTAGTACATGTTCATTTTCCCCCCCTCCTATTCTCACTATGGCCATTTATTTTTTAAAGTACACTGAATATGGGTCATTTGTATTTTGGGATTTCTTTCAGACTTGGAGAGTAAAGCAGAAACCAAGGAGTCAGCCGTAAAGAATGATACTTCTTGGGAAGAATTACACCATGGCCTAATGAAGGAACAGTCCACAAGAGGAAGCACCTTATATTCCACATTGGGAAGAATCTCCAAATGTGATCAGTTAGAAAGCCACCAGGAAAACCAAGGAATGGGTGAGGGGCAAATCCCCTTGATGCACAAAGTACTCACTCAGGAAAGAGGCCGAGAATCTAATAGATTTGAGAAAAGTATTAATGTGAGCTCAAAAGTTATTCCGGGACCAGAAATTTCTCTGAGAAAAAAAGACCATAAATATGATGTATCTAGAAAGCGAAGTAGATACAATTTAGATTTGATTAATCATTCAAGGAGTTATACCAGATTGAAAACCTTTGAATGTAATATTTGCGAAAAAATCTTCAAACAGCTCATTCACCTTACAGAACACATGAGAATTCATACTGGAGAGAAACCTTTCCGATGTAAAGAATGTGGAAAAGCTTTTAGCCAAAGTTCATCCCTTATTCCACATCAGAGAATCCATACTGGTGAGAAACCCTATGAATGTAAGGAATGTGGAAAAACCTTCAGACACCCATCATCTCTTACTCAACATGTTAGAATTCATACTGGGGAGAAGCCCTACGAATGTGGGGTATGTGAGAAAGCATTCAGCCAGAGCATTGGGCTGATCCAGCATCTGAGAACTCATGTTAGAGAGAAACCTTTTACATGCAAAGACTGTGGAAAAGCATTTTTCCAGATTAGACACCTTAGGCAACATGAGATTATTCATACTGGTGTGAAACCCTACATTTGTAATGTATGCAATAAAACCTTCAGCCATAGCACATACCTAACTCAACACCAGAGAACTCATACTGGGGAAAGACCATATAAATGTAAGGAATGTGGGAAAGCCTTTAGCCAGAGAATTCATCTTTCTATTCATCAGAGAGTCCACACGGGAGTGAAGCCTTATGAATGCAGTCATTGTGGGAAAGCCTTTAGGCATGATTCATCCTTTGCTAAACATCAGAGAATTCATACTGGAGAAAAACCTTATGATTGTAATGAATGTGGAAAAGCCTTCAGCTGTAGTTCATCACTTATTAGACATTGCAAAACACATTTAAGAAATACCTTCAGCAGTGATATGTGACATATGTGCAACATCAAAGACTCCTCCTAATGGAGCAAAAGCCTCTAAATCAGAGGCTTTTTGACTTTTTGGTTTCAAGAAGCAATGATTTTTTTTAATGACTTGATGCAGTGTTACCACTATCAGTTTTGCCATATTAAAGAAACTACCTGTCATCAACATCGTTTCAGAAAAGAAAGGGCATTTTAATATTTTAAAATGTAGGAGGGATAATCAGTAGGAATAGCCCTTAACATTGAATTAAGTTAGCCTTATGAAAATCCCCCAAATTTGTCCTTATTTTTCTCATTTCATTATGGGCCAATGGAAGGTTCATCGTGGCAAGTTACTGATACTTGGATTGGCTTTTGAGAATCACTGTTTTAAATATCTCTTAAATAATCAGACTAAAATATAGTATAACTTTTTACTACAGCCCTTTATATGGCTAGAAGAGGCATAGATAAAAATAACTGCCTGGCTCATTTCTACAAGAAATAATATTAAAGGAAGCTTTCCAGAATTGATAGATAACCTACTATTACAAGGGCTACTTAAGTATATTTTATGGTTTCTTGTAGAGAATTGGCAAGCTTTCATAAAGAGCCAGATATTAAATATGTTAGACATTGTGGGCCATATGAGCTCTGCCAGAACCACTCAACTCTACCATTTTAGTGTAAAAACATCTAAAGAAATACATAAATCAGAATATCTCAACCTTGGCTTTTCTGATATTTGGGGCCAGATACTTTGTTTTGGGAAGCTGTCCTATGCACTGTAGTGGGTTTAGCAGTATCTCTGGCCACAAAGTGCCAGTAACTAGATGCCAATAGTCCCCCCACCCACTGTAACAACCAAAAACATCTCCCAATATTGCTAGAGGTGCCCTGGGGGTCAATATTGTACTTGTGAAGTACTTGAGAACCATGGGCATAAATGAATAGGTGTAGCTCTGTTCCAATAAACTTCATTTAAAAAACTGGTGTTGGGTTGCATTTAGCCCGAGAGCTGTAGTTTACTGTTCCTGCTATAGAGTACATAAATGACTATCCCCCTCTTGCCCCTGAATAAGCACAGCAAGAATATGGGTTGAGTAGTGTTTTTTTTTTTTTATCTGATTCTGGAACTTTTGATATGTCCTTCTATAATGTCATATCAAAAGGTTAGAAATCTTATATAATCTCTCAAACAGCTCTAGCACTCAAACATATAATAGGACCTAAGGAAGTTTATCATCACTTATTTGACAATGCTTCCCCTATGATGTGACCTATCAAATAAGCCTAACTTGTCAAAAAGACTTCATTTAGAAGTTGAATTTGGGGAAGTTTGAAATAGCAGAAGGTTTTAAAGCACGTGTCTAAATAAGATTATAGATCATTTTAAAACTTAATAATTATAATAATTATCTATTTAGCCAAGGTGGCAATAAGATTGGAAATCTTATTATGCCATAAGGTGGCAATAAGAAAGGAAAATGCAGAGGATTACATAGTTGTTAAAATTTAGGTTAATGTTGAAAAAATTCAACTTTAAAAACAAACAGAAATTTTTTCCAGGCCGGTTAAAGATATAGAATAATCTTTGTTTACAACATAGATCTAAGAAAACTGACATTTTAACAAAGAAAAACCAAATTCCAATCTTATACTGGTGTACTTCCATATTAAGACTCATTTATTTCAACAAGGTGAATTTTTAAGAATAAGTAAATCAGTCCTTCCTTTTTCCTCCCTAGCATCTCCCATGTTGATACATACATTTTGAGACAAGGACATCCAGGGTGCTGCATGGATCTGAGTTTTTGTGGTGGGCGCTGTGATGTGCTGACCAGAATCCCCATCAGGAATAAAGGACTCTCAGCTGTAGAGATCGTGGCCAACAGTCCTCAACTCTCACATGCCATGAGGGGTCACCTTAACTGAAGACAGCTGCCTTGCCAAGGCATACCCTCTTCCCAGGTTGTCGCAAACAATGACTTATAAAAGTCCACCCCTTTTGCCCTAATTTAGAGTGATTCTGAAGGGTAATCCAACTTTTGGAACTCCTCAGAGAATCAATGGAGTCTTGTGTTGATATTGTATGATCATTCAACTTCTGCCTAATCTTGCTCTCTTACTCTCCCTTCTCCAGGCGTTGGTCACTCCCTAATAAACTTTTTTACACATTAATCTCCACAACCGTAGTCCTAACCGCACACAAAATTTCTTAACGAAGATTCCCTTCTCACAAACATACAGGCTTTCCTTTTTACATTCAGATTTTGATCTAAGTTTTTCCTTTTTAAATAAACAGTCTTGCTTTCCTTGAATTACATCTGTTTGTTCTTAGATTACCCATAAAATTCATGCGGCATTAGAGTTCTAAGGGTTTTTTCCCCCCTTTCCTGACAAATTTTGCAATGGAGATAACATGAACTTATTTGAATTTCAGTAAACATAGAATAAAAGTTTTACATTTAATGCTGAAATTCTAAAGACATATCCATTTGATTAAACCAACAACCTTAAATTAATTAGCTTTAATACCTAATTAAAGATCTAATTAAGACCTAATTAAATACCTAATACAAGATCATGTGAACTTGTAAAACATTGGGTTAGTTTCTATCTTTGAGTTTTAGAATGCTCAATTCTTGGGGCGCCAGGATGGCTCAGTCAGTTGAACATCTGACTCTTGATTTTGGCTCAGGTCATGGTCCCAATGTTGTGGGATTGAGCCCTAAGTTGGGCTGTGCACTGGGCGTGGAGCCTGCTTGGAATTCTCTCATTCTCTCTCTCTCTCTCTCTCTCTCTCTCTCTCTCTCTCTCTCTCTCTCTCCTCTTTCTCTCCTTCACCCTCTGCTCCTCTCCCCCACCTGTGTGTGCTCTCCTTGCTTAATGCCCAATTCTTACAAGCACTTATCTTTAAACCAACTAAATAGAGCTCTCTTACAAATTAATTTTAGCAATACCATTGGGAGGTACAGAAAACATCTCACATAACATTCATGGACACAGAAACAAGTACATGAACAAGATGCAAACAAAAGCTGAAAGGCCCAATTTCCAATTGTCTCCTTTTTACAAGACAAATCTAATGGCAAAATGGTATTATAATTTATGGATCCATTAATTGGTCATTTTTCTCTGTATTTGTGGCCAAGCAGCATTGCAAAAACTGATGGCTTGATTTTGGAGAACACAGCTGCATGTGGGGATCAAATCGTCATTTCCCAGTTTCCACTTAGCACACAGCCAACTTTATCCAAAGATACCAAAAGATGCAACAATAAACAAATTGTGAGCATTGGTTCCTCCCCAAAAGTCAGAGCTTCACCGACTCAATCAAACAGCTTCCTCATCAGCCTTTTCTTAATCAACCAGGAAAGGGAGGCTAAGAGAACCCAAATCCCCTATTTGGAGGCTTCCAAATGGGAGGAATAAATCTAAGAGCCAAACTAAACAGGAAAACGAAAGCTCACAAGCCCTCCGTATGAAATATTCACCAAGAGACATCTGTCCAAACCAAACCCAGACCTGTTTCCTTGCCACAAGAGTTAAATTGAGCACTGAAAGCTGGCAGCTCAAGCCTAACCAGGGTGGACTGGAGCCTGGGGACAGTCCCCGGGACAAAGAGCCTAGGTACTGCTTGGGCTCATCGCTGGATTCCTGTTACAGGCTGAGGGCCGATGAACCATGGGCAAAGAGCTCTTGGATGGCTCCCCAAGTTTGTAACCGAACGCAAGTTTATCCATGGGATGGGCGACAAAGACGATCAGATAATGGAGTATGCAGCAAGGAAAGGGTTTATTCGAGAGGCAGCAAAATAAGGAAATGGGAGGGCAAATCTTAAATCATCCTCTCCAAGGAGAGACAGGGAGGTTTAAAGGCAAACAAAAAGGGTAAAAAGTTGCAGTTGAGTTCATTACTCTGCAGCTGCAATTAGTCCCCTTAACTCTTTGGTCACTGTTTTCACTAATTTTCTCAGAATATTGAAGATGTAATACTTACTCATGGGTGGTGTTTGGAGGTGGGAGGAGAGCACCAGCCTGGGCAATTCAGTACCTAATACTATAGAGCTAAAATAACGTTTCCCTGTCCTTCATTACAGGGATAACATAGAGGATTATTTTTGTTATTTTGAGTCCTCTTTGTGTGTGCTTTTACCTAATTAGAATCATGGTTTAGCTGTCTTTTGAACTGCAATTGTTTTTCACTGAACATTAGGTTGTGCTCAGATCCTAAGCCTTCATAGCAGAGTGGTGAAGAGTTTGCATTCAGAAATCCTAAAAATATGTATTCAAATTCCAACTCTACCACCCCCTAACTTTGTGATCTTAGTCAAACTTATTTTTTCATCTGTCAAGAGGCATTTTTAAAAAAAGTTTTTAATGTTTATTTACTTTTGAGAGAGACAGAGACAGAATGCGAGTGGGTTGGGGCAGAGAGAGAGGGAGGCACAGAACCCGAAGCATGTTCCAAGCTGTCAGCACAGAGCCCAACACGGGGCTTGAACTCATGAGCTATGAGATCATGACCTGAGCGGAAGTCGGACGCTCAACCAACTGAGCCACCCAGGCGCCCCTGTCAAGAGGCATTTTTAATAGGCACTACACAACACATTTATTATGCTAGGTACACATAATCATTCAGAAACAAACCATTAATATTGCATTTTGTGTGTTTTCTCCTTGTTATAAAGTAAATGCTCATTTATGAAAACACAGAGATGTGTAAAGAAAACAAACATGACAGATCCTAGATATTACCAATGTTAAAATGTTGATGGAAAAAGACAACATTGTCTGGTTCCATTTATATAAAGTATCAAAAGTATGAAACTCAGTGAAACAGAAAGTAGACTAGTGGTTCCCAGGTACTAGGTGGAGAGGGAAAAGGGGAGTTCTTGTTTAATGGGCATAGAGTTTCAGATTTGCAAGATGAAAAAGTTCTGGAAGTCTGTTTCACAATATGAATACAGTTAAAACTATTGAACTGTACACTTAAAGGAGGTTAGATGGTAAATTTTATGTTACGTTTGTTTTTGTTTTGTGTTTTGTGTTTTTTTTTTACCACACACACACACACACACACACAATTTTTGTATGTATGACTCTACAGCAAACACATTCTAGTACCCAGTTTGAAAAATTCTTCCAACCCGCTTGTACCAATGCCATATCACGTCTTCACTCCCTTTACTGGTCATGTCCTCCCTTCTCTCCCTATGCAGCTTTTAGTGATGCAGGAGCAAACACCCTCCACTCCATATAGGTTTATTGTTAACGCCTTTACTCGGGGCAAGAGCATTTTACAAGTTGGATTACTTCCTGGATCCTGACTTTCTGTCTTTTGGTCTGGTAATTTCCTACTGTCTTGCCACCTCTTAGATGCCTTGTCTATGACATTATGTTATGGGCACCATAACATGGGCAGAATTGTGTTATGGGCAGAATTGCGTCCTCCCCACTGCCCTGCCCCCTGCCAAATTCATATGTTGAAACCCTAACCTTCACCTCTAGTACCTGAGAATGTGGCTGTATTTAATCCCATATTTAAGTGATCACATTTATTAATTACTTTAAAGAAGCGATTAAGATAAATGAGTCATTAGGGTATGCTCTAACCCAACCTGACCGGTGTCCTTATAAGAAGAGGAAATTTGCACACCGAGAGATACCAGGGGCCTGCAAGCACACAGAGGAAAGACCATATGAGGACATAGAGTGAAGGCAGCCATTAGTAAGCCAAAGAGTTAAGTAGAGCTTCGGGAGAAACCAACTCTGCTGACATAGGCAGGCCTGGTCTGAGGATCAGGGCAGAGGGCAGGGGATGGAGGGGTTACTGCAGGACCAGCCAAGAGGGTCCTTGGCTTTGCACAGGATAGAAATGAAACTCAAGCCAGGAGGAAGTGAGAGCAGAGTTTACTGAGTAGCGTAAGTGATAGAGCATAGTAGGCAGAGTATCTGAGAGACTTGTAAAGGGAGAAGTGAGTCTGCCTGTTGCTGGGGGTAAGCGGTCCAGGGTATGTGTTCTTTTAAGAATCTAGGTCTGATCAAAGGAGTGTCAGGTGGACAATAGCTGTTGTTCTATAAGTCACTGAAGATAGGGATTATGGGTGCCAGTGTCAATGGAAGTTTGTTCAAACCTAATGTCCTGGAGCTCGGGATCTGGTTCTTCTTAGATGTTATCAGGTATATGGGGGCCTAGGATGAAACTCAGAGAATGAATAACTTTCTTGCTTCGCCCCTTGGAGTGGGAACATAGCTTCCTTGGTTTACTCGGATGCAAGGTGAAATACAGAACAGAAGTAAATGGGGCCTGGCAGAGAAATAGCAGAGATGAAGCCTGTCTAAGATAGAGTCTGTTCAGTTTCCCTAACTCTGCTGAGACCTGGATCCTGGACTTCTAGCCTCCAGACCCGTGAGAAAATAAATTACTGTTGTTTAAGCCACCCAGTCTGTGGTATTTTTTTGCGGCAGCCCTAGCAAACTAATGCACTCCTCTAAGAACATTAAAAATAAATATTCCAGACTTTAGTGTTTCTTGTTTTCTGAGGTGGGTTGATATAAATATCTTAGCTCCACTATTCCAAGAAGAGAAACTCCAGTCATTATCCCATTTTCACACACTGCTTTCCCTTTCCTCATAGCCCTCATCATCATCTGGGGTGCTACCTGTTTTGTAAATTTATTACTGTTAAAAAGAAAACCACAGGCTCCAAATGGACCCGTTATACCGGGGCTTAATACCTAAGCTAATTGTAGTTCCAACCACCCCCAGAAATGTAGTCTTAACAAGTCAATCAGGAGATTCCTGATCTAGCACAAATGAGCTAGTATGTCACATGGGCCCTCCCCAACCCCCAAAGGAAAATGAGTTAATCCCCCCAGTTAGACCCTGGGCCCTAGTCCCTAAGGTAAGGTGACCTTACCGGGACCAATCCTTTCTTTTCTTTTGCTAATAACTTCCTTGTCCCACCCTCCCTCCTATAAAAACCTATTTTATACAACTACCTAGTGCTCCCTTCCACTTGCCAGATGGGGATGCTACCCCATTCCGTGAATCAATAAAGCGAATTAGATCTTCAACTGTACTGGGTTGAATTTTTGTTGTGTAACATTATCTATTTAATTCCCCATGCATTAAGATCCAAAAAAGCAGGGACCATTCTGATAACTGCTATATGCTTAGAGCCTGTAACAATGTAGGACGGACGACACGCACTCAAGATACTTGCTGAAGGAATGAATGACTGAATGACAAGGGGTTTCCCCACGGAAGAGTTGGAGGGCCAAGTGGTCTCTCCAGAGGCCGCCTGGCCCCGCACGCGGTGGGCCGGCTGGCGGCTGCCCCCGGGGTCTGGGCGCCCGCGAGCGCTCCGCCGCTCCAGCGCCGGGTTTTCGGGTGCGCCGGCTTCCCGGGAGGGGGCGGGCACGGGGCGGCCCCTCGTGGGCGGAGTCGGCAGCTGGGCGTGCGGGCCGCCGGAAGGCGCGCGCGCTGGGCGGGGGGCTGCGCGGCCGCGTGGGGTGGCCGGACCCGGGGCGGGCCCGGCGGCGCGGGGGGCGACCTGAGGCGTGGGCGACGGCGGGGCGCGGCGGGAGGACGGAGGCCCCGGGCGACGCCGGGCTGCGGCCCACGAGGCGGGGCGGCGGGTGGAGCCGGCTGCCGCCGCCGCCGGGCCGGCGTCAGAGCGAGTGCCCGCGAGGTGTATCCTCGCGCGCGTCTGCGGGAAGCGGGGTCAGGACAGCCCTCCCACTGCGGCCCGCGGAGCCCCGCGCCCCGGAGCGCGGCCGAGGAAGGCCGCCTGGGAGGGCGGCGGTGAGATGCGGTGCGGCGGCCGGCCCTAGACAGGCTCCCCGGGGGGACCGGGAAAAGCCCCGCATCCGGGGCGGAGGCCGAGGTCCGCGGGCTCCCGAAGGAAGCCTGCGGGAACGCTGGGCGTGCTTTGGAGAATCGTCGGTGAGCGGGGCATGCGGTCTACGAAGGCGGGGGAAGAACAAAATCCGCTACCGCCCGGTCCTCTGAAGAGACACCCTGTGGCGCCGAAAGCCTCGGGAGCGAGCGCTCTCGCGGCCGCGTCCTTGGTCCCAGCAGCGTCCGGGGCCGAGCTGGTGAGTGGGAGGATGCGCGGGTGTGCAGCCTCCGTCCCGGGAAGGCACAGCCGGGAGCAGTGAGGAGCGGCAGCTTCCAAATGCTGCTTCGAAAGTTTCCCCACTTTGGTAACTAGACGTTTACTTTTATGTATTCCGGGGCAGGATATTTCCACATGCTCCATCCTGCAGGATGCAGCTCCTTTCTCTGCAACGGGCACAGCTTGGGGCCCGGTGGGGGGAGCCCGTAAGCTACATACCCTTCCTTGCAAACTTCAAAAAGTTGGGCCAGCTCCCTTTATACGGAGCTCGGTCTGTGCGCGGGGCCCCAGTTACGTTGGACCAGGTGGCTGTGGAGGCACCTGCTCAGATGCGGGGGGCTTTGGATGAGATGATAGATTTGAGTTGTTTCCGGATTTCCCTGTTGCAAACACTTGTGCAGTAGTCCTCGTGATACTCGAAGTGCTGTATTTCCTCCATCTGAACCCCTCCCCCTCCCCCAGTTTTAACATTTCTGAAACCAGGAGGCATCTTCACAGGCCAAAAGGACTTGCCCGCTGCTGGGCATCTGCGTGGTTGGGGAATGTACCTGTTGCTGTTTGGTCAGGTGAAAATGCAGCTGTGTGATTATTCCATCACTTCTGACACTTGAGATGAACTTTAAATGTAGATCTCTAATTGTTTTTAAAAGTAGCTGGAAAAGGTAATGCTGTGGTAAAGCAAAAATTGTATAGCAATATTTATTATTAAGGGTTTTCTGTATGCTTGACATTGTTTCAATTAATGTTACAGCCCTATAAAGTACAATTGTTATTCCCATTTTATAGATGAAGAAACTGAAGCTCCAGAGAGTTGAAGTGTCTTAGAGCTTTTAAGTACAAGTGTGAGGATTCTCACCTAAACTGAATTCAAAGCTTGCCCTCTTAACTCCACTAAGTCTGTATCCAGGCAGAAGATGGGTGCAGCTTACTGGGAGGGAAGTCAAGAGAGGGTCTATGCTTGTTTTTATACCTTTTTGGCTGTTTATGGATGTGTGTATGGAACTGGGAGACAGCCACATCCAAGAAGACTGATTATACTTATTCCCACGTTGATGCCAAATCTTTATTTTCAGATCTTTTGCAGTTTAAAATATATTTCCTCAAGTTCTGGAGTTCTGGATGTGTGGTCAGTGCTTCTGGATCCCTCCTCTTCTGTCTTTTGCTCCTCTAGAAGACTATAGAGGCATGCACTCCAAACTGCTCAACTGGCTGCCTCCCAAGGAGGCACTCCTTAATTTAAGAGAGAAGTCAGTTTTTCAGAGTTGTTAAGGTCACATCAGCCTCTAGGAACCCCCGGGTTCTGGTGCTGCAGGGACACACCAAAGTTCTGGGGGCGGGAGATTGTGGTCAGAGGAGACCGCATACCTGTGAAGCCTCTCAGCAGAGATTCTGGCACTTTCGTCACCAGAAGTGGACACGCCCGGTTGGGTGGGCATCGTCATGCTACAGCAGCTCCTGATCACCCTGCCCACGGAGGCCAGCACCTGGGTGAAGTTGCGCCATCCAAAGAAGGCCAAGGAGGGGGCACCCCTGTGGGAGGATGTAACGAAGATGTTTGAAGGAGGAGGTGAGAGTAGACTGATACAGGGAAAGCAGAATTCTCAATTCGTGTGTGAAAGGATAGGTACCCATTTCATTGAGGTGTCTCTTGGGGAGAAAATTGGAGGAAAGCAGGTCTCTGGGGTTCGTGCTTGTGCCTTTTGGGACGAGGATAGCTATGAGGGCAGATGTTGGGTTCTCAGCTCCTTGTGCCATGTGCTCCATGCTGCCCCCATCTCCAGTTCCCGGATAAAGCACGAAACAGGAGGACAATACAGTGTTCCCCACCAGCGGCTCCCAGGTATTGTGATTGTCACAGACAGTGGGGTCAAAGGCTTCTACTCCTTAAAGCCCCCCAAGGTTTTCCTTCATAAGTTTTGGGCATTTTGGCCCAAAGCCAGTGTTTTCCACAAGTAGTTCTGAGAGGAAGGAATGACCTACTTGATGACTCTCGATTTCCAGGAGGTCAGGGGGAAACGTCCAAGATTATACATTATCTGGTGGTCTGGTTGGATAGATAGATAGATGGACAGAGGAATTCGCGTGTCTCACATGATCTCGTAGGTCACACCTTTAACATTTCAAGTTCAGCCGGTATGTAAGCTAGCGGCGTGAGGCAGGGATTTTGCTAAAGCATCTTGACCGATGGAAAAATGAATAATGGTCTCCAGTGCTTATTATTAATTGATGGAGACAGACGCATACCCCGAGCAAAATAATAGAAGGTAGCCTAAGAAAGTGCTACGGTAAATTTCTTTGGGAAGCCAAAAGACTGGAAACATTCTTCTGATTACATTTATTGGAGAAATTTTCACAAAGCAGATAGCACTGAATTGGGCCTTGAAAGAGGTCTTCCATTTTTTTGTAGAAGATTTGGGAAAAGGATACAGAAATGAGTGCCTCGAAGAGTGGTTCAGAGAATGGGAACCAGTCGAGTCTGAGGGCTAAGAATGTGGTCAGTGTATGTGTACAATGGATAAAGGATGGTGGCTAGCGAAAACGAACACTTGGGGAAATGTGTTTTAGGCAAGTTGTAGAGGGCCTGATGTCCATGGGAAAGGTTTGGATTTTCTTTCTTAACCAGAAACATTTGAACAGAGGAGTGGCCTGGTCTGAGCTTTTGGACCAGTGTTGCCCTTTGGGAAGTATTAGTGCTCAAAGCAGTGCACTGCAGACCCTGCTTATTAAGGAGGCCCCCCACTCTGCTCTGAGTTGCTCGAAATGTCCCTCTCTGTGAATGTTTTGAGAGAGGAGCCTGTTCAGCAGGTCTGCAGGCAGTTTTTCTATTTGGGGGATTTGGGGAGATATAAACCTCATGGCTCTTTTCCTTCTTTAGCTCTGCTCTCTCAGGATGCTGAGGAGACCCAGGGAGAAAGTTTGAAGGCTGAAGTCACCTCTGGACCTCCAGCAGCAGAATCCCAGGTGGGTTGGGTTTTCCTTTCATTTTCTTGGACCTGCTGCTTGGTTTTCAAGGCTATAACTCGCCTTTTTTTTTTTTTTTTTTTTTTTTGGAGTGTGAGGAGTTTGGAGGTGTTTGTTAGTGTGGGGCTAACAGATTCAACATAGGGAACTGTGCAAGTTGCTCTTGTACAGAAAACTGGGCTGTAGTGGTGGCGATTCCCCTACTCATGGTGGCTTCCCTCCTTGTAACTCTTGTTTGTGGCCAACATCTTGATTTAACATTATGCTAATTTCTGTAGAGAAAGAGAAATGAATGCTAGAATTCCAGCCCCTAAAAACAAATAGATGCCACTTGGGGTCTCAGATACATGTCAACTTTCTTTTTTGAGTATTTTTACTCAAAAACAAACTTCGTGAAGCGACAAGAACCTTCTGACATTCTTATGCGATGTACCCATTTCGCTGGTGGACTTCATGTGGTAACCCTTCGTATAGTATTAGGAGTAGAGATCAGACCAAAGGAGAAGTGAGTGGGGAAGAAATGGTGTGGCCACATAGCACACACACGTTAGACAAATGGACAGTTATTACAGGGTGTCCTCACTGTCGATTGGAAGCATAGGGAAGACAGGAGAAAAATTGTAGAATGAGAAAGGAAGACTATTCAAAATGAAATATTATCCAACGGCAGGAGAGTTTTAAGTGAAAAGGACTTGGGTTCTGTAATTAGATGGTACAGGATCTGAAATTATCTCTAAGTATTTACTTGCTTGGTAATGGGGCAATTTTTTTCAGCTGTTTACAATCCCAGTTTCCTCCGCTGATTCAGATGCTAATATTTTTCTAGGATTGAATGCTTTTCAAAGTTATTTACAGTAATAAGGAAGAAGCAATAAGAATAAGGAGTAATAGTCTATTTAAAGAGTTCTCTATATATTCCACTTATCTGGAATTCCTCATTTCTTGACATGTATCAAAAACTGATGGTATTCTTACTGCTGGGAAAAGAAATTAAATTTTTTTTTAATTTTTAATGTTTATTTTTGAGAGAGAGAGTGTGTGAGCGGGAGAGGGGCAGAGAGAGAGGGAGACACAGAATCGAAAGCAGGCTCCAGGCTCAGAGCTGTCAGCACAGAGCCCGACATGAGGCTCAAACCAATGAACTGTGAGGTCATGTCCTGAACCGAAGATGGATGCTTAACCAACTGAGCCACCCAGGCACCCCTGTATAGTTTTTTTTTTTTTTTAAGTTTTTTTATTTATCTTGAGAGAGAGAGCAAGCAAGCGAGCATGAGTGGGGGAGGGGCAGAGAGAGAATCCCAAGCAAGGACCAGTTCTGTGCTGTCAGCATAGAACCCGATGTGGGATTCAATCCAAGAACCATGAGATAATGACATGAGCTCAGATCAAGAGTCAGACACTCAACCAACTGAGCCACCTGGGCACCCCGAAAATGTGTAGTTCTATTTTGACATGTGTATATACCATGTAACCAAAATATACACCATTTCCACCATCTCGGAAAGTTCCCTCCGGCTCCTTTCCAATCAGAACTTTGCTTTGCTCCCAGTAGAGGGTACATGGCTTCTCTTTGTTATTTTTCTTTTCTTTTCTTTCCTTTCCTTTCCTTTCCTTTCCTTTCCTTTCCTTTCCTTTCCTTTCCTTTCCTTTCCTTTCCTTTCCCTTTCTTTCTTTCTTTCTTTCTTTCTTTCTTTCTTTCTTTCTTTCTTTCTTTCTTTTTCTTTTTTTCTTTCTTTCTTTTAATGTTTATTTACTTTTGAGAGAGAGAGAGCGAGAGAGAGCACACACGAGCAAGCCGGGGAGGGGCAGAGAGAGAGGGAGACACAGAATCCGAACCCAGGAACCGTGAAATCATGACCTGGGCTGAAGTCAGATGCTTATCCGACTGAACCACCCAGGCGCCTCTCTTTGTTATTTCTTATAAGTGCATGGGAATCTATAATGACCTCAAAATAAAAAGTTTAAAACAGAATGTATATTCTGCACTTGATAGGTATAGTGTTCTATAAATGTCCATTAAGTTGACAGATAGATGGTTCAAATCTGTATCCTTGATGCATTATTGTCCGCTTGTATCAGTTACTGAGAAAGGAATGTTGAAATCTGTTGTGGTTTTGTCTGTATCTTCCTTCAGTTCTGTCAGTTCTGCTCTATTTCGAGTTCTGTTATGAGATACATTAACAAGTAGTATTGTTGTCTTCTTGATGAACTGACACTTTATCATCATGAGATGTCTCTTCTTTATGGCAAATAATATTCCTTCTCCTAAGCCCACTTTGGTCTGATTTATTATAGTTCCTCCACTGTTGTTTAAGTTATTATTTGTATGGTATGGCTTTTTCAGTTCTTTTACTTTTGTCCTATCTGTATCTTTATACTTAAAGTATGGCCTTAGATATAGCTGTGTCTTGCTTGTTTAGTGCATTTACAGTTACCATAATCATCGATACAGTGGGATTTAAATGTATATTCTTACTCTTTGCTGTTCACACATTTTTGTTTCTTTGTTCCTCTTCTGCTTCCTCTTGGATTGCATGGTGTTTTAGTATTCTACTTTATGCCCTCTAATGACTTTTTAGCTATACTTGTTTTATTTGCTTGTGGTGGTTGCTCTGACCGTTACAATATGTGTTTTTAACATATCACAGTTGAATTAATATTATACTGTTTCACATGTGGCATGGAAGCCCCGTATTTCCATTTACTCTTCCCCATTGTTTGTATATTGTCATCATATATTTCACTTTACACATTAAAACCCCACAGTACATTGTTCCTATTTTTGTTTTTTGTTTTTTAAAAGTTCACTTATTTTGTGAGAGAAAGCAAGCATGAGCAGGG
The DNA here is from genome assembly GCF_028018385.1 of Neofelis nebulosa. Classification (NCBI taxonomy): domain Eukaryota; kingdom Metazoa; phylum Chordata; class Mammalia; order Carnivora; family Felidae; genus Neofelis; species Neofelis nebulosa. The sequence continues at coordinate 190,947,473 of NC_080783.1, read as the reverse complement.
GAGGGAGGGAGGGAGGGAGAGAAAGAGAGAGAGAGAGAGAGAGAGAGAGAGAGAGAGAGAGAGAGAGAGAGAGAGAGAGAGAAAAGAAGAAAGAGAGAGAGAGAGAGAGAATATCCCAGGCAGGCTCCACACTCAGTGAGGAGCCTGACTTGGGGCTCGAACACATAAACCGAGAGATCCTGACCTGAGCTGAAATCAAGAGTCAGATGCTTAACCAACTGAGCCACCTAGGTGCCCCTGTTCTTATTTTTGTTTTTAGCAGTAAATAGTTTTTAAGTAATTAAGAAAAGGAAAAAAAAAAGTTCTTTTCATAACCATCCACATAATTACCAATTTGCAGTCTTCATTCCTTCTTTTAATTCCAAGTTTCTGCCTGGCATCATTTCCCTTCAACCAGAAGAAAGTCGTTCAACGTTTCTTGTAGTGTGGGTGTTCTGACGAATTCTCACAGCTTTTGCTGATCTAAAGATGTCTTTCTGTTGTCTTCTATTTGAGGATCTTTTACTGGATAGAGAGCTCTAGGGTGACTTTTTTCTTTGAAGCACTTTACAAGTGTTCCATGATCTTTTAGCTTGTATCATTTGGAATGAGAAGTCAGCTGTTACTATTATTTCCCTATAGGTGACCTGCCTTTCTGTTTGTTTTATACCAACTTGTGTTTTTTTTTTTTTTTTTGCTCCTCCTTTCCTACCTTCTTTTGGCTACCTTCATGATCTTTTGTCATTGCTCTTCAGCAGTTTTACTGTGATGTGTGTAGGGCTGGTTTTCTTTGAATTTAGTATTTTGGGGGTTTGCTGAGCTTAGATCTGTGGCTTGATTTTTTTCCATCAAATTTGGAAAATTTTCAGCCTTTATTTCTCCAAATATTTTTTCTGCCCATTTTTTTATCTTCTTCTGAGATTCTAATTATATATATTATTAAACCACTTGGTATTATCCCAGGTTTGTTTTTTTTCCCTCTTGGTGCTTCAATTTGAATAATATCTATTGACCTATCTTAAGTTTCATGGATCTTGTCTTCATCGGGCCATTCAGGCCATTCTGCTGCCATTAAGTCCATTTAGTGGATTTTTCTGATACTGTATTTTTCATTTGTAGAATTTTCATTTAGTTCTTCAGTATTTCTCTCACTCTCTCCTCTTAGTTACCCCCATGTTTTCACTTACTATATTCATATTTTATTGTAAATTTTTTAACATATTTTAATAATTTCTTCAAACTTCTTGTCTGCTAATTCCAAAGACTTAGTCACCTGTGGGCTTGCTTCTATTGATTTTTCTTTTCTTTTTTTTAAAATTTTTTTAATGTTTATTTATTCTTGAGAGAGAGACAGAGTATGAGGGGGGAGGGGCAGAGAGAGAAGGAGACACAGAATCCGAAGGAGGCTCCAGGCTCTGAGCTGTCAGCACAGAGCCTGACACGGGGCTTGAACTCACAAACCGTGAGATCATGACCTGAGCTGAAGTCGGACGCTTAACCGACTGAGCCACCCAGGTGCCCTTTTATTTTCTTAATTATAGGTCATATTTTCCTCCTTCTTCACACGTGTAACAGTTTTTTCTAGTAGTTGAGATATTGGGTATTGAAAAACAGTGGGGAGGGGTACCTGGGTGGCTCAGTCAGTCAGGCGTGGGAGGGACACTTGATTTCAGCTCAGGTCATGATCTCACAGTTCATGAGGTTGAGTCCCACATCAGGCTCTGTGCTGACAATGCACACAAAGCCTGCTTTGGATTCTCTCTCTCCTCTCTCTGCCCTGCCCCTGTTCATACACACACGCACTCTCAAAATAAACTTAAAAAAAAAATAGTGGGGGATGAACTATATATGTGCGCACATCCATACGTACACACATATATGTGTATACATACACGTGTGTGTGTGTGTATACACATATGTGTGTCGTTTGTTTATTTACAAAAGACTAAGTCCTTTCCTCTGTCTGGTGGTTAAAGTGAGGGACTGATTATTCATATTCTCCCTACAGCTGTGGCTGAGCTCTGGCTGAGACACAGCTTTTATTTGATTGAGTTCACTTCTGACTAACCCAGCTACAAACACCCATGTCACCACTGTTGGGGGGCTGATCTTTATTATCTCTTCAAGTATTTGAGCTAGGATGGGGTTAGACTACAGTTCCAGTTTTGTTCATCTTTGCATTGAACTCCAGTTCAATGAGCCCCAGGATTTAAGCTCAGTAGCAATACATTGGCTTTGTGACAATAATTGCTGAAAGCCTGTCTCTCCCTCTGGCCCCTCTGTCCTCCTCTCCTCCTGTTCCCTTCACCAACCTGCCACCAGTGATGCTGTTCACTCTCCTGTTCCTCAGATAAGCCAAGGATGCTCTCACTTTAGGTCCTTTGTACCTGCCTGGAATGCTCTTCCCTCAGATTTCCACATAGGTCTCCCTCACTGAATTCATGTCTGTGGTCAAATCTCACCCTTTTAGAGAGGCCTTCCCCAACCACCTTGCATAAAAGATCCTCCTCTACCTTCATGTGGTTCTCCCTGTTTCCTCCTTATCCTGCTTAATTTTTTTCTAAGGCCCATATGACCTTCTGTTTTTCTATGTATTTATGGTAATCTCTGGAGGATCTTCAAACACATCCAGAGGAAGCTGTCAGTAAAACTAGTTTAAAATCTCTCAGAACTTAGAATACTGTCAGAACTCCTTGGACCTTGATGCAGGTGGTCTTCGTCTGAAAAGGAATATATTTGATATTCTAGGAACTGCTGACTTTCAAGGACGTATCTGTGGACTTTACCCAGGAGGAGTGGGGACAACTGCCCCTTGCTCACCGGAATCTATACCGGGAGGTGATGCTGGAGAACTATGGGAACCTGCTGTCAGTGGGTAAGGATGGGCGGAACATTCACCCAGAAAACCTGTCTGTTACAGGAAAGTCATTAATTTCAAATTATCAAATGTTGTGGATTCCTTTGAGCTTGGCCTTGAGTTCTGTATTAGAGATGTCTCATTCCTTGGGGGAACCGCTTTACTTGTTAGAGCGAGAATAGAAAGACATTCTGTGGTGTCCCTTTCCATCTTCAGAGACCCTGACTGCCAGAGGACTAGAAAGAATTCTGGGGATGTTCTTAGAACTCAGTGTAAACATTCATACTCTGGTTTTTTTTTGTTTGTTTGTTTGGTTTTTGTTTTTGTTTTTTTACTTTATAAGCAGGATATCAACTTTCTAAACCTAGTGTGATATCCCAGTTGGAGAAAGGACAAGAGCCATGGATGACAGAGAAAGAAGGCCCAGGAGATCCCAGTTCAGGTGAGACCAAGTCAGATAGTACCTTTTAATATGTAGGCCAGAGTCCCCGAAGTCTCCCCAGGCTGTGGGGAAGGCTGAAGTCAGTGGACAGGGCATGCACTAAACCTGACGTCACCCCTCCCTCCATCATCCCTTTCCTTCACCTCACCTTGCAAAAGTCTCTCTGGAGTTGGAGGGCAGGGAGTCTTGTCTTAATTTAGGTTGAACTTGACTTTTCCTCTTTTCTTCAGTATCCGGAGCTCTGCAAATTGAAAGCGCCTTTCTCTGAGCAGTCAGATGTACATGGTCTCTCTTCACGGAAAACACATCTCTTTTCAGGGCTCACTGCATTTGATAGATCTTTAATTTTCTCTCTTACATTCTGTTTCCACTTTCCACCAATTTTCATTTTACAATTTCAGCTTTGATTCTCACTCCCTTTTTAACTTATTTATCTACCTTTTGTATTTTTTGTAACAACTGTATGAAAATTCTTGCAAGAGAAATTGCCACAGGACAATTAAGTGGTCTTTAACCATCTTCTTAAACTTTGCTTTATTATGAAATATTTTAGGTGTTCAGAAAGGCATAGAGAACATTGTAACAAATTTCTATGTAGCTTCCACCTAGGTTAAGAAAAAAGAGTTGAAGTCCTGCTATTCCCCCTTTACCTTTTAAAATAACCAATTTTGGGGCGCCTGGGTGGCGCAGTTGGTTAAGCGTCCGACTTCAGCCAGGTCACGATCTCGCGGTCCGTGAGTTCGAGCCCCGCGTCAGGCTCTGAGCTGACGGCTCGGAGCCTGGAGCCTGTTTCTGATTCTGTGTCTCCCTCTCTCTCTGCCCCTCCCCTGTTCATGCTCTGTCTCTCTCTGTCCCAAAAAATAAATAAAAAACGTTGAAAAAAATTTAAAAAAATAAAATAAAATAACCAATTTTTCGGGGACAACTAGGTGACTCAGTCAGTTGAGCATCCAACTTTGGCTCAGGTCATGATCTCGCAGTTCATGAGTTCGAGCTCCATGTTGGGCTCTGTGCTGACAGCTCAGAAGCTGGAACCTACTTCGGATTCTGTTTATCCCTGTCTCTATTTCTTCCCTGCTCGTGCTCTGTCTCTCTCTCTCTCTCTCTCTCAAAAATAAATAAAGATTGGAGCACCTGGGTGGCTCAGTCGGTTAAGTGTCCGACTTCAGCTCAGGTCACGATCTCGTGGTCCATGAGTTCGAGCCCCGCGTCGGGCTCTGGGCTGATGGCTCAGAGCCTGGAGCCTGCTTCCGATTCTGTGTCTCCGTCTCTCTCTGCCCCTCCCCCATTCATGCTCTGTCTCTCTCTGTCTCGAAAATAAATAAAACGTTAAAAAAGATTTTTTTTTAAATAAGTAAAGATTAAAAAAATTTTTTTTAAATAACCAACTTTTCAGAGTTTAAATATTGTCATTCTCCTATATGTCTTCATACTTTCACTGTGTGTGTATATCCTGGAACAATATTTGGTATTATTTTGCATGGGTTTTTTTTTTTTAAGTTTATTTATTTTTGAGAGAGAGAGAGCACAAGCAGGGGAGGGGCAAAGAGAGAGAGGGAGGCACAGAATCTGAAGCAGGCTCCAGGCTCTGAGCTGTCAGCACAGAGTCTAGTGTGGGGCTCGAACCCATGAACTGTGAGATCATGACCTGAGCTGAAGTCAGACGCCCAACCGACTGAGCCACCCGGGTGCCCCTTCATGTTTTTATTCTTTAAATAAATGGTGTATATACTTCTACTTGCTTTTCTCAGTCAACACAATTGATATTTATCCATCTTCTTCTAGTTATTTCTGTTGAACTAATAAATACATTTATTTATCTATTTTCCTGTTAATAGACATATTGTTTCTAAATTTGGGGGTTACCAAAATGCAGTAAGTCTTCCTGTACGTGTCTTCTTGTGTACACGTGCAAGTACTTCTCTGCGATGTGGAAGCAAAACTGTTGGGTCATGGAGTGTATGCACCTTCGTTTTGCTTGATATTACCAACTTGCTCTTCAAAGCAGTTGCACCAATATGTACCTCCCCTCGGCAAGCCTTAAGACTTTCCAGAGTGCAGCATCTTTGTCAACACTTGGCTTTGTCAGACTTTAAAATTATTGTAAATTTGTGGGTGAATATGGTATCTTACCGTTTCTTTCATTTTCCTCATTATCAGCAAGAGGAGCATACTTTTCATGGCTATTGACCATCTAGATTTCTCTTACGTAAATTACTTTGCCAGTTCTGTTTTTTTTTTCTTGATCTATAGAAAGGATGTATATATCATCTTATATTTTTAAGTTTGGCTTTTCATATTTAGAGTTAATTCACCTGGAATTATTTTATGTGTAGTGTGAGGTGCCTTTTCCACATGGATAATCAGTCCAGGAACCATTTATTTAATAGTTAATACCACTCTGTTACCTATCAAGTTTCCTTATATACTTGTGTCTGTCCTGGGCACTGTATTCTGTTCTATTTTTCTCTTCTAGCCCTACTGTAATGCCAAGCTGTTGTAATTACTGTATTTCATAGTGAAACTCATATGTGGTCAAGGTAGTTCTCCCACTTTGTTCTTCAAAATTGTCCTCATTATTAGCCCCTTGCTCTTCCATGCAAATTATATAATGAATGCATGAAATTTCACACACACCCACACACATTGCAAATACTCTGGTGGTGTTTTGATTGGAAGAGAATTGAATTTATAGATCAACTTTGGGGAGAATTAATATTATGATATTGAGTGTTACTATCTAGAAACAGGGTATATTGCTGCATTCATTAGTATTTCCTAACTTTTTTTTTTTAATAAAGTTTCAGAATTTTCCGTATAAAGGTCTTGTCTCTATTGCATCTCTTTTGTTAGATTCATCTTGAAGACCTTTTATTTTGCTATTTTGATGGTATATATTTTTAAATTATGTTTTCTGTTTGTTGCTGGTGTATAATAATAGAACAGTTGGATTTGTATATTGATCCTATAGCTAGCCATCTTGTTTCATTCCATTATTAATTCCAATAATTTGTTTATATATTCTCTTGGGTTTTCTCTTTTTCAGCTTATAATAATGAAAATAAGAGCTACCATGAATTTCATTTAGATTTTCCAGTCGCTTTAAATAATAAGAACAGTTTGATTTTACTAAAACATTTTAGTTTACTGCAATAACAAAAACTCACAACTTCATTCAAAGTTAAATTCTTGGAACGCCTGGCTGGTTCAGTTGGTTATCCATGGGACTTTTTGATTTCCGCTCAGTTCATGATCTCATAGTTTGTGAGATTGAGCCCTGTCCACGCAGAGCCCGCTTGAGATTCTCTCTCCGTCTCTCTCTCTGACACTCCCCCATCATGCGTGTGTTTTCTCTCTCAAAGTAAATCAACATTTTGGGGCACCTGGGTGGCTCACTCGGTTAAGCGTCTAACTTCGGCTCAGGTCATGATCTCACAATTCATGAGTTTGAGCCCTGCATCAGACTCTGTGCTGTCAGCTCAGAGCCTGGAGCCTGCTTCAGATTCTGTGTCTCCCTCTCTCTCTCTCCCCCTCCCTGGCTTGTACTCTGTCTCTCTCTCAAGAATAAATAAAAGTTAAAAAAATTTTTTTAAAGAAATAAACATTTTTTAAAAATGTTAAAAATCTCTTCTTCTGTAGTTTGGTCCTTCAGGCCTGGATATTGAATTGGGAAAGGGGACATGACATAGAAGGCTTCTTCTCTCTTGCTCTGTCTTCTTTTCTTCCACCTCCCATTTTCAGGACCAGAATCAGAAGCCTACACAACATAGACTCTATTATTGCCTTTACTCATTAAGAATTTGGAAGTACTATTGATCCTTTTGTGTTGACTGAAAAATCTTACAAAAAGTTATACTTTTCAAGAATGAAGATGTATCAGTTGAAATATTAGTAATGGGTATAACAGATTATCAAAAAACCCAGTCAAAACTGTAGAGATTAAAAGATATTTTCAGAGAACATAGCAATAATAGTAATACAGCAGTTTGGGTTTCTTACAAGTCTCCTTTGTATAAATAACATTTCTAGGGACAGATTAATAACTACAGGAAATAGAACAAAGCAAATATTAATACAAGTTTCGATAAAAGACAGCTTAATGTTTTCATGAAAGTTCTTAGTTCAGACCTTAGTTTTTGAATGAGTATCTCCTGCTGGTGTGGGGAGAGGGACATCTTTTTATCTTTCTGAGATTGTTTTCTAAAAGTAGTTGTCAAGAAAAGATATTCTTAAGATGTAGCTCTGAAATTTCATTATTTAGTATTAGGGCATGTCTGAAGTGCTCAAATTTTACTCTCTGTATAAAATCACACATTTACCTTATTTACTGTTTCTTAACTTCCCATTACCTCCCCATGTTGCATAACCATTTTTACATGTGCAATTGACCTTGAACAACACTGGTTTGAACTGCATGCGTCCACCTATTATATGTGGATTTTTTTTTAATGTTTATTTTAGAAAGGGAGGGGGTGAGTGGGGGAGGGACAGAGAGCAAGGGAGACAGAAAATCTGAAGCAGGCTCCATGCTGTCAGTGCAGAGCCTGATGTGGGGCTCAAACCCATCAATCATGAGATCATGACCTGAGCCAAAGTTGGACGCTCAACAGACTGAGCCACTTAGGCACCCCTGGAGTTTTTCTTTTTAATGAAATGATTTGTCAACTTTTTTTAATGTTTATTTATTTTGAGAGAGAGAGAACACAAGTGGGGGCGGGGGGGTGTGTGGGGACAGAGGGAGAGAGAGAGACTTCCAAGCAGGCTCCATGCTGTCAGTGCAGAGCCCGACACAGGACTCGATCTCTTGAACTGTGAGATCATGATATGAGCCAAAATCGAGAGTCAAACATTTAACCAACTGAGCTACGCAGGCACCCCTAGATGTGGATTTTTTACAGTGCATTTTCTTTTCTCTTTATTGTAAGAATCTAGTATATGATACACATAACATAAAAAGTAAGTGTTAATTGATTTACTGGTGAGGCTTCTAGTCAACAGTAGGCTATTAGTAGTTAAGTTTCGGTGGGAATCAGAAGTTATACATGGATTTTTTTTACTGTGTTGAGGTTGATATCCCAACCCCCATGTTGTGCAAGGGTCAAATGTAATCAAAGTCTCATGTGTTTTATATGTGTAGTTGTCTAAATCTCTATTTCATATCCACTATAGTAATTGATTTTTTGAAGCATAATGAATGTGAGTTATGTGCATTTTTTCCATTTCTTTCAGACTTGAAGAATAAAACAGAAACCAGTACATCAGCTTCAAAGAATGAGATTTTACAGGAACATTTATATCATGGCATTATGATGGAAGGGTTCCTGAGAGATGATGTCATTTATTCCACATTGAGAAAAGTCTCTAAATATGATGGCGAGTTAGAAGAGCACCAGGAATCCCATGGAAGAGATATAAGACACGCCATCCTGACCCACAAGAAGAGTGACCAGGAAACTAACAAATTCGGGGAAAATATTGTCAGTTCAAATGTTACGATAGAACAGAGGCACCGTAAATGTGATACACCTAGAAAGAGGAATAAATACAAATTAGACTTGATAAATCATCCGAGTTACATAAGAACAAAAACCTATGAATGTAATATATGTGAAAAAAACTTCAAACAACCCATTCATCTTACTGAACACATGAGAATTCATACTGGTGAAAAACCTTTCAGATGTAAGGAATGTGGAAGAGCGTTTAGCCAAAGTGCATCCCTTACTACACACCAGAGGATCCATACTGGCGAGAAACCCTTTGAATGTGAAGAATGTGGCAAAGCCTTTAGGCATCGCTCATCTCTTAATCAGCATCATAGAACTCACACTGGAGAGAAACCCTATGTATGTGATAAATGTCAGAAAGCTTTCAGCCAGAACATTAGCTTGATCCAGCATTTGAGAACTCATTCTGGAGAGAAACCCTTTACGTGCAATGAATGTGGGAAAACCTTCCGACAGATTAGACACCTTAGTGAACATATAAGAATTCACACTGGGGAGAAGCCCTATGCGTGCACTGCGTGTTGTAAAACCTTTAGTCATAGAGCGTATCTAACGCATCACCAGAGAATCCATACTGGGGAGAGACCCTACAAATGTAAGGAATGTGGGAAAGCCTTTAGACAGAGGATACACCTTAGCAACCATAAAACTGTTCATACAGGAGTGAAGGCATATGAATGCAACCGCTGTGGAAAAGCCTACAGGCATGATTCATCCTTTAAGAAACATCAGAGACACCATACTGGAGAAAAGCCTTATGAATGTAATGAATGTGGAAAAGCCTTCAGCTATAATTCATCACTTAGTCGACATCATGAAATACACAGGAGGAATGCCTTTCGAAATAATGTGTAAAAATAGATTATTCAACATGAGAACAAAAGCTAACTCTAAATCAGTGCTTTTAAATTCCAGGATTCCAAATTTGAGGAATTGATATAATGATACCAGCCTTTAATATTGCCTGTTGTGTAAATAGTACGTTGATAACTATTATCTACTAACACCTCCATACAAAGTACTTAAGAATAAAGGATTAAATTAAATTCAGGATTGTGATGCACACATAATTGTTACCTGATTTCATGGAGGGTGAATTATTCTCCATGGGCATTCTCTGATTTATAGACTAACATTTGGGAAGTACTGTTGAAAAAAATCACCCCTGTTTTTTAAGTAACTTACTTTTTTTAAATGAGGAAACTTACAAATCTGATAAAATTCAAATGGCATAGACAGTTGTATAAGTGAAAATCCTTTTCCTACATCCACCACCAAATTCTACCTTAGAGGCAACCATTTTTATAACTTTTTATGCACCCTTCAAGAGATCTTTTTTATTTGTATCCAAGAGAATATGCAGAGTTCTTTTTAAGCATAAATGGCAGCTTCCTATGTAAACACATCTGCACATTACTTTTATTACTTAACCATATATCATGGAGGTCATTCCATATTAGTAGATAAAGTGCCTACTCATTCTTTTTTATAACTGCATGGTATCCTGTGGTTTGAATGTACTTTAATTTATTTAGCCAGTTCACTATGATGGACTTTTGGATTTCTAATCTTTTGTTGCAGTGAATGGTCTTACGCATTTTTCTTTCTTACACATGTGTTTGTGTAGGGTAAATTCCAAGAACTGGAGTCTCTATACTAGAGGGTATGTGCACTTGTATGATGGATAGTGCCAAACTGGCCTTCATAGAGGTTGGGCCAATTTACTTTCCCACCAGCAAGAGGACTAGGAGCCACCTGATGCTGAAGCATGTCCTGGACCCACAGCCCTGTTAGTCATCAAAGAAGTATCCATTTGTCTCAATAACTAGTGTGGAAGTACCAGCTGAGCTGCATCCCCAGAAGGAGCGCTGCTTGCCATTCCTGGAGCCAGAGAGGAGTCTGCATCTTACTGAACAATAGCCAAGCCTACCAAAATCTCAGCTGGAAAAGGAGAAGCCCTCTTTCCACCAACTGCTCCAGCCCTTGACCTCTAGGCTGGAGCTGCCTGATCAATGAGAGCCCCTTTAAAGAGACCAACCCACCTATCTTAGTAAGTCAAATCTTGGCTGCAACCCCTCTGATGGAATGGAGGAACACTGATAATTGAGTCAGGAGACTTAAGATGGCAGGGTGTACTATGGATGATCAACCACAGCATTTTACCGGATGGTTAAGTTAGCAAGTTATAGTTACTACATGGAGGAAGAGAGAAAAGAGGTAGGGCATGACTGTCTAATAAGCATTGATTAATGAAAATATTAACATTGCTTATGTTGTGAAAGCTGAGCACCACGATCGGGGCCACATGGTTTTGTACATGCTCATTTTTCAATCTGGTAAATGTTTATTAAAGTTTTAGTGAGTAATTCTGTAAAATGTTAATCGATTTACCCTCACCTCCATCCACTAAGGTTATAAACCAAAGCCTGGCACTTAGATTTTCCATTATAGCTATTGCTACTTTATAGTTCCATGTCCCATTTTCCTCCTTCCTATATGGGCTCTGTCTAAACACAGTAGATTAGTTGAGACTCTTTGGTTAAATAACAAATCAGTTGGGGCTTTTTAAGCCTCAATGTGGGGGTGTTATTAGAGGGATATTGGAGCATCCTGTAATTCATGGGTTGCAATACATTCAAACAGCAGACTGGGCTTAGGACCTGAAGCACTTTAGAAAACCCAGGCAGCTTTCTCTCCATCTCTCACCTTTGCTTGTGTCTTCGTTGTTTTGTTTTGTTTTTTTAGCACCTCGTTACAAATCAGTTACCATCAGCTCCAGATTTCACATATATTCTTTCCATCACCCAGAAAAAAGGAAAAAAAATGACTTTCTTGGGGCACCTGGCTGGGTGGCTCAGTCGGTTGGGCGTCCGACTTCAGCTCAGGTCATGATCTCACGGTTCGTGGGTTCAAGCCCCACATCAGGCTCTGTGCTGACAGCTCGGAGCCTGGAGCCTGCTTCAGATTCTGTCTCCCCCTCTCTCTGCCCCTCCCCTCCTCTCTCTCTCTCTCTAATAAAAACAAAAAGACAAATGTCTTTCTCACTTCCAATCTTTAAATCCTGGGAAAGGTCTCATTGGCCCAGTCCAGTGAGGTGCGCACCTCTAAAGTCAATTGTAGAAAGAGAACTGTGGGAACCATGTGGTTGGTGTGAATGCAGAGGGAGGGTGCTGTGTGGCTGGAGGGGCAAGAGAGCAGAAAGGGTTACTGTTCTTGAAACTCCAGATCCTACCCACTCTTTTTTAAAAACATTTTTTAATGTTTATTTTTGAGAGAGATCAAAGGGAGGAGGGGCAGAGAGAGAGGGAGAGACAGAATCTGAAGCAGGCTCCAGGCTTTGGGTTGTCAGCACAGAGCCCCACGTGGGGCTCAAACTCACGAGCTGTGAGATTATGACCTGAGCTGAAGTCAGATGCTTAACTGACTGAGCCACCCAGGCACCCCAGATCCTGCTCCATCTTCAACACCAGCTCATAGGATCAGAATTTTAGAACTGGAAAGGGTCTAGGAATCCACCTATTTAGAATTTGCCACTTTGTAGATGAAGAAATGGAGAGTCCCCTTCTATGATTATTCCTGTCCTTCACTTGAGTTGTTTCTGAGCATTTTTTCTCTAGGTTTAGCCTAGTTTTCCAAGCACCTGCCGTTAATGGCTACACAAAGCTGTTCTTTTCAAGTTTTTCTTCTTAGATCTGCTACTGCTTCAGAAGGCCTTTATGATTTTCGAGCTTACCCATTGGTTTTGCCTATTATCATTGCCTGTTCCTTCATTCTGGTTATCTTACAGGCACTTCCTCTGCTAATCACATAAATGCTGTGCCTCAGGACTGTGTCCTTAGCCATGTTGTTTTCTCAAGCTACACAGTTTGTTTAACTGATCTTGTTAACCTCTCAACACTTTTTAAATCTACATCTATATCTTAGGAGTCTCTCTTGAGCTCTAGAACATTATATTCAACATTGTGCTTAATATCTCTATTTGCATATACTACAGTCCTCTCAAAGTATGTCCAAAACCCAACTCAATCTTTTCAATAAAATCTGTGTCCTTAATACAGTAAATAGTACCACCCTCCACCCAATTCTCCAGTTTAGACTTCCTCTTCTCATCCATCACCTTCCCCCAGTCACCAAGTCCTATATATCCTATTTGGGATCTGTTCACTCTATATCTTCCTCTCTATTTCCTTCGTCAGCTCTCTAATTAGACTGTTAGCACGTCCTAAATAGGGTTCCAACTGGTATTTCTGTATCTTATCTGGACTCCTTTTTTTTTTTTTCAAGTTTGGTATTAATTTTATTCTATTTTCTGTATAACTTTAAGTACATAAAGGTTTATTTCCACAGGCCTCAGGAAATGGGTAGAAGCCACAGGACAATCTCTCTTCCCACCAAAAAAAGTTGCATATTTTGGTAAGTGTCCTAGAGAGAAAAACTGTAATTTACATTAGCAATGCTGTGGAAGATTCTTACACAAGACCTAAAACCAGGCTGCAGTGGAGATTTTAGTCCTTTGTTCAGGTGCCTGGACAGAAACCAAAAGCAGTTGGGCATGACAGGGCAAAGGAGGCAGTGAAGACGGAGGGCAGGCACCTAGCATGGAAGAAGGAAGGAATTCCAGATTCCTTGGAATGGTGTAGTTTCCTTGTTTGTTTGTTTTGTCTTGTTTGTCCTTGTTTGTTTTGTCTTGTTTTGTTTTTGTTTAAGTCGTCTCTGTAGGAAGGTGCTGGGCAGGGATCCCAGTGAAAGAAAGGGTCCAAGACTCCTTTAACTGGCCTGGGTGCAGGGCTCTGCCCAGCGGCCGATACAGGACAACCTACTCTCTCAGGTTCAGGCAGACCCAGGATGGAATGCAGAATAAAAGGAATGCCTACAGGAATCAATTTTGCTCGGAATGCTAGATGGCCAGGCTTCAGCCTTTGGTCCAGTGCGACCCCTGCCTCGCCTGTCAACAGTGAAAAGTTAGTTTGGTTAGAAGAACCAGCTAGAATCACACCAGCCTCTGCTACCTTCGTGGGCATTGTTAGAAAAAGGTGAACTTGTGTGAACATTCTGATCTGTTGCTTCCTGGGGACCGCTTTATTCTTCCCAAATGACTGTTTGTTGGTCAAATAACCCCCAAAGGCTGAAAGCTAAAACACAGCAGTCCTGGTGTGCAGTTCCTTAAGAATGGACTGGTGGTGTGGTTGAGCTGACAGGGAAAAGCCGCACCTTCCCGCAGAAGATCAACTGACCTGCTCTCCCACCCAAATCTCAGCCTGAGGTATATTTCAGTGAAAGCAGGTAGCTGTGCTTCTCAGAGCAGAGAAGCGGTTTAAGAGCAGAAAGGTAGAGGAAATCTAGAAAAGAACCGTCTTGATACAGATTTATCCCACGGTGTGAGGGAGAGGGCAAAGAACCCAGTGGCACTTCGCTTATCCAGCAATTTCTGTCACTGTGGTGACCAACTTCTGCCCGTTCCATAGGGTCTTGAACTGCTCAGGGACTGGGAATTCATTCTGGGGGGAAAAAATGGTATTAATCCAAGCTCCAAAAGAAGCTGGGGTTAAATCTTACACTTTTCTCTCAATGCTTGCTTCCACTAAACTATTAGAGCTATGTGCTATTAAAACAAGTGACATTTGGGGGCCCCTGGGTGGCTCAGTTGGTTAAGCATCCAACTCTTAATTTCAGTTCAGGCCATGATCTCACAGTACATGAGATTGAGCCCTGCCTCGGCTTCATGTGCTGACGGTACGGAGCCTGCTTGGGATTTTCTTTCTCCCTCTCTCTCTGCCCCTCCCCCACTCGTGCTGCACACACTCTCAAAACAAATTAAAAAAAAATTTTTTTAAGTGACATTTGGTTTCTTTCAGCAGGTCATACATTATGGCTGACATGCAAAATCTGGTAGAAAGATTGGAGAGGGCAGTGGGCCGCCCAGAGGCAGTATCTCATGCCTCTGACATGCACTGTGGCTATGGAGACCGTGCTCCATATGCGCAAACATTTGACTCACTGCTTACCGGTCCTGTGGCAGAGTGCCTGAAGATCAGTAAAGAGATTGAGAGAGATGTGCAAAAACATGAGGAGATGGTCCACACAGTTCTGAAGTTGGAGCAAACTCTTGGTTACAGCCTCTCCGTGCCGGCAGCCAGCAGGCAGTAAGCTTTCTGATTTGTTGGCAACCATCTCAGAGCAGATCCAAGAAGTGATAACCTTCCCGGAGTTCTGCCTCACCTCCAGACTTGGACTCATCTTTCTATATTCCCCACTGCTGCTAACATGATAATTCTAAAACGTATTCAGTCGAAATTAATCTAATTACATTGCTTAAAATCCCCCAATGGGTTCTCATGACTTGAAGATAAACTTCATCTTCTGTATTCTTCTTAATACAGAACACTTGGTATAGAGCATTGCCTATTTTTCTGGCAGCGTCTTCCAAATTTCCCCTCAAGCATACTTTGCTCCAGCCATAAGGATCTCATGGTCCTGCAAATGTTCCATACTATTGCATGGTTTCTGGTCCTCAGCTGTGCTATTTTTCTTCCTTCTGCCTAATTTCTTTGTTTAGTTAGCTCCCCATCCTCCCAGATGTAACTTGTGTCACGTCATCAGGGACTACTATACAAAATTATGTCTTCTTGGAGGAGCACTTGGAATTTTTGGCTGAATTTACTAAATAAAGTGATAGGCTTTATATTCAAGGATTTTTTTTTTTTAATCAGAGAATGACACCATGGGGTTTTAACTTTATAATATTATTCTGGAATCAGTGTGTAAGACTATGGGGTCAACATGAAACAATATCCATACAATAGTGCACCACTTCAATTTGCTTGAAGTTGTTGCTGGCTTAACTTTCTTTTCTTATCCTTGGTACCATGGGTTTGCACTTTCAAAAAGAAAAAGAAAAAAAAAACCATCTAATCTTTGCTTTAGGCTCTGTTTTCTGGAAGACTCTGGCTAAGACAAGCTTATAACCCCAGTTTGATTAATCAGGAAGAAGGGAGAAATTTTGGATTTGTTTTTGAGGTATTAGGGAAATAGACTTCCTTTTTCCCCACTAGATACAAATCTGGAAGGCTATATCCCTGGAAGCTACCGGCAGTATAAAAGGAGGGAGGTTGCTTAGAAATGAGCAAACACAGAGGAAACTGATCCAAGAAATGAACAGAAAATTTAAATCCCATCACACTATTTGACCCTGGATCAAGCCTCACCTGAAGGTAGAGCCCCTGGTTTTTGAATCTCTTAAAAATGAATAAACTCTAATTGATTGAAGGCTTCAAATGTCCTACATCTGAAGCTGCCTGTGTTTAGAAAAAGGCCTCAGTCTTATATCCTTGGCTCATTTCCAACTCCCTCAACTTCCTTAGGGCTATCTCCTCTGGCTTTCTCCAAGTAAGCAATGCCCTTTTCAATGATCAGAAATAGGTGTTTGGCTGAAGAGAGGCTGATCTTTTTTGTTTTGTTTTGTTTTTTGAGAGGCTGATCTTAATATGTGGAAGAAAAGATTCTCAAATACAGAATATTGCCAGTGGGCTTCTCTTGAACATATAAAAATTCTGTCAATTATTGTTCTAGCACCTGTGAGGAACACAAACTTGAGCAAAATAAATTCCCTGCCCTTAGACTCTGATGCCCTAGAGGAGTGCTGTCCAAGAGAAATATAATGTGAGCCACAACACAAATGTGATCCATATATGCAATTTAAAATTTTCTGGGCAGCCACAGTAATACAATAAAAGGCAATAAGGAAAATTAATTTTATAATATATTCATTTAAACCAATATTTCCAGAATATTACAAGTTCAACATGTAACCAATATAAAAAATTAATGTGTTATTTTCATTTGGGGGGGTACTAAGTTTTCAAAATCTGGTATTAAGTCATCTCATTTTGGACTAGCCACATTACCAGTGCTCAAGAGCTGCATGTGATTGGTGGTTACTTCATTGGCCAGTGCAGCTCTAGAGAGTAATCATACAGATAAACACTTTTATCCTATAGACTCTTATATGGTAGACTGTAATCAGGGCTATGTTGGGAGGTACAAATTTTGCCTCTTCTAGCACCTGTGAGGAACACAATGTATACACAGCGTATACATTGTATGCAGTGTATACAATGTATATGTAGTGACATGCCCGCACTTCTTAGGATAGCCTTTTGGGGAAAGGGCATGGCATTGTTAAATTTGAGTCCCTCAGTGTTGAGAACGAAAGCTTTGGGTAACATGGTCCTACTGTCTTGGGAATCTCTTCCGTTTCACTCCCCTCTGCATCACCCCTCCCCCAAACTTCATTTGAAGATAGGTGCATGTGGGAAAGGGTTGCAAAAAGGCTTGCCTGGCATTGGAAGTTACATTTTGGCTACAGAAGGTTATAGTGGGGAGGAGGCAGAAACCTCCAGCCTCAGTCCAGCAACACCTACTCATTTCACTTAATTAAAAAGATTTCTCTCAACTTTCATATTTCTTAGATCAAGGATGTTCTCCTACCCAACCACAAAATCAGTATCATACCATGATACTTATAATTGATAGATACTATTATCTAATATACAAGTCACATTTAATTTCCCTAATTATCCTTTCTAGTATTTTCTATTTTACTTTTAAGAGATCCTGGGGCGCCTGGGTGGCTCAGTTGGTTGTGTGGGACTTTGGCTCAGGTCATGATCTTGTGGTTAGTGGGTTCCAGCCCCAAGTCCGGCTTTGTGTTGAAAGCTCAGAGCCTGGAACATGCTTTGGATTCTCTCTCTCTCTCTCTCTCTCTCTCTCTCTGCTCCTCCCCAACTTGCGTTCTGTCTCAAAATAAAAATAAAACATTCAAGAAATTAAAAAAAAAAGAAATCTTTTCCCTATTTTGAAGTCCAAACAATACTGTATTATATTCTAAAAGCTTTATAGTTTAGCTTTTCACATTTAGGACTTTAATACTCCTGGAATTGATTTTTGTGAGGAAGTAAGATAAGAGGTATCATTTTATAGATTTTCTTTCATAAGGATACCCTGCGGTCACAGAACCTTCATTGAAAGACCATCTTTTCGGGGCGCCTGGGTGGCGCAGTCGGTTAAGCGTCCGACTTCAGCCAGGTCACGATCTCGCGGTCCGTGAGCTCGAGCCCCGCGTCAGGCTCTGGGCTGATGGCTCGGAGCCTGGAGCCTGTTTCCGATTCTGTGTCTCCCTCTCTCTCTGTCCCTCCCCCGTTCATGCTCTGTCTCTCTCTGTCCCAAAAATAAATAAATAAACGTTGAAAAAAAAATTTAAAAAAAAAAAAAGAAAGACCATCTTTCTCCGTTGCTATGCGATGCTACCTTAATCGTAAATCAAGTGTCTCGTATGTGATAAAAACGTAAAGAAAAGCAAGGAAGTGACTGTCATAAAAATCAGGCTAGTAGTTTCCTCGGGAAGGAGGCATGGGAGTGTATTTGGAAAGGGCTTGTCACTTTTCTGCTTTTGATCTAACGGTGACCTATCTTTTCAATACTTTTATTTGCCTTTGTTTCCTATTTCAGAATAGAGCTGTTATACTTCCCAATAAAAAGGCTAAGACGGGCGCCAGCATCTTTGCAAAGGGAGTTTGTGGTTGTTCTCAGCTGGGAAAGCTGGCGCGAGGGGCAGAGAGGGTGCGGAGTCCAAGAGAGGCAAAGCCAAGACGCCGCCGGTGCACCGGGGACAGGGACGCGCCCACGACGCTCCCGGACCCCCGCTTGGAGGGGCCGCAGTGAGAGCTTCTGGGTCAGGTGACAGCGCACTTCCGTCCGGAGATAAGCCACAAGCACAGCCAGCCATCCGCGGGGACAGCCCGCCCAAAGGCTGCCGCTCGCCTTTAGCGCCCTGCTCGCCCCGCCGCTAGAGGGAGTCCGCCCCGCCGTGGACTCGAGAAGCCTGCTGCGCCGCCGCGGCCTCTGGGAGGGGGCGGACCTCGGACGGCCGCTGGGCATTCTGGGCCAGCGCTGCAGCCGCGTCTGTGCGCACCTCTCCGTAGCGGAGAGCTTTGTGCTCAAGCTCCCCCTGCAGGTCCGCGGTGGAGCCCGGGAGCAGTAACGAGGCCGCGGCGGAGCCGGGGAGAGCCCGGGTTTCGGAGGAGTAGCCAAGGTTAGGATCAGGCCGGCGAATGGGTGGCTGAGCGGCTGCGGTGTGGAGCCCTGGGGTCTGTTCCCGCGGTTGCCGCGATCCCCGGGCGGGAGTGGCCCCCGGGCAGCGGCTTGTCGTGTCTGCCTTCGCAGGCCAGACTCCTGTGGGTTCTGGCCCTTTCGTGGAGGTCCGCTGGGACCTCTTCCCGAGGCCGGCGACCCCTTGCTGTCATCTCCGGCTCCTCCAAGCCATTGTAGGGAGGGCTCAGTAAACTTTAGGACGGGGTTGGAATTGCTGGGGCGACAGTGGTCTGGGGCCGGTGGAAAGGTCCTGGCTGAAGGCAAGCGCTGTCGGAGCCCACAAGTCCGGGCTGCACCGAACAAGTCAGAACGTAGAGGGTGAAGGTAGTGGCAGTGCCACAGGCAGCAGGAACCCATCAGAGAAGAAAAGCCTCTCACCTGGGGTCTTTGCTCAGCACCTGGGCTGAGGTTTGGGGCTGGAAGAGGGAACTGGTCTTGGAGCTCCTGGGGGACTTTGGCTATTTTTGATTCTCTTGTTTGCAGGGAGCGAGGATTGAATTAAGTAACTACATCCGGGGTGTGGAGAAAACGAAGACGTCTTGGAGGATTTGATCCAGGAGAGAGGCAAGCGTTACCTAGCTTCTGGGATGGGCAACAGCCTGTGCAGTGTGGATCAGAGAGGAGGAAATGCCACAATGTGAGGGACTGGACAGGTGAGAAAGGAAAATCCCCATTCTACCACAGCAAGGCACAGAGTTGCTAATCTGGATTCTTCAGTGCAGACCTGGTTTTTCAGAGCTCCTTTCTCCTTCCCTACCCCTGTCATTTCAGCATTCTGCACTTCCTGGTAAGGGGAAAGATCAGCCAAGTCCCAGGGGAGTAGAAGTTTCTTCTCTCCTAAAGTTTAAACTCAATTTGTCAAAAGGAATAGAAATGCTATCCCGTCTCTTCCTTGGGTAGGGGAAGGAGATCCACATTTGTTGAATGCTAGTATGTTTGTTTTGTTTTATCACTGTTTTGAGTAGCTGAGGACAGTTGGAGGGGATACTGTGTCAGTAGCGTCAGGAAAACGAAGAACTTGCTCAAGAGCACTCATAAGGCAAGTGGCATATTACTGAATACTACTGACCTAGTTAGGGTTAGGTTTAGAAACTAGATCCCCACGACCCCCAGACTCTTGACACTATGCTGGTATTTCCCAACCATTTCATTCATTTACCACCTGAGGATTGTTGCCATTCCTGTGTACTACCTGTATTGTTATTTTCATGTTTAAAATTTTTTAATTTCATTTATTTATAGACCACACTTGTCCTAAGAAACACTCTCTATGAAATGATGCATTGGATTTATGCATTTGAATATAGCTTTATACGCTAAGATGTGTCTAAAAATGTTGAAATCATTTGAAATCATCTCATGTGAACCATGTGAAATCATCTCATGTCAGAAAAATACAAACTGCATTCGGAGACAATGTGCTGTATTATGCCCTTGCCTGGAATTTTTCTGTGCAGGAAAGTCCAGGCAACACATCTGAGTCTAAATTGCTCATCCCCAGTGTATTGTTTTCTTCCTTTAGATGAACAGTTTCACAGAGAATGCCTCCTTTTTGTTTCTTCTCTACAGAACATTTTGCTTAACCTGTTCAGGGCTACCCTATTCTCAGTATGTAAAACAAGTAACAAAGTTCATAACTTTCAGGAGCTTACTCTCTCTCTGCCTCTCCTTCTCTCCCCGCCCCCCCCCCACCACCCCAGGGAGTTAGTACAGACACATAGAATAATCTAAATCACTACTGTCCAAAAAGAACATTTCTATAGTCAGAGGAATGTTCTATGTCTTTGCCTTATAATGTGATACCCCCTAGCCACATATAGCTACTAATTACTGGAAATGTGCCTAATGCAGCAGAGAAATTGAGTTTTAAATTTTATTTTATTTTATTTTAGTTAATTTAAATTTAAGTAACTGTATGTAGCTGGTGGCTACATATTGGCCAGCCCAGATCTATATATTTGAAATAAAATGTTTTCAAGGTCAGTTGATTTAGATTTAGATTTAGTGCCCTCCCCCAGCGGGGAAAAACACCCAAAGTGTACATGTTAATTGCCATTTAACTTCATTTTCTTGACAGAAGATGAAGATTCTTTCCAACTTTCAGGGACTTCATGGTCCCAATAACATTACTCATTTTGAAACTGTCATCATCCAAGGCACATTTATAATTTGAGACACTTATGTAAATGTGCGTCTTCTGTGTTTTATTACTATTGAAGTATCCTCTAAAGCAATAACTTTATAGGATATAAGCAGAAATCTTAGCATTGCAGGGGCGCCTGGGTGGCGCAGTCGGTTAAGCGTCCGACTTCAGCCAGGTCACGATCTCGCGGTCCGTGAGTTCGAGCCCCGCGTCAGGCTCTGGGCCGATGGCTCAGAGCCTGGAGCCTGTTTCCGATTCTGTGTCTCCCTCTCTCTCTGCCCCTCCCCCGTTCATGCTCTGTCTCTCTCTGTCCCAAAAATAAAATAAAAAATGTTGAAAAAAAAAATTAAAAAAAAAAAAAAAAAAAAAAAAAGAAATCTTAGCATTGCATTACTTTTGTTCATTGCAAATAACTTCTCTGCCAGCTGTATATGTTTTCTTTCATTAGGGACATTTAGACTATTTAAAAATGAGTTAAGTACAACCATAGCAAATATTAATACCATTTTCAATATATCAGTTCTTAAGTTTTTAATATGGAATTTGGTGCATTCAGTTTCTTCATTGCTTAATAGCAAAGAGGAAATTTAGTTCATAGTTATCTCAATCAGTTTAAATTCTGTGTCAGATTATTTTCCTGGCACCCAAAGTCCAATACTGGTGGACTGGTCATACCTTGTTTTGTTTTGTTTCTAACCTATGCTAGGTTAGATATGTGAGATTAGGAAGAAGACTTAAAAAGAGTATCTTTACAAAATAGTTTGCCTAGTTTCTTAGGATTAAAAATGTTTGAGAGACAAAACAAATCAAGCATAACGTGTGGTCTTTGTTTCCTGATTTAAAGAAAAGCTATTTAAGACATTTTAGGGCCGCTGGGGAAATTTGAATAAGGAGGGGAGTATTAGGGAATTATTGATTTTGTTAGTTGTGATAACAGTAATGTAGTTAATGTAGGAGAATGTCTTTATCTGGAAATGAATGCTGAAGCATTTATATCTGAAGTGTTAGATCTATAGTTTACTTTAAAATAGCCAAAAATCCACACATGAAAAATGCAAATACAGCAGCATGTCAACAGTTGTTTATCTAGGTGTTGTGTATATATATAGATGTTCATTGTTCTATTTCTTTGTGTGAATTTTTTTTGTAGTAAAAATTAAAAAAAAAAAAAAAGAGTACCTGTCCCACAGTAGAGTAGTGAGATATTGGATGTGAAGCACTTGGCTCAATGTCTAGCACTCAATAACTGCACAATAAATATTCAATATTATAGCAAATACTGTAGTATTTTATTAGTGCTTATTGACAGATATTTTCCATCATAAGCTAATTTCTTGTGGAGAGAAAAAATAAACTTAGTGGGAAACACCAATTTCTGCTAGGATAATTTATAAAGTCAGTAAGGATAAAGTAAAACCCACCAAGAGCTTTTCCTCCTTGCCATTTCCTTAGTATATTTCAAATCTTGAAAGCAACTGATTTCCACATGTTGCTGTGAACGTCCACTCTCATGACTTCATGCTATTACCTTTTTTTTATGAGTTTATTTATTTTGGGAAAGTGATAGCAGGGGAGGGGCAGAGAGAGAAAGGGAGAGAGAGAATTCCAAGTAGGCTCCGTGCAGAGCCTGACATGGGGCCCGAACCCACAAACCGTAAGATCATGACCTGAGCTGAAACCAAGAGCCAGATGCCCAACTGACCAAGCTACCTGGGCACGCTGTATGCTATTACTTTGTGTATGAGCAGATCTATTGGTATTTGTCTATAGTTAGTCTTTGAATTTTGCTATACTATGTTCCTGAGAACTACATTGTAAAACAGTCATCATAGAGCTGATTTTTCTCAAGGAATAGTTTGTAATTGAGTTTCATTTTCTTAGTCAAGGATTTTGTATTAGAAGAATCATAAAAGTGGCCATGTTTTTACCAACATTGCTCCAACATTTACAAAGACCTATACATTTCTAAATAATGAAATAATATTCCAAGTCAGTAGAACTTTGAATCAGAAAA
Source organism: Neofelis nebulosa (assembly GCF_028018385.1). Taxonomy (NCBI): domain Eukaryota; kingdom Metazoa; phylum Chordata; class Mammalia; order Carnivora; family Felidae; genus Neofelis; species Neofelis nebulosa. Next base: position 190,924,382 of record NC_080783.1, on the reverse strand, counting down.
AGCAAACCTCAAATCTCCTTTTAAATGAAGAAATCGAGGCCAATGCAATTCTGTTGCATTACTAGTTGGTCGTAAATAGCTAGGCTTCTTAAAGAATGTAAATAAATAGTTGTGATTCTTTTTACCTTATTAGAATTTGAAAGTGCTTTGGATAAATTTGTTATTTGGATAATACATTTCTTTAACATGATATTGCAGGGCCTTGTGCCATGGCAGAGAATGGGGAAGAGGAGACGGGGTCAGTAGAGGCCTCAGGGTTCTCAGACTTGAGTGACTCAGAGTTGCTAGAGTATCTGGACCTGGAAGATACTCAGGAGTCAAGTGCATCACTTAGCAAGCCTGGTCCTTCTTCTGAACTCCCTGGGAAGGATGACAAGCTCACAAGCTTACCAAAATGGAAAAGAGGATTGGATGTCTCATCACCTATGGAGCGATTCCACCTTAAACATTTGTATGTCACTGACTTGTCTACTCAAGACTGGTGTGAACAGCAAATGGTATATGGGAAGGAGCTTCCTGGTTTCTTGGCTCCTGAGAAGGCAGCTGTTTTGGACACCGGTGCCAGCATCCACCTAGCTAGAGAACTAGAAGTTCATGATCTTGTGACTGTCCCCACCACCACTAAAGAAGATGCTTGGGCAGTTAAGTTTTTGAATATATTATCAATGATTCCTGTCCTGCAGTCAGAAGGACGCATCAGAGAGTTTCCAGTGTTTGGAGAAGTGGAGGGTGTGCTGCTTGTTGGAGTAATTGATGAGCTGCACTATACCGCTAAGGGGGAACTGGAACTGGCTGAACTTAAGACACGCAGGCGCCCTATGCTCCCTTTGGAAGCTCAGAAGAAAAAAGACTGTTTTCAAATCAGCCTATACAAATATATCTTTGATGCCATGGTTCAAGGGAAAGTGACCAGTGCTAGCCTAATCCACCACACAAAATTATGTCCAGACAAGCCACTGGGACCTTCAGTGCTGAGGCATGCCCGGCAGGGAGGCTTCTCTGTAAAGTCCTTGGGTGACCTCATGGAGCTAGTCTTCTTGTCTCTAACACTGTCTGACCTCCCAGTTATTGATATCCTAAAGATTGAGTACATCCACCAAGAGACTGCCACAGTGCTGGGTACAGAGATTGTGGCTTTTGAAGAGAAGGAGGTGAGAGGCAAGGTGCAGCACTATATGGCCTACTGGATGGGCCACCGAGAGCCTCAAGGGGTTGATGTGGAGGAGGCTTGGAAGTGCCGGACATGCAACTATGCAGATATCTGTGAATGGAGGAAGGGTGGTGGGGTGCCCAGCTCCATTCTAGAGGCCCTAGCCAAAAAAGTGAAATGAACAGAAGGGTATGCCTTCAGGAACTTTCAGCCTCCCTGCTTCTAATGTACTCAGCAGAGGAAAAGAGGACCAATTTTTGAACTTAGCTTTCATGGAGAATATTCTTTTTTTTTTTTTTTTTTTAAAAACGTTTATTTATTTTTGAGACAGAGAGAGACAGAGCATGAACGGGGGAGGGTCAGAGAGAGAGAGGGAGACACAGAATCGGAAACAGGCTCCAGGCTCTGAGCTGTCAGCACAGAGCCCGACGCGGGGCTGGCACTCACAAACTGCTAGGTCATGACCTGAGCCGAAGTCGGATGCTTAACCGACTGAGCCACCCAGGCGCCCCTCATGGAGAATATTCTTATTTTGGTTCTTTTCATATTTTCTCAAACTCTAACCACTCAAGTCAAAACCAAGTTTCAGGGGTGAGTGGGAGGAATCTGAGGTTATAGGTCCCTGGAACTTTGCTGTGAATTGCCAAGAAGACAGTTGCTCATCATGGCTGGAGCAAAGGGCATCCTTCAGCAATCATTGCTTTCCTAAGAAGATCCTAAACTTTCTGTTAAGTCCCTTCCCTGTTTTTTCTTAGTTAACACTTTCTACATTTTATATAATAAAATAGAATGAAATGCTGTCCAAGTCAGTCGAACTGATTTTTTTTCATAATCTCAATCCTTCAAAAATGACCACAACACATAGTTGTGTCTTACATGTGTAAAACAGAAAATATGAACAAGCATATGCGTCATAGTACTTTCACAATAGCAAAACCTAACCCTAGAAACTGTCCAGGTCCCCATCATCAGAAGAGTGTGGACGGTGTACAGCAACCAAAAGAAATGAGCCACAATGACACACAACAGTGTGGTTAGCACAGTTAAGTGAAAAGTCCCCAAAGGTTACATACAGTATGGTGCCCTTTTTATAAAGGGAGAACCAAAAAATTAAACACATTTTAAGGAAATTGTGAAGATAGTGAAGAGGAATCTCAGTGCATTTTAGAAGATAGTGGAGCTCTTGATTGCAAACATCACCAAAGAGGCCAGAGGAAAGAACGATATGGACATCACCTGGAAGGAAAAGGCTTGTTTATGCAGTCATTACTGGAGAATTTGCATATATAGGTGGAAGTGGGAGAAGAGTTGGCAGGGGTTGAGTTTATTTTTTATTTTATTTGTTTATTCTTTATTTATTTTATTCTTATTATTTACTTTTTTTTTTTTTTTAATTTTAGAAAGAGTGTGTGAGCGGGGAGGGGCAGAGAGAGAGGATCTTAAGCAGACTCCATGCTCAGTGTGGAGCGTAACGTGGGGCTTGATCTCACAACCCCAAGATCATGACCTGAGCTGAAATCAAGAGTTGGACGCATAACTGACTGAGCCATCTAGGTGCCCCAGGAGTGGAGTTTCTATATGAACTAGAAGGTCAGGAGGCAGCAGAACATGGTGAATATTGTTAATGTGACTCCATGTTGTTTTTTTTTTTTTTTTTAATTTAATTTTTTAAATCTTTATTTTTGAGAGAGAGTGAGAGACAGAGCATGAACGAGGGAGGGGCAGAGAGTGAGGAAGACACAGAATCTGAAGCAGGCTGCAGGCTCTGAAGTGTCAGCACAGAGCCCAATGCAGGGCTTGAGCTCATGTACTGCGAGATCATGACCTGAGCCAAAGTTGGACGCTTAACCAACTGAGCCACCCAGGCGCCCCAATGTGACTCCATGTTCTATGTGAACTGGTAAAACCTGGACATTTTTGGAGTTACAGTAGATTACCTCTGGAGGTGTTTTGAGCTACACACAACTTTTCTTACGGACAATGGGAATCTTGGGGTAATAACTCTCATTTACTGAATGAATATTATGTGCCAGGCATCATGCTTAGCACTTTGATGATTAAATCTATATATCCATTAATTATCCCTGATGAGGGAATTGAGGCTTAGAAGGGTTATAAAACACAGTTTGAAAGTGGTAGACTCCAGCCTAGATATGTCTGACTGCAGTGCTTATGTTCTTAACCATCATGCTGTAAAGTATTTCTTACTGTTGTTAAGCCCCCTACATGGTATCTTATTCTAGGCCCTAGGAAGTTTGGAATCAAATTGGGGGCATAGTAAATAAACTGGACTTTATAGGATCAAGAGTATTAAGCTAACAGTCTTCAAGAAAACAGCTTGTCAGGGCTCTGATGGCATCATGTTGGATATGCTAGAAGGTTTAAAAAGAGGGAAAAGAAAAATAAGTTGGTTTCAGACAGTGACATTGTCAGAATTCAGTAGTTCTGTAATTCAGTAATACCCTGAGCTCTCAAATCCTTATTATTTTTTAATGTTTATTTATTTTTGAGAGAGAGACAGAGTGTGAGCAGGGGAGGAACAGAGAGAGGGAGACAGAATCTGAAGCAGGCTCCGGGTTCTGAGCTGTCAGCACAGGGCCCCATATGGGACTTGAACTCACAGACCGCAAGATCGTGACCTGAGTTGAAGTCAGATGCCCATCCGACTGAGCCACCCAGGAGCCCCTCAGATCTTTATTTTAAGTTAACATCTCCTAGTCATCACTTTATGGTTTCTCACAAGGTAAGTTGAGACATCTGTAGTTGGGGTCACCCCAGGATCATTGATGCTGTTCTCTACAACAAATGCTTCCCGGGTTTGCAGCCTCCACATAGCTAATAATGTCATCTTTTCCCTGCAAATTCTGCCTAAAGGTATCTGAACTCAAAATTATGGACCTCTTGAATATTCAGTGAGCAGTTAAATGAAAAGAGATATCATAACAAAGCTATTGGTTTTTTAAAATTTGCTTCCTTTAGTAAATAATTTAATCTTATTAAATTTGCATCCCTCTGCTTATTTTTAATGAGGAGTTTAATCTTTTAAAATTATTCTTAAAGGCCAGTTTGTTGCATGTCTTTTAATTTTCTCCATGGTGGATTTTCTTTTTTCTTTTTTTTTTTTTAACATTTATTTATTTTTGAGAGGCAGAGAGAGACAGAGCATGAGCAGGGGAGGGGCAGAGAGAGACAGACAGACAGAATCCGAAGCAGGGGAGGGGCTCTGAGCTGTCAGCACAGAGCCCAACACAGGGCTCGAACCCTCAAACTGCGAGATCATGACCTGAGCTGAAGTTGGACGCGTAACCAACTGAGCCACCCAAGCACCACATTCTTTTTTTTTTTTTTTTTTAATTTTTAAAAAATTTTTCACTGTTTAGTTTTTGAGAGAGAAACAGAGCACAAGGGAGGGGGGTGGGCAGAGAGAGAGGGAGACACAGAATATGAAGCAGGTTCCAGGGTCTGAGCTGTCAGCCCAGGGCCCGATGCAGGGCTCGAACTCACAGACCATGAGATCATGACCTGAGCCGAAGTCAGACGTTTAACCAACTGAGCCACCCAGGCTCCCCCATGGTGGAATTTTCTGATTAAATAATACATGCTTATTATAAAAGTACATTAAAATGTAAGGAATAAGTTACTTCCTTTAAAATTTTTCAACTATTGCTTTGGTTATTGCTTCTCTGTTTTGTTTTGTTTTGATTCTCTGATATTCATCAGAGAATCCATATGTTTAGAAACCCTGCTGGTGTGGTGAGTGTGACAAGAGCCACAGGTAGAATATAGGCCTTCAAGTTCTTCAGAGAGATTATATGAGAGAAAGGCCCCATAAAGGTGTGAAGAGAGATAGAGGTTTTAGTGATAGCTCAAAACATAACATCTATTAGAGTATAGTAGGAGAGGAACCAAAGAAGTGTGTTGTGCGTGGTAAGAGCTTCAGCCAAAATGCAAATATTTCTTCATGTACATCACAGTCCACACCGGAGAAAAACTTTATACATGTGGTAATTGTGCTGAGGCCTTCAGAGCTCAAGTCTTCATATTCATCAGAAAGTACATTGCAGAGGAGTTTAAGGAGCTTTGGTCAAAGCTTAGATGATCAAAATAATCTTTTCACACATAGGGACCTATGAAAGTCAAGAATGTACCAACGTTTTCAGTCACAGCACAGGTATTCACATTCATTGCACAGGACATATAGGAGAGAGAGTCCATAAAAATGAAAGTAGTACAAAATAGTATGGGGCTTTAATACCCCATTTACCTCAATGGATAGATCATCTAGACAGAAAGTCAATAAGGATACATTGGCCTTATGACACCTATTAAATCCATCTGATAGGTGTCATAAGGCCAATGTATCCTTATTGACTTTCTGTCTAGATGATCTATCCATTGAGGTAAGTGGGGTATTAAAGCCCCATACTATTATATTACTTTCATTTAAGAGCACATGGGACATCCCGTAGGATACATCACAGGTTAGGCCACAAGATGAGTCTCTAAATTCAAGATTGAAATCCTATCAAGCATCTTTTGCAACTACTGTGGTGTGAAATTAGAAATCAATTACAAGAATAAAACTGGAAAAAACCACAAACACATGGAGACTAAACACCTGCTGCTAAACAGCTAATGGGGCAATTAATAAATCAAAGATGAAGTTAAAATCACATTGAGGCAAACGAAAATGGGCATACAACATTCCAAAATCTATGGGATGTAGCAAAAGCAGTTCTAAGAGGGAAGTTTATATTGATATAGTCCTACCTACCTCAAGAAACAAGAAAAATCCAAAATAAATACCTTTATACCTAAAGGAACTAGAAACAGAAGAGTAAGCAAAGCCCAAAGTTAGTAGAACAAAGGAGATAAGAGCAGAAATAGGTGAAATAGAGATTTTAAAAACAATAGCAAAGGGGTGCCTGGTTGACTCGGTTAAGCATCTGACTCTTAATCTCAGGTCAGGTCATGATCTCACGGTTTGTGAGATTGAGCCCTGCTTTAGGCTCTGCACTGACAGCGCAGAGCCTGCTTGCAATTCTCTCTCCCTCTCTCTCTCTCTCTCTCTCTCTGCTCCTTCCCCACTTGAACTCTCTCTCTCCCTCCCTCTCAAATAAACTTTTAAAATAATAAATAACCATAGCAAAGATCAATGAAATGAAAAATCAGTTCTTTGAAAAGATAAACATAATTGATAAACTCTAGGCCCACTCATCAAGACAAAAAGAGAGGGGGCCTAAATAAAACCAGGAATGAAAAAGGAGAAGTTACAACTGACACTACAGAAATACAAAGGATCATAAGAAACCACAAAGAACAATTATATGCCAACAAATTGGAAAACCTAGAAGAAGTGGATAGATTCCTAGGAACATATAACTTTCCGAAACTGATTTACAAAGAAATAGAAAATTCGATAGACCAGGGTGCCTGGTTGGCTCAGTTGGTTACCTGTCTGACTCTTGATTTTGGCTCAGGTCATGATCTCACACTTCATGAGTTGAGCCCCTGCTCAATCTGTACTGATGGCACGGAGCCTGGTTGGGATTCTCTCTCCCCCCTCTCTCAGCCCCTCCCTTGCTTGCTCTCTCTCTCTCTCTCTCTCTCTCTCTCTCTCGCTCTGTCTCTCTGTCTCTCAAAATAAAAAACATTAAAAAAATCTGAATAGGCCAATACAAGCGATGAAATTGAATCAATATTTTTAAAAACTCCAAAAACAAAAAGCCTAGGACCAGACAGCTTCATAGGTGAAATCTGCCAAACATTTAATGATGAGTTAGTACTTCTTCTTTTCAAGTTATTCCAAAACATTGAAGAGGAAGGAACGCTTATACACTCATGAGGCAAACAGGTGCACGAATAGATGCTCAACGTCAGCTATCAACAGGGAAAATGCAAATCAAAACCACAATGAGATCACCTTACACCTGTCAGATTGGCTATTATCAAAAAAAAAAAAAAAAAAAAAAAGAAAGAAAGAAAGAACAAGTGTTGGTAAGGATGTGGAGAAAAGGGAACCCTTCCTTATACACCATTGGTGGGAATGTAAAGTGGTGCAACCACAATGGAAAAACATATGGAAATTCCTCAAAAAATTAAGAATAGAACTGCCAGGTGATCTAGCAATACCACATCCAGGTATTTATCCAAAACAAAAAAGCCAAAACACAAACACCAATTTGAAGAGATATATGCACCACCATATTCACTGCAGCATTATTTACAATAGTCAAGATATGGAAGTAACCTTAGTGCCCATCAATAGATGAATGGGTAAAGAAAATGTGATGTGTGTACACACACACACACACACACACACACACACACACACACACACAGGAATAGGGAATATTATTCAGCCGTAAAAGAATGAAATCTTACCATTTGTGACAACATGAATGGACCTAGACAGTATTGTGCTAAGTGAAATCAATCAGATAAAGACAAATATCATATAACTTCACCTATATGTGGAATCTGGAAAACAAAACAAATGAAAAAATAGAACAACAGAAATAGACTCATAGATATGGGAAACAAGTTCTATGACACATTTAATGGAGATAAAACTATGGACAATTGTATATTCAGTATTGCAAATATTTATTTAGCACCTATTATGTGCCGGGTTCTACTCACACAAATTCCAATGTGTGGGCTTTCCCCCACCACCAAACAGTCCTCTGATACTACTTGATGATAGTGTTAGATCCCACAGGTTGAGGGTTCAGTCCTACAAGCTTACCCTTTTCCCCCCACTTCAGATGCCCATCATGAGTCCAGATTGTCATCTGTGCTTTTGACTTGCTAGCTATAGAATGGAGGTTCCAACAACCCCTTCCTTAGGTTTGACTAATTTTCTAGGCAGCTCACAAAGCTTGGAGAAACATTTTTATTTTCTAGATTACCAGTTTATTATAAAAGGATATATAACTCAGGGACAGCCATATGGAAGAGATGCATAGGGCAAGGTATGGGGAAAGGGAAAAGAGTTTCCATGCCCTTTCTGGGCCAACACTCTCTCTGTACCTACGTGTGTTCACCAACCCACAAAGTCTGTGAGCCCTGTCCTTTGAGTTTTTATGGAGGCTTCATTACATAGCCACAATTGATTAAGTTATTGGCGACTGGCAATTGATTCAACCTCCAGCCTCTCTTCCCCTCCCCAGAAGCCAGGGAGTTGGGACTGAAAGTTTCAACTCTCTAGTCTCCAATCATATGATTGGTTCTCCTGGCAGCCAGCCCCCATGCTTAGGTACAGTACAAAATCACTTCAGTAATATAACAAAAGACACCGTTATTGCTCTCATCACTTAGGAAATTCCAAGACTTTTAGGAGCTCTGAACCAAAAACAGGGATGAAGATCAAATATATATTTCTTATTATAAATCACAGTATTGCCAAACAAAAATATGTGCTTTCATAAACATATATACTATGAGAAAAAGAAAAGGAATAAGAGAAATCAAGGATGGCTCCTAAATTTTTGCTTGAGTAATGAGGTGGTGATGGTGCATTTATTGAACTAGAAGTGCTAGATTGGGGGTGGGAGAAGGCAGGGATTAATTGGCTTGGAAGTGTGAAGTTGGAGGTGATGTTTAGATTTTTAAGGGGAGATTTCAGGTAGGCATAAGGAATTAGGGGTCTGCTGTTCAGGGGAGAAATGAAAGATGGAAATACAGATTTTCAGTCATCACTCACTCATCATCACATAAATGGTATTTCAAGCCATGGGACTGAATGAGATCATTTAGAGGACAATTTCAGAAAGCAAAGGCCGAAGGTCAAACCCTTGAGTGTTCCAACATTTGGAGGAGGAACAGAGGAACAGAGTTTTAGTAAAGGAAATACAGAAGTAGTCTGAGTGAAGTGGGAGAAACTAGCTTTTATGAGATGTCCTAGAAACCAAGATAAGGAAGTATTTTATTTTATTTTTATTTATTTAAAAAAATTTTTTTTTCAACGTTTTTTATTTATTTTTGGGACAGAGAGAGACAGAGCATGAACGGGGGAGGGGCAGAGAGAGAGGGAGACACAGAATCAGAAACAGGCTCCAGGCTCTGAGCCATCAGCCCAGAGCTGACGCGGGGCCCGAACTCACGGACCGTGAGATCGTGACCTGGCTGAAGTCGGACGCTTAACCGACTGCGCCACCCAGGCACCCCGATAAGGAAGTATTTTAATTGTGTTGAATGCTGTTGAGGTCAGATGTAATGAGGACAGAATTGGAATTTAATTGGTAACTTGACAAGATGAGTTTTAGGAGAGTAGAGTAAAGAAGCTATTAGAGTGGACTGCAGAGAGAATTGGAGGTGTGAAGATGTAGACAGCAACAAGAGGCAGCTCTTTAGAAAGATTTTTCTATGAAGGAAAGTTAGGAAATGGTGCAGTTCAAATGGGCTACAGGTTAAGAAAGGATTTTTTTTAAATTTTTTTTTAACATTTATTTATTTTTGAGACAGAGAGAGACAGAGCATGAACGGGGGAGGGTCAGAGAGAGAGACACACACAGAATCTGAAACAGGCTCCAGGCTCTGAGCAGTCAGCACAGAGCCCCACACGGGGCTTGAACTCACGGACCGCGAGATCATGACCTGAGCCGAAGTTGGACGCTTAACCGACTGAGCCAGCCAGGCGCTCCAAGAAAGGATTTTTTTTTTTTTAAGATATAAAAAAACATTTTTATGACATTGAAAATGCCAATGAATACAGTGGCTACTAATATCAAGTGGGCTGTTAATGCTACCAAGCAATAGTACTGTATTTCCTTAATCCATTCACTCTTCCACATTCTTTCCCCCCCCCTTTAACGTTTATTTTTGAGAGAGAGAGGGCTCACAAGTGGGGGACAGGAAGTGCAGAGAGAGGGAGACACAGAAGCAGGCTCCAAGCTCCAAGCTGTCAGCACAGAGCCCAACAGGGGACTCAAACCCATGAACCATGAGATCATGACCTGAGCCAAAGTCAGACGCCAACCGATGAGCCACCCAGGTGCCCCCACTCTTACACATTCCTAAATAACATTAGAATCTCAGATGCCATTGATTATAAGATACATAATTATTTCACATATTTTCAAAGAGAAAAAACATGCTGCCAGTTAAACTATAGCATGCCATAATTTGTAAAATACCAGTTTTGCAGATGTTCAAATATGAAAAAAGTGTATATTAGAATCAATGTCATACAGTATTACTTTTCTCTCCTCAAATCTCCAATACCTTCTCCCTTCCTTCACTTTCAGCTTCCTGTTTAACTAAGAAAATACAAGCATTCAGAAGAAGATAGGCTCATTCTCCCACCACTAAATCTGTATCTCACCTGTACCTGGAAATTCTGTCTCCCTTTTTATTTTAATGGATGAATGGTCCACATTCACAACTGATCCTTCCACCGCGTACTGAATCCCATCCCTTTTCTCCAGAAGGACTTTTCTTCCTGCAACTATCCCATTTCTCCTGTATTCTCCCTCTACTGTATAATTTTAATTAGCATACATACTATAATTTCTTCCATCTTAAAAAAAATTCTGGACCCCAAATCTATATGCAACGACAGCTTTCTTTTTCTACTCATCTTAAAAAAGCCAAACTTCTTAAAGGTACTGCCTGTACTTGCTTTTCACACTTCCTCTCTTCCCACTCTTATCAAATTCCACTCATTCCACTCTTATCAAATTCTTATCAGATTTTATTGAAATTCTACCACTACGCCAAAATGGGGTATTTCAACAGCCTCCACAATGCTAAATCCAATGGTCAATTCTTAGTGATCATCCTACTTGACTAATTAGCAGCATTTAATACTGCTGGATTATTCCCCACTTCTTGAAACATTTTCTTCCCTTGATTTTGCAGAACCAAACTCTTCTACTTTTACATCTGTCTCACACCTTATCCCTTCTCAGTCTTCTTTGTTGGGTCCTCCGCTTCACCTCCTTTTTGGGACCTAAGCTAGTGCATTGCTAAAAGAAACTGAACTAAGGGTAGATTATTATCTTATAGTGCTGATTTAGATTTTCTAGTATTTAAAAATTCTGGTGTCTTGTATTTTTAAACGAAAATGATATATACACTTCCCTCTTATAAATGAGCTTGGCTCTCATGGAAGTCCCAGAGATACCAACCCAGGACTCTCCCTACAAAGAGGCAGAGGCCTCTGAAGCCTTCCGGAAACGAGCTCCACAGGCCTATGGGAAATGTAGTCCCCTAAGAATAGCCTGCACCGCGGGGGGACCTGGGAACCTGGGCGGCAGTTACTTCCGCACACGCGCAGTGGGGCGGTAGCCGGTGTTCAGTAATCTTCCAACCTGCGCCGCGTGAAGGGGGAACGGGGTTTTCTCTCCTAGAGCCTGTGGGAGATCTCTGTAATCTGATCTTTTAGAACCAAAGATGGGAGTGTGGTGGTGAAAGACTGGTAGGTATGACTCTGCGGAGCTTGGGGACGTAAGGGAAGGGCGGGGAGAAAGATATGCACCTTTTTATTGGCGTACCCAAAGGAAGGTAAAACTTCACAACCCCCACGTGCAGCGATTTAGTGTTTGGATGTGTGGGTCCTGTCCAATTCTGGAGTTCAGAGAAAGCAAGAGAAGGGGCTAACTGCCACTCAAGTGGGTTCCCGGATCCCGAGTAGGGATGGGGCAGGCTCAGTTTGTATTCCTGCCCTTGTAGGTAGAGATCACAGTGCAGGAATATGTGCTTCAGGCTTTACCTTTCCTGGTTACAAGAACATCGCTGGCCCTACCAGAGCCCGCAAAAGGCAATATTAAACCATTCCAAGGGATCTAGGAAGTATTTCTAGAGAAACTTGCCATGTTCTCAGTATATTCTCACAATTGTCTGAAGTAAGTGTTCTCTCCATTTTGCATATGAATTAACTGAAGCTGAGAGAGAGGTTAAGTTACTTGCTTATACTGACAATAAGTGGAAGAGCTGAGAGTCGAACCAGACGAGTTTTCACCGAATTTTATTCTGGCGTTTTGTTTGTTTTTGAGTATAGTTGACACGCAATCTTACATTAGTTTCTGCTGTACAACTTAGTGATTTGACAAGTTTTACCTGGTGCTATGATCGCCACAAGTGTAGTTAGGACCCTGCAAAAAAAAGAGTTGTATTTATTCTCCTTTTGAAATATTTGAGCAATGAATGCAGAATAAATTTTGATTTGTAGTCTTTTTTTGTTGTTGTTAATAGTCTTTGGTGAATTTGCAGATCTTCCAGTGAAGACTGTGTAAATAAAGCTGTCCCTCTTGCATATTTTAGCCTTTCTATGGCCCCAACTTTGCTGGTTTAAATTCTTAAAAAACTATACTGGCTCATAGAAGATGGTGAATTTCCAAAGAAAGAGAGAGAGACAGATTTAGAATTTAAACTGAAGGCTCTGTCTTTAAAAAAAAAAAAAATTCCTGGATCCCTCAATCCAGCCTTCTCAAGAAAACCCAACCTAATTTGAGCTCTCTTCTCCCAGCTTCAGAGCAGAAACCAGAGAGTCACAGGAAGGACTGACTCCAGAGATATACTGAGTTTCAGAGTTTCAGAAACCAGGGTTTTAGTTAGTTTTTAGACTTATTTATTATTTTTTTTCTTAGGATAAAATTTTGGGAAGAAAAAAATGTCACTAGTTCTAAGATTAACAACTTGCCATTAGATCAGTAGGACAAAAATGTACAACATACTTACCTAAATTTCATAGATTCATAACAGATCCACCAGTAGAGTTCGGCACTTATAAAATATGGACTTTCCTGACATCTAGAATCGTCATTCTCTCACTAGGTGACATTTACTGAAGCTGCAATGTGAGTCTTTCTTTTCTAACTTTTTTTTTTTTTTTTTTTTTTTTTTTTGCGTGAGAGAGAGAACATGGGGGGAGGTGCAGGGAGAGGGATGGGGGGGAGAGAGAGAGAGAGAGAGAGAGAATATCTTAAGCAGGTTCCATGCTCAGCACAGAGCCTGATGTGGGGCTCAATCTCACAACCCTGCGATCATGACCTGAGCCGAAATTAAGATTCAGACGCTTGGCTAACTGAGCCACCCAAGCACCCCAAGAGTTCTTTCTAATAGTGCCTCTTTTCTTTTCTACATTGCGTTTTGGTTTTTCATGTCTTTCTATTCTTTTTCCTATTTTTACTTTCATAGATCTGTGTGTAAGAGCTCCAGAAAATGATCAACTTCCAGGTAGGTATCCATTTATTGAGTCATTTAAAACTCTCAAAAATCTATATAAAAAGGACATGTATAGACATGTATAGGGAAAATATAGATTGAATAGATCAGGTGCAAAAGAAAATTTAGAAAATTGATCAGTTGATATCCACGTCACAGGGTCTGTACATAGTTGGAATAAATTTGAGCTGCATATGTGTACCCAGTCTTTATAGCAATCACAGAAAATGGATAGTCAACCAGTTAACGTATTGGTATTGTCCACAAAGATAAAGGAAACAATCCCTTAGAGAAGTAAAGATTTTCCTGATGCAGTTCTCTGAAGAAAATATCTTATAATGGGTTTTCATGGAGATAATGGTAGAAATAATATTCACAGGGGTGCCTAGGTGGCTCAGTTGGTTAAGCTCTGACTCTTGATTTCAGCTCAGATCGTGATGTTGTGGTTTGTGGGTTTGAGCCTTGTGTTGGGCTCTGCACTGCTGACACTCCACTGTAGGTGGAGCCTGCTTGGGATTCTGTCTCTCCCTTAATCTGCCCCTCTCCTGTTCGTGTTTGTTCTCTCTCTCTCTCTCTCAAATAAATAAACTTGGGGAAAAAAGTTTAAAAAAAAGAGAAATAACATTCATAGCAACAACCCTGTGATAAATATAACATCACATTTTATATAGCATGCTGTATTTCTTAAAATGTTTCCTAGAGTAAGCAAAGAGCTTAGTGCCAATAAGCAGCACTATGCGAACTCAGTTTGTAAGTTCAGGTACATATCTTTTTTAATATTCTTCTGGAACCATAAGTAAATCTTATATCTTTTCCAGGGTCTGCTAGTATTCTTGAGCATTTTCTCTTCTATGTGAATTTTATTTTAGTATTTTTTAAAATGTTATTTATTTTTGAAAGAGAGAGTGAGCAGGGGAGGGGCAGAGAGAGAGAGGAGGGCAGAAGATCCAAAGCAGGCTCTGTGCTGACAGCAGCACGCCCGATTCAGGGCTTGAATTCAAGAACCGGAAGATCATGACTTGAGCCAAAGTCAGATGCTCAACCAACTGAGCCACCCATGGGCCCTGTTCCATGTGGACTTTAGAATTAGCTTGTCAGGGTCTATAAAGGAGTATTTTAGGTATTTTTATTGTGATTGCAATATATGTTTCCATTAATTTGTAGAAAATTCATAGTTTTCAATAATGTATTCTCTAATGTTTCATATAGGTCCTTCTTTACATTTTTATAGGTTTGTTATTATAATTCTTATACATTTCTCGTATAAGAATTTCTTGTAATATTTATTCTTACATATGGTTTAAGTTGCTGTTGAGAATGGGATGGATCTTTTTTCATTGTATTTTCTAATTGGTTATTTTGGTGTATAGGAAAGTATGCATTTATCTATTTGACTTTATGTCAACTTACAGAACTAATTTTTTTTAATTAAAAAAAATTTTTTTTAAATGTTGATTTACTTTTGAGAGACAGAGTGCAAGCAAGGGAGGGGCAGAGAGAGAGGGAGACACAGAATCCGAAGCAGGGTCCAGGCTCTGAGCTGTCCACATAGAGCTTGATGCGGGGCTCGAACTCACAAACTGCGAGATCATGACCTGAGCCGAAAGTCAGACACTCAACCAACTGAGCCACCCGGGTTCCCCCTGTTTCTTCTTTAAAAATTAAAAAAAAAATTTTTTTTAATGTTGCAGAACTCTTATTAAGTTCAAGATTTTTTTAGTTGATTATTAGGTTTTCTAGGTAGACAATCATACACTCTTCAAATGGAGTTTGTTCCTTACTGCTCAATATGTATGTCTTCATGTTTTTTCTTGTCTTATTGCAATGGACAGGGTTTTTTGGGAACTATAATTTTTTAAAAATGTTTATTTGTTTTGAGAGAGTGTACATGTGTGAGCAGGGGAGGGCCAGAGAGAGAGAGAGGAAGAGAGAGAATTCCAGGCGGGCTCAGTGCCTCCATCACAGAGCCCAACCTGGGACTCAATCTCACAAACTGTGAGATCATGACCTGAACTGAAATCGAGTTGGATGCTCAACTGACTGAGCCAGCCAGGTGCCCCAGGAACTATAAATTGCTAGCGAGTATCTTTCTGTTCCAATTTTAATGGGAATGTTTCCAGTGTTTCATTGTTTCCTCTTGTATTTTGGTAAATAGTTTTGTTTTGTTTTTTGTTTTCTTGTTTTTAATCAAGTTAAAGATTTTTAGCTTGTGAACATTGTTTTCATCAAGTGGAAACCTTTTTTCTTATATGTTTTTTTAAAAATATGTGTTGGTTGGGGCACCTGGATAGCTCATTCAGTTGAGTGTCCAACTTCGGCTCAGGTCATGATCTCATGGTTCCTGAGTTCAAGCCCCACATCAGGCTCACTGCTGTCAGATCCTCTGCCCCGCCCCTGCTTGCACTCTCTCAAAAATAAATAAAACATTTAAAAAATAAAAAAAAAATAGATAAGTAAATAAAATACCTGTTGGTAAAATAATGTTTTATCTTTAATATAGGAATTCAGAGAATTTCTAATATATTTCTCAATATTGAACTATCTGTGCATTCATGGGATAAATCCTACCTAGTCTTCTAACTTTTTAAAGGGCCAGATGGTGGGGCGCCTGGGTGGCGCAGTCGGTTAAGCGTCCGACTTCAGCCAGGTCACGATCTCGCAGTCCGTGAGTTCGAGCCCCGCGTCGGGCTCTGGGCTGATGGCTCGGAGCCTGGAGCCTGTTTCCGATTCTGTGTCTCCCTCTCTCTCTGCCCCTCCCCCGTTCATGCTCTGTCTCTCTCTGTCCCAAAAATAAATAAATGTTGAAAAAAAAATTAAAAAAAAAAAAAATAATAAAGGGCCAGATGGTAAATATTTTAGGCTTGAAGGCCATACAGCCTCTGTGGCAACTACTCAATTTTAACTTTGCATCTGAAGCAAATAAGTGGGTATAAATATTCCAGTAACACTTTATTTACAGAAACATCAGGCTGGGGTATGGGTTGTAGTTTACTGACCCCTGTTCTATATGGTTTTAACTATGTCTTTGTGGTAGACATGTAGCCACATGCCTTTTTAATTTCAGCTTAAGTTAGTTAAACATGATTTTAACATTACAATTGAGAGGATATATTTTATTATGTAAAAAAAGGTCTTATATTCTATTTTATTATGGTCAGGTGAATCTGACGTGTTAACCTTATAGCCCTTCTAACTTATATATATTTACTTTGTAGTATGTAATAGATTGTAAGATCTCTGAGACCAGTAACATTTTTATTCTTTTTTGTATCACTAATACAGTGTCTGGTAGGTCCTCATTAGACATTGTCTGAATGAATGAATGAAGAACATATAAGGAGTATTTTAAATAATTTTATTGAGACATAATCACATATTACAGATTGGCCCATTTAAGATATATACAACTCCGTGGTTTTTAGTCTGTCCATGAATTGTAAAACCATCTCTACAATCTAATTTTAGAATATTTTCATTACCCTCAAAAGAAACCCCATATTGGCAGTCATTCCCTATTTGTCCTATCCCCTAGCTCTAATTTATTTTCTGTTTCTATGGATTTGCCTTTTCTGAACACTTTATAT
The DNA here is from genome assembly GCF_028018385.1 of Neofelis nebulosa. Taxonomy (NCBI): domain Eukaryota; kingdom Metazoa; phylum Chordata; class Mammalia; order Carnivora; family Felidae; genus Neofelis; species Neofelis nebulosa. The sequence continues at coordinate 190,907,480 of NC_080783.1, read as the reverse complement.
AACTAAGACAATATAATATGTGATCTTTTTTGACTAGCTTCTTTCACCTAGTAACAGTATTTTCAAGGGTCATCAATGTTACACGTATGTCAAATAATATTGCATTATATGGATATACCTCATTTTGTTATTCCATCTATTCATCAGATGACGGATACCCATATTGTTTTCACTTTTGGCTATTAATGAATACTTCTTTATGAACATTTGTCTACAGGTTTTATATTTTTAGTTCTCTTAGGTATATATTTAGGAGGGATTGCTGGGTAATATGGTTAATTCAATGTTTAACATTTTGAGGAACTATAAAACTATTTTCCATAGTTGTTGCACCATTTTACAACCCCACCAGCAGTGTATGACAGTTCTAGTTTCTCTACATCCTTGTCACAACTTGTCATTGTTTGTCCTTGATTTTAACAACCCTTGTGGGTGTGAGGCAATATCTCATTGTGGCTTTGATTTCTATTTACTAATGATGTTGAGCATCTTTTCGTGTGCTTCATGCTCATATGAGTGTCTATGTCTTTGGAGAAAATCTGTTCAAATCCTTTGTCCATTTTTAAATTGGGTTGTCTTTTCACTGTTGTATTGTAAGAGTTCTTTTTATATCCTAGGCACAAATTTCTTACCAAAATATGTGATTTACATGTATTTCATCCCATTCTGTGGGTTGTCTTTTCACTTTCTTGATGGTGTCCTTTGAAGCACATATTTTAAATTTTAGTGATTTCCATTTTATCTATTTTTTTCTTTTGTCACTTACACTTTTCCTTTCATATCTAAGAAACCATGGCCTAATCCAAGCTCATGAAGATTTACTCCAATGTTTTCTTCTAAGAATTTTATAATTTTAGTTCTTACATTTACGTCTTTGATCCATTTTTAGTTCATTTTTAAATTTTTTTTTAAAATGTTTATTTATTTTTGACAGAGGGACGGAGCGTGAGCTGGGGAGGGGCAGAGAAAGAGGGAGACACAGAATCCGAAGCAGGCTCCAGGCTCTGAGCTGTCAGCACAGAGCCCGACGCGGGGCTCGAACTCACAGACTGTGAGATCATGACCTGAGTCGAAGTCAGACACTCAACGACTGAGCCACCCAGGCGCCCCCATTTTTAGTTCATTTTTATATATGATGTGAGGTGTTTATGTGCGTTTAAGGCGGTCCAGCTTCATTCTTTTGCATGTGGATATCTAGTCCCAACACCACTTATTAAAGAGACTGATCTTTACTCGATTTAATTGTCCCGACACTAGTGAATATTTTTAATGTGATTTTTGTTTCTCACACAAAGTATATTTCTGAGTCAAGCATACAGTAGTTATCATATATAACTTTATGAAAACTTAACAATGAATATATGATCATAAGAGGCTCCCATCATTCTCCTGCAAGTTCCCAAATAATGTACACTTTGTTTTATTTTTTTTAACATAACTTATTGTCAAATTGGCTTACATACAATACCCAGTTCTCATCCCAACAAGTGCCCTCCTCAATGCCCATCACCCATTTTCCCCTCTCCTCAATGCCCCCATCCACCCTCCGTTTGTTCTCTGTATATAAGAGTCTCTTGTGGTTTGCCTTCCTCCCTCTCTGTTTGTAACTATTTTTTCCCCTTCCCTTCCCTCATGGTCTTCTGTTAAGTTTCTCAAGATCTACATATGAGCGAAAACATGATATCTTCCTTTTCTGATTGACTTATTTTACTTAACTTAATACCTTCCAGTTCCGTCCACATTGCTGCAAATGGCATGATTTCATTCTTTCTCATTGCCAAGTAGTATTCCATTGTATATATAAACCATAGCTTCTTTATCCATTCATCAGTTGATGGACACTTAGGCTCTTTCCATAATTTGGCTACTGTTGAAAGCGCTGCTATAAACATTGGGTTACATGTGCCCCTATGTATCAGCACTCCTGTATCCCTTGGGTAAATTCCTAATGGCGCTATTGCTGGGTCATAAGGTAGTTCTATTTTTAATTTTTTGAGGAACCTCCACACTGTTTTCCAGAGCAGCTGCACTAGTTTGCATTCCCACCAACAGATAATGCACACTTTAGTTTGAAGATGAATGTTCCGTTACAGGGATCGGTGACATTCCAGGATGTGGCTGTGGACTTCACCCCAGAAGAGTGGCAGCTGCTGGACTGTGATCAGAGAACCTTGTATTGGGATGTGATGCTGGAGAACTTTAGAAACCTCACCGCAGTGGGTAAGGACAGTGGGTGGTAACTAACTCTTCACTGTAACTGAGCATGTACTCATAGTGCCCTTCCTTTGGGACGTGTGGACATTCTAAAGCATTACGGAGTTTGGCCCTGAATGTCAGTGGTCACAGACTCTTGATCCCCTTTGAGATGAAGCATAAACAGAGAATGTGTGTTTATGCTTCCACCTTCCAAATGGCGGAGACAGACATTGTTCTAAAGTCTGTCATCCTTTCCAGGCTCTGAGATTCAAGGAGGCAGACCTGAATTGTGAGGTAGTTGTTTGTGTCTAGCACTTTGTCTCCAGTTCTGTGTTGTTTCCCACGAACAGGGGGTCCAGTTACCAAAACAAAAGTGATCTTCAAGGAGGAGCAAGGACAGGAGTCATGGATGGTGGAGGGGGAGAACCCATGTTGGCGCTATCCAGGTGAGTGAGAGAAAGCTAGGCAGATGGGAGTCTTTGGAATTGAGATTCCAGTTGGTCAGTGAGGGACAGGTACCTTTGAAGCACCTCTTAAAAGCCACACCTTTGGAAGTGACTGGGTATGCTTGACCTACCAATTCATTGTCAGATCCACAGATGACACCTTCACTCACTCGGCCCACATAGCTGTTTTTTGTCTTTGCTCAGCTCTTATGTGGAGGAATGTCCCTTTCCTCTCTGCCCAGTCTCCCTATGCTTCCTGTTTTATGTAGGTCCTTGCTTTGTTCTCTTAATTCCCCAAGTCCTCATTCTTCTTTTTTCCTCATCATGATCATAGATTGGGGTGCCTGGGTGGCTTAGTTAACCAACCGATTCTTGATCTCAGGTCAGGTCTTGATCTCAGGGTCGTGAGTTCAAGCCTCGCATTGGGCTCCACACTGGGCATGGAGCCTACTTTGTAAAACAAAACAAAACTAAAAAATGATCCCAGATCTTTTTTTATACATCTAATTCTTTTTTTTTTTTTTTTTTTTTTTTAGTTTTTTTTTTTTTTAACGTTTATTCATTTTTTTTTTAATTTTTTTTTTAACGTTTATTTATTTTTGAGACAGAGAGAGACAGAGCATGAATGGGGGAGGGTCAGAGAGAGGGAGACACAGAATCCAAAACAGGCTCCAGGCTCTGAGCTGTCAGCACAGAGCCCGACGTGGGGCTCGACCTCACGGACCGCGAGATCATGACCTGAGCCGAAGTCGGACGCTTAACCGACTGAGCCACCCAGGTGCCCCACGTTTATTCATTTTTGAGAGACAGAGAGAGGCAGAGCATGAGCGGGGAAGGGGCAGAGAGAGAGGGAGACACAGAATCTGAAGCAGGCTCCAGGCTCTGAGCTGTCAGCATAGAGCCCAACACGGAGCTCGAACTCATGAGCTGTGAGATCATGACCTGAGCTGAGGTCAGAAGCTCAGCTGACTGAGCCAACCAGGCGCCCCTATACGTCTAATTCTTACACTGTAGTCAGATCATGTAGATTTGAAGTCTTACTCCACCAGTCACTGTCTAACCTAATTATTTTGTAGCACAACTTTATTTATAAAACAGGGATAATATTAATCCTCACTTCAGGTTTCTTTTAAAGATTATGTGAGTTACTACATGCAAACCCGTTCAAGTAGTTGGCAGATAGTAAGAGTTCAGTATATGTTGGCTATTTTTATTTTTATTTTTTTTGTTTAATTTTTTAAAGAGATTTTTATTTTAAAACTTACAGGAACTTTATGCTCTAATTATTCCTCTTTTCAAAAAAAAAAAAAAACCCAAAAAACCTTTTCTTATAGCATATACCCCATCTCTGTACCCCACCTTGCTCGTCTTTCATCTCACTGCTGACTTGGGGTATCTACCTTATAGTGCATCTGTCCGCTTCACTTGGTGATACTGATGTCATTTGGAAATTCTCCAGCTTCATTTGAGTTGGTTCCTCGCTAATCTGCCCTCACCCTCACTTCCTGCTTATCCACCTTTGTTTCTTGCCTTCGTGTCTCTCTCCAGAACTTCTCCCACAGTAACTCCTTCAGAAACTGCATCCCTCTGAAGAACTTGCATGATTTTCTTTGTGCTCTCTGTGCCTCTCCAACTTCCCATTCCCGTAATTTTCCCCACCTGGCTTTAATCTCCGTTTATTCATAGTAACCAATATTTAATATGCTTCACCCTTCACCTTTCTCTTTAAATTATGATCAAGGATAATGACTGGCCTGCTGCTTTGCAGTCTCTGAATCACTGTGGTAAGCAACTTAGCTTTTCTGTGTCACGAGTGTTTCCTTAAATACTGTTAGACTTATTACTGGTGATTTCAATTATTAGGTTATCCAAGACTGATTTAAAATAAAATTTTCTTTTTCCACAGAGCCCGTAAAAGAAGTATGTTTCAAATGATTAAGACACCAATTAAGTGTATTTTACATTCCTGGGACCCCAACTTCTAATACAAACCAAGTGAATTTTAACTCCTGCTATGGTGTCTAGGCCATTCATGATTCTATGTTGCCAGTTCTGTTCTATTTTCTGTTTTATATTAGATGTTCGTGCAAGATTTATCCAAATCATTTCATTTTCTGAGTCACTCTTCTGACAAATTAGCAGGAGTTATTCCTTTATAACATTTATTAAGTGATACTTAAATGGCTTTTAAGGTCTCTTTAATGTGATCCCATTCTGTTTATCTCGAACGGTCCATCTTTTCCCTATTCCATGGCAGTTGGGCTCTTTAGTGAACTTTGTACACGATTTTCTTCTGTGTGTCAGTTCTTTTGATACTGGTGTGCTCTAAAACCAGCATGCTACTAAGTCTGAATTCAGTGTTCTCCTCTTTCATGATAACTCCAGCCTATGTTAATCTCTACCTATTTGAAGCTCCGTCCCAGCTCTACTATGGCTCTTTCATGAAAACTTGACATATATTCTTTTAGATTTTTTTAAAACTTTATTTATTTATTTATTATTATTTTTAAAAATTTACATCCAAGTTAGCATATAGTGCAATAATGATTTCAGGAGTAGATTCCAGTGATTCATCCCCTGTGTATAACACCCAGTGCTCATCCCAACAAGTGTGTGCCTTAATGCCCTTTGCCCATTTAGCCCATTCCCCCACCTACAACCCCTCCAGCAGTCCTCAGTTTGTTCTCTGTATTTAAGAGTCTCTTATGTTTTGACCCCTCCCTGTTTTTATATTATTTTTGCTTCCCTTCCCTTATGTTCATCTGTTCTGTGTCTTAAAGTCCTCATATGAGTGAAGTCATATGATACTTGTCTTTCTCTGACTAATTTTGCTTAGCATAATACCCTCTAGTTCCATCCACATAGTTGCAAATGGCAAGATTTCATTCTTTTTGATTGCTGAGTAATACTTCATTGTATATATATATACCACATCTTTATCCATTCATCTGTCCATGGACATTTGGGCCTTTTCCATACTTTGGCTATTGTCAATAGCACTGCTGTAAACATTGGGGTGTATGTGCCCCCTTTGAAACAGTACACCTGTATCCCTTGGCTAAGTACTTAGTAGTGTAACTGCTAGGTCGTAGGGTAGTTCTATTTTTAATTTTTTAAAGAACCTCCATACTATTTTCCAGGGTGTCTGCACCAGTTTAAAACCCTGTATGCTCATGGGGCACCTGGGTGGCTCAATTGGTTATGTGTCCAACTTCGGCTCAGGTCATGATCTCGTGGTTCGTGGGTTCAAGCCCTGCGTTGGGCTCTGTGCTGACAGCTCAGAGCCTGGAGCCTGCTTTGGATTCCGTGTCTCCCTCTCTCTTTTGCCCTTCTCCTGCTTGTGCTCTCTCTCTGTCTCTCAACAATAAATAAATGTTAAAAAACATTTTTTTTTAAACCCTGTGTGCTCTTAAGGCATCTTTTCTCATGATAATGCCCTGAAGAGAAAGTCCTATATCATTTTTTGTTTTTATACCATTGCTGAGCACACACTGGATATTTAACGAACATTTCATTAATTTACTGTTGTAAAGTCAGGTACTGTGGGACGCTTCTTATTCTTTCAGTGAAGCTTTTGTTACGTTTCCTGAGGAGGATTCAAAGAAAGCAAAAAAACCCATTACCATTTTCCAAGGTGTGAAAATTGTAGTTGAGAGGCAAAACAGCCATATCAGATATTTTAAAATTTTATGAGTGTGGAAGATTTGTTGGATGTACAATAACATTGCAGTTTTTTTCTAGCTAATTGTCAGAATGAGTGGTTTCGGGCAGCAGTGGGGCTGTCCTGGAAGTTCAGAGAAAATGGAGCTTAAAGTTAAAGTATGCAAAGATGAGAGGAGTCATTTTTTGAGATTATGGAACAATGGCTCCTCCCTAAAGAATATGTAAGTACTAAATAGGGTGAGAGGTGATGAGGTAGAGCAAGTTAAGATGGGAAAGGAACATGAGCAAAATATTGTAATTATTTAGAGTCTAGAATTCTTGGAACAGAAGGTATTTGTTCAGGACTAGAAAAATGCGTGCTTAGATACCATGAATGAATTCATTATAATGTATAGTTTTGTTCACCAGGCTGATTGCCCTGGATATTTCAGTTGGTTACTATTAGTTGAGGGAACCCAGGACGCTGCTGCTTCCCATTAGTTGAAGCAGCGAGGAAAGAAGACAGGAACTTCACTCTGCATAAAGAAATGTGTACCGAAGGCGTGCCTGGGTGGCTTAGTCGGTTGAGTGTCCGACTTCAGCTCAGGTCATGATCTCTCTGCTGGTGAGTTCAAGCCTCACATCGGGCTCTGTGCTGACAGCTCGGAGCCCAGAGCCTGCTTCGGATTCTGTCTCCCTCTCTCTCTGCCCCTACCCCGCTCACACTCTGTCTTCTCTCTGTCTCTCAAAAATGAATAAATGTTAAGAAAATTTAAAAAAAAAAAATGTGTACCGGTGGCTATAGCCCACTGCTTGGAGCAGCTCCACGGAGAAGAAGGCATGAGGTTAGAAGCTGGGGTGTTGTACTAACACTCCACAAGGAGAGAAATTCAGGAGGGGGGTTTTAACCCCTTCTCCCTCTTTTTTTAAGTTTATTTTTTTAAGCAGTTTCTACACACAATATGAGGCTCAAACTCATGACCCCGAGATCAAGAGCCATGTGCTCCTCCGACTGAGCCAGTCAGGCACCCTCCCCCCCTTTTTAGTGGAGAGATCGACTGGAGATTTGTAGTGTCTTGAGGATAGGAATGAAAAAATGTGACTTCAGCTTTCTAAGGACTAGGTTGTTGGGTAGATTGAAAGAAAATGTAAAAACTGTACTTGTCAAATACAAATACAACAAATAGTTGTCATATATAGAAACCCAACCAGAATAAAAGCAATAGCAAGCAGACAGAATCTGTGCCTGGGCTTCCAAGGACACAGGAGAATGAATCCCAGCTGTTGTAGATTGGTGCCCTCTGCAGACGTGTCTCACCTGTGATTTGGATGGAGTTAGAGGACTGGAGATGTAAGAATGTTCTTGAAGGTAACTGCCATTGTGCCAGGTGATTAAGAGGAGAAAGAGATGTGAATGAGGGAAACGGGGAGCTGTCCTACCAGGGTAATCTAGGATCGGGGTGGTGGGGACTCTGATTCTGATCTGCTGCCTCCAGATCTGGTTTTTCCTCTGATGTTTTCCCTTAACTCCAGAGTCTCTTGTTCCTCTGGTCACTCATCCATTGGTAGATCCCTGCAATAGGTCTCCATTCTGTGAGATAACCATGCATCAATGTTGAGCAACCTTTTGACTTCCTTTGTGCCCTACTCACTGTAACTTGTGCCTATTTAACTGTCTTCCATAGGTCACAAGATAAGCCATCTGTTCTCATTGTCATTCATCTCCCATTTCCTCTTCAGCAGTTTTATTCTTAAAGCTCAAGAGCAAGGCAAATACAGGATTTATTTCAGAATTAGATACTAGATTTGAAATCATGTTTCTTTCAATAACTGTTGATGGAAAAAATTAACGAGGCATGTCTTATTGTACTCCTTTTTAGAAGCTGATTGGCTGCTTGTTGATGAATCAGAGAAGAACCAAGAAAGCAAAGACAATTTTTTGAATTCAGTTTTGTTCACCTTCAATAAAATTCTGACTACGGAGAGACACCATGGTTATAACATGAGCACAAGCCTTAATCCTACAAGAAAAAAACCATATGAATGTAAATCATATGGGAAGAGTTTGCAGTCTACTTTAGATTTACTTAATTATAATACATACTATACTGGAGAAAACTCTTATGAATGCACTCAATGTGGGAAAACCTTCAAAAAGAAGTTTCATTTCATTAGACATGAAAAAAATCATACGAGGAAAAAGCCCTTTGAATGCAACGACTGTGGGAAAGCCTATAGCAGGAAGTCTCACCTTACATCTCATCAGAAAATCCATAATGGAGAGGGAGCCTTTGTGTGCAGTGATTGTGGGAAAGCATTTATGTACAGAGCACAACTGGTGGTCCACCAGAGACTTCACACTGGAGAGAAGCCTTATGAATGCCATCAGTGTGGGAAGTCATTCACTTGGAACTCTTCCTTTACCCAACATGTGAAATCTCATACACTCGAAAACTCGTTTGAATGTAAAGAATGTGGGAAAACCTTCAGGTATAGCTCATCCCTTTATAAACATTCTAGATTTCATACAGGAGAGAAACCCTACCGATGTATCATATGTGGCAAAGCCTTTGGTAACACATCTGTGCTTGTTACGCATCAAAGAATTCATACAGGAGAGAAACCATATGGGTGTATTGAATGTGGCAAAGCCTTCATCAAGAAGTCACATCTCCTTAGACATCAGATAACTCACACAGGAGAAAAGCCCTATCAATGTAACAAATGTGGGAAAGCTTTTTCCCAGAAGTCAAATCTTATTGTACATCAGAAAACTCATACATAATATTCATGCTGTGAATATGACAAAGCCTTAAATATTAGATAAATCTTATTAAATCGAAAATTCATGGTGAAGAGAAATCCACCAATTTGGATTTGGCAAAGTAGATTCCCATAAAAAAATAATGCCAGTCATGTTCTGAAAGTGATAATAAAGTGTTAAAAAGATCACAGAAAACATTGATTTATAAATAATAAGCATGGAGCTTAAAAAGTAGCATAAATTAATGAAGGAATTAGTGAAAACTACATTTACCGTCTCTGATTTTTATTTTTATAACAAATTATCAAATATGCAAGTGTGAGTATAAAATGTTTACGTATTAAATTATATCTGTTAAGAGTGAAGCACATATCATTTTTTCTTCCAATCCTAAAAACCTGCAAGTGAAAAAATGTGGTTTAATACGAAGTATGAATTTCAGTAATATTTTCATCCATTTGGCACTTTTAATGGGCAAGGCAGTGTTACTGAATCTCAGTCTCCTCTTTAATTATAAAACTTGTTGGGGCGCCTGGGTGGCTCGTCGGTTGGGCGTCCGACTTCGGCTCGGGTCATGATCTCACGGTCTGTGAGTTCGAGCCCCGCGTCGGGCTCTGTGCTGACAGCTCAGAGCCTGGAGCCTGTTTCGGATTCTGTGTCTCCCTCTCTCTCTGCTCCTCTCCTGTTCATGCTCTGTCTCTCTCTGTCTCAAAAATAAATAAACGTTAAAAAAATTTTTTAATTATAAAACTTGTTAAAAAGATGTTTTCCTGTGTATGTAAGCAGCAAAACAATATACCAATTGAGAGGGAAAAGCATTTGTATTCTGTATTACGGTAAGCATTCAGTTGAAAATAAGTTTGTAAATAAAACATTTGCCCTTCACACATTCCTGTTCTTTTTCACTGGTGTATCTACATAAGGTGTAAGCACAGGTCAAGTAATGTTTAACTGAGGTACCATCTGTATTTGATTTTAATAGACTAGGGTGTCCTGATACTTTGCAACTTTGGGGGAGTGAGTTTTTGTGTCTGTTTTTGTTTTCTTGTAAGAAATTGAGACAGGCTTAGCTCTTATGGGTGCCTGGAGTTGTCCTTGTGACAGCATAGGCGGCGTTAAGCTGCAGAGAGCGTGTCCCTCCTTAGCAACTTCACTTTGGAATGTGATATTATGTAAGTTATGCATAGTCCCTTAAAAGGATGAACCACCCATTATTTAAGCTGGAGTTTTTAATTGCTGTCCACAGTGTTCCTTGATAATGTCAAAAAAACTTTATGCCTTTTCCTGAGTAGTGACAAAACAACCTGAACCTAAATTTGGAAATCAAGCCTTTTCAAGTTTAAGCTGAGTTGTAACTGTTGCATTGTTTTTCTTTCATTAGCCATTTTTTGAAGAGTAACATTGAGTAGTGATTGTGAGAGATAGTACTTTTTTGAACAAGCACAGAAGAACTTATGGAACTAAGTTAAATCTTGTCTACTGACAAGAATTCTTCGCTTGACCAAACTTTTATCAGTCGCCTGCACCTTCTAGGCCTTCTCTTCTGTGCACTTCCTTGTAAAATGGTTTTAGCAAGAATCTCATGGAGTCAGTTTAACCAGAACTCCCTACCCTTGGTATTTGATCAGATTCCTCCTCCTCTACCATCCATCACCCTGGCCTGTCTTCAGCAACAGTCGCGTTTGTTAGGTCGATTTAGCCAGAATCCTCCTTACCTCTGATTTTCCACCCATTGATTCCCACCTTGCTCCTTTGCTATAAATTCCCACTTGCCCATGCTGTATTCAGAGTTAAGACCAATCTCTCTACCCAACTGAAATCTCAATACAGTGGTCCTTATACCTATTGCAATGGTCCTGTCTTGCCATCTTTAACAAGTGACCTTGAATATCTTCTTTCTTTTTTTAGTTTTTATTTTCGAGAAAGCGCAAGTGGGGGAGGGGCAGAGAGACGGAGACACAATTCAAAGCAGGCTCCAGGCTCCGAACTGTCAGCACAGAGCCCGATGCGGGGCTCAAACTCACGAACCGCGAGATCATGACCTGAGCTGAAGTCGGACCCTCAACCGACTGAGCCACCCAGATGCCCCGAATATCTTCTTTCTTTCATACTCCCCAAGTGTTTCAGGAGGCTACAGGCTGGTTTTACTCTCGTAGTTCCAAAAATGTCTGGAACCCCTTTCTTTTGGAATTGTCTTTCAGAATCAGTTTGATAGCCATGCCGGGAATTCTTTAGGTATTTATAGTCACAGGACTTGCCTTTTTTTCAGCTCAACGTTTTTCTCACTTCCTACATGAGATCCTCATTTTGTCCTACTTAGTTTTACCATTCCCATCCTGTCTCCCTTTCCCAAGCCCTTATCTCTCATCTGAGAAACTCCAAACTACTTAAAGGTAGTAGTTAGGAAGAGAGGCGGTAGGGGGCTCTACTGTTGCCAGCATGATGCGAGGGCCCTTGAAAGAGCAGCTGTGTGGGTCAACGTGGCAAGAAGTGTGCGGTGATCTGCTCTGGGGATAAGGGAATAAAACAAGGGAGTTTTAAGTGTAATATATCAGGAAGCATGTAATCTGGGGTTCCTAAATTATTTTGCTCCCTTCTGTAAGTGGAAGTAGGAATGCACTAGTAGAAAAAAATATTTCCAGTACTGGACAGATATAAACTGCCTCCTAGACAGCTTTTGCCACTGACCTCATTGTCGGGCTGTACAAAATTTTGGCAAGAAGAAAAACAGAACTATGCTTGGACTCATCTAAACATCTTGGATTCCCAGAACTCCCTAGTCTATTTGTGCTCTGTGGCTGAGACAGCCACGCACAATTTAGGTGAGAAATCCCTTGATTTTTACCACCTCTTTACAGTTTGTCATACCTTGAGATTTTCCAGGGGTTTGTTGTTTGTTTGTTTTACTCTATAGAAAGATAATTCAAAATGCCTTTTCTCTCTTTTATTTATACATAGGTGGTGTATTGGCATTTTCCCCCCAATGAAACTGTTCATTTTTCTGATTATATATGGTAATTTTTAAGAATCAAATATGAAAAATGTAATGAGAAAACAAAAAATGGAAAGGGAAATCTGAGTTTAGGAGTCCTCATGTTCTAGAAAAAAGGAGAACATTTAGGCCTTCTAAGATGTAAAAAATTAAGAGTAGAAAAGCATAGAAATAGAATATGTAACTTACAAATCTGAAGAGAGGAATAATGAGAACTTAATATATCCAACAGAGATCAGGGAAAGTGAAAAGTGCAGAAAAACTCTACGCTTTATTCATATTTCACTACTTTCCCCACAAATGTCCTTTTTCTGTTCTACGATCCAATCCAAGATACCACATTGTATTTAAACCAACAATGTTCTTTTTAACAAATTTTTTTTTTTCCAGTCCAGGATCCAAACCAGGATTACCATTGCATTTCTTTTTTCCTTTTCTTTCTTTTCTTTTTCTTTCTTTCTTTCTTTCTTTCTTTCTTTCTTTCTTTCTTTCTTTCTTTCTTTCTTTCTTTCTTTCTTTCTCTCTCTCTCTCTCTCACAAAGACCATATGGATTTATGGATTTATTTAATTTATTTCTTTAGTAGCATAACTTTTTTTTAATTTTTTTAAAATATAATTTATTGTCAGGTTAGCTAACACACAGAGTATACAGTGCGCTCTTAGCTTCGGGAGTAGATTCCCATGATTCATCACTTATATATATATATATAACACTCAGTCCTTATCCCAACAAGTGCCCTCCTCAATGCTCATTACCATTTTCCCCTCCCGGCCCCGCCGTCAACCCTCAGTTTGTTCTCTGTATTTAAGAGTCTTGTGATTTGACTCCCTCTCAGGTTTTTTTCCCCTCAGACTATTTTTTTTCTTTCCCTTCCGCCATGGTCTTCTATTAAGTTTCTCAAATTCCACGTATTAGTGAGAACATAGATCTTTCTCTGACTGACTTATTTCACTTAGCATAATACCCTTCAGTTCCATCTACATTGTTGCAAATGTCAAGATTTCATTTTTTTTCATTGCCAAGTAGTATTCCATTGTATATATATACCACATCATCTTGATCCATTCATCAGTTGATGGACATCTGGGCTCTTTCCATACTTGGGCTATTGTTGATAGCCCTGCTATAAACATTGGGGCTATGAATCAGCACTCCTGTATCCTTTGGATACATTCCTAGTAGTGTATTCCTAGTAGTGTTACTGCTGGGTCATAGGGTGGTTCTATTTTTAATTTTTTTGAGGAGCCTCCACACTGTTTTTCAGAGTGGCTGCACCAGTTTGCATTCCCACCAACAGTGCAAGAGGGTTCCCCTTTCTCCACATCCTTGCCAACATCTATTATTGCCTGAGTTGTTCATTTTAGCCACTCTGACCGGTGCAGTGGTATCTCAATGTGGTTTTGATTTGTATTTCCTTGATGATGAGCGATGTTGAACGTCTTTTCATGTGTCTGTTAGCCATCTGGATGGTCTTCTTTTGAAAAGTGTCTATTCATGTCTCCTGCCCATTTCTTCATTGGATTATTTGTTTCTCAGGTGTTGAGTTTGATAAGTTCTTTATAGATTTTGGATTATAACCTTTTGTTCAATACGTCATTTGCAAATATCGTCTCCCATTCCGTTGGTTGCCTTTTAGTTTCATTGTTTCCCTTGCTGTGCAGAAGCTTTTTATCTTGATGAATTCCCAATAGTTCATTTTTGCTTTTATTTCTCTTGCCTCTGGAGACGGGTTGAGTAAGAAGTTGCTGCAGCTGAGGTCAGAGGTTGTTGACTGTTTTCCCCTATAGCATTTTGATGGTTTCCTGTCTCATATTTAGGTCTTTCATCTATTTTGAGTTTATTTTTGTGTCTGGTATAAGAAAGTGGTCCAGTTTCATTCCTTTGCATGTTGCTGTCCAGTTTTCCCAGCACCATTTGCTAAAGAGACTGTCTTTTTTCCATTGGATACTCTTTCCTGCTATGAAAGATTAGTTGGCCATAGATTTTTTGGTCCCATTCTGGGTTCTCTATTCTGTTCGATTGGTCTATGTGTCTGTTTCTGTGCCAATACCATACTGTCTTGATGATTAAGGCTTTGTAGTACAGGCTAAAGTCCGGGATTGTGATGCCTCCAACTTTGATTTTCTTTTTCAACATTACTTTGGCTATTCAGGGTCTTTTCCCACTGCATTTCTTTAGATTCCCTTAATCTGAAATAATTCCTCATCCTTTCAACATCTTTCATGACTTTGTTATTTTTGGAAAGTACAAGCCAGTTATTTTGTTGAATGTCCCTCGTGTTCAGTTGGTCTGATGTTTTCTCATAATTAGATTCAAGGAATGCATTTTTGGCAAGTATATCACATAAGTGATATTCTCAACATTTCAGGACAGGAAGCACAATGTTGACTTGTTTCATTACTGGTAATTTTAACTTTGATCACTTGGTTAAGGTGGCATCTACCAGGTTTCTCCATTGCAAAATTACCATTTTTTTCCTTTGTAATTAAGTAATTTGTAGGAGAAATATCCTGTTTTTCATCAAAAATTTATTAGTATCAAATAAAATACAACAAGTGCTCCCTGACGGCTGGTATTTTCATCTGTTTTGTTCATTAGTACACACCTAAATCAATGCCTGGTACATAACATGAGCTTGATCAACATGTTTTTGTTGAATGAATATTAGATATATGCTTACAATAAGGCCTGATAGTATACACACATTTTATTTTACGTTTATTTATTTTTGAGAGAGTATGAATGGGGGAGGGGCAGAGAGAGAGAGAGAGAGAGAGAGAGAGAGAGAGGGAGAGAGAATCCCAAGCAGGCTCTGTGATGTCAGTGTGCAGTCTCACTCAGGGCTCAACCTCATGAACAGTGAGATCATGACCTGAGCCAAAGTTGGAGGCTTAATGGACTGAGCCACCCAGGTGCCTCCACACATTTTATTTTAAAGGGTGGGGGCAGAGGATTGAGGTAAAAAGATCTGCAAAAAACAAAAAACAAACAAATAAAAAACCATGTAAAAGAGAAAGTGTCTCAAACCCACTCTGGGCAAAAGGGTTTTGTTTTTGTTTTGCACACTATAATTCATGGGGAAAATTATCATTCTGGTACAATTCTGGGAGAAACTATCATTCCTAATAAGAAATTTTAAAATGGCTTTCATTGATTAAAACTTGGTCTAGAGGGGCGCCTGGGTGGCTCAGTCAGTTAAGCGGCTGACTTTGGCTCCGGTCATGATCTCGTGGTCTGTGAGTTCGAGCTCACAGACAGCTCAGAGCTCCGTGCTGACAGCTCAGAGCCTGGAGCCTGTTTCCGATTCTGTGTCTCCCTCTCTCTGACCCTCCCCTGTTCATGCTGTGTTTCTCTCTGTCTCAAAAATAAATAAACGTTAAAAAATAAAAAATTAAAAATTAAAAAGACTTGGTCTAGAAACTAGTCATTTCCCCACCTTGATTCCTGAGAGATACACTCTCCTCTTTGTAGCTAGCCAAAAATGATTAGGTAATCCTTCTCTTTTCCTTTTATAAAGTCTTTTCCCTGAGTGAAACTTGAAATTGGACTCCTGCCAATGTTACTTTACAGCAAGACCGTAATAAAAAAGACTGAAACTTACTCATAATTAGGCTGTCTAAAGTAAAGAACCTTTTTAGCAGGGCTCTAATACATTAAACAGTTAATATTTAAAAATTATTTAAAATAAAAACATATTTATGTTATTTCTGTGTTGCTAAAATAAGTTTGTTTTTAAAAAGAAAATGAAAGAAGAAATCACATTTGGCCATGATACATTTTCCTTTCAATAAATTACTGTTTCCTCTTTGCCATGTCGATATGCTATATATTTTCCATATGTCATCTCTATATAAATAACTCAAAATTACATACACGTTTCTCTTCAATATAACCAGAGCGCTCCATGAAGCTCAAGTGCCACCAAACTAGAGATTTCCACCAGGTGAAGGGGAAACCCCTAAGGCTTTGCCGACATAAATTCCACGAGCCTTGTGGGAAATGTAGTCTCAGGTGGCTTTGCCGGGAAGACCCTGCGAAATCTCGGCGGGCTGTTATTCCCGCGCACGCGCAGGAGGGCCCTCCGGAAGTGGCCTATGTTCCTCGGCGTGCTTGGGTGCTGAGCTGCTAGTGATCGTGAAGGGCTGCAGGGACAGTTGAAGGGCAAAGACCGGCGTGTTGGTTCATGCAAAGGAAATAAAAACTGTAGGTAACCCCGCTGCACGGTAGCATGTGACTCAGAAAGCCGAGGAAGGACGAGGCTCCCGCTGCCCTGGGGTGGAGCCCAGGTCTGGCTGGGGTGCGGCGGATCTGTTTGCGTCGCCGTGTTGTAGGTGCTGTGCACTGCGTAGGGAGCCCACGCCTGGGCGTTGAACTGCCCCTCACCTCATTCTAGGAGCCTTTTGACTCTCAAACTGCAGTGAACCCCCTCAAGGTGGCGGAGACGAGAGCCAACACATCGAGAACCAAACACTGTTAAACACTTTTCAAAGTGCATTTATTTATCATGGTTATTCAGCGTTGTTAAGTGTCCTCATCATTTCACAGAGAGATGTGGAGTTACCTGCTTCAAAGCACACAGCTAGTAGTAAGTGGAGGAGATGGTGTTCAAACCCAGAGCAGTTTTACCTGAAATTTCATTCCTTTTTGCAACATAATACTCTGAAACAATAAAGTTAGTTTGTATTCTTTCAGAGGAGTGAATGTTAAGTGAATTTCGACCAGGGATCATTTTTTTTTGGTGGTTTGTTTGTTTGTTTGTTTGTTTGTTTTTGAGAGAACCCTTAGTGTCTCTGCAGGAAGACTGTAATTGAACCTGTGGGTCCTTCTTGCATGTACCTGCCCGCTTCAGTTTCCAGCAGCCCTGGTTAAAATCTACACAAGGCCAACCTAGGGCCACAGATGATTGTGAGTTTACAGTCTTGGGGTCCAGGGTGAAGGTTCCAGTTGCTTCTCTGTCCTCCAGTCCATCTTTTCTAGAAGAAGGAAAGAAGAAAGAGATTAATCCTGGGAAGACTCTCCTGACCTGGGACTTTTTATCCCATTTCAGGAGAGACAGGAATCGTCTTTCATTCCACCTACCTGGTGAGAGTAGAGCTTGACTCATCGCATTACAAGTGAGTGCCTTCAGAGGTGTTGTCCTAAGTGTTTGAGGAGAGAGCTGAGAATTACAGAAACATGGAGAGTTGGGTGTATGTGGTCAGGCTCCACAGGAGAAGGAAACTCACAGGAGGAAATTGAGGGTATGATCAAGGGAAGGAAGAATCAAGAACTGCTACAGAAGAAATTGTTTCTTTCCTAAACACCTTCTGTCCTCCCCTCCCCATCTGCCTGCCCCAGCCTGTCCTTCTTTCTCTCCTTCTCTCCCCCTCTCCCCCTCTCTGGGCTCTCATGAACACACATTAGCACCAGTGCATCCCTTTCATTTCCTATTGGTCACTGGTTCTTTCAAGGCTGGTTCCATACTGTTGGAGTTGTTACATTTGCCTTTTGGTGTACTGATTCCCTCTGTCCCCTTGCCTAAATGCAGAAAGAGTTTACGGAGTAATCACAGACTGGTAGCGCCAGAAGATTTTTTAGGCAACTTCTCGTTCTGCTTCCTCATTTTAAGGAGGAATGAAACTAGCCCGGAGATCGCAGTTGAGTGCCTGGAACTAAACGGCTTGTTAGTGGCTAAGTCAGGTGCCAGGCCAGTCTCTGATTCCCAGATCATTGACTTTTTCCTGCCCCACAGTTCATTTGGGCCAAAGTTGCTTAATACGTTTCTTTTGAAAATGCGTAGCAAGGAGAGAACCAGCACTAAAAGCGGTTCATCCATTAATGCATTCGGCAAACATTTGCTAAGTATCTGATGTGAGCCGAACACCGTTCTGTTGCTTGGTGAGCAAAACAGAGTCCACACTGAGCAAAACAGAGTCTCTTTTCGTGGAAGGAAATAAGCAAAAACCAAATAACCTGTCACCTGGTGGCAAGTGGTATGAGGAAAAGGAGTAAGGGTGTATGGCCTGATGGTGACAGTGAGAGAAGCTGTGTTATATGAGGGGGTCAAGAAAAGCTTCACTGCTAAGTGACATGTAGGCAGGGACCTAAAAGAATTTAGAGAGTGAGGGATGCCTAAGTGGCTCAGTCGGTTAAGCATCTGACTTCAGCCCAGGTCATGATCTCGCAGTTCAAGCATCTGACTTTGGCTCAGGTCATGATCTCGCAGTTCACAAGTTCGAGCCCAGCGTCGAGCTCTGTGCTGACAGCTCAGAGCCTGGAGCCTGCTTCGGATTCTGTGTCTCCCTCTCTCTCTGCCCCTCCCCCACTCATACTCTGTCTCTCAAAACAACACACTACAGTAAACATTAAAAAATAAATAATTGGGGCGCCTGGGTGGCTCAGTCGGTTGAGCGTCCGACTTCGGCTCAGGTCACAATCTCGCAGTCTGTGAGTTCAAGCCCTGCGTCAGGCTCTGTGCTGACAGCTCGGAGCCTGGAGCCTGCTTCAGATTCTGTGTCTCTCCATCTCTCAGCGCCTCCCCTGCTCATGCTCTGTCTCTCTGTCTCAGAAATAAACATTAAAAAAACTTAAAAATAAATAAATAAATAAATAATTTGGGGCGCCTGGGTGGCTCAGTCGGTTAAGCGGCCGACTTTGGCTCAGATCATGATCTCGCGGTCCGTGAGTTCGAGCCCCGCGTCGGGCTCTGTGCTGACAGCTCGGAGCCTGGAGCCTGTTTCCGATTCTGTGTCTCCCTCTCTCTGGCCCTCCCCCGTTCATGCTCTGTCTCTCTCTGTCTCAAAAATAAATAAACGTTAAAAAAAATTAAAAAACATTAAAAATAATAATAATTTAAGAATTTAGAGAGTGAGCTGTGCAGTATCCGAGTTTTTCCAGGGAAAGAACAGTCCAAGTAGAAGAAATGTACAGAGAAGGTCATAGGGTCTGCACACTGTAATGTTGAATGCAAATGTGTGATTAATCAGTCAGAAAAAACGTAGCCAATCAATGAATTATTGGCCTTGTCCTAGAGAATAAGGCATAACAATTCCATAGATAAGGTTTGCCTCGCATGTACTATGAAAGAAAAAATTTGATAAGTGTTTATTATGTAGGAGATTTGTTATAAATGCGGTAGGGGTTTTCATATGACCATTTTTGGTGTCCTTTTTATCTAAACATACATGAGGCCAAGGCCATGCTCAGTGAACTTAATATTTTCTCTTTTTCCTTCTCTTCCTCTGTACCTCCCCATTATATATGAATGTATATATATGTGTGTGTGTATATACATGCGTGTGTATGTGTATGTAGTGGGGCAATTCGAATATGATTTTGTTCTCTCACAAATTTTAATTCTGAGTCTAGTACATAGTAGTTTTTAGTTACCCTGTATAACTTATTGCAGACTGAGAACAATGAACATAATCAGAGCAATTGCTCTGAATCCCCTCCACTTCCCCCAGCGGTACTCACTACAGGTTAAAGACAAATGTGCCGTTACAGGGATCGGTGACATTCCAGGATGTGGCTGCGGACTTCACCCCAGAAGAGTGGCAGCTGCTGGACCGTGATCAGAGAATCTTGTATTGGGATGTGATGCTGGAGAACTTTAGAAACCTCACCGCAGTGGGTAAGGACAGTGGGTGGTAACTAACTCTTCACTGTAACTGAGCATGTACTCATAGTGCCCTTCCTTTGGGACGTGTGGACATTCTAAAGCATTACGGAGTTTGGCCCTGAATGTCAGTGGTCACAGACTCTTGATCCCCTTTGAGATGAAGCATAAACAGAGAATGTGTGTTTATGCTTCCACCTCCCTCCTCTCCTCTCTGCCCGGGCTCCTACGCTGCCTGTTTTATGTAGGTCCTTGCTTTGTTCTCTTAATTCCCCAAATCCTCATTCTTCTTCCTTCCTAAATGTGATCGCAGATATTTTCTGTGTATCTGGCTCTTACAGTGTGGTCAGATTGTGTGGTTTTCAGAAACAAGGAATGAGGTAAGAGTCTAGAGTGTTGCACTAATAATACTCCATCTTGATGGAAGGGAATCAAATCTCGGAAATAGTGAAGAACCATCTTCTCCCCATTTCCCTAACATTATTATTATCAGCGGACTTAGCCTTGTAGGGATTTGAGCTTGGCATTGATTTTGTTACATCGGACAAGGTTACATTGACTTCATGGTAACCATCAGAACTGACCTTGACCTCAAAATATATAAAGGCAAATGTTGCTATAAACTAGAAGCCTTGTGTTTCAGGTCCCTAAAGTTAATAGAAATCATAAGTGTGGAAACCAAAATGGAAACTTTGAGTTGAAGGGTGTGGTGTCATGGGCAAAGCAGGGTTCTGGAGAGTGTGGTATCTAGGAAATTGAAAGAGGTTGTAAAAAGCAGTCAATTTTCAGGACAAAGTCATGAAAAGTGGTAGAAATAGCTGATGATAGACGCAAAAAAAAATTATGGCTGGTCTCTCAAATGTTCCTCTGGGCCCCTCCCTGTGTTCCTGGGTATATGCAGGCTTTGGGGGCTGAATCCTAGCTGGAAGTGGTGTTGGACAGTTTTATACACAGAGGCCTCAGCTATGATTTGGATGATTTGAGAGGACATAGGAGTGTGCTTACGGATAAAAGGGAGTTAATGGTTTCATAGTCATTTGGTGGTTGTGTGCAGGGGAAGGAGAAAGAGAGTTATATGAAGGAAATTAAGAAGATCCTACAGTAATCTTGTTTCTTTTAATTTAATGTTTATTTATTATTGACAGAGAGAAAGAGAGAGAGAGCATGGGGGAGGGGCAAAGAGGGAGACACAGAATCCAAAGCAGGCTCCAGGCTCTGAGCTGTCAGCATAAGAGCCAGACACAGGGTTCAAACTCACGAACTGCGAGATCATGACCTGAGCTGAAGTCAGTCGCTTAACCGACTGAGTCACCCAGGGGCCCCCAGGATAATCTAGTTTTTAGATGTTGTTGGCCTTGACTCTTATTAAGCTTCTCCAAACCAATCCACATCTTCTCATTTCCCCATGCTACTTTTATGCCTTGCTCCTCTGATTACCCTTTCATTTCTCTGACGTGGCTGTTCTGTTCTCAGAGCTCAAAACTTTGTGTCCTTGTTAAGAGTGCTTTCTGACATCCTTTGTCATTATAACTTTACCTTGTTCCCGTTTCACCATCTTCCACAGGTTGGAAAGTCTTGTTTATAAATAGAAAAAGCTGTTTGTCGGGGCGCCTGGGTGGCTCAGTCGGTTGGGCGTCCGACTTCAGCTCAGGTCACGATCTCGCGGTCCGTGAGTGTGAACCCCGCGTCGGGCTCTGGGCTGACGGCTCAGAGCCTGGAGTCTGCTTCCGATTCTGTGTCTCCCTCTCTCTCTGCCCTTCCCCCGTTCATGCTCTGTCTCTCTCTGTCTCAAAAATAAATAAACGTTAAAAAAAAAAAAATTAAAAAAAGAAAAAAAAAAAAAAGAAAAAGCTATTTGTCATTATTGTTTTCTGCAAGACCCCATTTCAGCAATTTGTTCTTAAAGCCCAGGGGCAGGGCAAATACAAATTTCTTTTGTTTTGCTGTCCAGAATGGGGAAGTAGACTCCAAGAGAGATTTGTGTGTGTGTGGTAAAAAAACACAGAATATGAGATCTACCCTCTGGACAGATTTTTATGTGTACAGTACAATTTTGTTAACTGTTGGCACATCGTTGAACAGCAGATCTCTAGAGCCTTTTCATCTTGCGTGACTGAAACTTTGTACCTCCTGAATGACAACTCTCCATCTCTCCACCCCTCCCAGCCTCTGGCAACCACCGTTCTACCTTCTATATCTACGTGTTTGACTATTTTAAATTCCTCATATGAGTGGAATCTTGCCGTATTTATCCTTCTGTGACTGGTTTATTTCACTTAGCCTAATGCCTTCAGGGTTCATCCATGTTGTAGCTTATGATACAATTTCCTTCTTTTTTCAAATAGTATGTATGTAGATACTACGTTTTCTTTATCCCTTTACCTTAAAAAAAATTTTGTTTTAATGTTTATTCATTTTTGAGAGAGAGAGAGACAGAGCGCGAGACAGGGAGGGACAGAGAGTGAGGGAGACACAGAATGTGAAGCAGGCTCCAGGCTCTGAGCTGTCAGCACAGAGTCCGACGCAGGGCTCAAACCCACAAACTATGAGATAGATCATCACCTGAGCCGAAGTCAGCCGCTTAACCTACTGAGCCACCCAGGTGCCCCATATCACTTTACCTTTTAATTGACATTAGATTGTTTCTAACTCTTGGCTATTGTGAACAATGCTGCAGTGAACACGGGAGTGTAAACATCTCTAGAAATCCCGTTTTCACTTGTTTTGATAAATGTCCAAAAGTGGGATTTCTGGATCATATGTTGGTTCCCTTTTTGGCATTTTGAGGAAACTCCATAGTGTTTCCCACAGTGGTTGTACCATTTTACATTCCCACAAACAGTGCACAAGGTCCCATTATCTCCATGTGTTTGTGCCAATACTGGTTATTTTCTGTTGTTGTTGTTGTTGTTTATAATAGACATCCTAACAGATGTGAGGTGTTCTCTTATTGTGGTTTTGACTTGCATTTCCCTGATGATTAATGATGTTGAGCATCTTTTCATGTACTTGTTGACCATTTATTTGTATGTCTTCTTTGGAGACAGGTCTATTAACGTCCTTTGCCCATTTTTTGCTATTGAGTTGTGGGGGTTCCTTACAGATTTGAGATATTAACCTCTTACCTGGCAAGTGTTTTTTAAACATATTTTCCTCCCATTCTGTAGGTTGCCTTTTCACTTTGTTGGTTGTCTCCTTTGCTGCACAGAAGCCTTTGGATTTGATGTGGTTCCAGTTGTCTGTTTGCTTTTGTTGCCAATGCTTTTGGAGTCATTCAACAACTCTTGCCAAGACCAACCTTACAAAGCTTTCCCCCTGTGTTTTCTTCTAGGAGTTTTACAGTTTCAGGTCTCACATTTAAGTCTCTAATACATTTTGAGTTGATTTTTGTGTGTGGTGTAAGATTAGGGTCCAATTTCACTCTTTTACATGTGGATATCTGGTTTTCCTAGCACTCTTTGTTGAAGAGACCATCCTTTCCCCATTGTGTAGTCTTGGCTCCCTTGTTGAAGACCATATATGCATGCGTTTGTTTCTGGGCTCTCTCTTCTGTTCCATTGGTCTAGGTGCCTGCCTGTCTTTATGCCAGTACTATACTATTTTGATTAATGTAATTTTGAAGTATGGTTTCAAGTCAGGAAGTATGAAGTCTCCTGCTTTGTTCCCTTTCTTAAGAATGTTTTAACGATTTGAGTCCTTTGTGGTTCCATATGAATTCTAGAATTGTTTTTTTGTATTTCTGCAAAAAATACCCCTGGAATTGTATTGAATCTGTAGATTGCTTCGGGAAGTATGGACATTTTTAACAATATTAAGTCTTCTAGTCTGTGAAGTCAGTTTACTTGTCTTTAGTTTCAGCAGTATTTTGTAGTTGTCCATATACAAGTCTTTCACTTCCTTGGTTAAGTTTATTCCTAATTAATTCTTTCTGATGCTGTTATAGGATCGTTTTCTCAATTTCCTTTTTGGATTATTTGTTTTAGTGTATGGAAACACAACTGATTTTTGTATATTGACTTTGCATCCTGCAACTTTGCCAAATTTGTGTATTAGTTCTAAATAGGTGTGTGTGTGTGTGTGTGTGTGTGTGTGTGTGTGTGTGTGTTCTTTAGGGTTTTCTACATATAAGATCATGTCATCTGTGAACAGAGATACTTTATGCCTCCCTTTCCAGTTTGGGTGCCTTTATTTCTTTTTCTTACCTAATTGGTCTAGCTAGGGCTTTAGGACTATGTTGAATAGAAGTGGTCAGAATAGGCATCCTTGTTGATATTATAGACTTTAAAATTTTTCTTTTCCTAACATGAGATTGGAAAGAGTAACTGGGAATGTTTAATTTTATACCTTTTTAGAAGTTATCTGCTTACTTGATGATGCACTAGAGAGACAGGAGGGAAGCAAAGACAATTTTTTGAATCAAGATATGTTCACCTTCAAGGAAACACTGACCATGAAGAGAGTCCAAAATTGTAACCTGAGTATAAAATGTATTTCTTCAAGACAAACACAACATAAATGTGAATCAAATGGAAAGAGTCTGCAACCTAATTCACACTGGCTTAGTTATAATAAAAGTTATACTGGAAAAAATTCTTATGAATACAAGGACTGTGGAAAAGCCTTCAAAAACAAGTTTTGTCTTATTAGACCTGAGAGAAAAGCACAGAAGGAAAAAAAGCTTTGGCTGCACTGAATGTGGGAAAGCCTTCCAAAAGAGGTCTCATCTTGTTAGACATGAAAAAAAGCATACAAGAGAAAAAAACCCTTTGAATTCAATGACTGTGGGAAAGCCTTTAACAGTAAGGGACACCTTATAGCCCATCAAAAAATTCATAGTGGAGAGAGATCCTTTGCGTGCAGTGATTGTGGGAAAGCATTTGTGCACGAAGCACAACTGGTGGTCGGTCCCCCAGAGACTTCACACTAGAGAGAAGCCTTATGAATGCCATCCGTGCGGGAAGTTGTTCACTCACAACTCCTCCTTTACCCAACATGTGAAATCTCATGCACTCGAGAACTCGTTTGAATGTAAGGAATGCGAGAAAACCTTTGAGTACAGTTTATCCCTTTATAAACGTTCTAGATTTCATATAGGAGAGAAGTCCTACAGATGTAGAGAATGTGGCAAAGCCTCAGTGCTTGTCACGCATCAGAGGATTCATACAGGCGAGAGACCCCACGGGTGTACGAACTGTGGAAAAGCCCTCATCAAGAAGTCACATCTCCTTAAACATTACTTAACTCCTACAGCAGAGCAACAAAACAAATGTGGTGCATGTGGGAGATGTTTTCACCGGAAGACACATCTCACTGTCCATCAAAGAACTCATAAACACATGGGAGCTTTGTGAATGTGGGAGAACGTGCAGTTAGCCTTTTAATAAAGCAGCAAAGAATTAATAATGAGAAAAAAAAAAACCACCAATTGGATGAATGTGGAAAAGCATGTTCTGAAATTCATATTCTGTAAGTGGTACTGCTAATTTTATTGAGAAGATAACAGAAGATTTTGAGTTTACAAGTTGAGAATTTTACTGCATAGCATAAAACTGAAGAAGTTGTAAACAATTTCAAAATCAAGGCATCAAGCTGACTAATTACATATATGTATTGCCCCAATTTATGATTTTTATACAAGTTATACAAGTGCATTGCTTAAGAAATTTGTATAACCATAGGTTTGAAATATGTGCTACGCACATTACACGAAATTATATCTGTTATGACGATGGTTGCACAGCATTGTGATTGTACTTAATGCCATGAATTACTTAAAATGGTTAAAATAGTACATTTTATGGTGTGTATATTTTATTGCAAGAAAAAACATATAAATAAAACTTAAAACCAAAACTATGTCTGGTAAAATGTCTGGTAAACACCGTCATTGTCTCTTCAAATCTAAAATCACCATATGCAGAATTGCTAATTAGAAGTGAAATCAGTGCCTTATTATGTAGAACGAAGTTCAGTACTATGAATTTTATCTCTGACCATTTCTTGGCACCTGTGAATAGTAGTGGAGGTTTTTACTGAGCCTTCTGGAGCCTCCTTTTAAATAATAGAAGTCAGGGACAGTGATGAAATCTTGCACTGCCTCTGCTGAGCTGAAGACATTGGGTAATATGTTTTCTTGTCTGTGCAGAACACCAAAGCGTGTGTGTATGTGTGTATTTAATCCTGATTAACTGGATACTGAAGAAAGAAATCAGCTGTGTTTTGTAATACTCTGAGCACTTGGTACGGGAAGAGAGGCATTTCTTCAGGTAAATAGTCATGTAAATAAAAGCCATCCTATTTAACTGGCACGGCTACCTTAGTAGGACAGAACCTAGCTCAAGCAGCATGTAACTGGGGTACTTTGTTTGGAAAAATTAGGCATCGTGATACTTTGCAGAAACTTCTGGAAGAAAATTAGTACTTTTTTGTTGTGGAAATTGATTCAGAGGTCTCTCAGGCCTGTTTGGAAGTTTCCAGGTGACTAGCACAGGTGTCAAATCCAGCTCTTTGAAAAGCTTTTCTGCTTTCTTGAGCTGCTTACCAGCTCTTGTATAATTTGACATTATGTAAATTTTGTGTTTTCCTTTTAGAAACACGTGAACCAACAGTGATTTAAGTGGAAATTTTTTATTTCAGTTTAAGTGTTACTTGATAATGTAAAAAAGTCTTCAAGCCTTTCAGTGGTTGTGAGGCTTAGGTACAGACAGCATTGAACTTGAACCTAAATTCACCAAATCAGGTTTTCTCTTGCAAGCAAAGTTGTTGGATTAAATGTGTGAACTTGGAATTGTTTTCATGTCACGAGCATTTTTGCAGGGTGACGATGGGTGAAGACTTACTATACCTGAGTGATTTTCTGAATATCCGTCAGATCTAAAGTTAAGCCATGTCTCGCAAAGTTTCCAATACTAAGACTCCATGCTAGTTAAACAGGCAGCCACTCCAGACCTCTTGGCAAACCACAAAGGTGTATATGTAAACTAGTGATAAACTCAGGGAGTTTTTCTCAAGTTCCCCTGCCTTGTCTCTCATTTCCTCTTTAAAGCTGTCACTTCGCTTTATTTAACATTACTCTTCCCCTCCTAGTTCTTTTTCAGCGCCTGTCCTTAGCAGTAATA
This sequence comes from Neofelis nebulosa, assembly GCF_028018385.1. Taxonomy (NCBI): domain Eukaryota; kingdom Metazoa; phylum Chordata; class Mammalia; order Carnivora; family Felidae; genus Neofelis; species Neofelis nebulosa. Next base: position 190,880,723 of record NC_080783.1, on the reverse strand, counting down.
GCATCTGAACAAACCCAAACTTTAAGACAGCAAGAAGACTCCCTTAGGGGTGTGGAGTGTGTCATTGCCTCTAGAAGGATGTGAGACCCCTAAGAGACCGTCTTGCGCATCAGGGTGGCCAACTGAGGACAAGGAGCCTGGGAGTGTTATTTGACGTTACCGCCCGAGCTCCATGAACTAAACTGTTTGCTCCCTTTCTTAAATGCTGGAATTAATAGAGTGAAAGAATTAGCTAGGTATGAACCAAAATCAAAGAGGTGTTTGAAAAGTTGAAACAAAGAAAAAAAAAATTTTTTTTTCCTATTTAAACCAAGTCATTGTCAGGCACTAAAAGTCATGAATCCCGCTATTTCTGATGCATTTCATGGGGCCAGAGCTCATGTTTGAGAAGGGGAAACTGGGTCTCACTGTGGTACAAATAGGTAAGTGCATAAATTAGCAACATTTTGAGATTAATTGTGAGGCCTGCAGAACATCATGTCCATTAATCAAGTATGCAAACTATGTTTAAGTAAAATGGAGCGAACTTAAGGTTCTTTTTTACAGCATCATGTTTAGGGTTACAAGGAGCACTAGGTATTTATACTGAATTGGAAGACTCTCATCTAAGACAAGACTGTTTGTTGTTAATGATTTGTGTGATCACGTGTTATTGTAGTGTTTACTTTCTTGAATATGTTTTTAAAAATATATGTTGCTAAATTTATCTTTTTAAAAAAATTGAGATATAGAACTGGCATATAACACGGGCGCCTGGGTGGCTCAGTCGGTTAAGCATCTGACTTCAGCGCAGGTCACAATCTCCCAGTTTGTGAGTTCGAGCCCCGCGTCGGGCTCTGTGCTGACAGCTCGGAGCCTGGAGCCTGCTTCGGATTCTGTGTCTCCGTCTTTCTCTGCCCCTCCCGCACTCATGTTCTGTCTCTTTCTCTCTCAATAATATAAAAAATAAATGTTAAAAAAAAAAAAAAAGAACTGACATATAACGTTACGTTCCAGACGTACAACATGATTTGATACTCATATATGCTGTGAACTGTTCACCACAATAAGCCTAGTGAATATCCATCACCACACATAGGTAAACATTTTTTTCTTGTGATGGGGACTTTTAAGATTGGTCTCTCAGCAACTTTCAAATATACAACACAGTATTGTTAAGTATAGTCACCATGCTCTACGTTACATCTCTAGGACTTACTTATTTTATAGCTGGAACTTTGTACCTTTTGACCCCCTTCACCCATTTTCCCCACCTCCTGACCCGTGCCTCTGGAAGACACCAGTCTGTCCTCTTTATGAGTTCAGGGTCTTTTTTAGATTCTGCAAAGAACTAGCTTCGTATGGTGTTTGTCTTTCTCTGTCCGACTTATTTTATTTAGCATAATGCCCTCAAGTTCCATCCATGTTGTTGCAAATGGCAAGATTTCTTTCTTGCTGAATAACAGTTCCACTGTATGTGTGTGTGTGCATGGCATCTTCTTTGTGTACTTATCCACCAATGAACACTTGGGCTGCTTCTGTGTCATGGTTATTATAAATCATGCTGCAAGAAAAGTTTCACACAGTAACTAGTTGTATTTTCAAGTGATATGTTTAATGTGTTTTCTTTCAATCTCAGACACATTTGTGGGCAAAGTACTTCTATATTTAAAGTTATAAGTAGACCATTAACCTGAAAAAAAAAATCACTTCCCCACATTTCCAGACTTCTTTGATACCTCGTATTCGAGTACTAGACACATACATGTTGCTATATGGGGAGCTTTGTACCATTGACCTCATTGTTTTCCTTTAAAAAATTTTTTTTTAAGTTTATTTATTTATTTTTAGAGAGATAGGGACAGCGTCCCAGTGGGGGAGGGGTAGAGGGGGGGGGAGAGAGAATCCCAAGCAGGCTCCACGCCGTCAGCACAGAACTGACGGAAAGCTCGAACTCATAAACCACGAGATCGTGACCTGAGCCGTAACCAAGAGTCAGACACACTCAACCAACCAAGCCACCAGGTGCCCCTCATTCTTTTCCTTTATAACCTCAATCCCAGAACATGATTTTGGCAGGAAGAAAACCAAAATGCTATTTACACTCCACTCAAACATGATCTTAGATGCCCCAGAAGCCCATTTTTCTTTATTTGAAGTCTGCACCTTTACCTGGTTGTCAACTATTTCTGAAATGGTCATGTATAATGTTAGCAGAATATCCTTTTTCACACTCACCTTCCCTCCAGAATGTTACACGTGGAGATATGTTTACTTTTACTTTTTTCCCCCTTTGACAAGAACACTCAGATATGCTACTTTTTTCCTTGCTTAGCATTTACACGCAGATGTTAGGCTTATTTTTTTTTCCAGTATGAAGATAGATTTATTTTTTTATACTTATATAGTACCTGCTTATTAAAAAATATTTTTTTAATGTTTACTTTTATTTTTGAGGGAAAGGGAGACAGAGAGCAAGTGGAGGAGGGGCAGAGAGAGAGGGACACACAGAATCCAAAGCAGGCTCCAGGCCCTGAGCTGTCAGCACAGAGCCTGATACGGGGCTTGAATTCATGAACTGTGAGATCATGACCTGAGCTGAAGTCGGATGCTTAACTGAGCCACCCAGATGTACCTCATTAGGAAAAAAAAAAAAAAAAAAAAAAAAAAAAAAAAATATATATATATATATATATACATATATATATATATGTATATATATATATATATATATATATATATATATATATAAAATACAGGGGTGCCTGGGTGGCTCAGTTGGTTGGGTGTCTGACTTTGGCTCAGGTCATGATCTCACAGCTCGTGAGTTCGAGCCCTGCATTGGGCTCTGTGCTGACAGCTCAGAGCCTGGAGCCTGCTTCGGATTCTGTCTCCCTCTCTCTTTGCCCCTCCCCTGTTCACACTCTGTGTCTCTCTCTCTCTCTCTCTCTCTCTCTCTCTCTCTCTCTCTCTCTCTCTCTCTCAAAAATAGACGTTTAAAATATATATATATATAAAATACAAAAAAAATTATTTAATAAAATACCACCTGGAATCTCATTTTTCTGAGAAAACCTTCATTAACATCAGGCCACTGGGGGAATAGAATGCAAGAGGCACTGGTGAACAAACAAATTGTAAACATGTTGCTAAATCTGAATTTATGTCGGGTCTGTGTAATTTATAATTATTTTTTTTTCCCAACGTTTTTTATTTATTTTGGGGACAGAGAGAGACAGAGCATGAACGGGGGAGGGGCAGAGAGAGAGGGAGACACAGAATCGGAAGTAGGCTCCAGGCTCTGAGCCATCAGCCCAGAGCCCGATGCGGGGCTCGAACTCACGGACCGCGAGATCGTGACCTGGCTGAAGTCGGACGCTCAACCGACTGCGCCACCCAGGCGCCCCGGGTCTGTGTAATTTAAATAAGGATTAATTTGGGAGAGGGCTAGAAATAAGGTGAAATGAATATTATACATAATAACATTAGAAAAGTGGGAGGAATCAGGGTTAAAGTCTTTTAAAGTCCGTGTTCTGGGATAGATATTAAATTCATACCTTACTGAAGATGCATGACAAAAACTGAAGGCTACCCACTAAAAGAAACAGACTATGTCACAAGTCACTAGGGAGAGGAAAGGGAATAAAGAGAACTACAAATGCAGTAGAACACAGGAAAGGAAAACTAAAGCAACAAAGGAAAGGCACAGTGAATAGAAGGCAGAACTCAGGGATGTGTCCAAGTATATCACTAATCACAAGAAAGGCAAATGGATTGAATCACTTATCCTGAGGAATAATAAAGTCTGTTATATTTTAGGGTTACTTTTTTAACATGTCAGAAACACTTTAAAACTTATGTTGCAAAAGGGAGATAATTAAGTGCTCTCCAAAAAATAACAACTAACTAACTAAATAAATAAATCTACCCTATGACCCAGCAATAGCACTGCTAGGAATTTACCCAAGGGATACTGGAGTGCTGATGCATAGGGGCACTTGTACCCCAATGTTTATAGCAGCACTTTCAAAAATAGCCAAATTATGGAAAGAGACTAAATGTCCATCAACTGATGAATGGATAAAGAAATTGTGGTTTATATACACAATGGAATACTATGTGGCAATGAGAAAGAATTAAATATGGCCTTTTGTAGCAACGTGGATGGAACTGGAGAGTGTTATGCTAAGTGAAATAAGTCATACGGAGAAAGATACCATATGTTTTCACTCTTATGTGGATCCTGAGAAACTTAACAGAAGACCATGGGGAGGGGAAGAAAAAAAAAAAAGTTAGAGAGGGAGGGAGCCAAACCATAAGAGACTCTTAAAAACTGAGAATAAACTGAGGGTTGATGGGGGGTGGGAGGGAGGGGAAGATGGGTGATGGGCATTGAGGAGGGCACCTGCTGGGATGCTCACTGGGTGTTGTATGGAAACAAATTTGACAATAAATTTCATATTAAAAAAGCAAAAAAAAAATTAACTAAAAAAAAGCAACAAAAAACCCCAATCAATCAATCAAGCTGATACCTTTTTGGAGAAAAGGAAGAAAGAAGGTAAATTGGTGATGTGATTGATTTATTTCATGAACTAATACTATCTCTTGTAACACAAAATGTTTTATTCAAATAATTTTTTTCAATTCTAGAAATTAGTTAATAGCTAATAAAGCAGTAAGCACGTTTAATTAGTTTAAGAGTTATCTTTATGTTGGGCAGAGAAAGGATTAATGTAGTCTGATTTTTGAGCTAGGCCCTTCACACAGCAGCAGTACAAATGTCTTTAAGGTAGGAATTACTGTTTTCTTTGCATCAGGTTCTCCATCTTTGCTGCATTAAAAAAAATTTTTTTTTAATGTTTATTTATTTTTGAGAGAGAGACAGAGCATGAGCAGGGGAGTGGGAGGGGTAGAGACAGAGGGAGACACAGAATCTGAAGCAGGCTCCAGGCTCTGAGCTGTCAGCACAAAGCCCAATGCAGGGCTTGAATTCACACACTGTGAGATCATGACCTGAGCCGAAGTCGGTTGTTTAACCGACTGAGTCGCCCAGGTGCCCCAGTTTGTTCCATTTTAATCAAGAGGGAGAAGGAGATACTTTTTATTCCTCCATCTTTTGTCTTAGCAAAAGAAAGGCCTGAAAATCCATACTTTTCCAAAGCAGAGACTATCAGATTGTGTTTTAAAATCCAAATATAAGCTGCATACAAAATTGAAACCATATCATTCAGAAAGGATAGAAAATAAAGGAATGGTACAAGATCCACTCAGCAAATAATAGAAAGCTGATATATCAATAATTGCTATAGATCAGGGGTTGCTAAACTTTTCCTGTAAAGGGCTAGATATTAATTATCTTGGGCTTTGTTGGCAATTCAGTCTGTTACAACTACTCTGTTGCTGTAGCATGAAAGCAGCTGAAGACGTGTACACAAATGAGTGTGACTGTATTCTAATAAAACTATTTCCAAAAACAGGCATAAAACCAGATCTGATGTAGATTGCTGACCCCTGTTCTCTTGTATACTGATAATACAGCAGTGAGCAAAAAAGGCAAGATACCAGCATGCGACCTAACAGTAAACAAATAAATGATCATCTTAGGTAACGATAAGCAAAACACTTTTTAAAACCTGTAAGGAGATTGAAGATGATAGGAAACTAATTTGGAGTGACTAAGGAAGTCCTCTGAGAAGAAGGAACCTTTAAACAGAGACCTGAATGCAATGAAGGAAGAGCCTTGGAAAGATCCTGCAAGGGTCCTGAGGCAAGAGTGAGTCTAGTCTGTTGCAAATCAGCAAGTTCAGTGTGGCTGGAGGAAAGATGTGGAGATGAGTTCTGTGCATTAGATAGGTGCCAGACTATGTGAGATTTCACTCTAAATGTGATGGGAAGGTTTTGAAGATTTCGAGAAGAGTGGTATAGTCTGATTTACTTTTGAAAACTTTTCCCTGGCTGTGTGTGGGGAATAGACAGTAGGGATGGCAAGAGGGCAAATAGGGAGACCAGGTAAGAGGCAATTGCCCAGACAGTAGATGATGGTGTTTTGGACTAGGGTGTTGGGAGTGGAGATGCTCCTCTGGGGGGGGCTGGACCGTGTCAGCCAGAGCAACCTTGGAAGCAATGTGTTGAAGAGGGTAGAGCCACTGTCAGTCTGGATCATTGCTATGGTCTGGGTTTTTGTGTCCTCTCAAAATTCCTCTGTTGAAAACCTCATGCCCACGGTGATGGTATTAGGAGGTGAGGCCTTGCTTGGGAAGATGATTAGGTCATTAGGGCAGCGACTTCATGGTTGGGATTAGTGCCCTTAGAAAAGAGGCCCCATAGAGTTCACGAGCCCCTTCTGCCATGTGAGGAAATAAGAAGTCTGCCAGCCTGAAGAAGGTCCTCTCTTGACCATGCTGGCACCTTGATCTCAGACTTCCAACCTTCAGAACTGTGGGAGATTTCTGTGGCTATAGGGTACCCAGTCTATGGCATTTTGTTATAGCAGCCTTAATGGACTATGTCACTGAAAACCACGTGGAAAAGAAGCTGCCCACCAACACGGACCACCTGCCTTGTACTGTGAAATGAGGAATAAGGAACTTCTATTTTGGCTGAGCCAATGCATTGGGAAGTCTATTTGTGACAGCAGTTTAGTCTCCTATAACTGACATAGGGGTTGTCATTGAAATATAGGTATATGCTGGAAATATTGCAGATTCAGTTCCAGACTGCTGCAACAAAGCAAGTCAAATTTTTCTGGTTTTCCAGTACATATAAAAGTCATGTCACACTATATAAGCATGTATATGTATATATATACTATGTATATTATAATCTATTAAGTGTGCAATAGCATTATGTCTAACAATATACACACCTTAATTGAAAAATGCTGCTTGTGGTGCCTGGGTGGCTCAGTCCGTTAAGCTTCCAACTCTTGATTTTGACTCAGGTCATGATCTCATGGTTCATGAGATTGAGTCCCGCGTCAGGCTCCATGCTGACAGCACAGAGGCTGCTTGGGATTCTCTCCCTTTCTCTCTGTCCCTCTCCTGGCTTGTACTCTCTCTCTCAAAATAAATAAATACACTTAAAAATTTTTTTTCTTAAAAATGCTAATTGTCATCTGAAGTTTCAGCAAATGGTAATCACCAATCTTAGATAATCGTAACAAATATAATAATGAGCAAGTAGGAAATTTTGTGAAATTAATAAAATGTGTCAGAGACATGAAGTGCACAGGGAACAACTGGGAGCCATTTTAGAGGCTGCCTGCACATCGAATGTTACAATTTCTGGGGGCAGAGAGAAAAGAAACAGGACAAATTGTGTATTGGCTCTTAAAAGACTCCTTTTGAAAGTGGCATACATTACTACTTGTATTTTGCGGCCAAACAGGTCGCACTGTCACCACTAAATTCCAAGGGATGGGAAACTGCAGGTCTACCGCATCCTGGAAAGAAGTGGGAATCCAGAATATTTGTGACTACTACAGTCACAGGTGCAGAACATGATGTTAACTGGGGTTTGTCCTTTAGCCCAGGATGGAAAGTAGGATTAAGAGGTGAGGCATCAAGTACCCTACAATGTAAAAAGAGCCATAAATAACCGGGGGCCAGACAACCTCTCCACTTCCAGGACTTACTAAAAGGTGGCCAAACAGGCTTCTCCATCTTCAACCATTTTCCCAGACCTGACAATTTCCACTACAAGATTAGTTAGACAATTCCTAACTACAAGATTAGTTAGAGGGGGTGGGGATGGGAACCAGCAGCCATGAATCAGCCTTGGAGAAGCAGCCCCGCGCCTCCCGAGTTTGGCTCCAAAAACCAAGTGAGAAGGTTTCCAAGAGATTCCACGTGGAGATTGGGGCTGCTTGCAAGGAGATTGGAAGCCTGTATAGAATCAGGAAGGAAGCGGGACGGCCAAATGGACATCACCTTAAGCGTACTGGCTGGAGGCGGGGGGGGGGGGGGGGGGGGGGGGGGGGGCAGGCCCAGGGGGTTAGCAAGGGTCACACTAGGCGGGGCTACGCATCAGAAAACCGTGCAGGAGGGAGGGCCACCCTGAGAATACCTGCCGGCCCAGTGGAGCCTTTGCTGTGACATTCCAGATAGGACCACCGGCCAAATGAGGGGCACCAGTATCCCCGTCTCTTAGTTCCAACCCCTAAGCAGCCAGACTCTTTAGTGCCAGGCGCGGGCCCCGAGGTCCTAGGTGCGGGGCTAGCTTCCACAGCGAAGGAGGGAGGCCGTTTTTCCATTGCAGGATCCCAGGAACTGAAGTTTAAAAATGACTTTCAGGGCGCCTGGGTGGCTCCAATAGGTAAGCAGATGAGTTGGGCTCAGGCCATGATCTGAGGTTTGTGAGTTCGAGCCCTCCCATCGGGCTCTCTGCTGTCCAGGCAGAGCCCGCTTCAGATCCTCTGTTCCCTTCCCTGCTGGTGCTCTCTCTCTCTCTCTCTCTCTCTCTCTCTCTCAAATAAATATATATATATTTTTAAAGTGACTTTTCTACCCCCACCTCCGCACCGACAGGGCTGGCCGAGGAACCTCCGCAGACCCTGGGACCACGCAGGTCGGTCACCCGCGGCCTGGGGCCGCAGTGGGGCGGTGGCCGCGGGGTCTTGTGGGAGGTGCCCTGGGCTCGCTCGGCGCAGGCGCAGTGCTGCCGGGTGGCGGGCTTGGCGCAGGCCGGCGCGGGCTGGTGAGTCCGGGTGGCCCTTCGCATCGCCGCGGTTTCTCGCGGAGAGACTGGGGCTCACAGGGGCACCCTGGGTTAGCAGGAAGATGGAGATCGGAGTGCGGGTGCGATGGAGGGACTTGAACCTCCAAATCAGGGGCCTCGGGAGCTATGGTCCTGAAAAGAATATGCTGCCGAGATTTGGCTGTGGAGGGTGGGAACCTTCCAGGTACTCGAAAGCACTCCAGCTGGCTCTGCTTATCTCCGACTGGGGTTAGTGGCATCTGCCGCCCCAGTGGCTCCAGGACCCCTTTCTCTTTCCGAGTCGAAGTTTGGCTCCACAACCCTGTGCCGGCCGCTCGGGTCTGAGCGCGCCCCCAGGTCTGGCCCGCGATCCCGCGTCTCCCCACAGAGCAGTGTGCCCCGGGGGCCTCCCCTCTTTGGTGCCTCAGGTCTCCTGCTTTGCCATTCCTGTGTCCAGTGGTCCCTAGCCTGAGTTCCTGCAGGTATGTATCCTGAGAGGTGCTTAGCGTTAACTCTGACCCCGGCTGGATTTCCGGAGACTTGCTGGAGGGTACAGATATTTGGAGCCGAGGACAAAGATGCCGGTCGAGGACAGGCTGTAGGAGCCAGCTTGTCCTGAGCCAGTAGAAGCCAGCCATGCTGTAATGAATGAAGGCCGCAGCTCCACAGCAGCTGGAACCCATCCTTGAGGGGGCACACCTGTGACCTGAGCCTTGCCAAAACTGAGCCAAGACTGGGGTGTGGAGGAAGACGGGATTTTGGAGCTGCTGGGGCTGCAAGTCTTGGGTCACATGACCACTTGCGGAGAACAGGGAGAGACCGTGGAGGTTTTGACTCAGAACAGAGGAAAGACGAGTTAGCTGAGATGGTGAACCATCTGCAGTGTGGAGAAAAGAAAGCAACATAGGGCAGGATGGTTGAGGGAACGGTTCAGACAAGGCAGAAACAATGGCCACTCTGGGAGCTACAAGGAAGGCTTGATGTCTCATGGCTCCTTTCTCCTCCAGCTCTGCCTCCTTAACTCCCTGACCTTGCCCAGGAGGAAGAAGAGATGACCAATTCCCAGGTGAGATGCAGTTTTCCTTTTTTCAGTCCCGACTCTTGAGGAAGAACATAAGTTCCTCTTTCTCCCTTAGGAAAGGAGAGGGAAACCTTTATGGAGCACTTACTGCCTGCTAGGTACACTCAACATTGACTTTTCTTTTAATTCTCACAATAGGTGTGAGAAGTGGATATTATTCCCATTTTGCAGACGTATCAACTGGCCCAGTGAGGCTTAGAGACTTGTCAAGTTCAATAAGCTATTAAATGGGGAAGCCAGTATTCATCTCTAGGTCCCTTGTGTCTGCTGTACATGTTGTCAATGGACAGGTCTTCTCATCCATGGATTGGGCATAAATCGTCCACATCCAAAGGGCTGGGTCTAATCCATGAAATTAAGGACTCCAAAGAGAATGCTCCCTTCTGGCCTGATGCCCTCTTTTAAGTTTGTTCTCTACCTAACGCGTTGCTCCTTCATTTATCCACTTAGTTATGGTTGCTCTTTTTATTTGTAAGAGCAAGACAAATTGACTTAGATACAGTTCTTCAAAGTATGTGGTTTCTTTGAGGGAGACTTATATATACATGTGTAAAGTGGTGATTACGACTCATGTATACACTAAGTAAAATGAAAGAAGCTATATTTAAGTGTCAGTGGTATCAGTGTGAGAGAAGGGTGCCCGAGGAAGACTTCGGTGAACTTTTGTTTCTTAAAGAGAAGATTTGAGTATATGAACTTCTATACCTCTTTCAAGTCTTTACTTTTTTTGTTGTTGATAATTGCTTATGGCCTAATATATGGTCAATTTTTACAGCGTTTCATGTGTGCTTGAGTAAATTATGTATTCTTTAATGTTAGGTGCCAATGTCTATATGCATTCATTTATTTTTGTTTGCTTGACCCATCAATAATTGAGAAAAAAAAATGTGTGGAATTTCTTTGAGTAGTAGGTATGTCAGTTTCTCTGTACAGTATTTACACTTTAAAAATATGCAATTCATGGGGGCACCTGGGTGGCTCAGTCAGTTGGTTGAGTGTCCGACTTCGGCTCAGGTCATGATCTCATGGTCTGTGGGTTTGAGCCTTGCTCTGTGCTGACAGATCAGAGCCTGGAGTCTGCTTCCTATCCTGTGGCTCCCTCTCTCTCTGCCCCTCCCCCACTCTCACTTTGTCTCACTCTGTCTCTCAAAAATAAATAAATGTAAAAAAAAACCTAAAAAAATGTAATTCATGGATGTTTTAAGAGGTATATACAAATTTAGAGTTGTGATATCTTCATGGAGAATTGGATTTTTAAAAAAATCTCTATGTAGTGACCTTTTTTTTCACTAGTGATGCTTTTTATCTAGAAATCTACTTTGTTTGATATTGATATAGCTATTCTTTCTTTTGGTTGTTATTTGCCTGGTTTATCTTTTTCCATACTTTCAACTGTTTCGTGGCCTTATGCTTTAGGTATATCTCTTGTTAACTATTTATTTATTTTGCGAGAGAGAGAGAGAGAGAGAGTTTGAGCATGAATTGGGGAGGGGCAGAGTGGGGGGGGGGGGTGAGAGAGAATCCCAAGCAGGCTCTGCACTGGCAGCACAGAGCCTGACTCGGGGCTTGAATCTATGAACCATGAGATAATGACCTGAGGAGAAATCAAGAGTCACATGCATAACCAACTGAGCAATCCAGGCACCCCTCTTGTTAACAGTTTAAGGCTGAATTCTCCCTCCTCCTCCTCAATCTGATCATCTCTGCTTTTTTAACTGGCAAGTTTAGTCTATTTACATTTAGTGTAATTATTGATGTATTTGATGTGTTTATACTGTCTTACATTTTAATTATATTTGTCCATTTTTTGCTTTTTTCTCCTTTCTTACCTTTGATTTTTTTTATATATTGTTTTTTTAAGTGTTTTAAGTTTTTTAAGTTGTTTTAAATTTATAACCTAAATCTGTTCTTTTGGTGATTATCCTTGAAATTGTACCATATATTTGCTAGTCTACATTTGAACAACTTTCAGGGGTGCCTGGATGGCTCAGTTGGTTAAGCATCTAACTCTTGCTTTTGGCTCAGATCATGATCTCAGGATTGTGAGGTTGAGCCCTGCGTTGGGCTCTGTGCTGAGTGTTGAACCTACTTAAGATTCTCCTTTTCCCTCTCTCTCTCTCTGCCCCTTCCCCGCTCACTCTCTCACTCTCTCTCAAAAAAAAAAAAAAAAAGGTAATAAACAACTTTAAGAATATTGCAGAGACTTTAAAACTCTTTGTTACTGATTGTATCCTTGCTTGACTTATAAGCTATTATTTTCTGCATTTTAACTCTGTTTTTTTAACTTAATAAATTAGATATTATTAGAATTATTATTTTGTACAGTGTCTGGATTTATGTACATATTTATCACTTATTTGCTTGCCATTCCTTCTTAGCCTTTTGGGATCAATTTCCTTTTTCCTCAAGTCCATTCTTTAGAAGTTTCTTTTTTTTTTTTAAGTTTATTTATTTATTTTGAGAGAGAAAGAGAGAGAGCACAGGGGAGGGGCAGACAGAGAGGGAGAGAGAGATTCCCAAGCAGGTTCCGAACTGTCAGCACAGAGCCCTACACAGGGCTCGATCTCACTAACTGTGAGATCATGCCCTGAGCTAAAATCAAGAGTCAGATGCTTAACCAACTGAGCCACCCAGGTCCCCCTAGAAGTTGCTTTTTAATGCCCTCTTTAGATGTTCAGTTTGTTGTTTTTTCACAGTTGAATGTGATTTCCAGGTAATTTCTTTGCTTGATCGTTTTATGGTTGCCTTTTTAATTTTTTCAACTAATTCATGTATTGCTGCTCTGATTCCGTATCTGGTGGTTTAAATATCTATAGTTGTTGGTAGTCTAAATTTGTTTTCTGCTGACCCTCACCTTTGGTGACTTAAATTGTGAACTCACTGATTGATCTTAATATACATGAGTCCTATGAGAAATTTTCCACCAGAGGGAATTTGCTTCTATTTCTGGTAGTAGCTTAGAGGATGCTACTAACATGGGATGATTCCAGTTCCTTAGAGTCAGTCTAAACACCCCACCCTGCAGCTGGCACAAGGTTCTGTGTCAGATAATAGTGCTGCTGTCGGCATCTCTCTGTGGGACAAACCTATGCCTTCCAGCTGCCTCCCACTGTAATTTCAGCTCACTCTGTGGTTTTGTTATAGTTTTCATTTTCGGTTTTTGGGGAAAAGAATAGTCCTTTTTCATCGTTTCTAGTTAGGTGAAATTACTTGTTTCAGTAAAATAGTGTGATTGACCTGTCGAACTCCCAAATATATATTTTTTCGCTTAAATCCAATTTAGTTAACATAGTTTAACAATGATTTCAGGAATAGAATTTAGTGATTCATCACTTGCATATAACACCCATTGCTCATCCCAACAGGTGTCCTTTTTTTTTTTTTTTTTAACGTTTATTTGTTTTTGAGAGAGAGAGAGAGAGAGAGCACGAGCAGGGGAGAGGCAGAGAGAGAGAGGGAGACACAGAATCGGAAGCAGGCTCCAGGCTCCGAGCTGTCAGCACAGAGCCCGACGCGGGGCTCAAACCCACAAACCGTGAGATCATGACCTGAGCTGAAGTCAGACGCTTAGCTGACTGAGCCACCCAGGCGCCCCACAAGTCTCCACCTTAATGCCCTTTGCCCATTTAGCCATCCCGCCACCCAACACCCCTCTGGCAACCTTCAGTTTGTTCTCTGTATTTGAGTCTCTTATGGTTTGTCTCCCTCCCTGTCTTTATATTATTTTTGCTTCCCTTCCCTTATGTTCATCTGTTTTGTATCTTAAATTCCACATATGAGTGAAATCATATGATATTTGTCTTTCTCTGACTGACTGATATCGCTTAGCATAATACCCTCTAGTTCCACCCACATTGTTGCAAATGGCAAGATTTCATTTTTTTTGATCACTGAGTAATATTCCATTATATATTTATACCACATCTCCTTTATCCATGCATCAGTTGATGGACATTTGGGCTCTTTCTTTACTTTGGCTATTGTTGATAGCCCTGCTATAAACATTGGGTGCGTGTGCTCCTTCGAAACAGCACACCTGTATCCCTTGGACAAATACCTAGTAGTGCTATTGCTGGGTCGTATGGTAGTTCTATTTTTAATTTTTTGAGGAACCTCCACACTGTTTTCCCAGAGTGCCTGCACCAGTTTGCATTCCCACCCGCAGTGCAAAAATGTTCCTCTTTCTCCGCATCTTCACCAACATCTGTTGTTGCCTGAGTTGTTAATTTTAGCCATTCTGACAGATATGAGGCGGTATCTCATTGTGGTTTTGACTTCTGTTTCCCCGATGATGAGTGATGTTGAGCATTTTTTCATGTGTCTGTTAGCTATCTGGATGTCTTCTTTGGAAAACCGTCTGTGCATGTCTTTGCCCATTTCTTCATTGGATTATTTGTTTTTGGGGTGTTGAGTTTGATAAGTTATTTATAGATTTTGGATACTAACCCTTCATCTGATATGTCATTTGTAAATATCTTCTCCCATTCCATCAGTTGCCTTTTAGTTTTGCTGATTGTTTCCTTCACTGTGAAGAAGCTTTTTATCTTGATGAGGTCCCAATAGTTCATTTTTGCTTTTGTTTCCCTTGCCTCTGGAGACGTGTCAAGTAAGAATTTGCTGCAGCCAACGTCAAAGAGGTTGTTGCCTGTTTTTTCCTCTAGGATTTTGATGGCTTCCTGTCTTACATTTAGGTCTTTCATCCATTTCGAGTTTGTTTTTATGTATGGTGTGAGAAAGTGGCCCAAGTTTATTCTTCTGTATGTCACTGTCCAGTTTTCCCAACTATTTGCTGAAGAGAGTGTCTTTTTTCCATTGGATATTCTTTCCTGCTTTGTCAAAGATTAGTTGGCCATACTTTTGTGGTCCATTTCTGGGTTCTCTATTCTGTTTCATTGATGTATGTGTCTGTTGTTTTTTTTTTTTTTCCAACTTTTTTTTTAATTTATTTTTGGGACAGAGAGAGACAGAGCATGAACGGGGGAGGGGCAGAGAGAGAGGGAGACACAGAATCGGAAACAGGCTCCAGGCTCCGAGCCATCAGCCCAGAGCCTGTTGCGGGGCTCGAACTCACGGACCGCGAGATCGTGACCTGGCTGAAGTCGGACGCTTAACCGACTGCGCCACCCAGGCGCCCCGATCTATGTGTCTGTTTTTGTGACAGTACCATACTGTCTTGAGGATTACAGCATTGTAATATGGCTTGAAGTCTGGAATCGTGATGCCTCCAGCTTTGGTTTTCTTTTTAGGATTGCTTTGGCTATTTGGGATCTTTTCTGGTTCTGTATAAATTTTAGGATTGTTTCTTCTAGCTCTGTAAAGAATGCTGATGTTATTTTGATAGGAATTGCATTGAATGTGGAGATTGCTTTAGGTAGTATCAACATTTTAACATTATTTGGTCTTTCAATCCATAAGCATGGAATGTTTTTCCATTTTTTAATGTCTTCTTCAATTTCTTTTATAGCTTTCTATAGGTTTCAGTGTACAAATTTTGCACCTCTTTGGATAGGTTTATTCCTAGGTGTTTTGTGGTGAACTTATAAATATTTTTACATCTGGTTTAGTATTTTTCAACTTCACTAGTAATCCAAGAAATGTTAATTATAATATAATGAAATGGCATTTTTGCCACCTATCAAATTGGCAGATAGGTGTTTTTTAGTGCTTTTTAAAAATTTATTTGAAAGAAAGTGCACGCACATAAGTGCGGGAGGGGCAGAAAGAGAGAGGGAGAGAGAGAATCCTAAGCAGGCTCCATGCTGTCAGCGCAGAGCCTGACATAGGTCTTGAACTTACAAACCATGAGATCATGACCTGAACCGAAATCAAGAGTTGGACTCTTAACTAACTGAGCCACCCAGGCGCCTCCAGGTATGTGTTTTTTAAAAACACTTTCTGGTAAACTGAGACTGCCAAATACTTTTAAATTAAATGTCCTTTTGCCACAAACTTTTTGGAGGGCTTTGGGAAATATGTGTCAGAAGTCTTTAAAGTGCCTATATCTTTGACCTAGCAATCCTACTTGTAGGAATCTACCCAAAGGAAAAAGTTGATAAGTAAATACATTTGAAATACAGTGATAAAACTTGCAGTATCAGTATGGTAATAAAAATTGGGAAGGAGTTGAGGTGTTCAATATAGGGAAATTGTTAAATAAATAATGATGTAACCATAACATGAACCACTCTGTCGCTATTAACAAGGTGTAGAAGAAGAGTTACTAACAAGGGAACATGTTCATATTTTAAGAGAAAATTATTTTTAAGCTGTAAAGAATATTCCCAATTAAAAAATCTACATATGTATGCCAGAATATAAATAGCAGTTCTTTTGGAAAATGCAATTATGTATTTTGTATTTTTTTTTCCTGTAGTTTTCTCTTATTTTCTATAGCACTTTTGTTATCAGAAAAAAATAGCAAATGAAGTGTGACTCCCTTTTGGGGGGCAGAGGGTTATTAGAGATGTTTGTTGTTTTATTATCAAGTTTTCTTACCATATATGAATAGTAATTATATTAGTACATACCCTGGTGTGGGGGGGAGGTCATAATTTAAGTTGTCTAGCCTAGAATGCAAGCTAGCACTCTGCCAAACTAGTGAGCTACATCGGTGGGGTTTTATATATGTAAAGAGAGTATGCAGCATTGAGAAAAAAATCCCCAACCAAGTGGTAGTACAGCTGTATTGCACAGACATTCTAGAAACAAGGAATATGAAGAAGAACCAGAGGTTGTACTTTCTTTACATAAGATCAACCAGAACAGAGACTTAGACTATATATTTATATCAGCAGTTAATTTATGTGTGTTAGTACTGCTCACTGAGTGTAGGATCTTTATAAACATGAGACATTTCAACACTGCCAGTGGTTTTTCCACATACTTGGTAGTGGTACAGCTGTATATACACTTGATGTTGCTTTTTCTTTAACAGCCGAAATAAAACCTCGTGTTGGGCGTTAAAAACTGTGGCTTTAGGCATTTATAATGATACATCTCTATTATATTTAGGAACGCATTTTAGAAAATAACAAAATGTAACTGATGTGATTATTCATTATTGACTACAGATAAATCCAATTTTATATTTGTAAATTTATAAAACAGACTCTTTAACAAATATTGTCAATATCCTGATATTCAAGACCAAGCCAAAATATTAGCATTGTTTCTATATTCAAGACCCATGTGAATATTTTCATTTTTACAGGGAGTTCCCAAACGCTTCTCATGATTAAGAATTGAAATTGGGTGATACAGGGGCAACTGGGTGGCTCAGTTGGTTGAGCGTCCTACTTTGTCTCAGGCATGGTCTCATGGTTTGTGAGTTCTAGCCCCACATTGGGCTTTCTGCTATCAGTGCAGGGCCCGCTTTGGATCCTCTGTTCCCCTCTTTCTCTGTACCTCCCCCACTCGCACTCGCTCTCTCTCAAAAATACATGAACATTAAAAAGAGAAAGAAAGAAAATGAGGGCTACTGTATGAACACGCCTAATTATTGGGAATTTATTTCGATCAGCTTTGTTTCTGAGGTTGCTATATCTCTGGATGTAGCAATTTTGCATTAATTCACTGCATGATAACAAATGACGTATAGGAAATAAGTTTGTGATGATTGAGAAACAGCATTAAGATAGGGGCTAGTTATCTAGAACATATGTCTTAAATATGTCTTATTAAAACTACCACTTATTTTACCAGCAAAAAAATGGGTTTATTCAAGAATAGCAGAGAATTGCAACCAGAGACAAGCAAGCTAAGGCAAAGCCATAGTCAAGTCTATCGAACAAAGGAGAGGAATGCTCTTTTATAGAGGAAGGGGGTGGGGGAAGTTGGGAGGGCTGTTATAAACAAAAAGTCCATTGGAGTAAACTAGGAATTTTGAATAGTGGCTTTTTAAAGTTTATTTATTTATTTTCAGAGAGAGAGAGAGAGAGAGAGAGCGCGTGCGCGAGAGATAGCACCCACGCACAAGCAGGGAAGGAGCAGAGAGAGGAGAGAGAAAAAATCCCAATCAGGCTCCATGCTATCAGTGCAGAGCCTGATGTGAGGCTCGATCTCATGAACTGTGAGATTATGACCTGAGCCAAAATCAAGAGCCAGACACTTAACTGAGCCACCCAGGTGCCCCATATAGTGGCTGAGTTGTGACAGCCTCTCATTGGCTGGGCTGTTGTCAGGGAAGGAGGAAACCTTTCTTCCTTCTGCTGGGATAGCGAAGTAGTAGCTAAAGTAGTGTGGGCTTGCAAGGTACAGGTGCTTCTCCTGTTGGGTCTGCAGTTGATCCGCTGGTACTGTGTGAGAGCTCCCCCTGCTGGCCTCCTGACTCCATTCTAACCGAGGTTTCCTTTATTAATTTTCAGTCTTTAAGTCCCATATAATACATAGTCCTAGAAAATGAGTTATGATTATTATACACTGAATATTATTGATGCTGATGTTTGAATTTCAAGATTGACAAATCATTAGTGAATTATTTTAAATCTTTATAAAAGGCATTGAATTTCATTCTTAGAGTCTTCCTACAGTACAACTTAATCTTTCTTCTAGAACCATAATAAATACAAATAAGCACACTAAAAGATCTGTCACATCCTTATTCATATTGGTTGTTTTATAGTACAGTAATTGGGAAGAAAAGCACTAGCTTTTCATTAATCCCACAAAATCATTTTCAGTTCATAGGACACATGCTCGTCTATTGTGCAAACTGCCAGTTCTTATCAAGGGCGTTTTAATACCTAGCCACTCTATTTGGGTATGAATGCAGCTATGTTTACAGTCAGTAGTTAGCCTATAAGATAGTTCAAGAATCTAAAAGTTTGCTTGAAAATAGGAATGATATCTTCCTAGCAAGTAAGAACTATAAATTTTGTGAAAATGCGGGTCAAAAGATCATCAATATGATCAGAAGGGTTTTGAACTCCTAAGCAAATGGCTGTTGTTTTAAAAAAAATCATCATCGCATGTTGATATGTTATTCTCATTTTGGTTTATATTTCCTCTGTTTATTTCACCGATGCATCCCAACTACCTAAACCATTGTCCTTTAGAAGGGTTTTTAAATTGGACGTTTATTTTCTTTTTTCTTTCTTTTAATTGAAGTATAGTTGACACAGAAGTTTATTTTATTAAATGTTGTTTTGCCATCCTGTGAGATGATCACATAAGTTTTCCTTTTTCACTTGCTATGATTACATAAGTAATAGATTTTCTAATGCCAACTGTTCAAATAGCCAAAATCCTCATTAGCTAAAAGGAATTTATTGAGGGATATTTGGTAGCTCGCAGACTCTCTTCAAAGGCCAGAAAGACAGGCCTGGAAGCCACACAATTTGGAACGATGCTCAAATCCCACAGTTGGACCATCCCAATGGAGCAACCACTTCTGCTGGGCACTCAGTTTGCACTGCTGACCCAGGGCTGCAAACACCACCCCTAGAACATTTGCTTCGACTGCTTCTGTAACTAGATGCCTCTGATGCCGTCCTTACTCTTTCCAACCATTAGCTTCTGAATTAAAAACTTGTGCAAGTACCTCTGGTTGGCTGATCAAGCTACGAGGGATGCTGGCAAGCAAGTTTCTGGCTTTTATCTTGAGGACACACAGATTCATAAGGTGAAAAATTCCTTAGACTTAGGGTGCTTAAAGTTGCTGGGTTGCCAAAAAAGAATGATAGATCAAGGGATCCTTAGATTTGTTTAATAATAAATGTATCTGTTAGCGTGCCTAATTAGGCAGAGTTCAGTGAACTTAATGTTGAACTATAACTTTGAAATGAAATGGAAGCTGGCTGTGTAGATAAATAAGTATATAAAGAATGTGGACATCTTCAAGTTTGTATCTAAAACAGATAAAACACTATGGGTCTGTGTATAGTTGTGGGGAGTGGGGGAAAGGGGCCTGGTTAAGGCTGCAACACAAGTTTTGGGCGGCTGGGTGAATGGTGAGCTCTTCACTGTGATAAGAAACAGAGGAGATGGAATGCGTATGTACTTGTGTGTTTGTGTGTGTGTGTGTGGAGGGGGAGTTAGAAGACACTTTGAAGTGCCTCTGGGACATCCAATTAAAGAAGTCTAGAAGAAAGATATCAAGGTCTGAGACAGATCCAGGTTAAAGATACAAATTTATGAGTTTAAAGTCATGGGTTTGGTTAAGATCATCCAGCCAATATGTGACAAAAGAAGAAAAAGAAGGTAACTAGAGAAAAGCCTTGAGGAACACAACTATTTAAGGACTGGTCACAATAAGAGGGGCCAGAGTAGAGGTTATGTTGCAGGGAGGCAAGATGGTATAGACCAGTTAGGAGGCAGAGGTGAGGTGGTGGCTCAGAAAAGTGGTGTCAGCAGAGAGAAGAGAGATCTTTAGGAAGATTTAGTGATGGAGCAGGTGTGAGAGAGGACACAGAGGAAGGAAATGATGGTGCCTCTTTTGCTGACTTGAACATCTGAGTGGTGGAGGTGTGGTTGCCTGAATTAGGGAACATTGGGAGGGAAGCAGATCTGGAAAGGGAGATAAAGTCAGAATTGAGCAGGTTGATTTAGATGGCTTTGAAACATGCAGGTGAGTATTTATTTCATTTGGTAGATATTAATCGATTACCTACTTCACACTGGATGTTCATCATGTAGCTAATGGGGTCTGGAACTCTAGGTCTGGCTTGAGGTCTTGGCTGCCAAAGTGCATTTGAGAGTTGCCAGCATTTGAAAGCATTTGAAGTTGTCAGAATAGAAGAGATCACATAGGGAGAGCGAGAGGAGGGCCTGGGAACCCCAACATTGATGAGTAGAAAAAGAGATTGAGAAAGAGTGATCAGAGAGTCAGGAGAAAAACTGGGTTACTATAATATCCAGGCTCTAGGAGGAGAGAGTTTTGAGGAAGACCATGTGGGTGGAGCCAAATAATGTGAAAAGTCAAGCATAAAAAAGCTTGAAAGCTTTCCATTGGATCTATTAGCAAGGAAGTCATTGATTATCTTAATGAGGATAAATTTCTAGAATTGGGAATGTTAGATCAAAGTATATGTTTGATAGATACCGCCAAATTGTTCTCCGAAGTTTTTACCTGGTGTTTATTGGCCATTTATTTTTCTTTTAGAGATTATTCAGATCACTTTTCACTTGTACGGTTTTTTTTTTAAGCTTATTTATTTTCAGAGAGTGCACGTATGAGTGGGGAAGGAGCAGAGAGAGGGGGAGAGAGAGAATGCCAATTTTTTCTTCTAATTGACTTTTAAGAGCTCTTCGTATTATTAGGGTTAGTGAACCTCTGCATAAGATGTTATCTTTTAAAATGTTTTAATTTTTTAATGTTTATTTATTTCTGAGAGAGAGAGACAGAGCATGAGCAGGGGAGGGGCAGACAGAGAGGGAAACACAGAATCCAAAGCAGGCTCCAGGCTCTGAGCTGTCAGCACAGAGCCCGACGCGGGGCTTGAACCCATGAACCACAAGATCATGACCTGAGCTGAAGTTGGACGCTTAACCAACTCAGCCACCCAGGCACCTCTCTTTTAATTATTCTTATGTCTTGGGGCAGAACTCTGAAGTTTTCTTTATTCTGTCTACCTTTGTCAGTGTTCCCAAGTTTAGCCTTTTGTACCACAATCATTGGTGTAAATGCTTAAGAGGAATTACTGTTCTTTGGTATTTTAGGAACCTGTTACATTCAAGGATGTGGCCATGGACTTCACTGAGGAGGAGTGGAGGCAACTAGACCCCACACAAAGGGCCCTACATAAAGAGGTGATGCTGGAAATCTATGACAACCTGGTCTTAGTGGGTGACGACAACCACTCTTTGGAGGATTTTTGCTACCATGGTGTTTAAAATCTGTGGGCTCTTAAAGTTTTTAACTAAGTAAGGGCTTGAGATTCAAATATCAGAGTATCCAAATCACTATTTAAAAAAAAATTTATTGAAATATAGTCGACATACAATGTTGTATTGGTTTCAGGTGTACAACATAGTGATTTGACAATTCTATACATTACACAATGATCACCATGATAAGTGCACTTACCATCTGTCACTATGCAATGTTGTTACAATATTATTGACTGTCCCTATGCTGTAGTATTCATCTCCATGACTTATGTATTTTCTAATTGGAAGTCTGTACCTCTTAATCCCCTTCACCTATGTTGCCCATCCCCCTTTCCATCTTCCCTCTGACAACCACCAGTTTGTTCTCTATTTATGAATCTGTTCTGTGGGTTTTTGTTGTTGTTGTTGTTGTTGTTGTTACTGTTACTTCGTTTGTATTGTTTTTTAGATTCCACATATAAGTGAAATCATATAGTATTTGTCTTTCTTGTCTGACTTGTTTCACTTAGCATAGTATTCTCCATCCATGCTATTGCAAATTGCAAGATCTTATTTTTTTATAAGTAATATTCCATTGTATATGTATATACCTCATTTTCCTTATCCATTCATCTGCCAGTGGACTCTTGGATTACTTCCATATCTCAGCTATTGTAAATAATGCTGCAGTGAACATAGGGCTGTATATATCATTTTGAATTAATGTTTTCATTTTCTTTGGGTAAATATCCAGTAGTGGAATTACTGGATCCTATGATATTTCTGTTTTTAAATTTTTGAGGAACCTCCATCCTGTTTTCCATAGTAGTTGCGTCAGTTTGCATTCTCACCAACAGAGCATAAGGCTTCCCTTTTCCCCAGATCCTCGCCAACACTTAATTCCCTCTGTTTGGTACTAGCCATTCTGACCAGTATGAGGTGATATCTCATTGTGGTTTTTATTTGGATTTCCCTGATGATGAGTGATGTTGAACATCTTTTCCTGTGTCTGTTGGCCATCTGGATGTCTTCTTTGGAACAATGTCTAATCGCATCTTCTGTCCGTTTTTAATCAGATTGTTTTTTTGGTGTTGAGTTGTAGAAGTTTTTAAATATTTGGATATTAACCCCTTATCGGATGTGTCATTTGCAAATATCTTCTCTCATTCAATTGGTTGCCTTTTTGTTTTGTTGATGGTTTCCTTTGCTATGAAAAGCTTTTTATTTTGGTGTAGCCCCAATAGTTTATTTTTGCTTTTGTTTCCCATGCCTCAGGAGACATATCCATAAATACGTTGCTAAGGCTAACATCCAAGAGATTACTGCCTATGTTTTCCTTCAGGAATTTTATGGTTTCGGGTCTCATATTTAAGTCTTTAATCCATTTTCAGTTTATTTTTGTGTATGGTATAAGAAAGTGGTCCAATTTCATTTTTATGCATGTAGCTGTCCAGTATTGAAGAGACTATCTTTCCCCCGTTGTATATTTTTGCCTCCTTTGTCATAGATTGACCATATATATAGGCGTGGGTTTGTTTCTGGGCTCTCTATCCTATTCTTTTGATCTTGTGTCTATTTTTGTGCCAGTATCACACTGTTTTGATTGCTGTAGCTTTGTAGTATATCTTGAAATCTGGGATTGTGATACCTCTAGCTTTATTCTTCTTTCTCAAGATTGCTTTGGCTGTTCAAGATCTTTTGTGGTTCAATATGAATTTTAGGATTATTTGTTCTGCCATGAAAAATAGTATTGGTATTCTGATTAGGATTTCATTGGTAGCTTGCTTTGGGTACAGTGGGCATTTTAACAATATTAATTCTTCCAATCCACGAGCACGTATATCTTTCCATTTGTTTATGTTGTCTTCAGTTTCCTTCATCAATGTCTTATCATTTTCAGAGTATACATCTTTCATGTCTTTGGTTAAGTTTATTCCTTGGTATTCTTTTTGGTGCAGTTGTAAATGGGATTAATTTTTCTTTCTGCTACTTCATTATTAGTGTATAGAAATGCAAAGATAAAAAAGAAATGCAGCAGATATCTGTATATTAATTTTGTAAACTCCAACTTTACTGAATTCATTTATCAGCTCTAGAAGGGTTTTTTGGTGGCGTTTTTAAACATATCATATCATGTCATCTGTAAATAGTGACAATTTTACTTCCTCATCAATTTGGATGCCTTTTATTTCTTTTTCTTGTCTAATTGTTGCAGCTAGGACTTCCCCTACTATGTTGAATAGAAGTGGTGGGAGTAGATATCTTTGTCTTGTTCCTGATCTTTGAAGAAATGCTTTCAGTTTTTCACCATTGAGTATGATGTTAACACTGTGTTTATCATTTATGGCCTTTATTATGTTGCGATATTTTCCCTCCAAACCTACTTTGTTGAGAGTTTTTATCATGAATGGATGTTTTACTTTGTCAGATGCCTTTTCTGCATCTATTGAAATAATCCGGTGGTTTTTATCCTCTCTCTTGTCAATGTGATGTATCACATTGACTTATTTGAGAATATTGAACCACTTTTGCATCCTTGGAATAAATCCCTCTTGATCATGGTGAATGATCCTTTTAATTGTATTGTTGAATTTGATTTGCTTATTATTTTGTTGAGGATTTTTACATGTGTGTTCATCAGGGATATTGGCCTAGAGTTTTCTTTTTTTATAGTGTCTTGTCTATCTTTGTATCCAGGTAATTCTGGTCTCATAGAATGAATTTGGAGGCTTTCTTTCCTCTTCTATTTTCTAGAATAGTTTAAGAACAGGTATTAGCTCTTCATTAAATGTTTGGCAGGATTTATCTGTGAAGCTATCTGGTCCCAGACTTTTATTTGTTGGGAATTTACCAATTCAATTTTGTTAATTGAATCAGTAGTAATCAGTCTGTTCAGATGTTTTATTTCTTTCAGATTTAGTTTTGGATGAATGTGTTTCTAGGAATTTATCCATTTCTCCTAGGATGTGCAATTTGTTTGCATATAATTTTTTAATAGTTGTGTCTTATAATTCTTTGTATTTCTGTGGTCTCAGTTATTACCTCTCCTATTTCATTTCTGATTTTATTTATTTCAGTTCTGTTTTATTCCTGATGAGTATGGCTAAAGGTTTCTCAGCTTTTTTTTTTTTTTTTATCTTTTCAAAGAACAGTTCTTGGTTTCATTGATCTTTTCTATTTTTTTTTTATCTGTATCATATATTTCCACTCTATTATTTCCTACTTTCTCCTAACCCAAGGGTTTGTTCTTTTTTTAATTCTTTTAGGTATAAGGTTAGATTGTTCATATGAGATTTTTCTTGTTTCTTTTGGTAGGCCTGCATCTCTATAACCTTCCCTCTTAGAACTCCTTTTGCTGTGTTCCAAAGATTTTGGACCATTATGTTTTCATTTTCATTGGTCTCCAAGTATTTTTTGTTTCCTCTTTGATTTCTTCATTGATCCATTGGTGTTCAGTAGCATGTTGTCTAGCCTCTGTGTGTTTGTGTTTTTTCGTGTTTTTTTTTTCTTAGTGTTGTTTTCTAGTTTCATATCGTTTGGTCAGAAAACATGCTTGATGTGATTTCAGTCTTAAATTTATTGAGACTTATTTTGTGGACTAACGTGATCTATCCTGGAGAATGTTCCAAGTGCACTCAAAAAGAATGTGTATACTGCTGTTTTTAGATAGAACATTCTGTATATATCTGTTAGGTCTGTCTGGTCTAATGTATCTTCCAAAGCACTGTTTCCTTAATGATTTTCTGTCTTGATCATCCATCTATTGATTTAAGTGAGGTGTGAAAGTCCCCTGCTATTGCTGTATTAGTGTCATTTTTTCCCTTTATGTCTGTTACTATTTGCTTTATGTATTTAGGTGCTCCTATATTGGGTGCATAGATATTTTCAATTGCTATACCCTCATGTTGGATTGATCACTTTATCATTATGTACTACCCTATTTGTCTCTTGCTACAGCCTTTGTTTTAACGTCTATTTTGTCTGATATCAGTATTGTTACTCCAGCTCTTTTTCCCTTTTTATTGCACGGGTATTGTTTTCCATTCCTTCACTTTCAGTCTCTTTGAGTCTTTAGGTCTGAAGTGAGTCTCTCATAGGCAGCATATAGATGGGTCTTGTTTTTTAATCCATTCAGTCACCCTGTCTTTTGATTGGAGCATTTAGTCTATTTACATTTAAAGTAATTATAGATAAGCATGTACTTATGGCCATTTTTTTTTTTTTCTGGTTATAGTTCTTCTCTATTCCTTTCCTCTTGTCTTGCCCTCTTCCTTTGTGGCTTACTGGATTTCTTTAGCATTATGATTGGATTCTTTTCTCTTTATTTTTTGTGTATTTATTTTAGGTTTTTGATTTGTGGTTATCATCATAGACTGTGTAGATAGCAATCTATTTTTTTATTAAAATTTTTTTTATTGTTTTATTTTTTATTTTTTAAAATTTATATCCAAATTAGTTAGCATATAGTGCAATAATGATTTCAGGAGTAGATTCCTTAGTGCCCCTTACCCATTTAGCCCATCCCCCCTCCCACAACCCGTCCAGTAACCCTCAGTTTGTTCTCCATATTTATGAGTCTCTTCTGTTTTGTCCCCCTCCCTGTTTTTATACTATTTTGTTTCCTTTCCCTTATGTTCATCTGTTTTGTCTCAAAGTCCTTATATGAGTGAAGTCATATGATTTTTTGCCTTTCTCTGACTAATTTCACTTCACATAATACCCTCCAGTTCCATCCACATAGTTGCAAATGGTAAGATTCCATTCTTTTTGATTGCCGAGTAATACTCCATTGTGTATATATATACCACATCTTCTTTATCTATTCATCCATCGATGGACATTTGGGCTCTTTCCACACTTTGGCTATTGTTGATAGTGCTGCTGTAAACATGGGGGTGCATGTGTCCCTTCGAAACAGCACACCTGTATCTCTTGGATAAATGCCTAGTAGTGCAATTGCTGGGTTGTAGGGTAGTTCTATTTTTAGTTTTTTGAGGATAAAAAAATTTTTTTTTAATGTTTATTTATTTTTGAGAGAGGCAGAGTACAAGCAGGGGAGGGGCAGAGAGAGGGAGACACAGAATCCAAAGCAGGCTCCAGGCTCTGAGCTGTCAGCACAGAGCCTGGAACAGGGCTTGAACTCATAAACTGTGAGATCATGACATGAGCTGAAGTTGGATGCTCAACCGACTGAGCCACCTGGGCACCTCTATAGCAATCTATATTAAGTTGATGGTCACTTAAGTTCAAACAATATTCTTTTTTAAGTTTATTTATTTATTTAGAGAAAGCATGTGAGTGGGGCAGAGAGGGAGAGAGAGAATCCCAAGGAGGCTCCATGCTGTCAGTACAGACAACGTGGGGTTTGATCCCGTGAACCGTGAGATCATGACCTCAGCCAAAATTAAGAGTCAGATGCTTAACCAACTAAGCCACCTGGGCGTCCCAGTTTGAACAACATTCTAAAAGCTTTGGATAGCATGGACATTTTAACAATACTTGTTTTCCCAATCCGTGACCATGCTGTATCTTTCCATTTATTTGTGTTGTCTTTAATTTCTCTGATCAATGTCTTATAGTTTTCAGAGTATAGGTCTTTTACCTCCTTGGTTAAGCTTATTCCTAGGTATTTTATTCATTTTAGTGCAATTGTAAATGAGATTATTTTCTTAATTTCTCTTTCGGACACTTTGTTATTAGTGTATAGAAATGCAACAGATTGCTATATATTGCATTTGTATCCTGCAACTTTATTGGATTTATGTATCAGTTCTAATAGTTTTTTGGTGTAGTCTTTAGGGTTTTCTATATGTAGTATCTTGTCATCTGCAAAAAGTGAAAGTTTTACTTCTCACTTACCAATTTAGATGCCTTTTATTCCTTTATCTTGTATGATTGCTGCAGCTAGGACTTCCATCACTATGTTGAATAAAAGTGGTGAGAGTGGACATCCTTGTCTTGTTCCTGACCTTAGGAGGAAAGCTCTCAGTTTTCCCCTATTGAGTTGGATGTTCACTGTGGGTTTTTCATATAAGGCTTTTATTATGTTGAGATATGTTCTCTCTAAACCTACTTTGTTGAGTGTTTTTATCATGACTGGATGTTGTACTTTGTCAAATGCTTTTTCTGTGTCTATTGAAATGATCGTATGGTTTTTATCCTTTCTCTTATTGATGTGATGTGTCACATTGAATTGATTTGTGAAAATTGAACCACCCTTGCCATCCAGGAATAAATCCCACTTGATCATAGTGATTGATTTTTTCATGTATTGTTGGATTCGGTTTGCTAATATTTTTGTATCTGTGCTCATCAGAGGTATTGTCCTATAGTTCTCTTTTTTTGTGATGTCTTTGTCTAGTTTTGGAATTGGGGTAATGCTGGCCTCATAGAATGAATTTGCAAATTTTCTTTCCCTTCTATATTTTGGAAAAGTTTGAGAAGAACAGGTATTAACTCTTCTTTAAATGTTTGGCAGAATTAATCTGTGAAGCCAACTGGTCCTGGGCTTTTTTTTTTTTTTTTTTTTTTCTGGGAGTTTTTTGATTACTGATTCAATTCACTGCTGGTAATTGGTCTGTTCAAATTTTCTATTTATTCCTGCTTCAATTTTGGTAGATTGAAGGTAGTTCAATCTAGCAATTCCTAGGTAGCTTTCTAGGAATTTATCCATTTCTTCTAGGTTGTCCAATTTGTTAGCATATAATTTCTCATAATATTCTCTTACAATCCTTTGTATTTCTGTGGTGTTGATTGTTATTTCTCCTCTTTTGTTTCTGATTTTATTTGAGTCCTCTTTTTTTGTGATGAGTCTGGCAAGAGGCTTATTGATTTTGTTGATCTTCCCAAAGAACTAGCTCCTGGTTTCATTGATCTGTTCTATTGTTTTTTTTTTTTTTAGTTTCTGTATCATTTATTTCTGCTCTAATCTTTATTATAATTTCTGTCCTTCTGCTAGTTTTGGATTTTTTTCTTCTTTTTCTAGCTCCTATAGGTGTAAGGTTAGGTTGTGTAACCCTCACCCTAACCCTATTCCCAACCTTGCTTCCTGAGGTAGGCTTGTACTGCTGTAAACTTCCCTCTTAGAATTGCTTTTGCTGCATCCCAAAGATTTTGAATCATTGTGTTTTCATTTTCACTTATCTTTATGTATTTTTTGATTTTTTGGTTGATCCATTCATTGTTTAGTAACACGTTATTTAACCTCCATGTATTTGTGCTCTTTCCAGATTTTTTCTTGTGGTTGATTTCCAGTTTCATTGCATTGTGGTCAGAAAAGATGTATGGTATGACTTTGATCTTTTTGAATTTGTTGATACTTGTTTTGTGGCCTAATATGTGATCTATTCTGGACAATGTTCCATGTTCACTTGAAAAGAATGTGTATTCTGATGTTTTAGAATGGAATGTTCTGAATATATCTACTAAATCCATCTGGTCTAGTGTGTCATTCAAAGTGACTGTTTTCTTATTGATTTTCCTTTTAGATAACCTGTCCATTGATGCAAGTGAGGTGTTAAAGTCCCCTACTAGTACTGTATTACTATCAGTTTCTTTGTGTTTGTTATTAACTATTTTATGTATTTGGGTGCTTCTATGCTGGGTGTGTAAATATTCACCATTGTTATGTCTTCTTGTTGGATTGTCCCCTTGGTGATTACATAATATCCTTGTCTCTTGTTACAATCTTTGTTTTAAAGTCTATTTTGTCTGATATAAGTATTGCTACTCTGGCTTTCTTTTCACATCCATTTGCGTGATAAATGTTTCCCATCCCCTCGTTTTTTAAAAAAAAGTTTATTTACTTAGAGTGTGAGCGGGAGAGGGGAAGAAAGAGAGGGAGAGAGAGAAAATCCCAAACGGGCTCTACACTGTCAGCATGGAGCCTGATGTGGGGCTCGAACTCATGAGTTGTGAGATCATGACCTAAGCTGAAATCAAGAGTCAGACACTTAACCAACTGAGCCACCCAGGCACCTCCATCCCCTTGCTTTCAATCTTCATGTACCTATAGATCTGAAATGAGTCTCCTGGAGGCAGCATATAGATGGGTCTTGTTTTTATTATCTAGTCCATCACCCTATATCTTTTTATTACAGCATTTAGTCCATTTACATTCAAAGAAATTATTGATATTTTGTTGCCATTTTGTTGTTTTATGGTTGTTTTTGTAGATCTTATCTGTTCCTTTTTTCCATTGCTTTCTTCTCTCACCGTAAGTTGGCTTTCTTTAGTGATGTACTTGGATTCCTTTCTTTTCTGCACATTACTGGTTTTTGATTTGTGGTTACCATTAGGTTTGTATATAACATGTTCCGCATATAGCAGTCTACACTAAGTTGGTGGTCACTTAAGTTTGAGCCCATTCTTTACTCTTTCCCACCCCCTACATTTTAGGTACATGGTGTCATACTTTACATCTTTTTATGTTGTGAGTCCCTTGGCTGAGTTTTACAGATACACTTATTTTTACTGCTTTTGTGCTTCCTACTTTTCTTATTCTTATGATCTTTCCTTTCCACTCAGAGTCCCCTTTAACATTTCTTGTAGGGCTGGTTTAGTGGTCAAGAACCCCTTTAGCTTCCGTTTGGGAAATTCTTTCTCTTTTATTCTCAATGATAGCCTTAGTGGATAGAGTATTCTTGGCTGTAGATTTTTTTTTCTTTCACCACTTTGAACATATCATGCCATTCCCTTCTGTCCTGCAAAGTTTCTACTGAAAAATCCACTTATAGCCATATGGGGTTTCCCTTGTATATAACTGTCTTATCTTTTGCTGCTTTCAAAATTCTCCATCGCTACTTTCTGCTATTTTGATAACTGTGTCCTGGTGTGAACCTCCTCGGGTTGATTTTGTTGGGAGATCTCAGTGCCTCCTGGATCTGGATATCTTTCTCCCTCCCGTATGCCCCATTTTTCCAGCTGCTGCTTCTACGCTGCGTCTCCATGGGTTGTCTGTCATGCTAGCTCTTTAACGGCAGTGACTCTGTTTCCTGTTGCCCTCTGGGCTCTCCCAGAGCAAAGCCTGCTGATTTTTGATGTTCCAGGCTTCAAGTTCTGCTGGTTGTAAGAACCCACAAAATGTGGCCCCTCCAGTTTTCAGAGCCAAATGCTATGGCGATTGATGTACCCTGTACAGGTTCCCTAGTGTGATCATCTTTTTCCCCCTTCTCCACGCCTGTTGCTCCCTCCCTTCCTCGGGTATCCCACAATTTATGTTTAGCTCCCTGCCATATTATTTATACCCTCTTTGATGTGCTTCTTCTTTACATTGAGTTGTAGAGTTTGTTCTACCATTCTTTGGGTTGTTTTCTGGGTTACTTATACTGATATGAGTGTTATCTAGTTGTGGCCATGGATGAGGTGAACTGGGTCCTCCTACTGCACCATCTTCCTCAGAAATCCCCTAGTGTGTTTTGCCTTGAATTCTGCTTTGTCAGATATTAATGTTGTTCATCTGTTCTCCTAGTTGGCATTTGCCTGGTATAGATTTGTCTCTTGCAAGCTGAAAATGGCTGTATTTTTAAACCTAATCTTGGAGTCTTTAAGACTCTTGGGGAATTTAGTCCTTTTACATTTACTGTAATTATGATTCCTGACATTTTTTTTTAAGGTTTTATTTATTTTTGAGACAGAGAGAGACAGAGCATGAACGGGGGAGGGGCAGAGAGAGAGGGAGACACAGAATCAGAAGCAGGCTCCAGGCTCTGAGCCGTCAGCCCAGAGCCCGACGTGGGGCTTGAACTCGCGGTCCGTGAGATCGTGACCTGAGCCGAAGTCGGACGTTTAACCGACTGAGCCACCCAGGCGCCCCTGATTCCTGACATTTTATGCATTCTAATTCCTCACCCCCTTCCCTTATTTGGGAGTTCTAAATGAATTGTTACTTTCCTTTTTCCCCTCCATTTTTATTCTTTAATTAC
Source organism: Neofelis nebulosa (assembly GCF_028018385.1). NCBI lineage: Eukaryota > Metazoa > Chordata > Mammalia > Carnivora > Felidae > Neofelis > Neofelis nebulosa. The sequence goes on along the minus strand of NC_080783.1, from coordinate 190,849,241 downwards.
CCTTAAGATTTTAACATGTTTTAAAAGTTATATTTTTCTGTCAGTGGCAAGTGTTAAACAGTTCTTTATAACTTCTACTTTCCAGAACAATACAGACCTATTAAACTTTCACTTAGCATTCTCACACACACACACCCTTTTCCCCATGGCCTGTGTTTAGTTGAAACAAGATATAATTCTTAATTTTTTTACATCGTGTCTTTATTTTTTCAGAGATTAAGGTGGCTTTAATTTTTTCCATAATTTCTTAAATCCCACATCTGTTTTTTGCTTGGATCTATTTTTCATTTGCCAACAAACTTTCTGAATCTCTACATGTTTGTAAGGGTATTTATATTCACCCCAGTCTTGGATACTAGTGTAGCGGAGTAGAGACCTCTAGATTCAAAATCATTTTTCCCTGAGAATGTTTTAGCCATCCTATCTTTGTTTTTAACCTCCTGATATTGCTTACTCCAATTTGATTCATTCATTTAGTAATTCTCTCATTTTTGCTTAACCTGTTCTTTTTTTCCCCCTTCCTTCTGAAAACATTTAGAACTTTCATCTTTTTCTCCTTGGAATTTTGAAATTTAACAGAATATATCTAGGTGAGCAAAAAAATTTTTTTTAAGTAATCATGTTTGCCAGTCATTGAGCCTGTTCATCTCTGAATCTTTCAGATCAGAGAAGTTTTCCCTTATTGTTTTATGAGATTTTGTTGGGTGAAAAGGAGGTAAAGCTTTTACTTTATTTTTTAAGTTTATCTTGAGAGAGAGAGAGAGAGAGAGAGAGAACAAGCAGGGCACAGAGAAAGAGGAAGAGAGGGAATCCCAAGCAGGCTCTGTGCTGTCAGCATAGACCCTGATGGGGGGGCTTATACTGACAAACCATGAAATCATGACCTGACCTGAAGCCAAAGTTGGAGGCTTAACTGACTGAACCACCCAGACACCCCAAGCTTTTACATTTTTATTATTTATTTCTACTTTTTATATTTCGTGTTTTCCCTCTTCATGAGTTTTTATTTTAATTTTGGTTGTCTTTGCTTTTTTGAGGGTATCTTCCTTTTGCCTATGTAAAGGAACCATCAGGTGAGGTTTTAGAATTATCGAGTATCATCTTTTTCCTTCAGGATACTGGAGACCTTGTACTATTGTCTTCTGCCAATCTTACTCTCTTTTCAAGGGAGTAACTTGTTTTATTTTTTTAAAATGTTGTATATGCTTTTGTTTTCTTGATCTTTGAAATTCAGAAATTTCATCTAGATATGTGAATATGTTTGTCCTTTTTTCAACTCCTACATGGTACTTGGTGGGGAGGGTTATTTGATTTTCTAGATTGAAAGTCTCTTTCAGATTAAGTACACTTTCATGAATTCTTCTATTTGTTTTCTCTTTCTGGATCTCCTACACACTTGTAAGATCTTCTAGATCTAGCCTTCACGACTTAATATTTTTCTCATAATTTCATTTTCACAATTTCACTTTCTCGATCCTTTCCCTTTGAATCCTAGTAGAACTCTTCAAGTTGGTTTTTTAACTAAGATAGTTTTCCACATTCTCCAGTCTGATATCCTATTGCTTGCAGCCTTGATTGAGATTTTTAGTTCACATTTTCTTTTTCTCAAAACATCCTCTTTTCCACACAGCGAAGAAACTTGACGACTGTGCTGAATGTGGGAAGAGCTTTAGTCGAAGCACAGATCTTCGCTACCATCAGAGAATTCACCCTGGAGAGAAACCTTTCATATGTGATACGTGCGGCAAAGGCTTCAGTTATAACACAAATCTTCGTGTTCATTGGAGAGTTCACACAGGAGAGAAACCTTTTAAGTGTGAGTGCGGCAAGGGCTTCCCTCAGACCTCCAACCTTCGCATCCATCAGAGAGCCCACACTGGAGAGAGACTCTACACATGTGATAAGTGTGGTAAGGGCTTCAGTCGGAACATAGATCGCCAAGTGCAGCAGAGAGTCCACACAAACGTGAAACTCTGAAAACACAGACTTATATGCTCATCTGAAAGTCCACAGAGGAGAGAAACTCTACAAGTGTGTGTGGTAAGAACTTCAGTCAGAGCATAGATCAAGTTTATCAAACAATTCACACAGAGAAACCATTAGATAGGAGAGATGTTGTAAGAGTTTGTTACCTTTATCTTCATCAGATCCCACGTGGGAGACAAACCCTACAGGTGTGGAACGTGTGGTCAGAACTTCTGTCAGAGTGCATCCCTCCCCCTTTACCAGAGTCTGTTTCTGCAACAATTCTGTGAGCCCCACGAGCGCCTCGTTACACATGCTTTGCTCACCATTTTGTCCCCAGCTCCTGACAGTTACTTGTACCAGCTCCTTGCCTGGTACAAGTAACTATTCAACAAATATCTCTTGAATGCAGATCCACTTGGGAGAGAACCCCTTTAAGTGTGATGTGCAGTAAAGACTTCACAGTCCACACATTGAAATACTGCACGGTAAAGATTTCAGTCAGATCATGGGTCTCATCGTTAGTTAATCCCTGCAGGGGAGAAGTCCTGTCAAACTGATGAATATACTAATGGACTTGAGATAATATTCGTGTTATTAAATCGCTATAGTAAGTTTATATGCCTTCAACATAAGAATTCTCACCCCTAAACTATCCTCATGCTAAAACATGTATCTATTGTATTATTCAGGAAAAATCCTGTGACATGAAATTATGTGTCAAGCTCTGGACTGACAAGCTCCACAGAAGGTTGATTCCATCACAAAGAGGTTTATGTTAGACATAACCAATAAGTAACCCAGCACCCGTGCCAAACAAGGTTTTCCTCCTGGAAAGATGCCCCTTACCTGGCAGAGGCCCTTCTAGACTGAAAGCCTCCTGGCTCTAATTGAGCATCTCCCCGTCCATCATGTCACCAGGCTCCTGGGTGCCTTGCACCATGGATTATAGAAGTCTCCAGGTAAGGCATCTTCAGAGTAGATGTCTGTAGAAGAGACAGCTAAAGAAAGGGGCTGGGTCAGGAGAGGAAAGCAAGTCTGAAAGGAAATGATTAGAGGGAAAGGAAAAAGAACGGTGCCTAGGAGGGAGGTTGTGGGATGGTGGGGGTAGAAAGCCCAGAGGCTTCTCCAAAGTTTCAAACAAGTGTGGTGACCCCAGTACAGGGCTTTCCCTGAGTAGTCTGAGCTGAGTAGAGGGTGAGCTGTAGTGGGTAGAGATGGACCCCATCAGCGTTAGGGCCAGTTGGGACCAGAGGTGGAAAAGCTGCTGTGAAGGGCCTTGGAAAGCAACTCCATGCTTCATTGTTTCCCCAAGTGGCCCAAGTCAGGTGGGACCATCATCCCCCCAATGGAAGGAGGGATCCTATAGGAAGGCAGTAATAAGGCTGACTCCCTTCAGGAGGCATAAATTAATCAGAGACAGAGCCTGAGGGCCTGGCCATGAAGCAGGAAGACTGGGGCCAGTGGAGGTTAGGAAGAGGTCAGGGACCCAGCTTCATCATTAAATGTGAGTAAGGAAGAGAGCGGTTTGTCTAAATTCTTTGTACTATGTGCCCCTAGGCAGCCATTGCAAGGGGAAGGATATCCACCATTAGAAAGACTTTGGGGCTCTAGGAGGACTGTCAGCTGACCTGACCAGAGACCGTCGGCTCACATTGGGAGCCGGTGTTGGTATGCCCAAGGGCTATAATGGCAACTGGCTTGTGAGAGGCCCTCAAATATTGAATGAGGGTATTAATAAAATTCCAACAACTCACATTTATATTAGTTTCTTTTCCTTCTTCCTCTTTGCTTTTTCCTCTCCAACTTTTCTTCTCTTTTCTGTTTTTAGATTTAAAAACTACTTTAATTATAAAATATTTCAGGCATACAGAAAAGTTCAGAAAATATAACAATAGTATGTTAAATTTTGCCACATTAGCATCAGGTTTTTTTGGGGGGTGGGGGGTGGTAAGGAAAAAACAGATTGAACTGCAGCCTCATGCTGTCTTTTCCCTCAGCCCTGCTCAGAGGTAACCATTATGCTCAAGTTGCTGTGTATTATTTCTGTGTGTGTTCCGGTTTTTTTTTTTTTTTTTTAATTACCTGTGTGTCCATGATATCTTAGTTTTGTTTTGTTTTTGTTTTTTTTGCAATTTGCTTTATGCCCCAAGCATTACATTTTTGAGATTTTTTATGCTGATGTTTTAGATCTAATTAAGGGATTTCAGCTTCTGTCATCTAAGCTATCAGATGATCTACTGAAGACATTATTTGTGTGCCTCTGTGCCAATAATACATTTTTGAGTGATCTAGCTTTATAAAAATCATCCTGGCTATTTAAAGCCCTTTATTCTTTCATGTAAGTTGTAGAATCAGCTTGTCAAAGTCCTTGAAAAATCTGTCAGATTGGGATTTTTGGGTTTTTTCTTCTTTTCATTCCTTCCATTGGGTTATGTTTTATTTATTCTCTCTTTTGTTCTAGAAGATAGTAGTTACATTTGATCTCTTTTTGTTTGCTGTTAACATTCATAACTTAAGAAGAGGCATTAATGCAAACTTTATTAACGGTAGAGACTAGAACACTCGCTTTGCTTCTCCTTACATGTTATGGTTGTGTAATATGTCACTATTTTGTTGTAAGTAGACCGTGCAAGTTTAGATTAACCTGCACATTTGCCAGCTTCTTACCACAGGTTCTTGTATTTCCTCCTTCCTTGTGAATTCCACTCCTCGGCATCCTAGAGCAGAGACAGCTTGTGCACTGGTCAAAAACACCGACTCTGCAGCCAGATGACCTGTGGTGGCTATGCAGCTCTGTTGTTGATCACGAGCTCTGTGACCTTTGACCTTGATTACTGAATCTGTTTGTGCCTCAGTTTTTCTATTTATAAAATAGGGATGATGATAGTATCTACTTCATGGGGTTGTTAGAAGGATCAGATGAATTAATATTTGTGGAATGGTTACAATAGTGCTTGGCACATAGTAACCCTTATAAGAGTTTCTTATAGAAGTAAATTATTCCCTGAGTGTAAGTTATTTTTCCCTTACTCTTGAATTATAGCATAGCAAGGTATAGAATTCTAAATTGACATTTATTTTTACTTAGCAGTGCCTTAGCCTCTGGGGCTGCTTTTTTTTTTTCTTTTTTTTTTTGGGGGGGGGCTGCTTTTTAAAATCCATAATTGGGGCACCTGGGTGGCTCGGTTGAGTGTCCAAGTTTGGCTCAGGTCATGATCTCATGGTTTGTGAGCTCGAGCCCCACATTGGGCTCACTGTTGTCAACCTGTCAGCACAGAGCCTACTTCAGATCCTCTGTCCCCCTCTCTGAGCCTTCCCCACTTGCGCTCTCCCCAAAATAAATACAAAAATAAATAAAGTCCATAATTAACCAATTTATCGTTCCCTCTGAGACACTGTCTTTGGTCAATTTTCAGGTTACCTTTTTAAGATCTTATTTTTTAAGAAATCTCTACACCCAGCATTTGGCTTGAACTCACAATCCCAAGACCAGAAGTCACACACACCACCAACTGAGCCATCCAGACAACCCAGATTACCTTATCTTTAAAAAAGTTTAGCAAAATCGTGAAAAGTAGAAAAGTGTTCTGCCATTTTATGAAATATATCTAGGTGTGGGTTTACTTCTGTTTTTTCTAATCAGGACATATTGTGCTTCTATGTGCTATTTTCTATTCTATTAATTTTTTTTTTTAATTCTATCCTTGTACTTTTAGGTTTGTCATTTTTTCTAGCTTGAGTTACATGTTTAGAGCTTATTTATTTTTAGCATTTATTTTCTAATATTTTCTGTATTTCAGTGACTTAAATTTCCTGTGAATACTTTGGCAGCATCTTTTCCAGAACACAGTTTGGCAATCTGTGTCAAAGGCCTTTAAAGTGTTTATACCATTTGACTCAAATTTCACGTCTAAGAATCTATATATATTTTTTTAATTAAAAAAATATATTTATTTTGGGGCACCTGGGTGGCTCAGTTGTTTAAGTGTCCGACTTCACCTCAGGTCATGATCTCATGGTTTGTGGGTTCAAGCCCCGCATCGGGCTCTGTGCTGACAGCTCAGAGCCTGGAGCCTGCTTTGGATTCTGTGTCTCCCTCTCTCTCTGCCCCTCCCCCACTTGTGCTCTGTCTCTATCAAAAATAAATAAATGTAAAAAAAAAATTAATATATATACATTTATTTTGAGAGAAAGAACATGCAAACAGGGGAGGGGTAGAGAGAGAGGGAGAGAGAGAGACAATCCTAAGCAAGCTCCCTGCTATCAGCACAGAACCTGACACAGGGCCCAAACCCAAACTGTGAGATCATGACCTGAGCTGAAACCAAGTGTTGGACGCTTAACAGGCTGAGCCACCCAGGTGCTCTTCTAAGAATCTATATTAAGGACATAATCAGATGAATTATATATAAAAGGTATATATTACCATTTCATTTCTACTGTTTTTTAAAAAGGAAAGGATTTATACAATGCAGTATTCAGCAAGAAAAATATTCTGGGTCATTTTTAATGACTTAGAAAAATGCACCCTATAAATATAGCAGATGTAAAGACACAAATAGTGTATTTTTCAAGTTTTTCCCTCTAATATATTAACTGTGTAAATGTTTGCTTTTTATTTTCTATTTTGTGTTTTTCATTATTTTACAAGCAGTCTCTAATGCTTCCCAGTCCCTACTGACAAAAATGCTGGTTCTTTTGTTGTAAAATATCACAATATTATGAAGCAAAAGTAACTGGTTTACTATGGAGTGTCAATTCAGTGGGGCATATAAGATCATGAAACAGTTTTATTTTTTTTCAGCCACTGCCTTCATGCTGTGAATTCTTCACTCATTGAATTCTGTTGAATTCCCCTGATTGATTGCTGGGTTGAATGAATATTGAGTGGGAAAGAGAGGCCCTGAGGGACGGAGGGCTTTAGGAAAGAGGAGGATTTTCTCCCTCACCAATTCCCTGAGGAAGAGTCCAAACTAGGTAAAGATTATAAACTGGTGAGAGTATTTGCAATCCATATCACAAAAGGATTCATCTCCCTATTTATGAAGAGCTCTGAGAAATCAAGCAAAGCATTAAAAAATGTGAAGAGATTATTAAGGGCCATTTATATTATCTCTAAAATGTACAGAGGTGTCAGACTTTTCTAATATGAGAAATGCAAATCTAAACCATGCTAAGATACCATTTCTCACTTAACAGATTTGCAGAAAATGGAAAAGTTAAATTCATTGTTACTGAGGCTATAGAGACACAGGCATCCTCATGCATTGCTGTGGGGATTATAAAATAGAACTCCTAAGGAGGGGAATTTGATAGTGTCTACCAAAACTATGGATATTTTTACCTTTTCCCCAGATATCCCATTTCTGAGAATTTATCCCACAGATACACCTGCAGGTGTGCTTTGAAAATATCTGGCATTGTTTCCAATAGTAACAAATGGAAACCACCACAAATGTCCGCCAATAGAGGACTGGTTTAATAGACTATTCTGTGGACGTACAGTGTGCAGCTGTAATGAAAAGGAACGTCTCATGCTGAAATGGAAAGATCTCCAAGATAGAACATGAAATGAATACAAGGTGAAGAACAATGTGCATATATGCATGTATAAGTATAGTGTATAAAACATAATATCGTTTCTTAAAAACAATGAGTATATCCATGTTTGCTTATATTTGCATAATGTCACACTGAAAGGATTAACAAGGGGCTAATGAAATGGTTGTCTGGGGACCAGGGGTCAGAGTGAGGGTTTTCTGTTTTTGTATTTTTAAATATAGTTTTTATTTGAACATGCTATTTAAAATTTTTTAATGTTTATTTTTAGAGAGACAGAGAGAGAAATAGAGCCTAAGTGGGGGAGGGGGAAAATGAGAGGGAGACACAGAATCTGAAGCTGTTAGGACAGCACAGAGCCTGACCCGGGGCTTGAACCCACAGACCACAAGATCAGGACCGGAGCTGAAGTTGGATGCTTAACGACTGAGCCATCCAGGCGCCCCTGAACATGGTATTTTTATTTTTTTATTTTATTTTATTTTTTAAAAAATTTTTAACGTTTATTTATTTTTGAGACAGAGACAGAGCATGAACGGGGGAGGGGCAGAGAGAGAGGGAGACACAGAATCTGAAGCAGGCTCCAGGCTCTGAGCAGTCAGCACAGACCCCGACGCGGGGCTCGAACTCACTGACCGTGAGATCATGACCTGAGCCGAAGTCAGCCGCTCAACCGACTGAGCCACCCAGGCACCCCTGAACATGGTATTCTTAAAACAATGCTGGATGAAAGCCAATGGCTTTTAGCATTTATTGATATTACATCAGCTTCCCTATTTTATGTTATTTTTAATAAAATATACATAAGTTTTGCACCTATAGGTTTGAGTTTTTGTTTTATTTTAGTCAGGATTTGTTATTATGGTTTTACAGTCTCAAAAATAGGGTAATTCACCCAAGTAACCTATAAAAGCAAATATAAAATATACTCAAAAGCAAGCAGAAGAAAATAATAAAGGCAAGAAATCAATGAAATCCAAAACAGAAAAAGAAAAATCAATGAAACCAAAAGTTGATTCTTTAAAAAGAGAGAGTTGATAAATGTCTAACCAGACTGACCTAGAAAAAAAAAAAAAAAAAGACAAATTGACAAAAATGAGAGGACATTACTCTTGTCCCTACAAACATTAAAAGAATAAGGAAATACTATGAACACTCTACATATACATGCAACAACTTAAATGAAATGGACCAGTTCCTTGAAAGACACAAATTACCAAAACTCATTCAAGGAGAAATAAAGTGAACAGTACTAAAGCTATTAAATCTAATTCATGGCTTCCAAAAAAGAATACTCCAGGTCCAAATAATTTCACTAGTGAATTCTACCAAACATACAAGGAAGAATTAGCAATCCTTTGAAATCTCTTCCAGAAGAGAAAGAGGCATTTTATAAAGCTAAGAGTACCTTCATATCAAAACTAGACAAAGAGTAATGCAAGAAAACTGCAGCCCAACATCCCCCATTAATATAGATGCAAAAATGCCTCAAATTATTAGCAAATCAAATTCAATATGTAAAAATTAACACAAAACAACCAAATGGTATTTATCCCAGGAATATAGGATTGGGGTCACACTTGAAAATCAATGTAATTCTCCACAGACTTAAGAAAAACCACATGATTGGGGCGCCTGGGTGGCTCAGCCGGTTAAGTGGCCGACTTTGGCTCAGGTCATGATCTCGCGGTCCGTGAGTTCGAGCCCCGCGTCAGGCTCTGTGCTGACAGCTCAGAGCCTGGAGCCTGTTTCAGATTCTGTGTCTCCCTCTCTCTGACCCTCCCCTGTTCATGCTCTGTCTCTCCCTGTCTCAAAAATAAATAAAACGTTAAAAAAATATTAAAAAAAAAAGAAAAACCACATGATTATATCAATAGGTGCAGAAAAAGCATTAACATCCATTCATATAATAAAGATTCAGCAGACTAAGAATAGAAGGGAACTTCTTCAATCTGGTAAAGATCATATGCAAAATACTACAGCTAACATATTTAATAGTGAAAGATGGAATGCTTTCTTCCTATGATTGGAAACTAAGACAAAAATGTCCACTATCACTTCTATTGAATATTGCTCTGGAAGTCTTAGCAAATGCAATAAAGCTAGCGAAAAATAAAAGGCATTCTGGTTGAGAAGGAAGAAGTAAAACTATTCGCAGCTGATACGATTGTCTTTGTAGAAAATCCCAAGGAACCTATAAAGCTCCTGGAACTAATAAGTTTATCAGGGTTGCAGGATACAAAATCCATATACAAAATCTATTGTATTTCTATACCAATGAACAAGTGAAAACTGAAAAATTTTAAACTACCATTTGTAAAAGCTCCAAAAGAGAAAGAGAAATACTTAAGTATGTAATAAAATACATGTAGGTTCTACAGGCTATAAAAAAATACAAAGTGTTAATGAGAGAGGTGACAAAAAAAAACTTAAAAAATGGAGACCTATCATGTTCACAGATGGGAAGACTCAATATAGTTAAGATGTTGGTTCTACCCAAACTAATATATAGATTTAATGCAATCCCAAACAAACAAACAAAAAAGCTATATAGGAAGGTGAAGGGACTAGATTAGCCAAGACAATTTTTTTTAAAGATATAATTTTCAAAGTAATCTCTGTATCTGCTGTGGGGCTTGAACTAACCCCAAGATCAAGAGTCATATGCTCCTGTGTCTGAGCCACCCAGGTGCCCCTAGCCAAGATACTTTTTGAAGAAGAACAAAGTTGAAGGATCTGTATATGATTTGTAAGACATACTATAGATCTACAGTAGTCAAGACAGTGTATTATGGGCTGAAGGATAGTGTAGAATAATGGAACAGGATAGAAAATCCAGAAATTGATTATATTCCTGTGAATCTATTGATTTTTGACAAAGGTACAATAATAATTCAGAGAAAGGACAGTCTTCAACAAATGGTGCTAGAACTGGACATCTATATGCAAAAATATTAACCTTGATCTACACGTTGCACTATACAAAAATTAACTCAAAACGGATCACAATGAAACCACAGTGAGATACCACTTTACCACCACTATCATGGCAATAGTCAAAATAGTCAAGTGATGGTGGTTGGAATTCTCATATATCCGTGGTGGAATGTAAAGTTTTCCACTTTAGAAAATAGTTTGTCAGTTCTTCAAAAAGTTACCAAAAGACCCAGTAATTCTACTCCTAGGTATATCCAAGAGAAATGAAAATATATGTCCACATAAAAATGCGAGGGGCGCCTGGGTGGCTCAGTCGGTTGAGTGTCTGACTTCGGCTCAGGTCATGATCTCACGGTCTGTGAGTTTTAGCCCCACGTCGGGCTCTGTGCTGACAGCTCAGAGCCTGGAGCGTGCTTCGGATTCTGTGTCTCCCTGTCTCTCTCTGCCCCTAACCCACTCGCATCCTGTCTCTGTCTCTCTCAAAAATAAACATTTAAAAAAAATTTTTTTTTAATGTGTACACAAATGTTCATAGCAGCAGCATTCATCATAGCTAAGGGGTTGAAACAACCAAAATGTTCATCAACTGATGAATACATAAGCATAGAGTATTCATACGATAGAATATTTGGCTATAAAAAGAAATGAAGTACTGATACATGTCACAACACGGACTTTGAAGATATGCTAAGCGAAAAGGAGTCAGTCACAAAAAGTCATACATTGTATGATTCCAATTACATGAAGTGCTCGGAACAGGCAAATTTATACAGACAGAAGATAGATTAGTGGTTGCTAGGGCTAAGGATGGGAAGTGGAGAAGGGGATTGATGGCTAACGGGCAAGGAGTTCTTTGAGGTGGGGATGCAAATGTTCCAAAAGTAGATTGTTGTGATGATTACACAACTTGAATATAATAAAAATAAAGTAAAAATCTTAAACATTATATGTACATGTTAAATGGGTGAGTTGTATGGTGTGTAAATTATACTTTAATAAAGCTATTTTTTTTTTTAATATGGATCAGAGACCTAAGTGTAAAGCGTAAGTTTATAAAGCCCCTAGAAGAAAACATAGAAAATCTTCATGACCTTTAGTCAAGCAGAGTTCTTAGGATACCAAAAGCAAGAAGGCAAGAAAAAAGGCAAGAAGGCAAGAAAAAAACCTTGATATCCTCAAAATTTAAAACTTTTGTTCTGGGAAGGACATTGTAAAGAGGATAAAAAGACAAAATCGCAAACTGGGAGAAAACATTTGTATGACACATAAATAAAGGGATATATCCAGAATACATCTTTTAAAAAACCTCCCAAAACTCAACCAAAGAACTCAATTTAAAAAGAGAGAAACAAAAAAAAAAATTAAAAAAAAAAAAGAGAAACAATATGAATGGACAGTACAGCAGAGAATATACAGATGCTCAATATTATTAGCCCTTAGGGAAGTGCTAACTAAAACCACAATGAGGTATTATGACATACTGTCTTAGTCATCTATTGCTATAACAAATGATCCCCCAATTTAGCAACTTAAAACAACATACATTTTTTTTTTTTTAAGTTTATTCATTTTTGAGAGAGAGAGAGAGAGAGAGAGAGACAGACAGACAGACAGACACATACATAGAATCTAAAGCAGGCTCCAGGCTCCAAGCTGTCAGCACAGAGCCCGACGCGGGGCTCGAACCCACAGACCACGAGATCATGACGTGAGCCGCGGTTGGACGCTCAACCAACTGAACCACCCAGGCGCCCCTAACCAACATATATTTCTTATCTCACTTTCTGTGGGTCATGGTTTTTGGCGCAGCTTCACTGGGTCCTCTCTTTTAGAGTCTTTTGTAAGGTTTCAATCAGGATGTTGGCTCTGCCGGAGATGGGGGCAGCCTCAAATGGAAGCTCCACTGGCAAAGGACCTGCTGCCACGCATGGCCATAGGTAGGATTCAGTTACTTGATGACTGTTGGACTTTGGGCCTTAGTTCCTTGCTGCCTCTTGGCTAAAGGCTGCCTTAATCCTTTTTGCCAGGTGAATCTCTCCATCAGGGAGAGATTTTCTCTCTCAAGAAAAGCCAGAAGGAGAAGGTCAGCAAGATAAGAGTCACAGTCTTTTTCTTTTGTAATCTAATCACAGAAGTAATACACCCCCCCCCCGCCCCGTTACTGCTGCCATAATCATTTCAGTCTAAGAAAATGCAAAGGAAATTAATATCATTAGTATTTCTCATTCTGTTGGTTAGAAGCAAGTTATTAGGTCCAACCTAAATTCAAGAGGAGGGGATTATCCAAAGATGTGATTATCTGGAAGAATGAACACTATGGGAGCCATGTCAGAAGCATCCTTCCACACACCCTTTTTAGATGAGCTAAAATTTTAAAGTACTAACAATCCAAAGGGCTAGCAAGGGAGCAAAGCAACAGCACTTTCATACACTGCTGGTGGGAATGCAAAATGTTACAGCCACTCTGGAAAACTGAGTTTCCTAAAATGTTAAACATATACTATGTGACCCGGCAATTCCACTTCTAGATATTTATCCTAGAAAAATGAAAATTTACATTCACACAAAACACGTACCAAAGGTATAAAGCAGCATTGATAATCACCCAAAGCTGGAACCAATCCAAATGTCCCTGAATGGGTAAATGGATAAACAGATTGTGGTATCCAGCGCTATCCAGCAGTAGAAGAGAACGAAATGAACTCGTGATGCATGCAACAACATGGATGAGTCACAAATGAATTATCCGAAGTGAAAGAACTCAGTCCCCAAAGGTTACATACTGTATGATTTCTTGTATAGGTCATAGGACATTTTGGAAAAGGCAAAAATAAATCAATAGAGAACAGATCAGTGGTTGCCAGGGTTAGGGACAGGGGGAGGAGTCTGAATACAAATTAGCCAGGAATAGTATATTTGACAATAAAAAAGCACAGAGATGGTTTCTGAACCTGAAGAGGAAGAGAGGGTACCCAGACACTATAAGCAATCTTCATGGGCGCTGACTAGACAATAAACACTGACTAAACAATAAATACGTCTTCTCTACCTGGTCTAAATCTTCATCAGTATATCACCACGCATTACATGAACGCATGAAATTGTTGATGTACTCAAAAATAAAATTGTTTCTAAAGACAGGGGCCATGCAAAGAAAATATCTGCCAGGACAGTTGCACATCCTAGATAGATACTTCTCCTTGACTGAAGCAGAGCACATTTGCTGGGACCAGTGAGACACCAACTTTATTCCATCAGGGAGGGCTCCTTAAGTCCATAGAGATTTTGTACTAGGGAAAGATTTAATCTTCTAGACATTTGAGAAGTGAATATATATTTTTGTAATAGACATAGAAAAGGGTAGAGACAGCAATAGTGAAGAGTTGAAAATAACAGTTGCATTTATTGCATGCTAACTACATACTAGGAATGAAGTGCTTTGCCTGTATTAATTAATTTAATCCTCCCAACAATCCCAAAAGGCAGAGACCATTATTATGAACACTTTACAAATGAGGAAACTGAAGCAAGGAGAAGTTATACAAAATAACACAGCTAATAAGGATTTGAGATCAGGAAGACTTGGCCCCAGAGCCATGTTCTTAATTCTTCTTCTGTGCTTCCTTTGCAATGTAACAACCCAAACGGGAAATTGGTATTGTTAGTATTCCTTATGTACCAGCCATGGTGCAATAGGTTTTATAATCAAAACCATTTATCATCCTCATTATAGCCCTAGTGGTGGAGCCAGGTTGCTATTCCTTTTTTTACGGAAAAAGGAAACCAAGGGACAGAGATTTCATACCATGTTCCATGTTATACTGTTTGGTGATGGTTTCAGAATTTGAACCCAGGCCTGTCTTTGAACGTTCTTGTCTTCCTATTCTGGAATACTAAACTCTGGGGGATGAGGGGACGGGAGCAGTGAGGGAGGACTTACTTGCCCTCATTGATTCTCACAGAAGGCTGGAATTAAAACTGTCTAGGAAATCCTCAGGTAACTTTAGGAAATTTTACAGATAGAGCTTCCTTCCCAGCATATCTAGGGAAAGGTGACAGTCAAATAAGTGGGAGTCATAACTACATTATGACTCTTCAAGGGGAAGGATTTTAGAAACATAGAACAAGATCTTGCCCCATTATAGACGGGAAGGAGGACTTGCAGATTCAAAAACATGTAGTATCCACACGCTGATTCTAAGAACCTAGAAAACCAAGAATATCTACCTTGAAAAATAGAGATCTGCCCACCCAGGGCCTTGTGTAAAATCCTATGTGAGTAAAGACTAAAATCCATTCTTCAGGCAGCAAAGATTACTTTGGGACCCAGAAAAATGTTGAAGGAGAAGTAAAATGGGTGGTAAAGAACATCTCCCACAGACCATTGCTCAGAGAAGCTCCAAGGTCAACTGTTGCCTGAGCTTACAGAGCAAAACTCTTCATTGCCTAATGACTAGGTAACCTCATTCCGCTCTATGTATATCAGTATAAGAACATTTGTAACTGAAAATCATAATTTGTCATAAATAGGCACCAAAGAGCTTACTCAGAAGAGAGGTCCTAAATTTGTAATAACCATGGAAAAATCCTTTATAAAACCTCAAACTTAAAAGGATATAAAATAATTCATAGAAATTATTATATATACATGAATTGTATATAACTATATGAATTTTAAATTATATATATGAATATGAATATATATAATATGAAATATATATATATATATATATATATATATATATATATGAAGGTCTTGAATCTAGCTGAGCCCCGTAGCACTTATCTTCAAATTCAGACACTCCACAAATGAGAAAAACACTGCAAAAATTTGGGTATGGTAAGGGCTTCAGCTCGAGTGTGGATTTTTGATTACCTCAGACAATCCGCACAGGGGAGATGCTATGTATTTGTGAAAAAATATGTTAAGAGCTTCAGCAGAATTTATCTTAGAGTTCACACAGTGAACTTACAGATGTGATGAGTGGGTTGTGGATGTCAGAAGTATAAAAATATTTGCAATCATGAAAGTGGCCACGGGATTCCCAGGGAAAATGGTGGACTAGGAGGATCTTGCGTTCACCTTGTCCCATGGACACACCAGGGCAACATCTACATCTATGCAACTAACTCTGTATATGACCTGAAGACTGACAAACATATCTTTCATAGCTAGTTGTAGAGGGAAAGCCATGTGGAAAAGGGTAGAAGGGACAGAGATGTGGTCAGGAACCAAGCCTCCAGCCTGACTAGCTATAAATGAGAAGGACACCACAAACACAGGAACAAGGGGATCAGACTGTACACTGGGAAGCCCTGGACCTGAGGACCCACACTGAGATGACTCCCTATCATGTCTGGCTTTGGAAATCAGTAGGGCTTAACTCCAGGAGCTTTAGAAATTGGTGCAGCTTAATTCAGGGAGAGCAAAAGGATAATATGAAGTCCCCTCCTTTAAAGAGCCAGCAAGCTAAGTAACTCAGCCTGGGGTAAAGCACAGAAACAGTAGTTTGAAAAGTGCCTGGGATACAGGTGAAGGAGATTTATGGACTCATCTTAGAATGTGTGCCAGATTCTAAGGATCTGCAGCTTTCTCCAGGAACAAAATCGCTGGCACGTACCATTTTTTTCTGCCCTCCCCCAGCCTAGGTAGATGGATGCTTATAGAAGCCAGCTCTAACACTCTCCATCCACTGCTACCTTGCCTGTGCTGGATGCCCTGCCCCAGCATTCCCGTACGCACCCGCCCTACCCAACCTGCCTGACTGGGTAACCATTCTTCTGAAGTGGCTTCTGCCCTGCCACATCTAGCAGGCATGCCTGGCCAGGACTAGCAGCACTCCAAAGGGACTCCTGCCCTAGGAAAGGGAGGAGATAACCCCAGATACCAGTATATCTGTAGTTTCTGCCCTTCCATGCACCTTCAGCTATGGCAGGGAAGCTAATTGCAGACAACTAGGTTGAGTGCTGACCCCACCCACCAAAGAGCCCATGGCGGCAGCAGCTGGGCCTCTCAGCAGTAAGATGAGTAAACCCTACTCAGTGCACCCATAGCAGACAAAGTTGGTCATTGCAACTTGGTGAGATGAAGGCAATCATGCCTCGGCCACAACAGAAAGGTGCCTGCAGCCCACCCAGGGCACACCCCTGGAAAGCCTGGTCCTGGTGACCAGAAGGGATTGTGCTATAGGACACCATGGGAACTTCTTTCAAAACTAAGATGTAGGTGACCTACCTAGTATGTAGAAACAAACACAGAGTGTCAAACAAAATGAGGAGACAAAGGAATAGGTCTCAAATGAAATCACAAGACAAAATCATGGACGAACTACATGGACTAGAGATAAGCAATAAACCCAATAAAGAGTTCAAAGTAATAGTCACAAAGATACTCCGTGGACTTGAAAAAAGAGGGGATAGAAAATATAAAGAAAGAACCAGAGTTGAAGCATACAATAGCTGAAATGAAAAAACATACTAGAGAGAATCAACAGCAGATTCAAGGATGCAGAAGAATGGATCAGTGATCTGGAAGACAGGGTAATAGAAAGCAACTAAGCCAAACAGCAAAAAATAAAAAATAAGAAATGAAAATAAGTGACATCATCAAACATAATAAGATTCACAATATGAGGATCTCAGAAGGAGAAGAGAGAGACAATAGTGCAGATCTGAAGAAACAATAGCTGAAAACTTCCCTTATTTGGGGAAGGGAACAGACATCCAGGTCAAGGAAACAGAGACCCTAATAAGAAGCCAAGGAGGTACATGCCAAGACACATAATAATTAAAATGGCAAAAAGTAGTGATAAAAAGCGAATCTTAAAAGCAGCAAGAAAAAGGAAAACAATTACACGTAAGGGAAACCCCATAAGTCTATCAGATTATTTTTTACCAAAAACTTTACAGGCCAGAAGATACTGGCATGATATATTCAAAGTTATAAAAGTAAAAAATCTGCAACCAAGAATACTCGACTCCAGAAGGTTAGTATTCAGAATCGAAGGAGAGATAAAGAGTTTCCCAGAGAAAAGTTAAAGGAGTTAATCATTGCCAAGCTAGCCTTACAAGAAATGTTAAAGGAACATCTTTAAGTGGAAAGACAAGATCACAACTAGTAGAAAATCATGAAAGGAAAACAATTCATAGGTAAAAGCAAACATATTGTAAAGGTAGTAGATCCATCACTTACAAGCCAGTATGGAGGTTAAAACACAAAATTAGTAAAGTCAATTATAGCTACAAAAATTAGTCAAGGGGTACACAAAATAAAAAGATGGGGCACCTGGGTGGCTCATTCAGTTAAGCATTCGACTCTTGATTTTGGTTTGGGTCATGATCTCAGGGTTCCGAGATCGAGCCCTGCATCACTCTCTGCGCTGAGCATGGAGCCTGCTTGGGATTTTCTCTCCTTCTCTCCTGCCCCTTCCCCACTCATATTCTCGCTCGCTCTCTTGCTCTCTCTCTCAAAATAAACATTTTTTAAAAAGATTTAAAACATGACATACATAAAACATGGATGGGGTAGCAAAATTTTAGTGCTTTTAGAATGTTGTTCAAACTTAAGTGGCCAACTTATTATAGACTGTTATCTACATAGGGTGTTATAAATGAATCCAGTGGTAACACCAGTTAAAAACCTAAAATATATACACACAAAAAAATAAAGAGAAAGGAATCCAAGGCTATCACTAAGTCACAAGAGAGGCGAACAAGAGGAAAGGAAGAGAAAAGAACTACAAAAACAACCCTCCCAAAAAAGTTAAATGGCAATAAGATATTTTAATGACTTCAAATGTAAATGAACTATACATGCAAATACACATATACACATACATAAGTATGTGTATATATTTAGAAAACATTACATTAAAAACGTTTTAAAAAACATAAATGGACTAATTGCCCTAATCAAAAGATACAGGGTGACTGAATGAATAAAAACACAAGACCCATATATGTGCTGCCTACAAGAGACTCAATTCAGACCTAAAAACACATACGGACTGAAAGCGAAGGGATGGAAAAAGATATTCCATGCAACAGGGGGAAAAAGAAAGCCAGTGTAGCAATACTTACATTGGACAAAATAGATTTTAAAGACTGTCACAAGAGACAAATAAGGACATTACATAATAATAAAGGGATCAATTCAGCAAGAAGATATAGCAATTGAAAATATCCATGCACCCAACATAGCAGCACCTAAATACGTAAAGCAAATAGTAACAGACATAAAGGGAGAAACTGACAATAATACAATAGCAGGGGACTTTAACACTCCACTTCCATCAACAGATAGAGGATCTAGACAGAAAATTAATAAAGGAACAGTGGCTTTGAAAGACACATTAGACCAGATGGACCTAACTGATATACACAGAGCGTTCTATCTAAAAACAGCAGCATACTATGTGCTAACTAATTTGGATGGAAGTTAAAAAAATAAAATAAAAATAAAATTAAATAAATAAGTAAATAAAATAAAAACAGCAGCATACACATTCTTTTCAAGTGCACACGGAACGTTCTCCAGGATCGATCACATTTTAGACCACAAAATAAGTTTCAATAAATTTAAAGACTGAAATCGCATCAAGCATATTTGCTGACCAAAATGATATGAAATTAGAAAACAATTACAAGAAAAAAAATACTGGAAAAACACAAACACATGGAGACTAAAACAACATGCTAATAAACAACCAATGGGTCAATGAAGAAATCAAAGAGGAAATTTAAAAAAAAATACACACACCTGGAGACCAACGAAAATGAAAGCACAAGGTCCAAAATCTTTGGAACACAGCAAAAGTAGTTGTAAGAGAGAAGGTTATAGCAATACAGGCCTACGTAAAGAAATAAAAATCTCAAATAATCTAACCTTACAGAACAAACAGAACCAAAGTTAGTGAAAAGAAGGAAATAATAAAGATTATGGTGGAAACAAATGAGACAAAAAAAAAAAAAAAAAAAAATCAATGAAACCAGAACTAGTTCTTTGAAAAGATAAACAAAATTGATAGACATTTAGCCAGATTCATTAAGAATAAAAGAGAGAAGGGGCACCTGGGTGGCTCAGTCAGTTGAGTGTCCAACTCTTGATTTTGACTCAGGTCATGATCCTTGCTGAGCGTGGAGACTGCCAAAGATTTTCCCTCTTGGGGCTTCCTGGGTGGCTCAGTTGGTTGAACATCTGACTTCAGCTCAGGTCATGATCTCACGGTTCGTGGGTTCAAGCCCTGTGTTGGGCTCTGTGCTGACAGCTCAGAGCCTGGAGCCTGCTTCGGATTCTGTGTCTCCCTCTCTCGCTCTGTCCCTCCCCGACTTGTGCTTTCTCTCTCTCTCAAAAATAAATAAACTTTTTATTTTTTTTTTTTTATTTTTTTTTTTATTTTTTTTTATTTTTTTTTTTTTCAACATTTTTTTAATTTATTTTTGGGACAGAGAGAGACAGAGCATGAACGGGGAGGGGCAGAGAGAGAGGGAGACACAGAATGGGAAACAGGCTCCAGGCTCCGAGCCATCAGCCCAGAGCCTGACGCGGGGCTCGAACTCACGGACCGCGAGATCGTGACCTGGCTGAAGTCGGACGCTTAACCGACTGCGCCACCCAGGCGCCCCTAAATAAACTTTTTAAAAGAAAGTTTCTCTCTCTCTCTCCCTCTGCCTCCTCCCTGACTTGCGCTCTAAAATTAAAAAAAAATTTTAAATTAAGAATAAAAGAGAGGAGCACCTAGGTGACTCTGTCGGTTAAACGTCCAACTCTTGATTTTGGCTCAGGTCATGAGTTTGAGCCGCACATTGGGCTCTGCACTGAGTGTGGAGCTTGGTTGGGATTCTTTCTCTCTCCCTCTCTGTCTCTCCACCGCTTTCTCGCTCTCTCTCAAAATAAATAAGTAAAACTTAAAAAATGAATAAAAGAGAGAGAACTTCAATAAAATCAGAAATGAAGAAATAGCAACACTACAAAATATAATTATGACACTAATATAAAATTATATGCAAAAAATTGGGTGTCCTACAAGAAATTCCTAGAAACATATAATCTTCCAAAACTGAATTTGGAAAAAATAGGAAATCTAAACAGACTGATTACTAGTAACAAAATTGAATTGGCAATCCAATCACTCCCCACAAAAAGTCAAGGACCAGATGGCTTCACAGGTGAATTCTGCCAAATATTTAAAGAACAGTTAGTACCTATTCTTCTCAAACTGTTCCAAAATCTAGAAGAATAAGGAAAACTTCTAAATTCATTCTATGAGACCAGCATTACCCAGATACCAATACCAGACAAAGACACTGCAAAAAAGAAAACTACAGGCCAATATCCCTGATGAACATAAATGTAAAAATCCTTAACACAACAATAGTAGCAAACCAAATTCAACAACATAGTTAAAAGGATCATTCACCACAACCAGGTAGGATTTATTCTGGGGATGAAAGGGTGATTCAATTCTTGCAAAATCAACACCATACATCACATTAACAAGAGGAAAGAAAAGAACCACATGATCATCTCAATAGATGCAGGAAAAGCATTTGACAAAACAACATCCATTTATGATAAAAGCTCTTGACAAAGTGGATTTAGAGGGAACATACCTCAACATAATAAAGGCCATGTATGACAAGCCTACAGCTAACATCATATTCAATGGTGAAAAGCTGAAACCATTGCCCCTAAGATCAGGAACAAGATAAGGATGTCCATTCTCACCACTTTTATTTAACATAGTACTGGAAGTTCTAGCTGCAGTAATCAGACAAGAAAAAGAAATAAAAGGCAACCAAGTTGGTAAGGAAGAAGTAAAACTTTCACTATTTGCAGAGGACATGATACTATATATAGACATTCCTAAAAACTCCACCAAAGGAGCGCCTGGGTGGCTCAGTCAGTTAAGTGTCTGACTTCAGCTCAGGTCATGATCTCGCAGTTTGTGAGTTCGAGCCCCGCATCGGGCTCTGTGCTGCCACCTCAGAGCCTGGAACCTGCTTCAGATTCTGTGTCTCCTTCTCTCTGCCCCTCCCCTGCTCATGCTCGCGCTCTCTCTCTCTCTCTCTCTCTCTCTCTCTCTCTCTCGGTCTCTCAATAATAAATAAAGCTAAAATTTTTTTTTTAACTCCACAAAAAAAACCCTATTAAAATAAATGAGTTCAATAAGGTTACAAGTAACAAATTTAACATACAGAAATCTGTTGCATTTCTATACACCAATAAGTGTATAGAAGTGTATATAAAAGTGTCAGAGAAATTAAGAGAACAATCTTGTTTATATCTGCACTAAAAAGAATAAAATACCTAGGAATAAGCCTAACCAAGGAGGTGAAAGACCCTCACTCTGAAAACTAGAAGCATTGATCAGAGAAATTAAAGACAACACAAATAAATGGAAAGACACAGTATGCTCATGGATTGGGAGGACAAGTATTATTAAAATGTCTATACTATCCAAAATAATCTACAGATTCAATGCAATCCCTGTCAAAACACCAATAGCATTTTTCACAGAAGTAGAACAAATAATCCTAAAATTCATATGGAACCACAAAAGACTGAGTAACCAAACCAATCTTGAGAAAGGACAAAGGTAGAGGTATTAGAATTCCAGACTGCATGATATACTACGAAGCTGCAATGATCAAAATGGTATGTTACTTGCATGAAATTATATGCAACGATCAATGGAACCGGATAGAAAGCCCATAAATAAACCCATGTCTATATGGTCAATTAATCTAAGACAAAGGAGGCAAGAATATACAATGGGGAAAAGACAGTCTTTTCAATAATAAAATGGTAGTGGGAAAATTGGACAGCTACATGCAAAAGAATGAAACTCAACCACTTTCTTATACCATGCATAAAAATATACTAAAAAATGGATTAAAGACCTGCATGTGAGACCTGAAACCATAAAACCCCTAAAAGAAAATGTGGGCAATAATCTCTTACATATCAGCTTTAGCAACATATTTATGAATAGGTTTCTGCAGACAAGGGAAACAAAAGAAAAAATAATTAGGACTATACCAAGATAAAAAGCTTTGGCTTAGGAAAATATACATAGAACTTATACAATTCAACACCAAATGAAACAAACAATAAGATTAAAAGGTGGACAGAGGACCTGAGTAGACATTGTTCCAAGAAGACATCCAGATGGCCAGACACATGAAAAGATACTCATTATCACTAATTATCAAAGAAATGCAAATCAAAACTAATGAGGGGCACCTGGGTAGCTCAGCCAGTTAAGTATGTGACTCTTGATTTCAGCTCAGGTCATGATCTCACAGTTCATGAGATCAAGCCCCATGTTGGCTCTGCACTAGAAGCATGGAGCCTGCTTGAGATTCTCATTCTCTCTCTCTCTCTCTCTCTCTCTCTCTCTCTCTCTCTCTCTCTCTCCCCCTTCCTCACTCATGTGCACCCTCTCTCTCAAAACAAATAAACATGAAATAAGTAATAAAACATTCTATTTAAAAAAACTACGGTGAGGGACACCTGGGTGGCTTAAGTCAGTTGAACAACTGACTTCCACTCAAGTCATGATGTCACGGTTCATGAGTTCAAGCATCATATCGGGCTCACTGCTATCAGATCCTCTGTCCCCCCCTCTTTCTGCCCCTCCCCTGCTCATGCTTTCTCTAAAATAAAAATAAAACAGGAAAAAAAAAAACCAACTACAATGAGATATCACCTCCCACCAGTCAGAATAGCTAGTATCAAACAGACAAGAAATACAAGTGTCGTTGAGGAGGCAGAGAAGAGAGAATCTTCATACACTCTGAGAATGTACTTTGGTGCAACCACTGTGGAAAACAGTATGGAGGTTCCTCAAAAAATTAAAAATAGAAATACCTTATGATCCAGTGATTCCACTACGGGGTATTTACCTAAAGAAAACAAACACTAATTCAAGGGGCAGCTGGGTGGCTCAGTCAGTTGAGTGTCTGACTCGTGATTTCAGCTCAGGTCATGATCTCACAGTTCAGGAGTTCGGGCCCTACATCCAGCTCTATGCTGACAGTGTGGAGCCTGTTTGGGATTCTCTCTCTCTCTCTCTCTCTCTCTCTCTCTCTGCCCCTCCCCTGCTCATGCTTGCTTTCTGTCAAAATAAATAAACTTTTTAAAAAACCACGAATTCAAAAAGATATGTGCATCCCTATATTTATTGTAGCGTTATTTACAATAGCCAAGATATGGAAGCAATCCAAGTGCCCATGGATAGATGAACAGATAAAAAAAGATGTAGTATATATATACACAATGGAATATTACTCAGCCATAAAATAGAATGAAATCTTGCCATTTGCAACATGAACGGACCCAGATGGTATTATGCTCAATGAAATAAATCAGAGAAAGACAAATACCATATGATTTCACTTACATGTGGAATCTAAAGAATAAAACAAACAGCAATAAGAAAAACCCCAAAGACTCTTAATTACAGCGAACAAATTGGTGGTTGCCAGAGGGAAACTGGGTGGGAGGATGGGTGAAATTGGTGAAGGGAATTAAGAGGTACAAACGTACAGTTAGATAAATAAGCTGTAAAGATGAGAAGTACAACATAGGGAATATAGTCAATAATATCGTAATAACATTGTATGGTGACAGTGACTACACTTGTCTTGGTTAGCACTGAGTTTTTTTAAATGGTATCATTAGAGGGAAGTGCTATACAGAAAGCAACTTGTGTAGTACCACATAGCTAGCCCTCTCTCCCAGCCTCCCCCCCACTCCCTTTTTTTAAACTTTTTTTTTTTTAATTTGAGAGAGAGAGAGAGAGAGAGAGAGAGAGAGAGAGAGAGAGAGAGGAGTTTCAAGCAGGCTCCATGTTCAGCACAGAACCTGGCGTGGGGCTTGATCTCATGAACCATGAGATCATGACCGGAGCTGAAATCAAGAGTCAGATGCTCAGCCAACTGAGCCACCCAGGCGCCCCCCTCTCCACCAGTTCCAAATACAATTTTATCACATCCCTACATTTGGGATACTGAGCGAAGCTTTGCTTAGTTTAATCATATTATTCTAGGGAAATGAATTGCAACCCTCCAAATGAATTTATGTGATCCTGATATTCATTTAATTCCAAATATTGTTAACCTCCCAGCCAGAAAGTCCTCAGAGCCACTTTAGGCACTTGCTCTTAAAATGTCCAGAGCTTCAGTTGCCCATTCAAATGGACTTAAATTCAACCATGAATTGTCCTTGACAGTCTAATTGGATGGATATATTTAGTAAATGTTCCTGCATTGAAAGCCATTCATGCATGTAAGAGGCATTCGTGGAGTGCCAGTCTTGGGCCAGGCAATCTGATGGGTAAAGGCTGGCCTACTCACTCCCCCTCCGTGCACCCCTCTGTGTGGGCTGGAAACGCCTGTCCTCTGTGAGTCAGCTGAGGTTGGCAAGTACGAGGCAGGTCACTTGGAGCATTCTGGAATTTCAATAAGAATGGTCATTTTTGCAGACATCAATGAGATCACTTAAAGCAGGATTTCCTTTATGCATCTTCTAGGACTGACTGGAACTCAGATTTCATGGAAGGCGCTCAGGATAGCAGGATAAAGTATGGATGGCCTAGAAAATTAGGTAGAGGTCTATGACTTAAAGCAGTGAATAAGGAATCACTTAAGGTGATTTATCCCCGATGTGGAATAAACAACATTGGATGTTTGGGGTAGGAAATTTGGCAGAGACATTAACATTACTTAGAAAGTGTGTGACAGCAGGAAGTGCTCACAAGGAGTTGCCTCTTTCAGTCATAGACTGATGGAGACCCAGCTCAGCAGCTTAAGATAGGAAAGGACAGGATTTCCCTAGAAAAAACTATAGAAAATGAGGAAATTTGTAGTATACAATATAGTATTTATTCAAACCGACACTATGGCTTCTAGGAGAGAAAGAGTGCTATGAAGATAGAAAGGTCGTAGTTATTCCAAGGGTTCTGAAAAGCACAGAGACCATGAACCAGAGGCCAATCTGCTGTCAGGTTACCAGCTTCCCCTCTTGGTGGTTCTAGGACCTTACAGAAGTTACTTGGCATCACTGACCCCCACTTCCTGTCTTTCTAGTTTGGGTTCCCTGATACCCACATTCTAATAATTCTTCAGTCTCACTGGGATTTCCAGGACCGGACACACACGACTTTCCACCAACTAGTCTTGCCCTCCTGTCTCCACTTTCTACCTTTCCCGGCATAGATTCCACAGTCTTTTTGAAGAACTTCAACCTTTTCTCTCCCCTCTCCACCCATCATACTAATCTAGGAAACCTCCAGCCTTGATAAACCCAACTCTGACTTCTGGGCCTGTACTCAAGCAGCTGATCAGTGCCGGAGAAAGGCCCACAGAACACTGACTGCCTTCACTTTACCTCCCCGACTACAGATGTGGGAAGTACCACACACGACATAAACCGATTTGCCTCTTACCATCCCTTTAAATATTTAGTGGGGGTAATCTCCTTTCCTGGAAGGGAGTCCAACAGACCTGTAACTTTTCTTCTCTTAGCAAACAGACAGTCCTACCCTCATTTTTGGTCCCAAACCCAGTCTGGCTACAGTGACAAGAATGTCCAGGCGTGACCTGGCGTGGAGCCTTCCCACCTGCCCCAGGTGGGAACGGCTTCTGGTAGGAAGCTTGCGGTGGGAAAGGGCTTCATCACTGTGCTCTCTCCTCTCTTCCCGCTCACCTCCTCCCCTATCCGTTAATCACTGTTGGGGACCCATTAGAGTGTAAGGTCGGAGGAGGAGGTGAAGGAGGAAGAGGAGGAGGAATAAAAGTAGTATGTGAATGAGTGCTCTTGAAAACTGGTCTCAAGCCCTTGGGTGCAAGTTGGCTCTCCAGTTGCTTCTGGTAGATGAAGAAAGCCAATGCTCTTGTGGTGCTCTGTTACTCAGAGGTTTCACATCACTGACACGTTTCTTCTTCGGTGAGCTGGACTCTGGAACGCACTTCTGTTCAGGTGGCCGTTTATGATTCCTTCCTCAGCCCTGGCACCACGTCTCAGCCTCTGTCCGCCAAGGTCTCCTCATCCCGCTAGACAGTGCCGTTGATGGGGACCCAAGGCAACACTACGACAGCTCCTCTCTAGCTTCTGGCACAGGAAACATTTGTATCTTCTTGCCTGGGCACATTCAGGCATGGGATCTGCCCCAGGGCAGCAAGATGCCCGTCAGACAGACCCCCTCCAGCCCTCCAGACTTCCACATCCACAGGCCGCTGCACTGGGCGTCCCCTTTTCCCAGGTGCCCCCCAGCCTCTTTGTTCCCGGCTTAGGTGGGTGCTTTTGAAGCCCCCTTCACTAGGCTGAGATTCCAGAGTGGCATCCTCCCACTCGGCTGCCAAAGAGGAGGGAGGACCCTCAGCTTGGCATCGGCAACACTGCCCCGAAGAAGACCCTTCACACGTCTCCTCTCTGCCTCCATTGTCTGGCAGAAGGTATGAGTTCTGGAAAAGATCCTTAGGTCACATTCTTTGTAGGTCTTCATAGGGCGACTTGGGCCCTCACTCTGGGATCTCCCGTCTTGCATCAGCTGTATCTTGTTGCCAAGTCAAGACTTCAACTTTAACAACTGGGTTCACTTAGCAGAGGCCTCAGCAACGCCCTCCCCCCCCCCCTCCCACCGCCCCACAGGAATCCTACAGTTCACCCATTAGCGTGTTGCCGGCTTTCCAAGACAACTGGAGAGTCGGGGCAAAGGTGCCTGAATTGCAGGGCTCTCTCCGCCCGCTTAGCAGTTGGCTAACCTCGGGCAACTTATTTAACTTCTCCGTGCCTTAATTTCCCCATCTGCAGAATGGGCTCAAAACGGCACCTACTTCTCAGCGGTAGGAGGGTGAAACGAGTGGACGCTAGCAAAGTGCTTAGAAGGCCACCTGCCGTCTAGGGCGCCCTCGGTGCCAGCTGTTACTACTCTCTGCCCTTTCTGGCAAGCAGGTGCAACTCCTCGCTGTCTCCTGATGGCTTTCCCTCCTTTGACCGAAAGAAGAAGACAACCGGAAAGGGAAGCCCTCCTCTTCCGGCCACCAAATCTACCGGCGTGCCTGCATCCGTGCGGATATTGTTTCCTTCCTCTGCCCGTTGAAACTATCCCTGCCAACCCCCCACCCCGCCCCAACCTGTGCTCGAGACGCCACCCCGTTTCCCTTCAGGGACTTGACCCCCCCCCCCCCCATTTCCAGTGCATGCAGAGAGAACTTTTAAAACAAGATCCCAAACAAACAAACAAAAACCACAACCACAACAACAAATCCCAAGCCCTTCCTCGACCCTGCATCCCTGGGCAGGCTCTGCAGAATGGAGGGAGGAAGAAAGGAGACAGCCCCCCATCTCCGCCATGGGGTTACGGAGAAAAGAATGACCTAATAAACAACGTCAAGTCCTGAGCACAGCACCTAGCTTACAGCAAGCGCATAAACGTTAGCTAGTGTTCTTGGTGCTATTATTATGGTAAACTTTCCTGCTGTGCTTGCTGCCAGAAGGGAATCTCTTCAAAAGCCATTTTTAGGCAACAATTAGGAATCCAAACCCGAGGCACAATTCACGTAAGTCACTTCAATATTTGCCTATATCGTAGCCTCTTCCCGCTTGATCAACCAGACGCCTCCGTCTTCTGCCTGCCGGCTGGCAAGTTCTCATGGGCTCGCGCTCTCCCTCTTAATATTTTTTTTCATTAACGTGTCCGCCAGTCTCTCCTGACCAGGAGAAAACGCTTGGGCACAAAAGTAGAGGCCCTTAGGGACAAGTCCTCCCTCCAGGTTGGGGCCGCCCTCCCTGCTATCTCGGCCCCAGCACGGGTGGTCTGGGCGGAGGCGTCGAGGCCCCCAGGATTAGCGGGTTCCAGGCCTAGATTTTGGAGTGCCGGCAGAGCAATCTCGCCTGGAGGCTCCTAAAGCCGGTGTGGCATGACCCCCCTCCCCCACAACTCCGATACCTGCCCTGCTAGGTTTTCTCAGGCTTACGTGGAGAAACCTTCCGACTCCGTTCAAATCGAATCCAAAGCCATTCAAACCAGAAGTAGCTGAGAAATTATATTCAAGATAAGCTCTCCGAGTGCCCTCTCCTGCCTAAGTCAAGAAGCAACCCAGTGCGGAGCGAGCAGAATTCTAGGAAAGGAAGCAGCGGGGGCCCCAGGCCAGCACTCACCTGCACCGACTGAAAGCTTGGGGGGCGGTCTGGGCTGAGCCAGGGTTACACCTACCGCCCCAGGCTGCCTCCCTTAAAAGTGAGAAGGGCTCTACTCACCACACCTGGGTTTCTTGCCACCTTTAGGGAGTTCCTTGATTGGGTCCGGTCACCTCTGGCCTGATCATTCCATCACCTTGATTCGATTGCGGGTGAAATCTCCCCCAGCATACCAGTGACGGTGGGAGCTCACCGGATTATTTTAAATCCACTGAACTCATTTCCTTTAACTGTCCAGTGCCGGCTGGGTTCAAGTGAAAGGCAGGGCGCCTCTGCTCCCCGGGTAAGGCCACAAGATGCAGGTGCTCTGAGGAGTCATGGGCATGTCAACTCCAAGCCCCTGACTAACCGCTTCCAATCACACGACTGAAGTTGCCTACTGTCCCCTGTTTGGATACAAAAAGTCCCTATTTGGGGCACCTGGCTGGCTCAGTCGGTTAAGCTTCTGACTTCGGCTCAGGTCATGATCTCTCATTTCGCAAGTTCCAGCCACGCATGGGGCTCTGTGCTGATGGCTCAGAGCCTGGAGCCTGCTTCGGATCCTGTGTCTCCTCTCTCTGTCCCTCCCTGCTCACGCTCTGTCTCTGTCTCTGTCTCTCTCAAAAATAAACATTAAAAAAAAAAAAAGAAACAAAAGGTCCCTATTTTACCTCTCTGATCATTCCTTTCATCTTAAAACACTCTCTTGCCGTGGGCCCCATGACACCCCGTGCTCCTGGGTTTCCTTCTGCCTCTCAGGGTGCTCATCTCCAGTCCGCTTGGTGGACTCCTCAGTCTGTCTGGGGCCATAAATGCTGTTCCTTGCTCCTAGGTGCTGTCCCTCCTCCCTTAATATCCCTTTTGAAGGGTATATGTTTGTAGACACCTCTCAAATGGCACGCATCGCTCAGTTCTCTCTCTGAGCTCCTGGAGGACACCCAAATGTCAACCCATGTCCTACAGTGCACTTGATTCTTTTTTTTTTTTTTTATTTTTTTATTTTTATTTTTGGGACAGAGAGAGACATAGCATGAACGGGGGAGGGCCAGAGAGAGGGAGACACAGAATCGGAAACAGGCTCCAGGCTCTGAGCCATCAGCCCAGAGCCTGACGCGGGGCTCGAACTCACAGACCACGAGATCGTGACCTGGCTGAAGTCGGACGCTTAACCGACTGCGCCACCCAGGCGCCCCAATTCTTAATAGCTCAAAGCTAGGACCCTCCACCTGCCCATTCTTTGTCCCGTCAGACAAACCTGCTCTTTTTTTTTTCTTAATTTTTATTTATTCTTGGGAGAGAGAGAGAGAGAGAGAGAGGGAGGGGCAGAGAGAGAGAGGGACAGAGAGAATCCCAAGCAGGCTCCATACTGTCAGCACGGAGCCCGATGTGGGGCTTGACCTCACGAACCGTGAGATCATGACCTGAGCCGAAACCAAAGTCAGACACTTAACCGACTGAGCCAGCCAGGTGCCCCTCACCTGCTCTTCTAATCTTCCCCATCCACCCTGCTGCCTAAGCCAGAAACTCGAGTGCTAAGCTTACCTCTCCCTGTATCTCGCTCCCAACGAGTCAGTAAGTCCTGCCCATTCTGCCTCCTTAATTCATCTCAGATGGCCCCCTCCATGCTCACCCCCGGCACAGCGGAGACCAGTCTAGATTCTGTGCGATAGCTTCTTCCCTGCACTCCTTGCTTCCTCCTTTGGTGTAGTCCACACGCGGGATCTGAGCAGTGTTTCTAAAATGTGATTCTAGCCATGCCTTTCTCCTTCTCAAAAGCTTTCCGAGCCTCCTACATTTCACGGGATAAAGTCCACTCTCTGTAAGGTGGCTTATGGAGCCCCACCAGGAGAGACCGCAACTCAGCTCTTTGGCATCTCTCTTGCAGAAACTCCCTAAAACCTCCACTGGCAATGACTGTGTCACCACAGAGTGCTCTCTCGATGCCAGATCTTCTTCTGTGTCGTTTCTTTCCCCCGGATGTTGCTGCCATAACAACCCCACGTCTTTAGCTCTGCTAATTCTGCACCTCTCCCCTCCCCCTTAATTTTGGGGCCCAGGCAAGGACTCCTGATGTGATCTGGCCACAGTGCAGCCTCCACTCCAGCCACGTGCATCCCGCTCTCAGTCTCCTTATAGGTGTCCCCTGGGAAGTCTCTGTCTCTTTCCAGAGCCACCGAGTCTGGCTTGGCACCCTTCTATGTGCTTCCATGGCACCCTGGGCCTCCCCTATCGGCAATTTTCACAGGGGTTTCTGATGACCTTTTGCTCGTGTCCCGTCAGATGGTAACCATTTTGCGACCACAGAGCGCTGTTGTCCTGCTGGCTCCGTTTTTCTGGAGAGCCATGATGAATACGGTCTATTAGGAGTTCAGGAGTTCATGCACACACATACAAACAGAAATAGGACAGGGTTCACTGATAAAGCAGAGGTTCTGCTCCGAGGTGGGAGGCTTAGTACTCCTATCACCTCCCGCTTCTGCCCTGAATCAGAGGAATAAAAGAAAAAAATATTTTTTGGGGCGCCTGGGTGGCGCAGTCGGTTAAGCGTCCGACTTCAGCCAGGTCACGATCTCGCGGTCCGTGAGTTCGAGCCCCGCGTCAGGCTCTGGGCTGACGGCTCAGAGCCTGGAGCCTGTTTCCGATTCTGTGTCTCCCTCTCTCTCTGCCCCTCCCCCGTTCATGCTCTGTCTCTCTCTGTCCCAAAAATAAATAAAAAACGTTGAAAAAAAAAAAAGAAAAAAAAAAAAAGAAAAAAAAGAAAAAATATTTTTTTAAAGTTTTTATTTATTTATTGTGGGGGAAAGAGAGAGCAAGCACAAGTGGAGGAGGGCAGAGAGAGAAGGAGGGAGAGAGAGAGAGAATTCCAAGAAGACTGCACCATCAGCACAGAGCCTGACGAGGGGTTTGATCTCACGAACCGCGAGATCATGACCTGAGCCCCAACCAAGAGCCAGAGGCTTAATTGCCTGAGCCATCCGGCCTTTCTTCCTCTGGAAGACCCTCAGAAATGGCTACTATTGGTATCTTGGTTTAAAGAAGAGGTGCTCAGGGGCACCTGGGTGGCTCGGTCGGTTAAGCCTCTGGCTCTTGGTTGGGGCTCAGGTCATAATCTCACGGTTTCGTGAGTTCAAGCCCCGCATCAGGCACCATCTGGCAGCACAGAGCCTGCTTGGGATTCTCTGTCTCCTCTCTCTCTGCCCCTCCCCTACTTGTGCTGTCTCTGTCTCTCTCAAAAACTTAAAAAAAAATTTTTTTTTTAAATCTATTATAATACTGGGAACCAAGAAGGGGTTTCCTTGATGGACCAGAGACGATTAGGAATCCCTGAAAGCCAGAGCTAGATTGGCTAACAGGGACACATCAGCGACAAAGATGAGTGTGTGAGAATCCCACACATTTGAGGAATTCTAAAATCATAAAAGAAAGAGGCACAACGGAGACAGGAGGGGTGGTTGTGGCTTCTGTCATTACATCCACGTCCCCTTATATGCCCGTCCCATTTCCCCAAGTGGTCATTTAATGACAAGAGCACAGAACCAGGTGTCCGGATTCTGGTTCTGGGACTGTTCCAAGGCCGTGTGGCCCTGGGCAGCTGTCTATCTCTCTCTGGGCATAGTTTCTTCTTCCTTAAAATGGAGGTAACACGCCTGCCCTGTGACATTCTAGTGGGACAGAGTGAGAAAAGTATGGGAACAGCTAATGCAATGACCAGAGGGAAGCTCTAAACTCTCCTTCATTCCTTCTTCTGCTCCAGGACCTTCTTCCCCGGCTCCCCATACCCAGGCCTGGATGGGAGCTCAGTGGTTTCTCGGTGAGTGGGTCAGTATTGCTTTTCATTTCATGTTCAATCTCTTTCCTTGGCATATGCAGCAGGCTTTCTCATGGTAGGGAGGTAAGGGGCTTCTTCTAAATTCCGGCAATGCCTGGACAGGAGCAGAAGGCGCCTGTCAAGGCTCCTTCCAGGATGATAGAGAGTGGCCACCTCCCTTGTGGGCCACCTAGGGCGGACCCTAATGGGCAGAGGGGCCCCCGCCACTCCCTGGAGAGCCCTGTCCTATGACCCACTGCCAGTCTGCCTAGAACTGGTTTTATGAGCTCTGGATTGGGTTCTGCCCACACCATGTCTCTAACTGACTGGTGGGTGATTTGGGACAACCCTCTGGGCCTTTGGTTCTTAATTTGTCAGGTGGAGAAAGCTGTACTCGAGGATCTCAAAAGTGCCTTCCAAGTCAAAATGTTGTAGAATCTTGGACTCTCTTTTGACAGAGTCGGAGTCACAATGGAATCAAGCAAAGAAAGAATACAGAACGCTGAGGCCATCATACAGACCCTCATTTCTCAACTGCGAGCCATGCAGAAGAAGCTGCCTGGCCTCACTCCTGCTCAGCGTCCTCTTCATCGCACTCATCCTGCCCCCTCCCTGCCCCCTGTCCCGCCTCTTGTCCCTGTGACTTCCCTGCCTCTCCAGCCTATGCCTGCCTCGGTCACCAGTTACTCAGACCAACCTGGTTCTCTTCCTACCTCATGCCCAGACCACCTGCCTCCTCTAATGGGTTTCACCCCTTCCCAGTTCCCTGCCTGGGGCCCTTCCACCCTTGCCTGTCCCCCTGCTCCTCCCACCACCCGCCTCCCCCCTCTCTCTGTCACCTGCATCCGCCGCCCCTTCCGACTGGCCCCCCTCTCCTTCCACCCCTCTCCCGTTACCCCTGCCCCTCCTCCTCACCCTACTTCTTCCCCCACCTTCATGGGCCTTGGGCCCAGATAGGCCTCCCCTGCTCCTGCTAGGACATCTGCCCCCAACCAGCCCTCACCAGGCCTGATGATTCCCACACTCCATCATGGAAGCCTTGCGTCCCTCCCAGAACTCCTGGGAAGGTGATGTCCAGCATCCTGGTGACATGGTGAACATGGGGGGCACTGGATGATGACCAGCAGGCACACAACCAGGAGGGGCACTTCCCTCAGGTAAAGGTCTCTTTCCCCCATGTCCTGGTTATCTTGCTGCCTGAGGATAGCAAATGCCTCCATATCCATTCCTTACATCATATAAAAATGAGGATCTTATTATTTTTACTTAAGAGACTCCACAGGGAATAGAGCTTGGGGAAGATTGCTGAATTCTGATGGTCGTTGTTCATCTCAACACTTAAGTCATGGACACCCACACACACACAGGTATCTGTGCACACCCCCAGGTCCAGGTCACCAGAGATCAGCACGGGAGGTCCAGGCAGCTTTGGCCTGATGATGGTGTGAATGGAATGTTCCGAGACGCTCTGTTTTCCAGCCCTTTTACGCAGTCTGAAAAACTTGGTTCTGATCTCTCAGTTTGCTTCTGTATCATGTTGATTGGTTGAGGTCCATTTGGTCATAGAAGACCTTTCTCCTGGGATAAGGAAACTCTGTTTTCAAGTTTGTTTGTTTAGAGAGGCAGAGAGGCAGAGAGAGAGAGAGAGAGAGAGAGAGAGAGAGAGAGAGAGAGAGAATCCCAAGCTGGCCCTGAGCCCATCACAGGGCTCAATCCCAAGAACCATGAGATCATGACCTGAGCCAAAATCAAGAGTCAGACACTTAACCAACTGAGCCACCCAGGTGTCCTGAGGAACCTTTTTTTTTTTTTTAACACCAGGAGCAGAGTCAGCTGAGTTAATCATTCTCTTGGGTTCCCAACATGCTTGTATCATTGGCCTGAGAAAGGCCCCTCTCGTGTTCTATTTATTCACTTTTATGCCCATTTCTCACTTCTTTCCTCATGTAAACACTGCTCAAAATATTTTGACAGGTATGTGTATGTATTCTCACAAAATCTGTGGTGTTATTTTGTGAGCTGTATTTTTAATTTTCATACATGAGATTAGGCACTAGGTTTCATTCTGTTTGCTTTCACCCAGCACTCTATTTTCAGGATGTGCCTACGTGTGTGTGTGTGTGTGTGTGATCTCTGCTTCTAGCTTCTGCACTGTCTCCTGCCGAGCTTCTCCCCCAGAGGATGCTCATCCATTTCCCCAGGGACAGTCACACACCCCCCAACGCTCTGACTCTTCACCACTGTGGACAATTCCAAACCAACCGTCCTTGTATAGGCCCCCTTGTGACGCCATGTGAGAGTTCTCAGGGATGGGTGCCCAGCACTGAGAGACTGAGTTAAAGGGCCTCATCTTCCATCATTCACAAACAAGTGTTCTTGTTGGGATGAGAAACTGTTCATTAAATATTATTCATAAAGTGAGTTCAGTAAACTCCTTCTGGGCCATCTATGCCCAAGACCTAGGAAGTGAAATGATTTTATGAAACCTATAAGAGGACTTTTGGCCTTTAATAACCAGCCTACATTTCACAAATTTTCCTGGATCTCAGGTGATGGGTTTTTTTTTTTTAATCAGTTTCTGGAGTTTCGAGGCAAGTGCACACGCATATGAATCAAGACTGTAGACACTCTACTTGACCGCCAGCACTGGCCAACATTAGCTATGGGTCAATGCCTCATTGTTGGCCTTTATTTACAAAAGAACTGCTTGTTGGACATCTTCTGCAACGTCTTTGCCATTTGTTCTTGTAATTTTGAGTATTACTAATTACAGTCGTTGCTGCTCTATGCCAGTCCATAATGCCTCACACTTTCAGAAGCTGTTGGGATCTTTGGTAAGTTCCTTTTCCTCAAGAAGATTACTTTCCCTGTGTCCCTAATCCTTGTCTGGTTGGTTGGCCAGTCTCCCTTGGTAACTGTCCTCTTATACCACCTGGGATTATGGCTAAACCATGGAAGATGTGGGACTGGTGATGGCCGAGCCGGAAAGAATGCAGGGGCCTGCCCTCAGAGAGACCATGGATGGGGGGTCCTGGGTAACTTCCTTCCAGGTGCACCATCTCATCTGTATCCCGGAAAAATCCAGAAAAGTCCTCTGTGACCACCAAGGCTTTCACATGCTGAGAACGCACCTTTTGCAGGAAGAGGGAAGGTTTACAATGTTTGTATCAAAGCCATGATCTTTTCAAGTGGCCCTCACCCTGAAATGTACAAGGCAGCATTGCTAAATGTATATGCCTAGGGAATCACTACCACATCCAGATATAGGATCGCCCCCAAATGTTTTTATGACCCTTTGCAGTCAATACCATCCACCCCAAATCCTCAGGAAACATTGATTGGCATTTTATCCCTGTAGATTAGTCTTGTGTGGTCAGGAATTTCATATAACGGGATTTACCCTTTCGTGTCTGATTTCATTCACTCCGTATGCTGTTTTTGCCATTCATCGATGTTATTTTGTCTATCAGTAGTTCATTCTAGTTAGTGCCGAACGGGATCCCGTTATATTAATACATCAAATTGTTTTTCCATTGCACTTGTTGCTAGGTGTGACAGTTATCAATTTGTTGCCTCTCAACTCCAAATCTACCCTTCATTACCTGCTCCGCAGTAGTAAGATAGCTCTTTGAAGCATTTCTCACTTGCATCGAGAACAATATTGAGCCATGGCAGTAGATGGCGCTGGAGGGACGCGGCAGGAGGAAGAAACTTCCCTTCCGGGGCCCAGGGCGCTTCTGTCTGCTTCAGCTCCTCTGACTGCACCTGCTACCAGAAATGAACTTGTGGGCACATCCTCTGCTCTGCCCCAGCTATGCATCCAGATGTGGGCTCACGGCCTCAGGCCTAGCCCAGTGCCCACTTCACTACGGCCCACTTCATGGACTCTGCAAACCTCAGGCCTCACATGCCCTGCTGGAGAACAGACCACCGACTCCCCTGGACACCAGCCTGCCGGCCTCAGCCCACCGGCTCCCGGCGGGAGTGTTTCCAGGGGCCGTCCAGACACGGGCACAAGCACCCCAGGCCTTCACCACGCTGCCTGTAAGTAGGTTCCTGACTTGGACTCTCCCAGGGCACTCCCCGCCAGCCTCTGCCACCAGCAACCCAGAGGGACATTTGATGCTGACCTGGAGACCATCGGCCAGGCCTTGCACATTTTTCAACAAGGTGTGAATCCCAGCTTGAAGGAGAGGACCCTCTTCCCATCTGTTCCCTCCTTGGATACTCTCCTGCCTTAGAAGGTCCTGTACAGTTCTCTTAGGGCTACTCCACTGCTAAGGTAATAATTTTTACAATTAAATTTCCTGTATTCAAATTACCGTGTGGTTCCTGTCCTCTGATTGAACCTTGACAGATATGTTAGACATTTGTATGGTTTCAGTTTTTTGGCTATTATGAATAAAGCTGCCGTGAACATTTTTGTCTTTGGGTGGACATATGTGGTCATTTTTCCTGATAAACACCCAGAAGAGGAATTGCTGGGTCATGTGGTAAGTGTGTAAGATATTTAAGGGAAATTGCCCAACCACATGCCAAAGTAGTTGTACCATTTAATATTTTCAGCCAAAGGCCTGCTCACCTCCATGCCAGCACCTTCACATTGCCAGTCCTTCATTTCAGCTATTCTAGTGGCTATGCAGCTCCCTGACGCATAATGGTGATGAGTGGGTTTTTAAAAAGTGTTTATTTTTGAGAGAGAGAGAGAAAGAGTACAAGTGGGGGAGGGGCGGAGAGAGAAGTGACACAGAATCCAAAACAGCTCCAGGCTCTGAGCTGTCAGCACAGAGCCCAACGTGGGGCTTGAACTCACGAACCATGAGATCATGACCTGAGCCGAAGTTGGTCGCTTAACCGACTGAACCACCCAGGAACCCCTTTAAAAAATTTTTTAAAGGTTTATTTTTGAGAGAGAGAGAGAGAGAGAGAGAGAGCTCATTTTATGAGCAGGGAGGGGCAGAGAGAGAGGGAGACACAGGCTCCAGCCTCTGAGCTGTCAGCACAGAGCCTTGGCTCAGGGCTCGAACTCACGAATGCAAGATCATGACCTAAGCTGAAGTTAGGTCATGGGTGGCTGCTTAACCGACTGAGCCACCCAAGCACCCAGATGGTGCGTGTCTTTTTATGTGCCAATTGGCAATTTGTATATCTTCTTTTGTGATACATTTGTTCTGACCTTTGGCCCGTTTTTACTTTGGTTCTCTTATGAAACTATCATTTTATTAGGAGTCTTAATGGTGTCTTTTAAAGAGATTTTAGTTTTGATGAAATCCAATTTATCTTTATATTTCAGGGTTAAGTGCTTTTTATGTTCTAAGATACCACTGCCTACCATAAAGTTATGAACATTTTTCCCCACATTTTCTTCTAGAAGTTTTCAACTTTTATGTTTAGGTCTATGACCCATTTTGAGTTAGTTTTGTGTACAATGTGGAAGGTCAAGATTCATATTTTTCTATGCAAATATCTGGCTGCTGTAGCTCCATTTGTTGGAAAGATTACTTGGCATCTTTGTAAAAGTCAATTGGCCATGCATAAGTCTATTTCTGCACACTGTTCTGTTCCATTGGTCTATAGGTCCATCCTTCCACCAATACACCAATACAATGTTACTTTATGTAAGTCTTAGGTAGCATAATTCTTTCAACTTGGTTCTTCTTTTTCAAAACTGCTTTAGCTATTCAAGGTCTTTTGCATTTCCAAATAAATTTTAGTCAGTATGTCAATTTCTTCAAAAAGCCTGTTGGGACTTTTACTGAAAGTGCAATGAATCTGGTGATAAATATGGAGAGAATAGACATCTTCATAATTGTGTCTTTCAATCCATGAACATGGTATGACTTACTCTCCATATATTTAGTCTTTTAGTTCTCTCACACCACACGTCTCTGACCATTCCTCTGCAATCATATCTCACTTTGATGACAGCTGGGAAAAGTTTTCCACTTTTAAGGACCCAAGTGATTAGATTGGGCCCACCCAGATAACGCAGAGAGCGGAAGTGGAAAAGAAATGAAAGACAGAACCCTGGGAAGCACTCGAGCTCATATAGTGAGCCTGGCCTCATGACCCTTCTCTCAAGAGAGGGTGCCCCCTGGAACTGCAAGGCCACGGGCCAGAGCCAAGGCAGTGGTCATGCTGGAGGACCCTTGGGGTGGAGGATGCCAGCCTTGCCCCTGGCAAGCATGCGACATTGGGACACTTCCTTTACCCATCTCCCGTACCCATAGACCCAGCCCCAGGAGGACAGTGACACTGGCCAGAAGTGACTAAATGTTAACATACCTTTCTGTCCCTTCCTGACAGGGAGGGGAAGGGGTGCTCGAGGGGTCAATGGTTGCTGTAGTTCACAGGGTGGAGGTCAACTGCTATGTTTACTGCTGGTATCGAGTGGCTGAAATAAACAAGACTGTCCCCACCATATGCATGAGCAGAGCTCCTGGACCTGAGAGCTCAGAAAGCAATGTATGAGGGGTCAAAAACAGTGGCCTTAGCTCCACATTACCTTCCCCTCTATTTGACTCTGGGCATCCCTTGTGGAGTCTGTGGGGAGAGAAGGCTTTGAGGGCCTGTAAGCAGGAACCCTGGGAGACAGCCAGGAAGCTGCCCGGCCCAGTCCCATTCCATGGCCCACGGACATCCCTGTGGCAACAGAGTCCCCGCACAGGACTCAGAGACCCAGGTCGAGGTTTCAGGCCCTTTTCCGAGACGTACTGCCCTCTCCTGCCTCTCAGCCTTCACATCGTCCTCCTCGTTTTAGTCACCTGGAACCCGGTTTTCTCTCTCGCAGAATTAAGAACCGTCTTCAGAAGGCAACACATGAAACCATTTTCAAACTGACTTTAATCTTTTTTTTTTTTTTTTGCTGCCCAAATATTGTACATGCAGAAGCCATGTGAAGAATTTTCTCCTCAAGGGAACTGGCAAGAATGTTGGATGAAACAGCCGGCAGTCCTCCCAGCCGTCCACCTGCCACCTAGGAGCCACAGCAAGTTTGGGAAGATGGTACGCATAGAAAATGTATAGAGCGCAGATATAAAAGGCTAATTGCTTCTTATCTAAACAGTGTGCTTGTCAGTCCCTATCAGCTATCTCTTTCTTTGCAGGATGCATTTGGAAATTCTAAAAAAGGGGTTCCTGCCTCCTGTGAATTTACATTCTAAAGGAGTGGATGGAATAATCAGGCCAACTTTTCCTAAGGAAGCAGCCACTCTGCCTGCGGAGATGATGTCTGGTGAGAGATTCTGGAGAGAGGAACGGTTTTAAGAAGCAAAATACTTTGACGGGAAGTAAGTGCCCTCTCTCCTCCCATCAGAGACCATTGCCTTCAACGTCCTCAGGTGTTCAACTCTCCCACGGATGTCATTCTAGAAGCAGAAATGAGGACTGACCCGGTCTCATCTGCTGGTGGGGATACTGACCTACGCAGGGCGCAGCTGAGGTTGTGACATCACATCAGCACCGTGAAAATTGTCCGTTGTAGACAACCCTTAATTATTTCTCATCATTATGCAAGAAGAAAAGAGGGAGAACAAACCACGAAGAGGGGCAAGCAGAGTCTGTTAGGATTCCCAGAGTTCTTGTCAGAAGCAGCATCTGGGCATGGACGGATGAGGACCTGCACCCAGTTGGGGCACGAGGGGCTGGAAGGTTCCGGCCCGTGGAACCAGGTGCACCAGGCTCAAAACCCTCCTCAGCTCCAGATCAGACTTTTAAAACCTGGAAGGAACCATGCAGCAACTAGCAAATGCTCTGATTTTGCGGATGAGGAAGCTGAGGCCCGGAAAAGAGAGGAGTCTTGCCCAAGGTCACAGTTTTGGACAAAACTGTATGTAACAGCCTTCCATTCCCTGTAACCAGCCGTCCAGGCCATTGACCCGTGGGGCGGATGCTCTGCTGCCCAGGGATTCCCAGGGCCCATTTCTGTTAGCCAAACTCTCTGGGCCCCAGTCTCGCGGACCCTTCCTGACAACGGGGTGGACTCCTTGGGGTGGGGGTGGGGGGTGGGGACCAGGGCCCCTGGCCTTACTGGCTAAGTGTCCAACTAGAGCCCCGGAATGTTTTCCCAAAGCAGTAACGCACTTTTCAACAAGCATCGCCCCAAGCTAGTCTAGGCCCCTGACAGAATTCTCTTACTGGTGTGGTTCTCCTCACAGGCACAGCCACGCTGGGCCCACAAAAGCCCGAGCTCAGGGTTGGGGGAGGGGGGGAGAAGGAGTTGCTTTGCTACATGGAAAGATTAAGCCCTTTGTCAGAGAACAAGGTCCCACCATCAGGCACGCCAACACCTGCGGCCCAGTCGGTGCCCGGGGGGAGACCGAGTTGCTCTCTTTGGCATCACCGACATTGCTCTGAGATGCTCAGGCACTCTCAAAATAACCCTTTCCCAGCCAGACCAGGCCAATCCAGCCGCCATCAGGCCTCGCCTGATTGGGCGGGACCCCCCTGCCTTCAGTCGCGAGTGTTTGGTTTTGCCCCGTCCTCTTCTGACCTGAGTGAAAAGCAGACTTGAGGGAGAAGGCAGGGGGCAGTCTACACGCCCATCGCTTCCCTCTTCGTTCAGTGAGAGAGAATCCGGTACAGGAAGCAGCATTTTAGAGAACCTCTTTGCGGGCCAGGATATTGGAGAAAACGGCGAGGAGAGGGAGATATAGGGAGGAGTCGGGCCGGGAGGCAGGCCTCTTCTTTTCCGGCTCCTTGCAGACGCCGCGGAAACGCTGCTGGACAACCTGGCCCGGAATGGTACACCATCTCCCGCGCCCAGGCGGGGGGCACCTCGTCTACACCATCAACAAAGGCAGCCATTTCTTGCACAGAGTTTGCACAGTGCAGGAAGCAATCAGAGACACAGAAGAGCGGCCTTACTGAAGCTCTGCTGCTTTCTGGGCCGAGGAAGAGAGGGAATGGGAGGCAGCGGGAGCCCCGGAGTCCCAGGGTGGGGGAGGAGCTCAGCGTCTCCTGGGCAGCAGGGCGAGGAGCAAGAGCCCTGGTCGCGGGTCAGGGCTCCTGGTAACGCAGTCTAAGATTGTGCTACATTTCATTTCCAAAGACGGACCCTTGGAGGTCTCTAGTGTCTTTAAGGGGTGGGGGAGGGGCCTGCTCTCCTGGAGGCTGGCCCTGGCAGGCGTCATGCCCCTGGGAGAACCGGCGATCCCACCAGCGATGGGCTACACGGGTGCCCTCTCTCTGGAGCCCCGGGGCTCTGCCTCAGCCCCCTGGAATGCTGGCATGCCCCAGAGGGCCTCCTTTAGCCCACCACTCCTTTCCTGGGAGAACTGGGAGGTGGAAGAGACCGCATGGGGAGTCCTTTTGGAGATGGTTCTTCCCTGAAGGATCAAATCCCCCTTGTCAAACCTAGACTTGGCCCCGTTTACTGGAGCCTGATTCATACCAAAGGCCCTCAGACCTTCCTGTAGGGAAGGAGTCTAAGAAGGAAGTAGGACACATGGAGCAGAGCAGAAACGTGAAGACAGATGCTCTGAATCATCCGTCACGGTTCCTGCCCACAGCCCAGCAATGCCGCGGGGCCACCCCCATCTCTGCCACATCCTCCACGAATCCTGCCTGAGCAGAGGAAGGGGAATGGCAGAGTCCCATCCTGTACTCAGCTCTGGGTTTCACCTGGGGTGAGGAGGCCTTCAGAGCCAGGAGGCTGTACCTGGCAGCGAGTCGGTCCCAGTTCAGGGAGAATTCTGGAGGAGATGGTTCCTTCCTTCCCCACCATCCTCTCCTCAAAGATGCTGCCCTCCCCAGGGAAGGACAGGAGTCTCACTAGTGCTCCCTCCCCTCCTGGGACAGGCTCGCTCCCAAACGGTTTCTCAGACAAACCCCTGGATCCAGGAGGGCGAGAAACAGACCCTTAAATCCAGCCATTCACCGTCACACACACATCAGTCTCATGTGAC
The DNA here is from genome assembly GCF_028018385.1 of Neofelis nebulosa. Classification (NCBI taxonomy): domain Eukaryota; kingdom Metazoa; phylum Chordata; class Mammalia; order Carnivora; family Felidae; genus Neofelis; species Neofelis nebulosa. The sequence goes on along the minus strand of NC_080783.1, from coordinate 190,806,880 downwards.
CTCACCATCATGGGGGGCGGGGGGGGAGGGAATCCACTGGGGATTAGTAACTTATTTGGTGCCAAGGGTTAAAAAGAATAATTCCCTAAGGTCTACCCGGGGAGGATTGCTTCCCGCTAGAGAGGTGGGAGAGTGAGTGGCCCAGCTCTTGGGCAGTTTTGGCAGCTAGGGACTGTAGGCAGGCCCAAGTCACCACACGTCAGGCCCCATCTCTGGCTAGAAGTTCCACGGTGCTAACCAACCCTCCCCCAGAGGTGAGGGCATCGTTGCCTGCAGCTACCATTGCTCTGCGGGCAGCCCTCCACCTTCTCTGTCTTCCTGGGCCCCTAGAGGAATGAAGGTGATACCCCTCAGTGATATCCCCCGTTCCCTGGGGATGACTGTGTGGTCTGGGTATCACCACTCAGTGCTACATCAGCAAATGTCTACACTATCCTGTGGATCGCTACGAATCCCACCATTCCAAAAGTGTAGAGTACGTTCACACCGTCCTGAGGGAGGCCGCTCTGAAGGTGAACACCTCACGGACAAAACAAAAAAATACCCTTTTGTGAGCGAGTTTCCTCCCTTTCCCGACCCTAGGGTCAAAGAGTAGAGCCCTTCACCTTATTTTTAGAAACATGAGAAATGCATGCATTACCCAGTCCCGACAACGGGAGAGAATTTCTGCCTAGAGAGAAAACTCGACCCAGCTGCCTCCTCCCTCGCTCTACGCCCACAGCAGTCCTCATCTGTGATAGACAAGGATGAAGGCTCCGGCAGGAGCCAGGAGCCCATTCGGTTCATTTCTTACTGCCCGTACCCACTTTCTGTCTGTGGGCAGGGCTGATGGGGTTTTCCTGGGAGAGAGGTGACCGGGCTCTGGCTTTAACCTGATGTGGCTTCCTGCCAGGCAAGGAGGCCCTTTGCGCAGAGACGCTTCCACCTCCACCTGCCCTCAGAATCCGCCTCTCTGCCCATCCATCCAGCTTTGGTTACAAATGGAGCCCAAGCGCTCAGGCCCAGAGACCCCTCCACTGCTCGGCGGGGTAGCTCCCCTCCACCTCGAGTAGGTGGGTCAGAGTCATCGCAACACGTGGGGCTGACGCCGGGGGAAGAGGCAGAGGGACAGTCTTCTCCACACCTTGACCCCTCCTGCCACCTCTTTGCTCCCCACCAGACGCAGACCCAGGGGCTACTGTGTCCATCCCCTGGGCAACCTCTAGCCATTTGCCCTAGACCCGAGGAGGAAGAGGACAGATTTGGGCATTTCCTAGCAGACATCTCACAGGGCCAGTCCAGGCCCTGGTCCCCACCCACAGGGCCCAGCTGTCAAATGAAGTCAGGGTTTTTGAGTGGCTTTGGGAAGCTCCAGACAAGGGTAGAAAGAAAGCAGAGGCAGGTGAGGCGCCTAGGGCCGGCCAGGCCACTCTCCAGAGGGCAGCTGCGGAGCGCAAGGAGGTGGGGAGGCAGAAAGGGGAAAGTATTGCTTGTACAGAGCTGGTGTCTATGGCAGTCTAGCTGAGTCCAGAGCCAGGCTGTCCATGGGGCCAGAAGGCTGGAGCCCAAGTGAGCCTGAGCTCCCACACAGGGACCCTGGTCTGGAAATGAGCAAACAAAGAGAGACCCAAATGATCAACCTCATGCAGCTAATCCCCAATGGTCAGACAGGATTCTCAAGGGGCACAGGGCAGGTCAGCCCCAGCGCCCCCCATTCCAGTAAGCAGCCCCACCCTCAGCACCTCCTCCACAAGCCAGGCCCCCCCAGCATGAGCCCAGAGAGGGACAGGACCACCCCCAGGGCCTGGAGAGGACACAGGTGCCCCCAGGGACCATCTGCTGGGGCAGATAACATCCCCCTTCTGAGGCCAGCCTCCTGGATGTCAAGACCCTCCACGTCCACGCCTCCTGGGATCCACTGGGAGAGCTCCTTTGGCGTGTTGGAAGTGAGGAGGTTCGGAGGAAGACAGGAGGTGAAGAACATGCCTAAGGGAGGTGCCAGCACTTCCCTCTAAGGGGCCTGGCCAGCAACCCTGGGAACTAAGACTTCCTAGCGTCTCACCCATAGGAAGGAGGCAGCTCCGGCCCGAGGGAGAAGATGGTCTCCACGCCCTCAGCTCCCTGGGCATCCTCTGCTCCCCAGGCCCCTGGCCAGGGCACCAGATGAGCATGGCACATGCTGCAGATGCATTCAGTGGGAAGAGCTGCCAGAGCGCTCGGGTGGGGAGGAGGGCGTCGGGTCCCAGAGGGGCCTCGGGGTGGCCAGCTGCCGTGGGTGCTACATTCCTCAAAAAAGAGCAGTGGCGCTGGGAGAAGCAAAGGTGGAACAAAGGACAAGACAGAAAACTAAGCAGGGACCGCCAAGAGGCGGCCCGGGCGGGGACATGTGGGCTCGGCCCCGGGCGCAGGGCCGGGCAGGACGGACTGGCGGCCACGGCCCCCATTTTTACCCCTGGACTCCGGGGGGATTGGTGCCCACACAACACTCCTTTGGGTTTCTTTTCAACAAGACACAGAGGGATGTGGATTGTAGCCCATGTAGTCACCAAGACTGACTGTACCCAGACAGATGAACAGATATAACGTGGTCACACACAGACACAGACACAGACACACACACACACACACACACACACACGCACACACTACAGTCTCCACTGCCAGCTGGGACGGGCCCAGTAGCCAACAGGCATGCAGCAGGGCAAGGGGGCCAGAAAGACACAAAGACTATGTACAAGGGAGGGGAGGCCATCAGGCATCCCTTCCCACACTACATCCTGGCCTCTTCTGGAGGTCCTTAGGAGCACGAGGGGCTGGTGGCACTCTCCAGGGAGGACTGGGACAGGCGCCTGGTGAGGGATCCAAGCGAAGAGTCTGCCACTGAGGACGTAGGGAAGAGTTTGTACCAGCCGGCGACCGCGGCGCTCAGGTCCAGCTCGTCCAGCATGATCTGGGCCATGCCCATGAAGCATTTGTGGTCCATGCGGCCGTAGTCTCCCCAGACGATCACCTGCCGGAGGGGTTGGGGGTGGCTGGTGAGACAGAGGCACTGAGCCAACTCCCTGACTCCAGGGCTCAGTAGTGGGCCCAGGAACCTGCAAGTTTCACCAGAGCACAGATGAGACAGAGAGAGCTGGAACGAAGACTGATCTGGGGCAACAGCTTACTGAGCACTTAAGATGTGCCACGGGCTCGATCCTACAGACTTCTATCTATTATCTCAATTGTTACAACCATCTAGGTAAAGGTGTTACGTATCGTTATTTTGACAAAGAGGACACTGGAGCTCAGAGAGGTTGATTAACTAACGCAGAGATATACCGCAATTGGTGGCAGAGCTGGGATGGGAACCTGGGTCTGCCTTCCAGAGCCTCCCAGCATCCCAGATGACAGCCTTCCCCATTAAGGAGCAGACTGAGAGTCCAGGACCTGAGTCATAGCTCCCAGTCTGCCGCTGGCTCATGGTGGAGCTTGGGGAGACCCCTGGCCCTCACTGGACCTCAGTGTCCCCATCCATAAAACTGGAAGAGGGGACTAGATGAGCTCAGTGATTTTCACACTTGTGTTTTTATCGGTGGATCCCTTTTTCAAAGCGGAATCCCAATATATGCGTGCGTGTGTGTATGGAAACAGACACCCAAGATCACCCCTTCCCCCACAGAACCCTGGAGTTCCACAGCCCTTGCCATTTGCAACTCTGAGGGCTGTTGCCATGCAACCGCCTCAGCCCAGAGGAACAGCCCTAGATGAGCAGTCGCACAGCCCAGACAGTCCCTGGCTCAGGCCTCCCCTCCGCCGCTCACGTGGCCTCCGGCAAGGCCAACAGCCACAGCCACCACCGCCAATACCTAGCGAGTAGCTGTCCGTGCGCCAGGCGCTATGTGAGGCTCTTCACATGCACCTCTCGTTTACTCTTCACAACATACCACCCGCAGACCGTGATGGAGCTCGAACTTGAACCCAGGACTGAACCCAGAGCCCAGCCCCACTGTGAACTATCCCCACTTAGCCTCTCGAGCACCTCAGGCGCCTCATCTGCGGCTGGGGGTGATGATCCCTCCCTCCCAGTGCTGTTGCGGAGGGCACCGCACTCTCAGGCAGTTGGGGCGAGGTCACCTCGGCCCCGGGGGTCACCCTGGCTGTGCAAGTTACCAGCTGAAACCTCACATGGGTCACTTCCCCTTTCTGAGACTGCAAGATGGGGATCATCGTACCTACTTCCCAGGACCATCTCGAGCACAAAAGGAGGTCAGGACTGGAAAGCACTTAACACAGAGCCTGGCATGGAGCTGATGAGCAATAGACATTAGCGCCGGCTGGAAAGAGAAGGCGGCGGTCACACCCTGCTTCTACCTACCGGCAGGACAACCTGGGGGACAGTGGAGCTGTCCCCCTGAACTCTGGTTTCCTAATGAATCAACCAGGGGCAATAACACCTCCCTGGGCTGTGAAAACAAACGTGTAAAGCGCACCAGTGCACCTGGGACGGTGCCCAGCACGGGACACATCGTACGTGGAAGAGATCTGAAATGACAACCTGCGGTTTTTGAGGATTGCCCCATCGCACTCACCTGCAGCACCTTGCCCTGGGGCCCCTCGTCAAAGAGCAGAGCCTGCTGGTACAGGGGGTCACAGGTCTTCTTGGCGACCTTTGTCTTCTTTTTGGCCAAGCAGGCCCCATTCTCAAGCAGGTAAACCTTGATATAGGTGGCTGCGGGACGGGAGAGAGCATGATGGGAAGGGTCCAGGAGAGAATGCTATGCCCTGCTCCACCCCCTGACATCCAGCTGGCCCTAGAGGTGAGCAAGGTGAGTGGGACGAGCTGACCAGTGGACAGCAGTAGAAAAGATGGACTCAAACACTGGCTCGTCCATCCTCCCCTCCCCCCAACCCTGTCCACTGGCCTTCCAGGCAAGCCAAGTCGAGAACGCGGCTCTAGGCCAAGGGGCAGCTGAGGATGTGCTAGACCCGGAGCTCAGTTGCATACCCCTCCCTGGCAGGACCCCAGATGGAAAACCCCTCTCCCTGCTGCTCTGCCTTACCTGGGAGGGATTTGGAGCCTGGTTTGGGGGTCAGGCCCCGGGCCTCAATCACTTCCACCTCCAGCTGGCCACTCCGGTCCATGATGGCAACGTGCACGTCCCCTGCAAGGGAGAAGAGGGACAGTCCAGGCAGAGGCAGATGCAGGGGCAGGCCGGCCAGCTGCTACAGCACTGGAAAGGGGACAATATGCAAAAAATTGCATGTGCCAGGATTGCTTTCGGGAGGCCACTTGAGAGCAGGCTGTGAAACACTTTGATAGGTCCCCTGAGGAGAGGCAGGGGCATGGCCCTCAGTGGGGGCCATGCTTGAGTAACAACAAATGGCTGCCAAATTCCCAGGCGAGGCTGGTTTCCTGGGGGGCTTCTGTCTCACCGAACAGGACAGCAGGTGTGGGGACAGAACTTCCGGCGTCAGGAAGAAAGCGAGGGAGGCTGTGGGTTTAGCGGCTCTTATTCACCTTCTACACGGCAGCCCTCCACCACGCCCCAAAATACATTTTGTCAAACAAATATAGACAAAATATCAGTTTGAAGAGACGCAGAGATAGGAGCTTGTGTGGGACAGGAGGCCCCTGCCTGGGAGCGAGGGGCCTGTTCGTACCCTTGCCGAAGGAGGGAGGAAAGGCCGGCTTTCCTGGGAGCAGAGAGCTCAGAATTCCTCACTATGCTCCCACAAGCGATTATCTCGCTGAGGCAAGTTCTGTGTGAAGTCATGTCAGTTATTTCTAGAACTCTTCGCTTTGTTCGACACCAGTTAGCAGAATTTGAAATTATGCATTAGTCACTTGGAGCATCCTTCAAAGGAGTGCAGAATCATAAGCCTGATGCGGAAAGATTAAAATGGGCCAGACTTTGGGTTCAGCCACCCATTTTAGATACACTGAGCTATCGTGCAATTGTTTGTATTTGCATACTTGGGAAGACGGGGATTTATTACTTTCAGGAAACCTCCTGGAAGTCATCGCCCTCCCTCTAGCTATTTCTGACCTCCCCATGGGGGAGTGGGAAGGGGGAGGTCTCACTGTAACATCCCTAACAAGATGAGCAAATACAAGCCTGTCCTTTCCACTTCTAGACACCAGGCGGCACCACACACAAATGTTCTAGGCTGTGGTGGTGCAAAAGCCTTGTGGAGATGGCTGGCTCCTCTCACTGCCTCCCAGCCCCTGGCTGGGCCTAGGGCTGGGAAAAGCAGATTCCCCAGGCCCGTAAGAGCCTGTAAGCAAGGGCTGGGAATTAGCCAAATCCTACCCAAGAGCCAGAGGAGAGCTGAGGGGTCCCCGTGGACCGCCCCTCCCAGCAGACAAAGCCTCCTGCGTAAGCACATTAGAGCAAGACAGGGCAGTATGGTGGGATGGAAACCCAGCTCCACAGCTTGGCTTACGGCAGAGCACTGTCTGAGCCCAGCTCTCTCATGGGCTGTGACGTCAGCACTTTGAACCTCAACACTTTGAACCTGTGAGGTCAACATCTGAACACTGTTCAAATGAAGACTGAGTCCAGATGTCTGGGGCAGACTCCTAGGTAGGACTGATGGGGAAGCTAGTTCCTGGGAGGAGCTGCTTAAAGCCAACACAGTATCTAAGAGAGGGAAAGAGGGAGGGAGGGAACCAAAGTGCAGCTAAAAGGACCAAGGGTAGACTCCGGGAAATAGGTCCTAGCTGCAAGGAAGGGAGATGAAAAAATTACTTAAAAGGCTTTTTTTAGGTGCCAGGCACTATTAAGTAACAAGTCAAAGAAGACACACTTTCTAAGGAGTTAATGAAAGACTTCACTCAAAGCACCGAATAGGAACTCAGTGAATTGTTGTTAGATTGCAGTACTAAGGCAGGTATTATTATTCCCATTTTACAGATGAGGAAATTGAGGCCCAAAGAAGGGAAGTGACATGGCCAAGGTTACACAGGGCATCAGTGGCAGAATGGACTTGGTGAACGTCAATGCTGTGATGATTTTTGTTCACTGTTTTCCGCCCAGCACTCAGCACCGCCAGGCGGGTAGCAGGTGGTGGTGGTGGGGGGGGGGGGTGCGTGGTGGTGAGGGCAGGGGTGTGCTATAAAGCTGCTGCAGGGTAGCCAGCAGAGCAAGGCTGGCTCCCCTTGTCCTCTCTGATGAGAGACAGACTGAGGAGTGCCGGGCTCCTTCTTGGGGCACAAAAGCCGGAGTGAGGGCTCCTCTCTGCAGCTCACACTGTATCACACAGGGCCCCCACCGAGCTCACCCCTTCCGCCCTACTCGCTCTGCCCTCAAGGAGACTCACCCATTGGTGGTGTCGCCAATGTCTGTCGCCCCACAATCTGGGCTGGTCCCAGCCCATCCAGGAAATCACTAAACTGGCTTTCAGCCCCGAGCCGGGTGGTGGGGAAAATGAACCTGGAGGAAGAGGCAGAGGGGTATGAGGTGGTCTAGATAGTGAGATGCAGTGGCTTTGCCCCAAGGACACTGGGCCATGCCCCTCTGTGCCTCAATTCCCCACCCCCTACAAAGTACGAGAACACTACTTTAGCTGGGAACAAACAGAACTGCTCATTTCTGCACATTGAAGAAAAATACTTTGATGTCTCTTGAGAAATAATAAAGATAATAATGTTATTCAATCCTCAAGCACCCGGATTTCTAAGATAACCCTTAGAAGGCAGGGCTTGCTGGGCACCTGTGTCCTCCCCAGGGGGGTATGGATGCCAAGAACCAGAAACATAGGCCAGGAATTTCAATGCCTGGAGCAAGTTCCGAGAACCGAGGTTTAGTTGACCATATGTTTGAAATCCAAGTCAATAATCTGAGGTGGTGCCCCAAACAGCAGCCGAGACCAAAATAACACAATTACAGGGTTGAGATAAAAGGCGAGTGATGGTGGGTGGTCCCTGGTTGTGGGGGCCTGGAAATAGTAACAAGCAAACTGACAGTGATTGAAAGTTGGCCAGACGCCAGCAGCACACTGAATGCTCAGCATACATTATATCATTTCATCCTTCTAGCCATTTCCGCGCTCCAGGGGCTATTATTCAGTTTTACAGATGAGAAAACAGAGGCTCCAAGAGGTAAGAGACTTGCCTTGACTTCAAAACAGAGAGGATGCCCAACTCATAGGGTCATGGCGGGGGGGGGGGGGGGGGGAGGGGGAAGATCAGGGCAGGTGATGCATGAAAGCCCCAGGCAAACAGGAAACAAAAAAATGGTAGTTATTACGTTGCTGCCGTTAACATCAAGGGGAAGTGCTACTTGTTCATGTCCTCAAGCCTAGATGTTCTGGAGGTGGCCAGCAGAGAAAGGCCAGATACTAGAGGGCTGACCCGGGTCTTCTCAGGACCTACGAAGGACGGAAGTTCTAAGACCTCCTAGCATAGCCTCGGTTTCTGGCCTGAGAGGTCAGATTGTCCCAGAATGACTCCCCGTTGGAGAGTTTGGCCTTGAGTTCCCCTTGGCCAGTGACAGGCAGGGAGAAAGACACAGCACATACCCTTGTTGAAGAGGGCCTGGATCTCCCCAACTAGGAAGTTGGCTGGGCTCTACTTCCTGGGAAGGGGCTTCGAGGCCCACCCGCTCTTACTGGCCAGCAGCAATAGCCTCATACTGAATTCTGTCTGAGAAGGTTACATACATAAAGTAACAGACTCTCAAGGTCACAGAATTAGAGAGAGCGTAGAGGTTATGAAAAAAAGGTTATAGAGTCCAATGGCCTTAATTCAAATCCTGACTCCACCACCACCGAATGGCTGTGACCTGGGGTAAAGGACCTCACCCTCTTCCCATGCCTCAGTTTCTCCACCCGTAAAATGAAGTTATAATGGTACCGACATCCCCCAGTGTTGTTGTTGTGTTAAATGAGATACTATTTTTGCTCTGATAGTAGCTGGTAGATCCCAGAGTAAAAGGCACTCACCTGATGCCCTGCATACAGTAAGATGCAATAAATGTCACTGGCCATTTGCATTCATGGAAGTGGGCACAGTAGTGACATATGAGGTCACAGAATCCTAAATAATAGAGCCACAAGGTCCTAAAGTCAATGGGCCTTGATGAAGCCAAACCAAAAAATCTTAGTCATATAACCAGTTGCATAGATTTAGGAGAGACCAAGGGAATATCTAACCCAGTGACTTTCAAATTTTTAACTGTAACCCCCCCTTCCCCCCCACCCTCAGGCAACAGAAGAAATATATTTAACACCACGGACCTCTGTGTATCCATATATTAAAAAACCAAAAATTCCCAAGGTAATTCATCCTCACTCCATAGGATATGTTTGAATTTTCCATTTCTTCTTCTAATGTTGGTTTTGACCCACTAAACTGATTTTACTTCCTGCCTGAGTCACCACCCACAGTTTGAAAAACACTGATCTAGTCCAACCTCCTCCTCTAAGCCCCAGGCAAGACCACTTGCGAGAACTCCATTCATCTGAGCCATAACAATGGTTTCAGAGAAGAATTTTAGGATCACATTTTCCTTTCGAGCCCTCTCCTCTGGAGCAGGGCAGCATGTAGGTGCTGGGGGGGTGGGGGGGTGGGGATAGGGGGTGGGGATGAGACATACAGATGGGATACACTGCCCTGGGGCTGCTGGGGGGGGTTATTTGGAGGGGAAACAGCAGCCTGGAGCAGAGGAAGACTGGGGCCCAGGCGGCGGACGTCCAGGGGGGGCAGGGACGCAGAAGAACCCAGACATCTGGACTGGAAACCCCCACAGGAAGATTTCCCAGCCCTGCCCCTGGAGGGTGCAGGAGGGTGGGGCAGGGACCACAGTGGGCATGGGCTGCACGCACGTGCCCTCGGAGCTGTTGCTGTTGGTGCTCCCATCGGTAGACTCCCGGCTGCCCTGGCGTGTGACCCGACTCCGCATTTCCACGGCGATGCCTGTCTCTGTGCTCCGCCGGATGTTGCTGCGCAGCTTCTTGGTGGCCCCTTCTGTGACCCCCCCGAAAGCACAGAAAGGGAACAAGGTCAGATCGCTGAAGAGGCTTCGGAGAGCGTGCTGCCAAAGTCACCTCCCGGGAAGGGGCAGGATGGGCAGGACTCGAACTAGAGGCAGGAGCACAGGTGAGCTGGGGCTGCAGGGTCGGGGGGTCACCAGGTGGAGACCAGCCCTGGAGCCCTCACTCAGCCTTATCCCTGCCGGGCTCCCTGATGGCCACCTTCCCAACGCAATTCCAGCCTTTGCCCCAAATGGTTACGTGGTCTTTTCTCTTTTGGAAAGTTTGCTTTCTCTGGCATTCCCAGATTTGCTTTCCCCCTTACCCTCATGAACCCTATCACACCCCGACCTCACAATCCACCTCTGACTCTGATTCCTTCACAGAACCAATGAAAAACCCCATGTGAAGTTTAGCCACTCTCACATTAACCCACATTCTCAATGTGGGCCTGAATGTGGAAAGGGATGTGTGTGGCGGGCTGGAGGGGCCGTTAGGGAAGCAAGACTGAGAGGGACCACTAGGTTGGCCTGAATTGACCTTGGCTCTGAAAGAGAGGTCTGCAGAAGAACTCCAGAAGCCATGCGGTGAGAGCTTACTCAGTGTCTCTGTACCTGGTTTGGAGGGCCCTCTACCCTCACCCCAGCCCCCCTCTTGAGCCTTGCAGGGAACACGGGGCACTTTGCCTCTCCTAGCAGCGCACCATCCTGCCTGGGTTTCCATGGCAACCTCCTCAGCATTGCAGTGAGGTCCCACTAGACACCCTCTCCTCCTGGGGGTGGGGGAAGCAGAAGACGAGTGGAAGGTTTGCAGGGCTTTCCCCTGCTGGCGCTTTGCTGCCTACGGAGCTTCATAGGGAGGAAGAGGCACTCAGATAAGGACTATACCAAAGGAGCCATTTGCTGTCACTGGTTAGAGGCCTGGGCAAATGAAGAGTGGAGATGCTGACAGGGATGGGGAGGCTGGGAGTGGGGCCGGGAACACAGCCTCCAAAAGCAGTGGGGAGGGGGAGTTGGCTATGCTGGCAACCTCCTCTCTTGGTCACACCCAATGGTAAGTTGGGGAGGGGATGTTCAAAACACCAGCCTGAGCAAAGGGGAACTTTATTCCTCCTGCTTCGTCCTACTTACCTTTCAGGAAGTCCCACTGGGAGAGGGACGGCTGAGAGGGCCGGCATCACTAGCAGATGGGATGGGGGTCCTGGGAGTGGGGATGGGCTGGTGGTGAGGAGGAATGTCTTCTCTGAAACCACCCCAGCTTCTGGGATATTGGAATAGCTACTATCCATGAGTCAATGAGACCGCTGATATGACTGTCTGTTTGCCGGCCTGTTTCTCTCCCCACCCCCCCCCCTCTCTCTCTCTCACACACACACACACACACACACACACACACACACACACAGTCACTTTAGCTCATGTGTATTTCTTTCACATTGACATAAGCAGATATACATGAGTGCTAATGATCACACGTATGAGTACAGTGATCTCACACACCAGGTCACGTATGTTCATATAATGGGCACACAGTCACAAATGGTCCTACCAGGTCTTAGTCATACGTACACATGACATACTCTGCCACGGACATGTGACCTTCATGCCCTAACACTTGGAGTTGAACCCATCCACTCAATCACACACAGAGATACAAACTCATAAATGGTGTGTGACCCACCACACACACAGGGCAATAACAGTGGGTGTAGGGGACTCACGGTGTCCCTGGCTCCTAACTGCCACACACCCCCAACCCCGTTAGGAGTCAGAGGGTCTGTGGGAGCTGCACTTTACCCTCCCTTCTCATATCTCCCCCAACAATACACACCCTAAGCTGAAGCCAGAGCCTCACCACCCCATGGCCTCAATCCCCCCTCTTCTACAACTTGAGAAGCTTTGACCCAGTTGGGAGAAAATTTACCTTCTTTGACCTACCCAACCCACTATGAGCCCCTGGGAAGGGTGTCACAGAATCCTGAAGTGTTGGAGACACCTCGCTGACCTCCCACTGCCATAGATGGGGAGCCCAAGGTCCACATGCTCATAGGGCTGGAGCCAGACCCCAGGCCCACACTCTCCCAGTCTACTGATAGCCAACTTTTCACCCCCTCCATCAACTCCACATCGATTTGAGAGGTGATTCAGCAGAGATTCAGTTCTGTGTCTTCTGAGTGGGGAGAAAGTTCTTGCAACATCAGAGAAAATTCCTCTACTGGTTTGATACTTGTCCAGTCTGAATTCTGTCCATCTGGGGAATAACTTTATGTAGCCTCTCTCTCTCTAGAGAACTGGGTTCCTTGCAATAGTTCTGTGGTTCCTGGAAATTGAAAGACTCAAGGAACCATCCCATCTGTCCCACCACATAGAAGGGAGAGGCAGTCGGAGCGCTCAGCACCACTCACAGGGCATCTCCTGGAAGGGTCCTGAGTCCTCTCCCCATCTTGACCCAGAGCCCAGAGCTGAGGTGGGAAGAGCTGCTGTCCCTGGTACTGAAAAGAGGAGCTCCATTTGGGCAAGGGCTGGAATAGCCCAGGTGGGCCCTGAGTAGACCCAGCCTAAGGCCAGGCCAGAACCCACCTATGTCCTAGGACCCTAAAACTCTAACCCTACCTTCATCATTGCTCCCACAACTTAGAGAATGTTAGATATAGCTGGAAGCTGGGAGACCATCTCTATAGTTCCATTTTATAGAAGAGGAAATAGAGACCCAGTGGAAATGTGACTTTCCCAAGGACCCACGGGGAGTTACAGAGCTAGAATGAAACTCTGAAGTTTCAGGGTGAGTTTCTTCAAGGCCACTTTAGGAAAATGTGAGGAAAAAACTGGAAGGGGCAGGCCGGAGGCAGGAGAATTAGAGAGGAGGCTGGGGCAATAGTCCAGGCTAGATATCATGGGTCCTGAACTAGGACAGAGGAGGAGATGGGTGGGGCTGGAGCCAATGCAGAGTATGGACAGATCAGGAGGAAGGAAGCTGCTGGGAAGGGCAGACCTAGAGCTCAGAAGCTGGAGTCCAAGAGAGGAGTTCTCCCCACTTCACACAGCCCAGCCCTTCAGGGAAATGAGCCATCCCATCTGGGGGCAGCAGGGGCACCCTGCTAGGATCTTTTCCCAGAACCGAGTTTCCAGAGCCAGTGCGAGGTAGCCCATACATCCCCCTGGGGCCAGACTCTCCTACCCAGAAGGGGGCTCCAAGTTGGGACACTGGCAACCTCAAGACTGGGGAGAAAAAAAATGGAAAGAAAGAATTACAGATGGGAGAGGAGTATGCTACTGGTGAGAGGCAGAGTTGTGGGGGCTAGAGAACTCACTTCTTGTTGGGTCCTACTGTGTGGCCATGGGAAATAATAATACCAACAATTTACCAGGTATCTATTATGTGCTGGCATGAGGCTGAGTGGCTTTGCATATCCTGTCTCATGTAATTCCCTGGAAAGTCTGCAAGACAGGTATCATTGTCCTTATTCCACAATCAAGGAAGCAAGCTCGGAGAAGCGAAGTAACTTGCCTGAGTCACCCAACTAGTAAATGACAGGGTGTGGCTCTGAAGGCCAAGTTGAAGTTGTTCTTCGGGAAAGTGCCTTCTCCTCTCCAGGCTCAGATGCCTCATCGATAAAATGAGTGTAGGGGACTAGATGATCCCAAGGGGCCCTCCCTGCTCTCCCATTCGGAGATTGGATGATTCACAGAGAATTTTGGTTAAAAGGGCATCTGGGCAATTCTCCTGGCTCAGGCCCCAGGCCTTCAGCTGTACCCATGCATACCATGGAGACAAGTGATCCAGAAGCCTCACCGTCATTCATCTCCCCTTGAGGCTTGAGATCTTCTTGGTGTTTACTCCAGTCCCTGCCTGTTGACTGTGGAGTCTGGGTAGGTGGACAGCCCCAGGCAGATCACCAGAAGGTCTCCCAGTGACTCAGGCCCCAGCCCTGACCTTGGAAAACCATCTGTTCAAATCACTTCGGGCATGAAGAAGCCTTTGGGTCTGAAGCTGAATCAGCCAGATTCCTAAAGCCAGACTCCTGGAGCCCAATACCTCCTCAACCTCCTAATCTTAATCCCCCAACCTTAATCCCACCCCTTGGTTCTGTGCCAGCCGAACTCCTGTATCCCCATCCCCCTGATTCCCTAGCACCAGGCCCACACTGCAAACACAGAGGCCATGCCTCCTGGGCCACTGATAACCTGAAGCCCCCTCCCCATCTAACATTTCTCTGAGCTAAAAAACACACTGTAGCTTGATTGCTGGAAAAGACCATCCCACGTGCTCCTGTGAAGGGCTTTGTAAAAATCTATTTTAAGGCCTGGAAAAGTCTCCCACCCTCAACTGGGAGTCTTGATGAGCATTCTCTCTGGATCCTCCGGCGCCCCCGCCCCCTCACCACCCCCATCCAGCTGCCTATTTGAAGGTTTCCTGGGGAAGTTGTTACTCTGAACAAAATAAGCAGGAAGAGATTTTAAAACAAAACCAGCTGGTGTCTGGGCTGATGCCACAAAGTGAGGAGGTCTTGGGAGGGGAGGGCTGGCTCCTCCTCCGTGATGTGGGGTCCAGGGTGACTGTGTGTGACAAAGTGGGTCACCCCCCAGTCCAAGCATCACTAGGACTCCAAAACTAGGTGGCTGAGAAAATACATTTTTCAGGATGTAGCTGTTAAGGCGTGTGTGAACGTGGCTTTGGGAGGTATGTGCGTATACGTATACACGTGCGACATGTTTCTGTGACCATGGGCTGTTGTGTGTGTGCGTACGCGACTGTGCTTCAGTGATCTGGGTCTGTACATTACTACTCAGAGGAGCGTGCTTGTGTGATTTGCATGACTGGCTTTATTGTGACCATGTACAAGCGTGAATGACTGCAGTATGATTTCCTGGCAGTAGGGGTGAGTCACCTGAGCAAGTCAGCACACACCGTATGACGATACAAGGTGTGTGTGTCTCTCTTGTGACTTGGTGATGTGTAGCTGCATTCCTGCGGCTATTTGTACTTGGGAAATTCAGAGAATGCAGGTGAGACCGTATCCTGTGGATGCGTGTCTGTGAAGCCGTGCCACTTAGCACAGTGCCAGGAATACGGTGGCTGTTGAATGCGTAAGGGTGTGCACGGAGGCAGCACAGCGTAAAGTTCAGGAGCATGAACCCCGCAGCCCGGCTGCTTTGAATTCAGGCTCCAGTGACCCGCTTGCTATGTAGTTGGGGGCATCTTACTTCCCTTCTCTTGCTTCAGGATCTGCCTCATGGAGTTTATGGGGATCCAATGAGTCAGGACACGCACTGGCCCCAGAGTAGCAGCTGGTATACGGTAAGTGCTATATAAGTATTTGTAGGCATGAGGACACCCCCTGGGTGCCCTGTCATTGCAAGGTACCCCACCCCACCCCCTCCGTGTCCCGCGTCCCCTCACCAGACTGGGGGAGCTGGAGTGTGCTCTTGCTCCACTGAGTCAGGCCCACGATGGCCACCATCTTGGCCCCAAGGCTGCTGCGCCGCTTCTTGGCCGTGGTGGTCCCGGTCCCACCCCCAGCCTGCTGGGAGCCACAGATTTCACCGCTGATGCTGGAGCTCCGAACCACATTCCTGGAGGCCGCGGCCGAGGCCGGACCAGGCTCCCCGTTAAACATGGTCCGAGGGGCGGCAAGGCCTCAGGCAATCCTGTGGGGGGAGGGCAGGAAACAAAGGGGTGCCACATCAGGCCCTGGGGCCACTCTACGGCAGCCCGCCACTTCCTAGCTGTGTGACCTTGGGCAAGTCACTTGGCCTCTCTGAGGCTGTGAGGATTAAACGAGTCAATAAACGTAAAGCGTGTGCACAGGGTCTGGCTCAATAATGGAACTGTTCCTATTAGCACATGGCTATCCTGGCAAGTGACCTGGTTTGGCCAGGTCAAGGCAGAGGCTGTGGAGTCATACGGCCCACTCTTGAATTCCAAAGGCCTCTACACACTGCCTGTGTGATCTTGTGACCAAGCACCTCGCGGCTTCAGTGAACACCTCAGCAAAACGAGAAATAAAAGCACTCACCTCACAAGACTGTCGTAAGGATTAAATTAGAGCATGTGAAGGCGCCAAAACAGTGCCAGGCACGGAGTAAATAGTAAGTGTGATTATTGTCATGGTCAATAATAAGAACAGAGACAGCAAGACTGGCCCCAGCCTGTGGGGTCGGGGTGGGGGTGGCGGCTCCGGAAGGGGCCCTCCTGCTGGAAGGGATAGCACAGAAAAGTAGAAAGAAGCAGGAACAGGTCGCCCTGAAGCCCACCACGGAGTGGCGGCCCCTGGAGGCGTTTTGATCTGACTTCCTCCCAGTCTCTTTTCTATGCATTTTTAAAAATAATTGAACTCATAGTGCAAATACAATTTTGCATCCTGGTATTTTTCATTTAACATCATATCACAAGCATTTCCCACTGTCGTGAACGCTTGGTATAAATGTTTTAACGCCACCATAATATTTCATTGTATAGAGGTAGCATAATTAAGTATTTCAATATCGTGACCTCTTAGATCGGGTCTGACTTCCTCCTCTGTCTCCTGTCTTCTTCTTCTTCTTTTTTTTTTTTTAATGTTTATTTATTTTGAGAGAGAGAGAGGAGAGGGAGGGCAGAGAGAGAGAGAGAGAGAGAGAGAGAGAGAGAATCCCAAGCAGGCTCTATGTGGTCAACACAGAGCCCAACACAGGGCTCCATCTCACAAACCATGAGATCATGACCTGAGCCAAAATCCAAGAGTCGGAGGCTTAACCGACTGAGCCACCCAGGCGCCCCCTCCTGTCTTTTAAACATCACTCAACACTGCTTTGATCTACTTATTTCCTTAGGATTGAGTCCCAGAAACACAGTCACTAGGCTGAGTGTGGATACCGCTAGGAGCCTCCCCAACAGCCACACTCCCTTCCTGCTTCTTGACAGAGCGCTGATTTTGTGCAGCCACCACCCCATCCCATTTCAGAGGCAGATCCTGATTAGTTCAAGCCAATCAGTGAGCGGCCCTCATCTTGGTAACTCGTACAGGTACAAGGGCAGGCATATGACTAAGTTGGCCCGATCTGACTTAAGGGGAAGATTTGGATTCCATGCTTACCAGCGAAGTGGGGTCTCTCTCCCCACTTCTTCCCTCAAGACTCTTCCCCCTAGAGAGGGCCCAGTCCCAAGAGGAATCCAGTGTTGTCGAGTGCAGCACAGCACAGACAGAAAGGACCTCGGCCACCCTGGAGCCTGCTTTTCTCTGGCCTTCTGGTTATGTGAGATAATGTGTTTTCCACTGCTTAAGCCAATTTGAATCAGTGGTCTCAGTTACATCCCAAAGCATCCTACCTGATACCAAGGACATAAACATTTCTCTGATTCTTGTAAAATATTGCCGAATTCCTTTCCAAAGCTGGGTTCAAAAAATATCGAAGCCCCCCCCCAAATTTCAAGGCCTATGCAGAGTGCCGAGGATACAGCAGCGGCGAGCCAGGCCGACTTGGTCCTGCCCGCTCAGAGCCTCCAGTCCAAGAGAGACAGACAGCGAGTGACTGATTACGTAATTAAATATTAAATCGGATTGTTCTGATGAGTGCTAGGGAAGACAGAGGGCATTGGAAGCCACTCTGGGGGAGCTGGGTGGCTCAATGTTGCACAGAGATGGGATCTCCAGCTATCGGCCTCTACAACTTGGCTGAAGGTCCAATGCTGCCGCAGGTGCCCTCTGCTCAGAGTATGGGAAAAACGGCTGCTCCGGCAGGCTCTGCACACAGCCCTTCCCAGCTCTGTCTCAGCCTACAGAGCTCTTCCCAGGGCAGCCCATCTCCGGTCACTTTGCTCGACCCTCTGCTCTCAGCCCTGTCACCCTGAGGGAATCTGCCTTTTCAAAAGGACATAGTTGAAGTGTCAGGTCAGGGGAGAAGGAGGGAGGAGGGAGGATGCCACTCTAGAGGATTTCAGCCCCCAGGTAGCTGTGAACGGTGGCCACTTGGCCTCCTGGTCAGCATGGCTCCTGCCAACCAGGCAGATTAGGGCTGACAGTGGGGATGAGTCAAAGCTGTGTTCTCCCTTCTTTGTGGTTGTCTGGACTGTTTTCGCTCACCCTGTGATGTACACAGAGTCCCGGATTGTATTTCTCCATCCATCCCCCATTAACCTTGCAGCTAATGGAAAGTCCCCCTGGACTTGGGCCTATGATGATCTCTTCTCTTCAGTTTCCAATTCTAGTGCCAATTTGTGTGGGTTTTTTTGGGTACCTGCATGGTCTTTTGGTGAATGGTGGGAGAGGGCTTCCAGTGTAAGCCTAACTTACTCTTTAAAGTATTGTTGTTAGGGGCACCTGGGTGGCTCAGTCACCTGACTGAGCGTCTGACTCTTGGTTTCAGTTCAGGTCATGATCTAATGGTTTATGAGTTTGAGCCCTGAGTCGGGCTCTATGCTGGCAGTGCGGAGCCTGCTTGGGATTCTCTCTCTCCTCTCTCTGCCCATACCCCACTCGTTTTCTCTCTCTCTCTCTCTTTCTCAAAATAAATAATAAAATAAACTTAAAAAATGTTTAAATTATTTTTGTTAGGTGTATGGTAATCTCCACGTCACAGATCAGAAAAGTCAAGGCCTTGCCCATCCTACTTGGCTACGAAATGGCAACACCTGGACTCGAACCCAGGTCTCCTCTTCCCACAAAGATGTGAACACACTCAGCAGTTCCTGCCCCATCAACCTAGACCTCACCCAAAGGTGTAGGCCCATCCCTCTCACTCAGGCTTTGCCCTGGGTCTCCGGCTTTTTGAAAACTCTGCAAGAAAATTATCCCTGATGAGAAAAACTTCTCTGGGCCAGGTTTCCACAGCAGGCACAAGCATCTGGGGGCAGTAGAAACCCCACCCAGACACAGCTGGAGAAGGAAGCGCTTCCCTAGCGCAGCCTACAGGAAGCTCAAGATTATCACTCCCAGGGGTTGAGAAGGGAAGAAAGTATGGGACAAAATTCCTGACCCTGCCAACCCAGGGGCTCATGTTTCCTCATGAATAATGAATGACATTGACAAGCAGATGGTTTGACATCCAGGACTCTGCGCCATCTGGAGCCACTTTCTCATCTTTAAC
Source organism: Neofelis nebulosa (assembly GCF_028018385.1). Taxonomy (NCBI): domain Eukaryota; kingdom Metazoa; phylum Chordata; class Mammalia; order Carnivora; family Felidae; genus Neofelis; species Neofelis nebulosa. The sequence continues at coordinate 190,787,882 of NC_080783.1, read as the reverse complement.
TACCCAGGGATCACCCAGAGGGGCCTAGAGAGCTGGTGAATGCTTCAGAGGGCCCAGCCAGATAGGCCACCCTCAAGGGGACAGGAGGAACCAGACCCAAAGCAGTGGACCCAAGGTCTTAGGGCCTGACCTCCGGTGCAGGAGTGCTGGGCAGGGCAGCCTGGGAGAATGAAGAATCAGAAAGTGGGATTAGAATGCCTATGGATTCTTTGTGTCACTTTCTCTGGGCCTTGGTTTCCTCATCTGTGTGTAAAACGAAGGGGTTGGATTAGGTGATCTCTACAAGTCCTTGTAACTGGAGAGCAGAGCCTAAGAACACATTCTGCATTGGCAGAATGGGGGCTCTGGCTGCTTCTCTGACAGTCAGTCTAGTTCAAGAGGGATAAGACAGAGGGGCACCGGGGTGGCTCAGTCGGTGAAGTGTCTGACTTCGGTTCAGGTCATGATCCCATGGTTCGTGAGTCCAAGCCCCACATCAGGCTCTGTGCTGTCAGTGTAGAGCCTGCTTGGGATTCTTTCTCTCTCTCTCTCTCTCTCTCTCTCTCTCTCTCTCTCTCTCTAACTTCTTTCTCTGCCCCTCCCCCACTCATTCTCTCTCCCCTGCTCCCAAAATAAATAAATAAACTTAAAAAAAAAAGAGGGGTATGGGGCACCTGGCCAGCTCAGTCAGCTAAGCGTCTGACTTTGGCTCAGGTCATGATCTCACAGTTCGTGAGTTTGAGCCCCACGTCGGGCTCTGTGCTGACAGCTCAGAGCCTGGAGCCTGCTTTGGGTTCTGTGTCTCCCTCTCTCTCCGCTCCTCCCCCACTCACGCTCTGTCTCTCTCTGTCTCTCAAAAAAAAAAAAAGGGGGGGTTTAAAAAAAGGGGGGGGGTTGGGGCGCCTGGGTGGCGCAGTCGGTTAAGCGTCCGACTTCAGCCAGGTCACGATCTCACGGTCCGTGAGTTCGAGCCCCGCGTCGGGCTCTGGGCTGATGGCTCAGAGCCTGGAGCCTGTTTCCGATTCTGTGTCTCCCTCTCTCTCTGCCCCTCCCCCGTTCATGCTCTGTCTCTCTCTGTCCCCAAAATAAATAAAAAAAAAAAAAAAAAAAGGGGGGGGGTAGACAGAGAGACAGAGCCAGCCACCTGGCCCCCATGTAAGTCCTACTCATAGCGCCCTCTGAGCCATGAGACCACAGGGACGGGGAAGGGGCAGCAGGCAGGGATGGGGGCAGAGTATGAGGGGCCAGCAAGCCACACAGCACAGCATCTCACATATTGGTGGTTCCAAGAGATTGCTAAATGACCTATATCCTTTCTACAAAAGTCACTTCAACAATTCTCTGCCTCTGAGCAGGACTGTCCCTTTCCCAGCCCAGTTCATGGCACCTCAAGGAAGGGAGCCCTTCCTCGCCGGGTCACAGATACCTCACTCTGGAGCTCTCTCCGCTGACCCCCATCTACTGCCACAGCAGCATCTACTACTATGGCTCGGGTGTCCCCTCCAGGGACGAGTCCTACTGTCCCCACTCCTGCCAAAGCTCCATGCCCGCAGATACCTTCCAAGCTTCCCAAGCAAGGAGGCTAGTGTTTTCTTTCCAGTTATGGATGTTTGGCCTCTACCCTGGAGTCACAGTACCCTAAGCGCTCCCCAGACCATCTCTTGAATCCTGACAGGGGTTTCAGAGCTCTGCCAGGCTACCCAGGTCCCTCATGTGTCTAACCAGATCATAAGCCTGTTTTGAGAGTCAAACAGGGCCATCCAAAAGCCCAACATAAACCTAGCTACCCACTCTTTCAACAGGAGAGACCAAGGAATCTGTCACAGGGTGATGGACTGGTAGGTTGGAAGGGATGGCAAATAACTGAGGCTCTTACCACCTCTCTCCTTCTTCCACCCACAGCAGACATCACTAATCCATCTCTTTCCCACCAAGGACAGATTTAACCTCAGAATCCCTCTCAACACAGCTCCAGCACCAATTGGTGAAAAGTGGCCCATGATTTAAAACAGATTTGCCAACCCCATTCCGGCCTGAATCTTTCATTTTGCAGAGTGGGAAATCAAGGCCCAGGGAAAGAGACACACCCAGGGTCCCACAGGAAGTTGGTGACGAAACTAGAGCTCCAACCCAATTCTCCTAACTCCCAGGGCCCACATCACCTGGCAGGTGCTTCCTCCCCACTTCGAAGAAAACCCAAACTCACCCAACTGATGAATCTGAGCGTGGTGTTCCACATCACAGGGGGCTGTGCCCCTACCAACAGCACACCCCTAGGGCATTTACACGAGGCTTCTGTTAACTTCTGCCCAGACACCAGTTTTCAAGAAAGGAGGTGAAGGCGATCAGGGTAGCTTCTAGGAGGAGGTGATGTGATAAGAGTCTGGAAGGAAAGAGGGGAGTTTAGAGGAAGGGCTAGTGAAAACATCTATCCTTAAGGGCTTCCAGGAGCTTGCAGAGTTAAGAGACAGACTTTTGAGATGGCTGTGGGATGTTGAGCAAATCATTTAAACTCTCTGATTCTGTTTCCTACTTTGTAGAAAGCATCTCAACTCCTGGGTCCCCAAATCTGCCTGTAGGCACGTTAATGTCAAACTGCTGCTGAAGCCCCACCCATAATTTTACGACTTTTAACACACGAGGGACAAATGGAGGTCCAACGGCTAAGGAGCTCTACATCTTACTTTCTTCCTCAGTCCTTCCTCCCACTGAAGGGATGTCTCTCCCCAGATACTGTGAGATACCCCGGGATGGGGGGTGGAGCACTTCTGGCTCCACCCCCAGCCATGTGACCCCGAACAAGTCATTCGGCCTCTCTGAACTTCCGTCTCCTCTTCTGTGCGGGAGGGGGGGGGGGGTCTACTTGCCACTGGACTTGGTGTCGGATGGGATAACCAGGAGCAGGAAAACGCTGATTAAAAACACAGGCTTTGGAGGCAGACCTACTTGGTTCAAAACCTAGATCTGTCACTTGCAAGCCGTATGACGCCGGGCAATTTCCTTAACAACCCCCCCCCCCCCCACCAGCCTACTGCTCCTCACCACTAGAGTGGGGATAATAATGCCTGCCTTAGGATTATTAGATGAGATGCTACAAAATAAGGATCGGTAATGTGCTAAATGCTCGGTTGGCCAACTACACTGTTAACTACACATAATGGTGCCTTTGTTAACAGGGAAGGACTGTGTGGGTGTCAGTGCTCATTGGGCCGGACTGCGCACCGGGTGCAACCACTTCATGGGAAGGCTCAGAGACCGAGAGGATCACCTCTCACCTGCTTCCCCCCAGAGTGCAGGACAGCGTGGGATGTGGGTCCCTGTGCCTCTCAGTTGAGGTGGGAGCTGGCACGTGAAACTGTGCTTTTCTTTGCCAGCCTCTCAGCTCCTGGGCCCTCACTGGGTGCTGGGTCTGACTTTTGAGGGCCCCGACCCAATCCCGGTCCACCACCAGGGCTTCCCGCTACATCTCCCATACCAATCTGTGTCCATGTCAGGGGCCAGTGTCTGCATCCACAGAAGGGGAGAAGGGTTCTCTTTTTTTCTAGCCCTGCTTTACCCCACCCCCAGGAAAAGATGGGCGGGTGACAAGGCTGGCATATGGTGGGGGAGGCAGGCTGGGCTGAGGGAGCACACCCAGCTTGCATGGGGAGCACCATGCCAGGTCTCCTCCTGATTATGTGACCTTTGTCTCCCCCAAGCCAGACTCACATGCACAACACTATACACACACAGGGGGAGACACAGGGCACTGAGTTTCAAATGTGTGGTCACACACCATACCGACCCAGACGGATGATATACACTTAAAGGACATAATCCCCTACGTACACAGACAGGCACATGCACCCCCAAGACAAAGGTGCACAGAAGCAGCCACATTGATAGTCACAGGCGTTTGCAGACTCACATGTGTACACACCCACGCACACTCAAACACACACACCCCTCCTTGGCCTCTGCCCAGCCCAGGGAGGTGGGAGGAGCCCCATCCCTTTAGTGGGCAGGGAAGTAGGAAGGGTCATACCTGGATCCTGGGTTCTCTTGGCTGAGGCACGCACACCAGCTCTGAGCAGGTGCTTGTGCGAGCTTGAATACGTACACACTCATACCAGCTCCGGCCCTGAGTACCACCCTCCTGGCCCCCATCCCTGCAGGCCGGACAAAAGAACTCATCGGTGAGGTTTGTGGTGAGGAGATGAGAAGGCTGGCAGGGAGCAGCTGCTGTCACCATGGCTACCAAGCTGACCCACTTCTCCTCCACCCAGCCTGGCCCACCCAGCCCAGGCAAGGGAGGAAAGGCAGCTTTGGGCAGGGGGGCCCTCTCCTGTCACACACAGTAAAGAGTCTCTGAGGGTGTGGTGAGGGATGGGTTGAGCACCAGGCTAGTTCCTGCATAGAAAGGAAATAGCCAGACATTCTTTGAGGGCAGCAAGGTGCTCAGGATATAGCCCCTGCAAAACCTAGCCCCTGGCCTCCCTCAGCTTTGGCGCCTCTGGCCCCAGGGACCTACGTGGGTCATGTGCCTACCCTGGACACATTCTCAGACACAGTCTTCATGGCAGGGCAGAGGGTGGGGCAGCCAGACCCAAAGCTCTGTCCACAACTCCAAGAGCTCAGGACACTGAAGGGCAAGATAGACCCAGAGCTGGTTGCACCCTGTGTCCTGCTCAGATCAAGGTTCCTGAGGGCAGGGCTTGTCCTCCCCATTTGAACCAGGGGCTGCTGAAGACACGGCCATGCCTCCATTCCTCAGACAGAGCTACCGTGTGTCTTTCCTCAGCCAGGGGGCTCCTGAGGACATGGCCATGCGTCTTCCCTCAGAACTGGGGAATATAGAGGAAGCACACAGCCTTCAGGCAGCTCAGTTTTGTGAGCTCACTCACAAGGCAGAATGAATCACTCCTGCAAGACAGCTTGCCATAGCTCCCTAATTCTTTCAGGAGAAGGTAAAAACCCCTCACACCAAGGCCCACAAGCCAAGTGAGCCAGATCGTCCCATGTTCTTGTTCCGCTTCTGTATTCCAGCTGCACTTGCCTTTTTTCCATTCCTCAAAAGTGCCCTGTGTCTCCTGTCTGCCTGGAATGTTCTTCTCCAGCTGACCCCCACCCTCATGTTCTGATGCCCTCTGTTTCTCTGTGTGCTGCCTTTGCCTGGCTAATCCCTATTCATCGCTCAGTCCCAGTTGGAAGGTCATTTCCTAGGAGAGTCTTCCCAAAATGACTCCCCCTGTCATGCTCTCCCAGACTCTGTACTGTCCCTGCCCGTTATGGGTTGAATTCTCCCCCCGGGAAAGATATGTCGAGGTAGTAACCCCAGTACCTCAGAATCTGACCTTGTTTTGGAATAGGGTTATTGCAGATGTCATTAGTTACACTGAGGTCATGCTGGAGTAGGGTGGGTCTCTAATCCAATATGACTGGTGTCCTCATAAGAATGCAACCACATGAAGGGCGCCCAGGTGGCTCAGTTGGTTAAGCGTCCGACTTCGGCTCAGGTCACCATCTCCCGGTTCATGAGTTCGAGCCCCATGTCAGGCTCTGTGCTGACAGCTCAGAGCCTGGAGCCTTCTTTGGATTCTGTGTCTCCCTTTCTCTCTGCCCCTCCCCTACTCCTGCCCTGTCTCTGGCTCTCAAAAATAAATAAATGTTAGAATGCAACCACATGAAGGCAGAGACACACGGGGAGAATGCCACATGATGATGTGGGCAGAGTTTGGACTGATACAGCAACAAACTGAAGAACACCAAGGATTGCCAGCGGTCACCAGAAGCTAGGAGAGAGCCACAGAACAGCATCTCCCTCAGCGGAACCAATCCTGCCACCTGCCTCCAGGACTGTTAGAGAATGAGTTTCTATTGTTTTAGGCCACCCAGTTTGTTATAGCTGCCCTAGGAAACTCATATACTGCTATTCTTAATTTGTTTAATGCCTGTCTCCCACACTCCACCTAAAACAGAAACCATATCTTCTTCACCCTGAACCTCCAGTGCCTGGCATAGGCCTGGCTCTGTAAAAATGTGTTGAGGGCGCCTGGGTGGCTCAGCTGGTTGGGCGTCCGACTTTGGCTCAGGTCATGATCTCACGGTTTGTGAGTTTGAGCCCCGCGTCAGGGTCTGTGCTGACAGCTCGGAGACTGGAGCCTGCTTCGGATTCTGTGTCTCCTTCTCTCTCTGCCCCTCCCCAACTTGTGCTTGGTCTCTCTATGTCTCTCAAAAGATAAATAATGTAAAAAAAAAAATTTTTTTTTTTAATGTGTTGAAGGAATGAATGACAATCTCAAACAAATATTAAATTGACAATATTTATATCTGGATAGTAGAATTGTGAGTTATTTTTATTTTCTTCATGTGACATACCGTGTTTTTTTAAGTTCCCACTTTAGAAACTGTATTGATGCGATCATAAAGAAAAACTAAAATACCTATTTTTCTTTTCAAAATATACATTAAAATAACAGTCATTTCCACCAGTATGTGTTTTGTGAAGAGGAAGAAGTTCTGCTATATGCTTGATAACTACTTTTTCATCGATTAATTGATTCCTCCTTGTGTCGCTAGAGTACTTTCTCGAGTCAGATTTACAGAGCTTGAGCTCTGGGGCCTTTTGGGGCATAGATTCCAGGTAGGAGGGGCCAGGCAAAGTATGCATGCTTCACAGCCATCTCAACCATCCACCCCTTCTCATAGCTCATGGGATCTGGCCAGATGTGCCACCTGTCACCTGATGGGGGCTGTTAGACTTGGCACTTAAGAACACCACCAGCCCTGGCTGAAGGCCATTCCCAAACAAAAGATCCTACCCTCAAACTTAAATATTCACACAAATCACTTGGGGATCTTGTTGAAATGCAGATTTCAATCCCATGGGTCCCAAGTGGAACCTGAGATTTTGCATTTCTAACAAGGTCTCAGGTGATACCCATGTTGCTGGTCTATGGGCGACCCAAGGCACTGAAAGTTAAAAATTAAATACTCTGGTTGTTTTTCAAGAGTGAATGCTTCAGGGGGTGCCTGGGTGGCTCAGTCAGTTAAGCGTCCAACTTCGGCTCAGGTCATGATCTTGTGGTCCATGGGTTCAAGCCCTGCGTTGGGCAGACAGCTCAGAGCCTGAAGCCTGCTTTGGATTCTGTGTCTCCCTCTCTCTCTGCTCCTCCCCCACTCATGCTTTCTCTCTCTCAAAAGTAAACATTAAAAAAAAAAAGAGTGAATGCTTCAGGATGAGGAGACTAGAAAAGGCACATTGGGAAGTGCATTGCAGAATACCTCAAAAGATCGGCAGGATTAGGAGAGATAGAAGTGGCAGGAGAGAAATGGAAACTACCTGGGAAGGACCAGAGAGGAAGTGTTATGCTCACAGGATGGTGAATAGGGCAGTGCAGATGGAACAGGAGGTAAGTACAATTGCGGAAGAGAAGGCTAAAAAGGTAGGCTTGGCACAGCCAGTGAAGGGCTCTGAATGCAGGGCTAAGAAGCTTGACTTTAATCCTGTAAGGAGTGAAATCTGACATGACTTAGATGTAATGTTTTACAGAGCTCAATCTGACACTGAGTGCAGAATCAGAAGAAAGCCTGACAGAAGGAAAAACAGTCAAAAAGCAGATAAGAAGACTGCATTGCTTCAGACAGTGCAGATGGGAAGAGGAAAAGGGTGGTCAGGAGTCATGAGAAGGCTTGGGGCATTGCCTAGAGTTAGTGATGGGACGAAGTTGGAGAGAGGAAAAAACAGAATCCAAAGTGATTTATAGGAAGGGTAGAGACTGAGAGGTGCCATCAGCAAAGCTTGAGGTCCCAGAGGAAAACACTGGCTTAAGGGAAAGATGAGTCCCATCTTAGATGTGATGAGTCTGAGATAATACTGCAACTCCCACGTAGAGGCATTGGGCAGGTAAGCAGATTCACTGGAGCTCAGGAGAGCAATGTAAGTGGGCAGGATTTGGATGTGTACCCTGAGGGGAAAAGTGGCATATGGAAAGGAAAGAGAATGCCCAGAGGGGAGTACAAAGTGAGCAAAGGGCGAGGGATAGGAGGAATATAGAATCCACTGAAGAAGGGAGTATCAGCAGAGAAGTCAGAGAAAATGCCATGAGTATACAGATGGCCAACCTGGAGGCCCTACCACACCGTCACATCAAAACCAAGGGAAGACTTGCCCAGCCAAGAATGTAGACGCGCAAGGAAACTCTAGGCCTGAAAAAAAAAGCACAGCTTGAATAGAAAGCAGGATTTGGATTGGTGGAGAAGAGGACGGATTCCCTGGGGAATGTCTGGGCTTCAGCACGATCCCAAGGGGCCTGGGGCTCCCAAGCACTTATTCCAGATCAGCCCTAGCACAGGAAGGACCATCCCCTCACCTGCAAACACACTTAGTGCTCACACCCCCAGAACCTACAGAACCCCTCCCCCACCCCGGAGCAGAGAAGGTGGGATAAGAGGTCTTTGGAGCAAAGCCTTATTGTGGGGATGCACATAATTTATCATCCAAATAAGACTTTTGAGAGTAAGCAGAGATGCTACCAACAATCACACCAGGACCACTGGTGTATATTAGGGTTGTCTCAGCCAAACACAGCCCTACTCTTAGCCTAGCCACAGCGGGGGGGGGGGGGGGGGGGGGGGGGAAGGGGGCAGAAGATGGTAGATCCTCCAAAATGCCCGTTTGATCCCTGTTCTCCCTTCCTAGATGGGGTGGCGGAATTGAGACACAGGCGATAGGAGCAGGCAAGCTCATCCTCCGAGGCAGGGGCCCCAGCCAGAGCATGTTGGTGGATGGGGAAGATTTCGCTCCCCCCTCCCGGCAGCACCATGGACAGCGGCCGGTCCGCTCGCTCCCCTCCCCCTGGCCCCTGTTTCTCCAGGGCTGCAGCGAGGCCGATCAATATTTCATGGGGGAAGGGGCTCTGGTTACCAGCCCCGCGCCTAGCCGGAAGGCGCCACCCGCTCCCGCCGAGCTCTGGGGACCCTCCCCGGGAACCCAGCACACCCACGGCACGGCCCGGCTGGGGCAGGCGCCACCTTCAGGCACGCTCAGCATTCCCGGGCCCACTGCTCTGCGCCCCCGCCCCTGCCCGGGCACAAAGACCCGCGCGCACGCCACACGGCTTCCCGCGGCCACTCAGACACACCACGTATTCGGATGCACGCTGTACAAAGCCAGCGGCCACACAGAATAACAGGCACACACCGCACCCAGCAGCCAGCCACCTAGACACACAGCACACACACAATATGCCTCACAGACACGCACCACGTGGAGATGAGTTCACTACAGACCCACACGCACATCAGACGCCCTGCCACACATACGCAAACTCACATGCTGCACAAAAACTCCCTCACAGAGAACCTCAGATTTATCCCACGCAATACATTTACCACAGATGCACATATCACACGCTGTGTGCGCACACACGTACGACATGCGCTCAGAGTCCTTCAGATGTATCGTTCAGAAGTACATCACCACGGAGAGCTACATGGATCTCACACACACACACACACACACAGAGTCACACGCGCGTGCACACACAGAGTATGCTGGAGAGCGACACTCATCTCACACACACACACACACACACACACAGTCACACAGAGTCACACGCACGCGCACACACACAGTATGTTGGAGAGCGACACTCATCACACACACACACACACACAGTCACACAGGCACACACACATGCACACACCATGCCAGAGAGCTACGTTCATCACACACACACACACTCTGTCACACACACACGCACACACACACACACACAGTATGCTGGAGAGCTACATTCATCACACACACACTGTCACATGTGCACGCACATGCGTGCACACACACATACACAGTATGCTGGAGAGCTACATTCATCACACACACACACACACACACACACACTTACTCTCTGTCACACACGTACACACACACACAATATGCTTTCACAGAGACCCTCAGACATTCACCGTGGATACAGGAACACATGTCTCACACTACCCAGGCCCCCCACCCTCCTGGAGCCCAGGCCTGCCCTCCTGCTGTGGACATGGGACTGGGGACTGGGGAAGAGTCAGGCGGGACCTCCACCCCTCCTGCCTGGCCCCAGTGTTGACTCCTGTGGATAAATTCTGTGTCCTCTGAGGACTCCCAGGGTTGCTGCCCAATCCCCGGGGGCAAGTAGGCACCGGCACAAAGGGATGGGAAGGGGGTAACTGGGGAAAGGGAACCTTTGAGACCCCGAAGCCTCCTGGCTTTGTGGCCCTGGGGCCCCAAGCTCTGGGGCACCAGGCTCCAGGGATGGCCTTGCCCTCACTGGCAGCTCCCACGGCCTCTGTGCTCCCTGGGACTCCTGCCCTCTGGGAGGCCCCGAGGTTTGTGTTGTGCCTGGGGACCAGGAGAACTGTGGAGTCTACAGCTCCTGCTCTCCCCAGGAGTGCCCACATGCTGCCTCAGAGATGAGGGGGCATCCTACCGCCGTCTAGACACCCCAACTCCAAGAGCCTCCCTCTCTCGTGGACTGAGGGAAGAGTGGCACAAATTCTGTCTGCAGAATAATCATGGCAGGATTTTCTGAAAGAATCTCAAGACGGGGCATGTGGTGAGGAGAGGGAAGCAGGCTGGCAGAGCAGGGAGAGACCCCTAAGTTTTCCAGGCAGGTGGAAGGCACCTTCAATATTACCCAGGTGAACAGTCCATGTCTCTGACATCCCCACACCACTTCCCAATTTTGCATTATCCACATAATACTGTGTGCCCTCTCAACGATTTCTGCCATACTCTTGTACTGCTCCTTATTTATTGTGCTGACATTGACACTTTTAACTTACACGCATTCGTTATAAGTAGAAATTTTGTGTTACTACTATCAATGCAACTATTATTGCTTTTAATAAATAGAAAATGAAAGTACAATACCTACAGTAAAAGCAAAGCTGTATTACTAAATTTTAGTTACCTGGAGTTGCCAGTCAAGACCTCTTTGTTAAAAAGGGAAGGGCAGAAAAAAAAAAAAAAAAAAAAAAAAAAAGGGAAGGGCAGCAGTGTTGGCAAGTTGTTAAAGACATACTGGCACTTTCTCCCTGGGACAAATTTGGACTTGATGGAGTGGAAAGGGAACCAACTTTCTCACTATGGGAGCCAATGCTCTGTCATGACAGGTCTGCGAGCCACTGAAAGTCACCTCAGGTCTCACTGAAGGTGCTACTACCCACGGTGGGAAGCTCTAGGCTTGGGCACAGTGGCTAGCTGGAGCCCTGTTACCACAGTCCAATCTGGTAACAATAATCCTTAGAAATTGCTCAGTTCTTTCCCATTTACCAATTATCCTTAGAGCCACTATCTAGTATGAGCTGCGTACCGGGAATTATCATCCCATTTCCGAATGAGAAAATAGAGGCTCTAAAAGATTAAGAGATTTGTCCAGAATCACATAGCTGTACAGGGTTAAGTCCACGAGTGGGAGGCCCTCAACTCTACCTGTCTCCATTTGTTTCATCTCTGGGATCCCTTGTTCTGGGCTGGCCCCTTGCTGGGCAGTGGGCAGGAGAGGGAGAATGGTAATCTTGTATTTGCCTGCGAGGCCCTCACAATCCTGAAAGGCCAACAGGCAAGTGAGTAAGTAGTGGAGGGTAAGAACTTTTACTCTGGAGTCACACTGTGTGTCCCTAGCCATAAAAGTCACCTCTCTGAACCTGTTTCCTTGTCCGTAAAATGGGGATAATAATAGTACCTATTTAATAGGGCATGAGGATTCAATGAAATAATGCATGTGTATAGTGTTTGGCACAAAGTAAGGGCTCAAAAATGTTTATTACGAGGGAAGTACAAAGAAGAGAATTAATTCAGATAAAAAATGGCTGACGGTGGGGAGCGGGGAGGTAGGCATGGCATGGTTCTTCATAGAGGAGAGGAAATGAGTTCCATCTTAGAGAATGAATATGATTTTGGCAGGAGAACTATCCTGTCTGCTCCCACCCTCCTCTTCCTTCAAAGACAAGTGAGAAAATTTTGGGTCTCATCTATCTATCTCTCTGCTCTGGCCTTTGAAATTTTTTTTTCAACGTTTTTTATTTATTTTTGGGACAGAGAGAGACAGAGCATGAACGGGGAAGGGGCAGAGAGAGAGGGAGACACAGAATCGGAAACAGGCTCCAGCCTCCGAGCCATCGGCCCAGAGCCTGACGCGGGGCTCGAACTCACGGACCGCGAGATCGTGACCTGGTTGAAGTCGGACGCCTAACCGACTGCGCCACCCAGGCGCCCCTCTGCTCTGGCCTTTGAATGACAACTGACAGGCTCTTCAAAGCCTGCCCTAGCATTGCTGCCCCAGGAAAAGACACCCCTTTAAGTCACATGCCTGGGCTGTTTTCTCCAGGTGCTATCCAGATGGAAGGGTGGGGGCCAGGCACAGCCTGGCGCTCTAAGGATTCTAGCAGATGTCTTTTAAAAAGTACTTGCCCAGATAACAAAGACTCTCCGCACCACCACCTTTCCATAAGGGGGTCAAGAGCAACGTCTGCAAATCTGACTTTGAGATCCTTCCCAGCAGGCTGCAGTTGATTGGACCAGGGTGGGCACCTGACCAACTCCGAGCCAATCAGATCCTCTCATACAAGTTTGGATTTGGATCTGCCGAACCCTGGGTTCCCTCTCTGAATGTGGCGGGAACGCAGGACACAGTACAGGAACTATAGGTAGTTCAGGGTCTGGTAAAGCAGGAAAAACCAGTCCGTGGAGAAAGAAAGCTAAAGGCGGCCAGCAAGGTGCAGAGAATGGCTGCTTCCATTTCTCCTGGCCTACAGTTTCTGCCTCCCAGAGGCTAACGATTTTTCTGTCCCTCAGTTCTCAGGAATCTCTTGTGTCCTGGTAATAAACCCTTCTTTATTACCGAAGTTGGCCTGAGTCGGTTTCTATATACAAGCGGAGACCCAATTAAGACGGGGGAGAAGCTGGGAGCTAAGAGGCACAAAGATGGACAATCCTGGAGGAAAAAAAAAAAAAAAATCACTGTGCCTGCCCTGGATGAGCTCAGCTGACCGGGAGTTGAGGAAGAGGCGACATCTGTCGAGATGTAGACTCTGAGAAGATGTGGCCGAGGGAGGGTGGGTTAGCTCTGTCCAGGAAGCGCCAGGAGGGTCCTCAGAGGCTTCCCAGCAAAGGTGGCAGCTAAACCAGTTTTGAAGAGTGAAGGACGTTCTCCAGGGAGAGAAACCTGGGGTGGGGAGGCATTACAGGCGGCGGGAACAGCAAGTGCAGAGGCACAGAGGCACAAAACAGCCTGACGTGTTACAGGAACTGCCAGCAGTTCAAAGTATGGTGGGGGAGCAGGGAAGACGAAGCTGGAGAGGCCGGTTGGTCGGGTGCAGATCACAAAGGGCTTTGAATTCTATGCTAAGAAGATGAGGCCTTTCCTGTCAGCAATAGGGAGCTATTGAAGTATTTTAAGTAGCAGGGGGTGACAGGGTCAGTTCTGTGCTTTAGAAAGATCGCTCTGGGGCCCCCGCGAAGAAAGGACTGGAGAAGGCAGGCCTGAAAGCAGGGAGGCCAGTTAGGGTACTGCAGTAATGATTCATCTAGCCCTTTCATCCACTGAGCAGCTCACTGTGTACCTACTGGGTGCTGGGGCTGGGCAAAACAGGACCCCTGACCCCACGGAGTTCACAGGCCAGCAAGACAGAGAAACAAGGGAGAAGCAACTCAAGTGTCCTGAGTGTCCTGAAGAAGTATGAGGTCCCACGGAGGGGGGCGGTGTTCAGTTTCTGGTTGTTACGCTTCACTGTGGGAATGCCACAAGAGCTGATATGTCTCTGAAGGATAAGTAGGAGTTAACAAGGCACTAGGAGGAGTGCATTCCGGGATGAAGGAACATGTGTGAAAGTCCTGCTGCTGGGAGAGAGGAGAATGGGACCAGATGATCGAAAAAGGTAGGCAAGGACCAGATCACGCAGGGCCCTGTAGACTACATCAGAGTCTGGCTTTTATTGCAAGAAGTCTTAGAAGGGTCTTACACGGGGAAATGATACCGTCAAACATTTATCTTTAGAAGATCACTCTGGCCACAGTGTGAAAAATGAAACAAAGCGGGGCAAGAACAGAAACGTACAGAGCCCAGTCTAGGAGGCTATCGTTGCGGTTCAGGTGGGCACCGATGGTGGTCTGGCATGGGGCAGTGGGCAGGGAGAGAGACACAGGACAGCTAACACGATTGCTGAGGATGGCTGTGGGCTGTGGGGGTGAGGGAGAGGGAGGTGTCCAGGAGAACTTCCAGCTTTCCAGCTTGAGCAAGTGGGTGGATGGTAGCAGCAGAGATGAGCTGGGAATGTTGGAGGCAGAGCAGGTGCTGGCAGGCGGAGCTGGGGACCTGGGTTTGGACTCTAGGCTGATTGTGAGACATCTAAATGTGGTTAGACCTGCAGGGCTTGAGCCCAGAAGAGATCACTCAACTCAAGAGAGTAAGGAGATTACCGGGCAGCAGAGGAGGAGAGAGCAGGGCAGTGAGACGAGAGCAGGGACAGCTGGGAGGAATCCTGGGGGCAGCAGGGCCTGGGGGCAAGAGTGACCAAGAGCTCTGAGCCTGGCAAGTGAGAACCACAAAATCCAAAGGTTAATTCCCTCAGCCCCAGGGGGCATCAGGCTTTGGCTCCCACTCTCCTGGCCAAGCATCGGGCCTCAGCACAGACGCTTTCCGGCAGAGACAGCCCTCTTCTTCCTCCGAGTTACCTTCAGACTCGGCTCAGGGGACCCCTTCTCCTAGAGAAGACTTTTGGTCCGGGCATGCACTGTGCTGTCCAACAACCTGGGTTTGAATCCCAGTTCTGCCTCTTGATAGCTGTGTGACTTTGGCCAAATGTAACCTCACTTTCCTCATCTGTATAATGGCAATAATACTACCTACCTCATGGGGCTGTTTGAGGATGAGTACTTAGCAGAGAACCTAACACACAGTAAGCACTAAATAAATGTTACTATTATTAACATCCCGCCCACCTTGGGACAGTTAGTCATGCCCTCCACCTTACACCTCCTCCACTTGGGAACTATTTGTCAGTCTGTGTCTCTCCCGGCCTCTCCCTACCCCTACCCAATTTGTAGGGCTATGTACAATGGAGGGCCCAGTGCTAAAGGAAAATGTGGGACCCCTTGTTCAAAATTAGGAATTTCAAGACAGTGACAGTAAAACTGAGGGTGGGGTCCTTCTAACCCAGGGCTCTGTGCAACCAGACTCGTGAAGCCAGCCCTGTCCCCGCCCCCACCCAGCCCTGGGCCTGGCCTGGAGTAGACGTCAGTGCCATGCTACAAAGTAACATGCCAAATGACATTGGAATGGGTTCCATAATTTCCATCTGGCATTTCGTTTTATCCTTCCTATAGAAATAACATCAATTCTGTCTTATGGT
Organism: Neofelis nebulosa; assembly: GCF_028018385.1. Taxonomy (NCBI): domain Eukaryota; kingdom Metazoa; phylum Chordata; class Mammalia; order Carnivora; family Felidae; genus Neofelis; species Neofelis nebulosa. Next base: position 190,772,525 of record NC_080783.1, on the reverse strand, counting down.
TGAGGACACGGAGGTTGAGAGATGGGGTGTACCTTGCCAGAAGTCACCTGCCTCGTGCAATGCAGAGCTAGGATGTGAACATAGACCAGCTTGGTGCCGAAGCCCTGCCTCTTACCCTCTGGCTTCCTGGGGAGGTAGGGAGAACCTGGCCCCAAGGGGTGAACGTTGTCAACAAGGCCCAGGAGGAGGGAGCTGAAGGGACTGGGACTGGCCCCCTCCTGGGGAGAGCCACATAAACAACGAGCTCCCTGGGCACCAGGGCTGCTACACAGGGAAGGGGGTGTGAGAGGGCAAAAGGTCACTCCTGAGAAGGCTCTGCCCGAGAGCCGCAGACCCTAGCCCACGCTCTCTGGACATGAAACCCTGCCTCCTTGCCTTAAAGCCCTTCAGGGGCTGCCACTGGCCTCAGGATAACTCCCAAGCCTTTAGTATCCTGCTGGACCAGGGAGGTCCGCCCTCTGCTACCTGTGCACTCTCTACCCTCTCTCCTCCACTTCTGTCCTCCCCTCCCCCATACCAGGCCCCACCTGCCATCACCCAGGCCTTAGCCCACACTGGTCCCTCTCCTCATCGCTGCTTCTTTGCCTCAACTCCTGGTCACTCTAGGCTCCCTGAATCTCTCCTTTTGACACAAGATACAGGGGCAATCACCTGCCCTGGACCATCCTGGGCTAGAAAGCAGGCTCCATGGAGGCAGGGCTGCTTGGCTCACAACGCTTGGTACATCAGGTGTCTGAAGGCATCCCCCTGCAACAGAGGCAGGAGGGTCCTGCACTCCTTCTCCCCTTCTCTCCACTCCCCCCTAGTCCTCTTTTTCTTGTCCAGGCATCTCGAGCTCAAGGTGGGAGAAGCTCAAACTTGCAAGGGGAAGAGAATCATCATAGAGTATCCTCCCCACGCCCCACCTGCCAGGCCTGGGCTGGGTGTTGTACATCCAGTTACTGTATCTAATCCCCAAGCACCTTCCAGATGGGGGTGGGCACTATGAATGTAAATTATTCCTATTTTCCAGAGGAGTCTGAGAGCACCTGCCTGAAGTGGCAACAGAGCCTATAAGTGGAGAAGGCAGGATTTGAACCCAGGCCTGTCTGGTGCCCAAATACGTGGCATCCCCTCTGTCCCTATGACTCACTGTTTGGAGCCAGCTCCCTTCCAACCAGGGAGAGTTGTTTCTCACCCATGCCTTCAGTTCACACACACACCCAGGCAGCTCAGCTACCCTGTGAGATCAGCAAAACCCTAGTGCAGAAGGCAGCACCCCCATCAGTGAGAGGCCGGTGTAGAAGTCACCCCTCCCCTGGGTCAACAAAATGCCAGTGTAGTAGAAATACCCCCCAGGTCAGCCAAACACTAATGGGGGAGACACCCCCGCTGTCAGCAAAATGCTGGTACAGGAGGTATACCCTGCATCCCAAGTCAGCAAAAAGCCAGTGAGAGAGAAACTTCCTCACTCCTCTCTGCCCAGGGCCCATGACATGCTCTGGGGGTGCACAGAGTCCTCCAAGGTGGTGCTTTTGGGGTGGGGTAGGGGGAAGCAATGGGGCTGGGGCGGCAGCTGCCGGGGGCAGGAGGCTGCGGCTGGGGAGCGGGGCAGACTCGGGTGAGAGTTCTCACATGGCACTAATGAAATCAACCACCAGCCTGCCCCCCCTTCCCCAGGGACCCTCCAGCCTCCAGCTGATGCAATGCCCAGGCCAGATAATTGTTTTCTTCCCTCCTTAAAGGGCCAGCTGCTGTTGCAGCTGCAGACATCACCCAGACCCCTGAAAGACCCCACAGAGCGTAGCACCTGGTTAGGGATAGGGGGAGCCCAGAAAGTAGCGGCTTGGCCCAGGCTCTGCAGAGGAAAATCCAATTAATGCCCGAGACCAGAAACGTCTGTGAGCAAGGAGGGAGAGATGAGAGTTAAGACAGAGACAGCGCCTGGCCCACAACCACATGCCCTGAGGGAAGGGAACCTGGTCCCGGGCTGGGTCCCCAATACCTGGCTTCTTTCTGCCTGCCTGTCCCGTCAAGTCCTTGGCACAGGGGTTGCTAGTGAGTTCAGTAGTTCTCTCCCAAGCTTCCCTGAGCGCCAGGTACTATGTGAAGCAGTTCAAATCCACCATTTCATTCACTCCTCCCAGCAGAACTGGAAGGTGGGACTGTTTTACTGAAGGAGGCTCTGAGAGGGGAAGGGATTCCCTCAATAGCAGCCAGAAAGTGGCAGAGCTGGGTCTGAAGTCAAGTTTGCCTGACTCTGGACTTCATACCTTGCAGAAGGCCGAGTACGTGTGGAACCCCAGGGCTGGAGGTCCCTATGCCAGGCAGCCCAGCACTGAGGTCAGGAAGGAGGGTCTATGGGCCCTAAACAGGTTCAGAAGGGCACAGTGCTTGATTTAAGCACAGATTTCACAGACCCCTTCCCCAGTCACCTCCCCCAACCCCCAACCAGAGAATGCCCCATTAGGCTGCCCACATGCCCCCAGGGACAGTTGGCAGCTGCCTGATTACAGAGTAATTGGTGGCTGGCAGCAACTCTTGGGGGGTGGGGGGGTGGTGGTGGTGGCTAGTTAACCCTCTGGTGACCAGGCCTAGCCCAGAAAGGCCCTCTCCCCACCACTTCAGGCCTCAAACCCAAGGACCCTAGACTTAAGAAGGCATCATAGGCAGAGGACCGGACCAAAGGGGCATCAGGCTTCCTCTCCACACCCAGACAACATCCATGGGGCTAGAGGTAGACTCTGACATTCACCTAGGCTCCCCAGCCCCAAAGCGGCAGTGCCAGCCAGCACCCCTTGTTCCCTGGCCTTGAGTATGGCATTGCCTACTCCATCAAGACCACAGGAGCTACGGGTGCTCCCTGGATTTCCAGGCCCAGAATACTGGGAAGAAACCCACTCCTCTGGGCTGGGTTATCCAGACAAGGGGATGTAGGCATGGGTCCAGGCAGCCTGGAGGCTAGCCAGTGAAGCTACCCTCCCCCTGAATGAATGGGTGTCCAGGTTGCCCACCAAGAGTCCTGCCAAGCCTCCCTGAACTCCCCACCATGGATTGACCAACTGCCTTTCCCAGTTTCCCAAAAGCCCCCTCTTCCCCTCCTAGGGCCGGAGTGAGCACGATCCCTTTCCTTTCATAGGCTGAGGGGGTTCTCTGGGCACCACAATGGTGTTTCATTGGGAGGAAAGAGTGGCTGCTTGTCAACCAGGGCACAGGCAGGAGGGAGAAAGCAGGCTGCCTTCCAGCTCCCTTTCCAGGAGAGATTTTAAGCACTTTCCAAAAATGCCATGCGAGGCAATGCTGTTGAAGACCATGGCCCCAGGTGCTCTGAGAATCAGCAAAGAACTCAAGACTCTGGGGTCCTCTACCCCATTTTCCAGGTTTCCTCAAACACCCCACGTTCCCCTCTCATACCTTAGCCCCCACCCCAGAGCCATCAAACACACTCTGCTGATCCCCTGAGGCCCCGCCCCCCCCGACCCTGCACACTCACATCCTTACGTGCCTCCTCACGGCCCGAGCCCCCCTCCCCCGCTGGTAGTCCCCCAGACCTCCGAAGCCCCCTCCCCACGTCCACTCCCAAGCGAGCAAGGCCTACCGACTTACCCGGAGGTGGGTCCAGGGTCTAGACAGGGAGGGGTCTCCGCCGGGCTTGGCGGCTCCACAAGGCGGGGCAGGTGCTGCCCCGGGACCCCGCCCCGCGGACCCGGCGGTGGGCGCGGCCCCGTCCCAGGCGGGCGGCGGACTCCGAGGGGGTAGGGGCGCGGGGCGGGGAGGGGCGGCGAAAGAGGCTCACGGGGGCATCGCCCGACACCGGGCCGGGCAGCTCCGTTCCGCCCGCCTGCGCTGCTGGCTCCGCAGCCGCCACGGTTCTCAGCCGCCGCCGGGTGCAAAGCCCAAGCCCCGGCCGGCGGGAGGCGAAGAGGGAGGCGGGGCCTGACGGGGGCGGGGCCTCGGCCAGCGGGTGGGGCCACTGGAGGGGCGGGGTTAATGGGGGCAGGGCCTTTGGTGGTGGGCGGAACCTAGGGGAATGGGGAGAGTCTGGATTTGCCCAGTTGCAGGCCACCCAGGGTAACAAGACCAGCCTCGAAGGGTTTGGGGTCTAGAGGACGCCTCAAGCCTCTCCACGTCTCTTGGACACTCTGGCTTCATGACTGGTCCCCCTCTCCACCACCATTTATAACTGCACTTTTTCATCCTTCCTCCTCGTTGGGGAACCTCGCAGGACATCACTGGCACCATGGTACCGCTACTCCCTGCTGGACCAGATCCAGGAAAGTCAGATGGTGGGAGATGAGGAAATGACTTACAAACTCAAATGCAATGTATAGGTGGAAAAACTGAAGCCTAGAGAGGAGAAAAGCCTTGCGCAAGTGCCTGCTGTGAGGAAAAAAAACTTTCTGTGACCAGATAATGTGGAAGACCTGAAGCTGGATCCCACAACTGGCCAGAGGGGAAGCCAGGACTCAATTCCATTCACACATTAATTAAGCTTTTGTTATCATCTAATCTACATCACGCCTAGAACTAGGGCCCGTGTTGTAGCATGAATGCTCTGGAGCAGCAGGGGCATTATTAGATTGGAGGGACAAGACAGAGACCAGGGAAACGGCTGGAACAATGGTAGAGGTGAACGGTGGGGAGAGCAGAGCCTGTGAGGATGTGGGAGAGGAGGGAGAAATTGAGGTTCCCCTGTGCTCTTCCCATGCTCCCTATCACAGAGACATGGAAACCAGGGGCTCCCTTTGGAATCATGGTCCCTTTGCACATTTGATGACAACTTAGACAAATGTGCCAATGTATGCTTTGCAGATAATTCTAGGGACTCTAGGGACAAAGGATTGGGTGGAGGGTTGATTCTTAAGTGCATATGGAAGAATAAATATGCAGGAATAAAAAAAAAATCTAGAGAAAAAGGAATGGAAAGAGATTTTGCCTTACCTGATATTAAAACATAAAGTCAATGTACTTAAAGCAGTATGGTATTGAAGCAGGACTACACGAATCAGTGAAGCAAAATGGGGTAGAGGAATGGATTCAACTCCACAAAGGAATTCGGGTATTATAAAGATGGCACTTCAGGTAAATGGGGGAAATAGGCCTTTCAACAAATGGGTGAAATAACTGGCAATTCATTTGAGGAAATGAGAGAAAGCTGTGTCCTTACCGTACACCGAAGTAAATTCCAGGTGAAGAGCATATTTATATAACAACACCAAATGTACCAGAAGAAAGCATGAATGAATGTTTTAATAATCCTAGAGACGGGGGCGCCTGGGTGGCTCAGTCGGTTAAGCATCCGACTTCAGCTCAGGTCACGATCTCGCGGTCCGTGAGTTCGAGCCCCGCATCGGGCTCTGGGCTGATGGCTCAGAGCCTGGAGCCTGCTTCCTATTCTGTGTCTCCCTCTCTCTCTGCCCCTCCCCCATTCATGCTCTGTCTCTCTCTGTCTCAAAAATAAATAAAAACGTTAAAAAAAAATAATAATCCTAGAGACGGAAAAGACTTTCCTAAGCATGGTGAAAGCTAGAGGCCAAAGGAAAAATACCGATAAAATTTAAAACTTCTATGGAGAAGACGATAGACACTATAAAAACTTCTATAGAGAAGAAATTATCATACTCAAGTTTGAGAGACAAATGACAGACTGGAGACCCTAAATCCCAGCTGCCCTCTACTACTGTCCCCTGAGAAACGGGTGAGCAGAAGGGACGGCGGCGGCTGTGAGAGGGCCATGCACATTGCGGAGGCTCCTCCCACAGCGCCCTGGCCAGCGCCCACCTGTTCAGGGGCCGGGAAGCCCCGGAAATCCCAGCCGGGCCATCTGGGTCCACAGCAGGTGCTTATAGCACAGCAGAGCCAGAGTCAGCCCCGATGTTGCTCACCACTTCCCTCGTGTGGCCATCCTGGGAACTGTAATCCTGTAATCCAAGGTTCCAGTTCGTGCAGCTCTCAGACGTTAAGGTGGGATTTTTTTTTTTTTTTTAAGATTTTATTTTTAAGTAATCTCTGCACCCAGGGTTGGGCTTGAAATTACAACCCAGAGATCAAGAGTCGCACGCTTCACCGACTGAGCCACTCAGGCGCCCCATGGGATCTTTTTTTCTTAAAATAAAGAACAGCTAAATTTTTGAGGAAGCTAACAATGTTCTAGGCATTGTACCAAACACTTAACATACAGCATTTCATTAACGCTCAAAGCTGCTCTTCTACGTCCACCTTATTATCACCTCCATTTCACACATGAAGAAACAGGATTTGAGGAGAAGTGACTTGTCCAAATTCGAAGTAGCAGCATCAGGATTCAAAGCCTGACTCTTGGTCCCACTCTTGATATGAGAAAGCCAAGGCCTTGGAAGAATTCAATGAAACAAAGTTTTTTGAAGTTAACCTTGAGCCAGGCTTTGTCCCAGGTGCTGAGGATTCAGTTGAGAAAAACAGTCATTAGGGGAGACAGGCAGAGAAACATTTCTGACACAGTGAATCCTGGGAACACTCAAGGCCCTGTTAACCACGGGGGAGAGAGGAGAGGTGCAGGCCCTTGAAGCTGAGTCCTGTGGAGTTTGAGAGAGGGGTGAAGGAGTGGGGCAACACTTACAAGTCTGGGTGGAGGATGAGTGGAACTTAGGGGAGGAGCAGTGGTCTGAGTCTGACTCTGGGGTAGGTTAGAGATGAGGCTGGACAAATATACTAGGGCCAAGTTCGAGTTTGGGCAAGAAGATTTTGAGAACTTTTCTATGGTTCCATAGACTTGGTCTAGGGGTCACCTGCTCTGCTGCCTCTTTCCTCCCAGATAGTCCCCACCTGAGCTCAGGGTACCAGTTGCTTAAGTCAGAAGCCTGGGAGTCATCCTTGACTCCTCCCTCGTCCTCACCTCCATCCAGTTCATTATCAGGGCCTGCGCAGTCTACCTTTTAAATACTCCCCAGGTTCATTTGCTGCTATCCGTCCCCCATGGCCGCTCCCCTCATCCACACTGCCCTCCTCTCGCTCCTGAATCCACTGCTGGCAGTGACTTGGTGTGGAGGCCTCAACACCTCCAAACTTTCACACAAGAGAAAGCCTTCTAAAACAAACCTGTCCACATCTACTCTCCTACTGAAAACCCTTTTCATTGACCCATTCAACAAATATCAAGCGAGCATTTGTTACATGTTAAATACTGAGGACTCAACAATGAGAAAAACAGAGAATTTAAAGTCTGTTAGGAGGGCAGACGTCAATCAAATGACTCCCACACCAAAATAATACATAATTACAAACTGGAATATGTGCCCTAGGAGGGCCTGACCTAGTAAGGGAGGTGCTAGAATGCTCCCCAAGGTACTTCATGTCAAGTGAATAGCAACCAGAGCAGAGTCAAGGACAGGGTAAGAGCTTATGCAAAAAAGCTTCTCTGAGTCTCAGTTTCCTCATCTGTACCATGGGGATATTTATAGTTGTGAGGATTAAGTGAGTGAATATATAGGAGGTCCTTAGAACAGGTCTTAGGACATAATAAATTTTCCGTAAATGTTAGCTATAGTAACAATAATTATTATTTAAATTTGCTTTAAGTAGAGAGCCAATGATGGTTTATCAGCAAAGGAGTTAAATCATAAAGAAGTATTTTTTAAGGGTCATTCTTGCTGCAGTGAGGAGCATGGTTTGGAACAAGGAAAGAGCAGATTGGGGTAGTTAATGAGGGCGATTTTGCAGGGGCCCACTGAGAGCTGTGGGGCATTTAAGCCAAGGAGGCAGAGAGCATTTAGAGACATTTTGTGATTCGGGTGGGTGAAACCACTGGCCTTGGTGTTTAGTGGTAGGAGGCTGCGGGAGGTGGCAAGGGGCTCCCAACATCTCGGCCCTAGCAACAGGGTGGGTGGTGATGTTCTTCACCAGATTGGGAAAGCTTGGAGGAGGACCAGGACTGGGGGAGGTGCTGAGGCCAGTTATGGATGTGTTCAGGCACAGGCACTGTGGGGCGTCCTAGATACAGGATGCAGAAGCAGCTGATTGGGTCTGGAGTCCAGGGAAGAAATAGTGGCTGCAGACACAAAATTGAGATTGTTGGCAAATACTTGAAAATTCGACCTCAATCATCCCGTCTGTAAAATGGTAGGAGGAAGGAGATAGCTAGGTGATTTTTTTTTTCTTTAAAGGTTTTATTTATTTTTGAGAGAGAGAGTGAGCGCACGCAGGGGAGGGGCAGAGAGAGAGGGAGACAGAAGATCTGAAGCAGGCTCTGTGCTGGCAGCAGAGAACCCAGACTGGGGCTTGAACTCATGAACTGTGAGATCATGACCTGAGCTGAAGTTAGACGCTTAACTGACTGAGCCACCCGGGCGCCCCAATAGCTAGATGATTTTTAAGGTTTCTCCAACATGTGTAAGATTCCAGTTGTTGAGGCTGGTAGGACCACAGAGACAAGGAGAAAAAATTCCACGTGGCCTAAAAGATTTGGCAGAGGCTCTTTGGAGGCTCTTTGCTATTCTTTCATCAGACTATCTTTTACTGAGCAGCTACTATGAGCCAAAAGCTCTCCTGGAGTTGGAAGAGTAAGACCCTGCCCTTGCCCTCAGGGAATTCAGTTTGGTGCTGTGACAAAGCAAAGGGCAATTACAAAAATGTAACCCAAGTACCCGAAGGCAAGCTTGGGAGACCAAGAAGGCTTCCTAGAGGAACTGACATCCAAGACAACACCTGAAATTCAGGCAGAAGAAAGCCCTGTGGGGAATCTGGGCTGGGGAAGATTGTTTATGTGGTTATTTTAGAGATTTTCATCTCTCCCGAATTTTTCATCTGGACTCTGCCCTGAGAGTCTATTTCAGGTGCCAGGGCCCAGATACTAGTAATTGCATTTCATAGGCTGTGTTAAATTGGTCTTCTAGATCCTTCTCCTCAATGCTCCTTGTGGCCTCAACTCCACATGCTAGCATTTGCTAGGGCTTGGATGAAGGCACAGCAAGAGAGGTGCCCAGAGCGCAAACTTAGGGAGGCACTCACTGTCAAGGGTGTGCAACGTGTCCTTGGCCCTGTTCCCCGTCCACACCCCCACTCCAGACTCTCCGGTGCTCATATCTTGCTGTCCACACACAGGGCTCTGTTTACAAAGACCCTCCCCCACCCCCATTGGCCTGGTGAAAGCTCACTCCTGCTCCAAGGCTCAGCTCTATCTGAAAGTCTACTGCTCTCACCACCCATCCCTGCCTCCACCCTAGGCCAAGGTGGTCCTCTGTGCCCTAACAGCATGGCTGCATAGTGCAAACCAGACTCTGGTATCAGAGTCCTGCTGTGCTATTTATCATCTGTGAACCACTCTCTGAGCTGGTTTCCACATGTGGAAAATGTGGTGCTGACTTCACAGGGGAGTTGTAAAGATTAAATGAGAACATGTATGTAAAGTGATCTGCAGTGATTGGTACAGACTACTCAGTAAGCGGTAGGTATTAATACTTTGTTTATACTTCTTCTAAAGCACTCATGTATTCTAATTATTCTCCTGTCTTTATCTTCACTATACCATAAGTTCCTTGGGGCAGGGAGGAGGAGGAGGAGAGGAAGGAGGAGGAAGATCTTTACAAATGACATTGAACAAGCCCTAAGACATGTCTGCTGCATAAATCAAAGAAATGACAAATTCTATGGAAAAAGTTCTGGGCAGGAAATCTGGAGCCTTGGGCTCTAGTCACATGGTCCCAGTGATGGCACAGCGCCTGCCCAACTTACACTCACTTGGAAGAAAAGCTGCCCAAACCGCAAACCCTTTTGAGCCCGTTGCTTTAGACCACTTGGCCCCTTCAGCTTCTAGACTTGAACAAATGGGGCCAGCACCAGAGCCAAGGGTTACTATTTCAAATATTAGCCGGTGACCTTTAACTAATGGCCCACCACAACAATCTGAGACAGGCCAATTAGAGGCTCTCTTGGACCAAGGAACAGAAAGAAACTGTCAGGTAGCGGAGGGAGTTGGAGTAGGGAGGTCAGAGACAAGTGAGCCTCGGCCAGTAAAGCCATGTGCAAGCCAAGATAAGACGGAGCAGAGACCAAGAAGCAGCAGAAGCTGGTTAGTAGGAAGAGGAGAAAGGAGCAGCCCTGTGCAGAGATGGGGAGGGTGTCAGGGGAGGGAGAATGAATAGAACAGTGAGTCCTAGGGCTGCCTCATTCCTGCTGGCATTTCAATTCCAGTCCTCACAAGAAAAAATTCTTTATATTTCAGCTACATTGGGTAGATTTCTGTACCTTGCAGCCCAATGAGGCTGACTCTACTTGTTATGTTGGTCAGTCTCTGCCTTTCTCTCTGCACCTCAGTTTGACTAGACCATCTCCATGGTCTTCTCCAGATCGATGTTTGCTTTGAACACCATGTAGAGAGAATGAATTTTAGGTTGTTGGCCACTGAGTTCAGCGTTAGTTACAGAGTGCCATGACATCCTGGCTCCCGAAATAGCTTGGTGACTGGTTAAAGAGCCTGTAGGAGGATCCAACACGTACCTGACTTTGAACCTGAGCCCTGCTGATAGTCTGCCTCCCCCTGTCCATTGCATCCTTTGTTGGATCACAAAGGAACTGAGAAACCAGGGCTGGTGTTTCTCCAGTGTCTTTGGCTGCTGAATGCCCTACCTACTGCCTTAACACTTTCCTGGACCCACTTCAGCATTTCAGAGGAGTCCAGCGCCAGGTCTGCTCCAAAGAAAGTGCCACTCCAGGAAGATTGTGAACAAAGAAAGTTTCCTTCTTTGGTGCTAAGATTTCCTGCCTTCCAGCTGTTTGGCTCTCAGCCTGTGCCCTGCCGTCAGCTTTCTAAACTAACAACTATGTTGATAATAATACTTCCTTGCTTTTGTATGGTACTTTGTACTTTTCAGAGCATTTTCATGCTTGTTGTCTTATTTGATACTCACAGAAACGCAGGGAGAATGGGCAAGAAGTGAGGTGTAGAGGATAATACCTATCATTTCTCCCATCACATCCACCCCCCCCGAAACAATTTATTTTAAAAGAACTTAAAAAATTATCCCTCTGTTCTTTTTAAAATACATGAAAATAATGAGACTGAGCTTGATTAAGTGACTTGCCCAAGATCACAGGGCAGGTAGACAGCTGAGTTGGAACTAGAAAGTCTCCAGTCACGGATCACACTTAAGCAGGACACATCTTGCAAAACACTGCTGGCCATGGCAAGGGACCTCTGAGAGACATGGTGTGCTCGCACTACTGTCCCTCCCCCCCCCCCCCCCCCGCTTTTAAAAAATGTTTTATTTACTTTTGAGAGAGAGAGCATGAGCAGGTAGGGGCAGAGGGGGGCAAGGGACAGAGGATCCAAAGCAGGCTCTGTGTTGACAGCAGCAAGACTGATGTGGGGCTCGAAATCACAAACCACGAAATCATGACCTGAGCTGAAGTCAGACGTTCAACCCATTGAGCCACCCAGGCGCCCCCACCCTGCTGCCCTTTTGAGGCCTCTGGGGTTCGTTCACCATCTTACCGCTCTCGTCCCTACAGAGACTTGGCTACCCTACAGTGGCATGGGTAGCACCAGGAGCCCACAGAAGGTTAGATGCAAGCATTTAGTAATAGTTCCTTACATATTGGCAAAGATAAGTGCTTTTGGAAGAGTCCGTGTTCTTGCTTTGATGACAGAGCCCTTCACGGAAGGTAAGACAGGAAAGGAAAGGCTGAGTCCCTCCTTCAACCAGCACCTCTGAAAAAGAGGAAGCAGAAGTAATAGTTCTTGCCCATCCTCCTTTCCTCAACTCTACTCCGCAGCAAGGACACCCTGTCCCGGCCCCTCTGTTTTGGGCCCCTTCACGAACTGTTCTCATTGCTGCACTGTCACCTGGTCAGGATGAGCCCACCCCTCCCAATCACAACACAGATTCAAGTTATCCTGGGAGACAGCAGTAAGTTCTCACCTCACAGTTCTAATAGGGGTAGGCGAGGAAGCAAAAGGAGTGGGAAGTCTCTGTGCTTTCTCCGGGGTCTGCCCTTGCTCCTTCCCCAGCGCCCCCTAGAGGGCATAGTGTGCTTCTCTTGTGGCATCACCCAGCCCCGCAACTCCAAACCGCACAACTGGGAAATGAGTCAAGGCAGTCAGCCTATCCAATGGCGCGGGCAGTATGTCAGCTCAGGTGAAGACAAGAGAGTAGAAAATGTGCTTGGAATTTTGAACAGAGGGAATTTATTCCAGAGGACAGCTTAGAAACCTGTTGGCTTGTAGGAGCCAAAGGGCAGGGTGGGGCAGGCTAGAGAGTAATAGGTGCAGGAAGCTTCTACCAGGCTTGGAAGATCAAATGGAAGGGTATTCCTGGCTCCTGAAGTGCACTTGTTGCTGACAGTGTGCGAGCTTAGTTTTTGAAATGCTGCTGCTGGCAGAGCTGCTCGAGGTCACTGGAGCCCACAGGTACCCACTGCTGCCCCCCCCCCCCAGGACCACCAACACTGCTAGAGCCCGTGACAGTAACCCACCACTGCTGGAAATGCTGAATGTCTCCGAGCCCATAACCACCAGCTGCTGCCAGAGTCTCCAGTGGATGCAGAGAGGAAATGACTTTGCCTGTCCCGCTCCGGTCCCATCTCCTGGCATACCGTTTCTCACCTGTACTTCCCATTCGCAGAATCTGACAGGAAGCCAGTTGGCAAAGGGAGCCTGGGAAATGTAGTTTTCAGGGCCCGGCATTCTTCTGTACAAAGCAGAGCATTGAAAGGCTAGAGCAATAGGCAAATGACCAGCACAAATGCTACTGAAAGTTACACCTCATTTGGGCACCTTAAAGGCCATAGGTATTGGACGTTAGCTGATTACCTCATGACTCCATTTTCCCTTTTCTAGGATCCATGTGTTTCTAGGAAGCTGGCTCCCTGGGAGCAGAGCAGGGCTGAGTCAGTCAATCCCACTGGCCAGAATGATTGGTTCAGGGTGGTCATATGAATCAGCCAGTCCAATCAGAGGGAATTTCAGGATTTTTGCTGAGAAGGCTGGCACACAGGCTGTCTCTTCCTTGCTAGCAATGAATGAGGAAGCAGGAAGGCCTTGGGAGCTGTTGGCAGTCATCTTGGGACAATAATAGGAGCAGAAACCAGGAAGAAAGAGTGGCCTTGAAGATTGGGAGATTGATTTGGGGGCACATAACCCAGATGCTGTGGCCACTGTGTGGGAAGCTCTGGCAGAGGTGATCAGTCTTGTGCCCTTTATGGTGTCTATTAGCAATCCACAAAGCAAGACCAATTTATGAGCATCATGGAAAAATCTGGAAGAGAAAGAAAGTTCTAGGAATCAGCCACTTTTCCCATGGTCACATCTTGAACCAGTGGCGTTTAAACGTTTTTTATTGTACCTTCAATACATGTGTGACCAGTACACATGTAGCTGTATAAATAACTGAAATAAAGCTTCACAACAGTTTTCACTGTATTTACCCTGCTATGTGCAATTAATTCAAATTTTCAATTCTATTCCATTTTTAAATAAAGCTGCTCATAAATTTCTAAATGATTTCATGATCTAACGGTTAGGACCTGCAATTTGAAAAACATTGCCCTATACCATGCCATCATCAATTGCTGTAAAACTTAACTCTTGATTTGAATCATCCTAACCTTTGCTAACTTCCTGCTTTTGTACCCATATTCCCTGTCTTCCTTTGCTCTGAAGGACAGTTACAGTGTCCCATGTCTTATTGGAGGTGAACCTCTCTCCAACCTGACACAAGAACACCAAGAATTTACCTCTGTAGCTATTCTCTTTTGCATTGCCAATTTCTGCCTGTCTACTGGAATGTTGAGTTTATAAAATTGCTCTAGAGTCTCTCTCTCTTTTTTTTAATTTTTAAATTTTTGTAGTTTTGAGAGAGCGAGTGAGGGGGGCGGGGAGGCAGAGAGAGAGGGAGACAAAGAATTCCAAGCAGATTATGCACTGTAAGCACAGAGCCCGATGTAGGACTTGATGTCATGAAATGTGAGATCACAACCTGAGGCAAAATCAAGAGTCAGACACTTAACCAACTGAGCCACCCAGCTGCCCCTAGAGTCTCTCTTCTTTAGAGTCTCTCTCTAAACTCTCTTGAGTCTCTCTTCTCTAGAGTCTCAAAAGTCTCCTTTGATCCCATTTCAATAGCCACTTCCTTAAGTCAACCCAGATATGGTTGAATGGGATAGGAAGAAGAAGGGTGGCCTAGAGGTGAACTCAGTAGAGGGATGAGGACTCTGTCAAGAAGGCAAGTAGTGGGCATGGAAGGGAGAAGAAGGCATCACAATTTATGTGAACAGACAGAAATCAGAAGAAAACTTTTTGTGTGTGTGTGAGAGAGAGAGAGAGAAAGAGAGGGAGAGAGGTTGAGTGGGGAAGGGGCAGAGGGAAAGGGAGAGAGAGAATCTTAAGCAGGCTTTACGCCCAGTGTGGAGCTCAACATGGGGCTCAGTCTCACAACCGTGAGATCAAAGAGCTGAAATCAAGAGTTGGACGCTTAACTGACTGAGCCACCCAGGTGTCCTGAAATCATAAGCAAATTTTGACTCAAGAACTGCCTTCCTGGGGCGCCTGGGTGGCGCAGTCGGTTAAGCGTCCGACTTCAGCCAGGTCACGATCTCGCGGTCCGTGAGTTCGAGCCCCACGTCAGGCTCTGGGCTGATGGCTCGGAGCCTGGAGCCTGTTTCTGATTCTGTGTCTCCCTCTCTCTCTGCCCCTCCCTGTTCATGCTCTGTCTCTCTCTGTCCCAAAAATAAATAAAAAACGTTGAAAAAAAAAAATTAAAAAAAAAAAAAAAAAAAAGAACTGCCTTCCTTAAACCCCACTTTTGAGAATCCTGCTCCTTCCTTTGTTGGTGGAGCCTGGAATCTGGAGTGGTAAGCTCAAGTTCCATACTAGCTCTGCCATTTCTGAACTGGCTAACTTTGGAAAAATCACATCTCTTCTTTAAGTTTTCTCATCTGTAAGATTAGTCTAATAAAACCTACCTTATCAAGCTGGCTTAAGGATTAAATTAGATAAATACGTGTTAGCTCTTATGATTAAGGCCTTTTCCCATCCTTATACAAAACCTTACCTCCCCCCACCCACTAATAATAATTACCATAGTGACCACTTGTTAAGCAATTAATTCCTCTGTGCCAGGCAATATGCTAAGGACCTTTCCAACTGTTTCCAAGCCAACAAGGATTCCCTGGCCACCTTCTTACTGCAGAGTTTTTTTTTCCCTGATGATGTACTTGATATTTATAGTGTCTACCATGCATCAGGAAGTCAACTGACTTACATTTCATTCATTCTACAGATGTCAGTTAAGCACCTACTATGGTGCCAGGAACTTACTAGGTGTTGGAGATACCAAGATGAACGAGGCCCTGAACCTCGAAGGACTCACAATCCAGTCACATAGTAAGTGTTATGTAGTGAGGGGATGTATAGGAGACGTTCATTACCTGTGGCTTCCTTGGTCTAGACAACCCTATCTTTGGCTCCAGACCTAATGACTGATAGTGTTTGATTCTGTGTTTCTGGCTTGACTTTGGAGCCCTACTTTTAGGACACGCCTTTCAGTTCTCAACTCCCCATGGGCCATCAGGATTAAGAGAAAATTTTTGTGTTTCTTGTCTCTCCCTGCCTGGGATCCCCCTCCAGAGGAAAGAAACTTAGCAGATGTCCAAAAGACAGATAAATTGCTGGTTGGTTTTCACCCCAACACACTTTTAACACTTTCTGTCTTAATCTACTCAGTCTCCTAATTGCCAAATTCAATGGACTTTTTGTGCCTTTGCAGGTCTTTCTGGTATCACATATCATTTACTGTTCTTTGCATCTTTCACCTCTATAGCTCAGAGGGGTTAAGTAACCTGTTCAATTTACACCACTAAGAACTAGAGTTGGGACTCGAACCCAGAGTAGACTGACTCCAAAGCACATGCTTTAGCCAACATTCCCTACTGCCTTCCCAAGCAGACCAGTAGTCTAGGTCTGTGCTGTCCAATGTGTAGTCATTAAGTGCATATAATTACTTAAATTGAAAATAAAATAAAATAAAATAAAATAAAATAAAATAAAATAAAATAAAATAATTCAGTGATCCCTTCATGCCCAGGCAGACTCTCTTCATGAAGCAGAAATGATGGCCACTCACAGATCCTTATGGCTCAAGATCTCCAGAAGAAACGTCCTGTCTCTACTGTACCTGTGCTTCACATCTTTCAGAGGGCTTTGCTCAGCTTAGTTTGGGTCATGTGCTCATCTGTTCAGAAACTGTGACCTGTCTTAGCAAGCGTTCCTAGAAAACAAAGCCTGAAGAAGGGATTATATGCCAAAGGCTTTTGTGGACGCACATTTCCAGGGCAGTGAGAATGAGGGGAGGGGGAAGCAGGAAAAGATGGGAAGCAATGCAAGCAAATGTTTGTTACTTCTTCACAATGAGCTGTGAACAGACACAGCCACTCTCTTGAGAGGTCCACCTACTTGGCCATGCAGAATGTCTCTAGACAGGTTGTATAGAGAAATTACACCTTAAAACAGGCCAACAGAGGAAGGAAAAGAGAGTGGATTGTTCTCTCCTGCCACTTCCTGTCTCTCGTCTCCCAGTGATCACTGTGCCCTATGGGTAATGAAGTTTCCTGTACTTCTAGGTTGCTTCATTGGCCCCTTTGGGAAGCCAGAGCTCATGTTCTGTGAGGAGGTGTGTCATCAGGGTCTGGAAGTTTGCAGAAGCCAGAGAATATACGTTTGCAATTAGTTGGCCTCAGGTAGCAGAGCTGTGAGACCTCACTCAGAATTGATCAGCCATGCCTGTGGGTGAGGTGGACCAAATAACTAATGGTCTGAGACTGAATCACACTGAGAGGCTGAAGAGGCACTGGGCCAAGATGTGGGGATCACTGAGATCAGTCAGACTGGGTCACATGCCTATCCCTACAGCTGATGGGATATGGAAGAAACACTGGGGAAGGAAATAGCCCATCCTTCTTCCCCTTATGCCAGTTCAGATCCTCAGAGAATCAGATACTGAGGCAGGATTCAATGCAAGGGATTTATTATGAAAAACATCTGTGAGAGAAAATGGGGCAGAAGCTGAGAGAGACTGAGGACCACCAGATAGTGATGCAAATCCAACCCTGAAGGAAGGAGTGAGAAGGAAGGAGTTCTAGGTGGAAGGGTCTCTGACTGCAGTGTAGTTTTAAGGAAAGTCTGGCAAGGCCATTGGGGAGTCCTTGAGCCACAGTCACCCATCAGAAGAGTATCCGTTTATCCTAAAAAAAAAAAAAAAAATCCTGTCCTGAAATTCCTGCTGGGCTGTCAGTGGCCAGGAGCAGCCCATGGGGAGTGAAGCCTGGGAGTGAGGGGTGATGGATTTCATAGCTCAGCAGCTGGGCTGCTGAGGAGTTACACTTCTCCCAGTTGGAGATCTGAAAAGTGCACTCTCATGGCCACACACTCTCCCAGCCCAGCACTACATGCAGATGAAGAAGGATGGTTCTACAATCTAAAAGAAGAAAAAACGTACAGTGCCATTTCAGTTGAAAGGGCAAAGACATTGAGCAGGTAAGACAACAAATGTCCACCTATAGCTTACAATGTCTCATGTATAATTCAAACTCTACCTGTTCCAACCTGAACCCGTGACTTCTCCATGCTCTGAAAAAGTCCAGGAGTCTTCATCTGGAGACCACCATCCTCCTAACTGTGAAAGTTGGAAGTCATATTAAACACCTCTTGATCCCCTCTCCCCTGTCCCCCGAAATAGTCAATCCGTTCTCCAGTCCTTCCAATCCTACCTTGGAAATGTCACCCCTGCACTTGTACACTCTTCTCTCCATTCTCACTGCTACTGATGTATTCAAAAGCTCATTGCATCTTGCCTGAACTACTGTGAAAGTCTCCAGTGGTCATTTTACAATCCCATTCCATCTTATTATCTCTGCCAGATTGTCTTTAAATGCAGTTTTGACCATGTCAATCCCTTTGTAAAAACTTCTATCACTGGGAATGTAAGATGGTGTAGCCACAGTGGAAAACAGTATGGCAGTTCCTCAAAAAATTAAACACAGAATTACCATATGACCCAGAAATTTCACTTCTAGGTATATACCCCAAAGAACTGAAAGCAGAGACTCAGATAATTGTACACCAATATTCATAGTCAGCATTATTCACAGTACCCAAAAGATGGAAACAACCCAAATGTCAATTTAAGGATAAACGATAAACAAAACGTGTTATATATACACAACAAAATACTACATTCAGCCATAAACAGAAATGAAATTTTGGTGTGATATGGATTAACTTTGAATACATTACGCTAAGTGAAATAAGCCAGACACAAAAGGACAAATATTGAATGATTCCACTTACATAAGATACCTAGAATAGTCAAATGCAAAGAGACAGAAAACAGAACAGTTGTCACCAGGAGCTGGAGGAAGGGAGGATGGGGAATTATTGTTTAATGGGTGCAGAGTTTCAACAGGGGGTGATGAAACAATTCTGGAGATGGACAGTGCTGATATTTACAAAACAATGTGAATGTACTTAATGTCAATGAACTATATACTTAAAAATGGCTAAAGTGGTGAAACAAACAAAAACAAAAACAAAATTCCACACTAACTCTACTTAGCAGAAAATAAAACCCAAGAACCTTAATCTGACCATATGTAACTTTCCAGATGATTCTTCTTCCTTTTCCTCTTACTCTATGTTTCCTCAAGTGATCTCCTGCTTCCTAGATTTGCTCCAGTGGCCACCTACAAAGGGCATGCTCTTCCCCTAGTTCTCATTTTTTTCAAGACCCCCTTCAAAGGTCACATCCTTGCAAATCTTTCCCGAACTCCTCCGTTTCATACTACGTGGAAGTAATCACTCCCTTTTTTGAACTCCTACAGCTTGTGAATTATGTCTGTCTTTAACACTTACTGCTTTTCTTTTCTTTTTAAAGTTTATTTATTTATTTTGAGAGAGAGAGAGAGAGAGAGAGAGAGGCAGGCAGGCAGAGAGAGAGAATCCCAAGCAGGTCCATTCTATCTGTGCAGAACCTGAGTGGGGCTCCATCCCATGAACAGCAAGATCATGAGCTGAGCCAAAATTAAGAGTCGGACACTCAACCGACTGAGCCAGCCAGGCGCCCCTTTTGGATCACAGAAGGCACACGAGGAGATAGAGAGGTATAGCTGAGGGTAGTCTAGCTGGCACTCTAGACAGGTCCCTCTACAGTGCTACAACTTTAAGGAATTTACCAACATCCCAGAACAGGTCTTCAACTTTATAAATTCAGAACCCTGATTTTAATAAGTAAACAGAGGGGAATCATCTCTCAAGGGGGCTCCTGTATCCACTAAGTTCACAGAGACTGGAAGTTACATAAGCCAGAATCCAATAGATTGATTTATAATGAAAAATGTCATTATCAAAAGAACTGAGATCCTCTAGGCAGCAGATCACTAAATTCTGTCCCCACAGGTGAGACGTTTGCTGGGTGAGCACAGAATCACACCAGGGAAGCACGTTGATCTTTTCTTAGCTGAGGCAGCCTGAGATACTCTCACCCACTATAGGGACGACACAGACAAGGAAATCCCAACGCTTAGGGCAGCTTGACTGAGGCAGGGCGTAGAAGGGCAATGCTAAAGTTTGCCTCTGTGACTACCTTGTTTTGGGCTGTCATGGCTGATTAAGCCCTTTGGTTCACAGAATCTCTCTCCAAATAGGATATAGAATGATTGGTTGATAAGATTGACTAAGCATCTATTTAGTAAATTACAATCACATTTGCTTTCATGAGATTCCTCCTGTATGACCTGGCCCAGAGTTTGGTTTGCTTTTTGATCGTGTTTGTAGAAAAACTCTTGGCTTACTGCCACAGATAGCTAATTTTAGGGTTGTATTAATCAGCTTAGGCTAGCTAGGTTATGCTACGGAAACAAACAACTAAACCTATTTCAGTGGCTTACAACAAAGGTTTATTTCTAAAAATTTTTTTTTTAACATTTATTTATTTTTGAGACAGAGCATGAATGGAGGAGGGGCAGAGAGAGAGGGAGACACAGAATCGGAAGCAGGCTCCAGGCTCTGAGCCATCAGCCCAGAGCCTGACGCGGGGCTCGAACTCACGGACCATGAGATCGTGACCCAGGCGCCCCTATTTCTCACTCACCTTACATTACAGGTCATGTACATCAGTTGTGGCTCTGCACATCTTCGTTCTGGGACCAACCTTGGAGAAGCAGTTCTATTTGGGACATGCTGCTCTCATGGCAGAGGAAAAACAATATGGTGGAATCATTAGATGGCCCATTTATTTCTGTTCAGAAGTGGCTCATGTCATTTCATATTTCATTGATCAAAATAACACCAAGCTTGATGACATTAGTGTGAGAAGTATAATCTCCCAGGGACAGACAGACCAGATAGGCAGGGTTTTAGAAAGGCAGGGGCAGAGAATATTGATAATAATAGTCTACAACAAGAACTAGTATTCAGCCTGTGCACCAGTATGACTGGTACCAGTTATAATATCAAAATAGTGAAATGGTTTTGTACTGATTAATGCCTGCTGTCCCAAGCCTCCTGAGAACTCCCCACTCCTGGGAACTATTCACAAATTAGCAACTAAAGGGTTAATATCTGGCACAGAAAGCTCTCTCCAGGACAGCTTATGGACTGCAAATCTGCTAGATCAATGCTTGAGCCCTACTTGTAGTTAAATATGTTTATAATCACCTTTGGCTGATTTCCTCCACTATGTAAATTCTTTTTTTTTTTTTTTTTCAACTTTTTTTTTTTTTTTTTTTTTAATTTATTTTTGGGACAGAGAGAGACAGAGCATGAACGGGGGAGGGGCAGAGAGAGAGGGAGACACAGAATCGGAAACAGGCTCCAGGCTCCGAGCCATCAGCCCAGAGCCCGACGCGGGGCTCGAACTCACGGACCACGAGATCGTGACCTGGCTGAAGTCGGACGCTTAACCGACTGCGCCACCCAGGCGCCCCTCCACTATGTAAATTCTTGTTAGTTTAATTCTGAGGGCAACCTGATTTCCAGGCTCTTGGAGGGAAACTGACTGAAGCCCCTATGTGCTGTCAATACTTCATTATAACAATATCTAATAATACTAATTTGTGCTCATTCCTACACATTTTTACATCTTTTGCAACAAAGTATATGTAATAATTAACTTAATAAGTACTTGTAGAAAGACTCACTTAGCTTTTTCCCATTAGCTGAGCTCATCTCTGTACCATTTTAACATAGTATTTATTTTGGGTCTGTTTTGAATTTTTTTTAATGTTTATTTTTTGAGATTGAGAGTGCCAGTGGGGGAGGGGCAGAGAGGCAGGGGGTGGGGGGTGGGGGACAGAGGACCTGAAGCAGGCTCTGTGCTGAACCCAAAGAGCCCCGGTGCAGGGCTTGAACTCACCAACTGTGAGGTTATCACCTGAGTGGAAGTCAGATGGTCAACCAGCTGAGCCACACAGGCGCCCCATCTCTGTTTTGAATTTTTAATGCCATTTCTCATGTCTGAAAATGTCATCATTATCGCTAACTTCTTTATGACACTTCTGCAGTTTGTGAAGCACTCTCCCTTACACTATTTCATTCAATCTCCCCAACCAACACTCCCAGGAGACAGGAATTAGATCATTTTACAGACAAAGAAATTGAGACTCAGTGAAGTCAGGTGTCGTATAGCTAGTTAGGTTTTGTTCATTCATTCATCAAATATTTACTGAGTGCTTGAAGTGAGATTTATTCAGGTTGGATCTGAAAGCAACTTCCCTGAATTCAAGTCAAGGGCTTATTCCAGTATGCTCAACACCTTTATCACCAGGGTCATACACTCAAAGGGAAGAAATAATAATAGTGTGTTGGTTATATTGTTGAAGACCCCTGCAACCCAAGTCTCAGAAAGGCTCCAAGGTCATATAAAATTTAAGGTAACCACTAGCACGAGCAGTTTCATTTGTCTCTGTGCTTACACCTAACCCATTGGTTCAATGTAGATAGTCCCATTCCATACGTATTTGGTGAATTTATCGACAAGTTTTGGAGCTACGCACACTGAGTTTTGACACTTAATAGCTGTGGGATTTTGATCAAGTCACTTAACCCTTTGAGCATCAGTTTTATCATCTGTAAAACAGAAATACTAACGCCTTGGGACCAAGTGGTTGCGGAGATGAAAGAGCTAAAAAGATGTAATGCCCATTGTAACTGGGGTTTTCAATCGTCTTGATGAAGTTTTAAACTGCATTTAAATGAGAAAAGCAGTGTCTATGTCAACGTAAGGTTACCAGCGACAATTCTTGGGATGTGCTGTTCTTTACTCTGGAGTATATCATTTTTACAGTTTTGGTGTTAAATCCCTTTTTATGGTACTGGTAGCTATCTTCTTTACCGGCGCACGTAATCTGGCATCCCCGTGTCGTCCTTCGTCCCCCCAGCTCTTTCCTTCCAAATTAAACAAACCCAAAAAACCAAAAAAAACGTATTTCCTAACATTCAAGGGTGCGCACCACATCAAACGCCAAGCATAGAACACCCTGTGGAAGTCACCAGGCAACGCCTCCGGGTCCCCTAGAAGGGGGTGGGGTCAGAAGGCTCTCTGATCTCATTCCGCCTCCCCAGGTCGTCGCCCCTTCCTAATTCTCGCGAGATTTCAAACAACCCAGCTTCTGCGCACTTCAAGATACTGGGAGTCAAGGCGCCAAGGGAGGGGGAGGGGAAGGTGGGGGGAGACGGTGCAAACGGCGTGGCCGCCATCTTGTTTGTGCCCCCGCTTCGCGCGCGCTCCGTTCTCCGTGACGCACGCTTCCCCCTCCCCTCTGCTGTGCCCAGGCCTCTGCATTGCCTGACTCCGCAGGAGCGCGGGGGCGGCTCCTGCTCTTCCCTGGACTCCTGAGCAGAGGCGTGTGAGTGTGCGGGAGCGTCTGTGGGAGGGAGGGTGAGAGGCGGGCGGCGGGGGGAGGGGCAGCGCTTCCCGCCTTCGGCGGAGACCTCACTTCCCTCTCGCGGCTGCCGCTGTAGTTCGGTCCGGCCTGCCCGCCGCCATGTTGTGTTCTCGCCAGGCCCGCCGCTGTCGCCGCCGTCGCGCTCCTGGGGTCCGTGCGCCTCGTCGGCCCGGCCCGCGGGCTTTCTCCCATTGGCGGAAGGCGACTGCGGGGGGGCTCGCTCGTGATTGGTCGGTGGCGGGGAGGCCGCGGACCTGGCACCTTATTGGTCGCGCTGGCTCGGGCCTGGGGGGTGATGAAGGAGTCGGAGGCTGCGGGGATGCGCGCGTCTCGGGCTTGGATGGCAGGGCGGTGACCCCGTCCGGTGCAGGCGTGGGGTGGAGGCCGGGGGCGAGCCTAGAGACCTTAAGGGGGAAACAGGGTGATGGTCTGGCAGGTACTGTGGGGATAGCCTGTGCACGGCCCGGAGTGGGAGGCACTCCTAACTCCAGAGGTACACTCCGTGGAACATGCGTGGCCCATTACAGAGAGGCGTACAAGCCCCAAGGGTGCCATGCTTGGAAACGCTGAAACCTGAGTTAGGGTCTGAGACGGTCTTTGAGATCCAAGAGTGCTAGACTTGGAGGTGTTTTTGTTTTGTTTTAATTCCAGCATAGGTAACATAGAGTGTTACATTAGTTTCAGGTGTATAACGTAATGCAACAATTCCCAACACCCAGTGCTCGTGGCGGGGAGTGCACTCCTTAATCTCCATCACTTGTTTCACCTATCCCCCCCCACCTGTTTCCCCCCTGGTAACCATCAGTTTGTTCTCTATAGTTAAGATAGACTGGAGTTTAACACAGTTTGTGAATGACTTTGATGTCCATGGATGTCAGGTCTGAGGGCGTGGTATAGGAAAAAAGGCATCTGGGCCTTAGGGACCTATCTAAAGGATAGGATGAGATCAAGAATTTTGCTGGAGAGTGATAGCATTGAAACCGAGGTTTCAGAGTTACCAGACCTGGGATGTGATATGAGGAGAAAATAAACAGACCCAGCCCGAGAGGTGGATCCTAGGATGTGACATGAGGAGAAAATAAACAGACCCAGCCCGAGAGGTGGATCCTATTGGACCAGTGCACTGGGCCTTCAAGTCTAAGAGGCGGGGGCATGAGGTAGTGACATCTTTAAGAATGAGAAAGTGCGAAGCATTGGGGGAACATTTGCAGAATTGGGAATTATAGTAAGGGAGCAATTCTAGATTATTGGGTCTCAGGACCATGCGGCTAATTTTGTAATGTTGTTATATAAAGTTTTCCTGTATTAGGAAGGATATAGGTCAGGGCTGAGTTTCTAAAGCTACGCTTGCTGGCAGATATTAGATACTTGGTATTTATTTGGATAGATATTGGTAGGTATCTCTTTAGTGGAAGAGAGCTTAACAGAGATCCTGGACCTTGACTTATTTGTTTTCTTTTTTTAAAGTTTATTTTTGAGAGAGAGAGGGAGAGCGTGAGCGAGTGCATGCAAGTGGGGTTGGGGCAGAAAGAGAGGGAAAATCCCAAACACTAGTAGTGCAGAGCCTGATGTGTAGCTGGAACTCATGAACTGTGAGATCATGACCTGAGCCCAAGTCAGACACATAACAGACTGAGCCACCCAGGCGCCCCTCTTTTCTTTTATATATACCTAAAAATTACACTCATCTTCCTGTGCACTTAAATTTTTTTTTTTTTTTTTAAAGAAATAAGCAGGGGCGCCTGGGTGGCTCAGTCAGTTAAGCGGCCGACTTCGGCTCAGGTCATGATCTCGCAGTCCGTGAGTTCGAGCCCCGCGTCGGGCTCTGTGCTGACAGCTCAGAGCCTGGAGCCTGTTTCATATTCTGTGTGTCCCTCTCTCTGACCCTCCCCCGTTCATGCTCTGTCTCTCTCTGTCTCAAAAATAAATACACGTTAAAAAAAAAAAATTAAAAAAAAAAAAAAGCAGATTTGAGAATAAACTAGTACATAGTTCCTTGCATCTTGTTTTGAGTAACAGGACTTGTCAACACTTTCTGGTTTGTATTTCACAGAACTTTTGTTCTAATCAAGAGTTGTTAGAGTAAGCTTGTTGGAGGTATTTTATCATTTTCCGATTTATTGTTATGACTTGAATTGTTCTACATTTGCATTTCCCAAGGTTTAGGGATAGTGGAAACGCATTTGTGTTAAACTTCTCTGTTTCCTAATTTGTTTTTCCTTGTTTATGTTAGGTGGTCCTCTCTAGTTTCAGATAGATGCTATAAATCTGTTTTTATACCAATTTCAAGAAACTTTTCCGGGTTTCAAATGTGGTCAGTTTGTGAATGCAACAACATTTTCAAGAGAGAAGAGGAAAGTAGTAGAGGAAGGGAATTGACATTTTGGGGCACATATTTCCTATTATGTAGGCATTATCATTTGCATATTGCAGATGAAAAATTGAGGATCAGAGAGGTTGTGTAGCTTGTCCAGTGTCTGTGTGGTTGAACTGGGATTCATATCCAAGTTGCCCAGTGGCAAAGCCTGTAGTGTTATCTGCTGTGTCGTGTTATCTGCTGTGTCGTGTTATCAGTATAAACCTGACTAGTCAAACTTCCAGATAGCATTATATTTTATTTATTTATTTATTTGGTAATTATTATTATTATTTTTTTTTTTTAATTTTTTTTCAACGTTTTTTTTATTTATTTTTGGGACAGAGAGAGACAGAGCATGAACGGGGGAGGGGCAGAGAGAGAGGGAGACACAGAATCGGAAACAGGCTCCAGGCTCCGAGCCATCAGCCCAGAGCCTGACGCGGGGCTCGAACTCACGGACCGCGAGATCGTGACCTGGCTGAAGTCGGACGCTTAACCGACTGCGCCACCCAGGCGCCCCAGTAATTATTATTTTTTAAAATATAATTTATTGTCAAGTTAGCTAACATACAGTGTATACATTGTGCCCTTGGTAGATAGATAGCATTGTATTTCAAAGTGGATCATCTTTCTTTGATTGCTGGGAATTAGGAGCATATTGAGTGAGGAGAACATAATTAACAAGAGTTTGTTGTACTGTTTCAAAGATTCAGACCACAGGGTAGGAGCCATGTAGAATCTAGGTTCTTCAACTAGGTATTTAAATCATATCTCTTGTTTTTTATTGTGTAGAGAAAGATTAAAAAGTAAACTGTTGGAGTTTTTCTGAAGCCAGGTAGATAATAGGGGAAAGTATGTACAGAAAGTTTAAGAATCTGCATTCTTGGGGCGCCTGGGTGGCTCAGTCGGTTAAGCGTCCGACTTCAGCCAGGTCACGATCTCATGGTCTGTGAGTTCGAGCCCCGCGTCGGGCTCTGGGCTGATGGCTCGGAGCCTGGAGCCTGTTTCGATTCTGTGTCTCCCTCTCTCTCTGCCCCTCCCCCGTTCATGCTCTGTCTCTCTCTGTCCCCCCCCAAAAAAAAAAAAAAAAAAGTTGGAAAAAAAAAAAAGAATCTGCATTCTTTAAAACCAGTCTTCAGAATATTGCTGACATAGTTTTTCTATATATGGAAGTGATTAATGTCAAGGAGTGAGGAACTACCAAGTATATAAAGAACTCACCTGGGAGCTTTTTCAAATATCACTAGTACTTTAGATGTTTGTCTCCAAGCACTGGGATCTGTCCAGAAGCCTAGTGCCTTCTTCAAACCGTGGGATAGTGATTCTAGTATATGCTTATCCTGAATGATGTGTAAAATTAAAACTGGATACAACAAAATATTTGTAATCCCAATTTTGCATGGAAATCTTTAAATAATTCAGGTTTCAAGGGGAGACCAATGATTTGGTAGTCTGAGTTACTTTGTGACTTAATGCAATTAGGTGAGGGTCTCCTCCCTTTTATTTGCAATAACACTGCAGTGTAGGAGATAGAGTTAAAATACAAGGGGAATTAGGGCTTGCCATATTTTGTACATTCGTCATCTCAAGCTTCATTTGGCTCAGTCATTAAGTTAGCCAAATATGAAGAATGTTACAGCATCCATGACTTAGTTCTTTTTTAGTAAGTCTAGACAAGGTTGCAAAAACAAATATACACATATTCAGCAAGCATTTCTTAATTACCTTCCCTTCAACAACGGTGATCACCTTCATTCCCATTAACTCCTTACATCCATGGCCGGTTGCTGGGCCTTGTTATCTTCTGGAATGGACCACCCTAAAAATCTGGAATCCCAGGAGGTCTGAGTAGGTCTGAGTTTATGGTAAAAACTTGAGAACATCAGCTGTGTCTTCTAAGCAGACATACTAATGTTTAATACTTAACAGACTGTGTTCATGTCTTGTTACCTAAATTTTTATAACATAATTCTGTTATTTATGTGTACATATTTTCCATTTGGTCAAAACTGATTCATTGTACTAGAAAAGATACAGGGTTTCTTAACCTCATTTACAGAGATGCAGAGGCAAAGTGAAATGAGGAGCCATGCTAGGTGTCTCTGAGGCAGTTTTGAAATTCATATCTCTTTTAGTTCAGAGGTACTGAGCCATTAAGGATCTATGAATCAAGCTCAGGAATGATATAGTTAGTTACTAACTTTTATTGAGTGCTTATGTTGCACCAGCTAGGGTATAAATGTATATATTATCCACACTCTGTATGTGGTGGACACTATTACCACCTTTATTTTTGTGTGTGAAGAGACCGAAGGGTTAGGTAATTTGCTCAAGGTCACACAAGGTGGCAGAGCTCAGATTCAAACTTAAGTCTATAACTCTTAATTCCTACAAAATTTGTGGAACCCTTACTCTTAAACTGTGTTTTCTTGACACCTTAAAATATTATGAGAAAAGAAAAATTCCTGCATCTTAGATCAGGAAGTGACCTTCAGTTTTTTTCAGGCAGGTACTCTTTTACTGAGGCCCTAGAGTGTGATGACCTTGACAAGGTCACTTGGCTTGGCAAGGGGAGAGCCAGGTGTAACCCAGATTGTTGGATTCCCAGACCAGTCTCATTCCACTGGACAGTATTGCCTCTTCCGTGGAAACATTGGCTTGATGATAGGGATGACTCTAAGGCCCTTTTATATTTTGACAAGTTTGCCTCATTCATAGGAAGGAGAATGGCGGAGGAGATTATTAAAGATACAAATGACCTTCTTGAGGTTTATTCCAGCCTCAGGCATACAACCTAGGAAGAACATTCCTTAGCCAGCAAGTTGTTCTTTTCCATTCAGTTTCTTGTGCTCAAAGCAGACTTATTGTGAGTTATCTGATGTCTGCCAGTCTCTTTTCATTTTGTTTATTCAGTTTTTCATGCATGTGCTGTGACAAGTTAGGAAGGCTACAAGGTCATTTTAGTATTTTCCCAGTGACTCAAAAGTACCTAACATAATTTAAGTAGATTAATCATAGGAAGAAGTGGATTTAAAATACTTTGGCCAAAAAATGCCATTGGGAGGGGGTAGTGTAGTTGCTGACGCTGGAGTCAGACCTGGGAAAGAATTCTGTCTGCGTTTCCCCTCTGTGTGAGCTCAGGGTCAGATTCTTGACCTGTCTAAGCCTTAGTTTCTTCCTATGTAAAGTAGTGGTAATGATACCTCTGTTACAGAGTAGTTATGAAAAATGAATACAGCAGCATATGGTAGGTGCCTGTCACCAAGTGGACCTTAGTAAGTGAGGGAACACATCACTTTCCTTTTAGAACAGCATAAAATCTGTCAGCCTGTTAAAGCTTCCCCAATGAGAAGGTCGTTTGTAATCGTCTGTTCTTTCATGTACAGTAAGATTTCTACATGGGGGAGCAACCACTTGACATGAAAGAAATAACCTAATTTAGTTGTGGTGTTGTGATTTAGGAGTTGATTTATAGTGGATCTCTGTTATTATTAGTCTGTATTATTTATGAATGCACAAAGCAGTAACATCTTCTGCTTCAGAGTTAGGTTGTCTCCTGATTGCCTCTGTTCATTCTTGGGTGCTAAGTGGTAATGATTTTGATGAGATGAGAACTTTTCTGTATTTGCCAAATAGCAATAATTACTAAAATCAGAACAACCAGTTTTATCTTTCAGTCCAGAAAGATTTACATTATAGTCATTTAAAACTTTTTCTAGAGGTGCCTGGATGGCTCAGTCTGACTCTTGATTTTGGCGCAGGTCATGATCTCATGGTTTGTGATCATGATCTCCCAGTTTGTGAGATCGAGCTGCACATCAGGCCCTGTACTGATGGCACAGAGCCTGCTTGGCATTCTCTCCCTGCCCCTCCCCTGCTTGCACTTTATCTCTCTCTCTCTCTCTCTCTCAAAATTAACTTAAAAAAATTGTTTTTCTAATTGTAGAAGTTGTCAGTTGAAGTGGGACTGTCAGTTTGGCTTGTAGTCACCTGGTAACATTTTCTTTGAAGTAAGCAGGAAGACAGCATTGTAAAATGGTTCAAGAAAAAAAGTCTGTCTGCCTGCAGAAATTTTTTGCCAGGTTGCGAAATTTGCTGCACCCTTCCCACACTTCTCCATGTTTTCGCAGTGATGTACCTGATAACAGTGAGGCAACATTTGTGCTCATTTTCAGTGTGAGAGTTGTATTTTCTGTTTTGGGTTAAGTCCTTACTTGTTTGCAGACAGATTACTTCTAAATTCAGTGTACTTTTATACTGTGAGAGCTTTCTAATGGATAAACTTCAGGTGCAGTTTAGAGAGAGGGACTAGGCTAACCTTTGTATTTGAATGTTTCCAGTGGAATAGGTTTACCTTAAAGGTTCAGATCTTCATGTCCAAGGTACATAAGGTGTCCTCATTAGATGAATACTCTCCATTTAAAATCAACGGTATCTTGTTACAGATCAGATTTAAGAATTAATCTTTTTTTTTTTTTAAGGAAAGATTTTTTTTTTTAATTTTTTTTTAACTTTTATTTATTTTTGAGACAGAGAGAGACAGAGCATGAACGGGGGAAGGGCAGAGAGAGAGGGAGACACAGAATCGGAAGCAGGCTCCAGGCTCTGAGCCGTCAGCCCAGAGCCCGATGCGGGGCTCGAACTCACGGACCATGAGATCGTGACCTGAGCTGAAGTCAGACGCTTAACCGACTGAGCCACCCAGGCGCCCCTAAGAATTAATCTTAAGTACATTCATGGGTATGAGCTATAAACAGTGATCTTGACCAGTGCTTCGATGAATGCCTCAGTGACTCATGGGGAATGATATCGGAGTATGGAATATTTTGTATGATGTCACTGGCTTAAATCTATTAGAGTTAAAGTCGTCCCACCCATTACTGTGGTTTCGCTTTCTACGGTTTCGGTTACCCATGGTCAACCGTGGTCCAGAAGCAGATGATCCTCCTCTGACTATTGTCAGAGGATCAGTAGTAGCCCAGTGCCCTATCACAATGTCTGTCCTCACGTCACTTCAGCTCATCACGAAGGCATCTTATTTAGCGGCATCACAAGAAGGGTGCGTGCAGAGCAATAAGATTTTGAGGCAGAAAGAGACCACATTCACATAGTTTTTATTACAGTATCTTGTTATAATTGTTCTATTTTATTATTATTATTTCTTACTGCGCCTAATTTATATAAATTAAACTTTATCTTAGGTGTGTGTGTATGGAAGAAATGAATTGTAAATAGGGTTTGGTACTATCTGCAGTTTCAGGCATCTCCTGGGCAGGGCGCGAGTGGTGTCTTGGAACGTGTCTCCTATAGATCAGGAGGGACTACTGTACTGAAGGTTTTCACAGTTTCTGTTATTGCTCACCCTTTCCTCAGGAACTGCAAATTGTCCAGTGATCTGTATGAAGTGAGATTCTTTGCCCAATGTTAAGAAGACCTATCCTCCTCACTAGTGGTGTGATCAATTCATTTAAGAGAGGAAAGTGAAAGTACGTGCAATCTGCACAGTTGAACATCTTTGTCATTTTTAACTGTGTTAAAAATTATTGCTGTACCCTGAAGGGTAAGTAGCTTAGAATTTGCTCATTATCAGCTGACAAAGTTGTGGCCTTTTTAAAAAGCAAAGCACACTTGGTTGGCAGTAATTTGGGGGGCAGAGGATTGCTATTTATGGTGATATTTAATGTCATTTTTAGTAGGACTAAATTAAAAGGGAAAGGCCATAATGTGTGTAAAACTCCAACCATTTTGGAAGGTGGTCAGAATAGAGTTGCCTATAATCTTTTCATTCCGCTAAAATCCGTAAGGCAGCTTAGCGCAGCATTTCCTAAACTGTTTCATTGAACTTTAGTTCTTATACAATGTAATAAATGTCCTCTGGAGTTGAAAAAGGGATCCTTGACAAAATGATAGCTAAAGTGAAATGCATTTCTTTACTGCAGAATTAGTATTCAGGGCCTTTGTGTTTACGTGCCTTATGACCCTTCAAGAGAGAGGATACATAATGCAGTGTTTCTTGGACATATTTGGCCATGGAACCCTGTTCGTGAGAACATCTAATAAGTATTTCATGTTATGACTGGGGTGTAGTGGGGCCCAGTTGAGCAGTTCTAGTGCAGAGAGCTTATGAGTAAAAAATGAATCTTTTGTATAGGATAGTTTGGCCAGTAGTGGAAAAGAATTTTTCTGGGAACATACAACACAGGTCTCCAAAGTAACATAGACTCTTAGGGGTGAATATGATTTCAAAGGCCATCTAACCCCGTTGCCAGCATCCGTGACACTGGTGGCAGCTACCATTTTTTTGTGCACTTGCTGTTTATCAGTCGGTGGTGGTGTTCTACATGCATTATTAACCACTGGTCTTCATGTTATTTATTTTTTTTACCTTCTTAATATTTCCCATTCATCTACTTTTCAACATCTGCATTGCTACGTTTTCTGGTAACTAGGGTACTGCAGTGTCTTGTTTTCCCTGCTATCTGTCTAGAGCTGCCAGTCTCCCACCCGGTCCCACTTCTCCATACTGTACCCCAAATGATCTTTTAAAAGGGTAATTCTGAGAGGCGCCTGGGTGGGTCAGCTGGTTGGGCGACTGACTTCGGCTCTGGTCATGATCTCACAATTTGTGAGTTCGAGTCCTGCATTGGGCTCTGTGCGGACAGCTCAGAGCCTGGAGCCTGCTTCGGATTCTGTGTCTCCCCCTCTCTCTACCCTCTCCTGTTCTCTGTCTCTCAATAATAAACATTAAAAAGAATTAAAAAAAAATAAAAGGGTAATTCTGATTGTGCCAGTCCCATGCTTAAACTCTTCAATGGCTCACTGTTGTCCCTTAGAATAAAGTTCTAGCATCTTAGTCTTGTCCAGCCCTGTTCATGTTTCTGAGTTAACTTGTAGCCTTTTGCCCCTGGGCTACTGCCATACCAAACTATAGCCCTTTCAGGAATGTAATGCTTTATGTCAGCTCCAGGCCTTTGCACATACAGTTTCTTTGTCTGTCTCATTAAGTTCCTATTCTTAGGATTTAAATCTCCCAAGAAGCCATTTCTGACTGGCCTGAAATTGAGTTAGGCCATGGGCTAAGGGGCTATGCTTATGTCCTGTACTGTGCATTTGTTCCTGTTGTAACTCTTAACATAGAGCACTATGATTGCCTGTTTTAATTTTCCTCTTTGTTATAATAGACTTCAGTCTCATTGAGGACAGGGACTGTATTGTTTAGGATCCCCACGTCTTAGCACAATGCCTACACCTAAGTATTTATTGAATGAGTGAAAGTTTCCTTAATCTTTACAGTCTTGCAAGATGGTTTATAGTTTAGGAAATTGGCCTCAGTGGGGTTAAATACCTAGTTTGAGGTTACTCAGCTAAAAAGAGGTGAAGAGGGATTAGAATCTAAATCTGTCTAGCTGCAAAGACTGTTTTTCCCCCCTGCTTCTCCACATGGCTGCTCTTTTTCATCTTGTCTTTACATATTCCTGTCAAGTGTTCAAACAGCCTGTGCTAACAACCCCATCCATAGCTTCTGAAGCAGCTTGTGCCATCTTTGGACAGCTCTGAGAGAATAGAATAGTTTTCTAGA
The DNA here is from genome assembly GCF_028018385.1 of Neofelis nebulosa. Lineage (NCBI taxonomy): Eukaryota > Metazoa > Chordata > Mammalia > Carnivora > Felidae > Neofelis > Neofelis nebulosa. The sequence continues at coordinate 190,739,700 of NC_080783.1, read as the reverse complement.
ATAGTTTTCCATCCATTGGTCTTAATTTATGCTTTGGAGAATATAATTTATTTTTAAAAACAAGTAATTCAGGGGCTCCTGGGTGGCTCAGTTGGTTGAGCGTTCGACTTTGGCTCAGGTCATGATCTCACGGTTCCGTGTTCGCGGTGCGCATTGGGCTTGCTGCTGTCATCATGGAGCCTGCTTTGGATCCTCTGTTCCCTTCTCCCTCTGCCCCTCCCCCACTGACATTCTTTCTCTCTCTCTCTCAACTTAAAAAAAAAAAAAAGAAAAAAAAGTAATTCAGGGGGCCCCTGGGTGGCTCAGTTGCTTAAGTGTCTGACTCTTGATTTTGGTTCCAGTCATGATCTCATAGTTCATGACAAGCCTCACATTGGGCTCTGTGCTGACAGTGTGGAGACTTCTTGAGGTTCTCCGTCTTTCCCTCTCTCTCTGTCTCCCCCTCCCCACTGGCTCTCTCTCGCTTTCTCTCAAGCATTAAAAAAAAAAAAAAAAAAAAAAAAAAATTCAGAATTTATAATCCACTTAAGGTCTCATTTATTAGTTTACTTCATTAACTTGTTGAGCAGTGATTTACTGGGCACCAGCGCTATATTCCTTATTCTAATGATACTATCATTGCTCAAAATGTTTCTGGGACTTTGGGGTTCTTTGGGGGTTATCTTCAGAACTTCTGTCAGATTCTTTTGAAAATGTGTGGACACACTTTTTTAAACCTCGAAGGTGGATTTGGTTTGGGAAATAGCTAATAGTTGTTCAGGACCAAGTCAGGTGAAAGAAATGGGTCAGAAGCTACAATCTGGCAGCCCATAATTTTCTTTGGTCTGCTTATAATTAAAAAAAAAAAAAAAAAAAAAAAAAAAAAAAAAAACTGAACCAAAATTGAAACTGGAAAGATTTAACATTCAAACAATCTGGCTTTCATGTTTGTATATATTTTTTCCTTAAACCAGACAAAATGATACTATTTATGAAGTCATTGCGGTGGTTCTGGAAGGGATAATGAGGGTATAAGGAATGGGCATAATAGATGTTCTCTGTGATGCTATTTACAATATTTTAAAATTGAAGATACTGAGGGATTAATATCTAAAGTATACTAAAAATGTCTGCATCTCAACACCAAAAAGTAAACAGTCCAGTTAAAAAATGGGCAGAGGACCCGAAAAGACATTTTTCCAAGGAAAACATGTAGATGGCCAACAAACACGTGAAAAGATGCTCAACGTTACTAATCGTCAGGAAAATGCAAACCAAAACCTAATGAGATATACCACCTTACACCTGTCAGAATGGCTAAAATCAAAAAGACAAGAAATAAGTGTTGGCAAGGATGTGGAGAAAAAGGAACCTTTGTGTGCTGTTTTTTTTCCTTCAAAAAATTAAAAATAGAAATACTGTATGATCCAATAATTCTGCTGGATATCTACCCAAAGAAGATGAAAACACTAATTCAAACAGATATATGTACCCCTATGTTCATTGCATCCTTGGCATTATTTACAGTAGCCAAGATGTGGAAGCTGGGTGTCCATCAATAGACAAGTGGATAAGGAAGATGTGTGTATACACACATACACATACATGCATGCACAGTGGAATATTACATAGCCATTTAAAAAGGATTAGATTGTGCCATTTGCAACAACATGGATGGACCTCTTAGAGGATATCATGCTCAGTGAAATAAGTCAGAGAGATGAATATTATATGATTTTTACTTATATGTAGAATCTAAAAAACAAAACTAATGAACAACAGAAAAGCAGAATCAGACCTATGAGTACAGAGAGCAAATTGATAGTTGCCAGAGTGGGGGGTGGTGGGCAAAATGGGTGAAGGGGAGTGAGAGATACAGGCTTCTAGTTATGGGATGAATAAATCAGAGGAGTGAAAAGCACAGCATAGGGAATATAGTCAATGATACTGTAATAGTGTTGTGTGGTGACAGATGGTAGCTATACTTGTGAGCATAACATAACACATAGAGAAGTTGAATCACTATGTTACACACCTGAGACTAGTGTAACATTGTGTGTCATACATCAAAAGGTAAAAACTGTAAAACATTGTAGACAGTGAAGTCATTAACATAAAACTGATAGAATTCAGTGGAATATACTCCAATTGTAAATGATATAGATACAGATTTGATATGGAAAATTGTTCACATATTTAAGTGAAAATTACAAAGCAGTTTGTGTAATATTGTTATACAGTATGTTAGATGATATTAAGGGACTAACTCAGCCTTGTTTCTAACTGACATAAGCAAAATACAGTGTTTGATTCTGAGTGGTTGCTTTAAAGGAAGGTATTCTTAAAAAAATAGCCCATCTGCCTAACTGATAACATCAGTACAATACTGCTTTATACATCCATCTCATCAACTTAGTATATAAGTCACACAATGTATTTAATAGTCAAGTGAATATGGCTTTGTATTCATATCACAACATACGAAAAGTTCATTTTTCTCTAGAGGTTGATATTTCTTGAGGCTTCTAAGTGTACTTACTTTACTAAGTCAGTTAGGGACAACATCAATAAAATGTTCAGGGCACTGAAGAGCACAGTTTCTTTGCTGCTATTTCTGCTTCTGATGTGATTGATACAGCATAACCTCCAAGATAGGTAATCTTGGGGGACTGAACAAGACTGTCCTTGACAAGACTTATCAGGGTGGTTAAGGCCAACTTCTGTCATAACTCTGGTCCTTCAGTCATTCCTCAGGATCCCAGAGCAAGAGCTGTTCTGGCATCAGCTTTTTGTGTTCAGGATCTGACTTTTGTTTCTTTTATTGACTCTGAGGCTCTTGCTACAGTGGACTAGTATTCCTTCATGGCTTTTGTCAGTTGGAGCTGAATAGTAGCTGCCCCTTCAGATGGGACATACGCTCTCCAGTTTTCCTCAGTCCTCATTACTCGTTACTTCATTGACACTGTGGCTAAGGTTGGGTTTGATGTATTGGGGATATATGTGGATATAAATAAAACACAGCCACTAACTTCAAGAAGCCTTCCTCTGGTAATAGAGACATGGTTAAAAGTAATTATAATGTGTGATAAATGCTATAGTCAAGTGTATATTTAGATGTTATTATCTACCACATGCTAGGTGTTAATGCTGAGTGCTTTAACCTTATATCATTTAAACCTCAATGCTCCCATGGGTTGGTGTTATTATTATTATTTTTTTTTCCATTTTATACATGAAGAAGTGAGCTTAGGGATGGATAAACAGCCAGTAAATAGGTAGCTATGATTCAGAATCAGTTTTCTGACCAAGAGCATCATTTCCCATGCTGCCTACTTTGAGAGCTTGAACCAGGTAACCAGAGGCAGTCATTTTGCCTCATAGTGATCTGGGTGTTTTTTTAGGGCAAGACAATGCAGTTGTCTGTTGCAGAGGGCTGCTGATATCCAGGACCAGGGAAGAATGTGAGTCGGAATTCCAGAGATCCCATGAGGCTGTTAGTCCACAGTAACAACAGGCAAGAGAAGGGAAAGCTATAGTAAGTAAGTACAGTATAGTAAGCCGCCAGATGGAAATTCTAGGATAATTTCAGTTCTCTTCCCACTAGTAGCTTGAATTCTAGTAAGGTGGCTGTTGATGAGAGGGGTTCGAGTGGTTTTCTTGCAAACCTTCCAAGAACTGATAAAAACTATGCCAAAGGTATTCACAGAGTATTAAGGGACATGTTTGGTTTAATCGGGTATCAAAGGATGGGCATGTGAAACAACAACCAAATCTTGGCCTGGATGGGTGATGAAAAGCATGGGGAAGATTTTTTGTAGCAGCTGGGAGTCCTCCCACACTGCCCTTTATGGTTTAGGAGTTGCTTTCTGCAGGGTTGCAGGGTATGCTGGAGATGGAGGAGAGACAGCCCCTCCTAGTAGCTTTGGGGCCTTAAGGAGAGAGACCTTTCTGCGTCTTAACCCTGTATAAAACAAGGAATTTGGACTGGATGACTTCTAGCACTTTACAGTTTTTCAGTGCTTACTAGGCACAATACAATATACATGTGTTAACTCATTTAATACTTATGGTGGCTCTGGATATAGAATGGTGACATCCATGGATTACAGATGAGGAAGCTGAGGCTCAGGGTTAGTTCAGTGTCATACAGTTAATAAGCAGAGAAGTCAGAATTTGAAATGAGCTCTGCCTGATTCCCAGGTGCTTAGTTGTTTTTTCCTAGTGATAACTAATTAATAGTCAGCGATGTGAATGTTCTCCCTCTTCCTCTGCTTCCCACCTCATATAAGCTTCTTGCTTCCTTCCAGCCGACTTGACCTCCAGTGTTGAGGGGTTGAAAGACTCTAGTGTGGATGAGACACAACTGGCTTTTTGGCCCTCTGCCTTCTCTTCTCAGGCTGGTAGCTATTCAGAATCTGGGATCGAAACTTCTGAGAAAAGAACTATAATACCTGCAGTTTTGTAGCTTCAGCAGTCGTCCTACAACACACCCTGTTGGCATAACTAAACTCTTATTTAGATGCCATAGTAGAATCGCCACACAATCCTGTAACAGTTTATTTTGTGTTAATGATTTAATCATTAGTTGTTCCAAGTCCTGATAAATTATAAATGTGATTTGCTACTGGTTAAATGCCCCTAATACTTCAGTAGTAAAATGCGTATCAACTTATAGGGTGCTATTTTGTCATATACTCAGCTAGGTTTCTAACCATCCGGTGAAGTTCAACATCAGTCAGATTTCTAATTTTTAGATTAATGAAGGTGGGTTTAACGGTTTATGCTACCTCTACATATATGTGACTCCTAAGAATTTCCTTGGATGTGCCCTGGGGTGCTCCATGTCTTGGTGTCAGCCTTGTGGTACAATAGAAAGAATACCGCCCTAGGTTGGGACCTGAGTTTGCATTCTAGATGTATGGCTAGGGGCCAGTTGTTAAGCTTTGTGAACCTCACTCTTTTTTCACATATAAAAGAGGATAGTGAGGATTAGAGGGGGAAAGTCTGTGAAATATCTAGCATAGAACCTGGCACTAATTGGTGTTCAGAAATTAATTCATTGCAGTTTGAGAAATGAGTAGAATGTGTGTAGAGAAGTTAATATGGATGGCAAAGTGATTAGGCAGACTACCTTGCTTTTTTTTTTTAATTTTTAAAAAATGTTTGTTTATTTTTGGAAGAGAGAGGAGTGTGAGGAGGGGAGCGGCAGAGAGAGAGGAAGACACAGAATCTGAAGCAGGCTCCAGGCTCTGAGTTGTCAGCACAGAGCCTGATGCGGGGCTCGAACCCATTAACCGTGAGATCATGACCTGAGCTGAAGTTGGAGGCTTAACTAACTGACCCACCTAGGGACCCCGACCACCTTGCTTCTATTTCAGGACTCTGCCACATCTCTGCATATGCCCATGATGACTTTTCATGTAAGGTCAGCTGAGGTATTTCTAGAGAAGGACTCATCCTGAGGAAACAGTCGTGTTTGTTTCATCCTGGGATGCTTAGTTTTCATGGGAGGAAGCAGTTCTAAGGAGATTGTTCAGAACTTTCAGTAATAGTGCAGTGTTTCTATTTGACCCATTTTGTAAAAAGAAAAGAAGACATGTTAACTGATTTTCACCTTTTTTAGGAGGTTCCTCTGAATACCTCAACAGTTGGGCACAAAATCCATAAGCAAATCTTTGACCACTGGTAAACCTCAGCACCCCAGAATGTTTTCCATAACTGCAGTACTTAGAGTATCTTTCCTGGGCTCATTCCTGCTACTTATTCTTGAAAATGTGGTAAAAAGTTTATCTTCCATGATATCAGAACTCTGTAAGATTAAAAGCTGATAAACATTTTATGACCATTCTAAATAAATTAATCCAAACTATAATATGCTTTAAACAGTGTAATCACTGGTGTTCTATCTCTGCCAGTGTTCCCCACCCTTTATTATTATATTTCCCTCTTGGGTTCCTGGTAGACTTTTTGGCAATGCCACTGTCCCTGTCACTACCTTCTGACATTACTGCAGAATTTTCCTGTTTAGGTTAGTTTGTGTTTCAAAGTAAGGTGATTTTTCCTAGCACTAATATGTGCTTTTTTTTTTTTTTTAACATTTTTATTTATTTTTGAGACAGAGAGAGACAGAGCATGAATGGGGGAGGGTCAGAGAGAGGGAGACACAGAATCTGAAACAGGCTCCGGGCTGTCAGCACAGGGGCCCGATGCGGGGCTCGAACTCACGGACCGCGAGATTGTGACCTGAGCCGAAGTCGGCGCTCAACCGACTGAGCCACCCAGGCGCCCCTAATATGTGCTTTTAAAATGACCAGGGACAAGATGACAGATTCCTTTTTAGAAATCCTACAAACTGTTGTAAGGCCATTGGTATCACTCTTTGTAACAGCTGTTAAAGAGGTTACATTTTCTCTGGAGCTATTTGATGAGCCCACCCTGGTTTCTTTTTCTTCTTCTGTTAATGCTCAACAGAAAACTGTAGATAGTTAAGCCACAACTTTCAGATCTTGTGCACATTGCTTCTCTGGTTTACTGCCATAGGATACTGTAGCAATATCTTACAGACATCTTTGATGGCCAATCAGAAGCAGTTAAATTACCTTAAATTTTTTAAATGGAACTCTGACAGCCAATAAGAAATCCTTTGGGTGGGAACTGTAACAACCCTTTCGTGTGATTTTAAAGAACAATTGTAAATTTGCAGTTTCCTGTGTTTTGGAAGCACAAGAGGCCCTAGTGCATCTGCTGTGTGCATTTGCCAGGCATTTCCAAGCCTTAAGTTCCCTGTAGTTTGAAGTCTGGATCTGACCCCTGTTCTGCTTCTCAAGGTAACTTTAAAACAGGAAGTGTACAAAGGAGGTAACTGATGACGTGAACAGCCAATCATGGCTTTGTGTTCTTAGCTGATAAAGCAGCTCAGCCAATGGGACCACTCTGGAGGCAAGGTTTGGTGTCAAATAGCATGCTAGATTGAATGCCTTTGACTGTTAAAGTGGAAGGAGGCTGCAGGGCTTCATTGGAGCCTCGGAGTTTTTCACTGAGGCAGGGGTCAGCTGAAAGACAAAGAAAAATGGCGAATAGTTTGCTGGGGGGTGGGGGGACAGCTGTTCGGGTTTTCACTGGAGTGGACATTCCAGACTCAGGTTTCTGCATCTCCTGCTGCCTTTTGTTTCCTCCGTCCTTTTGGGGGGGAGGGCTAGGAGTGACTTAAATTCTCCCTGTCCGAGGAGATATAAATAACTACATGTAAAATTAATGCAGTTCCCGGTAAGTTTAATTCTTTGTTTTGTGTTAAAATGGTAGAAACTGTTTAGCTTCAGAGAGTGTAGACAAGTTGCACTGTTTCAGAAAATGGCCACTTTACATTCCATGCATACCTTTTGGTGCACCTAGAATACCTTGCTCTGTTTAGATTTTGCATGCCCTTCACCTAGGATTTCTTTTCCTAGTTGAGTATTGACAAGATCAGGTACATGAAGAAAGGCTAATCATTTTTCAGGGGCACACAGAAACAAGGCACTTTCTCTTCGCATTGGGTAAACTTAACTGTTTTCCAAATAATTTTCCTTTGTTCAAGTGCACTGAAGCTTTCCTACAGAATAAGCTGAGTTGTTGTAAGACTTTTTCTGTTTCCATGCACTTTGTTGACATCTGTGTTTTCAGAGGTGGAAGCAACACTATTGCTGTGCTAAATTTGTGTGAAAATACGGTTTGCACGAATGCAGCTTCTAATGGTGAAGGCCCACATGGCAGTGTGAAATTCTCCCGGTAACTTTCTTGATTTACCTGTCTGCTTCTATTCTGATCCGTACCAACTAATTAAATAACAGTCTTTGTTTTGAAATGCACATTTGAGCTTAGAATGCTGGTGAGGAACATACTTTTCCACTATATTGGTAGTGACAAGAGCAAATCTTTTTCTGTCAATTTCACACATTTTTGTCAGGCATTGATTTGGTTCTTTAAAGTGATGTGAGCAAAGTGCTTTTCATTTTCTGTATGAAATATTTCGAATCCTAATTTACCTGCAATTTGTGAATTGGAAAGTTAAGAGTACAGGCAACCCTATCTTTTGCCCTTGATATATTTTTCCCCTCTTTTAGGGATAGGAAGCTAATGCTGGTTGCTAATCAGTAACCAGCCAGTTTTTGGGAATAGTGCACTCTTCTGTCCCGTGTACTAACATCTATAATACACTTGATTTTAAAAAGCAGTTCTTTGTTTTCTTCTTATTTGCAAATATGGAATGAAGGTCATTGGAACATTTCTGCAGCAGACTCAGTGTGGAGCAGTGAGCCAGCAGTACTCAGTCTCTGGGTAGGGAAAAGGAACAGGCCCTAGTAGAGAAGTTTGGAGGGTGTTGATTTGCCTTCCCCTGGCTTCCCCTCCTGTAAGGGATTTACCTGAGAGGATCGATAGGGGTTTAGGTTCGGGGCTCTCTGAATTGGAGTGGTGTTGCAGTGAAAGTTGCTAGATGCAGGCCTCTGTCGTTGCTCGCAAAAGTGACCTTGAAAAACTGCCGAGGAGTTGAAAGATTGAAGGACAAAGTTTGTTTATACAGATTTAGACTGAAAAGCTCTATTTAAGATGAAAAGAGACTGTACTTCTGATGTTCAAGTCGAGTGGTTAGTAGGAATATGTTATAGATTCAGATTAGGAGTTTTCAAGCAATAAGACAATGGGGCTGCATTCATTCTCTCTCCCACTCTTCTCCGTTCCTTCCCCCAGCAAAAAAATTCTAAATCCTTTTGGTATGATAGTTGAGTGAACTGCCTAACAGATTCAGAATTCCTTGCACGCTACCTTGTCTTCTGTGTAATCTAGAGGGTTCTTTAGTGAAGAATGGCATTTCAGGAGTTCAAAGCAGTTATGTTTGTAAAACTTCTTTGGGGGAATTGGAATGCTTATGGTAAGAAGACTCATTCTGGGAAGTTAAATCATAAGAGAAAGGAGTATGTGTTAAGGATTACATTTTAACAGGTAATTAATTTCCATTTATTTTTTATAAGTCATTGATTTATATGTTACCAGTTGCTCCAGGTTTTATGTATGATTTAAAAAACTCGTAGATACGGAATGACTCTGTTAGCCTGGGAGAGGGCCTGGAGCAGGCAAGGCAGAATAAGTGGGGCACAGTACGAGGCCTTGATAAAAACTCTTTCTCTTGAGAACTTTGTGGATTTAGCTTCTTGGAAAGATATGTGGCTATTGCCTCTAGCTTGGGTTCTTAACCTTTCAGAATCATGGACTCTTGAGAATCTGACCCACTACCTGGAAAAATGCATATAGGCATGCCTATGCAGAACTCCTGGTGACTGAGAAATCTTCCAGTATATGCCGAATGGTCTTTATGTGATCTCCTCATTTAATACTTTAGCCAGATAAATGTTTCCCAGAAAAAGGAAGGAAACTCTACTTCCATAAGGAGCAAAGGCCTTCTAGAGTTAACTATAACTTAGACTAGGGGTTGGTGTGTAGGGATGGGTGAGGCTTCGATGGGGTCTTAGATTTGGGCATTTGTTTACTCTGATGACAGTATATGAAGGAGTATGGTGTAGTAGCAAAAGCAGGCTATTTAAAGTCAGGAGACCTGTGTTCAGGTTCCACTCAGCTATCACCAGCTTTGTGAGCTTGGGCAAGTCAGCCATTTAGTGTCAGCTTCCTCACATGTAAAAATGGGGCCTAAAAATAGCACCTTCCTATTTAGTGGTGAGGCTCAAATGAGCTCATGTATGTCAAAGTGCTTTTGCAAATTGTGAATTGCTACATTAATATAAGTTGTTACTAATCCAGACTGTTGGGGGAGGGGTGTTAAATACTTAGGAAGATAGATGGGCATCAGAGAAAAGAATGCCAGTATTTTAATATTTTTACAAAGGAGTTTGCTTAAATTCGACACATGTCTTTGTAAGCCGGTTCCATGTGCCTTCACGTGCATATTCCCGTTTGTGCTGACATGATCCTATGTAATTCATATGTTGAGACCATCAAACCTTCCCTTACCAGGATTCCTTTGAAAGAATTTTAACCCCTTTTTCAAAAATTAAGAGTCTCTCAGAATAAGATGAAATGGGAATGCTGATTTTTAAAAAACCCTTACTAGATTTAGGAACCTCTCAGAGTAAAAACTGGGAACCTGTTCTGATTTGTGTTATAATGCAGGTGAGTTCTAATAGTTAGTTGCAGATGTTTACTAAGCAGAGGTTACATTTTTAGTTTGTGCACCAAATATTTATAAAGTAAACTGGAGCCATTTTTTGTTGTTGTTTGCTTTGTGGTCATATGATTTTTTGGTCAGTTTTCAAGCTTGGGAGGTAGTTATAGCTTGCATAGTAGCAGCAAACCAGTCAATGTTGGGATAAAAACTAAAAAAAAAAAAAAATAGTTGGTCTCTCATCAAAATATAAGCACTAGCATGAATTTCACATAGCTGATACATATTGTGACAGATAAATTTCCAAGATAAATGGTGGAAACCCAGGGGGGGTTCTTTATCACCCATTTTACATGCCTGGTGTCCTCTATTTTTAGGACTCTTTTTCTTCCCCTGGGGTGGGGTGGATATTTTGTGATCTATTTGATTTCCTGTCCTATTAAGTCACTTCCTCTCAGGCGTGGTCAGTCAGCATTGATGTCTGCCTCCTTTCTGTGCATTGAAAGAATCATTCACACAGAATAAGGTTTGCCAAAATTGGCATTGGCCTCTCCAAATAAAAGTCCGCTTCCAGGGATGTGTATATTTGAAAACAACAGTCATGGTCACTGTGGGCTTTCTGTTCCTAAAACAAAATGAGATCTCCTTTTAGAGAAGCTATATACTTTTCGTGGAGGCATCAGTAACCCCAAAAGCATTCTTAAAGCTAATCATTTATACATGGTCTTCTTCATGAGTGGATTTATTTTTTGCCTATTTCTATCCCCAATAACATATGCATACAGAGTTTTTATACTCTTAAGCTGATGGAAATCATTTCAGGATCTAGTCTACTTCCTTTCTTGTAAAGTGGGGAAGTTGATGCCCAGAGAGGTTAGGTGCCCTTGTCTGTCAGCTGCTTTTTTTTTTTTAATTTTAATTTTAATGTTTATTTTTGACAGAGAGAGCAAGCAGGAGAGGGACAGAGAGAGGGCGACAGAATCTGAAGCAGGCTCCGCAGAGTCTGATGCAGGGCTCAACTCATAAAAAAACCGTGAGATCACAACCTGAGCCGAAGTCAGACCCTTAGCCAACTGAGCCACGCAGGTGCCCCAGTCTTGTCAGCTTTTTAATGACTGGCCTATGCAAATTCAGAGATTCAGCTCCCACTTAGTTCATTCCAGGTTTCTTTACTTTTTATTTTTCATATTTCTCTTCCTTTTGGCGTATCCATACAGGTTTGCTGTTTGAACACAGAAGGAACAGAGAAAATGGGCTAGGTAAGAGGTTCAGAAGTCTCCATGTGGAGTCTGTTGGTTAGAAAGTCTGCTGTGGCAGCAGACTTACAGTCCCTTTTGGGATATGAAGATTTCTTGCCTCAGCCAGTTGCTTATTCAGAAAGTAGAGAATCAGCTAGGAAGCTAATGGTGTCCACCTGGCTGAGGTGTCCCAGAGAGCTGTTTACTTTCATATATTACAAGGAAGTAAACTAAGGTGTACAAACACAACACCCGTATGCCAATTAGTTGGGTTTTTGTTTTGTTTAGTTTTGATTTTTTGGTGGTGGTGGTGGTGGTGGTGGTGGTGGTGGTGGTGGTGGTGGTGAATACATCTTACAAACAAGCTAACTCCCAAACAAGTTTGGGCCTGGTTGTTCAAGTGAGTCAACTGGTATTTATAACTAAGGTCTCAGGATCGTTTTATTTTATTGTTTATTTATTAACATTTATTTATTTATTTTGAGAGAGAGAGAGAGCATGAGCAGGGGAGGGGCAGAGAGAGAGGGAGAGAGTGAGAATCCCAAGCAGGCTCCATGCTGTCAGTGCAGAGCCCGATGTGGGCCTTGAACTCATGAACTGTGAGATTGTGATGAGTTGAAATCAGGAGTCCCATGCTTAACTGGCTGAGCAACCCGTGTGCCCCTCAGGATCATTTTAAGCATTCGACAAGACTGAAATAGAAATCGTTATCTGTATACTCCCCAAATAATATTTTAACTATGTTGACTTTAATCTTTACCACCAACAGTTGTATTGTGTGTCTGCACATGTGTGTTTGGGTAGTTGTGGATTTGGTTTTGTTCTTATTTTGCATTCTCTGATAGACTGTAATCTACTTGAAACTTTCATTTTATTTACTTATTTTTAAATGTTTGTTTATATTTTTGAGAGAGAGTGCAAACAGGAGAGGGGCAGAGAGAGAGAGAGACAGACAGACACATAATCTGAAGCAGCTCCAGGCTCTAAGCTGTCAACACAGAGCCCGATGCGGGGCTCGAACTCATGAACTGCAAGATGATGACCTGAGCCACCAAGTGCCCCCTGAACCTTTAACATTTTTTCTTTGTAGTTGCATTTCTTTTCACCACCTTCATATATTTGAATTAAAGTTACAATTCATTGAAAGAATGAGAGCCTGAATGATGTGCATCTTATGTAATGTTTAAGTGCTGAGGCATACCGTGTCTGAAAATTAGAATAGACACAGCTGGATAATATCTTCCTCATGTCTGAATTTCCCAGAAGCTTAGTTTTCTTTTTAATCTCTTCTCTCTGCTGCCTCACTGTTGGGCCCAGATCTTTAGAACTTGGTCAGATTCTGCTTGTATTGTCATTCTTCTCTTCCTGTCTCTCCCCTTGGTGTCCCAAAGCCAGACCCCACTGTTCAATAAGTGACCAAAAGTTTTCCTCTGTTGATTGTTTGCTATAAATTGAGTTACAGTGCTGCACTCTGTAGTGAAAAAGGGCACTTGAAGGGTAAGAAATAAAGGTAAATTCCAGTGTAAATGCAAAACTAAAGAAAAAAAATCTAGTAAATGTTTAACTTTAAAGTGGCATAACATAGTTTATGACCTTGTATTCTTTAGTTCAAAGGAAGAAAGGAGACAAACCACAGCAAACAGCAGTGCTGATTCGCTTGGTTACCTTTTTTCTTGGAAGTATTATCATTTGGTCTGTCTTCATCATTTCATTTACATAGAAAACTAAAGCAAGACCTGCTTGACTGGAAATACCCAGATAGAATGAATTTTTCCTTTATCTCCTTAACCTGTATAGTTCTTACCTACGAGGAAGTCCCAAAGGTGTACGCTCTATACTTTCTTCCACTAATTCAGCATGCACGCATGTCTTATACGTGGAGACTTAAAAACGTGCACAAATAACATTTTACTCCAGGACCTAACAATCTGGTAGGAGAAACAGAGGATGTATATCAAGTACATGAAACTGATATGGAAAGTACAAGCAAAGGACACAATTCAGAGGAGGGGAGACCTCTACTTCTGACTTAGGAATGAAGGAAGGCAGTTTAACTGAGCGTTGGACTCAGGGAGGTAAGAACAAGGGCATTCCAAGCATGGGGAAAGGAGGAGCAAGGTCATGACTGAAAAAGTGCAGCATGTGCCGAAGAGAGCAGTGAATGGTCCAGTCTGCTTAGACCATATAAGGAGATGAGTTAGGGACAGGAGGGAGTGGAAAAAGAAGTCCGGAGAAGTGAGTTGGGGTCTGCTGTTGGAGGGCCTTGACTGTCAAGAAATTTGAACCGTCTCTGCTTGAATTGGTGAACCGTTGAAGATCTGGGGTAATAGATTGATGTGGCAGTATCAGGTGTGTGCTTTTATAAGATTTATGAAGAGATTTATTATGTATTTATTATGTAGACATGAGTAGAATTTGAGTGGAAGACACCAGAAACAGTGAACAATGCAGTGAGTTTGCAGACTGGGTTCACAACCCTTACAGGATTGTTATGGGGGTGAAAAGGGAGAGCAATGCTAGTACCTGACACACAGCACTAAACCAGTATTAGGTATTATGATCATCATATTTGTTATTATATGGAGATGATGAGGGCCTGGATAGAGATAGTGGCCATATGAAGAAAGGTCAGGAGATGGACACTGTTGGACACTGTTACTACAGAGCCTGGAATTGATTAGAATTGAACAAGAGTCTAGGACAACTCTGAGGTTTCAAGCCTAGGTGACTGGACGATAGAAACTGAAAAGTTAGGAGCAGGTTTGGGGAAAGAGGAAGAATTTGGACACATGGAGTTTGAGTTTGAATTCTGGGTGGCTTTCCAGTTGGGAGGTCCAACATGCAGGACTGGAGGAATAGCAGAACTGGTAATGTATACTTGGAATTTGGGCTGTAGAGATTATGGCTGAACCTGGGGAAAAGATGAGAGAGAATCAAGGGAGAAAATAGACAGAAGGACCGGAAGAATAAAGTTTCATGTCAAAATTGGAAACAAAAGGTTGTACCCTCAAGCTGAGACATGTAGAAGTGAACATAGTGGAGTTGTCTAGGTCAGTGTTCTGTAAGCTTTTTTGATTGTGCACCCCTGTCGTCTGAGTGTGCAACTCCCATATATGCGTTAGTATTCTTTAAAATTGCTTATTCCTTTTTTAAAATGTTGGTTTAGTTAAAACCAGAGAATATCTATAGCTTCCCTATTCCAGGCCTACATAACGAAGTAAGGTGTCATTGTTAGCCCACATTTTTCTCAGAATACTTAGAGCACCATGCGTGATACATGATCTTGTGACAAGTTAAACGGAATGAGGGCATCAGTATCAGCCCATAGCTTAAGTATTCAGAAAGCTAATATTAACATTTTCAGTGTGTGCTTTGATGCGTAGAAGACTAGAAATCCTGCTTTAAAATTGGGTGGCCTTCATTTCTTCTGAATATGTACAAATATTTCTTTGAAATGTTTTCCACTAGTTCCTTGAGATTAGTTATGTATATGTTTCTGTATATGTGTGTAGGTATGTATAGCCATAAGCTTTCTTGTTTAAGTTTTAACCATATACACACTTCTGTCCAGTGCAAAAACTAAGTCATTCGATGGCCTGGGTGGCTCAGTCAGTTAAGCATATGACTTTTGGTTTCGGCTCAGATCATGATCTCACGGTTGGTGCGTTCGAGCCCCACATCGGGCTGACAGCGTGGAGCCTGCTTGAGATTCTCTCCCCCATCTCTCTATGTTCTTCCCCTCCTCGTACATTCTCTCCAATTCTCTCTCAAAATAAGTAAATAAACTTAAAAAAAAATTAAAACAACAACAAAAACTAGGTTGTTGGTTTGTTTCCCAAGTCGCATGGGGCTTGATCTTCACTGGTGTTAACTTTATAATAAAGTCTCAAATGGCAGCCTCTGCATGAAGCATAAATACACATGTAGGAGTTCGGTAGCATTTGCTTAGCAAGTAACTTATAGCCACATGATCATGATAACACTAATGAACAGCATACAATATAAATTACCAGCAATAGGATAGCCTCATCTGTAGGATTTAGCAGAACTTTTATTTTGTATGTTTTATTTTTATTTTTATTTTTTTGCAGAACTTTTAATATAAGGCACCTATATTTAGTTTCTAGGCTAGGTATGTTGTAATTACCCTCAATTTAAAATAAAAGTAATAAACTTTTCACTGAAGAAAAAGTGGTAAATTTCCAGCCACCCTACGTTGATTATTAATTTATATCCTGAATTCCATGATTATGTCTCTCCTGGTAGTTAAATGGCCAAATACCCATGAAGCTAGCCTTGAAGGTAGTTAAGTAGCATAATAGTATGTAATGTTTATATGGAATAGTACGTTACAGTTAATGGAATGATTTGATATCCATTCTGTCACTTGGTATTTACCTAAGGTAGGTAAGACAGAAATATTATCCCCATTTTGTGGGTGAGGAAATAAGAGGCAGAGCCTAGTGACATAAGCCCTGTGCTCTTTGCACCTTGTTACTTTGTATGAAAAACAAGCTATAGCTGTGTCCATCTTCTAGGACTAATTCTTCCTTCCACCTCTTCTTGTGTGTGCTGCTCTTCCCCAGAAAGGAGACACGTAAAAATTTTTTTTTCTCCAGAGATCACACATAATCTTACATGAAATGACTAAACAGTTGATCATAAAAGGAGCAAATATATAGTCAAACTGAATTACTATTTTTTTTAAATTTAATGTCGATTTATTTTTGAGAGAGAGAGAGAGACACAGAGCACGAGCGGGGGAGGGGCTGAGAGAGAGGGAGACACAGAATCTGAAACAGGCCCCAGGCTCTGAGTTGTCAGCACAGCCCCAATGTGGGGCTCAAACCCACACGCTGTGAGATCATGACCTGAGCTGAAGTCTGACGCTTAACCGAATGAGCCACCCAGGTGCCCCCTGAGTTATTATTTTTAAGTTTATTTATTTTGAGAGAGACAGACACAGTATGAGTGGAGGAGGGGCAGAAAGGGAGAGAGAAAGAATCCCAAGCAGGTTCCACACTGCCGGCGCGGAGCGTGACCTGGGGCTCCATCTCACAGAACTGAGAGAGATCATGACCTGAGTCAGACGCTTAACTGACTGAGCTACCTGGGCGCCCCTATTTTTTAAGTTTTCTCAAACATAGCCACTTTTCTTTTCAGAACACGGCATAGTGCAAATCGATAGGTACTAAATGAGTACCACCAGTGTGGTGGGAAATTTGTCTTTCCTGAATCCTAAATTCACTAAGGTCAGGTAAGTAGTTTGAAGGACTTTTTCCGAACGGATATGAGGTTAGAGTTGTGTTATGTGTTCTATGGTGTTCCTTAGTTGTGCAAATGCACACATTATGGTGTGTATTGGGCACCCCCTAGATTTGTGTTCTTATCTGGAACCACAGATTGGTATTTTTAGATGCCTTATGGTGTTTTTAGATAATCAGTTGCTTTATATTTCCTAGCTGTGATTTCTAATCCTTGCTTTACCCCTAGTGAGGTAGTTAGGACAAAGGAATTCTGATTTCTTGGAGTGATGGCTGCACAAGTAAAATAACATTGTCATCATGTTCACAATGTGGCAATAGCTATAATTTTGCGACACTGAGTAATACTGAGTCAGGTGATTCCTCCTGTTAATGTGCTCATCTGGAAACACCTCCAGCCAGAGGGCCAGGCTAAGGCTATCTCTGAACCAAAGGGAAGCAGTAAAGGGACTTCCCATCACCAGGCCCCCAGAGAGTTAACTTGATCTACCAAACCTTTTCATCCTCACTCTTGGTTAATGACCAGATAACCCCAACTTCCCAGTCCTTGTGGGCAACTGCAGCTTTAACCAGTTTGAAAACAAAGCTCTCCACTTTGAAATGTATAAGAATCTGGCATCTTGGTCTTTTGGAGTACTTCTTCCAGGAGAATGATGGACTTATTTATGTTCCAGGCTTCGAAGACCCATACATTCTTAAGTTTTTGGTCCTCTGTTATTAATTCTACGAAGGGAGGAGGACATGCGGTGTAAGAGCACAGAACTGAGTGTCAGGACACGTGGATTTTCATTTGAGCTCTGGCATGTGCTTGCCCTGTGCCTTCTGACAAGTCCCTCAGTCTATCTGAAGTGTTTTTGTCAGATGGGAATATTAATTAGTACCTGTGCCGTGTTTATAGCGAAAAACAAATGAGATGACAGAAAGAGAGCTACTGTACAAAGTGTACATACAGCATGTACAGATGGAAAGGACTAGCATTACCATCTCAGTTGCTTTCCACTCTTTGAAGTCGTCTTTACATTCTCAGTTCCTGACAGCTACATACCTGGAGGTAGGAGGGTCAGTGCTTGTTGGGCCTGGAGGATTTGTTTCTTCTGCTTTTTTCATTGCCTGCCTTCCTTTCAACATTTAAGTCAATGATAAAAGACACTTAGCAGAGGGCAGAACTTAGTGTGTCTGTGAATCAGCAGAATCCATATAGCCAAATCAATACAACCAAGCTCGCATTGACATTCTTACAATACCCTGCAGGTTTTTAATTGAGAATTCTTTGCTCACTGCCCTACCCCCGGTTTTAGATGGATTAACTCATCAGCACAATCTCCCATTTTTCCAGTGGAGTCCATGATTAGAGAATTATCTGCATTCGTGGTATGTTTTCTGAAGAACAGGTTTCTCTCCATACCTACTTTTTTTTTTTTTTTTTTTTTTTTTTTTTTTTTTTTTTTACTTTTCTGTTGGATTACTGCACAAAGGTTATTGCACAGCAGAGTACAGGCACTTAAGAAGGGGTTTCCCCATGTGAACATTTCAGAGAAAAGGACCCAGAATGAGGCCAAAGATACTTGGAGTCTTAAAATAGTTCTTTTTTTAAAAAAAATTTTTTTTTTTAACATTTATTTATTTTTGAGACAGAGAGAGACAGAGCATGAACAGGGGAGGGGCAGAGAGAGAGGGAGACACAGAATCTGAAACAGGCTCCAGGCTCTGAGCTGTCAGCGCAGAGCCCAACGCGGGGCTCGAACTCACGGACCGTGAGATCATGACCTGAGCTGAAGTCAGACGCTTAACCAACCAAGCCACCCAGGCGCCCCTTAAAATAGTTCTTGAGGAGCTTGTATTTGTCCAGTAGATTTGTGTTGAATTCCTACTATGAGCAAGGCATGTTTCCCTTGAGGATGTGCCAGAAACAAAGACAATTACATAAGAACTGGGAAGAAGATAGGAGCAGGGAAATTTTAGGCTTAAGAAATAATGTGCCAAATAATAACATGCCACACAAGTCTGACGAAAGTGAATATGTTAATTGTAGAAATAGATTTTATTGGGTGCTGGGAATGGTTTCTTGGGGAGAAAAAAATTTAGTGGTCACTAATTAGTGAGCGTGTATATTTAATTTGTTACAGTTGTACTGTAAAAAGCAAGCTTCTTAACAGTGCTCTCCCCCCCCCCCCCAAAAAAAAAAAAAACGTAAAAGATTGGTTTCAGTCCATGAGATAGTCTGAATAGTTCTTGCTTTCAGAACATGTTCCCTGTACTCCAGGGTTTGGGATGGAGATGGAAGGAGCCAGAGGTCTCTTCAGAGCTCAAAACAGAATCTTTTTCTTAGCCTTTGGGGCCAGGTAGGGTGGAGGCTGCCTAGACTCTAGGTCTCCTGTGCCCTCTAAAGTAACAAGATTTCTTCTGAAGGACAAAGCAGCCACACACACTCCTAGCTTACAGAAGTCTGAGGTGTCCAAGGAGACATGTTCTAGGAATTTAAATGTTTTTGGCTTAGTCTGGAGGGGAAACCTGCATAGCTACTGGTCATTGACATTCTCAGGGATTTAAATGTGGAGCATTCCTAGTCATTTCCATTTGAATTCTTTGCTTATTTGGATCAGTACACTCATTCTAAATTTAATAGTTTAAAGGGCTTTACAATTTATTTCTTGTCTATTAAAAGAGATGGGAGAAGATTTCTCTGTATTTGTTTTTAGCATATTTTCTAAGAGTCCAGTTTCAGATGCATGGAAACAAAGTAAGTCTAAATTAGAGGATGAAGCAAGTTGAGTTACTGGCTACAGTACCTAAGGGAGGTTGGACTTTGGACTTGATGTTCTGTCTGAGACCATTCAGGCCAGGATTAGATGTCTTATCTAGCTCTGAGCAGCGAAGATTATATGCCATCTGGCATTTGTATGATTCTTGGTATTTTTCGAGGCCTTCTAGCATGTATTTTCCCATTTGTGTGCTGCAACTGCCCTGTGAGGTGTTCCTGCAGGTGAACAAAGGCCCCCAAGAAGTTAAGAGATTTGCCCAAGATCATAAACATAGCAAGTTAGTCGTCAGAGAGGGAGAACCTCCATGTCCAGTACATTTTCTTTATGTATTTATCCTGTACTTTACTGCCCCCCACTGTTCACAGCTGAGTATTCATAGGTGCTGCCTACTGACCTGGAGACATGCAAAGGGGAAGGAAAAAATAGGAAAGAAAAAAGAACAGAGCTTGGAAAGAGACAACAGAGAAATAAGAAAAGGATGTTTATATGGTAGTAGATAAGAGTGCTATTAGCATCTTCTATTATTGTCACAGAAATGATGGGAGTAGGTGTTTAAAAATGATCATTTGGGTTAAGGATTTGAGTCATTGATCTAAGCCAAGACTGCTTATCTCTCTGAACAGTTTGAATATACACATACCTTAAAACAGTGCAAAAAGTGAGGATGAACAAGCTGACTTAAGGCAAGAACAGAATTTTAGAGTTCCACTATTAACTATATTGTGATCTTGAGCAAGTAACTTAAGATAACTAATCCTCTGCTTTCTTATTTGTAAAATTGAAATATTGATCTCTTTATCACTGAGCTGAGTGAAGATCAATTGAGGGTAATGACTGTGACAAGTAGTTTGTGAACTCAACAGCTCTTAAGTTGGCATCGAAACATTCTGCAGAGTCCTACTTCTCACCTCTCCTGGGCACACACAAATACAGGATCCTGCCAGAACAGGAAGAGGTGGTTCTCAGGGTTTCTGAATCTCAGAAGGAATCCAGTAGGCAAAATGCCTCTTTGTTTTAGGATACAATTTAAAACTCAGGCTCCTGGCACTGTTTCTGTCTCCAACTCATGTCAGAATTCTCTTTCAGGCTCAGAGCCTGAAAAACCAGTAACTCTCCATTCTTCTTGCAAGAATTTATTTACTGTCCAGAGGTTGGAGAGTCAAAGAGATTAACAAATATTCCTGTGGGGCGGAGCGGGTTGCCCAGCTCACTCCTTCCTAATGGAGGCTGAACAGGTGAGGGAGCTGTGTAACAGCTGTGTGATCTAGGGCAAGTTTCTCCACCTCTGGTGCTAAGTTTCCCCATCAGTAAATGAGGGATGACACTGTTCTGTCATGGAAGGATTCATTGAAATAAAACTTAACAGTTTCGAACTGGGTTCTAAATGTTATCTGATCCTTTTTGTGTAAAGGGCCAGATAATATTTTTGGCTTGCAGGTCATACAGTTTATGTTGTAACTGTTCAGCTCTGCTAATGTAGCATGAAAGCAGCCTTAGTGTAAATGAATGACGGTGCAGTCTTCTAATAAAACTTATTTTATGAGAACAGGCTGCAGGCCAAAGTTGGCCTGTGGTCTGTAGTTCACAGACCCTTGCTTTAGAATACTTCACTAAAATACTTGATTTTTTTTCCTCCAACATACAAAATAGTGTTTTATTGCTGTCCTGTATGCAGGGATGGTTTAAGAACATTACTGAAGAAATGAAGAAAGTGTGTGAAGTAAGATGTTTACACATCATTTTCTATTCCACAGAAACAAATCTTAAAATGTTTTGTTCATGCCTTCCTATAAGTTTCATTGCTTATACCAGATGCTGTGCCTTCATTTATTTTCTAGTTATAACTGCATTATGATCTGGCCCTTGTTTAAAAGATTATGTTGTAGTAGATAGCAAACAGAAACATGTTTTTGTTTTTGAAGCAAAGTGTTTCTGCTGCCAATTTAAAAATGTATCCTTGTGAACAGATCTTTGGGGAGAGCAATGTGCAGCTAGTTCCAACCCTTCATCTTTTGGGAAGCATGGTTTTTCTAGTAGGCAGTTTGAAAAGCAACTTCATACCTAGCCTCTTGGAGCTAAAAACAGACACACCCTCAAACATTGAACTTGGCATTAATCAGGGTTGGGGAAAGGGGTCTTTAGTCAGGCTGCATTATTCATTCTTATAGTACTGGATACTGTATAATCACCTGCGAATAGTAACTATGACTAGCTGATTACAGTCAATAAGGGGTTAGAACTTAAGTAAGAAGGTTTCTGGCACTACGCTCAGTGCTTTCTTGCGTGATTAAGTAGAAACCTTAGATGAGCTTAAATAAAGATTGTTGACCCCTCTTTTCTCTCTAGTCACCCTGCCTTCTTTTGTATTCATTCATTTATTACATCAACTAGTGAAGTGTCGGTCTTCCATACCAGACCACCCCTTTGGCCTGCATGGTGAGTATACATTGCTCCTGGAGTGCCTTAGTGGAATGACTGGCCCAGGGCCACCAATTAGTAGGCAGTAGGCCAGTTCACAGACGTAGGTCTTTTAATTTCCAGAGTGATGCTGTTTTTCTCCTGAAATTGTTGATTTGAGATTGGTTTTATTGTAGAGAACGCATGCCTCCTTAAGGTTTGAAATACTCTTTAGCCATGATTGATGATGGGTCCATCTGTACAAACTTTAGAACCAAATTGACTGTTGGTGGAATTGTTTGGTTTCAAAAGTCTCAGTTTTCAAATGTCATTTACACTTTTCTTTGTAGTTTAGAAGAATATCTAAAATAGCAAGCACAAATAAGCTTAAATCCTACCCCCTTCTTATCCATCTAGTAATTCACATTAACATTCTTTTTTTTTTTTTTTTTTTCTTTCTGTGTATCGCTCTCTCACCATTTGAAATATAACATTCCAACAGTTTTGGCTATTTCAAATAAACCTGGAGCTAACTACAATAAATATCTGAACAGTACTGGAATGTAATAAAAGGCATGCAAAAATGCTGGCAGTTGGGCAAGATAAAAAACATGTCATCTAATGACAGAGGAAGGCATGCTCAAAATGCAAGGCACAAAAGGGAGTGAAGAAGGTATGTGCTTTGCACATAGGGAGATAACTGATACATGTTAAGTTGGAGATACACAGGAATGATTAAGGTTGCTTATAGCCTAAAGGCCGCAAGTTAGATTGGGGGGCGGTCATTAAAAGGAAATGGTGGTACCAATGTTTAGATTTGTTTTTCAGTCAAAACTTGGCTAAGATATATTTGCATTTGACAGTAAGAGTATTGTTTTTAGGTGAAACCTGACTGCCTGGAATGGGTCAGCTCTAGTACTTTAATAGAAAGCAGCATTGGTCAAGGGTTGGGTTTCATTTCAAGGGAGCTTTCTTTGATCTTTTTTCCTTGAACAGTTGTTATATTAGGGTTTTAGGTATTATCTCCCAACAACATCTATTTGGTTTTAGTTATTTTCAAAGAGCTATAAAGTGGGTTTAGGAATATTGTAAAGGACTTTCATAGAGCGAATGAGGTTATGTGCCAAGAAAAGAGAGCTAAAGTCTAAAGGTACAGAGTTTTAGAAACCAGAGCATATTGCAATAAAACTTACATTTCTATATAATTTTATGAGGTAGATCTTTTTGATACATCCTATTTCATGTCTAGGCATATCACTGAGGGAGGATTTGGTGAATCGTGGTACCTGGTCAAGAGTAAGAGCTTGGAATATTTCCAAGATCTTAAAAAGAGGAACACTCTGTTCTGAGATGTTTTGAAAACTGCTTAGGTCTCTTTTTCTTTCTTCATCAATGATAGAGTAACTGGATATTAGAGTGACAGCTAGATTTTCCATCCTTGAATGATATGATTGAATCATCTCGTTTCCTCCATGCTTTTCTCCTTCTCTTCCTGCTAATGTATGGCCAGAGATACTTGCCCTCCTCCTACTTACCTTTTGTCATTAATTTTTCAAACTTTTCTAATCTATCATGGTCACCTTCCTGACAAAGTTCTGTCTTTCCAAAGATTTACACTTGGGAATGGTATGCACCCATGTTTCCAGGCTTCCAGTCTGCCTTGCAACTTGCACAAGGTGTGTATGGGGGTGTGGGGGTGTGGCCTTCCTACCCTGCCCTTTTATCTTAAATTCACTTCAGTAAGTTTCAGGTGGATTTCTGATTGTTGTCCTTCTTACTTTAAAGGCCCAGAGAGAACCCCCTTTCCCCTTTATCTGAGCCTCCCAGAATAGCTCCTATAACCACTTCCTTTGGTTGTTCAGGCAATCCCATTAAGTCTATTTCAGGGCCACACTTTTCAAGAGACCTCTTTTTCTCAGGCCATACCCAGCAACTCTCTTGCCTCTTCATTCAGAAGTAATCAAACTGGGTGCTAGATACTGTGAGGGATCCAGAGATAAATCATATTTAGGTCCTACCTAGAAGGAGCTTGTAAACCAGAAAGGGAAATATAAGACATACACATAAATAATGATCATACAAGATAATCTGGTGAAGGCAGAAAGAGGTGCAGATCAAGGGCCCTGAAGGTTCACAGGAAGGAGTGATCACGTCCGGATGGGGATGTTTAGAGAAGACTTGTGGACAGATGGCTGTTAAGTTGAGCATTGGAGAAACAGCCTTTTTGTGATGGACCTTGATTCTTCTCTTTCTAGCTTTGGAAAGCAAACTGTTTTTAAAAAAGCAGGTAAATTAATCGATATTGGGAGTTGAGATTACCTCTGGCAACAACCGTTCTGTATACTTGATCTGATCCTTATGTCTTTATTAAATAGTTAAACATCTTATTCAGGTAGTATGAAGTAATTAACATGAATGGTAAATCTAATACTAATAATTAAATCTGGGAAATTCTATGCTGCATGTCTCATGAGTGATCTAAAGCTAATACAGCTTGATCTTAAAGCAGTTTTGTTGTCAACTGTGTATAAATAGCTTTGTCCTGTGATGAGATAGCAATTTAACATGGAATAAAAAGGATCCTGGAATATAAATCTTTCTTACTTTTTAACATACCTTCTCTCATTACTCTAGAAAATGAATCTGGCATGTATTTCATGAGCTGTAAATGTTATGAATAGGCTACTTCTGTGGCAGAATCAACTCAGTTGCAATTAATGTATTATTAAAATCAGAAGTAATAAGATTAAGGTCAGTTTATATATTTTTTAACTTGTTGGGGTGTTTGGTGAGCAAAATGCTGATTAGGTTTCATTATTTTAATCCTGTGCCTCAGTGGGAAAATATTGAGAACACCAATTTGTTCTTATAAAATCTGTTGCTTGAGATTTGGTCTAATTTCTTTTCAATTAATTTTTTGAGAGAGAGAGAGAGAGAGAGAGAGAGACCGAGACCGCACTGGAGGGGCAGAGAGAGGGAATCCCAAGCAGGCTCCACACTGTCAGCATGGAGCCCGATGTGGGGCTCAAACTCAGGAGCCATCAGATCGTGACCTGAGCCATGTTCAAGAGTCAGATGCTTAACTGACTGAGTCACTCAGGCACCCTGAGATTTGGTCTGATTTTTAAAGCCCTGTGTAATGACCAGATCTGCTTTAATGAAAACCTTTTGAATGAAAGTAGTCACCTTTTCTTGGAGTTTACAGTAACAAAGAGGTATTAACAGAATTACCTACTCATCATCTCTGTGCAAAGATGCTACACTTGATCTTAGCCAAAAGGCCGAGAAGCAGTCTCTGTGCAGAGATGCTAGAAATCCTGCTCCTAATGAGATCTTCCATTTCTGATGAGAATACCTTTGGTTTTGAAGTCAGAAATTTATAAAAAGAGGTTTCTGGATGGAAAAATCATAAAGCCTATAACTCTAAATCCAAAGCTCAAGTGGAACTTTGAAAATAAAACCTAATGTAAAGTAGAACAGTGAGAGCTGTTCAAAGATGGAAAAGAATGCCTTATCAGCAAGCCATTTTCCCAAAACTGGGGAGGGAGATACTCATATTGAAGTTGAATGACCACTTGGGATGGGATTGAGGAGGTTCGGCAGAGGTTGGAGTAGAGCAGTGTTCTTTAGATAGGTGGGCCTTGGTGGCTTTTGATGTCTTTTTTTTTTTTTTTTCAGTCCTAAACTTCTGTGATGCAATAGAATACAAAGGACATTATTATTGACTACATTTTGCCATTGTCTGATTTTCTAATGCCGATGGGCATCTGAAGTTAGATATTTAACCTTTAGTACATTTTTCAATTCTAGAAATATTTGAAAACTTCTGTTTTGTACCTAACCTTCACTCCCAACAGTGTGTGGGTCTGAGCCAGCCAGGTTCATTGATAATCTATTGACTGCACAGATGTTTGGGAACTGATCATACCAGCACATCCTTAGTTGGGATAGTTCAAAATTTAAAAGCATACTGTCCACAGACAGAATTTAAAGGTGCTTCTTGAATTGAGCACCTTTGTAATGTTTGTGGGAACAGATCACAGGACAACCAAAACTTGTTACCAACTTTCTAAATCTCACAGACCTTTTGCACTCAAACTGAATCTACCCGTCACTAGCAAGTATACAAAAATATCACACTGGCAATGGTTCATCTTCCTCCTTTGACTGTAGCAGTTTGTGTGGCAAATTTTGCTAGATCAGGCCTATCCATGGATCCATACAATAAAAAGTTAGATTCTTTTTAAGTTTTTTGATACTTATTTTTATTTCTGGAGAGATTTTTTATTCCATTTTAAAAGGTTACATACAGTCTTCATTGTCCTGAGTACCTTGTAGATATCTGTTAATAAAAATAAACTTCTCTAGGGGCGCCTGGGTGGCTCAGTCGGTTAAGCGTCTGACTTCGGCTCAGGTCATGATCTCACGGTCCGTGAGTTTGAGCCCCGCGTCGGGCTCTGTGCTCACAGCTCAGAGCCTGGAGCCTGCTTCAGATTCTGTGTCTCCCTCTCTCTCTGCCCCTGCCTGCCCCGTTCATGCTCTGTCTCTCTCTGTCTCAAAAATAAATACACATAAAAAAAAATTAAAAAAAAAAAAACTTCTCTAGATTACTTTGATTTCTTTGTTCTCAGTACATCTAAGAGAATAGTGTATAGGCCATGTGCATACAATGATGAATGAAAATGTCGTGGGAGCTGAGTTGAGAGGACCATACTTGGTTATTGAGGACTAAAGATTTTATCTAGTCGTTTCAGCTGTGATTCAACACTCTTCACTTTAATTCCCTCCAGAAACTCCAGGATCATATTGCTTCCTAGTACTTAGAGTTCTGTTGATGTATGGAGCTGCTTGTTGGCCTCCACCACCAGAAATTGGCTCCAAATCTTTTCCCATTACATCATCACCCACTAATGTCATTACACCAGAGTGAAATTTGCTTTGAAGATTGTACTCTTGTTTTCCTTCCATTTCTTTCCTCTCCTCATTTCCTTTAGAAGGAAAAAGAAAAAAAAAAAAAGAGAGAGAGACCTCTAGGACAATCCCGGCAAATATTTAAGAGGGAATCAAAACACCCTCACAGTCTAAACCGATGATTTATCAGCCCTCATTCCACTCGGCTGACGGAGAGTGATCTGCCCAGTGTGCGTCCACACAGGGTCTGGAAAGGAACGCGTTTGGTCACGTGATGCTTGGCTTTGGTGCTTTTCTTTCAGCCCTTCAGAATTAGTTCTTAATGATTTACATAGCTCTCTGCCAGCATCCTGTCACTGGCATGTTAAACCTTTTTAAATAATTTCCCAGAATAGAAATTCTTAGGACATCACTAAGTTTCTTGTTCTTTGTATTTAATTAAACTGTTTCTTGCATTTAAGTATTTGCCAGATAAGCATTTATGCCATCTGGAGTTTTTTACTTTCCCACCGTAAATCTTTTAAGACTTTATAGTGTCATCTACTGTTCTAACTGATATGGGGGTTCTTATTCATCTTCCCTCCCCCATCACAAAAGCAGTTGACTGCATGCAGGTTTTGACCCTCTTTTCTTCATCCTAAATTTAATTCCTTGTTATTTTTCAACCACCTTTAAAGCTTCCAGTTGACAGTGTGCTTTGTTTGGCTTTGTTCCTAACAGAAGGCTTCAGGTAAGGAAAGAACTGGGAAGTGGTTCCAGTTTGGAGACTTGGTGCCACCCACTCAATTATTGGCCAAGGCTTCAGTGCTTCTGTGCCCTTGGAGGCAGATTAGCTTGAGAGTAGAAGGAATAATAATCATCAGTAGCCTCAAAGAAATGGGGCCACGGTGTCTGAAACAAAGGAATAAAATGGGCTCTTACTTTTAAGACTTGGGTTTACATTTCTATACGGTGTTAGTCACTGGGACCCTCAGTATGTCTGCTGCAGGCTGTGACATGGAATGTGAGAAACCATGTTGAACTTGAAAAAACATTGAAGGGAATGGCATTGAAAATTATGGACCAGACTAGAGCACCAACCAAGTACCCTTTTTGCCCCCTCCTAAGACAAGACATTAAAAGGCCTGATTCACATTAAGATTTCAGTTTGGATTTCTAGTAATTTTAGGTTTTCTAGTTAGAGCTCCTTGTTAGTGTCTGTGGTATAGGTTGGATAGAAGGGAAAACTTTTTCCATATGTTTTTGCTGACATTTAAGTTTGTGTCAAGAGCCTCTTCACAATTATGTACCTTCTCAGATTGAAAAATTGAATGAATTTGTGAAAACAGCCATAAGGAAAGATATAAATAACCTGAACAGAAAGTCTGCCGTTATTACTTCTAATGTATCTTATGTATGTATTTATTTTCAGTTGTCAGAATGTCCACAGAAGGAGGATTTGGTGGCACTAGCAGCAGTGATGCCCAGCAAAGCCTCCAGTCCTTCTGGCCTCGTGTCATGGAAGAAATCCGGAATTTAACAGTGGTAAGTAAGAATGAGAAGCTTGTGGAGTGTAAAGAACTATGAGATGAATAACTGAGAGTAAAACGTTTTTCATTTCAAGTACATTTACAAAGGCATAGTTCATTCCTTACCTTTGGGTGGGAACATGAAGATGTAATTTACCTTAGTGAGGTAACTACAGGGGTTTTCTTTTTATATCTTAGTGGCTTTCCTTAGGCATGTGGGTGTATAGCGGATGCTTTGATGCAGAGATAGCTTAATGTGAGGCATATCTTTTAGAGAATGTGGAAAAACAGAGCTCTCACCTTCCTTCAGTAGCTGTAGCTCATTTCTTAGTCCTGTTTCAGTGGCCCTGCCAAATTTCTGGAATCATAAATGCTGCTGGGCAGTTTATTCAACAACAAATCTGTAAGCAGGCACTCTTTCTAGGTGTTAAAAGATACCCTTTAGATCAGGGTTTCTGCACAGCAGCTTTATTGACATTTAGGCTGGATCATTCTCTGCTGTGGGGGACTGTCCTGTGCATCGTAGGATGTTTAGCAGCATCTCTGGCCTCTCTACGCATGAAATGCCAGTAACAATCTTCTCCGTTGTGACAACCAAAAACGTCCCCGTACATTGGCAGGTGTCTCCTGGGGGCTAAAATCATCCCGTTGAGAATCACTGACTTAGAAGAATCAAATATAACCCTGGACCTTGAGGGGCTTACAATCTAGTAATTACAACCAGAGTCATTTATTCAGTGAATATTTATTGAATATAATAGTGAATATACTTAACTGAGGCAGGTACAGTGATGAGTCTAAAGCAGTAAAAGTCAAAGTGCTATGGGATTACAGAGGACATAGTGCTTGTTCCTCCCTGGTTGAGTTAGGGAGGCTTTAAGTAAAGGGAACATTTTTTTGGATCTTGAAATAGGAGAAGCATTCACCAGATGGAAAGGATGAGTGTGAGAGTATCTTAGGTAGAGAGATTGGCATTCGTAAAGGCCTGGAGGCCCAGAGGGGAGGGCCTTATGTTTCAGGGAACAACAAGAAGTTCAGAGTGGCTGGAGGTTACTGTGTGAGTAATAGGGGTGAGGGGAGGAGTAAAGTGGTATGACAGTGGTAGAAGGAGGTGAGACTCATTAGAATGAAAATATTTCAAGAGTGTAGTGTTATTTTCTTAGTGAAGACTGTTCCATTTGGTGTCATTTTAGCAAATACTGAAGGATCTCTCTGTTTTAGATGTGTCATTCCTGCCCGAAGGCATTAAGCATCCTAGCAGAACAGATACCGGACTCCTTCCTAATGTAGAACTCATGTTGCACTTTCTTAGAGCTAGTGGTCTTTAAATCTCAGACGTAGGAGGTCAGTTTATTTGCTTATTCAGCAAATATTCATTATATACCTACTGTGGCTGTGCTACTTACCGTGGATCCAGTAGTGGGCCAGACAAGATCGTTGCACTCACAGAACATGCATCCTGGTGGGAGAGAGAGACTCTATAAACAAGTAGTGAATGAATAAAATAAAATAACTTCTCTTTGTGGTAAAGGCCCCACTGACTTCAGGGCTTAAAAAAAAACAGATTCATATTCTGATGTACCTGTAGGTCATGTTTGTTTATATGGGACGTTTCAGCAGCTGAATTTGGCTTGGCTTTTCTCAGAGTGGCTTGCATTCACAGATGAATTTCCACTGAAAAGTCATTGTTTCTTTTATTTAGTGTAAAGGTGGTGGTTACCTATACTGTCTCAGATAGAGGAGAAAAAGAAATGATAAAGTAAAATGTAGGGTATTTTGCTCATATTTTGAGTGGGTAATCTCAGTCAGGCTTATCAGGTGTTGGTGCAGGAGTCAGCCAGGCATAAAGCTAGTGCCCTCCTGGGCTGTGGTGGGATTAGGCCAGTGCCGCGAGTCTACACTCCAGCTTGAGCATGGAAGCAAAAATTCAGGATCAGGCAAGTGGCCAGATAAACTCTGGAGGTTCAAGCTCAGCACTTTTCTGTAGTTTGAGTTTTGATTTTTTTTTTTTAATTGTGGAAAAGAATATGTAACAAACTGTGTCATCTTAACAATTTTAAAATGTATAGTTTAGTAGTGTTAAGTATATTCACATTATTGTGAAACAGATCTCCAGGACTTTTTCATCTTGCAAAACTGAAACTCTATACCCCTGAAACAACAACTACCCTTTGCCCTCTCCCCAGCCCCTGGTAGCTACCATCCACTTTCTGTTGCTGAATTTGACCACTCTGAGTACCTTCCATAAGTGGAATCGTACAGTATTTGTCCTTTTTGTGACTGGCTTATTTCACTTAGTGTAATGTTGTAGCTTATGACAGGATTTCTTTCCCTTTTAAAGCTGAATAGTATTCCGTATATATGTGTATACCACGTTTTGTTTATCCATTCATCTGTCAGTGGGTATTTGCGTTGCTTCCACCTCTTGGTTATAGTGAATAATGCTGCAATGAACATGTGTATTCACATATCTCTTTGAGACTCTGGGCTTTGGTTTTTATTCGCCTTGGTTTAATTTGCAAGTTTGATTGCCAAAAAAGCAGATGGTGGTGTTGACCAACTTTTATTCTCTAGACAGCTAGTCTACCAGAGGTTCAAAGTGGGTTACTCTGAGGGATTCAGTTTTAGTTCACATTTTATGAATGAAGAGAAAGACCAGCAAGGAGGACAGTTGTCTTTAATGATTCTTCTATAGATGGCTAAAGCTTTTTTCCCCTTGAAAAAGACTCCTGGACCACTACCATGGGAACGCTTAGATCAGATGCTTAGAGCAGCGGTTGGCATTTAATAGGCGCACAATAAATATTTAAGTGAATCAGACTCCCCTACTTGAGATTGAGTGTGAGGCAACATCAGTGGCGACTTCAAGTAGGGATGCGGTCTACTAAAGTTGGGGTGCTCTTTCCTTTGGTAGGACCCTTCTTTCTCCTCTCCCTGCAGCACATAAAGGCATCTTCCTCTCTGACTGTGTAAATACTTTAGTATTTAATCTGTGCCTTTCCAGAACTCAACAGTACTTACAACCAGACTTCTGCAGATATGTCAGAGCCTCTTAGGTTGACATCTCAAAATTTCGAACAGATTTTTAAAAAATCCATAGGTTCAAACTGTCCAAATGTAAATAAAGGTTTTGCGAATATTCATAAGGTGTTGGAGTCCCTCTAAAACTGGGACAAATTTGTTCTAAAAACAAATTGAAATTTGCTAGGTGATCTATTTCATGATGCATTGGGAACACTGGACCCAATCATTTTGGTCTCAGCTTTGCAAAAGCAATTTATCTTTCATCTCAGCTTGGCCATTATGTTCTCCTTGCTCTTAAAAGCCTCTGTAATTGTCCATAAATCCAGGTGATGTTCAGTTGGGATTGAAATTGGTTAAAAATCATACCAAAATGATGTACACTAGGATGATTGTGCAAAGTACCGTATTCCTGCTCAACAGAGCTCTGGGAACGATAATTAACAGACTTCTTGGCATTGAATTTTATCCCTCTAGACCTCTTTGAAAGTGGGGAAGAAAAAGCTAACTTCATATTTTGGGGGGCAGGTGGGGAAGTGCAGCAATGCTGAATCTTGAAAAATCTCCTCCTCTTATTCCCTCCATTCCGTTCAGCCTTTAGTTAGCTGTAATTTGATGCGTAGGCCACTTTCTTTTAATTGCCAGTTACATCTTATTTTTTGGTGCCTTCAGATTGGACGGTGACATTTCTAACATTACAATCAAGCCAGATAACCGTTTAAATTTTTTTTTTTTTTCCAACGTTTTTTATTTATTTTTGGGACAGAGAGAGACAGAGCATGAACGGGGGAGGGGCAGAGACAGAGGGAGACACAGAATCGGAAACAGGCTCCAGGCTCCGAGCCATCAGCCCAGAGCCTGACGCGGGGCTCGAACTCACGGACCGCGAGATCGTGACCTGGCTGAAGTCGGAAGCTTAACCGACTGCGCCACCCAGGCGCCCCGCGTTTAAACAAGAACTTGGAGATGAAGGTTGGTGGGCTGTTACAAAACAGGTCTTGTGCTGTTTGAGCCCTTCCTGTCGAGCAGCGCCTCTTTAAAGTTTATTGTCTATATGAACCAGATGAGGATCTGGTTAAAATACAGATTTTGAGGGGTGTCTGGGTGGCCCAGTTGGTTGAGCATCCGACTTCATTTTGGGGTCATGATCTCTCAGTTCGTGGGTTCGGACCCCATATCGGGCTCTGTGCTGTCAGTGCTGGGCTCACCTCAGATCTTCTGCCCCCACCCCCTGCCCTGCCTCCATCACTTGCTCACTCTGGCTCTCGCGTGCTCGCTCTCGCTCTCTCTCTCTCTCTCTCTCTCTCAAAAATAAACGTTAATAAAATATATATGTATATATATTTATATGTGTGTGTATATGTATTATGTATATATTATAATGTATGTATATTATATATACACACACACACACATATATATGTATATAGATTTTGATTTAGTACGTTTGGAGTGGAATCTAAGTTCTGCATTTCTTTTGAGTTTCCAGGTGATGCCATTGCTTGGTCTGAGGACCTCACTTTGAGTAGCAAGGCTTTTAAAGCAGTGGTCCTTAACTCTCACTGTGGGTCATAGTCATCAGGCGAGTTTTCAAAACACTTGATGCCCCCTAGAGTTCCTTGTTCAGTTAGTTAGTCTGTGGTAGAGCCCAGGCCTCTTGATTTTCAGAAGCTCCCCAGGTGTTTCTAACATGCAGCCAAGGCTGAGAATCAGTGCTTTGGAGAGGATTAGAACATGGACTTTGCTGGAATGCCTGACTGGGTAGGACTGGAAAAGATTTCTCATCATTATTTGAAACTTCGGATGTTGTTTAGTGCAGCCTGAGACCCGTTGACTTTTCTTTGGCTCCAGATTCTCAGTGAGTGAATTCAGACTTCTTGAAACTCGGCGGTTTCAGATGGCAGTGTTTTTAATGTAGTTCTTTGGTTGTGGTCAGGATCATGAGAATTTTCTGAGAGTGAATCTGTTCTTGCCCCTTGCTGATATCACTCCCAAGGGTACAAAAGAAAAGTCAGTATGTGTCAATTGTTCGTCCACTTGGATCAGCATCAGGAGAAGTTAAATGCTATTCACATCAGTTGCATGGCTGCCATTGATAAGGGGAGCAGGGAATTGAAAGGCAATTTAGTGGACCATAGCCTGTTGCTGGTGAAAGGGCTCCCCTCTCCAGTAAGCTTGTCGTAAACCCTTACACGTGACTGAAAAGGTAGATGAGATTATAGAAGACTGGGGTCTTGTCAGCAGTAATGAACCACACACGCACATATGAAGATCCACTTTTCACACACTGCGCCTTGAGATCTCAAGGTCTGGGGATCACGATAAAGTTTCCCAAAAGAAAAGGCTTTTTGGAAGGGAGACTTAGAGCAGAGTTGTTTTGTAAATTTCTGCCACATTTTATATCTCTACAAGATGGGACCCTTTTTTGTTTGAAGAATGGTCTCATAGAAATTCTAGAAGTAATAGATTGAAGAATTATTGATTGAAGAATAGTCTCATGGAAATTCTAGAAGTAATACTCTTCTCTTTCAAGTTGGGGAAGGAGGTCTTCTCAGCTTTGGGCTTTGGTTAAGAAATTTTAGAACAGTCGTGTGGAAATACATTCAATAACCAAGCCCAATGAGAGCACACTTGCAAGAGAGTTAAATCTTGTGGTCATAATCTTGTGCTGTATGTATCACCCTGGGAGGCCTTCCAAAGGAATTATCCCCAGCATTCTCTTTAGCATTTCTGTTTAGCATCATCATTTTGTGTGATATGCCACATAAGAAGGAAGACCAGTGATTGATTTCTGTGGTTAAACGTTTTTTAAAATCCCTTTAGGGTCTGGCCCCAATCCAGCATTCCCTTTCCTGCTGCTCCCCTCTGTACTCAGATCATACATCTAAAACTTAAATAGGCCATGTTTTTTGTGTCACCATACTTTTGCTTCTGACTGAATAACATTCTCATACTTTTCCAACAAGCAAATTTTGTAACATCCTTTAGACACAGTTCAGATGTCAGCCCTTCTGTGGAACATTTGCCAGCTCCTCTTGTTCATTCCAGCCCCTCCCCTTGCCCCACCAGCTGCCTATTTCCTTTCTTGTCACTGGGATTTTACACCCCCATCCTAGTATAGCATAGGGGGTTATATTTTTTTATGTGACGGTCTCTAACAATTAAACTATAAATCTGTTCAAAGGTAAGAATAGACTTGCATCTTTTACATAGTAGCAGGTATCATACATTCACTATTGGTCGAGTTGCATGAATGAGTGAATGAAAGAGGAGAAAAATAAGAATAGAAGGAATGTATCCTCCTGTCCTTTTCTGGTGAAATTCCAGTCATTTGAACTTGTAAAGCTCTGCCACTCCAGAGGTAGTTTTAGTAGAAGCCTCATGGAAACTGTTTTACCTAAGTTGGAAAGAGAAAAGGTATAAAAATTGGTGTTGGAGGTTTGTGGAGTTGGTGAGTGGTCCCAAGCAGCCCGTTGGGTTTGTGAGGAGAAATCCAGTGTCTCGGTGTGCATTTTATCCTAATAAAACTAACTCTTCCTTCTGTAGTCATAAAAATGGATTCTGGGAAGGCTGGTGATGTTTTTCTAAAATGCCCCACTGCCTTCTTTGACATATAGTTGAGAGTTTCTTTTGGTCTTAGAATAGAAAGTTCACTTATGCATGTTCATTATGTCAAATCTGAAATAATAGCTGCTCCTTCCATAATGTGATGATGCAAATTCCCAGGTGAGCACGTTGGGTTTGGTGAGTCACATTTCAGACCACTTATAGAATCAGTCACTTGACACCTGGGCCCAGTAGGGGTTTCGCTGATTTTAGCCAATCTCTCCCTTTGCACCTTTCTCTTCACTGCGGCTCTGAAACCCGGAATTGATTTTTATTTCTAGAATTGCATCCATCACTGGGCATGTGTTTAAGTACCAATAGTATCAAAAGGGCTTAAATCGCAAATAATTGAGTAGTGCTGGTAAGAAAGCCCTTTCCTAAATTCTGTCCCTAGTAAAGTCACGTGGTTTCCTCCCAGCCCCAGGGCAGTTCCTAAAAGGCAGCTGAAAAATTTACCCATTTTTCTCCATACTCTTTCACTCCCACCCCAACCCCCAACCCCCAACCCCCAACCCCACCCCCAAGCAAACTTCGGAGACCAGGCCTTTGCTCCTGTGATGGGAAAGGCCCTCCTCCCCGATTTCTGGTGTCAGATTAGTGCAAAGGTCAGAAGTAGCCCATATCAGCCAGTGCTGGCTGAAGACAACTGTGGGTCACAGTGGTCAGGTGCTACTGGCACCTTGCCCTTGTAGTCCCAGAATAGAAGAAAAAACTAGCAACTCAAAGGAATGCCCTTGAGGCAAAAGTCTCATTTTACTCTACATATCGCAGACTGGTTGGTGTGCTTAGGGGGGTGGCGGTGGGCACTCAAGATGCACCTCAATATTGTGCTGGCACAGAATCTGATATTGTTTGGGGCTACTCTTCATGAGGGCACTGTTAGATGGCATTGTAAGTTTATCCTGAAACCTTTAATTGTCTGAAGCTCTGCATGGGTTAAGAAGAATTTTCCTCTGAAACTTGTATTCTCTTCATTTAATTTGTAGCTCCTCTCCTGCCATGTTTTTTGAAAGGAGGGACTAAACCAGTCACAGTGTTTCAAGATGCCTGTCATGCCCTGTTGATTGTCCCCACCATTTATGTGCCTCTTGTTACTCATTTCAGAAAGATTTCCGAGTACAAGAACTCCCACTGGCTCGTATTAAGAAGATCATGAAACTGGATGAAGACGTGAAGGTGAATTCACATTCGTTTTTATTATTCATATTGAAGTTATAATGGTGGGTAGGTTGTCGCTCATTTTTGTAGTGCTCAAAGCTTAAAAATGAAAATTTCGTTATTGTTTCTTGCTTTTTTTATTTCGTTCCTGTCTAAAATTGTTAAGTGAGCTGAAATTGAACAGTTTTAATTATTATATCGTGCTTCTCTGGAAATTAAGGATATCTTGTTTTCCAGATGTTGATAATATGCTGTTTGCCTTTTTTTTTTTAATGTTTATTTTTTTGAGAGAGGTTGAGAGAGAGCAAGCCGGGGAGGGGCAGAGAGAGAAGGAGACACAGAATCTTAAGTAGGCTCCAGGCTCTGAGCTGTCAGCACACAGCGCAATGCAGGGCTCCCAAATTGTGAACCCCAGGATCATGACCTGAGCTGAGGTCGGCCGTTTAACCGACTGAGCCACTCAGGCACCCCTGCTGTTTGCTTTTTGAATCACCCATCCTTTTCACTGTGTAGGGTAAACACAAATTATATCAACAGGACAGTGCCATCTTCTCAGTTAGCATTTTATTGCAATCTCTAGTTTGTCAATATAAGCTCTAAGAAATGCTTGATAAAGATACTGCTCTTGTTCTAATTTTTCAATCTGTGAGCTGTTTTACATGAATGACAACCTGTGAGGTTTCCTTGCAGGTGGCTATTTCTGTATACCTAGGCGCCCACCTCCTATTTCAACTCTCAGGAAGAGAGCAACACTTACAGCTTTTTCTTTTTTTTAAGTTTATTCATTTTGAGAGAGAGGGCACACGTAACACGTGAGTTGGGGGCGGGGGTGCAGAGAAAGAGGGAGACCCAGAATCTCAAGCAGGCTCTGTGCTGTCAGTGCAGAGCCCCATGTGGGGCTCAATCCCACAAACGGTGAGATCATGACCTGAGCTGAAACCAAGAGTTGGACACTTAACTGAGCTACCCAGGTGCCCCTTCACTCTTCTTATCACTGAAAACTAATAGTCCCTTGTGTTTGTATAGAAAGCTAACAGTTCACAGCAATTTTCCCTTTTATTAGCTCTCACTTCTCCTTCCTTAACTCCAGAGCTCTTTCCATGGCTCTGTCCTGCACAGACCAGCTCACCAAGGGTTCAGAGCCTTGTTTGACCAAGAGCTTGAACTTTGAAATCAGACATGGCAAAGCAGCTTACATTACTTGAGCACTTACTAAGTGCCAGGTCCTGTGCTGGGTGCTTTTATATACATGACCTCATTTGATTCCCACAACAACACTGAAAGGTTGTCTTCTTTTTCAGTATGTGAAAAGTAAAACCCAGAATGATGGGAAGCCTGAAATTTTATCTAAATCCATTGGCTCTCAAACTCATTATCTTTCCCCACATTGTCTGTCCTTGGATTAGGACCTTAACGCTGCCACTTAACTGGCTCTTTGGCCGTGGGCAAGTCACTATACCTCTCCTAAACCCTAGTTTCTTTAGGTTTCTTTGAAAGTCTGTTATGAGAATAAGAACGTATGTGGTAGTTGCTAGAAAAGTATTCTTTTTCCCTCTTCCTTTCTTCTACTTGCTTTCTGCTTTGCCCGATTCTTAAGGATTTACTTTACCTTGGAATCTCTTGGGACTGCCACCTTCTCATTTTCCAGCCTTTACCCCATCGTCGATGGCAGGACGTGAGGCAAGGGACAAGTGGGCTGGTTTGAATGACATGCTGGTGATTGACAGGGAGGGCCTACATCTGTTGCAGATGATCAGTGCAGAAGCCCCTGTGCTCTTTGCCAAGGCAGCCCAGATTTTTATCACAGAGTTGACTCTTCGAGCCTGGATCCACACGGAGGATAACAAGCGCCGGACTCTACAGGTAATGTTGTAGACGTACATGGGGAAAGGGGGCAGGCAACTGCCCTTGCCTTTGTCTGCTTTTCTTGCATCGTTTTGGACCAAAGATTGTTCTTCCTTAGGTTTCTGTCAAGCTGATGTGTGTAATTGGCATATTCCTCCCACTGTTGTGAGGCAGGCATACTCTATAGCCATGATTGTATTTCCCCACCAAGAATCTTAATTGCCAATTCTCACGTTTTTCACAGCTCAGTGACTGAACTCTTCACTTGGTGAGCTTTGACTATAGACAGAGGCTCAAGTGTTTGATCTATTTCCAGATGTAAACAACTTCTGGTTGGAAGCCTTGTGAGACTCCAGGAGAGGGCAGTCCCAGGGAGAATCCATCTCACTTACCTCATTTGCCTTTTTGTTCCTTGTCTGCCTTCCTGGGAACCCTTTCCTTTTCTTTTTCATTTTCCTTTTATTTTAAAAATCAACATTCACATTGTGTGTGAATGTCCCTTTACCTCCAAATTGAAGATGCGTGCTTATTTATTCTCCAAGTATTTATTGAACACCCACAGTATGCCAAGCAGTGTTCACACAAAACAGAAAGAACCCCCACACCCTTGGGAAGCCTACATTCTAATGCAGCTAGACATTGAGAACTTACTTTATGCTGCTGTGAAGGAAGCCTATGACTCTAGAGAGATCCAGTTAAAGCTGTCTTCAAGATGAGTCCAGATTAAAAAATGAGCAAGATACTTGGACAGTGTTTCAAAAAAGATACCCAAATGACCAATAAACATATGAAAAGGTGTGCGGCATCATTGGCACCTGGGAACTAGAAATTAGAACAAGACACTGGTTTACATCCACTAGAATGGCTAAAACAAAAAGGACTGACAATACCAAGTGTTGGTGAGGGAGTGGAGTGAGTGAAACTCATATAGTACTTACTGCTGGTCAGGATGTGAAGTGGTCCAGTTGCTTCGGGAAACTGGCACTTTCCAATAAACTTAAACATATCCCCACTGTGTGACACAGCCGTTCTACTACTGCGTATACACCCTGAAGTGTGGATGTTATTGTGTAAGAATGTTCATAACAAGCTTACTTATGATGGCCAAAAACTGGAGACAACTCAAATATCCATCAAGATGGGGATATAGAAACAAAAGGTTATAGTCATAAAGTGGATTACTAGTCAACAACAATAACAAAAAACTGTTGTTCCGTACACTGTGGGTGAAATCTGAAAAAATTATTATGTTAAGCAAAAGAAACCAGAGGGGAAGAAATTATATAACACACGATTCCATATACTCTCACCATCTGTGGTGATAGAAACCAGAGTAGTGCTTGCCTCAGATTCAGGGGGGAGGGCAGTTGATTGGAAAGGGATAGAAGGACACTTTTTATAATCTTATCTGGTTGATAGCTGTGTGGGTACATATATTTATTAAAATTCATCGAGCTGTGTCCTCAAGACTTCTGTATTTTACTGAATATGAGTATTCAGTAAAATACTACTGGCTT
This sequence comes from Neofelis nebulosa, assembly GCF_028018385.1. Lineage (NCBI taxonomy): Eukaryota > Metazoa > Chordata > Mammalia > Carnivora > Felidae > Neofelis > Neofelis nebulosa. Next base: position 190,700,341 of record NC_080783.1, on the reverse strand, counting down.
TAACAAAGGCAAAATAAAAAAAAGACCAACTCTAAGTATATTTGTGTTTCCAAAATACTGTAGCACACTTTGGTGTATGTTTGGAGGTGTTCTTTTGTTCCCCACCCCCACTGTTCCCCCAATTCCATCCATAGATGAGCTGTTTAGATAGCTTTGAGTAGGTGACATCATCAGGAATGTGATACTGTATCGTACCGATCTTAAATGAGACCTGGCGGCCTTAAGATGCGCCCCGCTTCCGTTGGAGGGTTATTGTCAAGCTGGTGGTTGGCAAGAAGGGTGGATTGGAGTTTTGCATTTCAGTGGCTTGGGGCCATCACAGAGACAAGGGAAGGAAAAAACAAAATTTCCATCCCCTTTTGTTTTGTCTGGTGAGTCACCTCTCTTAAGATGTGATATATAGAGAGATTGCTAGGGATTTCTGTTACCATGTTCACTAACCCCCCAACATTTTATTACGAAAACATTCAAACATAAGCAAAGTTTACAGTATACTTACCTCTTAGATCCTACCGTTAAGTTTACTTGCTTTATCCCCGTATCTGTCTGTCCCTCTGTCCATCAAGTCATCTGTTTTTAAGTGCATTTCAAAGTTTACTTTCCCCTCAAGACTTCAATATGTATATCACTCACTAGAGTTCACTACTTTTTCCTGTTTTTTTTTTTTTTTTTTTTGCTTTAAAATTTTCATGTAATGAAGTATACAGATCTTAAGGATCATGTGTTAGTTTTTAATTACAAAATTTCAAAAATTATTTAAAGAAAGGGAGTATCACTCTTAGAATTCCATTGGAACAGGCCTTGGTTTTGGTATCATTAGTCAATTCTGGTAACTTTAGACTTCCCCTTATTCATATCACATTAAACAAGATATAAACCACGGATTTAACATTGTGACTTTGAATTCCAAAATAAAAATCATAGCCTTGTGGGAACTAACATATAGATCCAGTGACTAGAAAATAATTGTAAAAAGCTATTAGGATTTCAATAGAGATTCAGAAAGATAAGATTGAATAGTAGCCTAACCTTGAAACCTGCCAGTTGAGATTGCTAGGTTTGTACAAATTTAGCTGGAGGATGATAATTTAACAATTGTGGGGCAATTGTTAAAACAGAGGTGATAGTTGTAGTTGGAGGCTCAAATTCCTAGCTTGTAGAGCATGAGCTACATGTAGATCTTCCGTGAAGTCTGATGTGAAGTTTATGAGTTTGGCTGTGCTTGCTTTAGCTGTAGCCTTGGCTGTGGTTGTTGAGTTTGGCTTAGAAGTCATCATCTTATCTTACTTGTAACGTGGAGGGTGTAAAGCCAGGTGAACTAGTTTCTCCCCAGGCTAATTTTTCACCCTGCTTTTCTTTGTTACAGAGGAATGATATCGCCATGGCAATTACAAAATTTGATCAGTTTGACTTTCTCATCGATATTGTTCCAAGAGATGAACTGAAACCTCCAAAGCGTCAGGTGAGCCGGGAAGGCATTGCTGCTGCTTCTGACCAAAGAGCACCTTGCGTGCTGGTGTCAGATATGCTCCCTTTCCTCTCTCAAGTCATTTGCTGTTCCTTTTGCTTTTCTTTCTCTAGACCAGATCCATCCTTAACATCTCCCTCTGTTACTCATTTATGGATACTTTTAACTCAGTGCCTCTGAGGTGGTATTTCAGTGAAAGTAGACAAAATGAAAGTTAAAGACAAGTTACAAACAGGAAAGTGAAGCTCATTTCAAGGTATCCTAGGGAATTTCTCAGAATTCTTAATCTGGGATGGGAGAACATTCCCAGCAAGGCACAGATTTTAGATTTTCCAGATACAAAGAAACAGCTTCTCTGTGTGCCCAGTGGTATTTGAATGGACTTTGGTTTTCTCTTACTCTGGTTTGCGGTTCTCTATATAGTGCTCTGGCTATCCATTAGATCACCTGTTAGGGTTTAAAAAAATACTAGTGTCCGGGCCCCACCCCACACCAGCTGAGTCAGAATCTGACGGGGAGGCCCAGGCATCAGTGCTTTGTCGAGCTTTTCAGATGTGCCTAATGTGCACCCAAGTTTGAGAACCACCACTTAAACCGTTTTCTGAGCAGTCATGAGAAAGAATGTGAATATCTGTCTTTCCCTCTCTTCTGCCTGCCCCTCTCCAAAGGCCACACTGATTGTCTTTTCAGCACCTTGGGTGCATAAAGCTCTTAACTGCAGTTGTAATAGACCCCTTTCCTGTAGAGCTCATTGTCTGAGGCACACGGATTGCATGACTCAGTCGGTGTGGTAGAGACACTTGGGGAATAGTGGCAGGGTCTGACAGGAACAAAGCCGTGCCTTGTTCTCCTCGCTTTATTTTGTTAATAAAATTTTAAGTGTTTTGAATGAATTATTTCATAATATATTATCCTTAGAACAGAGTCATTCAGTGACAACCATTGTCCTATGCTGTCTCATACGAATAATCAGTCAGGAAGTATAGAAGTGGGCATCTTAAAGGACACCTGTAATCCTGACCCTGCCTGGGGGCCTTTGGATCAGCAAATCCTCTGTCCCCTCCTTACTAGAGCAGGTGCCTCACTGCGGCTCCGTTCTTTCTGGGCAGTCTTTGCTACTGTAAACATCCTTGACTGGAAGCTGTAAGGTGTTCAGAGGAGCTTTCAGTCGGATGTTTACAGCGGCAGGCTGCCACGGTCGTCCCCCCGCTGCGCATCGCCTTTGAGACAATTGCAGGTTTGTGCCCACAGGCTCAGTTCCTCCTCTTGGGGTGTTTCCCTCCTCTCTGAGAAGTCACTACAGCAAGAACTCCGACTACTTCTCTTCCCCCAAAACAAATGCTACCATACCCCTGCTCTCCTTGTTGGAATTTGTTCCAGAAGCCCCCTTTAAAAACAAGGTGTTGAGCTCTGTGACAAAGTCAGGCCTTGTGCTAACTCCTGCTTGTTCTCTATGGGCCGTCTGCTGAACCAGCTGGCTGCAGGGAAGGGTCATGTCCTGTCCCTTCCTCAAGCCCTCAGTGCCTGACTGACTCAGGGTGTCAGACAGTTCCTTGTTCCATCCTAGCCCGGCTCACAATGCTGTGATCCATCTCCTTTTAAAGTATGTCTAGCTGAAACAGCTCCTTGCTGCCTGGATTCAGGTCTTTGTAGGTGTTCAAGCCATTGATTGGCGTCCTGTTGGGGACAGCTGCTGCCTGGCCTTTGAAAGGTTGAGATTGCTGAAAGCTGGCCTGAAATTCTAAGATAGCACTTTTAATCCTCTGTAGACTCAAAGTTTTCCCAAGCTCCAAATTGGCTGGCACCTCCTTAAGTCCTTTAAAAGCGCCTACTCTCCAAAACTCACCCTTTCTGAAGGAGGCAGCAGTTCATTTCTGGCTACTGAAGCAAATGTACTTTTTTCAGTTTGGGGCTGGCTGCACAACTCTGTAGTGATGCCCCTGGGATGCTGCTCATTCTCTGACATTTGTCAGTCACCACTTCTGAAAAGATTCCAGGCGTAAGCCCTCTGGTCAGGGAGGCTACTGCGAAAGCTGGGCAAGTGCCCCATTCTGGATTGATCCAGTCATTCAGAGATTGTCCTAGCGCAGGGGGTGATTTCCCACTGCTGGGGAGAGAAACTAGCCAGAAATACTGAATTGTAGATCTAAGGTCCTTGACTTCTCAAGAAATGCTTGGAAATTTCTCTTGTTCTTTGGGGAAGCCAGTAAAGGCTATTTAGAAGCAGAGAATAGTTGAGGCTGACTTCTACTCCACTAAAGCTATGAGTTGAAAGTTCCTGCCCATTGAAATGTCATTTTCTCTTCACCCATTTCTTTAAACCAAGCATAATCATTCCCTTGCTAGCTTGCCCTCCATTGGCCGGATGAGTCTTCATAATGCAGAAGAACCTTAGATGTGCCTCCTTCCATTCCAGTGATTCGAGAACAATCTCGCCTGGTCCTCACAACACAAACCTAGGCGCCTCTACTTGGTACTCTCAGAGTGACCTAGACACTGCCTAGTTCATAAACAAGGGGGAGTGATGGGCAGTTTAGGGGAAGCTTTTTACCTGCTGTCACAGTTTTTGGCAAGGAGTATTTTGGCTTTTGAAAGGGATGCTTAAAGGGTTTTCTTTTTGTCTGGCAAAAAGACTATATTCACTTGTAGACCAGTTGCAGTCAGAGATAACTGGAGACAGAGCAATCACAGGTTGGGGCTGGGAGGTGCCAGTTTCTCCCTCCTCCCTGACTTCCTTCAAGTTGGTTGTGGCGGTGGGGGGTGGGGGGTTCTTGGTTCTCTACACCTTCTCATTACCCAAGAGCTTTTGTAAGTTAGGTCTAGACTACAGTGATGGATGTTTTTTTTATAAAATGAGAAGGGCATTCTCAGTGGAAAATAAATATGTTGAACCTATTTCAGGAGCTTTGAAAAGAGCTGTTGGCCTTTGTTTCTTGGTTAAGGGAGGGTATCTGTATTTATCCCTGCCACAGCCAAGAGCTAATTGACAGGCTGGCCTTTATTTATAATGGTGAAAGTTGAGTTGAAATGGAGATGGTGATGATGTCACAGTTACATGTTCTGGAAACTGAGACCTCAATGAAAATAAAGGGGACCTCCTTTTTCTTCTGCCTCAGCATGGTTATGGTCAGGGTTCAGATTGTTTGGGTCTAAAGCACAGACTGCATTAACCTAGAAAATTCGTTCTTGTTTGAGAACTAGCTTAGAAATCCAGAATGTTAGAAGTGTCTGCTGAGGCTGGGTGGGTGGCCGTTAGGGAATCTTGTCATGCCAAGACCCCAGTTCCTCAAAGCCTGGATGTCAACAGTCCTAGTATCCTGGGCCCCCAGTCACCAGGCAAGGCCTGTTCTGTAGGGGACATGAGCTCCCCACACCATGACCACAAAATCCTAGAGGTAACAAAAGAGAGTGTAGCTACTCTTTTCTGTTGGTAATAGCTGTTGGGTTCAAGAGACTGTCGTACACCAACTTAAGCTAAAAAGCACTTTCCCGGGTGCCTGGCTGGTTCAGTCAATAAAGCATGTGACTCTTGATATTGGGGTCGTGAGTTTAAGCCCCATTCTGGGTATAGAGCTTACTTAAAAAAAAAAAAAAAAAAAGCACTTTCCTACCTGCAACTGTCTGCCTGGCTCTATAAATCCATCCATCATTCAGCAACCTCTTACTAAGTACCTACAAGGGAATGAATGGCTGGAACAGTGGAGAGCAAGAGTTAAGCCCTCATAGGGCTTCCACTCAAGTAGGGAGGGCACTTGACAAGCAAGCAAAACAAAGTGTAGTGAGGAAAGGACTGCACAACATAGATTGGGGCACCTAACATAGTGAGGGTATGGGGTCAATACCGGCTGTGTCATTGTCATTTTGGGGAACTTTGAGGCAGCCCACAGTGCCTCTATACCTTGAAGAAGTGTCTTTTCCTCTCTTCTTGAGCCTGGCATACTTAGCCCAGAACAAGGAATTGGGTAAATGAAGCAAATTTTCTGCTCAGTCAACCCAAGTGGTTGTATGTTTCTGTTGTTTTTGTTGTCCCAGGCAGGGGCACCGTGTGTCGCAGGGCCCTCCGGAGCAGACGCCGATCTCTGTGTCAGTGGTCGGGGGCCGGTCAACCCCGGACCCTCAGGCTCTAACCATGTTGTAGTGTGTGTAAACATCCTACACTCTCAGCTGTGAGCTCAAGGTGGCTGGGAGAGGGTTGTTTACTCCTTCTGCCATGGAAAACGTCAGCTGAAGAAGGAACAGTCTCTTCATCCCGCACATTGGACAGAATGCGACCTCCCTAGTCAGCCAAGGCCGCCCCCCAGCGGAGAGCTGTCCCTCAGGCCCCCTGGGTTGCGCTTCTGTGGCTAAGTACAACCAGAACCAGACCTGACGCTGGACAGATGTGCCTTCAGTGACCACGGAGCTCTTGATGTGCTGTGAAAAGCTAGGCACTTACCTACCAGTGCTCTCAATCCTGACACTCAATTCTGAAGTTCCAGCCCGGGGAAAGCCCTGTTTCCCTTTTCCCTGCTCTGTCCCTCCAGAGCTGGCAGGAACCAAATAAGGAGAGTGCTGCCTACTGGGGAGATTGGGGGCTGGCCTGAGATGAGAGCCTGATGTTTGGGTAGCATCTTCCCAGTGCTCGCAATTAGCACCGTTTGCAGATCACAGGCCTTGACGGCGTTTACTGACAGGCACTGCTGGTGCGTGGTTTTTAGTTACGGTAATTATTTGCCCATTTGCAACTCATCACGCAATGGGTGATTACTCTGTACTTCAGAAAATTGGCTGTATGTTTTGTGAAGCCTATGGAATCTGTTATTTTTAGTTTGATTTAGCACAACTGGTCTCTTCGAATTCCACTTTCCCTTGGCTTCAAATGTGGAGAGCTCAGCATTCAGCAGGCAACTGCACAGAGTCCGTTTGGGGGAAGAATGGAAATTCACTGTGGCGGCTGCTGAGTCAGTTCTTTTCCTCTTACCTGCTGCTCCTTCTACCCCACAGGAGGAGGTGCGCCAGTCCGTGACTCCCGCCGAGCCCGTCCAGTACTACTTCACACTGGCTCAGCAGCCCGCTGCCGTGCAAGTCCAGGGGCAGCAGCAGGGCCAGCAGACCACCAGCTCCACGACCACCATCCAGCCTGGGCAGATCATCATCGCGCAGCCTCAGCAGGGCCAGGTCTGTGAGCTGCAGAGGGCGCCCACCGGCAACACGGCACCGCTTAGGTTGGGGAGAGCACGGCCGGGGCAGAGGAGCAGGCCGGTCGTTTTACGACACCAAGTTTGAAGTCTAGAAACTTGGGCTTCTCCCCCAGATTCAGCCACCAGAGTGACATGTCACCCTGACCTCTCTGGGTCCTGGTTTCCTCACGGGTCACATGAGGAGATTGCAGTGAGAAGACGCTCTCCAGGATCCCTATGACCTAAAACATTTTGGAAGGAAAAAAGTCTATATCATGCCCCCACGAAGAGTAGTAACATCCCCATGGGAGGTATTACAAGTGGACCCCGTGCCTGTGTCTGCACCGGAACTAGGATTTGTTGTACCTCTAAGGAAGAGGTCAGGCATCATTTCCAGTTTGCGTACTTCCCCTCCTCTTCTCCCTGTCATTTCTCTGTCACACCATAGTTGTGTCAAGTGATCTTTTTACAGTAGCAACCAGAATATTCCCTCCCCCCAGTGGTATTGTTGTGAAAGCAGTAACATCCATGCTTGTTGGGGATCACGGGAGGCTGTGGAGAACTCTGTTCTCTGAGCTCTGACTCCAGATTCCCTGACAAGCATTAATTTATTCACCAAAGATTGAGTCCTATCCTATGTGCCTGGAATATAAGCATGAATAAAACAGTCCCTATTTTTAAGAATTTTCACAATCGGAGTGCCTGGGTGGCTCAGTTGGTTAAGCGTCCTGACTGTTGATTTCAGCTCAGGTCATGATCTCTCGCAGTTAGTAGGATCGAACCCCACACCGGCCTCTGTGCTGACAGTGTGGAGCCTGCTTGGGATTCTCTCTCTCCTTCTCTTTTTCTGCCCCTCCCCTGCTCATGCGCTCACTCCCGCTGGTTCTGTCTGTCTGTCTGTCTGTCTCTCTCTCAATAAATAAATAAGTAAACAAATAAACATTAAAAAAAAAAAAGAATTTCCACAAACTAGTAGGGTACAATTACTTAAAGGTCATACCACCACCACCTGAGAAGTGTAGAAATATTCTTAGGGCTGTGTAAAGGGTGTTAAGGGATCACATCAAAAGGGATACCTAACAAAAATGTGAGAGAGGTGGTAGAAGTGGATGTCAGAGAAGGTTCCCGAAAGGGAATAATCCAACTTTTAGAGGGAGAACAGTGGCAATGAATCAGATAAAGAGGGCAAGGAGGGCTTTCCCAGTAGCACAGCACAAGCAAAGGCTTGGAGGTGGGAACCCGCACCGGGAGTGGTGGGAGGGTGCAGTCAGCATGGGGACATCTAGGCAAGTCTGAAAATAGAGGCAGAGGACACATGCTAGATAGTCTCGTGTATGCCGGTAAGGATCTGGGTTTGCCTAGAAGGAAAAAACGATGACGGAGGTAGATTTAACTATTAATTATGATTTTAGGATTTATTCCCTGCTCCCTTTTTTATCTGTATAACAAGTTTTAGGGTGCTCGCTCTTTGCCAGACACTGTGCCGGGCAGGAGGGGTTCAAAGATGATCACAGCCTAGTCCCTGCTTCAAGGCGTTCACTGTACCATGATGCCTAAGGGATCTTCTTTGGCCAAGGCTTGTGCCTCTGCAGTGGTGAGAGCTTTATCCCTCCACAGAGCAAACTTTGAGGGAGTCTACGAAGCGCTGGCTCTCATCGACTCAACATCTAAGAAGCTCGTGGTTGTGTCCTGACAGCAGGGCACACGCCATACGTGATTTGACAGCTGCCAACTAGCACAAGCCTTCATTTTCCTGAAATGACTCAGAAATACCGTGGAAATCCTCTTGGGGAAATTGAGTTGGTAAAGTACAGTGATGAGTTGGCAGTATACATTTTTTTTAGTCAGCAAGAATTTCATCTATTCTCTTTGCCACCCCAGACTTCTCAGCTTGGAGCTGGTGAGGCTTGTGGGGATGGGGAAGTTGGCCTCTCTCTGTGTCTCCTAGCTGTGGTTCTCTGTTCTGCTGGTTCAGGGTGGCCTTGTGCTGTATCACCCCTGCTTAGGCCTGTAGTAATGATTATTTCAGGTTGAGTTCAGATAACCTTTGCGGGACAGAACACATATTAAAGTTGGAAGGAAAGCATATTTTGGTAAAGTGAATCCTGTGCGTTCTGTCATAAAATTGGAAACTTCTATTCCTGGAGGTTGGAATAGAATAGGCTGAGTTGAAAATCGTGGTGTGAGAGAACAGGAGGTGTTTCCTGTTGTCCTGGCCTACCGCATGTATTTTTACAGAGATCCCTCTGTCCTCTTTACCCGCTGTGTCCAGTTCATAGTAATTTCTCCTTCCTTAGTAGTCCCCTGCATCTCCTCTATAGTTCCTGGGACACATCCCCTTCTCCTGTAACTAGATGCGTAGTATACGTATGCAGGCAAAGTCTGAGAGCATCAGAATAACAACATCAGTAGAAGCCCAGATTCACTGAGATTCCCAGAGTCGTCTTACTGAGGTAATTCTTAATTCAGAGTGGGACGGGACCATACCCAAATTGGGGCATTGGGGGTGTGAGTGTAGTTTAAAAGATTCCACCCTCCTGCCGCTCCCATGACCGCCACCCCCTGACCCCTCCATTGCCATGTGCCACTACCACCCCACCCCCACCACATGAACCGTGTGCTGTGCCCACTGCTCTAGGTAATCTGTAAAGGTCACATCTGGGGCTAAAGTTTTAAGATTTTGAACAAGTGACCGACCAACCCTTTTGACAGTTCACGTCTACCGTCTCTCAAAGGAGTAAGTTTCATAGGACTGCAACCCACTAAGTTTGTGTGAGAGACACGGAACCTGCCAGGTCGTGTGTGGTAGACAGAATTTTCTTACATCTGAGATTCTTGTTTCTGGGAAAGATAAAATCCTCGCTTTATTAAATTCTGTGACTTAGGGGTGGCCTCAGTTAACATCCACATCTTAGTGGCATTTGCCTCTCCCGTGGGAAGCTGTGCTGGATCCAGAGCAGCCAGCTGGCCGGTGTGGGCTGGCGCTGCTCTGCTGCTTGAGTGCAGCCAGCGTGCGCCTTAGTTTCCTCCCAGTGTCTTGCATGCCTGGAATGGAGTCCAGGATCCTGAACCTAGTAAATTCGTACTGACCCCGCTTTCCATTCAGTTTGCTCTCCAAATCCACCTGCTCCAGACCTGACTTTGGCCATTTCTCAAATGAACTGTCATGGTTGCTTTTGATTCTTTTGTATTGGATGTGCCTTTCTTTCGTTGCAAGAGCTCTGAAAGATTGCAATATTTGAAGCATAGAGGTGTTTGGGGCTTGGGCAAATATTCTGTACCATGAGCCTAAACATCTGCGTGGCTTTCTCCCATCTTTTGTCTTGGAGAGTAACTTTAGCAGTGCCCTGTACGCTGAGTATTGCTAAATAGTGTTAAGGTGAGTTTGGGTGTCCGTGGAGGGGGTTTGCTCCCAGTTAATTGGTCGTTATTAACCCCTTGGTAAGCGCAGTGGCTCTAATCTCGAGCTGAATCCTCTTTTCTCATAACTCCTCTCTAGACCACACCTGTGACCATGCAGGTTGGAGAAGGTCAGCAGGTGCAGATTGTCCAGGCTCAGCCACAGGGTCAAGCCCAGCAGGCCCAGAGCAGCACCGGACAGACCATGCAGGTGATGCAGCAGATCATCACAAACACAGGAGAGATCCAGCAGATCCCGGTAAGGCCCGTTCTGCCTTGCAGCCGCAAGGCGCTGTGCTCGTGTGGGGGCGGGAGTGCTTCCAGATCTTACACACAGAGGATCTCGTATACCCATATGTGTAGATATACACGTGTTTTTTTAAACCTATGTCCCTGTTCACCCAGACCACAACTTGCTTCCCTGTATACTGCCTGCTTTCCTCTAATCCACTTCAGGTTTGCCACCGTGGGGCAGCGCCTCTCCACGTCCCCGCACTCCACCTACGCAGAGGATGCTGGTAACCACTGTTCTATGCCAGGACCTGACGGCCCTGGGAGGCAGTCCTGTCTTTTGATTAGCAGAGAATAAGAGGGAGGTGTACGGGGAAGGCCATAAATAACACTTGTTGCATATTCATGAGTCAGTTCCCAGTGGAGCCTGCAGCAAAGTGTATTTTTGGCTTTCATTTAACTTACCCATTCCTTCACTGTGGACTGCTGCTTCCTGTGTGCCTTGAGGGATTTCATTTCTTAGATTTGTTGGCTTTTTTACTTGTACTTGCTCTTTTGTAAGAAATGTCCTATCTTAACACTTGCCATCTATACACTGGTCATTTTGCCACCCGAAAACGTGGAAAGTGAGTGACACGGAGCAGTCCTTCTGTTTCTGCCCCTTGGTCTGCCTGTTGTAAATGACATGGAGGCAGATATAGAAAGTCATTTGGACTTGGCTAATCACTTCCTCTTTGCAGAAAGCTCTGTTTTTGTAACTGTTCTTACTAAGTTAGCAGATAGACCAAGAGAAAGCTTAGGAAAGTGGAGTGTGTGAGTCTCTGTGCCTGTCTTTCTGTCTCCTCTCCCTCCCTCCCTTTCTTGCGCTTTTGGCGCACTCTCCCTCTGCTAGAGCTTGCTCCTTCTCCCTCTCTCCCTCCCTCCCTCCCTCCCTCCCTCTCTCCCTCCCCCTTCCCCCTCCACCCCCCCCCCCACCCCCCCAACATACAGACCCATCAGTTTCAGGTGCCTTGCCTCATTGTGTCAGGCACTAACCAAGACCTCTCTCTTGAATGGTCCTCTGTTCTATATGTGAAGGCACCAAAACAAATTTACTTAAGCAGAGAAGAGTTCCCACTTTACAGTAACTTTAACTCAAGTCTTTTTAATCCTCTGGGGTACAGAGCTTTAGCACATATTTGTTGCAAATTCATTATTTTCGGATACCTTCTGTAGGAGTCTGCATTTCTGAACTCAGGAGTGCTCGCCCCAATAGAGGGGACCTTCAGGAGGGAAACTTTGCTCCTCTTTTGAAAGCCCAAGGAGCTGGCTTATTTATCCTGTAGTTGACGTCAAAAAGCTGCCAGGCGCCCCAGACCTGTCCTTGTGGTAGAGCACTGAGGGCAGAGCATCATTAGACGTCTAAACATAAGCCTAAAAGAGGAGCTTCTTGCTTCTAAGAACTGCTTGGAAACTCTCTGGCTCACAATTTTTCAGTCACATCTGTTTCTGCAAAGAGCTCTTTCCAGCTGAGAGGTGTAAAATCTCTGTGGCTGTCAGCATACTTTCCCTGTTCTTGAGACAAGGCTTTAGTCTTTCATCCTGGTTCCTGGTCTGGAGTTCGGGGACCCCTGGGACCAGCCACCATCAGTGTCGGCAGACGAGGCTTCCCGAGCCTCCACACAGCTGCCTTCAGCCCCGCAAGCAACTTAGTGTTGTTGCCTGGAAGCCACATTACAGGATTTAAGGGGGGTGGTCTGGGCCTGGCATCACAACTTCCCAGCAGCTCTTCTTGACGTGTTCTCGGAAAGAAAAGACCGCAGGTCGCAATATCTTGCCCTGTCTCCTGTGAACCCGGTTCTTAACGGGTTTAGATTTTCTATCCCTCCGTTTTCCTAAGTGGACAATTCTGGAATGGTCTACCAAGAACTTCCAAGGTCTACACTGACTACCAAGTGTTGGTCTTTTCTTGGTGGGTCGCATCCCCTTTGAGACCGCAGTTGCAGAGAAGCAGTGTGACGTAACACTGCATGCACACGGGCAGTTGCATTTACCAGCACTGTCCTCATGGAGGTAAAGTTCCCTGCCAGGGAGCTGGCTCTTGAAGGCAAGGGGAGAACTCACTCCGGGACAAGGAGGCATGACTTACCTGTTCACGTCAGGAAGTTTACCCTTGCAACAAAGGCAGGCTGGGCAGCCAGGGAGGGTGGTGTCTGGGCCCCCAGATAGAGAGAGACCAGTCTGTCCTTCTGGTACCTCGTTCATCGCCCAGATCCCGAGTGTGGATGTCTGCAGTGCTCTGCTGACTCTCTTCTGCTGAGCCATGGCTCCTCTCAGTGCAACCGCCTTGGTCTCTCCGTTCCCGCTCGAGGCACAGAGACTTCCATGGTACACTGGAGCGTTAAGAGCCTGAGTTAAGGCTTTTAGCGCACAATTAAATGCAGCATGTGGTATTATTGTATTATCTGAGACTTAATCTTAAGCATGAGGGACTCTAAAGGCCTTTTTGTAGCTTTGGTTTCCCGTGATGGGGTTTTCTCTGAAAGGTTTATTGATTCAGTTTCCCCTTGGGAGGAGTTTGGCTAGAAGCTAGTGCTGAACACCAAAGATCCTAAAAGTCCCACAGACCCCCATTGGTCCTGGCTCTTGGGGACAGAGATAGTGAAGCAGGCCAGCTTTTTCTTCCGAGATGTGCAGCATGGGGTTGGGCAGGACTGGGGCTAGGGCACGGAGTGACGGCCATCTGCCGTGGGCTCCTGGCAGATGCTGGAGCTCTTGTGAGTATTGGATCAGCCATCCCGGGAAATAGGGTGGCGGGGTGTGGAGGTAGAGGGGGGAAAGGCCCACAGTTTAGGGACAGAGCATTCCGATCATGTCTCACAGTCTTTGGGATAAAATCCTAAGATAAACTAAGCAAACAGCTAAGAGTCCGTGAATGTTGAGGGTGCAGCCATGCTGTTCGTCACATATGTGGCCAGATCCTCTGGGAGTTTTTTCCACAGTCCATTCAGGGAACATATCCTCTGTTGTGTTTTGTGACTTGTGGGGTGGGGATGTTCTGGTTTTGCCTGTGTTGACCTCTGTTGAAGAGGAGCTTTTCAGAGTCAGCTTCTTTGGAGAGCTCAGGGGGCAGGGGATGGTCACCGCAGGGGAAGCTTGCCTGGTGAGGCCACACTCAGTCCCCTGCGTCTGTCTGTCTGCTCCACCCTAGGTGCAGCTGAATGCCGGCCAGCTGCAGTACATTCGCTTAGCCCAGCCTGTATCAGGCACCCAAGTCGTGCAGGGACAGATCCAGACACTTGCCACCAGCGCTCCACAGGTATGTGCCCTAAAGGTGCAGGGCTTGGGTAGGGGACCGGCCCAAGCTGGCTTCTGGCTGGAAAGGAGGGCTCAGCAATCGCTCTCTTGCCACCTCACCCTTCAGCAAGAGACACCTCCACACCCTTCACATCTCTTCACCCCAAAGGACAGACGGGGTTTAGTGGAGGACTGGATTCAAAGCGTGTCTCTTACCATCTTGTTCTCGAGGGACAAAGAAATGCAGAGGGGAAATCTCAAGGACGCTTGTGAAGAAAGCCTGATGTATGTGTGTATATGTCTGACCAGAGGAAGCACTTTGACAGACTGCCTCATCGTCAGCCTGAGTTTCCATCTTTGAACCTAAATAGCTGTTGTGTTCTGGCAGCCGCTGTGCCCTTTGGAAAGTTAGCCTGGATTTTACTTCCCCATGCACGCCCAGCCAGAGACTGTCCGCTTTGTCTCCTCTCGTGCCCTAAGAGACGGAGGACTGTGAGCCACAGGTGCTGAGGGGACAGCCTCCCTGGGCTTGAGGATTGGGGGTTGGGGAGTATGGGCATCATTTGCACTGGATGGGGGATGCTGGTCAGGGGGAGGCATTGTTAATGGATTCTTTTGCCTCAGACCCAAAAAAAGCAGCGATCGTTTAAGAGCTGGACCCGTCTGGGCCAGTTGCATTTCTGGTGATGTATCTATTGACAGTGGTGACAGAGCTGAGTTTGTAGAGCAGGTCTCCAAAGATCTCATTTGGGAAAATACAAGGAATGAGCCAAAAGCAAGGCTTCTGAGTTCCATATAGTCTCTGGGATCATTAAAGGGCCTGTTCTAAACCCATGCCTTGGCTCACATAAGGGCTTGGCCTTTTCCCTAATTCCTTTGGGGCTGACTGGCATGGAGTCACATCTCCAAACCGGTCAGGTCACACCCTTAGGTACCCCTCTTTTTAAAACATAAAAAACAAAAAGTCTTGTAAGATTTTAACCTGGGGTCCAAAAACTTTTCATGGCGAAGGGGTGGGAGGAAATGAGAAGGAAGAGGTTTTAGTTCCTCAGAGGTCAGTTTGGGGGCCAGAAACCAAAGCCAGTGAGTGGGGAGAGTCGGGTTGCCAGACAGGAGGGGGAAGAAGCAAGAAGAGGGCACCATTACAACAACTACATTACAACAGGTTGTGACTGTGACGCCCCGGCATGTAGTAGTACGTGTGTGTTGAACGACTGCTGAGTGAATAACATGTAAATGGCATTTAAAGGTAAATGAAATTTTCTCAGCTCGTGTGAAGAGCAGTCCTGCTGGCCACAGGGCACAGTTGACCTTCTCATCTATGAAGAATATTTGCCATTTGTCTCAGGGTCATTCATTTATTCTGTAGACATTTCTTGAATACTTAACTTTGCACTGGAGGCTGTAAAGATCGCCACTTAGAGACTGGTAGACTGGTGGGAGGGGAAGGACCCCCAGTAAGGGACAACAGTAGGAAACCGTCATGAAGCCCTATCACGCCTGTCCCCTCCTTACTCCTGACGGCCTTACGGGTAGGCCTGACAGGGTGTTTTTGGCTGTTGTGAGGACCCTCGAGAGGATAGTCTGTACCTTGCAGGTTGGCTGTGAGGGTTCCAGGAGATGGTACACAGAGGACGTTCCTAGTCAGATGTTGCAGAGGTGCACATATGCACGTAAGCCTGCTTTCGTCTTCTTACCAGTCTACCAGGCTGCGTCCGCAGCTCGCACTATATGATGCGGTTCTGCACGTCAGCCAGCACGTTTCTTTTCAAATGTACTTAAAATCCCCACATAAGATTGTAAGTACACGTGATACATGTTTTCCTTGCTCCACCCGCCTCCACCCTCCCCCCCACCCCCCACCCCCACCCCCACCCCCTGCTTGGCCCAGACGACTTCACGTGGCCTGTCTCGGAAAAAGTACTTCATAGGTGTGCCACAAGGGCTTCCAGGGCCAAGGCCACCTCCCCGCCAGGGTGTTTCATATTCCAGGCAGATAATCTAGGTGATACGGGTTTGGTTTGGAGCCCACCTTCCAAGAATGAAACAGACCACACACCCCTTTGCCCCGCGTTTTGCAGTCTGCATTCACTGGCTAAAGGTCTCCTGGGGTTTCTGCCTAAGCCGTAAATGTTAGGCGTTGTCATGTTAGCACCTAGGAGCTTGCAATGAGAAGCAGGTGGGAAGCAGGTGGACATTAAAAGAGAGGGTTATGGAAGTTGTGTATGTTACACGTTCCGGGGTCCTCTGTGGTCCCCTCTGTGGCCCTCGGCTCGGAGTAGCCACCAGTAGTTGCTCTCCTGCTACTCATTAAGCACCTGCTCTGTGCCAGGCCTCGTTCCGGGCACTTGATGTGCATTGTCTCACGCAGTCTTCACAACCCTCTCCTGGTTGTGGGCTGCCAGAGGAGTGGGCCAGACCCTGCAGCTGACCTTACTCTGCCATCTTGATTCCTGCAGATCACGCAGACAGAGGTGCAGCAAGGACAGCAGCAGTTCAGCCAGTTCACGGACGGACAGGTAGGACACCCAGCTGGGGGAGGGGCCGTGGGGGAGAGGCTGTGGGGGGGTAGCGGGTGTGAGACCTGTGGGTTTGGATGGTTACGGCAGCTGTCCTATTTTCTGTTAATGAGTGGACAGAAATTGTTAAAGTGGGTTCAGTCTTGAATTTGGAGTACAGATCCTTTAGATTTAGATTTGTGGGAGCTGAAAATAATCTCAGACATTATATAGTCCCAATCCCCATTTTACAGATGAGTCAACCGAGTCCTAGAGATGAGAAGTGTCTTGTCTGTGCTCATGCAGCTCTTGATTGCAGAACCAGGACTAGAATGCGGGTCTCCTGTTTCCTTCTTTAGGACTAGTTTTTTCTAAGCTATGCCGCTTTTTAATAGCATGGGTTAGTTGAAATGCAGCGAACGTGTGACTTCTCAAGCTCTCTTGGTGCCTGGAATTTAGTAATTCTGAACTCATGTGAGGAAGGAGTCACCCTTTCCTTCTGTCTTTTTGCTCACACTAATGGTCCCAGAGACCCCCGAGTACATGGTAGGATGACCACCCCCCCGCCCCCACGCCTGTGTTCTCTGCTGCCCAGAAGGGAGAGGAGCCGGCATCAGGACCCACGTCTGGCCCCTGCCTGCACCACACACTAGGCTCACATGCCAGGGCTCTTGTGGCACGGGGTGGCGTGCGGGGGGGTCTTCGCCTGTGGGCTTTTTGAGGGGGGAATGCTTGAGAAGTCAAGTGTCCAGTTGGCCGTGTCTTTCCATAGTGGCTACCTGAGCTGCTTCTCCGCGCCTCACGGGTCTTGGCTGAGTAAGCGTTTAAACCCAGGCCACCTCCTCAGCAGGGCCCATGTAGGAAACGCAGGTTCACTGTAGCCTCGGCCTGAGCCAGGTACTCGGAGGAAAGGAGGAGGAGAGGGGGTAATCCTACTGCCCCTACTAGTGAGGATTACCAAGAGTTGGGGAAATGCTGACTTCCAAGCTGCTGGTACAGTGGATCGAATTGCTTGTGTTTGTCACAGAGGAACAGCGCGCAGCCAGCCCGAGGCTCTGAGCTAACGGGAGAGGCAGAGCCCAGAGAAGTGAAAGCCACGGGAAATGCAACTCCCTGCACCTCTTCCCCGCCCACCACACACACCCCCTCACACCGGGCCGGAGCCTCCTGTGTCTGCTGCGCCCAGCCCCCGCAGAGCCCCACTCCCCCTCCTCCCTCCGACGCCTTACAGTGGGTGGTGGTCGAGGTGTCCGGGGCCCCCAGCCAACTCGAGGCCCATAGGGAGCTGCATGCCCCTCTCCCGGGGGTGACCTCACTCTCTCCTCTCCACCCCTCGCAGCAGCTCTACCAGATCCAGCAAGTCACCATGCCCGCCGGCCAGGACCTCGCCCAGCCCATGTTCATCCAGTCAGCCAACCAGCCCTCCGACGGGCAGGCCCCCCAGGTGACCGGCGACTGAGGGCCTGAGTTGGCAAGGCCATGGACGCCCAACACAATTTTTGCCATACAGCTCCGGGCGATGGGTACAGCCTCCCTCCCCAGAGGACCCGGCCGACCTCCGCGCCTCCTACAGGCTAGGACACTGGTGCACTGCGCCCCACGCTGGAGGCCGAGATTCTCCAACAGAAAGATGCAATATTTTTTATTTCCTTTTTCTCCATTTTTTCTCCGAGGAATCAATATTTCAGTATGTTGAGCTGTGTGTCCAATGCTATGAAATGAATATTAAATAACATATTTATGGCATTTTCTTGAAGAGTGTGGTTGAAGAAATATTTCTTTTGTTTTCCTTTTTTTTTTTTTTTTTTTGATTCTTACCGCCACTTCTTTCCAGGAGCACATCTCCTCGGGGTGGGTATGTTATCTCCTGACTCTCGGAGCAGCTGCGGCCCTAGGATTTGCCACCTTGTTCTGCTCGCAGATTGAATTAGGTGACCACGTAGCTTCTTTCTCACTAGTGGTCCTCTTCCTCGTGACCCTGTGCTCGTCCCAGAGCTCTGTGTGTTTGCACCCAGAGGCCGTGGAAACATTCCTTGCGTTTAAGAGGTGAACTCATTTGCCATGGAGAGTGGATGGTTTCATTTCCAAACCCTTCTCTCCCAGGGACCCAAGGAGACTAGAACTTTGTGCATTTGCCCACCTCCACCCCCCATTTTTTATCTTTAAAATGCATTAAAAATTGTGCTAGTCTCCTTTGCTGCATGGACTTCAAACTGCATGAAATGCAATAAATCTCATTTTAGATAATTTAGAGTCTGGGTTTCTGTGTCTGGGGCATTCATGGGCCACTTTTCTTGGGAAGGCTTGGAAATTAGGTTTGTTTGCCCTCAGGTTGCGTGTCTGTGAAGGAGCGGGACCCTTGTGAAGAGCGGGCGTCCAAAGCTAAGGGAGCTAATGCTGCATATCTGATTCAAATGGAGGTCTTCCGCTGATTTTGCAAATGAACTAGATCGGAATCTGTTTGCTGCTTGGAGATGCCCGCCTGCCTTCCCTCCTAGACTACCACATGTGGGCCAGATGCAGCGGTGTCCTGCTGGTTGAGCGTCAAGAGAGCATCTCTCGTGGAAGAAACTGTCTCTGTCCTTCAAACCAAGACCCGGATCAGTCCCTCCACTTCTGCCTTGGCGCAGGCTGCCATTCTGAGCTGCCGGCTACAGCCGTGCCCATTACCAGAGGCATGGCATCTGCCACGGAGGGCAGCCCAACCCTCTTGTTAGCCAGCAGATCAGAGGGTTCATAGCCAGGGTGTGCTTCCCGATAATCGAAGCAGGAAGAATAGAGCATTCCACTTCTTCACTGGCTTTTGTTGGCCACAGAGGCCAGCGGTGAGCCTCTTCTCCTAACCCTCACTGTACCATCCTTACAACCTGAGTGAGGCCTGTTGTTGTGGGGAGAGCAGGGAATGGAGTGCGAGGAGGAAGGAGGTATTAATTTCTTCTCTGATGGTAATACGCCATCAAGCTGTGGGCAACTCCCTTCTCTTTGGACTATCCTAAGGAGTGAAATGGGGACAGGGAAGGGGCTTTGATAGGAGGTGATGGCAAGTCTGACCCTGAGACCCTGGTAACTCTCACACCAAGTGTCCCTCGCTGTTAACCATGGTAAGTACTTGGGCATCTATCAGCGATTTCATTTTCAATCATTTACCTAAGTGTACCTTACAGTATTCCACAAGAAAAATTAAGATGGCTTGTGTAGAAAACATACACAAAGACATAATAAAATATGACAAATTAGGATTAAGAAGAGTATCATTGAGTGGGAAATCCAGATTGTAAACGTGAACACAAACATTCTGGCCATAAAGACCTACGTAGCTGTTTGAATTCAATTTCACATTTGGCCCTGGGCTCCCTGGCCACTGAGGCAAAAAGATGAGACCAGGTAACAGATTCATACTATAAAGGGAAGAAAAGTAACATTGTCTTTCAAAAGCAAAGATTTTCTCAGTTGTAAGGTTTTGGATACATGGTTCCCCTCTGGTGACCTCTTGGTAGGTGAAGCAGGTGATAACTATCACAAGAAGTCGGTAGGTCCGCCCCCATGAGTCAGGGGCAGCGCCCCAGGCTTCTTCCTGACTCCCAAGTTTAGCGCCCCCCCGCCCCCCGCCCCCCGTGTCCAGTTATCTTCGTTCTAGTTCTGGACTTCTCTCCGAAGGGGATCATCTGTCTTTTCCCACTGTCCTGTACCCAGTCTCACCCAGCCCCACGCGGAGAAATGCAGGCTCAAGGAATGCCAGCCTCAGAGGAACAGCAGCAGCCCAGCGATTTCGTTTCCTCACCGACCTCCCATGTTGAGGCCACAGCGCTGCCCCACCTTGCTGCTCTTCAACTCATTCTCGAAAACCCAAGTAGCTGGATTTTCACACCAGCCGGAGGGTCCCCGTTTCCCATGGACTTACATTCTTATTTTGGAGATGTTTGGATCAGTTGTGATCGGCAAGCAGCTTCCTTACTGAGCACGTTCCCTTTAAATTTCCCCGCCAGCAGGGCCCATCTGGGTGTAAACAAACACTTTAGTGCAGCCCAAGAGAGCCCCTGTCTAATCCCCAGCACGATCCCCTTACATCCGGAGCACGCTTTCAACATTTTTCCTAGCACTTGCAGCGTCCGATGATCTTCACAGTGACCCTGCAGGGGAGACAGGAAGAGGGATAATGATGCCTGTGTTACAGATGGAGACATGGGAGGCCTAGCAAGGTGCAGTGACTTGCCCAAGGTCACTCCGTGAATAGGGGTGGAGCTGAAGCCAAAACGGTGGTATCCTGACCCCGTGTGTATACATAGTGGCTTTCCGGCCAAAGGTGGGGTGCACGGAAGAACAAGACTTTACCAAATGTGAACAGTCTCCTTTTGTTCTGCCTCCCCAAGCCATTGGTCCAGTCTTGGGTATACGCGGAATAAATAAAGCAATCGGATCTGGTGTGTGGACAGCTGGTGGTTGGGATGGCTCTCTCAGACTGGTGCTGGAGACTGGAGGCCCCTGGGGTTTTGAAGACCACCTGGCCAGCCTCCTTGCTGTTCAGTTCTGCTGAGGCCACAAGGGGGCAGCAGGCAGCACTTCCCCAAGCCTCCGGACGGTGCCCTGTCTCACCCACCCTTATCCCGACTTGAGGCTGTTCTGGGAACTACAAGGGGGTATGACTGTCCCCTTTTTCAGTGGGTCCTAAGTTCTTAACCCCATACCTGGTAAGACCCTTAACTTTTGAAAGCAGGGGCATCTCTAGGGCAACTGAGGGCTGCAAACACTGTCCAAGTATTACATCAGGGTAGGTTCTCAGGTTTTATTTATTTTTTAAAGTAATCTTTACACCCGGCCTGGGGCTCGAACTCATGACCCCAAGATGAAGCGTCACATGCTCTACTGACCGAGCCAGCCAGTTACCCCAGTTCTCAGATTTTAATAAGACTTTCTGGCAACCCAAGTTCATTCAAGGCCCTTCTTATCTCCCTAGTTTTGTGTCTTTCCACTCTCTTCTCTCCACTCTACGCACTTGGTTGCCCACTGGTCCCTGACCTCACCTCCGTGTTTTCAGAATGTACTGGCCCCAATTCCTGGAATGTTTTTTTTTTACTTCCTCTTCCACTTACTGATCTAGACATCCATCAAGGCCTGGTTTAAATGGCCCTTGCTAAGAAACTTCTAACTCCTGGGGAAGAGTCAGCAAAGACCTCTTCCATGCTCCCGCGGTAGCGTCTAGAGCCTCTCCTGTTTGCGCTCGTATTCACAGTCATTCAGCAAATATTTCCTTGGCACTTTCTGTGTGTCCGAAATTGTTTTGGACGTAAAAACAGCTGAAAATTAGCCAGATGAGATTGTGTTATCGTGGAGCTTATATTGGGTTGGGGGAAAGGGGAGAGGGTGGATGGGAATGAGAGAGAGAGAGAGAGAGACAGTAGCAGAAATCCCCTATCACTCTTAGAATTTTCTGGATTTGGCTGTCTTCCTTACAGATGGTCCTCCTCCAGTTCAGAGTCCTCTCTGCACCTCCAGAGCCCAGCACAGGGCCTGGGACCAAGAGGATACGAGTGACTGATGAAGAGTGAATGAACATAAACCCTTCCCTGAAAACAGGGCCTCCACACCCGCGCTCATTCCCACCTCCGCTCGTCTCTTGCTATTGCTTTTCCCTTGTTAACAATTTTTGTTTGTTTTATTGAGCTCTGATAATGTGCGAGGCAGGGATAGTAGACAGAGATTATTCTTTAGAGAAATTTCTGTGTAGGAAAATATATTTAAGCTTGAGGCCTAATAGATGATCTCATTTCATCTTTACATCCTCATAAGGTAGGTATTCTCGTTTTATAAGTGAGAAGTGGGGGTTCAAAGAGGTTGAGAAATTACCTGAGGTCACCAGCTGGCCGAGTGGAGCCAGATGCTTCAAGAAGCCTCCTGTCCCAGCCGGGCTCAGCCCCATTGGTCTCCTCCCCTCTGTTCAGGATTCTTCTCTGCTAGAGAATGAGAGCTCCTGCACTCCCCTCCCCTGGTAGGGACCTAGCTTTTGTCCCACGACTCCAGCATCTGTAGGCCTCTGTAAGGGGGCATCTGACCTCCCAGGAGGAGAGGACCCTAGAGGGGAGGTCAAGTGCCTGGTCACAGAAGCAACTTGGATGTGGCCTCCCCAAGCTCCCTGAGCTGGGCCGGTGGTGTTACTCCCTAGCTTGGGTTTGGAAGAGGGGATGGGAGAAGCAGCAAGGCTGGTGCCCCAGAGGGGAGAACATAAGATGGGTCCCAGTTGAGAACAGGGTGGGCTGGGTTCCTCTGGCTGGTGCTGAGGAACAGTCCAAAGTAGCCAGCCCCCCCTCGGCAGCCTGGAGCCCCCTCACCTCCCCAGCTCCCAAACTCTCCCCCAAGCCCCTGTGCCTCTCTCTTTCAAGTGAAATTCTGAGACAGAAGCTTTCTAAGATCTCGCATGTGTCAAATGTCTTTATTTTGCCCTTTGTTTGGCGACGGATGGCATTCTAACTTCACAATTATTTGCGCTCAGCACTCTGAAGATACTATTCCATTGTCTTTTGGCATCTGTTGTTGCTGATGAGACGCTTACTGTCAGTTCAATTATTGGACCTTCGTAGATAAGCTATCTTTTCTCTCTGGTGGCTTTTAGAATTTCCTTTTTATTCTTGATATTCTACACTTTAGCTAAAAGGTGTCTAGATGTAGTTTTGTTTTTAAAGATATCTTACTAGGCAGTCTGAGTCTTTTCGATCTAGAAATTTATGTCTTATTTCTGGAAAGATCTTAGTCACTCTTTCCAGTATCTTTTTCTGGAGATAAAACATGCTGGGATTTCTTATTCAATCTTCAATGCCTCTTTCATGTTTTTAATCTCCTTATCGTACTGTGCTTTGTTCTGGAGGATTTCCTTGGTTCTGGTTTCTAATTCACTAATTCTCTCTTCAGCTGCATTTACTCTACTAACCCACGTATTGATTTTTTTTTTAATGTCAGTGACTTTAGTTTCCATTTCTAAAATTTCTAGATAGTTCTGTTCACATCTGCTACCTGGTTTGACATCGTTCTGTTCTTGTTTTATAGATGCTATTCCTTCTTTTATCTTCTTGAGGATTTTAACTATATTACACTTCCTTTCAGATTGCTCCATTATCTCTAGATCTCTCAGTATGAAGTCTCCCATGAGAGAGATGTCTCTCGAGATATTGTACTTTTTCTTACATGTTGTGAAGTTTATCCTTGAGATAGTTCTTTTCAGCACATTTTCCTGACCATACCTGGAGATATAGAAGCCACCCAAAGAGCTGATTTCTCAGCTGTATTTGCCCAAACCATGTGGATGTGCACAGCCCCAAACTAGTTCTTATATTAGTGTCTTGGCTTGGGACTTTTCTGCCCAGAGCCAAGACCAGGAGGCTAGCAGGCAGAGATCTATTAGTCCTGTTTATGGCAGGCAGCACTTGCCCAGACCCAGCATTAGGCAGGGAGCCTACGGCAGCCCCTGCCACTTGTGGGGTTTGCAACTATACCTTCTGTCCTGCTGAATGCCTCCTCAGAGGTATGGCCTCTACTATTCACCAGAATGCCCTCTCACTTCTGGCCCTTAGAGACTTCTCATTCTTGCTTTTGAGTTTGGATATATTTTTGTAAGTCGTCCAGAATTTATCTTGTATATATCTTTTAAGGAAGAGGGACTTTAATACATGTTCAAGCAAGTTCGACCTGGAAGTCCCACTCTCTGGGCCTCGACCCCTGTCATTGAGCCCCCAGCCTCCCTTCTGAGCCCCCATTATCCTCCTTGGACCCCTATCTCCCTCACCAAGTCTTATCCCTTTTCTGGACCCGCTTCTCTGCTACTCAGTCTGCAGTCCCTTCTGCTAACCTCATCTCCTTCCCTGAGCCTGCATCGAAGCTTCTCCCACCAGGAGAGCAGGGAAGCTTTCTTCCAATGCACCCTCAGCAAGTCAGAAACGTCCTTCCTCTTCGTTTTGCAACCGAGTCCACAAGTCCCAGCGGATCTCACTGAGAACACGGAGCCTACCAGCACACCTGCAGCCGTAGTGGAGCCTTCTGCATGGTCTTCCAGGAGTTGGGGGTCAAGGAGGAAGAATCTCGAAGCCAGAGGAGGAGCCACAAAAGAAGGGATGGTTTTGACTTTCAACTCCACACCCCCTCTCCTTCAGTGTCTCCTCTTTGTGGGCCCCCCTCCAGCCCTGAGGATCAATGGGGGTTCACTTTCGCTGAGCTCAGCAACACCGTTCCCTCCCTACTTCCTGTGTCTCTGAACTGACTGGCCCTGAAGGCCTGCGTGGGCTGGGCTGGGGAAAGCTCAGGGGCACACGGAGATCTGGGGGGATAGAAACTCCTCTGTTCCCTTCGGTACCTCCCACCTGCCAAGGGGCCTAAGTCTCTTGTTCTCTCTGGCCTCACTGCGAAACAGAAGCAGGCCTGATCTTTATACTTCTTCCTCCTGCTCACAGTGGAGTGGAGCCCTGGGAGTGAATGATGCAAGTGATGTCACTACCCCGTGTGCACCCCACCCTGCACACCAAGCCCCTGCTCCTAGGAAGCCTTCCCAGATTGAGAAGAGCTGCTAAGACTAGGAGTTTCTCACAGCATGTCCCCTCTCCCATGCATTCAGTCTTCCTGATAGCTGGGCAAGGTGGGGTAGAGGTGGAGTGGCTTGCCCAAGGTTACCAGCTAATCCAGAGGTAGAGGCAGGAAGCCCAGCCATGACCTGTAGTTCAGTGCTCTTTCTGCCCCTGGCACTGCCGGCCTCCTTGGGTGCCGATCCCTCCAACTCCACCCCTCCTGAGCCCTCTCCTATGGAGCCCCACCTCTGCAGCATGGCCAGGCTAAGGCTGTGGCCAGACTCTTTCCTATCAGGCCAAACTGGACCCTCCAGCTTAGCATTCAAGGCCCCTGGTGTCCCCCTTGCCAAGCTTGCCCTTCCTCCCCTCTGCTCTATAACTTCTCCATCCCTACCCCCCACCTACACATACACACACACCCTACAACACAGGGGTAGAGAGCAAGATTAGATGAGTCTCTTCACTGACCCTCAGTCTTCTTGTCTGTAAAATGGGGGTGTAAGCAGCATTGCATCACAGGGTTTTGGGTTGGGGTGCCGAAATAAGACAATGCAGGCGGAGCATCCTGGATAAGGCCTAGCATTTAGCCCGGACCTCATTAACGGGGTCCGCAGGCATCATTGGCTGCACTTCTTCGCACCTCTCCGAGTCCCCCATGCCCCTGTCCCCTTGTGGAGACATTGCCAGTGGAGACTTTTCCCTTGTCTGACCTCTAGCAGCCCTAAGAGCTGTAAGAAAACCCAGGGGGAGAGGGAAGAGGAGGAAGTCGGGTGGGTGGAACCTCGACCCCCCCTCACCCCAACCCAAGCAGAACACCTGTGCTTGAATACTTCTTACATGTTGGGGTGCTACTTTACGATTCTGTCTATAAGGAGGATTCCACTGTTAGTAAAATCTGAAAACCACAGACTTAAAACCCCGCTTCCCACTCCAAGAAAAGAATCTGCACCTTTGGTTGACCTGAGATCACACCGGTGGGCTGTTATAGTCAATGACAGGCTTGAGCCTGGCCCTGGGACAGAGGTCCCAGACACTTTTAGACCCAAACCCTCACAGACCCGGGAGCCTCCACCCCTGGCAGGGGTGAGCCACGAAGAACAAGGATCAGGCCATCTACAGTTCCCCTCAGCCTACAGCACTGGTCCCAGGATCCCAGTGCACAGTAGGCAGGTGCCAGCCAGCAGGGAGGACAGGTCACAGTTCTGGGGTCACCCACGGGCTGTGTATCCTTCAGTGCGTTCCTGTATCTCTCTGAGCCTCGGCTTCCACACATGCAAATGGCTGCTCTCTGTCTCAGATGGGGCAGGACCTGGCACACAGCTGGTGCCCTGCAAATGGGAGCTCTCCCTCCCCACCCTTCCTCTCAATCAATACTTGCTCCATTGATGGATGATGGTGACAGTGATGAACTACAGGAGATCCTGGAGTCCTGCCCCCTTCTTCTGGTACAGATGGAAAAACTGAGGCCCATAGTGGGGAAGGGACCCGCCCAGGTGGGTCTGGGCAGAGTGGAGACATTCTGGTAGTGTTAGGCAGTGTTACCAGGGAGAGGTGCAGGGGCTGGGGGGTGGGAAAGAAGCTGCTGAGGGTGGGGTGCAGGGAACAGGTGGGAGAGAGGAAGAGAAGGAGGAGGGTGGGAAGCCACAGCGCCCCCCCCACCCCCACCCCTGCAGCAGGGAGGCGGACTGAGAGAGCTTGAGACAGCTGTTTGCTCAGAAAAGTGTCTTAGTCACTAAAGGCTGTAGTGAGGAAAGTCCATCCTCCCAGTCATGTCCTGGGAATCCGGATGGGGGCAGGAAGGCCACCGGGTGACCCTCACAGTGGCCACCTGTCCTCTCGGAACCGGACTTTCTCCTCTGGCTCTTCCAGTCCTTATGCGCACGCGCGCGTGCACACACACACACACACACACACACACACACACACACCAAATAAACCGCTTATGGCCTCCTAGGACCATCTTCTCCATTCCCCTCACCCCTTAAGAAGAGTCCACATCTTTCCACTTTAAAAAGGAGTGGGCCTGTCCCTCCGTTCGTTACACACACCCCTGCAGGAGAAACAGGCAAAGTCTGTGTCCTATGAAAGTCCTTCCTGAGATCTAACTTCCATCCCTCCAGCAGCCATGGTCTCTTTCCTTTTCCTGCTGCCAGTGAGGAGGTTGTCTGGAGCTGGAGTTGGCAAAGGTGATGAGGGGCCCTCTCCTGGCAGTGAGGGCTCCTCACAAAGAGAGGCAGCAACTTGTTCAGCATCTCAGATGGGAAGAGAACCGTGGGGTCCAGAGGTGACGCTAAGCTTAAAGATCAGATTTCCAAGAACAGGCCCAGGGTCAGATATTCTGGGTATTGGTAAGGGCAACCTGGGTTCAAGTGGCGTTTCTGCCACAGAACGGCCTCAAAAAGATCTCCCGAACAACCCAGATCCTTTAACAACTGCTTTTCTTTCCACCTACCATTCAAGTCCTCAGATCTTCTTAGTCCTACCCTACAGGACCCCTCCCCGATTGTGGAAGCCCAGACAGTCCCATAGAGTACAAGAGAGCGGTGCCACATCTCTAGGGGGTGCTAGCTTCATCCCACAGGGAGACAGGAAGGATGCGGCGCATCTGTAGCTGGGCCCTGGGGTCCAGAAACCTTCACCAGCTACCAGCGAGGTCGGGGCATAACCTGCCCAGAGGCACCAGGCTCTGGCCCTGGGCACACCTGCAGCTTCAAGGAGCAGCAGGAAAGATTCAGGTCAGACCCCAGAAGGCATCCCGTGTTATGCAGAGGGAAAAGGGTCACTAGCCGGGCACGGGTGTGGGCCAGCTGCCAAGCTGGGCTCGGGGACCCCCCAGGTCCCGGCAGCCCCCTCCCCGCCGCCTGCGGATCTGCCTCTCTCCCTCCCCCACAGGCGCTCAGCAGATCAATGCTGCCTTTGCTGACAGCTGAGAATCGAGCTCGCCTTCCCGCCCCCTGCCCCGCCCCTCCCGCTCCGCTGGGTCCCCCGAGACCCTCCCGGAGGAACGAGAAGAGTTTGCTGCGGAAGCCTTCACCCTGGGGCAGGGCCGGAGGAGGGAGCGGCTGGTGGGGCCCAGGCTTCCGTCAGGGGAAGAGGGAAGGAGGATCGGGAAACCCAAATTACCACTCCGCGCAGGGCCCAGAGGGCTAAAGGGAACGAAAGGGCTGCCCCCTACTGCTAGAGGAGGTCAGGCACCAAGAACTTTCCAGCTGGAGAGGGAGTTCGTGGGAAAAGAGTCTCCCGTTTGAGGGTGGGATTCTGTGGGCCTCTGGGGAGAAAGTTGTCCGGCCCGCAGCGCTAGTTCAGAGCTCACCTCCCATCACCCACGTGCCTTGACCTGGGAGGGAGGCCAGGTAGCGGTTCAGGCTGGGTTGGCTGGGAGCAGGCCCCTCCATCAGAGGAGACTCTTCGCAGGGCAGGGTGGCCAGCCAGGAGGCTCTTTCCCCAACACGAAGAAGGGAAGCTCAGACGTGGGGGTGGGGCTGGGGGTGGGAGGAAGAACGGACACACCCGGGATCCACTGTGCAACACACTGTGACCCAGCTCGGCAGCGCTGGGACAGCAGGCCTTTCAGGTAGGAGCTGCTCGCCGAGCCACACGCGGCACCGGCACATTCTACACACGCCGCCCAGCGGACTAAGGGCACGACCCGACGGGGCACACCTCATCGCTTCCACCGCCACCACCCAGCGGGGCCTGGACCGTGCACACTCCTCTTCACACCCCTCCCCATCGTGCCCACGCCCCACACCTGCACGCACTCCATCCCATCACCGCGCGCACCCGCAGCCGCCCGCTCTGCACACACGGAGCACGCACTTCTGCATCCACTCGCACCCGAACTCCACGGGACGCCGAGCCCCGTCCACGGCCGCGGCCGCAACTCCACACTCCACGCCCCACTTTCCGCAGCCACACACCGGGCGTCCCACTCCAGCCCGGCCTTCGGGGCCCGGCAGCCCCCTCGCGGCGGTGCACGCCACTTGCACGCGGCCACAGCCCCCCGGGGGCCGCCGCCACGCGGTCGGGTCCCGGCACCGACTCGGCGGCCCGCGCGGCCGGCGCGCCCGGCCCCGCCGCTCGCTCCGCGCGCCCCCCTCCGCCTCGCCGCGCCCGCCCGCTCGCTCCCTCCCGATTTGGGAAGGCGGCCGCGGGGCGGGCGGGGGTGGCGGGGGAGGGGCGGGGCGGGGGAGGATGACATGTGAGCGGCGCGCCTGAGGCAGGTGGAAAGGCGAGCGGCATGGAGCGCGTAATAAGAGAGTTGGAGTCGGAAAGAGCCGCCCCAGTCGCCGGGGAAGCGGGCGGTCAGTGCGGGCTCCGGCGGCCCCCAGGCTCCGCGCGCCCGCCCCCGGCCCCCGCGCCTCCCCGGCCCGGCCCCTAGCCCCCGCCGCCCCGCGCCGGCCCCGGGCTGCCCCGCCGGGCCCGGGTCCGAGCCATGCGCCGCTGAGCGCCCCGCGCGCGCCCGCCCCGGACCTTAGCCGGGCCCCGGCCCCCCCTCTGCCCGGCGCCGCCCATGGCCGAGGCCCCCCCGCGCCGCCTCGGCCTGGCCCCCCCACCCGGGGACGCCCCCCGAGCCGAGCTGGTGGCGCTCACCGCGGTGCAGAGCGAGCGGGGCGAGGCAGGCGGGGGCGGCTCCCCGCGCCGCCTCGGCCTTCTGGGCAGCCCCCTGCCGCCGGGCGCGCCCCTCCCTGGGCCGGGCTCGGGCTCGGGCTCCGCCTGCGGCCAGCGCTCCTCGGCCGCGCACAAGCGCTACCGCCGCCTGCAGAACTGGGTCTACAACGTGCTGGAGCGACCCCGCGGCTGGGCCTTCGTCTACCACGTCTTCATGTGAGTTTGCGACCCTGCGCCCCTTGCCGCGCCCCCGTGTGTCGACACCCGCGCGGCCCCTGCCCAAGCCCGGGGCTCCCCAGGGATGGTCGGCAGCCATGACTCCGCCCCCCGCACCCCCCCCCCCCCAACACCAAGTTCCCGCGACCGACCCTCCTCTCTACCCCCAAGCCTGAGCCCGATTTCTGATCCCCCGGTCTGACCTTAACCCTGATCCCCAGGTCCTGATCCCCGCTTGACCTCGCTTCTGACCTCCCCACCGCAACTCTTTATTTTCATCCTGATCTCCAACCCCTGCTCCTCTGTCCCAGGTACTCCCCACATCCAGCTTCTGGTCCCCCATCCTCTCTGCATTCCGGAGCCACTACAGCGGGGTCCCGTTTCCTCTTCCCTGCCTGTCTCCTTGTGCCCCAGACACAAAAGGAACCATTGGCCCCCACACACTTTCTGTCACCATCTCCCCAACTTTGTTGGCAGAGTGGGCTTCCCCCCGGGCTCCCCTTGGAGATGACCCTGTCCAGGAATGGCCTCCACCCCATTCTGGGGCTGGCGCCCTATTGTAGGTGTTTGGGGGTCCCCGTGAACCACCTGAGCCCTGACACTCGTGTGTGCTGTATGTCTGTCTTCACCCAGCCTCCCCTCCACCGTCAACTCCCCAGTGGCAGCAGCGGGCGGCCCTGCTAGCTTGCCCAGCTCGCTGGCTGCTGCACCAGGCCTGGCGCTGGGCACCCTGGGGAAAAAGAAAGAGGAGAGGGGTAGGTTTGGAAACACTGACGCTGCGGGCCCCCTCCTCCCCCTTGCCGGGCTCCTACAACTTTCAAAAACACTGACCCCTCTTGGATGTAAAGAGTGAATTTTGGCAGCTTAGAGCTCAGTCTTGGGGGACGGCCTGGCCCAGCCGGGAACATGAGAGGCCCCGCGGATATCAGTTGAAGGGCCGGGCCTGGCGCTGGGACGCCCGGAGGTGCCCGAGAAAGACCTCCGGTCCCTGGAAAATGTACCGATATTAATTCCTTATTGCTGCTCTCAGAGAGGGCTCTCTGGTCTTGGGGTCTCCTGGGTGGTCCCCTTGCCTACCCACCTGACCGTCAGACGGTCTTTCTGCCTTGTCTGGCTGGCCCTGTGCCGGAATTTCCACCTGTGTGTGGTTGGCCCGTCTATTCATCTCTCCCCCTAACTGTCCAGCCGTCCCTCTGCTTGTCTGTTTCCGTCCCTCTGTGTGCCTGCCTGTCCATCTGTCCATCTGCCTGTCCACCTGCCTCACTCTTCTACTTGTCTTTTTCTTCCTGTCTTTTGGTCCGTCTTCCTGCCTGCCTCTGCCCCATCCTAACTGGGCCCACAGAATTTCAGAGGTGCAGGGGAGGAAAATGCTAGCAAAAGAGCCCCCCCACCCCCACCCCGGCCACAGGGAAGGTGGAGGAAAAGAACTCTCTCAGCCAGTATGCTTGGGGGCAGGGGTGGGGATGGGGGTGGAGGTGTAGCCTTGACTTTGTGCAGAGACCCCCGCTGGGCTAGGCCCAGGGGCAGAGTGGAGTTTGTCAGGACATGAGGTCAGGTTTAGGGTCATGGTCAGCTGTTAGGAGTAGTTCAACGCCCCCCCCCCGCCCCCCCCCGCCCCCCCCCCGTGCCCATTGGGAGGGTCCAAGCTGAATATTTTTCGAGGCAGAGAGGACTGCTGGAGTGATGACAGTACAAGGGACAGTGGAGTCAGGTGAGAGGAGCAGGGGGACTGCTAATTAAGGGTGGTTGTACTGCTTGCATTGCAGCCTGGGGTGCCCAAGGAGGCTGAGACACAGAGAGTGCTGTGCCTTCCATGGGCTCCTCTCGGGAGATGACTTGTCCAAGGCACGGCTGGGCCTGGGGAAGCCAGTTGACCTCTGGGCTGGGGGTCTTTAGTCCCGAGGCCTGGCCTCTCAGTCTCCACGGGGGTCACTGGAGGTGAAGGACCAGCCTCATGTCACCTGGCTAGTCACTGTCTTTGCCTCCTCTGGAAGGGCCTCTCCTTCCTCTCCAGGAGCTAAATCCGCTGGCACCTTTGCCCCACATCCTGCCCTTTCCGGATGCCAGGAATGCCCTGGCCAGGGGCACGCTTGTTCTGACCACTTGTGCCCGGGAGCCCAGGGATGAGGCATCTCAGGAGCTCTGAGGAAGGAAATGCAGTGTGAAAACATCCAGACGTTTAGGAGTTCTCAGAGAACTGGTCATCTGACTTAGAGATCAAAGGAAGTGAGGGGTTGGGAGCCCCACCTCTTGTGTGCTGTGTGATCTTGGGTTGATGGCTGGGCCTCTCTGAGCTTTTAGATGTCTTGGCCATCAAAGTGGTTAGAAACCCCAACCTTGTGGACCTCCCTCTTGGATAAGGTAATAGGTGGGAAAGAGCTTGGTGAGCTGGAAGGGCCTGAGTGTAAAAGATGGATGTTATTATTGGGGCTGGTGGAGGGGGCCCACACAGGAAGCCTCTCCCATTCTCGAGGCGCTCCAGGTGTGGGGTTTCTTTCTCAGTCACTCACTGTAGGGTCTCGGCTGTTCTTGCCAGGAAGCGCTTCCTGCTGTTGGACTTCTAGCTCTCCCGCTGCGCTGTTGGTCAAATCCTTTCCCCACTCCACAATGGCGCTCAGAGGCAGCTCAAGCGTAGGGGTTCCAATGTGCACAGTTAGCAAGCACCCCCTTCCCAGAGGCTCAGGCCCAAGTAGGAGGGCCCTGGCAGAAAAGCCTGGAAGAGGAGGGCTCAGAAGGAGGGAATTGGGGTGAGCTGGGTCTGTTCACCCCAGGCGACACCGCCCTCACACCTGCCAGCGAGGTCCTCCTGGGCCCCGCACCTTTTCTGGCACCGAGGCGTGGGAGATTACCCAGAAGACAAGCCCCGATTTTTCCTCTCCTGCCAGTGCAGCTGTGGCCTCTGGGAAGTGGGAACCGCTAACTCCGGTCTTCTCCTTACTGAGGTCCAGCATGAGGGATTGTGGGCCCATCTCTGAGCTCTCTCACCTCTCTTTAGGCTCCCAGTCCTCTCAGCCAGTCCCTCCTCTGCATCCCCAGCCTTTGACTTAAGCCCTCAACCCTTTATAGACCCTGCTCTCTGAATTTTGAGAAATACCACATCACTGCCCATCCTGCTTCTTGAGCCTTCGGGAAGGATGCTCACCTCCTTGCTGCATTCTCTCAAAGGCCACCCCAGCCTCCCTTTTGAAGCCAGAGCGCTGGAAGGGGCTGATACAGGGCAAGGCCCCATCACTTCCCATCTTCCCCGCGCCACTGTGAGACTGGCTGCTTCCAGCCCCCAGCTGCCCAGCACTTTCTCTATGTGAAGGTTTACACTCTGTAAACATCCTCCTCAGCCTTGTCCCTGGGGTCAGAAGCTGTGGGAATGGGGAGGGGAGGAGGTGGCCACCGCTCCTGGGGCCCTAGACTCCTAATCGGGGAGTCCTCCAAGCTCCCACCCTGACCATCTGAGAAAGATCACTGCCTGGGTTGGAAATAAGTCCAGCAGAGGGGGCCCAGAGCCCTCAGGCATCCCCACTAGGTGGGTCCTCACATTTTGACAGCCCATTTTGCTTATGAGAAAACTAAGGCTCCCGAGTCAAACAGTGAATGAGAAGCAAATACAGAACCAGACGCAAAGACTCCTGACTTCCTGTCCAGGACCGCCCCCTGCTCCCTGCAGCCGCCTGGGTTGGCCCTTGGAATTTGAACTGAAGTTTCTCATCACGCATGGAGCATCGGTTATGTGGCCAGGCACCGTGCTAAGTTCTCTCCGTAGACCACGTCCTTGAGGAGGGTACTGTTCTCCTCCTCCTTTGACAGATGGGGAGACTGAGGCTCAAGAGAGGTCACTGAGGAGCCTGCTCAGAGCTAGGTCGGACTCAGAGCTGTCTTTCTCCTGCGACTCGGCTTCGGCAAGCAGCCCAGCCCCAGGCCCAGCCCCAGGCGCGGTAGTCCTGTGTCAGTGGTTTCTCTGGCCCCAGCACCCAGCACACAGGCAGCAGGGGGTGGGCAGTGACAAGGGTTTGTGGGATTGGGTGGAAACTGCCCAGCCTCACCCAAGGCAGTCATACTTCTGCTGTTCACGGCTTTGCACACATGTCCCCGCGGCACGCTCAGCGGCCTGCCTCATGCACACGCTCACTACAACTTGGACACCCACGGCCGTGGATGTCACACACACACCTACAGCAGGCATCCAGTGAAAGGAAACCTAATGCACAGCTGTGTCCACTCTGCACTCGCTTCGCAGACACACACCTGGGCCTGCAGCCCCAGCCCAGACCCGTAGGACAGAGCAGAGTTGACCCCACTCCCGAGTTTTCTGCCCCCCGCCTGTCCATACCTGCGGGGCTGCCCTTACAGGTCTGTGTGTATTTGTGCGTTTGTCTGGGAGGGCGGCCTCAGGCCCACGTGGGAGCAGCGTGGGTGGCCTCCTAGAATTTTGCTGGCCTTTGCCTCCCCCGAAGGGCCCTCTGAGTCCCTTCTGCCCAGGCCTGCAGTGTGCTGCTGGGTACACCAAGGCACGGAAAGGGGCAGATCCGTGGTATGACTGTGCCAGGAGCCCAGGCCTTCTGCCTCCCAGGTCAGGACTTGAGATGACAGTGTTCCTCACCCCACCCCCCGGGCTGATGCTCCAAGAACTTGGCCTGATGCTGGGGACAGCCTTGGAGCGTGACCCCAATTTTTTTGTGCCGCTGTTTTTAAGTTCTTAATTCTTTTGTCTGGTCTTTGTGAGGAGGGGGCGAACGGAGAGACCATCCTGCCAGCTTTCTATCCCTTCTATTCCCCACCCTCCCCCTTAGGTCCCTTTGCACCTTCCTGCCCGAACTCTCTTTTGGGGGTCACCGGAGCAGGTTAGATTCCTCACTGCTACCCCACCCCAACCCCGTAGTACATTCGTTCCTGCCGTTGAGGAAGCCGTGCTGAATGACTAACTGCAGTCCGTATTGCCGTAGAAGCCTAGATTCTTGAATGTTGGAGCCAGGAGTGTTTCAAGAGGTGATTATTCTTGGGCTGATGGCAGCACTTTGAGTGGGTGATTAATTGAAGTTTCTCTGAGCCAGTCAAGGGAGCTCGACCCGCCTGGGGAGCAGGAGAGAGGAAAGCTCTGCAGAGTCTGTGGCCAAGGCCTTGCCCCTGCTCCAAAGGAGGCCACGCAGGGAGCTTCCCCGACTCGGAGCGGCTCATCACCCTTCCTCCCCGCACCACACGCACGGGGGCCGTTGCGCAGGACTGACCCTCCTATGGGCCAAGGGGCCCAGCGGGGAACTCTGGGGCAGCCCCTCTCTAACACCCCCAGTGTGGGAGTCGTGGGGCTGGGGTGGAGAAGGGGGCGACGTGTCCTGTCTCCAGTGGCTGCCCCACCGAGGGTTAAGAGCATGGGATCTGAGCCGGACACATTTGGGTGCACTTCTGGTTCTACCCTTAGCGGTTATGTGCCCTTGGGCAAGTTACTTCACCTCTCTGAGCTTCAATTTTTATCATCTGAAAGCTGGGAACGACCATACCAGCCTCTGGGATAGTCAAGGCCAAGTGGGTTAAAGCACCTGCTCTGTGCCCTGCATGGGCCGCAGCCACGGGCATGGGCACCGGCTTATTGTGTTGTTGTCATTTTCACTGTTCTTCCTGGGGAGGGTCCGACCGGGTGCTGGCCCAGTAGGGGGCAGAGTGTGAGCTCTCCGCGGGGGTCCTGAGGGCCCCAGCCTGAGCCCCTTCCTGTGGTCCCTCATGTAACCGCGTTCACCTCTGAGCAAAGTGAGGCCGGTGAGAGGGTGCCACCCACCTATATGCTACCTTGTACCAGGTCACGTAACTAGTGAAGGGTGGTGCCAGGACTCCAACTTGGATCCTTAGGACGCTCTCCACCAGGCCTGGGTGGCGGGGGGGGGCGGGGCACAGGGAGACAGACCTAGGACTGGCACCCAGGGAGAAGGCTGCTCAGACTGTCTGGCCACTGGCCTTTCCTGCTTCCTCTCCCAGGGACTGGCGGAGAGGTCTGGGGGGTAAGTGTGAGCATGTCTGTGTGGTGCGGGGGGAGGAGCGTGTATGCGACAGGGTCACCGTCTGGCCAGGCAGGCTGAGGTGTGGGCCTCGTTAGCAAACCCTGCAGCGAGCCTGGCCCCAGGGAGATGGAAGAACAGCCATGGTGCTCAGGGGGACAGTGGGGGGGCTGCTGGGAGAGGAGGGCGATACCCCACTCTCTCCTGAGTGTATCATCCTGGGGAATGGGGACAGGGAATCCCAAAGGTGATTCAGAGATCTCAACACCTGCTGGGAAGGTACCCACCCCCACGCCACCCCAATCCCCAAGCCTCACTCTCCTCCCCTGTAAAATGGGGCTGAACTGGAAAGTGGACCATTCAGGGCTATCAGGCGCAGAGTGATTCTGGAGGGCCGGAAGAGCCACCGTATAGACTCTGAGTGTTGCCAGGCGAGGACCTGGGCAGTCTCCAGCACCTTCTCCCTGGGCCCCTCAGAGGACTGGGAGCACCAAGAAGGGCACCCAGGAGGCTGGAGCACCCAGCTGGGGCTCTAAGGGGGTGGGGAGAGGGTGCTGGTCAGACCTCTGGGGCCCCCATGAAGTGCCCCTAGGACTCCAGGCTTTCTGGGCAACTCTCTCCCTAGGGCAGGATCTTCGTGCCCTGGGGGTTGGCACCTGGTGGGGGGTGAGGAGGGAATGGGAGGGGCAGCCCCAGGCAGCAGACTAATTGGGCTGGGAATCCGTGGGCAGCGCCTGAGGGAGGGAGGCAAAGAGAGCTGGAGCTCAGCAGTTCCTTCCCTCTTTCTTACTTCTTGGAGATTTGGGGAAGAGTGGGTGGAGTGGGGCCTCTGGCCTAGGGGCCCTCCCCAGTCCCTGCAGGGAAATCTGGGGGGTACTTTCTCCTGACTCCTCAGACATCTAGGCCAGGCAGGTGGGAGAGGGAGGAAAGCTTGCTGGAGATCAGTGGAGCAGGGTTCCCACTGAAGCATAAGGGATGCAGGTCAGACAGCAGGAAGGACTGCCCAACAACCAGGAGGCAGAGCGAATTCCCTCGGGTGCTCTTTCTAAAGCTTGGGGACCCATGTCTAGCGTGGCTGGACAAGATCTACTCTGCTAATTATCCTCGGCAAGCAAGCGGTACCCCTCCCTAACAGTGTGAGAATGGAAAACAGAGACTGCTCCCTGGAGCCCAGCTCTGGGGGCTGGGGGGAGAGGGGTCCAATCCGGTATCTTTTGGCTTTGGTGGGAGGGGGAGGTGGTCACAAGCTACCTCTCTGCCACCCTTCCTTCCCTGCCACTCCTCCCTGGGAGCCTCAGGCCCGTCCAGGTCACCGTCTTTGGGTTTATTTTTTGCTGGGCTAGGCTGTCCCCTGGGAGGGGAGGGGGCAGGGAGCAAAGGAGGGGAGAAGGAACAGCTTTGTCAGCACAATCCCGGGCGCCTCTGCTCCTGCCCTCCTTGGCCTGGCTGCCACCCTCTTCCGGAGAGATCGGTCCCTGGGCCCAATGGGGACCTAGACCCCTGCGGGATGTCCTTCCCTGGGGCACAAATAGGCCTTTCTCCCCTCACCGCTTCTCGTTTTGTCCTGCGGCTAGCTTCTTTTCACACATGGGGAAACTGAGGCCAGGAGGAGAGACCCGATTGCCCGAGGCCTCCTCAGTGGATGGGTGTTGTACTGTAATCTTCCAGGACCGAGGAATGCCTCCCTCTGCATTCCACCCCTGATTTCACTCACTCGTCTAATTTCCCGACTTCTGGGGATCGCTGGAACTCTGGCGGGAGAGACAGAGGAGGGACGGAAGTGTGACCCGGGCTGGGCCGGCAGAGGGAGGGAGGTACAGCCTGGGGATGCAGTGAAGGCCGCCCAAGCTTGTCGGCCCTCTCCCCTCTGCCCTTCATTCCTCTTTCTGTAAAAAATAAATTAGCCCTATTTTACAGACGGGGGAATGAAGGCCTAAAGGCAACATAGCTGCTAAGTAGTGGAGGGAGGATTCACACCCACAACCTGGTTCCCTGGGACGCTGCCACGTCGCCCCTGAGGGTCGAAGCCTGTTGGGCCTTCCCTTGCGGAGGCCGCCCTTCCCTTGACTCTCGGGCTCTTCTCCTTCTGCCTGTAGAATGTTGGGGTTCCTCGGGGCTCTGCCCTGTGTCCTCCTCCCTGTACAGAGTTTTTGGGGGGAGGGGGCGGGCTCATGCCCTCCTGTGTCACTGGGAGTCATCTCTGTGATGACAGCCTGCCCCTCCGCAGTTCCAGCCCTGAGCTTCCTGTGGACGCCTTGCCTTCTCTTCTGGTGGGCACCTCAAACTCAGCCTCTCCCTCCAGCCTACCCTTCCCCAGTCTCCCCTGACGGTGACGCTCGTACCCTCACTGCCCAAGGCAGGAACCCCTTCCTCAAGCATCCTTAGTGACCCACGTAAGAAGCAACTTGTGTCTCCAGCACGTGCTGTTTAATGCTCTCTCTGCTTTCCCCTTGCCCTGAAACTCCCTCCCCTCGCCCATCCGTCATCTCAAGAACTCCTGTTCGCCTCTCAGCTTGAGGACCACCTCTTCTTGGAGTCACTCCCCGCACACCCCCACCCCAGGCTCAACAGGGGGCCCTTCCCCAGAGCTCCGCTGGCTTCGCTCAACCAGCCCTGTGTGTTCTTCTGGACGCTTCTGCACCAGGATTGTGAGGTCTGGCCGGTGGGGGTTGAGCACGGGCCTCGGCGTGTGGTTGGTAATTTGTAAATGTTTGCTGAGCCAAGGGAATAAAGGTGGCATTGAGGCGGTTGTAAGGATGAGGACGGTTTTGCCAACTAGAGAGAGGTTGGAATAAGGACCCCAGGTCCTCTGTGCGCAGGCACTGAACTGGAAGCTTTAGCGATTTTTATCCTGAGTGCATTCCACGTGGAGGCAACAGCGAGAGCAAAGGCTCTGGGGTGGAATGCTCTTCCTCTACCCTTTCTGCCCCAGGATCTGCAGAGTCTGTTGTTGTGTCCGCGGCCCTGAGGGTGGAGCCTGGATCATCAGGCTATGGAGGTAGACTTTGCCCTGTGGGCAGTGGGGGACAGCCATAGGCAGTGGCAGGACAGGGAGGTGCCACTGGCTGGAAGCCTGATTTCTTCCCAGGAGGTAGTGC
The DNA here is from genome assembly GCF_028018385.1 of Neofelis nebulosa. Taxonomy (NCBI): domain Eukaryota; kingdom Metazoa; phylum Chordata; class Mammalia; order Carnivora; family Felidae; genus Neofelis; species Neofelis nebulosa. Next base: position 190,661,858 of record NC_080783.1, on the reverse strand, counting down.
TTTGCAAACACTATTGTTCCCATTTTGCAGATAGGAAACTAAGGCTCAGAGAGGAGAAATAACTTGCCCCAGATCACACAGCTTGTCCACGGGGGAGCCAGGATTCGAACCCACGTCTGTGTGGCCCCCCGGCCCAAGCTCCGGATGTCGCTCAGATACGTCAGCAGACCCATGCGGTTCTCAGTGGCCTAAGGCAAAATTGAAGGAAATAAGGACAATGTGATGACTTTTTCATAAAGCTAAATTTATTCCACTTAAAGGAGTTTTAGTCTGAGATTATGTCCTTTCTTTTATGAAATGATGGGGCTGGGAATTTTTTTCAAATGTCCTTACTTGGCAAAATAAAAAGTTGACAACCAGTCCCCAAGTGGTTTTGGGAAATTTTACCCGTGCGTGAAATCCTTGAGTCTGGGCGACACCCAGCCTCCTCCCTCCTGAGCTCGAAGGCCGGAAGAGTCTGGGTGGGATGGAGGGATTAGGGGGATGGTCAGTCTCCACTACCCATTCCTTCTGGGCCTGTGCACCCAGAGTGCAGTGAGGACCAGCTCGGGCTCTAGCCAAGATTGGGCTGGGGGTGGGTGGGGACAGGGTCAACCACAGTCAGGGTTCACCTGTCAGTTAAGGGAGCACTGGGGAGGGGCGCCTGAGTGGCTCAGTCGGTTAAGCTTCCGACTCTTGATTTCAGCTCAGGTCGTGATCTCACAGTTGTGAGATCGAGCCGCGACTCAGACTCTGAGCTGACAGCACAGAGCCTGCTTGGAATTCTCTCTCTCCCCCTCTCTCTGCCTCTCCCCCTGCTCGTGCTCACTCTCTCTCTCAAAATAAATAAATAAGGGGCGCCTGGGTGGCTCAGTCGGTTGAGCTTCCGACTTTGGCTCAGGTCACGATCTCGCGGTCCGTGAGTTCGAGCCCCGCGTCAGCCTCGGTGCTGATAGTGTGGAGCCTGCTTGGGATTCTGTCTCTCTCTCTCTCTGCCCCTCCCCTGCTAGCTCGGGCGCAAGTGTTCTCTCTCTCTCTCTCTCTCTCTCACTTGATCTTAGCCAAAAGGCTGAGAAGCGATGTCCGTCTCTCTCAAAATAAATACAAACAAACTTTAAAAAAGAAAAGAAAGAAAAAAAAAGATATCTCAGGTATTGTGCCAAATGTTTTCCAAATATCACTTCATTTAATCCTTCCAAGAGCCCTGGGGGTAGGTACTATCATTACCCCACTACACAGAAGAGGACACTGAAGCGTAAAGGTTAAGCATGTGCCTTTGTCACACAGCCAGTAAATGCTGCACACCCGGGAGGGCGGGAGTTTAAGCCTGAGCGTGCAAGGACTCTGGGGTGAGCAGGTCTTCAGGGCCGCAGTCAGTGTGTGTGAGGGGGTGGGGTGGGGGGGGGGGGACGCGGTGGCGCTCACAGTGTACATGGGGATGTGGGTTGGGATGGGAAGGCCACCTTCTTGCTGGGTGGCCTCCAGCGGTCACCTTCCTCTCTGAGCCTCAACCTCCCTCTCCTACTATGTCTGTCAATAATAAAAGAGATAATAATAGCAAAGGCTATTATTCACAGAGTAGTGAATCAGACCCTCCCTTGGTCCCCGGGGAGATGTGCCAGAAGCTGATGGTTGTCCGGGGAGTGCAGAGTCCTGTAGGAGCCCAGCACAAAGGGGCCAAACCCAGCCCTAAATTGGGCATGGTTAGGAAGGCCTCCCGGAGGAAGAGGTTTAAGTCGAGCCCTACAACATGAGTAGGAGTAGTAGTTAACCAAGCCAAAAGGAGCATGGAACAGCATTCTGGGCAGAGGGACTAGCATGGGCAAAGCCCAGAGGTGAGGCTGACCATGGCATTTGCAAAGACCTCCAAGAGGTCAGGAGAGTGGGAGCCTGGAGGGAGCAGGAGGTATGCAGAGAAGAGGCTGGGACATGAGCTGAGGGTGTCAGGCTGAGGAGCAGTGACTTCCTGGAGGAGAAGGAAGGAAGTGAAGACAGGAGTACCCTGGGCAGATTGGTATTTTAGGAACACCTTTGTGGATCTCCAAGGAGGATGGTAAGGGGGGAAATTCTGGCAGGGAGCCATGGGGATGCCATCCACTTGGCCTCTTTTTCCCTCTGCCCTCCCCTCCCCTTGGCCCAGCCCCCTGAGTGGCTCCTCTGGAGCTGCCCACGAACTTTGCCGAGGCCTGACCAGACCTGGCCTGAAGCCCTAGGACTTTGCCTGTAGGGAAAGTTCAGCTGCTTATGCAAAGCCTGGCCTGGGGGAAGGTGTGTGTGGCTGAGCTCAGGGAGCCTTTGGAAGCAGAGGGGATGGGTGCAGGCCCGGAGGCTGTCTGCAAGGATGTCTGGGGATAGGGCTTAGGATCTATGCGGGTCCCTAGAACAGTGGCCTTAGAACAGGATCGCGAGAACACCCAGGGGTTTGGCCCAGCTAGTGGTGCGGTGTCCTGGAGGACAGAGCTCGGGTGGCCCAGCCTGCCCCACCTCTTTGTCCCCTCCCTTTCTTGCAGCTCAATAGAGTGTGGAAATCACCGGTCTCACCCCATCCCCTCATTCTACTGATGGGGAAACTGAGGCCCAGAACAGGGCATGGGCAGAACTTAGGTCAGTGGCAGAGCTCAGATTGCAGCCCAGCCTAGCTCAAAAGTCTCAGTTGTCCCCAACACCTATAAATAACAGTGAAAAACTTTCTGCAGTGAAAACTTTTCTGCAGAGCTGACCGGGGACCCGGTGCCTTCTGGGTGGTCTTTGGCAGGCCTCTTCACATCCCTGAGCCTCGGCCTCTGGGTCCAAAATGCTACCTTGGGGCGCCTGGGCGGCTCAGTCAGTTAAGCATCTGACTCTTGGTGTCAGCTCAGGTCATGATCTCACGGTTTGTGGGATCGAGCCCCAAGTTGGGTTCCACACTGTCAGCGAGGAGCCTGCTTGGGATTCTCTCTCTCCTTCTCTCTCTGCCATTTCCCTGCTCATGCACGCTGTCTTTCTCTCTCAAAATAAATAAATGAACTTTAAAACAAAACAAAAACAAAAATGCTACAAAAACAAAAAGGCTACACCCCCTCTCCACTGGATGGTCCACAAAGCACTTAAAGCCATGCCTGGCCCATTGTGGGGCTTCATTAATGTTTGCTCAGTGGAATCCCACTGAGTTCTCCCAACAACCCTGGAGGAGATATTGTTACACTATTTTACACTGAGGCTCAGAAAGGAGAAGTGACTTGCCCAAGGTTATTCAGCTGGAAGTAGCTGATATGGGGCTGGAGCCCAGGTGTCCAGGCACCTAAGACCCCTGATGGACACGGCCCCAGTTTGGAGCCTCTGCTCTCAGTGCTTTTCAGTTTAGTGTCCCAAGCAAGACCCAACAGTCAGTTGGGCAGAGTGTGTGTATGTGTGTGTGTGTGTGTGTATGGTAAGCTGGACTGGCCTGAAGGCTGGAACTCAGCTCACATCAACCCCTGGGCCTCCATGCTTGGGCAGACTGCAGCTGCTGTCCCATGGGGAAGGGGACCCACTTGCCCTTCTGCACTGAGGGTTTTTTCTCTTGGCTGGTTAGGGAGAGGAGCTGGCTGTGGCGTGACCAACAGGGCGCCTGCCCGCCCCTCTCACACTGGGGTCTGGCCATCTAATGCTCTGCACATGACAGGCATGGGATGGGCACTGGGCTGGGGAGAGGGATTTGCACTCTCCTAATCCGGGGGCTGCAGCCCTCCTCTGTCTTGGCCAGGGCCGTGGGAGAGGTTTGTCTCTGCCCCCCTGCCCAGTGGCCCCAGCTCAGATCCCTGGCACATACCCAGCTCCTCTGCTTGGGGCCTTCCTTTGCCGTACTCATGCTCTTCACCCTCCCACGATTTGAGCAGAGTTGAGACTTCTGGGGGCAAATGCTGGGGGCATTTGGGGCTCACGGAGATGCCGTGTTGTGTAGCACTTGGGGCTGAACAGTGGGGCGATATTGAGGGGGTTAGGGCTCACATTGGGCAGAGTTACGGGCAGGACCTGATGGGGTGCAGAGCTGGAGTGTTTGGGGCTAATCCTGGGCCACCCCTTCCTGGAGAAATTTGGCTATAAGTCAGGGAGGCAAATGTATGGGCTATGCACACCACCACCCCCCCCCCCACCCCCGGGCAGTAAACATAGCCGTAGCCCAGGAGACTGGCCCAAACATCCCGGCCCCCCCTACGGTTATTTATACCAGGACTCCCTCTCCTTCTCAGGCCTGGTCCGGCCTCTCAATCTACTCCTGAGCTAAGCAACATGAGTTGAGGAGCCAGACCCCTACCAAGGCAGGAGGCTACAGCTGCAGGCTGCTTGAACCCCACCAGGGGCTGGGCACTCATCACCTCCCAACAGCTTGTATTGAAGGCACTGGGTCTTACAGATCATAAATGTGCTCAAGGAAGTCAAGGTCTGGGCAGGAGGCAGGAACCCTGGATTTACTCTAAAGTGCTGTATGAGTATGGTCACTGACACCCCATAGCCTCAGCATCTATGCTCAGTAAGAGGGAAGGGGCTAGATTAGTGCTTTGCAGACTGTTTTAAGCAGATCTGGTTCCTTAGATGAAATGTGACACAGGAGGGCAATAGATAAAACATATCAAAGTGGGCACCTGGGTGGCTCAGTGGTTAAGGGTCTGACTTTGGCTCAGGTCATGATCTCCCAGTTCATGAGTTCAAGCCCTGCATCGGGCTCTGTGCTGACAGCTCAGAGCCTGGAGCCTGCTTCGAATTCTGCATCTCCCTCTCTGCCCTTCCCTTGCTCATGCTCTCTCTCTCCTTCAAAAATAAGAAAAAAACATTAAAAGAAAAAAAAAAAAACATATCAAAGCATTGCCACCCTGGGTGGATTCAAAGGTAGGGGCTCAGAATCCTACCCACTCAGCCTGTCTGGCTCTGCATACCAGCAACCCAGTGCCTATACACAGCCATGCTTATTCTAGAACACATTCCAGGTAACCCTGAAGTCCCCCGACCCCTAAATCCCTGTGTCTGTGCCAGGGCATGTACAGGCCTCTTTCCTGGTTCATCATCCCAAGGGCCGGAGTGGTGTGAGCTCTCCTAGGACCAACAGCAGCTGTTTGCAGCCAGTGTAGATGGAGCCTGGAAGAGTGGGCTGGGGCGCCCGCAGGAGTGGACCCCAGGCCCCCCTGTTGAGGGATGAGCCCAGTGTGGGAAGAGAAGAGGGCACACTATGGGGTAGCAGCCCCTCCCTGCCAGATTCCAGCATGGAACTATAAAGAGTCCAAGATTTTAAATTCAAACCTGGCCTTCCAGATCGTTATGAAGGTATATGCGTCAGGAAGGGTAAAACATAGTTTATCTAACAGCTGGCTAGCTTGATTTAAACTTTTAAATATTTAGACTAATAGTCTGTGTGTCCCATTTGTACTTCTTCTCCAACCCTGCCAGTGTTCAGGATGGGCTTGTATTTGCCCTCACTCCACCCACCCACATCTGCAGCCATCCCCAAATGCCTGTACCCAGAGTTCTCAGGCTTCCCAGGACAGTGGAAAGCCCTGACTCACTGATGTTCAAGGTCCTGGTGACCTGGTGGTCTTCCTGATTCCTGCCAGATACTGTCTGAGCATCTACTCAGCCAGCAAGGGCCTTGCCCTTGGTGGCTGGATTCTAATCAGGCGGTGGTTGGGGAGGTGGGGGCTGGACAGAGGCAAGAACAGCCTCAGCAGGAGGGAATCCTAGGGTACCTAGAGAGGGCCAGGAATCCAAAGGGGCTGGGGGAAGCACTTCTCCCTGAAGCAGATCAGGGATTCTTGGGGAGGAAGGGGGAACATCCCCAGGAGAGGAGAGAACGCAAAAGTCACCAAGGCAGAAATGTACAGGGGTGGAGTGTGTCTGACACTTGTGTGTTTCCAGCCTCAAGCTCTGGGCTGAGGAGCTTGGATTTTAGGTGGTAAATAGTAAGGAGCCATTGTAGGATTGTAAATGGGGGAGGAGCACTCAGACTGACAGAGGTAATGGACTAGTGGGGGTGGGGATGAATCATGGTAGTCAGTGAAGAGGTGGCTGGAGGGAGGAGGAATGGGGCTCATCCCTCCATGGACAGGAGTAGGAAGCGGGAGGCTGTGCAGAAAGAGTTGACCTCCATTCTGCCTTCTGGAATCTCTTCTTCTGTCCCCTCTTCCTTCTGTCTCCTTCTCTCCCGTTCTATGGCCCTGTGTCTCCACGCTGGGGAGAGAGGCACCTAACCCCAGACCCACCTCCCTAAGGAAGACCAGTTCACACCAGTGGTGAGTGGGAGGCCACAGCTGTATAAGAAGGCACCTGCTCATCATTCCTTCGCTTATTCACTCAACAGATATTTATTGATGACCCACAATGCACCAGACCCTGTGCTAGGTGTGGGAGAGATAGTAGTGAACAGGATAAAGTCGCTGTGTTCACGGAGCTTACATTATGGGGGACTTGGGGGCCAGAAACTGTAGCTTTCCTGGGTGTCCACCCTCTGGCTCGCTTGGTCCATGCCCCTGCATGCCTGGGAGAGGGGACTGTCTCCGTTACCCCCTCATTTGTTCCAGCTGCCCTTAGATCAGCATCCGTGTCTCAGGACACTGGCGAGGGAGGTCTAATGCCCAGGGCCCTGGCCACAGGGACTGTTCATCTCCATAAGATGAGTCCAGGCCTGGAGGTCAGGTTCTGGGCTCAGGCCCTAGTTCTTTTCACTCACAAATGACTTGGAGCCCCTTACAAGGACCTTCCTGGCCTCAGTTTCTTTATCTGTTAAGTGTGGCTTTGGGGAAGCCCCGAGGAAATGAGGGGAGGAAAAGACCAGTCAATTCCAGTATTCCCCACTGGTGGACAGCAGAGGTGAAAGGATGCCAAGGACTCAATATCATTATCATTATCAACACACAAGATAATAATGGCTGCCCTCTGTTGTTTTCACTGTGGACCAGCCTCAGGCATCTTCTCATTTCACTTGTTCTTCACCACCAGCTCTGAATCTTCCCTCCCCATTTTTCAGATGAGGAAACTGAGTCTCAGCAAGGTGAAATGACTTGCTTGAGGTCACATGCAAACCTAGCTGACTCCTGGAGCCCTTAAGGACGGTGCTGTGAGGGTGCTGCCTGGCACCTGCCCTCCTGGGCACTCAGCCTTGAAAGTAGTAACCCAGCCCTAGTGCCTCCCCCCCACCTCCGCCAGCGCCCTCGAAGGCTGGCACCACCCGGAGCCTGGGCGCTGGGTCCCGCGACGCTAGGCCAGGACAGTACGAGGGACTGGATCAGGCCAGGACCCGACTTAGGGGCCTTGGCACCTCTGTGCCCTGGGGCGCTCAGTGCCCTCACCCGGTACTAGGTGGGCAAGCCCCGGGCAGTAAGGGTGTCGCGCCCCCCTCTCCGCCCCTGTCCTCGGGACGCGGCGGCACCTTCACACTTTCCGCTTGGCCCGCTGCTCGCCTTTCAGGCCGCCGCGTTTTCAATTGTTAATTTGGAAACGGAAAAAGAAGCCGGCGGGGCGGGGGAGGCCGCAGGGAGGTAACTGGAGCCGCAGCGCCGCCCCCGCCCCCGCCCCCGCCCCCGCCCCTCCTGCGCGTGGTGCCGGGTGTCGGCGAAGCTCCGCCCCTCCCGGGGACGACTCGGAGCCCCGCCCACCAGTGTCCCGCCCCCACCTTTTGCCCCTCCCCTTGTAATAAGCCCTCCCCGTGCCGAAGAGGCGGGGCGGGCTCTGCGGACCCCGGAGCACGGAACTGCTGCGCGTCGGCAGCAGAGGAAGGGGCCCCCGCAGCGGAAGGGGGTAGAGCACCGTCGTGGGGGAGGAGTCCCCCAGGAGCTCTCCTCCCAGGAGCCCCACCCTCTCCCGAGGAGTCCCGCCCGGAGTCAGCCACTTCTGTGTCCCTAAGTGAACCCAAGCCTTTCCGCAACCCCTCAGCGCTGGTTCCATCCCCCGACTCCAGACTCAGATCGGGCGTCCCTGGCCCCATTCGATAGACGAAGAAACTGAGTCCCAGAGAGGGACGGCTCACTTGCTCAAGGTCACACACACAAGGCTGAATTCTTGAGCCTGGCAGAGGTCAGGATCTGAGCGGAATTCAGGCCCTGTTCCTCTGGCTCTGATGCTTGTAGGGTTCTGTCTTCCTCCGCTAGAAGAGGGTGAATCAGGACCAGAGATGCAATAAGTCCCTTCCCTGACCTCCAACACCCTTTCTGTGGTTAATGAGCCATTGAAAGTTTTGCTTTGGTCTACCCTGACTCCTCCTTGCTATTATTATTCAATTATAGGGGGAGTTTTGGAGGTAGCCTTTCTATGCAAATGAGCACCATGCAAATGAAATGTAAAAGATCCTCTCCTCAGACTCCAGAAGTTGCTCAGGACAGGCAGCTTCTTTCTGGAGCTGCTAGGGCCTCACTTCCCAACTGAGAAGCTGAAATCACCAGTCCCAGATGGATCAGCGAAAAATAGGGCTCTCAGAGACCCTTCCTCAGGAGTAAAGCCAGACTCAGAGACAGCTTCCCCAACTCCTTAGCTAAGTGGTGGCAGAATCAGGATAGAGAGCACACTGACCCAGGTTCCTAGCTCTGTCCATGCCCTTGTGCCTTCCTTTCTGCAGCCCCAACCCTGACAAATAGCTCAGAGCCATCAAGCAGGCTCCTGCCTTTTAGAGGACTCTGAATCAGCCGGAACTAGCGGCTGGGCAGCCTTTCCTGTTAAAAGCAGAGGAAACTGAAAGGACGTCTGCAGATGTGCTTCTGGTTTCCAGCCTAAGACCCTCCTGAACCATCCTTCCACCTTGGCTGCGGAACAGGCCCAGAGAAGTTGTGCTCCTGGCCCAAGGTCATACAGGAAGCCTTTCCCAGCTGTCAGGGCCCACTGGAGTCAGTCTTGCTGGATTCAGTCCAGCTGGGCCTGGATTTGGGGTTCCTATGGGGAGCAAGGCTTTCAGGGCAGCTGTAACCAACTGCCCCAGGTGTGGCCCATGAGTTTGCATACTGCTTTGCTTGCTGATAGCAAAGGCATTGAAACACCCCTCCCCATCACGCCCCCTAAACCTCCCACTGGGTGGGATGCTCACTGGCTTGGGCCTATAGCACTCCCAGGCTGGGCTCAGCCTTGGGGCCTGTACTCCCCAGGGGGCCCGGCCCTCCCTGAATCTCCTGTTCCACGCTGTCAGCTCTTGGTGCCCTCTCTTCTCCAGGAGTGCTGACAACCAAGTGTTGGGGACTAAGCTCTTTCCCCTGGTTTGGATTCTTCTCTTCCTCTCTCCTCCCCCCTTTGCGAAAGTTCTGCTGATTCAGAGGACAGAAGGCTTCTTAGAGGTGACCCTTACCCCTACTGGGCTCAAGTAGCTGGAGGCCAGGGCAATCCTTGAACCCAGTGCCACCCTGTCACATACAGCAGGAAGGGCAGGGGCAAGGCCTGAGCCTGATGCCTGGATGAGGGAATTTTTGAGATGGGGGTGGGGGAGGGGCAGGTGCCTGGGTCCTGCTACAGGAAGAGGAGAACTCAGAAGGACATTACCTTAGGAATCGAGAAATCTGGGTGCCAGACCCAGCCATGCCGCCGATCTACTGTATGATCCCAGGTAGATCAGGCCCCTCTCTGGGACTCAGTTTCCCCTGTTTAAATGAGAGGATTGATTCACTCTAGGGGATCTTTCAGCGCTAAAAGAGTCAGCATCTGCTCACCTCCTGCCACCTCCATTCCCCTAGCACAAGTCACCGTCATCTTTTGCTTGAATCACACAACCGTCCCCCACCCCATCCCCTCTCTGCACCAATGTCTGTTCTCTACTCAACAGCCTGTGCTGTTGCAAACGCCAGCCAGTCGGATCGTGTTACTCCCTGCTCAGAACTCCCCATCCCACTTGGAGTAAAAGCCAAAATCCTCACAGGAGCCGGTAGATGATCTGCATCCCACCTCCTCTGCCCACCACTCTCCCCCTTCCTCACTCCGCTCTGGGGGCACTCCTTTCGTGATGTTCTGGAATATACCAGGCAACCTCTGGCTTTGCCCAGATACCTGCGTGGCTCCCTCCCTCATTTCCTTGAGCTCTCTGCTGAAAAGTCACCTTCTCAATGCTATTTCCCCAACCAGCCTCTATAAAACAGTCCCCAACTCCCATACCCTTGCTCCTTCTCCCCTTTCCCCACCTGATTTCTCTCCATCATCATCTCACATTTTCAACCTTTACTTGCTTATTATCCGTCTCCCCCAGGAGACTGCACGCCCCATGAAGGCAGGGACGGTGCCTGTCTTTGTCGTCCGGCTCATGGGGAGCCCTCAGTAAATACCAAATCAGCAGCGAATCAGGCAGTGAGTGAGTGTTCCGGGGCCCTGGCCTGCGTGCCCAGGGCCACTCACCCCACCTGCTGCAGGAAGGGTCAAGATGTGCAGCCAGGAGTGGCCAGCAGGGTGGCGCGGGCACCCTGGAGGGTGGGTGGTGCCTGGGGTCCAGCGCCTAGGTTGTGCTCTCTCTCAGGGAGCCCCGTTCTGAGTTGGGCCTGGGGCATTCAAAGGGAAAAGGACAAGACCTCAACTAGCTCCCGGTCTGTGAGAGGAGGCAGTGCCTCAAACAGCCTTTCTCGAGTCGAAGTCATTGCCACGACCGAGATGGGCATAGAGATGGGGGTGGGGGATTAAGGGAGTCTGAGGTGGGCTCCCACCGGACCCAGCCGGGCTGGAGGAGGGGCAGACGTGAGGGAAGGAAGATCGGGAGGGGAAAAGTTGCTTGCTTTTGCAGGGTAGAGCTCTGACAATGGAGCGTCAAGTGCCAGCTTGGGCTCTGCGTGGTGGAGAGTGGGGGGGGCGGTGGGGGGTGGTGAGGGCCTTCCTTGCTTAGGAGCTTGGGCCTGAGCCTGTAAGTTGGTGGATTTCACACTTTTTAAAAAAGCAGCAAAGCTCTTCGTTCAAGTGGAATCTTATGCCAAGCCCAGAATGTAAAACTGAGTCACCCGAATCCACATGGAGCTTTCTCAGGTGGAACTGGGGAAGCCTTCCATTGGCTATCTTGTTTAAGTGTTCAGAATCCAGGCTGCCTGTGCTCCACCCCTTACTTCGCTTTCGTTTTTTTTTTTTTTTTTGCTGGCCTCCTGCCGGGGAGCCCACGCTCCCTGTTTATTTGAGGAGTCCATGCTGCCTGGCCAGCCCTAAACAGATGGATGGCCCCTGCTCCCTCCTTGTTCCCACCCTTGACACGTTGCTCAGCCTACTTACCTGGTGCACCAGGTTGTCTGGCTGGCATGGGCAGAGGGAAGCAGCCAGAGCGAGTGGGAGGGTTTGGAGCCAGACCAGGTAGGAGAGGACGAGGCTATGACTCATGAAACACCTTGTCCAGAAGACACCGCCTTCCACATCCTACTGGGACTGAGACCATTCACACTAGCTCAGGAAAACCTGGCATGTGAAGGCGGAGGACACTCCTGCCAGGCTCGGGAAGAATTTCGTGGCATCACGGAGGGAGGCGCACTCCTGGGCTTCACCAAATAGAGAAGGGGAGATGAGGTTCGGGAACAGCGGCCTCACGTCCATTTCTTTCTCTGCATCCCTGCCAACTTTGCTCTGTGGTTCTTAGTTCCATTCCCGAGAAAGATAACCTGACTGGCTGGGCCCCGCCTACAGGGGGACCTTTCTTGGGTCCGTCTCCAGCTCTAGACGAATCCGTGGTGGCGAGGAGAGCGGCACGGAGCCATGTGGCCCCTCCAGGCCTGTGGTGGCTGTCAGAGCCGCCCCTGGGGCTGCCCATGTCCTTGTACATCCTGTGCATTGCCAAGGGGCCTGGCCGAGAAGACATCAGTGGCACTGAAGTCCAGGCTCTGCTTAGGGCTGGGTCAGCCCGAAGCAGGGGATGCCTGTTTCTGGTGGGTCCATCCGGAGGGGTCAACTTTTTACAATTTTTCAGGCTAAAGGGGAACGCCTTTTTCTAATTGCTTCTCCAAGAGGGGCATTTTTTTCATATTTTGTACTATGTGCTGGCGGCCGCCGTCCCTCCAGGGACACCCTCAAAGAATCTGGAACTGAGCTGAGGGCTCAGCCCTCTCCCCTCCACCCCACTCTGGAAAATGCTAAGGCTGGAGGGGGCGGCCCCCTTCGCTGAGTGTCCCCCAACTTCATGTTATGGACAGGGAAACTGAGGCTCCACTGAGACCTCATCCCTAAGCCTGAGCCCCCAGCATAGGCCTCCGGCCCAGAGAAGCAGCAGCCGCAGCCGCAGCCCTGGTGTGGGGCCCTGGGTCACGTGCTTTTGCTCCCTTTGCCATATTTAGAATCGCTGGATCAGGGGAAACTTCTCGTCCCAGCCCCTGAGGATTCTTGGAAAGAGCCTCGCTCTGAGGCCTGGCTGACTGCCCCTCCCCTCTATCCCCCTGCAAGAGAGAGTAAGAGCCTGCTCTCCCCAGAGGAGCCCAGGGCCCTCCAGACCACACTGCACCCCCGTGTCAGGGGGAGCCTGTCAGGTCGGGCTGAGGTCCCTCCTTCACTATCAACTCGGGTTTGGGGTTTAAGAAGCCCTTTCCGGCTGGAAGGTGGTGGGGTTATGGCCTCTGTCCTCCAGGAACCTTGGCTGAATGGGGACAGACTGGCCCTAGCTGTCCCCAGGGGGAAGACAGAAGCTCGCCTTTGGGGTCCTGGTCTGGGAGGTGAGGAAGGGGTCACATACTCCCAAGGCCAGATGTAGAAATGAGGGAGCCAGCTGGTGGCCAAGCAGGCAACAGACCCTGGTAGAGGTGTCTGGGAGGAGGGACACTGGAGAGAAGGAAGGAGGCCCAGGAGGAAGGAAGGGACACGGCCTGGTTCTGCATTTACTGTAGCCTGATTGGAGGCTGGGGCATCCCCTCATCCCACTTGGCTGCTTCCTCCCTCAGGAGCACCAAGCCTTGAAAACAAAACCAGAGGGGGCACCTGGCAGGCTCAACCGTTGGGCATGTGACTTGTGATCTTGGGGACACGAGTTTGAGTCCCTCATTGGGCACAGAGATTACTTCAAGGGGTAAAAATTCAACAACAACAACAACAACAACAACAACAACAAAAACTCCCCAAACAAACCAAACCCAAAATGCACGTGTGGAGCACCTGTGATGTTCTGGCTTTTTTCTCCCATGCTGACAGCAGGGAATAATGGTCCTATGTTCCCACGGGGACCCCTCTCCGGGGCCTGGTCAGTTCCCTCCACACCAGCTGTTCAAATGCTCCCCACCTCCCCTAGGAAGGAGGCCTGACTCCTCTGTCACAGAGGAAGTGAAGTCAAAGCCCCCAGGGAGCTCTCCGGCTTCCTTGGCCCCCCAACCTCAGGTTCCACCTAGCCCCTCCTCCTTGCCGCCTGTCCCAGGCTGGCTGGGGGCGGGGCCGGGGGGTGGGAGGGTCCCTTCTGCGCAGCACCAGCCCTGCCTGGCCTGGATCCGGGCCTCCCCGCTGTCCTGGGGACTTCATTCCATCGATCACTCCCTCTCTCTCCCCCATCTTCATCTTCTCCCTCTCTCTTGGCTCCTTCCACTCTGGCTCTTGAATCTTAAAATAAAAAACAAAGCCCAGTCCCAGTGCTCTGCGTCCTTCTCCGGCTCCTGTCTGCCTCTACTCTGTGCCGTCAGGCTTCTTTAGCCATCCGTACGCCCTCTGTTGCCTCTTTATCGCAGCCCCTCTCCCTTTCTCATCCCACCTGGGCCTGTGCCAGGCCTCCCCTTGGTCTCCGCTGCCCTTGCCAAGGTGCCCAGGGACCGGCTTGTCACCAAATCCAGTGGACGTTTTTTCAGGCCTTATCTTGCCTGACCTCTTGACAGCATTTGACGCTGGCTTTCGCTCCCTCCTTGAAACCCTCTTGCTCGGCATCCTTGCTGCTTCTTCTGGTTTCCCTCCCATCTCGCCGCCCGGCAGCTCCTTCTGAGTCTGGGTGGAGTGTGTCACCTCCCTCTGCGCCTCTGGGGTCCCATTGGGTCGTTCTCCAAATGTGCCGCGTGCTCTCCGAACTCTCTCGGCCACTCCCGTGGCCTCTCCCCCGATGTGCCCCGCGTCGGCACTTCCGGCTTCGGTCTCTCTTCATGCCCGTGACCGTTTGCCCGGTGCGCCGCAGCCCTGTCAGTCTCCACGTGTCCCAAATGGAGCTCATCGCCCCCAGCTGCCCCTCCAGCGGGGTCTCTCGTGTCTGCTCACTCACGGCACCTTCACCCACCAGGTGCCCGCACCAGAAGTATGAGAGTCATTCTCCCTCCTTTGTCCCCATTTCCAAATAATCACCAAATCCTCCTCCCTGAAACCTCCATCCATCCCCTTCTCTTTGGTGCTGTCCCCTTCATCTCTCATCTGAATTATTGTGGAACTTTCTACCTGCTTTTCCCCATCGGTCTCCCTGCCTCCGGTCCATGCTCCACACTACCCCTGAGTGGTAGTCCTGGAGCACATAGCATACCACGTCATTCCTCCCTCGAAACTCTCCAATGGCTCCCCCTTGCCTTGAGGATAACATTCGTAATGCCTTAGGGTGCCCCTCGCGGCACCCACTGGATCTGGCCCTCTGGTTTCTCCACTGCCCCTTCACTTCAGCCCCGAGTCATCCAGAACTGCTGACCACCGGGGGCTGTCTGTAGGCCCCCACGTCTCGGGTGCCTGCACATATCCTGCTTGCCCTGCTGGAGGCACTGGCCATCACCCTCTCCGTGTCTTCACTGATCCCTCCACATTGGCTCTATGGAAGCTGTCTTAGGGCTCCCCCCCCCCAACCCCCTTGGCAAACTGTTATCCCCTTGTCCATCCTATCACTGCTTTGTGATAGTTGTTAATTTCTTGGAGCGGGGGGAGGTCTGGGTTATTCATTTCTGGCTTTGCAATCAACCTGGCTGAGTATGGATGGCAAAGAACATTTCTTAAGTGAACGCGGCTCAGAGGTTAGGAGATAACCCCTTCTCTGTGGGTTAGAAACCAAACCCCCAACTCCTATCCCCACCTCTTCAGCCTCCAAGCATCTGTCTCTCCGGGGACATCTCCAGAGAATCTGGAACGGAGCTCATGGCTGACCCTCTCCCTTCTACCCCTCTGCTGGAGAGTCTTAAGGCTGACACCCCCCACTTCATGTTACAGATGGGGAAACTGAGGCCCAGAGAGGTAGTATGGCTTGTGGGTCCAGGTGGACTTGGGTTTAGGTCCTGGCCTTATGACTTTTGGACAATCTAGTATGCCTTTCTTTTTCTCCTTTTAAATAACTGCTTTATTGAGCTATAATTCACATACCATAAAATCCCCCCTTATAATTCGGTGTTTTTTAGTATACTCAGAGTTGGGCAGCCATCATAGAGTATCCTTCCGAGCCTATGCTTTCTCACCGATAAGCCTTGGGTAACTTTGACGTTGCTCTCACAGGGTTGTTGTGAGAAGTAATTAAAAATAAGCACGGAGGGGGCTTGGCCCAGTGTTTGGGGGTCACACGGTGAATTGGGGGCGAAGCTGATGTTGGCATGAGACCCACCTCCCCAGTAGGGCTTTCCTTGCTACCTCTGCCCCGTGGCTGTTTCTGGGCAGTGATTTCAAGAAGGTGGGGGGGGGGGGAGAGTGAGGCAGGGAAGGCAATAATGGCAGTTGTTTAAAAAGCCGTGAGTTGGCTAATAATTGAATCAGCCACAGGCAGGCCTATCAGCTGAGCCAGTGATTCTCAAAGTATGGTTCCCGGAGGAACGGCATTAGCATCCCCAGGGAACTTTGTAGACTCGCAAATTCTCCGGTCCCGCCTCATACTTACCTTCTAGGAGTGAAGCCCAGAAGTTAGTACCTTAACAAGTCCTCTGGGTGATTCTGACACCAGCTGTAGTTCGAGAACCACAGATCTAAGCAAACCAGCTACCTATTCAGTCCCTAATCTCCTCACTGCCTTCCTGAATGAGCGGGATAGTCACAGCATGGGGGTGGAGGTGTGGAAGGGTTGTGATGAGTCTCAGGATAAGCCCAGCCAGGGAGAATCAGCCAGGCAGCACCCACCTGTCCCAGCACTGCCTCCTGGGCCGGGCAAGGGAGGACACGGGCCCCAAACTGCAGCCAGACATGATGGGCAAAAATGTTCCAGAAAGCGGCAGTCTGACCTCTCTGTTGGGGCAATTGTAGATGGCCCAAGCCAGCCAGCTCCTGCATACTACCTATAATTCTAGAGAGAGAGAAATTGGAGCCCCACAGGGGGCCAGAGGCAATCCTTAGTCCTTATTTGTTGCATGAATGAAGCCACATGGTGGTTCTGGCATTCACAACCAGACCCTGGCTTACAGCTCCTTCTCTCTGTCTCCTCTCTGCCTAAGCTCCAGACACTGATCTCCCTTCTGCTGTCCCAAGAGTGGGTGTCTGTGTGAGGACCCCTCAGGAGGGCCAAGGTAGCCTGAGGGATCACACTGATTCACTGATTTGGAACAAGTCTATCCCTCCTTCCTGAGCCCCATTTCTTCATCTGGAAGATGGGGATAATTATTCAGGTGCCTGGGACACAAGATGTTCTTTATCAGATTTAATGTATCTGTTCCACTGTATTGAGCATCTGGGGTGGAGAAACTCTCAACCAGTGTATGAAGGCAGGGGAAGTGAAGTTCAGGGGCTTTTTAAACAGTTTACCACATGGAGCTGGTCAAGGTCAGAGACCTGCCTTCTCTTCCCTTCTCAGGAAGGGCGCTGGGGGAGTCCAACAGGTCAGGGATGGATGTGCTTAGAGCTCTGGGAGCCTTCTCAGTGGGTACAAATTGGGGGCTTTGGTGACATGGTGCTCTAATGTTTGTTTCATGTGAATTTCTGCTATTCATTTACTCAGTCTATGAAAAATAAATAAAGCAGAGCAAGGAGAGAGAGAGTGGGGATGGGGCTATTATTCTGGAGAGGGGGCGGTTAGGGAAGGCCTCTCGGAGGAAGTGATGTTTGAACGGAGACCTGGATGAGTAAAGGAGCAATAAATAGGCAGAGGAAGCAACAAAGGAAGTGCAAAGCCTGGAGGTGGCAATGGGTTTGGTGTTCCAGGAATGGCATGGAGGTCGGGGTCATGGGAGCAAAGTGATGGAGGCGGGGGAGGGGAGGAGATGAAGTCTGAGAGGTGGGGTGGGGGCCAGAGCTCACGGGGCCTTGCTGCACATGCTGAGGAGTTTAACGTTCGCTCTCAAATGTGGTGGGAATTTGGAAGTCAGGGGAGAGTTGGAGGAGAGTGATGGCGTCCAACTTTGCATTGTAGGAAGATCACGCCAGCTTTTTTGGAGAGAGTGGGTCACAGCTGGGCCAGAGTGGAGGCAGGGAGGCCAATCAGAGACGAGGTGGTGGCGGCTTGGTCAGGATGGTGAGCTGTGGACTGTGCAGGGATTTATTCTGAAGGTGGAGCCAATAGAAATTGCTGAAGGGCAGGATGTGGAGGGTGAGGGAAAGGGAAAATCAAAGGCAACTCTTAGATACTTGGCCCGAGCCCCTGGGCGGCAGGTGGTGCCATTTACTGGGATGGGGAAACAAGATTTGAGGGCAAATGGAGTTTGGTTTTGAACATGTTTGGTTTGAGAGGCCACCAGACATCTGAGAAGAGATGCTGAGTAGACAGCTGGACATGTGAGCTGGACTCCTGGGGAGAGGCTGCCACGCCCTGTCACCTGCCAAACGGCAGAAGCGATTATGGTAAAGAGGTGGGGGCAGGATTGAAGGTGGCTCTTTCTCTGTACTTTTAAGGAAATGCATTTTAAAATTCCCATTAGTTTGTTATCACCCCTGTTTATTCTAACAAAATATGAGGAAATGCAGAGGAGCAAAAATGTAAAACAAAAGCCAAATCGCTCTTAATCTTGCCATCCAGAGATAAGCCCTTCTGACTCTTGGTATGAATATTAAAAATATCTATATTTTTTTAATGTTTATGTATTTATTTTGAGAGAGAAAGAGTGCGTGTGCATGGGGGAGGGGCAGAAAGAGAGAACCCAAGCAGGGATTCCCCCCCCCCGATTTAAAAACTATATTTTTAATGTTTATTATTTATTTTTGAGAGAGAGAGAGAGACAGAGACAGAGACAGAGACAGAGTGTGAGCAGGGGAGGGGCAGAGAGAGAGGGAGACAAAGAATCCGAAACAGCTCCAGGCTCCGAACTGTCAGCACAGAGCCAGACGCAGGGCTCGAACCCACAAACTGCAGCGTGAGATGATGGCCTGAGCTGAAGTCGGAAGCTTAAACGACTGAGCCACCCAGGCGCCACCCTCTTTAAAAAATTTTTTTTACCCTCCCCCCCCATTTTCAAAATATAGGTATTTGGGGGGCACCTGGGTGGCTCTGTCAGTTGGACGTCTGACTCTTGATTTTGGCTCAGGTCATGATCTCACAGTTCATGAGCTCAAGCCCTGCATCCAGCTCTGTGCTGACAGCATGGAGCCTGCTTGGGATTCTCTCTTCTTCTCTCTCTGCCCCTTCCCTGCTCACACTCTCTCTCTCAACATAAATAAATAAACATTAAAAAAAAGTAAAAATTGGGATCAGGTTTTATGATCTGCTTCTTTCATTTAGCTTATTGTGATGTGTCCATTTTATAGACATAGAAAGAACAGTGTTGGGAAAAATACATTCCTGAAAGCCTCAGCAGGAAGCCCCTAGCACGGTCCACTCACCCGTGGATCTGACATCAACTGAGCACAGGGACGGAAGGATTTCTGTCCAGGGCTGGGGTGAAGGCCCATCAAGATTTGGCTGCAGCCCTTCCCAGGGGAGGGGGTTGAATGAGATGACCTCAGCAGGGCGTTGCGGGGGCAGGCCCTCTGCCCCCGAGCCCTGGGTCAGCGGCCTTCCCCCCTCCCTGGGGAATGTGGTTTTCTGTGGTTAATTATTGAACATGAGGAGTGGGTGCTCTCCCCGCTCCTCTCCCTGTGCCTTCTGTCTTCGCTGACTCAGCTCTCGCCTGGAACTGGCCAAGGAAGCCTCCTTCTCATTCATTCATTCAAAACCCTTTGCTGACATCTGCCACCTGCCTCCTCTACCCAAGGGCATGTGCTGGGATGCAGCCCTAAGCCTGCCCTCCAAGCAGCCTGGGAACCCCTGTCCAGGGAGGTAGAGCCATGCCCTTCACGGGTCTATCTCCCCATCAGCTTCCACCGTACAGATGTGGAGACTGGCTCAGGGAAGGTAGGGGACTGTATAAGCCGGATCAGGATTTGAACCCAGGTCTCTCTGACCCTGAGCCCATGCCCCTGGCACCGTGAAACACAAATGAAGCCATATGGAAAGTGACGTGGGCCACATACACGCGGGCAAGCACGGGGAAGGGGCGATCTGAAGAGGGAACAGTGAGGCGGAGGGCATCCCCGAGGCTTCCCAGAGCCGAGGGTGAGCAGAGACTCAGCAGGCTCTGAATCTGGGGTGTTTCAGGCAGGATGCCCTGCCAGCCGTCCCAGGCGGGGAGACGCTGGGAACATTTGGGGAACGCTGTGGGTCAGTTCATAAGGGATGTGTTTCCAGAGAAGCCCGTTCCCCCGGAGTCTCTTCCAGGGCACATGTGTGTCCGGCACATCCCCCTCCCAAAGAGCAGCGCTTCTGGGAGTCCAGATTCCTTGTGCTGCCTCTGCACGTATTCATGTACTGTCTGAGGCCTCCAGCCTCCCTCCTCATGCCCTTTTCCCCTCTTCCCGTCCACTGGGAAGTGGGGGACCCTGGCTCTAATCTCAGCTCTGTCCTGGACATAGTGAGTGACCTTGGGTGAATCCCTTTCCCTGTCTGGGCCTCAGTTTCCTCATGTGTGTGGTTGGGGTTGTGGCAAGTGTTGGCTGAGCTGGCATATAAAGTTCTTCCCTTTTCTAAATGTCTCTCTCTGGGCTTCCCACAGCCCTCAGGGGAGTTCCAGGCCTCCATGGCATGGCTCCATGAGGCCTGATTCCCCTCCCTACCCCACTCTGAATCCTTCCCTCCTTCCCTGTCCTCCCTAGTCCCCTTTCCTTTCATAGTTGTCTCATTATTATTAATTCCCTAAGAGCCCACGAAGGCAGAGGCAATTGTCCCCATTCTGCAAATGGAGCGATGCTCCTGCCAACCTTGGAGTTCAGAGGGAGCAGAGACCCCTCCCTCAGCCGCCGACCATGCCTGGCCCCCCAGCTGACCTCTGAGATACTTCTCTTAAGACAGTCTTAAAACCGAGGGCACCACTTGCGAATGGCTGAGCCTGGAGGCGCTTCCTGACTGTGGGAGCTTGAGCTGGTGTGTTTCCACCACCAGCCCAGACAGACCTGCCGCCCCCCAGAGGAATGACCACCTCCCCAGGCTGCAGCCCCCGCATTGAAGGGAACTGAGAGGCCTGTAAGGTGTCTGTGAGCTCAGTAGCCCAGACCTTGGGGCTTCTCCCTTTGGTGTCCAGCACAGAACCACAACTCCAGGGAACCCTCATTCTGATTCTGCCTTCCAGATAATTCTTCCCCAATCCTCCTGCGACCCCGCAGCCCCCTGCCAGAGGCTCCTCGGCTGTCCTGTCTGTGCAGCATTCTAACCCTCTCCATGCTGCTATTGCAGATTTTTGCTGGTCTTCAGCTGCCTGGTGCTGTCCGTGCTGTCCACAATTCAGGAGCACCAGGAACTTGCCAACGAATGTCTCCTCATCTTGGTGAGTGCCAGAGTCCGGGTCCGAGCGAGGCTGTGTAAGGTAGCACCGTGGGGTTCAGGGTAGAGGGACAGAGAGGCTTCTCCTACTGTGGCTCAGAGAGTGGCTTGCTATGCTGTGTTCCCTGAGTTGATGGCTGCCCCTCTCTGGACTTCATCTTCTGCTTTAGAGCAAGTGTTGAGGGACCTCCTGCCGCTAAGCCAGGGCTGATGTTGGGCTCAGAGAAGAGGTTGAAAAAGCCCTACTCCTTCTCAGGACCCAAACTGCTAACTCAACCCCTGGTGTGATTTTTTTTTTTTTCTCTCTCTCTCTCTCTCTCTAAACAGAAGCACCTTGGAAGTGGACAGCTGACAGATAGCCACCCCTTAGGTCACCCAGTCAGGGTTACTGAGTCTGGGATAGCTGGGAGGGGGAGGGCAGAGTGAAGCTCAGAAAAAGCCAGACAGCTGGTGGACAGGAAATGGAAGACAGACTGGGGCTTTCAGTCTGTGGAAGGCGCCACGTGCCTTCTGGAATTCTCCTCGGGTCCAGCCAGGTGTAAGAACGTCCAGGAGAGGTGGTCTGAGGAAATCCTGGTACCCCTAACCCGAGGACTCCGGGCTGGGCCGGTGCTGTGTGACCTGGGCCCTCGCTCCTGGAGGGTGGAGAGGAGAACTCAGGCCCCTGGTCCCGCAGGAATTCGTGATGATCGTGGTGTTTGGCCTGGAGTACATCATCCGCGTGTGGTCCGCGGGATGCTGCTGCCGCTACCGAGGATGGCAGGGCCGCTTCCGCTTTGCCAGAAAACCCTTCTGTGTCATCGGTAACAAGGCCTGCCCTGCCCGCGCCTGACCCCTGACCCCAAGCCTCAGGGTTGACGCCCTGATGCCACCCCTGACCCAGACCCTCGCTGCTGACAGAGATTCCACGACCCTCCCGACCCTTCCCTCCACGCCTCCCACCACGGTCCTTCCCCCTCCCTCCCCCCCCCCACAGCCCCAGGATCGCCCCCCCCCCCCGCCCTCCCCTCCCCCGCTCTCCCCCGCAGACAGCCCCAGGATCCCCACCGCGGGTCCTGATGCACGGTGGCTTGGTGAGCTCGCCTGTCCCGCCCCTGCAGACTTCATCGTGTTCGTGGCCTCGGTGGCCGTCATCGCCGCGGGCACGCAGGGCAACATCTTCGCCACGTCTGCGCTGCGCAGCATGCGCTTCCTGCAGATCCTCCGCATGGTGCGCATGGACCGCCGCGGTGGCACCTGGAAGCTGCTGGGCTCCGTGGTCTACGCGCACAGCAAGGTGCGCCGGCGGGACGTCTCCCGGGGCCCGAGGTGGGGGGTGGGGCAGGACCCGAGTCCAGCCCCAGGGTTGGGGAGACTGTGGGCCCGGCGGGGGCCAGGCCACAGGGGCCCATCTCTGAGGCCGGGCTAGGGCCAGTCTGCAGGGGGAGGGCAGGTGCAGGCCTGGAGGAGGGGCTTGAGGGGTAAGGGGTTGAGGGGCTCAGTCGGAAGCTTCTGGGTTAGGTGAGTCTGTGTGCACAGCGAAGTGGGGAGCTGGGGCGGGTGGGGGGGGGACTGGATGTTGGGGTGTGTGGGGCGTTGAGGGACGGTGGGCCTGGGGACTGAAGTCGGAACCTGGAACCTGGGGGGGGGAGGGTCAAGGGCGGGGCCGGGGGCGTACCCTGAGGTCGGGAAGGCGGGGCAGGGTCTCCCCGGAAGGAGGAGCTGGGAAAGAAAGATGGGCAGCCGCCCCCAGGCAACTCGAAGCGGTGGGGCGCCTTTATCCCCCCTCCAGAACGCCTCTCGGGGTCATTCTGGGAACCTCCCACCTGCCCCCCTCTCCCAGGTACGCACAGTATTAGGCGCTTCCTTATACCCCTCTGGCTCGGCCCTCCTGACGTTTTCATCTTTGCTGTCACCGCAGGAGCTGATCACCGCCTGGTACATCGGATTCCTGGTGCTCATCTTTGCCTCCTTCCTGGTCTATCTGGCCGAGAAGGACGCCAACTCTGACTTCTCCTCCTACGCCGACTCGCTCTGGTGGGGGACGGTGCGTGAGGGTCTGTGCAGGGCTGCCCTTCTCCCTGGGACCCTCCCCTGCGTGACCATTGTGACCCTGACTCAAGGTTGAGCGGGCCTGTCTCTGTCCTCTCTGCTAAGGCTGGGACTCCCTGTGACCAGCCCCTGTGTTAGCCCCCATCCTGCCCCAGTAAATCTGCTTGTGCTCCATGTAGTTCCCCACACCAAGCCCTTGTGACCTTACCCCTGACCAGCATGGTGGAGTGATGGGGAGGGATCCATCTATGCCCCTAACCAGCCCCTGTGAGTGACCACAGGGCACCGCCCTCATGATCAGGCTCCCACCTGCCTGTGTCCCAACAAGCTCTTGTGGGTGGCTCCCGAGACCAGCCCTGAGGGTAAACTGTTTGTGTCCCCAGATCACACTGACAACCATTGGCTATGGTGACAAGACACCGCACACGTGGCTGGGCAGGGTCCTGGCTGCCGGCTTCGCCTTACTAGGCATCTCCTTCTTTGCCTTGCCTGCCGTGAGTCGCCATCCATTTAGGATCTCCCATCCCGGGGGAGAGAGGTCCTGGGGGCAGAGCCTGCCAAGCCCCTAGCCCGCATTCGCATGGATGGGAAAGGGACATCTCAGATGGGCAGTGATGGAGACCTTCTCTGCCTTTTGCTGCCCCCCCCACATCCCCCCCCAACCACGCCTATTCCCCTAGGGCATCCTTGGCTCTGGCTTTGCCCTGAAGGTGCAGGAGCAGCACCGGCAGAAGCACTTCGAGAAGAGGAGGATGCCTGCAGCTAACCTCATCCAGGTACAAGACGCCAAGGAAGCATGAAATGAACTGGTGTATCAACTCTGTGTGTTGACCCACGCGTCCCAGTTTCGCAATTGTGGCTCCACGTTGAGGCTCAGAGAGCAGATGTGACTCTTCTGGGGTCACGTGCCAAGTCAGAGGCAGAGCTGGGATGCTAACTGGGACTGCTAGAAACTTCTCTTGCTCCCTGGGCTCAGTTCAGGACTCACCAGAGCTGCCTCACTGTCCAGCTCCAGCCCCAACTCTACATGGCCTGCATTGGAATGGGGCCTAGAGCCTCTTGTCCTGCCACCCAAAGGTGCAGTCATCAGTAAGCTCATTCCACAAGCACTCACACAAATGAATGTTGTAGCTATAAACTGAGATTCAACACTTTGAAAGAAAGAAATTGTTCTCTGAAGAGTGTTTAACAGGGTCCTGGCCTGATCTGACCTTGAAGGGGAACTCAGGGATGATGACCCTGGGAAATTGACACTCGAGTTGAGAGATGGAGGACCGATAGGAGTCAACTAGGTGTAGAGGTAAAGGGGGGAGCATTCAGGGTAAGGGAACAGCATGTGCAAAGGCCCTGTGGTGGAGGGGAACATGGTGTGTTTGGTGAGCTGGAAGGAAGCTAGGGAGGCTGGAACAGAAAGCTCAAGGAGGAAGGGTTTAGGGAAGTGGGTGAGGGCCAGACCCGAAGGCCACGGGGAGGAGTTTCCCATTTTCCCATTTTCTTAAGAGCAGGGAGGAACCACTGACAGGTATAAAGCAGGAGTGGGTGACATGATCAGATTTGTGTTTTGAAAATAGGTGAATGGATTGGAGGGTGACCCAGGTGTGTGTGTGAGATGATAAGAGGCTCTGGCCACAGTGTGGGCAAGGCAGGGTGCCAGGTGACCTGATTGGCATAGCAACAGACGAGATGGGGAGAAGCGGGCCGATTCTGCATAGTTCGGAGGTGAAATTAGCGGCATCGGGAGTGAGGAAGAGAGTGAGGGACATGTGTGGGGGGTGACTTCCAGGTTTTTGGCTTGCCCAACTGGATGATCGATCGCCTTCCTCCCTCGAGGGGGGACCAGATCTGAGACACGAGGAATGTGAGCTTGGCTGGAGCACGTGGAGTCTGGGGGGCCTCAGCCCCTGAGCAGTGATGTTGACGAGGCAGCTGCATATGCGGGTCTGCGGCTGAGAGGAGAGGGGTGTGCTGGGCAGAGAAGGCTTGGAGCCGTTGCACCTGGATAGTAATGAAGCCCGGGGCACGGATGAGTTCACCCCGCAGGGAGAGGAAAGACGGAGGAGACAAGATGGTCCAGAATACTTAGGAACCCCAGCAGTTAGTGACAGGGCCCGCAGAGTTGAGCCAGTCAAGGAGACAGAGGAGGAACAGCCAGAGGGGTGGGAAGAAAACCAAGGAGCGTGTGGTCTCAGTTTCCCCCACTGTGCTGAGGCATTCTGATAGGGCATGGGCTGAGGCAAGGGCTCCAATTTTATTTATTTATTTATTTTATTTATTTTTAAAAAAAAAAATTTTTTTTTTCAACGTTTTTTTTTTATTTACTTTTGGGACAGAGAGAGACAGAGCATGAACGGGGGAGGGGCAGAGAGAGAGGGAGGCACAGAAGCGGAAACAGGCTCCAGGCTCTGAGCCATCAGCCCAGAGCCTGACGCGGGGCTCGAACTCACGGACCGCGAGATCGTGACCTGGCTGAAGTCGGACGCTTAACCGACTGCGCCACCCAGGCGCCCCAAGGGCTCCAATTTTATATGAGTCTGTGACTCAGCCCTGGCTTCTCTCGAGTCAGGGTGTGTGCAAGAGAAGCCCCTGCGGGAAGTAGTTCAGGGAATACTGGCACATCCCAGCTTGGCCTGCTCCCAGCATGCCACCCTCGCACTCCCTAATCCAAGTCTGACTCACCCCCACTTATCTCTCCTCCCCAGGGTGGGAGCCCCTCCCCATCCCTGCTATCTCCAGCCACCAGCCCAGCCTTTCCTTCTCGGCATCCCTTGGGGGCATAATGGCCGTTGTCCCCCAGGAGCTGGCCTTCCAAGGGGCATTGTAGGGGCAGGCGGCTGGCACTGTCCAGGCCAAGAGACAGCTGGTATTGTGGTGCCCATAATTAATGAGACAGCTCTGGCAGCTGCTCCCCAGCTCAAGCCAGGGGCCTAGGCAAGCAGGAAGTAAAAATATTCTTGTCCTAGGAGGGTGCCTGGCCAGTGAGGTCAGCAGTGGGCAGTCCCTTAAGGACAAGAGGCACCCGAAGTGGTGGTGAGGGGGGGGCATCCAGGGCTCAGTTGTGCTCTGTCCATGCCTCCCTGCCCTCCCTAATCACCCCACTCACAGTCTCTCCTTGGCTCTTCTCGTTACCTGGAGGGAGAGGGACAGTCCTTCCTCTTGTCCAGCCCTCATCCCTCCCGCTGCAGAGGAAATCCTGCAAATCTGTGGATGCTGAGGGGTTGGTAGGTGATGCTCTGATGCTCTTTCCTTCCCTCCTCAACCCCATGGGCAGGGACAGGCAGCTGCAAAAGATGGGGTGGACTTATTAGTAGTAATTATAATTCACGCGGTCAGTATTTATTCCCCTAACGTTTGCAGAGCACCTACTATGTGCTAAAGGATACAGCAGTGATCAAGACATGGCTTAGGGTCTAGGGGGAGAGGAAGACATTAATCAAATACACAATGAATGGAGATTTACTAGCTGTGGTGGGGGGAGGTACCAGGAGCGTTCAACAGGGGAACCCTGTGTTAAGTGTCTTCCATGTGCCAGGCACTGCACTTGGCATTTAATACACATTTGCCCTTTTAATCCTCATGATACCCTGTTAGGTAGGTAGTATTACATCCGGCTTACAGATGAGGAGACAGGGGCTCTGCAGCTTCCCTTTATTTGTCCAGGCTAGTAAGGGGCGAAGCGGGGACTGGAAACCCATGTCTGCCTTACAAAACTCCAGCTCTTCCCTTAGACCCCTGGCTCTGATGCCCACCTGCTCCCTACCTTGCGGAAGTCTGTCTGGTCCTGCTGATGGCTATGGAATTGAAGCTGGCCTCTGGCTCTGAGTGCCCTTCAGCCGACCCAAGGACTGGGTTCCTTCTGAGGGGCTCAGAGGCTTACCTGATGCTTTGTCCCCCTCCCCCTCCCCCTCCCCCTTCCTCTCCCTCATACGACCAGGCTGCTTGGCGCCTGTACTCCACCGACACGAGCCGGGCCTACCTGACGGCCACCTGGTACTACTATGACAGTATCCTCCCATCCTTCAGGTAGGCCCTGCCTTCCGGGGGGTGGGGGGGGCGGGCGGAATGGGCGGGCGTGGGCTGGTGGTAACACCCCTTGGGGACAAGTGGCTGGGACTCAGCCCTGGAGGGTGGGGAAGGGGTGATGGCTCTGCAAATCCTATGTAATGCAGAGCCCGGAGTGTCCTCTCTCCCGCCCTGTTCTGCCCCAGGAAGGCGGTGGGCACTGGGCATGGGGTGGAGCCCTGCCCCATGGGGCTGCACCCCGGTTTCTGGAGAGCTGGCCATCCGTAGGCTGACCCACAGGGCTGCCGTTCAGGGCGGTGGGCAGCCAGCTCATCTCCCCTCCGAGCTGAGAGTAGGGTTATTCCTTACCAGCCTGGCATACTGCAGCCGGGTAGAGCAAGTGTGGGAGGGGCAAGAACGCGTGTGCCAGAGTTGGGTTCACGGACACACCCCAGCACCCTTGTGTGTGAACGTGACCCTATTTTTACTGGCCCTAGCACCCGGAAGTGGGTTCGTCCCACTGGCCCAGGCCAGGGTAGGACTGCCCCCGGGGGTGGCTCCACTAAGAGGATTATTAATAGCCATCTCCGAGGTTTGTGTGGCCAGGTGCCTGGCCAGGCTGGAGACCACAGAGTGTGGCTCAGTCCCGCGGGCAAGCGGGCATCTAGCACGAGGCTGGGCTAGGCTACGGTGCTCAGCGCTTCTGCGCACAGGTCTTTTTCCTGATCAGTTCTCCAAGAGCAGCTCTTGCATGATTCCACTCACCCCTACACCTGGCTTCCCCTCCCTGCTCCCCCCTGCCTCCAGGGGCTTCCTAGGGGAGGAACAGGAGACAAGGGGCTGGGAAGGGGGGCTCCACTTGACAGACTCAAGCTCCTACCTCAGAGACAGGGGTCGTAGAAGGAGCCTCCCTTTCCAGGGGTAGACTTGGGGAGTGGGGCAGGGGCTGGTTTGTTAGAAGTATGATGTATGTGAGGCGGAGGGAAGATTTGGGGATAGTGTTGGGCCCTCCAGTAGGAGGAACAGAGCTTGGTATGGAGATTCTAGGTCCAGGGGCCTGCTGCTCCTTGGAGCTCAGTTTCCCCATCCATACAATGGGAAGGCAGAGGGGAGATATCCTCCTTGGGTTATGGAACCAGGAAATGGCCTGGAGGCTTAGGAAGAAGCTGAGCCCCAGTCTGGTCTCCAAGAACCCAGTGGCAGGAGTGGATGCTGCAGGAGTGGGAAGCCGGGCCAGCTACCCAATCAAGTCTCTCTCCTGCGCCTCAGTTTCCCCCCTAAGATCCCGTCGGATCTGGAGGGTGAGGATTTCAGGGCTGCCGCTGGCCTCCAGGGAGGCACAGTTTCACGTCTGGGCACTCTGCTTGATGAGCAGAGAGGAGGCTGGATTTGAGCTCTCACTTGCCACCTTCTGAGGGTGCCCTCAAGTTGTGCCCCGCCTGCAAAACCGTACCCAGCAGCCCTGAGGATTTCCCAAGAACTGTGTGCAGAAAAGGAGGGAGGAAGGCTCGTCTCTCCCACCTGCGACCCTGCCTGTTCTGGCTTGGGGTGTTTGGTGAGCACCTCTAGAGGCAGAGCCTGGCAGGATCTGAGCTCTGGAGCTCGGTGCCCACCAGGTGAGCGGGTGGTGCCAAGGCCCTGCCTGCCGCTGATGGCGCCCTCTCCTGCAGAGAGCTGGCCCTCTTGTTTGAGCACGTGCAACGGGCCCGCAACGGGGGCCTACGGCCCCTGGAGGTGCGGCGGGCGCCGGTACCCGATGGAGCACCCTCCCGTTACCCGCCCGTTGCCACCTGCCACCGGCCAGGCAGCGCCTCCTTCTGCCCTGGGGAAAGGTAGGGGCCCCCCGGGGCCGCCACCTCCTCTTGCTTCTCCTCCTCCTCTTCCATTCGTTGTCTCATCCTCTCTCAGACCTGCCTGCAGCCACCACGTGGGTGTCTGGGCCTGTTCTGGGGACTCCCCGGCTTTGTCATGAGGCCTGGGCAGTTGTCGTCGGATGGCCTGACAGGTACAGACGGAAAGCCTCCCTGCAGAGGCCAGGCTGGACTCACCTGTTTGTCACTTGGGGCTCTAAGGGTCTGAGTGGGGGAGCTATCCGCACTGTCCTTTCCCAGCACCTCCTCCATTCATTCCATTGTCCTCTTTCTTTCTCTGTTTCCGCGTCCCCCTCACTCTTCCATCCCTGCACCCCCATCCCTCCTGGGCAGCTGGAGAGAGGAGGAGGCCGCTGGCCACAGGTGCTTACGGCTCAGGTAATCGTGGGCACCATTCTGGGGCATGAGGGCAGGGAACCCCCTCCCCCAGCATGTTCCTCTAGAAGGGGCTTGCCCCTGAACTTGCCTCTCGGGAGTGAGGAGCCAGCTGGAGAGAGAGCTCTGTGCCTAAGAACCGCTCTAGGACCTACGTAAACTCAACCAATGACTAATGCTCTTGTCTTGTGCAACCCTTGTCCGCAGCTTGGCTAATCCCAGAGGGTCCTCTTGGGATGCTCCCATAATGCCTTTCTTCCTTACTGAGGGACATTTTGCTGCTCGTAACCGTCTCTTTCCCCTTAACCTGTCTCTCCTGGAGCTTTTGCATCCTGAAAGAAGAACAAAGAAAGAACGATGCTTACCCCCATATAAATGTTCAAAAGAGTGGAGTTTCAGGCATTTTTGGATAAGGGAAGCTCACTAACTCACAGTATGGGAAAGTGGCCGCTCCCATAGAAGTGTAGCTTTGAGGTCAAGGATTCAATCCCCCCTCATTCCTCCCCTGACCCCTCCCCATCTCTTTCTTTTGTTTCATCTTCACACATCATCCCTGATCAGCCAGGTAGACATCTGGGCGTTGAGACTCAGTTGTGATTCTGAGGCCAGGACCCAGAACAAGGGAGGGGAGAAGAGACCAGCCATTCAGTGATCAGAAGGTGGTGTGGTGAAAGTTTGTCTCTGCCGCCTGATGCTGTGTGTCCTTGAGACAGTCACTGAGGGACTCTGGGCCTCTGGGTCCTAGGCAGAACATCAGCAATGTTTAGGATGATCAGGGGCTCTGGGTTCTCTGGGTTTCTGGGCTTAAAAGGCCTGGGGAATAGGGAGGAGGGAGTGTTGGTGCAAAGGATGCTGGGAATGACATTGCTTCCCTCTTCTCTGTGAGGGCATTTCTGGCCAGGGGCCGAACAGGAAGCAGGGAGAATGAGGGTCCCTCCAGGTCAGGGGGTAGAAGGAGGGGCAGCATGACTGGGCAGACCAGGCTGGGAGCTCCCTGGAAGAGAGTCCCTGGTGCGGTCCTAGCCGGATTCTCTTGTCCCTGCTTGAAGGCCCTTCACTGTCCTCCCCAACCTCACCCAACCACAGCTTATAGGTAAGACTCAAGAGTTTTGGTATTTGAGCAGCCCTGCCCAGGGCCTGAACCAGTGCTCTCTGGAGTGTCCGGTTTGCTCTGGTCTCACCTTGCCTGGATAGAAAGGTACTGAAAATTGAGACTAACCTGGAGCGGAACACCCCTCCCTCCCACCGCTGCTCCAGGACTCTGGGTCCCCCAAAGCCTAGGACCAGATGACTGCTAGGGGCTTGGTCATCACTAACTCCCAGCCTTGTGTCTGTCTGCCCTGGAGTGTCTGTGTGGCTGGGGCTCATGGTGATGGTGGTGGAGTGTCCCTTCTTCCCAGAGATCCCAGGGGTTTGAGCTGTGACTTCTAGGACATCAGTCATCAGGCTCAGGCCAAGTGGGCATATCCTCACTCTTGGCTTTCTGGACCTATGGGGTGGGTACTCCAGACAGGACCCCCCACCACACACACACACACACACACCCACACACACTTATATAGTCCTCCTCATTGGTCATCCCCTTAGTGCTACTTGTGGATGGACCCAGGCTGAGCACGTTCCAAGACTACAAGGAACAGAACTTCCTGGGGGATGGTATTGCCAGGGTCAGCACCCCCTCTCTTTGAGGTTTCTCGATGAGGCGCTAAGTTGGTATTTCTCAAGGCATGGTCCACTGACTTCCTGAATCAGCACCTGTGGGGTGTTTGTTCAAAATGCAGATGCCCGGATGTCTCCCCAAGCCCACAGAAGGAGAATCTCTGGAGAAGAGGCACAGAATTCTGCCTATTTAACATGCTCCCCAGGAGATCCGTGTGCAGATCCTGAGAATCTCTGCATCCTGGGGATGCGGGCTGGAGGATGATTTGGGTGGGGGTTCTTCTCTCCCACCAGCCACAGGAAGCCAGCCCCATCCTGGCAGCCCCCCATGCTCTGCCCACCTGCCCCCTCCCCACTAACCTGTTGTGTCTTGTTCTCAACTTCCAGCCAGATGTTTAGTAATAAACGGAGTTTCTTTCGGATCCACGCCAGCTGGAGACCGAGGTACCCCCTCGCCTGCTCCTCCTGTCCCCACTCCTCCTCGCCCCAGCCAGTTCGGGGGCTGGAGAGGGGGACAGGATAGGCCAAGGACAAGGTGCATGTGCCTGCCGCCTGCCGTCTGCCTTGGGTCCCTGATGAGCCTCTTACCTTCCTGGGGATGCCTCTGCCAGGTCTGGGGGGCAGACTCTGGAGGGACTCTGCCAGGAGGGACATCTGTAGGAGCCTTGGGATGAGTTCTGGCTCTGCCGCTGACCCCCGTGTGATCTTGGTCAAATTGCTTCCCTTCTCTGGACCTCAGTTTCCCATCTGTGGAATGGGCAGATTGAACTAGAGGCTCTCTGAGGGTCCTTCCCACTCTGACTTTTGCCCGGCTTTGGGTTTAGCTTCCTGGCTTCCCACTGCCCACCTAGGGACCTAGAAGATGCCTGAAGGAGCTGGGATTGGCACCTCTTCTGCTAACTCTAGAGCCCAACTCTTAAAGCTGCATCACCACTACCTTCCTTGGTACCTGCCCTGTGCTAGGCCCTGCACTAGGGACACAGTGATGAATAAAATGGTGCCTGGAGCGTTGCAAAGAGCAATTGCTATTCAGTGTGATGAATGCAACAAAAGGAGGAAACAGAGGGGCTACGGAGCCAAGGTCAGGCACTTCACCTCCCAGAGGAGGCCCCAAAAGGAGTGGACGTGAGGGAGGGCATCCCAGGCCAAGGAAGCAGCGTGCACCAAAGCAAGGAGGTGAGAGAGCACAGCCGTGGGAAGGGAGCAGGCAGCCCAGTGTGGCCAGATTTGAGAGTGGTGGTGGTGGGGGGGGGGGGGCGGTCAGGAGTGAGGCTGGGGGCAGAGCCGGATCCTGAAGAACCCCAGAGCCCTGCATGAGCATCATCCTGTAGGCCCTGCCTGGCAGCCTGGGCTCACTGAGTCTCGGGTTTCCCCAAAGTGCCTCTGGAGCTTTGTGGGGTTGAGGGGCCCAGGAGTAGATGGGTGACAGAGCTCCTGGCTGCTCATCCAAGACGCAGTGCTTCTTAGGAATAGGGCTCTGGATCTGAACCCGGCCACCACTCACTAGCTAGGGGACCGTGACCATAAGCCCTGGGGGCCTCAATTTCTTCCGAAGTAAAACACGGATGGTAATAGCATCTGCTTCCACTCGAACTGGGCCTGGCTCATAGGAAGTGCTGTATGAATGGTTGGCCTTGTTCAATGTGGTATGTTGAGCAGTTAAGATCTTATTAAAAAAAAAAAAAAAAAAAAAAAAAAAAAGCTTGGAAACCATAGCTGAAGGAAATGGGAATACCCCTGAAGGGTTAAGCCAAGATGTCGCTGGGTTAGATCTGCCCCTTTGCAAGGTGACTTCAGCTATGTGGGCATGATGGCCAGGAAAGGCAGGGCCGGAGCAGAGGGGCCAACATTGAGGCTGCCTCTATAGTCCTGAGAAGAGTGGCTTTATGCAGCACCAGAGGGGTAGGCTGCCTCTTCCCCGCGTAAGCTTGGCCTTCGGTATCAGAATCCTTAGAGTCATTCCATGTGGAAGTGAGCATAGGGGTGGGTCCAGCAAGGCAGTCAAGGGCAGCTTGTGCCCATAGCTTGCCCCCACCTCCCACCCAGGATAGCCTCAGTCAAGCCTACCCCATCTGGGGGGGGGGGGGGGTTGTCACGTGCATTATGTAGCATGGTTTAGCAGCCTCCCCGGCCTCAACCTGCTAGATGCTGGGAGCAGCCTCCAGTGGACCAACCAAAAATGTCTCCAGATAGTACCAAACGTCCCCTAGGGAGTGAAGGTGCTCTCAGAGAACCACTGCCCTAGACACTCTCCTAATTGCTAGTCCCAGAAAAAGAACACAGTCTCTCAAGTCAGGAAAAACTGGGTCCTGGTCCTTGCTGCATCCACAAGGGCTCTGTGACTTTGAGCAGGCGGTTTTACCTCCTTTTCAGTCTGTAAACTCCAGTCTGTAAACGTGGAGCCCAGCACACAAAGTGGCCAAGAGAGATGGGAGGGCCAAGGCATTCCGACAGGACCTTGAGTGTTCTGAGGAGTTTGGGAAGGGAAGGAGCACTTCTGATGTCCACCGTGTGCCAGGTTTCTTTCCATTTTGTTTGAGCATTTAGGCTCCAGAGAGGCTGACGTGAGCCATTTCCTGGGCCCTGCCCAAGGAGCTGGAATCTAGGGCCACCCCTGGGAAAACAGTGCCTCCTTCTGTTGCGGAGGGGCCCAGGGCCTCTGGCTGGAAAGTTACAGAACCCCACAAACCAGGCTGGAAGCTCCTTCAACCATCACAGCATCAGAGCTGGAAAGGGACCTTTCAAGGCCTCTAGTGCAAGCCTCCAGACCCATTCCTCCCTAAGTCCCGCTGAGAGCAAGCTCAGTCTTGCTTGCACACTTCTCGTGACAGGGAGGTCACCCCCTTCTCCCAGAACGTCATTGGAGTGATGTGCCGGGCGCAGAGATCCGGGGTTCCAGGCCCTTGGCTAAGTGGCAGGGCCTTCTCCACCCCCCTCTTGCTCTCCCCCTTGGAGGAGTGGGGGACAAAGGAAGGGGTTGCACGGGCCGGGTGGGTGGGGGGTGCTTGCCAGCATGAGGAGAGCCCCAAGGAATGGCTCTGCAGAGGAAAGTTTGGGAGAGCCAACCTCAAACTTTGGTTGGAACCTTTGGGATGCATTGAGGGGATCCTGGGCCAGCAAACAGCATGCTGGATTGTGGGGCTGCCTCGTCCTTCCCTTCTGATATCCTCAGGGCCCCAATCCATGACCTATGTAACCTCTCCCTTCTGGGCAGAGGCCCCTACTCCTAAGGATGGCCCTACATCCCGGCTGCCTTCCCGAAGGTGCCCCTGGTTTCGACGTCTTCCTCACCGCAGCACCTTGGCTCTGTACCCTGGACCCCATGCCCCAGGCATGGGGGACCCTAGCTCCCACCCAGCCCTGAAACCAGAATCCGTCCTCTGCTTAACTCTTGACCCGAAAGCCCCTGACAGTAGGCGACACAGTTTCCTCCCCCAACCCTTGCCCCACCTTAGGCCTCCTCCAAGACTGGCTGGTGCTCTCCTGAGCCAGGGCCCCAGACGTTTGGGGTGGAAGGGCCCCCAACCTGGGAAGGTCCCCACAGCAGGGAGGCAGTGGTGACACCCCAGGGCATGGGATGGGGGATGTTTGCCTAGGTCCTATTCAGACAGTGATAACATAGTCCTTGAAACTCTTGGACACAGAGTTTCTGTACCAGGTACTGGCTAACCTGGGCATGTCCTGGACAACCTGAGGCCTCCCCGCATCTGTCTTCCTCCAAGATCTGGGGGGATGTGGTGGGGAGCTGGGGTGTGGGAAGGGAAGTCTGAGCACACACACAGACATGCACAGGTGTGTTCCCGTGCACACAGACACGTGTGGGTGTTGTTCAAATGGGGGTTCATTAGGCAGTGGGGGGTGTGGGTCTGGGAGGGAGGACATCAGTCCAGGCGGGCAGAGCTCAGGCAGTGGAGACCACAGAACCAGGTTACAGGCCTTCACCGGGAGGCTGGGCACCAGGCACGTCTGGGGCAGATATGAGGGCCCAGTAGCTGGACCCTCTGTAGCTGGCACACCGCGCCCTGTAATAGGGGCACTATTTACGCCGAAATCTGCGTGGTGCGGACCTTTGCACCGCCTGCAAAGCTGCACTAGGTCCTAAAGCCCTGACCTGACTGGTGTGGGATCAGAGAGCTCCGGCAGGAAAGGAAGAAAATGTGGACACGTGTCCACACCCTGGTACCTGGGTACCCACACCGTCACATGTGCACACACGCACGCACACAGACACGCACACGTGCACAAACACACACCCTCGACTCCATGCGGCCTGCCTCTGTGTACAGTGAGGACCCAGAGGCCTTTCTCAGTGTGCATGGCCAGGTGAGCCTCTCCACCCCTCAGCAGCCTGTCTGTGCCCAAAGGGTGGCCATCTCTACTTCCACCCACCCACCTGAGCCAGACCCAGCTCTCCCATCCTCCTGTCTGTCTCTGACTCCCTTCTTGGGTCTCTCACTCCTTCCGTCCTGACATCTGTCTCCTGTGCACCCCTTATCTGTCCGCGCAATAAGGGGTGGGAGATGGGGGTAGGGAGGGGATCGGCTCAGACTGACCCTGCAGCAGCTTCTTGTAGGAGTCAGGGTCCCCCTCACCACACCCTTGTTCCATCCCCAGAGTCTCCACTTGGTGGAGAATCAAAAGCCAGTAGCCATGCCCAAGTCCTAAGTCAGTGGTGTCCCCACGCACACCCGCCCCCAGCTCCAGCTAACTTGGCTCTCTCCCCCACCCGACCTGCCCTGCCAGCAGCCGGATGGCCATCAAGGACCGCATCCGCATGGGCAGCTCCCAGCGACGGACGGGCCCCTCCAAGCAGCACCTGGCACCTCCACCGATGCCCACCTCCCCGAGCAGCGAGCAGGTGGGTGAGGCCACCAGCCCCACCAAGGTACAGAAGAGCTGGAGCTTCAATGACCGCACCCGCTTCCGGGCCTCCCTGAGACTCAAACCCCGCACCTCTGCTGAGGGTGAGCCCCTGGGGGTCTGGGACCCAGGACCTAACTGCATGGGGGGCAGGGTGGGGACACAGTCCGGGCTGGGGGCAGAAAGACGGTTCTAGTCCCAGCTCTATAGCTGATGGACCATCTTTGGGCTCTGGTCTTCTGGTCTGTGAAATGGGTGTTGTGACACCTGCTTTGCTGGCCTCTGGAATCAGATGAGAATTCAGAGGGTGGCACTTGGTAGTGGTTAAGAGTACAGGCTTTGGAGCCCGGCTACCTGGGTTTGAATCCTGGCCTTTGCCACTTATTGGAAAGTTACAGAATCCCACAAACCAGTCTTTGGGGGGGGGGTGCTGACCTATGGGAGTCTGGGCATGGCTAGTGCCCAGGGCCTCTTCTTCCCTGCCCAAGAAGCTGCCTGGCCTTCCCCCACTCCTCCCCCTCCCCCCCCCCCAAATGGAACAAGGATAGTATCCCCTCTCCATGCAGCGTACTGGCCTGGGAAGAAGCATTTCTCTTCCCCGGGGAGAGAATGACTTGCTTTCCAGGGCCTTTCCCCCTTGTCTCTGGGGCTAACTGTCCTGGTGGGACCGTAGGCCTTCCTCCAGGGCTGTGTGTAATTTGCCTCAGGCCAAACCAGATGTGCCCTAAAGCAGCTTCCGCTCACCTGGCCACTGGGCAGATTCTTACTCTGGTCGTAGGGCAGATGGGCACGCAGTAAACCAGGGTTTTCCACCCTGGGTAAGGCAGCTATGGAGGCAGGAGCCTGGTCTGCCTCGTGCCCCCAGGAAGGTTCTGCACCCTTACTGAGCCTCTCTTTATCGGTATCTCTAAGGGTGGCTCGGCAAGTGGTGGTCGGGGTTGGGAGTGGCCCCCTTCTGCTGCCACCACTCGGGCCCCCTGACTTTGCAGAGGGCCCCTCGGAGGAAGTGGCAGAGGAGAAGAGCTACCAGTGTGAGCTCACAGTGGACGATGTCATGCCTGCCGTGAAGACGGTCATCCGCTCTGTCAGGTGAGACTGAGGCCTGAGGTGCCCCCCCCCGCCGGCCCCCCAATCCGTCTGCCACCCATTGCTGCTCCCCGTCTGGGGCCTGCCCTCATGGCCAGGCCTGGCCTAGCTCCCGGGCACACCAGCTGCTGCCCGCCTGGCACCCTTGGCGGTGCTGGCTGGCGGGGGGCCCTGGAGTGTGGGTGGGGTGGGAGGGGTATATGGCTCCCAGCAGGGTTTGCTCATCCCCTTCACGTCTGGACGGCCGGCTGGGTAGGGCAGTAGGCTCGGCTGCCCACCACGGTCCCTCTCCTACCCCCGCGGTGTCCTCTCTGTGTCTCTCTCCTCTCCTCACCCCTTTCTCTCCCCCTAGCTGTGTACCAGCTACCTACTCTCCCTGCGTCTGTCCTGTGTGCTCTTTCCCTCCATCTCTGTGTCTCACTCCATCTTCCTTTTGCTTCTGTGTCTCAAAGTTCCTCTCTCTCTCCTTGGGTGTTTTGACCTCAGCTTGTCGGTCTCCCCCAGGGCTTGCTCTAGAGCAGTGCTTTTTCAAACCACAGGTCCCAACAGTTTGAAATCAACTTAGTGAAATCAACTTAGTGGGTCACGGTCAGCATTTAAAGAAAAAAAGAATAGAAAATAGCAGAGTGCATCCCCTGTAGGAAGGATAAATAATGTTTATGAAACCTACATTGAAGTTGTGTGTGTGTGTGTGTGTGTGTGTGTGTGTGTGTGTGTGTATCCTGGTTTCTGATGTAAAATGTATTTCTTATGGTGGGTCTTGGTTAAACGAGTTTGAATATCCCTGCCCTGCTGACTCTACCGGCTGTCTCCCTGCCTTGACAAGAGTGGGCCAGAGTCCCCCTGAGCCCTTTAGCCATGGCTCAGCCATCATCTAGCCCCCAAGCTTCTTGGCGTGGAGTCCTGGCCTAGACTCTGTCTCTGGCCTGCAGCTCTAGCTCCAGAGACCTCCTTCACCCCCAGGCCTTCCAGACTCACCTCCTCTCTTCTCTGGCTGATGCATCCACCCACAGGCTCTTTCTTTTGTGTTCTTTGTAAAATCAGAGTCAGCTGGGTCCCCCTCTACTCCCCAGAGAGTCTGAGGCCTCTCCCCACCCCCTTTTCATACATGCTATCTCTCCCCCTCCAAGTGAGGCTTCTGGAACACATCGCCTGAGCTGCCACATAGCCTGGGTCAGCTCTCCTTGGCCACCCCACAGAGCAACTCACACCCAGCATACCCCAAACCTGATCCTCCTCCCGTGTCCCCATTTCAGGCAGGGGCACCACCATCCATCCTGTTGCCTAAGCCATGGGCATCATTCTGCACTCAGACTCAGAAGCCTTGATGTCCCTTTTTGTCCTGAATTGCTCTAAAGCTGCCAGCTCCTGGCTCAAGCCCAGCCCCTAGGTCTAGTCTTCCTGCCCAAGACTCTGCCCCCCCAGGGCATTCTCCGCACAGGCTGGCAGAACCATCATGCTAACATAGAGGAAACCACAGGGCCCCTTCCTCAGCACCCCAATTGCTCATTGCCTGATCTCTGCCAGGGATTCAGGGCTCTTCGGAGTACCTCTTCCTCCTACCCACCAGCCTCCTTTGCAAGGCCAATCTCTTTCTCTGTCTTCTGTGCCACCCTACCTCCCTAGGGGGTGGAGGGGGGGGGGAACTGACCCCTTATCTTCACATTCTGTTCCAGCTACTTTGAATGGAATCTCACTCATATGCCTCCATGTCTGTCTGTGTCCAGAAAGCCTCCCTTCATCCTCCTCTTGCCTTGGGGATGGAAAGTATCACTCTCAAGACTTGTCCTCTGACCTCCCCAGCTGAGGTCCCCCTTCTCCTGGTCCCAGACTATGAGAGGTCTCTCCATTCCTTGACACAGCCCTGTCTCCCCATAATTGTGTGTCCTGTCTCCCACCCCAGAGCAGGGCTCCTGAGACCTGAGGTTGGATCTGATGCCCCTTGGGTACCCAGGGTCCAGCACAGTGGCACTAACAAGCATGTGTGGGTGAAAGCAAAAATGTCTTCCCCTAAGTGGTCTTGATCATCAGTGTTCACAGATGCCTGCCCTGTGTCCAGGGCAGTCCCTGGACTGCCCAGGCAGAAACCAGGCCCAGTCCCTGAACTCCCAGGCAGATACAGGCACATTAAAAACCAACCAACCAACCAACCAACCAACCAACCAACCAACCAACCTATGAGGGCTGAGGGTGGAACGTGGTGGGTAGGGAAGGAGGCTGGGAGTCTGACCCAGCAGAAGCTGTTTGCGGTGACCCAAGCAGAAGATCCCCTCATGGTAGGCAAATGGTTAGCAAAGGGATGGAAAGGGGGCTGGGAAGGAATCCCCTCCCGCTGAGACGCCCCTCTCCCGACAGGATCCTGAAATTCCTGGTGGCCAAAAGGAAATTCAAGGAGACGCTGCGACCCTATGACGTGAAGGACGTCATTGAGCAGTACTCGGCCGGGCACCTGGACATGCTGGGCCGGATCAAGAGCCTGCAGGCTCGGTGGGTGCTCCGGCAGTGAGGCCGTGGCCCCAGCCCCCACCCAAGGACTGCTCGTGGGAGCCCCTCCGCTCGCGCCCAAACAGAGCCCCGAGCGCCCCCTAGGGACCGCGGAGGGAGCTGGAGTTTTGGGCCTGGGCAAGGCCTCTGGCTTGCAGCTCGCCACTGAGGCTCCACCCTGCACCTGTTCCAAGCCTGAAGAAGGACCCAGGTGCAGGTCCTCTGTGCGAACCCTACTGACCTGCACTCCTCGGGGGGCGTCTTTAGATGACTGTTTCCTGGTCCTAAAAGAATAGGATGAAAATAATCAGTGATCTCCCATCTCCCAAGGGGATAGGCAGATTGTCCTCAGTGGGACCCACCTCTGGCCTCTGGGACCCTCTGGCACCTCTTCTCTCCACCTAGCATATAGGAAGAATTCTTGCACCAGGACCCTAATCACCTACACCTTTCCCTTCTCCTCTTGTGGCCTGAATTATCACTGCCCATTCATTCACTTGTTTCCTTAAATAATCGTTGGGCTTTTGTTACTTGCCAGATAGTGAGGCTCTGGTGGAAAGCAAAATTCCCAGCCCCCGTGGAGCTCTGATTCTAGTGGAAGGAGAACAGATGATAAATAAGTGAAACTAGACAATGTCAGATGATGGTAAAGGCTCAGGAGAAAACTAAGGTTTAGGGTGTTGGGGATTGTGATTTTAAATAGGTAAGAAGCTGACATTTGAAAAAAAAAAAAAACTGGAGGTGGGACAACCAGCCCTGTGGCTGTTTAAATAAAGAGTTTTCAGAGGTAATAGCAAGAGCAAAGACTTGGGCAGGTGTCTGGGGTATTGTTTCAGGAACAGGAAGGAGCCCAGTGTGTCTGTTCTCTAGCCCGAGAGGAGTAGGCAAGATTAGAAGGCGAATGGCATTTGGACTGTTTAAAGCCCTGTAGGCCACTGCAAACACGTTGGCATTCATCCACGGGGAGATGTAAGCCTTGGAGAGCTCTGAGCAAAGGACTGACAAGATCTGAGTTACATTTTAAAAGGAGCACCCTAAGTGCTGTGCTGAGAATGACCTACAAGGGAGCTAGGGTAGAAGCAGGGCAATCAGTAAGGAGGCTACTTCAGATGTCCAGATGTCCAGAGATGATGGGGACTTGGACCAGGGTGGCAGCAGTGGAGGTGGGGAGAAATATGCCGACTCCAGATATATTTTGAAGGTAGAGCTGACAGGGTTTTCTGATGGGGTATAGGAGAAAAAAAGAGTCAAGGCCTGAAGCCAAGGGTTTTGGCTTGAGCAACGGGAAAAAGTTGCTGTTTGTCGACATGGAGAAGGCAATGACTGCGGCGCGTCTCGCTCGGGAGAGTTGGGGAGTGTTGGGCTATGATGCCCATCGGACATCTAAGTGGAGTATTGCTCTGGCAGCCAGACAGAGGAGTGTGGACTTCCAGGGAGAGGTGTGGGCTGGAGATACAGCTTTGGTACCAACAACGTACAGAGGAATTGCAAATCTGGAACTGAAGACGTCGCTTCGAGTGAATAGAGCAAAGAGGTCCCAGGAGTGAGCCTTGGGGCCTACAATGTTTTGTGGCAGGAAAGGAGGAGGAACCAGCAAAGAAAAGTGAGAAGGAGAAGTCGGTGAGGAAGGAGAACTGGGAGAAGGTGGTGGTTTCGGCCCCAAATGAAGTGGAGGAGGAAGGGTGATCAGATGTGTCCGGATGCTGCTAAAAGGTCAAGTTTAATGAGGCCTCAGAACTGATCATGGAATTTAGCAACATGGAGGTCATTTGGATTTTGACAACAGCAGTTTTGGTGAGATAGTGGGAATGAAAGTGTGACCGGAGTAGGTATAAGAGAGAAAGGGAGGAGAGCAGTTGGAGAAGCGGACAGAGATAACATTTTCAAGAGTCATGCTTGTAAAGGAGAGCAGAAAAATCAGGTGGGACCTGCTCCAGGCTTGTCCACCTTATAACCCACATCCCCGGTTGTGTCTCTCCCTCTTTTACCTGTCCTCCCACCAGGCAGTGGATTTACTTGTCATGTTCGTGTGTGGTGCCTTTGCTCGGCTAGTCTGAAAACACTCAAAGCAGGGGCCCAGGGCCCTCCATCCAGCTGTCTCCATTTGTCAGGGGCAAAATGGTCCCTTCTCCCCATTGCGGGCTGTGTCTCCCCGTTCAGCAGGCAATCTAGAGTTCTCGAGTGAGGGACGGGGCGGGGGAGGGGGGGGCGTGTGACTGGGTGCTTCGACGCCCAGAAGGTTACCTTCTTCCACAGGGTGGACCAGATTGTGGGCCGGGGGCCGGGGGACCGGAAGGCCCGAGAGAAGGGAGACAAGGGGCCCTGTGACACGGAGGCAGTGGATGAGATCAGTATGATGGGACGCGTGGTCAAGGTGGAGAAGCAGGTGAGTATGGGATGGAGTTTCGCTCGTATGGCGGAGCTGGTCGTTGACCAAGAAGCTCCGGAAGGCCGCGAGGTCCAGCACAAGGGGAGGGTGCACTTCTCAGCCGCAATCCAGAGCACCCTCCGGGGAGGCCCCAAGCAGGGCAGACGCGTCCCGGGCCCCACGATCCCCGCCCCACAGAGAAGCCGCGCCTCCTAGGAAGTCCGCCCACTCCTACCTGACGACCCCGATAAACCCACCCTTTCCTGCCAAGCCGCGCTTTCAAGTCGCTAACGTCTCAGATAAACCCGTCTAAATTTCACCTGTTTCCATGTAACCCCGCCTCAGTTGTCTGTCTCTAGCTCCCGGACTATTCCAACCAATCACAACTAAGTTTCCCTCCGGGAATACCGCCCCCCCCCCCCCCCCCCCCGCCTCGCTTCCCTTCTTCGTCCCGCCCGCCGGCCAAGCTCCGCCTTTCCTGTCTCACCTCCCGCGGGAGGAGCCGCGTCTCCCAGAAGCGCCCCTCCCCGGCCAAGCCCCGCGTCCTGGCCCCGCGCTCCGCCCCAAACCCCGCCCCCGCACCCAAGCCCCGCCTCCAACCGCGCCCCGCCCCCAGGTGCAGTCCATCGAGCACAAGCTGGACCTGCTGTTGGGCTTCTACTCGCGCTGCCTGCGCTCTGGCACCTCGGCCAGCCTGGGCACCGTGCAAGTGCCGCTCTTCGACCCCGACATCACCTCCGACTACCATAGCCCTGTGGACCACGAGGACATCTCCGTCTCCGCACAGACGCTCAGCATCTCCCGCTCGGTCAGCACCAACATGGACTGAGGGGCTTCTCAGGGGCGGGGCAGCACACGGCCAGCCCCTGGGCCTGGCGCTCGGACCCGCCCTCTGAGGCCTCCGGACTCCTCTCTTACTTGAACTTGCTCCCTTGTGGGGAGAGAGGCCACACGCAGTATTGAGCTGCCTGAGTGGGCGAGATACCCGCCGTGGGGGTGCCAGCGACCCACCCCACCTCAGGAGCGTGAGATGCCAGGCCGCACCGAGGGCAGCCGCCGCAGCTGCCCCGCGGCCTCCTCCGCACCCCCCCCCCCCCCCCAGTGCCCTGCCCGTTCCATCAAGGCCCGACACAGCCCGCCTGGCAGGGGCACTGTCCCGGGAGTGAGAGTGGGGCGCTGGGGTCCTGGGCCCTGACCCAGCTTCCAGCTATGCAAGGTGAGGTCTCTGGCCCGCCCTTCGGACAGAGCAGGGAAACCCTCCCGCCAAGTCCCCGCCCCACTTGGGGGTGGGCCCAAGGTGCCCATAGGTACCGACTAGCAAAGGACCCTGCCACGAGGCAGTTGGGCACCATATATGCAAACTATGTTAAATATGCAACTTTGGGGACCCCCATGGGGTCCCTCTGCCCCTCCCTCCTTGGGAGATGGGCCTCCAGCAGTAGCTGGTCTCAGGCTGCTTGGCCATGACCCTCATCCCTGTTCTTTGGCTTATCACCCCCTCCTCACCCCGCATGGGGCCTGTTTGTTTCTCCCTTTCCTCCCCAAGGGCAGTGCTTGGGCCTTTCTTCCATTTTGCAGGGACCCTCTCCCAGAGGCTCCTTCTTCCTGCTGGATGTCCACTTCCCTCCTTGGCCCTCCAGACACCTTTGACAGCACAAGTTTCTGTATTTGCCCCCACATCTCTCATGGACAGTGGCCCCATGGTCACACACAGTTTCCCCAGACATGCAGAGAGTCTCTCACACTCACAGTGATGCACACAACCACACACGCTTGGAGACACAAGCACACCGCCCCTCAGCCTCTCTTGGGCCTCTGCCGCTGATGCCAGTGGGCGGGC
Source organism: Neofelis nebulosa (assembly GCF_028018385.1). Lineage (NCBI taxonomy): Eukaryota > Metazoa > Chordata > Mammalia > Carnivora > Felidae > Neofelis > Neofelis nebulosa. Next base: position 190,618,800 of record NC_080783.1, on the reverse strand, counting down.
CTTGCAGGGTGATGTCCACCAAGAGGGAGCCTGCCACTCCATCTGGGTAGGGGAGGGAGCTCTGAAGTGGCCCCAGGCCTCTCCAGGCCTCACCCCAGAGTTTTACCAGCTCCCCTTTCTCAAGATCTACTTCTCACCGGTCCAGGAGCCCTATCTGCTGCTTCTGCTGCTCCCAAGGGCCCTCCTTGGTGTCCGTACAGCACAACTCAGGCCTCGACCTCGGGGGCCTGGACAGCACTAGAAAGACCCCAGGCCCTTCCCCAGCGTGGGTACCAGGCCTGTTTCCACCTAGGCTTGTCCCCTTCCTAGTCTCTCTCGCTCTCTGGGACAATAATGATGCATTTAGCAAGTATTTGTCGGGCACCAGCTGCGTACCTGGCACTCACACGCACTGTTTCCCCTCGTTCCACACCCCGCTCTTCACTTCAGTTGGCAGCCCCCCCATACTGGCATAAGTACCCCCCCCCATCCACTCCAGGCCCCCAGCACCTCTTTGGTACTCCTTATCCTCCTGTCCCTCTTTTGTGAAGCCAATGCAGGTAGCAGGAGGGTGATGGGTAGTGGACCAATGGTGACCCTCTGTGGGGTGCCAGGGAACAGGGGCTCAGCCCAGCTGCCTGCATCTCATGACTGGGGACCTGCATGCACCAGCGCCAGGGCTGGGGCTGGGTCTTCTCAGCCCCATGGTGCCCAGCCTCTGCCCCAACATACCCTCTGCATGTGACCATCATGTCCTGGATGGAGCCTGTCCTGGCTCACCTCACCTGCACTGTCCCCAGACAGCTACCCTCCATCCCCTCAGAGACAGAGCTGTGGAGAGGGGCAGGAGAACGGGATTACCCTCTGACCAAAGGAGACTTGGGATGAAGCCTTCTCTCCTTCCACGATCAAGGTTCCCCCACCAACCCAGTTCTCGGATATGCAAGTACCTCACTTTGTTAACTTATTAACTTATTGGTTTCATTAAAATTTTCAGTAGGAGGTGGTTGCTTTTGGCTGTTCAGTGGCTGTGGGGTGGGGCACCTCGTCTGGGGGTGGGGATGAAGAAATTTGAATTAGTCAGCACCCTTTTGCTTGTAAACAAAAATCTAACCCGTTATAGCTTAAGAAAAAAAAAAAAAGAAAGAAAATGAAACTTATTGGCCCAGATAACTAAACTGTCCAAAGGATAGAATTGTTGTAGGCACAGCTAGATCTAGGTGCTTTAACATGTCAGGGATCTGTCTTCTGTCTCAGCCTCCCTCCCAGGCAGGCTGACCTCTCATGATGACCCCTGGCACTTACAAATTTACTTTCTCTTGGCTTAGGGCCCCAGTGAAAAGTGAGTACCAGCTTCCTAATCGTTTGTGTCAGTCAGGGTCCAATTAGGAAAACAGAAACTACAATTTTTTTTTAAATGTTTGTTTATTTTGAGAGAGACAGAGCCAGATCACAAGCAGGGGGAGGGACAGAGAGAGAGAGCTGTCAGCACAGAGCCCGATGTGAGGCTCAAACTCACAAACCGCTAGATCGTGACCGGAGCCAAAGTTGGATGCTCATCCGACTGAGCCGCCCAGGCGCCCCTACGCTAGGTTTTAACAAAGAGAATTTTCAATAGGGAACAGATTACATAGATATAGGTGGGCTTGAAAGAACAGAAAGAATACTAAGGTAACTGAGAGGAAATTCCTGCAGGAAGCAGCTACCTCTCCTAAGGCTGCAGGAATGGAGGGGAGAGGTTGGGGTTCGCAGAACCTACAGACTTGACTGGGGAGTCCTATCTTGCTCGGGCTCAGAAATCTGAAGGGAGGGTGTTGTCTGGCTAGTTCCAGCACCTTTTAGGGGATACAGTGAAGCTTCCCTGGGAGTGCAGAAAAACAGCTAAGGGCTGGCACCAACTGTTAGGCTATCGCTGTTAAGGTTATTAAGCAAAGGAAGAAAGAAGTCTCCACTCCTCCTGCCTTCCAATCTTTCCCTAATGCCTCTTATTGTCAAGGCCAGCTCACAAAGGTACCGTGGTTTGCAGAGTCCCAGCCCCAGGATCACAGAGCTGAGTGTAGAAGGCTGTGTTTGGAACTCTAAGACAATAGCTTCATAACTGGCACAATCCACCCTTTTGGGCACTTGGCCCCCATACACATCAATCCACATGTACTTGAACATCCATATAACAACAGTAGCTTCCACCTAATAAGATGAAACTACCTTGCAAATGAGGATAATAACCCTCTTCCCCCAAATAGGAAAAGCACAGAGTCTCACCATCCGATAGATGTCTCCATCTCCAGGAGTTAGTCATTGAATCCATACTTGGATGATGTTAATTACTCCTCTAATTAAGTCACAAGCCCACCTACAACTAAACAGTGAACTGTAAAGTTAGCAACCACTTACAGTCTTTATATAAAATAATAGGGGAGAAGAAGGAGAGAGGAAAAAATTAAGTACTTAATATACAATGCACACACCAGACACAGAAGAAGATATGCATGCCTGTGAGGGACCTCCTTTGGGTAACTGGTCACAGTGCCATAGTTGATAGATATTTATTTGTTAATTGGGTAAATGTGTATATATATATATATATATATATATAGTTAATTGAGTAAATGTATATATATATACATTTACTCAATTAACAAATAAATTCTGTTTTATATATATATACATATATAATATACATATATACATATGTACATATATATATATATATATATATATATATATATATGGCTAATTGGGTAAATATGTGTGTGGGTGTGTATATATTTGCCATTCTCTTATATGTAATTGCCCTTAGCCAGGACATCAGCTAGTTGGGGTTCTTTGTGTGGTGGAGTGACCCAAAAAATCATTCCCGAATGGTCTGGATCTTCCATGGGCCTGCGCAGTTTGGGGTGCCAAAGCTCTTTGCTAACTTTTACTATTGTCCGTGGAAGTACCAAGAGGGCCCCTGAAGGATCCCTGGGTTCTAGACGTAGTTCTCATTCTTAGTGGATAGCAATATCCCAATTTCCCTTTGGTGACGAGGACCAGTTAGGCAGGCAGCACAGTAACTCTTTCTTTGCCTGCTGGTTTAGTGGCATGAGAAATCCAAAATGACCAGTTAGAAGTTTCCAATTCCAATGCAATGAAGACGGTTTCTTCCCTTCCTTTGAGAACTAAGACCTCCAGGCTGGTGGAGCCCAACACTGCAGGGACAAGAAGCAAAAATTTTGTGAGTGGGTGCAGTAGGCTGGATAATTGCCACCCAAAGATAACAGATCCTAATCTCTGGAATCTGTAAATGTTACCTTGTAAGGAAAAGGGATCTTTGCAGATGTGATGAAGTTAATGATCTTGCCTCGGGGGAGATAATCCTGGATTATCCGGTGGGCCCTGAATCCAATTGTAAATGTCCTTTTAAGAGAGAAAGGCAGAGGGAAATCTTACACACACAGGAAAGGAGGAGGCAATTAGAGACAGAAGCAGAGACTGGAGTAGTGTGGCCAGAGCAAAGGTATGCCTACAGCGGCCAGAAGTGGGAAAAGTCCAGGAACGATTCTCTCCTAGAGTTCTAGAGGGAGGACAGCTCTCCTTGACACTTTGGTTTCGGCCCTGTGAGGCTGATGGTGAATTTTTGGCCTCCAGAACTGTGAGAGAATAAATTCTGTTGTTTCAAGTCGCCCAATTTGTAGTGACTTGTTACGGCAACTACAAGAAAAAATACTGTAAGTTATTTGGTGTCATAGTGGGAGAAGCTATTCTCACTACCGCCCATTGATGCCTGGAACTGTATATTTGAGCTGCGTTAATGAGGCTAAGTCACTGTCCTCTCCATGATGGGAGGGGCCCAGGGAATCAGCCTGGCACCAGGTGGTTAGATGAACCCCTGCAGAATTGTGGCATGTTGGGTATTCAACATCTGTCTCTCCTGATGGTAGATTGGACAGACAGTAGTGGCATTAAGCAGGTGAGCTTTGGGAGGGGGGGGGTGTGAGTCCATATCGTTGAACCTGTAAATAGTCTCCCTTCTTGCCACCATGACCATGTGGTGCGAGAGCATGTTGAACAAGCCCTGGAGGAGTTGCAGAAAGAGGCCAACTGGTGTCCATGGGATGTGCCATTTTAGCCATCTGATTATCAAGAGCCTTGTCTGTCGTGGATGCTCTTCGGTGAGATTTCACTTGGGATAGAAATATCTTTACACTCTGTGCCCATTGCTGAAAGTCCATCTAAATACCTCATCCCAAGTCCTCCTTGTCACCAATCCTCCAATTCTGTGCTTTCTAAGTCCCTGACCGTGCAGCCAAACCATTAGCCATCACCCCAAACCGGTGTTGACGCAGTACGGAATAGACTGAAGGATGAGTAGGATTTAGCCAGTTTTAGGAACGGGGTGGTGGCGAATGTTCCGGCTAGAGTGTCTAGCATGTAGAAAGGCCCAGAGGCACCAGAGAGCATATGGCACAAAGGAATAGAAAGAAATCCCTGTGGCTGGGCCCAGGGAGCAAAGGAGAGAGTGGTACAAGATGGGGCTTAGGAATTAGAGATCAAGGTCTTCAGGATTCCATAAGTCATTCATTCCAAAGAGATGGGACTTAACCGTGAGGGGATTTGGGAACCAACTAAAGATGTTGACCAGGGATGAAAGCAGGCTAGATTTCCATTTTACAAAGTTTTCTTCCTAGGTTGGAAGAGGGATTTGAGGGAGCAAGTCTGGCTGTTCCCAGTTCGGAGACTGCTGCAGTAATCCGAGCAGGAGATGTTGTTAACCTAGACAAGTCCCATGGCATTTCACTAATTGAGTAAATGTCTATGGAGCACCTGCTGTATGTCAGGTCCTGGCTCAGCACAATACACAAGATGAACCGCTGCGGGAGACCCAGGTCTGGCCCTGAGGTCATCCAGCCCCTGGGGGAAACAGATGCACAGTTGCCCAGTGCACACGCCGCTCTTTATCTTCCGAGTTTGTCTGGCTCAGCAAGGAGTGTTTGCAGGTGGCTATGGGAGTCCCCAAACAGTCATCAAATATGGCCTCGAGAGCAGATACGATTTTAGCTTGGTGTGTCTTTATCTATTGCTATGTAACAACTCACCTTATACCTTAATAGCTTAAAACAACAACCATTTTACCTACTCTTGATTCTGTGGGTCAGCAATTTGAGGGGGGGCGCTCAGCTGAGCAGCTCTGCTGGTCTCACCTGGGATCACTAATGTGGTTGCCATCACCTGGCTTCTTGACGGGGGCGGGATGGTCTAAGATGACCTCACCGACCGGCTGTCAGCACCGTGGTTGGTCCGACAGGATGGATGGCTTGTCTTTGCTCCATGTGGCTTATCATCCTCCGGTAGATTCGACTGGGCTTCATTACATGACCAGAGGGCAAACGTGGAAGCTCGGGCCTCTTTAAAGGCTGTGGCTCAGAAGCCTTACCTAGCGGCTTGGGACTGCCGTGCCGCAGGGGCTCAGCTCATATGGGGTGCTCTGACGCTTGCAATTTTTACACTCTTGCAGATCAAAAAACCCCATGCTACATATTTCCCACTTCAGAGAGCTTATGCGATGTACTTTGAACAGTTCCAGTCGCCGAAACAACTTCTTTGTTTTCCCTCTGAGAAGTTGACGGACACATTTTCCCCTTCCACACCCACCTCTTGCGTGCAACAAGATTGTGAAAGCTGCTATACTGGTGTCTTAGTTTGCTGCCATAACAAATGCTACAGACTGAGTGCCTTTTTTTTTTTTTTAAGCCCCAGAATCTTTTTTTTTTTTTTAGCTCCAGAACATTTGCTACAGCATAGCCTATTTGGAACCCCAGTATAAAAGATAAAATCAATGCATACACACTGAGCGTGTGCCCAGCATTTTGTTGCAACAAAATAAATCGGATCTGTCTTCAGGAGGCTTTCTTTAACAGTTGTAGTAGACAGTATTATTCGTCTGAAAAGTCTTTCGCCTTTCCTTGTTGCCATGGCTACCTTTGGGTGGAGTAAACGTCCCCACCTGTCTTACAATGGCTTTCCTTCAGATTCTGAGACGGAGTGGTGGGCAGAGGTTCACTGGGGAGTGCTCTCAGCAGATTCTTCTGTGGGGATGTCAGGACTGGGCAGAGGGAGAATTTGGTCTGCAAATGCAATTTCAACTGAGGCATCTGCTGACCTTCAGGAGCTCTGGAAACCAGGCAGCCCTTCAGGGTTTTGCCAAATTGAGGAAAGGAGGCAGGTCTTTGTTTCCCTGCTTCAGTCAATCACCTGCCGTGAGCTGCCCCTGGGGGAGGGCATGACTTTGGGTAAGGCAGTTTCCTATGGCCAGGGGCAATTCCCAGTGAGTGATGGTTGTGGGCCAGCAGCTGGAGAATGGGTGCACAGGCCCTAAAGGTACCTGAGCACCTCAGCGTCCACTCCACCACTCCAATGACTTTGGGCTTGGCCATGGGATTTACTTTGGCCATTGGAATGTCAGTGGTGGTGGTGGGGGTGGTGTGGGGAAGGACAGCATGCTTATTCTAAGGTAAGGCCATAAGAGGCAGAATGAATTCTGTCAAACCTCTTGGTGCATCCTTCCTCCACCACGAGAGACTATTGTTCCTTCCTCCTGGGTCCAGAATGAGCGTGAGCAGACCTGAACCAGATTCAAAGTCAGGAGTCCAGCTTGATCCAGCCAATATCAGCTGAATACCATGCAGTTGACATACAGACTCAGGAGTATGGAATCATACTTGATTTTCTAGGCCACTGAGATTTTGGATTTGTTTATTTCACAACATTATCACAGTAAGACCTGACTAATACAGCTAGTAAGGTGGATTTTACAGGAAGCAGTGAGATCAAAGGTTTACCAATGCACGTCACGAAGCAGAACATTCCTTGAAATCTTGCCATTTGCAACTACGTGGATGGAACTAGAGGGTATTATGCTAAGCAAAATTAGAGAAAGACAAATATCATATGACTTCGCTCATATGAGGAATTTAAGATACAAAACAGATGAACATAAGAGAAGGGACACAAAAATAAGATAAAACAAGGAGGGGGACAAAACATAAGAGAGTCTTAAATACAGAGAACAAACAGGTTTGCCGGAGGGGCTGTGGGTAGGGGGATGGGCTAAATGGGGAAGGGGCATTAAGGAAGACACTTGTGTGGGTGAACACTGGGTGTTATACACAGGGGATGAATCACTGGAATCCACTCCTAAAATCATTATTTCACTATATGCTAACCAACTTGGATGTAAATTTAAAAATAAATATGTATATTTTTTAAGAAGCAGAACATTCTTTGTGTGTGTGCAAAAAAGGTGATTTTATTAGAGCATGGGGCCAGGACCCTTGGGCAGAAAGAGCTGCCCAAAACAGAACATTCTTTAAACTCTCTTTACACACCTTTATTTTTGTACCATTTACTTCTGTGGGCATCAAACACTTCCTCCTCTCCTCCCTTCCCCCCTTTCTCCTCCTCCCCCTCCTCCTCCTCCTTCTTCTTCTTCTTCTTCTTCTTCTTCTTCTTCTTCTTCTTCTTCTTCTTCTTCTTCTTCTTCTTCCCCTTCTTCTTCTCCTTCTCCTCCTTCTCCTTCTCTTTCTCCTCCTCCTCCTCCTCCTCCTTTTTCTTCTTCTTCTTCTCCTTCTCCTCCTCCTTCTCCTCCTTCTTCTTCTTCTTCCCCTTCTTCTTCTCCTTCTCCTTCTTCTCCTCCTCCTTCTCCTCCTCCTTCTTCTCCTTCGTCTCCTCCTCCTCCTCCTCCTCCTCCTCCTCCTCCTTCTTCTTCTTCCCCTTCTTCTTCTCCTTCTCCTCCTCCTCCTTCTCTTTCTTCTCCTCCTCCTCCTTCTCCTCCTCCTCCTCCTCCTCCTTTTTCTTCTCCTTCTTCTTCTTCCCCTTCTTCTTCTTCTCCTCCTCCTCCTCCTCCTTCTTCTTCTTCTCCTCCTCCTCCTCCTCCTCCTTCTTCTTCTTCTCCTCCTCCTCCTCCTCCTTCTCCTCCTCCTCCTTCTCCTCTTTCTTCTTCTTCTTCTCCTCCTCCTCCTCCTCCTCCTTCTCCTTCTTCTTCGCTTTCTCTTCTAATTTCCCACATAGACTCTAAAGTGGGTGGGAGACAAGGAGGACTTCTTGGAAGAAAGGGGGAAGATTGCTGGAAAACAGATACCCTGGGAGGAGAATCCTGAGGCCCAAGACCCAGGCTACCCTGCCTGCTCATTTGGGTGGGTTCTGCCCTTACCTCTTGCCTTCCCTCTCACTAGACTCTCCCCTGGCTCCTCTCCTGGACCTAATGACCCATACCCTTCTGCTCTTTCCCCAGGTGTCACTTCAGTTCCTGGGAGGCAAGAAGCACATCTGCTTCTGATATGTAGTCATAACTATCCCTCACATCAGCCAGGGAACACAGGTGATGGATAAATGCTGGTTTGCAGGGGGGGAAGCAGGGCCACCTGGGATTGACCGTCCCCTACCTGGGAAGACTCCCAGTCCCTGTTATATGTCTCCATAGCCACAAGGCGTCAGTAAAGACCTTGACTTGGTGTTGTAGCTCCAGCCTGGAGCCAAGAAGGAGCCTGGACTTTGGGGGCAGGATGCCCTACCATGAAGGCCCATTAGTTAGGACCAACATGTCTGAAGAGAGAGAGGTGTGGCAGAGCTGAGCACATCACCTGTTGAGAAATGGGGACTCTAGGACTTGCCTCAGAGAGTAAGGGGCTCTGCTCTCTGCCCTTCATTCATTTGTTTCACAACTGTTTGTTCATCTCAACCATGTGCCAAACACTCTTTAAGGTGCCAAGGTCATAGCGGCTCTCCCAAGCTCACAAAGTCCCTGATCACATGGAGCAGACAGCAGATTACTGTCTCGACAGAAAATAAGCTAGACAGGGCACCTGGCTGGCTCAGTCGGTATGGCATGTGGCACTTGATCTCAGGGTTGCAAGTTCAAGCCCCACATTTGGCATGGAGCCTACTTTAAAAAAGAAAAGAAAGAAATTAAACAACAAAAGCTGAACAAGATAATTTCAGAGAGTGTTAAGCACTATGAAGACAAGAAACTGGAAATAGGAAAGTGACAGCATTGAGGAGAGGCAATTTTAGGAAGGGTATCAGGGAAGCTCAAGGTGAAACAAGAGCCTTCAGGAAAAGGGCTTCCAAGGCTCCCAGGGCTGGCTGGTCCAACTGCCATATTTTGCAGATGGGGAAACTGAGGCCCAGTAATCCAGGGAGGAGCCTAGAGAGCTGAGCCCAAGTTTCTTGACCCCCAGTTTTTCCCTTGGGTGGTCTTCCTCCTGTCACATCCTTGACCTGGGGAAAGAGTAGATGTAGGGGCTCTCTCAGAATGTTTTGGTTAAACAGGGACCAGAGGAGAGGCACGCCTTCCAAAGCCCTAAGTGTAGAAAACGTGAAACCACACCACAGTGGCAAAGAAATTCCACAGAGTTTTGATTTTCCCATGATACAATTTCAATGCTTTAAAAACTATTTTAAAAATAAAATTCTTTTTCAAATATTGGTATTGATGCCTTTGCCTGTGTGAGGGGCATGGACCTGGAAAAGTCATTTTCCCACTCTGTGAGCCTCAGTTCCCTCCTCTGCAAAATCTGAGCCCAGCTTTCCTGACTCCCAAACCACTGCTCCATCCAGTCCTTGTATGACCTCAGGCATCCCCCTGGCCACGTCTGGCCGGGGCCCCCTCCCTCTGCTTCTGAGCCTGTGCCCACTGTCCATCCCTGCCCTGAATCTGTCTATAAGACCATCTGACATAACCACACTCATTTAAGATTCCCAATGATCCCTAATACAAGTTTGGGCAAGTTATCATCCCCAGTTTGTCAACTAGGAAGCAGGACTTACTCAAGGTCACACAGCCAGTAAATGACAGGGTTTGACCCAAAGTTCCGTTAAGTTTTCTTTGCTCAAGGCTCTCATCCAAGATGGCAAAACCCCCCAAAGTTTTGCTGTTCTGGGAAATAAGCTTCATTTCCCTGAAAATACATTCATGCATGTGGCGATCCTGGCTGTGTCACTTGGTGTGGTGCTGCCACCTCTTGAGCAAAATGGGGTATTGCATTCCATCTCCAGTCCGCACTATCTGGGTCAAACCCTGGGAAAAACCCAACCAAGAAGCCCCAGGCATGGGTCACTTGACCCATAAACACGCTGAGGTCCCAAACATGACCTGACCAAGCCACCTACCTTTGCTGATCCTTTACCCTTCCTCTTTCTTACCTTCTGGTGACCCGCTGACTAATGCCCCGCTATTCCCCTGAAACTGCTTTGGTAAAGTTGGTTTTCTCTTCCTGGTTGCCAAACTCAACAGCCTGTTTTCAGCCCTCATTTGTCTGATATTTCAACAGCATTAGACGCTGCTGACCACATCTCCTTCGGTGGCTTTCATGACATCTCTGGTTCTTCTCCGACCTCCCTGGCTGCTTCTCAGTCTGTTGCTCCCTTCTCTCTCTCTTTTCTTAATGTTTATTTATTTTTGAGAGAGAGAGAGTAGAGGAGGGTCAGAGAGAGAGAGAGAGAGAGACGCACAGAATCCAAAGCAGTCTCCAGGCTCTGAGCTGTCAGCACAGAGCCTGACCCAGGGCTTGAACTCACGAACTGTGGGCGAGGCAATGACCTGAGCCGAAGTCGGACGTTCAACTGACTGAGCCACCCGGGCGCCCCACGTCCCTTCCTTCTCTTTAATGTCTGCGTTCCCCAAGGTTATGTCCTTGGCCACTTTCTTTTATTACTCGGCATGACCATTCCTATGGCGATCGCTGATAAGCTAATAACTCCAAAACATGCTTATTCTCAGCCCAGAGCTCACTACTGAGCACTTGGCCCATGTATCCAGACTTCCTCCAGTTGTCCATGACCCCTGGATGTCCCGATGGGTCCCTTCTGGTCTTATCCTACTCTCTGCTATCCAACCTGCTCTTCCGGCTCCCACCTCGGGCAAGAGCCCATCTCATCCTCTAAGCCACACTCCTGGGAATTGTTTTGGCTCCTCTCTTTCCTATAGCCTCCACTTTAGTAGCCCATTACTAAGACTGCGGTCACCCCCAATATTCATTCCCACTTCCTCTGTAGTAGTAGAACCGCCCCCCCCCTGCAATTCTAGCCACCAAGAATAAAGGCAACATTTCTGACTCTTTTTTGTGGTTCCATGCGGGCAACTTCCAGAAAGTGCCCTTCTCCTTCTCTTTCCTCCTTTTTTCTGGATGGAATGTTGATAGAGCCGCCCGAGCAGCCTTTTGGGACCACGAGGTCTAACCCATGAGTGACGAAGTAATAAGGTGGAGAAGCCTAGATCCTGTGATGCTGTGATAACCACGCCAGTCCTGGACCACTTCCCTGATTTCTTCTGTTCAAGCTGCCGTTATTCTGGCGCTTAAAGCCACGCACCTAATCCTAAATAATCCTAAATCTACAGTTCATTCAGCAAGAGGGTCCATCTACTCCAGACGTCGTGTGCCAGGCTTTTTCAGAGCAAATCTCTCTTAAATCTCATTCCTTCTGTGTTTACGGTCTCTGCCATGTAACCCACCTTGCCACCACGTGTCCCGGGGTGCTCGTCTGTACCTGGATCAGCGTCTCCGGTGCTCCACTGGGCCCCTCTTGAATTTGTGCTACTCAGAGCAGTCAGAGTGATCCTTGCAAAACACAAACCTAGCTCTTTTTCCATCCTGCACAAAGACTGCATGCCCCTACCCCCATTGCTTACAGGATCAAGTTCAAGCTCCCCAGCCTGCCACTCAAGGGCCATCCCTTCTCCGACCCTTGATCTACTCGAGTAGATCACTCGCTCCTCTGGCCGCCGCCCTACACGCTGACACACTGGCATGTTGTCCTTCCCAGTCAAGCCTTATTCATTCATGCCACTTGGTCAGAGGACACACTGTTACCTCCCCTGGCATTTTCTTCTTTCATGTGCTCATGTCCCATTCTACTCGATCCATCCCACCATGTGAGCACCTAGCATGTGTTATAAACTTTGGCAAGTACCATTATTATCCCTAGTTTACACGTAGGAAAACCAGAACTCGGAGAAAGGAAGTGAATTACCCAGGGTGCACATTCACAGTGCAGACATCAACTCTTCCCAGTTCCAGCAATCTCTGTTCATTTATTTCGGGGGGGAGAGAGAGAGAGAGAGAGAAGAGAAAGTGTGAGTGGTGGAGGGGCAGAGAGAGAGAGAGAGGGAGAGAGAGTATCCCAGGTAGGCTCAACGTAGGGCTCGATCCCACGAACCATGAGATCATGACCTGAGTGGAGATAAAGAGCAGGACGCTTAACTGACTGAGCCACCCAGGCGCCCCAACCAGCCATTCTCTGTATATATAGACACCTCTGACACCTTCCCCGCCCCCACCAAATATTCTGGGGCACGGGAGACTTGAGTTCTAATCTCCATTGAGCCACTTATCACTACCACCTGCTGTGGTAGAGACAGCTGGTTGTCCACCCAAATCCACCCCTCCCATTTTCTGTACTGACTGAAAGCACATTCTCTAGTCTTTTTTGCAGCTAAATGGGGTCATGTGAACAAATTCTTGTCAAGAGAATCTGGGCGGAAGTAATGTATGTATCTGGGCCTTAAAACATTGCTTGTACTTTACCTCTTTACTGTCCTCTTCCTGAGAGCTGACCCAGCTTCCACTCCACAAAGACAAACAAAACAAAACAAAAACCAAATCCCAGTAGCCCCTGGGTGGCTCAGTCGGTTAAGCACCGTCTGCCTTCGGCTCAGATCACGATCTCACAGGTCATGAGTTCGAGCCCCGTGTCGGGCTCTGTGCTGACAGCTCAGAGCCTGGAGCCTGCTTCCGATTCTGTGTCTCCCTCTCTCTCTGCCCCTCCCCCTCTTGGTCTCTGTCTCTTTCTCTCTCTCTCAAAAATAAATAAAACATTAAAAAAAAAAAACCCAACCCCTCAAAACAAAAAAGCCAAAGTGGATTTCGAGCAGCCTACCTGGCTCATGAGGTTGGGGTCATCAATAGCAGGGCAAGAAGGAAGCAATCTGGGTCGGAGTGACTGAGTAAAACTAGACAGAAATATTTTCTACTCTTGAAGCCACTTGAAACCTTTTCTGGTTCCCTTTGTACAGCAGCTGGGTTGACACTTAAATATCTCTCAGTATATGTACTAGGCTAAGTACATTAAATTCAATAAGTTACTAGCTGTGTGGTAGTAGGCATATCACTTCCCTTCCATGTGCCTCAGTTTCCCTGCCTCTATGTATCTTGGAATAATAATGTGTGAGCAGACAGCTCACGTGTTTAGGGCACCAGCTGGAAACTTGAAAGGGTTTGATGTGAAGAAGAAGGGGAGGAGAAGGAGGAAGAAGAGGAAGAGAAAAACATTGCGATTTGAGGGCACCTAGGTGGCTCAGTCAGTTAAGCGTCCAACTCTTGATTTCTACTCCGGTCACCATCTCGCGGTTCCCGGGTTCGAGCCCCATGTCAGGCTCTGCGCTGACAGTGTGGAGCCTGCTTGGGATTCCGTCTCCCTCTCTCTCTGCCCCTCCCCCACCCACGATCTCTCCCTCTCCCTCTCTCTCTCTCTCTCTCCCTCTCGAACATAAATAAATAAACATTAAAAAAAACGTTGCTATTTAGACTAGTTATGGAAAACTGAAGAACTTTTTGGGATTTCTATACCCGTTTTGCAGTTTAGTATTATCTTATTTTGAATCACCTAGAGAGGAACAGGCAAACTTATCCAAACTACATGAAGGAGAGGTGATTGCCCAAACAGAATTTGAGGAAAACTTTTTTTTTTTTTTTGGGGGGGGGAGGATGACTGGATTCTAGAAGGCATCAACGACAAATGTCTCCTTCTGCCTCTGGGTCTCCCTCTGCAGGCTGAAGAGGCCCATCCTTCCACCGTTTACGTGGGACATTGTTTGAAGTCACCATCCCCACTCTGGCCTCCTGTCTGGACACTGTTAACCAGTTGCTGCTTCTTACTCAGCACCTACTGTACTAATGTTAGAAACACCATCACTTATTGGGGACTTACCGTGGGCCAGGCACTGTGCTGGTCACACACACACACACACACACGTCAGCCTTGCTCATTTGATCTGACCAGTTGGGTGTGTGTGTATTGATACATATTTTAGACTGGAAAGAAAAACAAAACCAGAGGCTCAGAGTGGTAAGGTGGCTTTGCCCGATGTCGTATATGTAGCTGGAGGCCAGAATTTTAATCCGGGTCCGTATGACACCAAGACCCGGGCTTGTTTCTCAGCCCCTGTGGCCAGACTGTTGACCTTGCTCTCCGCATACAGAACTCGGGGCAGAAGCACAACGGGGCCGGTGTCTCCTGTTGTCTCTGAGGAGGGCCAGAGCATTCCTGTCCTGAATTTAAACCCAGAAGCTATTGGGGGGGGGGGGGGAGGGAGGGGGAATGGAGAGATTTTTTTTTTGACACGAATGACACGAACGTTAAATGCCCCGAAAGGCAAAAGATACCATAAACAAAGTCAGACGACCAGCCACAGATGGGGGAGAGAATATTTGCAACATTTACCAGAGACAAAGGTTTACTATTTGTAATATATAATGAACTCTTATACCGCAATGACAAAAGGACAAACGGCCCGGTAGGAACACGGGCAAGACTATGCACAAGAAATTCTTAGGACAAGAAAAACAAATAAACAACATCTTTCTTGATAATCAAAGAAACAGAAATTAAACAACCTTTTTTAAAAAAGAAATTTAGGGGGCGCCTGGGTGGCTCGGTCGGTTAAGCATCCGACTTCGGCTCAGGTCATGATCTCACGGTCCATGGGTTCGAGCCCCGCGTCGGGCTCTGTGCTGACAGCTCAGAGCCTGGAGCCTGTTTCAGATTCTGTGTCTCCCTCTCTCTGTGACCCTCCCCCGTTCATGCTCTGTCTCTCTCTGTCTCAAAAATAAATAAACGTTAAAAAAAAATTTAAAAAAAAAAAGAAATTTAGGGAGGTAACAATTAAAGACATTGCTAACATCCAGTGTGGTCCAGGGTCTGAGCCAGCGGGCGCTCTGACACAGCGCTGGCAGGAAGGTGAATGGGAACAGCTAGTTCGAGAACCATTTGGCAGTGACTCTCACGGTTTTATTTGCTCATATCTTCTGACCCAGTAAGTCCCCTTCTAGGAGTGCATTATACAGAGATGTTTCCACGAGGGTGCAAAGGTAAATACACAAGGATGCTCCTTGTAGCATTGTTTAGTAACAGCGAAATTCAGGAAGCAAGTTCAGTTTCCATCGACAAGAGACCGGTTTAAGCAGATTATGCACGATGCCGTCATTAAAAAGAGTGAGGGAGAGCCGTGTTTACTGACAAGGGGAGATTCCCAGACTACATTAAGTGAAAGAAAGAAATCCGATCATATACAACCGTATAATCCTAGGCATGTAAAAAAGAGATGCGTATTGTGTACGTGTGTATAACACAGGTAACATAATGTACACATCGCATGTGCGCGTGTGGAAAAACCCGGAGGGTCTTGGAATTTTCACTTTATAACTTCGAAATTGTTTGAAATGATTTTGCCTCAAGCGTATATTACTTTTGACTAAACACAGTGTGTTTGTTTTAAGAGCAAATAATACTTGACTCATGTTCTCTGCCAGACCACAGCAGGGGCTGGGTAACGGGGGGGGGGGGGGGGGGGGGGGCTTGCTGCCAGGATGTGCCAATTGACCGGAAGTGCCGACTTTATGGCACCGCCCACCGCAGGAACTTTTCACGAGGAAGCGGCAAAGGTGCAAGTCCTCCTGGAGCGCACCCCCTGATGAGCTGTACGCGACTCTCTGTCCCGTCCCTGCCGCACCCCTGCTCCCTGGGGGAGATCCGGACTTGATGCTGATTGATGTTCAACAGCCCTCATCCTGCTGATGAGAACAGCCTCTTCCCTAGAGTCCTGTGTATTGTTGAGTAGGTTGCTTGACCTCTCTGAGCCTCAGCTGCCTGGAAGGAGGCCAATAGGCTGGGATGAGGCCCGTAAAGACAACCGCCTCTGGGAGCTGTTGTGGGAGGGGGGGACATGCACATCAAGCCTGCGGCAACCACGTGCAGGGGAAGCATTGCATTTCCCGCCTCCCTCAGTCTAGCCTCCCTGCCTTCTAGCACCTGTGAGGCAGGAGGGGTGGGGAATGTGGAATGTGGTCCTCCAGGTACTGAGTTTAGAGCACTCACTTCTTTTTTAAGTCTGTTTATTTTTTGAGAGAGGGAGGGTGGGGGTGGGGGGGGGGAGAGAATCTCAAACAGGATCCACACCGTCAGCACAGAGCCCTATGCCAGGTCTGAACTCACGAACTCACGCGAGATCATGACCTAAGCCAAAATCAAGAGTTGGACACTTAACCGACTGAGCCACCTGGGTGCCTTGAGTTTAGAGCACTCAAATAATGCGCCTCATTTCAGGCCAAGGAAACAGCACAGGCGAGGTGTAGAGGCATCAGGAGCCCGAGGAGACTACAGTGGAGGGTGGAGGGGGCCTGGAAGCTGGTTGGGAGGGTGGAGGGGGCCTGGAAGCTCCCCGTCCCTGTGGAGACGCTCCCTGACATCCGAGCAGCTCACAAGGGCAGGGACTTGACATCACCTTCGTTCATCCTCACAAGAACCCTGTGGGATCTCCATCTGGCCCATGAGAAACACTGAATTCAGAGTAGCTTCATTTCCTCTGTCTGCCCTGGCACACGTTGGACCTTGGGCTTTTTACCTGGGTGTCCTCCCCGGGTTGACCCACCCCTACCCGTTTATCACCATCAGCTCCCAGGACTTCCCAGACCCTGCGCTGCTTGGCAAAACCTGCCTGGAACCCTCCCGCATGTGACTCTATCTTGCGCGCTCCGGGCTGGCCTGCATCTCAAGTGCCAGGGTGCACGGATCCCTCTCCAGATCAGCCGCCTGGGGTCGAATGCGTGGCTGTTCACCCCCAACTCACCCCAACCAAGCAGCGCTGCACCATTTGCAATGTGCTCACAGAAACCTAGTCTCAACTGAATCCCTGCATGCACACCAAAGGGACTATGCTCCCCACTGTACAGAAACTGGGGCCCAAAGAGCCTCAGTGACTCCTGTACCCCACGGCCACAAAGTGGCAGAACCAGGTCTGGGACGCTGCTCTTGTTCCGCTGAGTCTCAGGTCCTTGGCCAGCCCCAGCCTGGGGGAGGGGGAGGGCCCTGGAGTACCAAAGTGGGCATGCCCACGCCAGCACTTAGCGGGATGTGACCTGGAAGAACAATCCTGAACTCATTCTGAGCAATTCTGGGATCACTCTGAGCCCCAATCCCCTGACTTCTGAAATGGGGGTAAAGGTACCTAGCAGTGTTATTCGCAGGGTTGAGTGGAGGTTAAAGGAGAGGCTGGAAAAGAGAGAGCACCTACTGGGTGCCGTTAGGTCCATCATGCCTGCACACAGGAGGCAGTCAACAAATTGGGACTCAGTGATCCTGACCCAGCACGGCCAGCAGCGGGGTGGCGTAAGAGTGAGGCAAGGATGGATTAGGAATTCAAGAGGATTACTTTGCAATCAGCTGAACCGAACGGCCTAAGCTGCCTGGGAAACACTGGGATCAGACTGTTCATTTAATTTATTCATCAATGACTGTCGAACACTTAGCTGAGCTGGCACAGTGATGATGAGGATGGGGACAGCGGCTCTCAATTATTTCTGCCATGTCCCAGGTACTTCATGCGGTCTCATCACATCAACCCTGTAAGGTTGCTATTCTGTGCAAAGATTTTTTTTTTTTTTTGCCTCTCACAGGGCAGGTACTAATCAGGCCTGGGATGAAGGAGAGGCAAATGAGACACCCAGAGCACAAATTTAAGGAGGCTCTTGCTGTCATAGCTCTTACGACATTGGCCTCACCGTGTCCCCACCTGCGCTTGTGGTGGACTCTGTGACGTGCTGCCCAGACCCCCTTCCATGAATTGTCCTGGCTACTGGGGCCGCCGGCCCTGCAGACAGCCGTCCCCTGCCAGCTCCCAGAGGCACTGCTCAGCAGCAAAGAGCTGCCTTGCCCAAGGTCAGCTGCCACCGGAGCTCCCCATGGGGCTGGCCAAGGCTCTGATTGGGTCTGCTCTGTAGCTTTCTCTGCTCACATCTGCTCCGGCCCTTCCCTTCCACAGCTGCTGACCTTTAGGGCTCTCCCTAATAAGCTCCTTGCAAGCTAAACTGCATCAGACTCTGCTTCCTGGGGGCCCCAACCTGCAACAGTGGTCCTGCTGGAGTAACCCCTCACTAGCTGGTTAAAACACAGCCTTTCGAAAGACTAGTATAAGGGTACCCCCGAAAGCCCAGGCTCGGGGATGCTAAGCTACACACTACACAGTTCTAAACACCTTATGTGAATTGATTTAATTCATTTCCACTGCAGTCCTGCGAGGAGGAACTATTAGCGTTTCCATTTTATAGATGGGTCCAAGAGAAGTCCTGAAAAAAAAAAAAAAAAACTACTTTGTGATGAAATCCAATCATCGTTGAAAAGATGAGTCACAATAATGGACTTCGGCCCCAGGGAGACTTTTCATCTGAAAAGAAAGGAAAAAAAAAAAAAAAAAAAGATGGGAACCTGTCTCATCTGGGCCACAACTCAGTTCCCAACCTTGAGGGAGCCTGACTCCCAACCCCAAAGACCCAGGCCGGGTATGAGAGTAAAATCCACAAGCCCAAGGGCAACAGGTCAGTCACTTTAGGAAGTAACCCCAGAGAAGAGGTGAAAGATATACACTGGATCCACAGGAAGGTGGTGATCACCACCAAAGACTCAGAAGGCAAGGTGACTTATTGAGGTTAGGCAGCTAGTAAGAGTCGCTTCTGGAACTGGATCCCGAGGCCGTCAGAATACCAGCCTCTATGTGCTGGCAAGGACACTCCATCCTCCAAAGAATCCTCCAAAGGGTATCAGGGATTTGGAGATCCAGGTGATGGACTGCCCCAGACTTACCTTCTATTCTGTCCACCTGTTTGTTGTCCAATTTGTCAGCAGCCCTGCTGGGAAGGATGGGGGCTGGAAACAGCTGAGCAGCTAGACTCCTTCTACACCTCCCTCCACCCTGCCTTACCTCTACAAAGAGGCAGGTGTTGGGTTTTCATTGTAATCCCTTCCATATGGAGAGCACTTTGGTGTTTTACCAGCTGCTTGTTAACCCATCCCTGAATTTGCTCATTTCTTGTGAGGCTTATTGCCTTATGAAATAGCAGGGCCAGTATATTAGCCCCATTTTACTAGTGGGAAAACTGAGGCTCATAGAGAAGGGAATCATGATAGTGTCCAGGAGAGTGCCAGACCCTCCCATCCCAATCCAGCCTCCTGATTTTGTTTTTGTTTTAAGAGAGGGAGAGCGCACAAGTGAACGAGGGGCAGAGAGAGAGAGAGTGCGTGCGTGCCAAAGAGAGAGAAACGGGGCTCACCCAAAGAGGGGCTCACGTTTACCCGAAGTGGGGCTCGAACTCACCTGATGTGGAACTTGAACTCAAGAATGGTGAGATCAAGACCTGGGCCAAAGTCAGATGCTTAACAATTGAGCCACCCAGGTGCCCCCAGCCTCCTGTTTGTTTTTGTTTTTGTTTTTATCTCTAGGTCTTGGGCAGAGCTGGGGCAAACACAGGCCATTCTGAGCCCAGAGCTCAGGGCAGTCCCTTTCCAGAAGCCTATCTGTCCTTCCCATCCTGTCCCAGAAAGCCCCATTATCTTAGGGGAGACCTTTATTCACTTGCCTAAGACTTCCTGTCATCCACTCCATGCCTTCTGGTGGCTCCAGAGCCCATGGTGACACGGTATACCCTGAGTGAACTCACAGCTGGAGAGAAGAGTCATGTTAACAAACAAGTTCCTCATTAGAGCAAAGCCCTACCAGTGTTCCTCTCCAAAGTCTCTGGAATTCATTCTCTCTTCTCCAGCCCCACTGCCCTGTCCTAGCTGGTCCTCGGCATCTCTGACCTCCTCCCTGCCTTCAGAGCTTCTGTCCTGGCCTTTCACCCACCCCCACGAAACACCTAGGGATCTTTCCAGAGAGCCAATAGCAGAGGGTGGCCAGGAGCTCACAATGGTGATCAGGACTGAGGAACAACCCTGCCGGGCCTGGGAAAGCTCTCACATCTCTCCTCTGTAGAGTGGGGACTGTGCCTACTTCACAAAGTGGCTGGAAAGACCTTTGTTGTCCCTTCTAGAGACCCCATGCCCTAGTGCGTGCCCTGTACTTGTATGCTTCCTGCCTTTGAACAGGCTTTTCACTTACACGCCACCTTCTCCAGCTCCTAAAGATCATCCTTCAAGCCTCTGTTTACATCAAATGTTGCTGCCTCCCTGAAGCCTGAACTGACACACCTCCAAGCAGCTGAAACCACTCCTTCCTCTTGAATGGATGGTGTCTTGGCCAAGGAAGAGAGCCAGGATTCAAAGCGAGAACTGTCTGAATTGTCAGGTCCCACCCAGCTTCCCTCTGGCCTCTGTGCAGCCTGAGCAAACAGGTGAGGGCAGCACCACCAAGCCCTCCCACCCCTTCTCTGGGCTGAGAAGTCCAACCTAGGTGCCTGTGGGTTACTCCACCGCCAGGCAGCCTCTGCCTTCCAGATTATGATGTAACAGTTGCACAACTCACAGATATTTTTGAAAGAAACTGTCAATTTCCTCTCCTGGGCACTGCCAGGGGCTGTGGCCTCCATCCCACCCAGAGTCCCCAACAGCCTCAGGACTCTAGAACCCAAATATAGTGCAGGGTTGTTGAAGTGATAAAGAAACGAAAACGCAAGACTGTAAAGTGACCCAGTTTTATTTTGGTTTTGGAGGCCAGGGGGGGCACTGCCCCACTGTGCAGGGATCAGGGCTGTACAATCTTCTCCTCCCCAAGGCGGGGGCCCAGGCAGCAGGGTGGAGGCCCTGTGGATTGGCGGCTCCAGGGACCCAGTGACCGCAGTAGGTTGCACAAGGAGAGAAGGGGTATCAGGCAAGCAGCCTGGAATGGCTCAGATTGGGGGGGTGGGGTAGAGGAGAATCCGAGAGGGCAGAGAATCCAAGAACCGGGAGTCCGAAAGGGGGTCCGGTCCCCTTCACTTTACCGCCGAGGCTCCGGGACAGAGAGGGGGGAGCTCAACTGTCATCCTGCAGGAGGCAGGGCCTGGAGTGAGGCCAGGCGTCCCAGCCCGGCGTCAGGCTCTGTGCACTAACCCGCTGCCTCCACCCTCACGGAGGGTGCGTGCGGGGCCCAGGCGCAGGGTGCGGACTCCGGCGGGCCGTCAGATCCCCTTCTCCTCTCGGGCGCGCCAGGCAGGCGCCCGACCGCATTCAGCAGCTCACCGAGCCGGCGGGTGGCGCCGACCCCAAGTCCGAGAAGCAGTCGAACTCGCTCTGGCCCAGGAAGAGCTCGGGCAGCTCGCGCACGCGGTGCAGCCCGAGCTCCAGCTCCAGCGACGTCAGCGCTTCCTCGTCGATGAGTTCGGCGTCCATGCAGCCCAGGGCGTGCGCGGGCGGCGGTGGGGCCGGGGCGCCGGGCGCCGGCTGCAGGCACTGGGGCCCTCCCGGGACGCCGGGGGGCGCGGTCGCGCGGCCCGGGTACAGCGTCGCCACCGGCTGCAAGTGCGCGCTGCCGGCGGCCGGCGGTGGCACGGCCGGAAAGGGCTGGAAGGCAGGCGGCGGCCCGAAGGGCCCGTACGCCAGGGCCCCGGGTGGGGGCGGCGGCGGCGGGCCCAGCGGAGTCCCCCGCGGCCGCAAGCCGCTGTCCAGGCCCGGGCCCGCGTACGGCTGCAGCGTCCGGAGCGCGTGGGGGCCGTGGGAGGGCGCGCCGGGCGGCGGCCTCTGCACCAGGCGGTAGCCCTCGGCGAGCATCAGGTGGTCGGCCATGACGGCGGGCCGGATGCCTGCAGGGGCGGGGGGCGGATGGTCAGCGCGGGCGTCCCTCGGTCCCGGCCAGCTCTTCCTCCGCGGCGAGGGATCCGCGTCCCGTGCCCTCACCGCAGCCCAGCCAGGCCAAGGAAAACGGCACTCGACCCGTGCTACTGCCCAGCCCAGGGCGCACCGAACTCAGAGGTCCCGCGCGCCCCGTGGTCTCAGTTCTCGGCAGCTAGAACACCGCACACCCACGGGTTCGGGCTCTGAGACCTCCGCGCCGCGCCCCCAGAGTCAGTATCATCTTATACCAGAGGCGGAGCTTCCCCGCCCCCAGGCGCTCATTGGCTGAATGGGACGCTCTGGGCCGGCCTGCCCCCTCCTCCAGGTTTCAGCCCCGCCTCTCCCGGAGCTCCGCCCTTTGGGCCAGAGGCTGTGCCTTCAGGCTTAGAGAGCTGTCTTGGGGAGGGGTGTTTTGCACTTTTCAAGGGGTTTGGGCTGACTGTCTCCTGCTCAGCCTGGCACTGGCTGGGGCCAAGCTCGAATTGACCGGAAGGTGGATTGAGAAGGGCCAAAGGTTTGGGTCCCCAGAGCTGTCGGATCACAAGCTCAACTTCTTAATTTTCCAGATGGAAACCGAAGCTCAGCGGTGGAAAGGATTTCCTGGGAATACACACCAAAATCTTAACAGAATCGAGACATGGCTTTGTGATTGCCATCTCTACACAGGACACATGCACTTTAGCGGTGCAGGGTCCCCCAGAAAGTTAACTGCTTGTCCCCATGACCCCAGGGGAGCCAGAGGCTCCCTCACAGGCTCCCACTTACTTGTCGGTGGAAGCATGTACTGGGTTGTTATTAAAGTAATTTATAGGCACGTCTCCTGAGGGACTTGTATCCTCAGCATTTGGCCCAGAGCCTGGCTCAGAACAGGCTTTTAGTAAAGGTTGGGTGAAAGAACAAATGATCAAATGAATTGAAACTCATTCACCTGAGCTTCAGTTTCTTCATCTGCAAAATGGGAGCAATGGCAGCACTGACCCTACTGAGTTGTCGTGAGGGTTAAATAAAGTAGGGCATGTATAGTGCCTGGCACATAGTAGTTGCTCAAAAATGTACCTCAAATGAATGAAAGGCTGGATTTAGTTCTGTCCCTAGAGATCTTCAGAGTCGGGGATCTTGCACCTTCCCCTGATAGACTGGTAACAACTGGGATGTTTAGAGTGCTTTACATTCTACAAGCATCTTTTTTTTTTTTTTTAATTTATTTTGAGAGAGAGAGAGAGGAAGCAGGAGGGGCAGAGAGACAGGAGAGTGAGAATCTCAAGCAGACTCCACACTGTGAGTGCAGAGCCCAACGCAGGGCTTGATCATGACAGTTTGTGAGATCACGACTGAGCTGATATCAAGAGTTGGACGCTTTACTGACTGAGCCACCCAGGCGCCCCCCGACAATCATCTTAATGGGGGCAGGGCATGGATTAGCAGCCCCATTTTGCAGATAAGGAGACTGAGGCACACAGAGAAGTGGGCATCCTGGGGTCCTGCACAACCAGAGCTAGCATGTGAATGCCTGTGTCCTTAAAGCAGCTGGAGTCTCTCCAGGTGGCCAGGAGAGAGCCACCTGAACCTTGCCCTTCACTTCTTTGCCAGTCTGCCCCTCCCTTCTTTGGCTCTTCTTCCCTGGTAGTGTCCTTGGGACTTCCTGGAACTTGGGTTTATCCAGCTGATGCAGAGGGGAGAACCTCAGAAGCCCAAGTTTTAGTCATATCCCCACCACTGGCAAGCAGTGTGACAGCTGGGTGTTATGAGGGGGTTGTCCCTTGAGTCCCAGGGCCTCGGTTTTCTGCTCAGTGAAAGGGAGATTCTAATCCCTGCCTGGTCACCCTGAGAGCTTGTGGCAAGGTCACTAGTGACGACGGGTGTGATCACGTTTTATGCCAAGTATAAAAGTGGCACAGTGGAGTTGATTCTCCTGAAACTCTCCAATTAATGCTTCACATAGAAATTCCTAAGGCTGGCTGCACCTGGGACTCACCTGGACGTGTGTATCAAGTGGGGGAAGGTGGGAGGGCTTTTGAAAAATACTAAACCTCTGCCCCCACCTAAACCTCCCGACTCAGACTCTGTGAGGGTATTTTTGAGTCACAAGAATTTGTGTTTTCAAAGAGCAATCCTGTCATTCTGGCATAGTTGATCCAAGGAGGCTAACATTTGGGAGCCATTGTGCCACTAAACAGTTTTCTCAAACAAACAAATAAATAACATGTGTGTGTGTGAATAATGTTAAAAAGCCCTTTAATGTAGTCAACAAATATTTATTGGGCACCCACTCTGTGCCAGACATTGATCGCCTATTGGTATTGAAGCTTTGGGGATCAAGTAATTCTTTTTATTTTTTTATTTTCTGGATTTATTTTTGAGAGAGAGACAGCGTGAGCAGGACAGGGGTAGAGAGAGAGGGAGACACAGAATCCGAAGCAGGCTCCAGGCTGTGAGCTGTCAGCACAGAGCCCGACGCGGGGCTCGAACTCACGGACCGCGAGATCATGACCTGAGCCTACGTCGGATGCTTAACAGACTGAGCCACCTGGTGCCCCTCAAGTAATTCTTTGAGCATCTAACGAAAGCTACAGACATCATGGCCACAAATTGATGTGTATGAATGTGCAGGCTAGCAGATCTCTGAGGGCATCCATGAGGTCATCGGGGGTTCGTGGAGTTTGGTTACTTGGGGACATGTAGGAAAGTGTAAATAAGGAAAATAATCATCCAGATGTTAGAAAGTGGGGGAAAAATGGGAAAAAGAAAGAAAAATAGAGCTGAGAAGAGACTGGGGTACAGGGGCAGCTTGTAGTATTGAACAGGACAGTGATGGTAGGTCTCACTGTGACATTTGGGCAAAGACCTGTGGGATCTGGGACAAGAGCCATACCAACAGAGGGGACAAATGCAATGTGCCAGGGACAGAGGCATTACTGCCACCCAGGACCTGTCCCAGACCAGAATCAGTTTCTGAATCAGAAACTGGGCTGGGGCTCAGACAGCGGCATTTTCATAAGCCCTGTGGGTGGTTCTGAGCCCCTATGTTAGGGTAAAGCCTCATGGTAGGAGTGAGTGACAGTCAGGAGGGCGTGTGGCTGCAGCAGAGGGAGCTTGGGGTTGGAGGAGGTCAGAGGGAGGAGGGAGGAAGATGACATGGGGCTTGTAAGGGCTTTGTTAGGTCTCATAAGGACTTTGCAGATGAGTAACATGATCTAACTTGGCCTGAGAAGCACTGCTCTCGGTGGATCTCATTTGTTCCCGGCATTTCCGTGAACTGCTTCCTCGCTCTGCCTCGGACTGCCCAGGCACCTTCATTTCTCGGGGCTCCTGCTAATCCTGCTGCCTGGAATTCTCTTCCCCGAGACACCCACATGAGTCACTCCTTTGCTGTTTTTGGATCTCCATCTAAGAGTCAGCCCCTCATGTGCCTGGGTGGCTCACTCGGTCTGTTAAGTGACCGACTCTTGATTTCGGCTAAGGTCATGATCTCGTGGTTCGTGAGATGGAGCCCCACGTCAGCACGAAGCCTGCTTGGGATCCTCTCTCTCCCTGTCTCTGCCCCTCTGCCCTCAAAATAAACATTTTTAAAGATTTTAAAATAAAAATAAAGATCGGCCCCTCATAGAGA
This sequence comes from Neofelis nebulosa, assembly GCF_028018385.1. Classification (NCBI taxonomy): domain Eukaryota; kingdom Metazoa; phylum Chordata; class Mammalia; order Carnivora; family Felidae; genus Neofelis; species Neofelis nebulosa. The sequence goes on along the minus strand of NC_080783.1, from coordinate 190,593,377 downwards.
CCTTCCCAGGTCACCCTCCGTCCCTCTCTATCCCCTCACCCTGTTCTGCTTTGCTGCTCAGTGCCTCCTACCACTTGGCTTTATGCCAAAGAATGCCTCCCCGCAAGCAGGTCAGCTCCCCGAGAGCCCTTGATTCGCTTGTTCTGCACAGTACTTCTGAGGCCCCAGAGCAGTACTTAGAAAAGACTTAAATATTTGTTGAGTGATGAGGCAGAGCGGACGTTATTGTCCTTCTTGACAAAGAAGGAAACTGAGGCCCAGAAAACCACTCAGGAGGTTGGCTGAGGTCACAAGGGGTGTGTGTGTGTGGGGGGGGGGGCGGGGAGCTGGCGTTGGAAGCAAGAAACCTGGTTAATTGTGGTGGTTCCCCCAGATGTCCAGAATTTTTTGGTACACCTCCTTAAATTTCCCTCTCCTTGAATGTGGGCTGGACGCAGTGACTCACTTCTAACAAAAAGAGTATAGCAGAATTGATGGTGTCGTTTCCAAGATTAGATCATGAAAGATAGTGTGGGTTTCTCCTTGCTCTCTTGAATCACTTGCTCTGGGGACATTAGCTGACACGTCATGGGAACGTTAGCTGACATCCAGCAGCCCTATGGAGAGGCCCACCTGGCAGGGAACAGAGAGGCTTTCTGTCAACGGCCCCTGAGGAACCAAGGCCTTTGGCCAACAGCCGTGTGTGTGGACTCTCTCAGAAGCGGACCCCCAGTGCAAGTCAAGCTTTTAGATGTCCACAGCTCCACCTGACATCTTAGTTTGCGAGATGAGAGACCTTGAGAGACCTTGAGCCGGAATGAGCTAGCCAAGCCATTCTTGGATTCCTGAACCACAGGAACTGAGATAATAAATGTCTGTTTTATTTTTTAAAAAAAGTTTTTAAACATCTATTTATTATTAAGAGACAGAGAGAGACAGAGCATGAGCATGGGAGGGGCAGAAAGAGAAGGACACACAGAATCCGAAGCAGGTTCCAGGCGCTGAGCTGTCAGCACAGATCCTGATGCGAGGCTCGAGCTCACAAACCGGGAGGTCATGACCTGAGCCGAAGTCGGACGCTTAACCCACTGAGCCACCCAGGCGCCCCAATGTTTGTTGTCTTAAACTACCCAATTTGGGGGGTAATTTTGTGCCACAGCAATAGATAATTAATACATGAATATATCAACCATCCCTGGTCCATCCCCCACATGGGCCTTACTTTGCTCTACTTTTTTTTTCCCCTAAGCATTTATCATGTTTTAACACATTAAATAATTCACGTATTTATCATGTTTAATTGTTTATCTCCCTACCACCAGAATGTCAGCTCTGCACGGCAGGGAACATTGTCTGTTTCATTTATTGATTTATCTCTGGTATACCTAGAACAGCACCTGGCACATACTATATATTTATTTTTCATTAAAAATGAGATATTATCAATACAAGACAATTCTTATTTTGGAAAAAAATAGAATGGAAAAAGAATTCATGGATGTGAGAATTAGTAAAATAGGGATGTAGGTGCTCAATAAGTATCAGAATGTTGAATGACAGAACGGCTGACTTTGTGCGAGGGCGGCAATATGCCCCGCCCCATTCAGACACATTCCTGGCCAATGAGATGTGAGCAGAAGAGGTTGGGCGGGGCTTCCTGGAAAACTCTTTCAAACCCATGAATTATGCAGAAGAGGTGAATCCACAGAGACAGGATGAGGATTGGGGGTTACCAGGAGCTGGAAGGAAGGGAGAATGGGAACAACTGCTTAATGAGTCCTTTTGGGGCTGGTGGCTCAGTCAGTTAAGCGTCCAACTTGGGCTCAGGTCATGATCTCACGGTTGGTGTGTTTGAGCCCTCCCATGCCCCCAGCCTGCTTCCGATTCTGTGTTTTCCTCTCTCTCAGCCCCTCCCTCACTCATGCTCTGTCTCTCACAAATAAAAAACAAAAACCAAAAAGTTAAGGATTCCTTTTGGGGTGATAAAAATATTTCGGAATTATATAGTTGGTGATTACACAACATGGCGACTCCATTAAATGCCACTGATTTGTTCACTTTAAAATGGTTTGTTTTATGTGATATGAATTTCATCTCAAAAAAAAAAAAAAACAAAAAACACCACAGGTGGATTCAGCCATCACTCACTTTATGGGCTTTGCCTTTCCTCCCTTCCTTCCAGGGATGAGGATGTGAGGCCTAGAGGGGCAGCAGCCATCTTTTCAGCATGAGGGCAGAGGAAGAAGAGGAGGAAGAAGAGAAGAGCTAACACTTATAGAGTGCTTAATGTGTGCCAGATACTGTTCCAAGCTCTTTACATATATTAATTCACTTAATAATTACAACAATCCTATAAGGAAGGCACTATTCCCATTTTATAGATGAAAAAACTGGTACAAAGAAGAAAAATGATGCTAAAGATAGCAGAGAGGAATCTAGGAGAGGCCTGAGACCCCCCCGTGCCATGGAGCCTCTGTAGCCAGCCCTGGAAGACCTACTTTGGCCTTCTTACTATTTGAAGAAAAAAAGAAATTAGTCACGTCATTGTAGTTACGTTTCTGTCCATGCATCCTGAGGTTCAAAGCCAGGTGTGTCTGACTTTAGTGTGTAAGTGCACCTCACCACTGTGCTCCCCTCATCTGCAAATCAGTTATCAAGTGCTTTTTGGTACCTGAGATCCCACAGGATGGTGGTCCTCTTGTGGGTAGAGATGGGGTCTCTCTCCTCTCAGGAGCCCCATTGCCTGACACAGGGCCTGGTCTGTACCGGAGTGTGGTGTGAGGTTGGGATTAGCTGCCTGGATCCAGGAAAGGAGGGTGGAGTGCAGGAGGGAGACATTCCCCAGCATAACACAGACGTCAAAGATGCAGTGAGCCCTGGGGATGTGGGGGTGAAGGGTGGGTGGGGGAGACGTCATGGAGGAGGGAGTCTTCCGGGATAGGCAGGATCTGGACAAATGAAGATGGCAGGGAAATGAGCCTTCTCAAGAAAAGCATAGCTTTTGAATGAAAGCAGCAAGGCATGAATGTACAGGATGAAGTTCAGGAAGTATCAGGTAGCTGGGTGGGGCCAGAATAATGGTCATTTGTGTCTGGGAAGGAGATCAGGCTTGGACGGTGAAGGCCCTTGAAAGTCAGTGCTCCTAACACTGAAAATCATTGTGAAGAGTTTTCTTCATCTTCTCTCAACACCTCAAGAAGGAGAAAGGGCAGGCGGTATTTCACCCATTTTACAGAAAGGAATTAAGAAAGAGAGAGGTGAATCCATTTGGGTGATGTTGGATTGCTAGCAAGTGCAAGGGCAGGACTTGAACCTGGGTCTTCTAATTTCACATCCTACACTGGCCTGCTCAAGCAAGCGATGGTCAGTGACTCCTTGGGTAGGAAAGAGCCATGGAAGGCTTCTGAGCAGGAGAATGCTGATCCTCTTACTGGAACTTTCTCTCCTGCCAATGGGAAGGACAGGATGAATTTGAGGCAAACTGTTGGGGCATAGCAACAGACTCGTTCATTTGTTCATTCATTCATGCGTTCATGCATGCATTCAACAAATACTTTTTGAGCCTCTATTGTGTGCCAGGCACTTCCTGACATCGTGGAGCTTATAATTGAGTGACAAGAGACATGAGAACCAAGTGAAAAAAACCAAACAATTACAAACTGCCAAGCGCTAAGAAGGAAACAAGCAGGCAGGGTGATTTGAACTCATTTCAGAAAGAGAGATCAGGGCTGCTGGCCTCTTGGACAGGTGACATTAAATTGAAATTGATAGAGAGGAGGAGCCAACCCTGCCAAGGACAGAGGAAAGAAGTTCTGGGCAAAGGAGCACCACATGCAAAGGCTCAGGTGGAAAAAAGCTGGTGGGTTTGAGGAACTGAATGAAGGCGCTTAGGCTGGAGGGTGGTGAGCCAAGGGTCGGTGGTCAGACAAGCAGGCAAGGGTCAGGTCGTGCGGACACTGTGGAGCTGAGGCAAGGGGTTACATGTGTTTCAAGTGGGATAGGAAGCCACTGGAGCCAGGAGGCTCCCCTTGGTGCCCCCATCAGGACCAAACCCTGTGAGCCCGAGGAAGAGGGAGATTAGGGAGGGATGGGGGGAGGTGCTCAACCACGTATAGTGGAGTCATATTTAATAAGGGTGGGGAGTTGGGGCCCCTGAGTGTCTCAGTTGGTTAAGCATCCAACTTCAGCTCAGGTCATGATCTCACGGTTCGTGGGTTCGAGCCCCGCATTGGGTTCTGTGCTGACGGCTTGGAGCCTGGAGCCTGCTTTGGACTCTGTGTCTCCCTCTCTCTCTGCCCCTCCCCTGATCACACTCTGTCTCTGTCTCTCAAAAATGAATAAGCGTTAAAAATAAATAAATTAAATTTAAAAAAATAAGGGTGGGGCGTTAACTTTTTAAAATCAGCATGTAAGGCAAAAGTCACATGTGGTCCTTAAAAATCCCCCATGGAATTTATTACATTTAAATTTTTGCATGTTCAATCTGTATAGCCATACGTATGTTTGTAGTGCTACAGTAATGTATAGTATATGAAAAATCATATGCTATATAAAAAGCTCAAAATAAAGATATTATTTAATATTACTCTTGGGGCGCCTGGGTGGCTCAGTTGGTTGAGCGTCCGACTTCGGCTCAGGTCATGATCTCCCGGTTTGTGAGTTCGAGCCCTGCATCGGGCTCTGTGCTGACAGCTCAGAGCCTGGAGCCTGCTTTGGATTCCGTGTCTCCCTCTCTCTCTGCCCCTCCCCCAATCATGCGCACACCCTCTCTCAAAAATAAATAAATGTGTAAAAAAATTTTTTTAAATACTACTCTTCAACACATAAAAGAGAGAGATAAAGGCAGGAGTCAGCTAGTGCCCATGTATGTTTACATAAGGCTCCCCATAACGGATGCTGTTGGTGCCCCCCCAATCCCCTTTCCCATCTGTCTCACCGCCTCCCAGCTGCCCTGATGTCTGCCATCATAGCTGCCTCCTTCTCTTGCAAATTGCCCTCAGCCAAATGGAAGCCTCCTCTTCCCCCACCCCAGCCCCTGCCTGTCCTGGGGACAGACTGGTGAGGGGCACAAAAGACTAGTCCCCTCGCCTCAATGTGAGATTGACCTGTGGGGCTCCAGAGCTTGCTATGGCCCAGGCTGGGCCTGTATCTTTCTATCCCTTCCCCTCTTTCTCTTCCTCGCTCCTCTCTCCCCAGAGCTGTGCTTCTAGGGAATTCGACCTAAGACTTTCTCATCTATTAGGTGTTAAAGGTTGACGTTCATTCGTTGTCTTATGTACTCCTCACAATAACTCAGGGGGATCTGCCTAGCTCATGGCGACACTCCTGTGAGAAGTATCCTCTCCTCACTTACCCATGGGAATCCCCAGTAATGCTCTGTGATGCCACATTTCCCGGACGTTTCTCCCTGTGCCAGAGACCACAGTGGTGGACCTTAGCCCGAGCGGGGCTGGATTCTTTCTCCCAGGAGTCTGGAATTGGGCCTGAAAGACAGAAGCCAGACGGAGTGACTCTAGGACGATCACACACAAACCTATGTGTAAACTGTGGGGACAGCCAGCTTTTGCCACAGGTAGCAGGTGAGTGGAGAAAGCCCATCTGCAGAGGGAGAAAGACAAAGCCAGCATGGAGGGAAAAGAGACAAGAGGGGAGATGGAGAGGGAGTCCTGTCTGAATTCCTGATGGCTTTGCAGGCATCGTGCCAGGCTCACGTGGCCCTCGGCTCTGGAGTTCCAGGAGCGCCCTGGTCTCCTCCTGACACAGACCTGAAGTTGCTTAAGCTAGTTAAAAAAACAGTGTTGACCAAGATGAGGAGTTTTATCCCCAGTTTACAGGTGTTGAGAAAGGTGTCAGGAAGGGCACATCACCAGCTGATGGGAACAGAGCCAGAAACTGATGCAGCTAAGATTCACAGCAGGGTCTGGCTCGGTCCAAGGTCAGGCTCATCCCACTGCTGGCCCTGCCTCCCCAGTGTTCACGCCTGCCCATGGGGGACAGGGCTCTGGGCCCGTGAATGCAGCATCTCTGAACACCCCAACTCTGGACCGGCGGAAATTGCGTCCTTGGACTCAGGAACTCCTGAGCTGACCCAGAACATGAGAAAGGAAAGTCTGTGTAACTGGGACCCCCAAGACCCCACACATCTGGGGGAAGGGGGGGTTGGCCTGAACTGCATTTCTTCACCAGCATTGCCCATCCCTTTAAAAATCAGGCTGATAAATGAGTTAACGCTGAGCCCAAACCAGGCATGATTAGTCATTTCCTTCTCCACGCTTCTGCTACTGCATCCTGTGTGAGTCATTTCCATATCCCTATACCTCACATAGTGCCTACCACAAAATAGGCATAGAGGCACCTTTGCTGAACGAATGGCATTTTCTCTTGCACTGTTGGATGTTGTGTCCACTCAGTCCCCTTGGCGATACTTAAGGAGGCCTGAGGGTAGGGCCACATTTTATTCTTTGGTGTGGGAAGGGCCAGGTTAGTGCAGGGCAAAAATATGGGCTCTGCAGACACTCAGGAGTCCATGACTTGAATTCTGCTTGGCTCTGCTTCTCTGGGTCTTCAAATCTTGTACAAGTTATTCCATCTCTCGGAACCTCAGTTTCCCCATCTGTAAAATGAGAGTGATAAGAATAACTATCTGATCGTGTCATCAGGAGGGTTAAATGAGATAATATACCTAACATTTATGTCACTGGCCTGACACAAAGTAGGAGCTCGGTAGTATTAATTTTCTCCACTCTGGTATTTCCCACGGTGCCTGGCATACGGCAGACATTCAGTAGGGCTAGGTCACCTTTAGGCCATCCAGGACCTTCCAGCCCTGGTCAAACTGCCAGCATACTGCAAGTGCATGAATGGGCCTGAGAGATACCATTAGCAGAAGAAGAGTATCAGCTGAGCCCAGCCAAGTGTAGCAAAAGAGAACCAGGAGCTGATAAATGGTTGCTGTTTTAAGCCCTGTGTTTTGAGGTAGTTGTTACACAGCAAAAGCTGACTGAGACAAACAGTGAAGTTATAGGAAGGGCTGGGATGGAGCAGGTCTTTGGGACCAAATGGAACCAGAACTTCCTCTCTGTGTCTCTTGTCTTTGATTTTTTTCTGAACATCATCTTTTTTTCTCTTTCACAGCACACTGGTTTTCTTCATGGTGTAGAAAACATGGCTGAGTTTTATACCTTGCACTTTTAGCTACTGGAGAAAAGACTGAATCCCTTCTGGCAAAAGACTCCTTGGATCAGTTTGTGTCAAGCACCCTCTGGGACCATCACCTGGTGATGGGGGGGGGGCGGAGAATAGGATCACAAAACACACCCTTGGTGATGCATGCTGAGCACAAGACGTGCCAAGCCCTGTTCTGAGATTAACGTGTGTTTACTGACTTTATCCTCATAACACAACAATCCTATTGGAACTGTGACATCAATCTCTGCTTTGAAGTGAGGAAACTGAGGCACAGAGAGCTGAAGTAACTTGTCCAAGATCATACAGCCAGAAAGAGGTGGAGCCAGGAATCACAGCAAGACTGTCTTGACTCCAGAGCAACCAACTGCACTACTCTGCCTCTCCTATTGAGCTCCTGGGGGATCCCATGTATAGCAGGGTAGGCAGGGTGGAGACCCTCCTAGGAAGCAAGTGGAGTACTTAGCTCAGAGAAGAGAAGCATCTAGGGTTCCTTAATCACATGCTTTCACATCACTAAATGGCTGTCAAGAGATAGGGAGAGTGGAAGGTTCTGAAAACGAGCCTAGGACCAGTGAGTAGACATCACCAGGGAGTAGGTTTCAGTTCAATTGAAGGAGCTTCTTCAGAGTCATGGTGTCTGAGGATGGGAGGGTAGCCCCTAGAAACATGAGAGCCTTGTTGCCAGAGGTTGGAGGAGCCTCTTGCCAGGGTTGTGAGAATTCCTGCAGCCCATCTCCAAAGGTACAGTTCATGCAGATGAGTGGAAGATCCTCAGTGGGTAGGTGACTGGAGTCGATCAGTGGGTCCCAGGTCTTTGGATCAGTAAACCATCCCCTTCCAAATTTTAGGAACTGATGTAAGGGGACTTTTTTTTTCCCCCACCAAGCTAAGACATATAAAATAGCCTAACGAGTTGGCCCAACAAACCAAAAGCAACTACCAGCCGTTTCTCTACTGCGCGAGAGGAAGGCCATTTTAACACCGAAATATCCGAATGGCAATAATCTCAGAATAAGCCATTTGCTTTCTCTTAAGGAAGAGCACTTGATAAAGGTACATGAACATAAAAAAAAAAAAAGGATATATTAAAAACCAGTTGAAGGTAGAAAAATTAGGGCACAACCCTTTGTCCTACATGCGGATATGAGTATGATACGAGCTCGTCCATTCGGGGATCTGGAATTTCTGGGACTTGAAAAAGTGCCACTTACTGTTAAGAATCCCGTTTTAAGGAAATGGAAGCCATACTCTTCCAGCTGTTTTATTTATTTTACAGACTGTGGGGAGTTAAGAAAAAAAAAAAACACCAAAAAACAGCTTCTGGGTTCTCCAGCCACATTTTCTTGAACATTATGCCACCCTTCTGGACCTGCTGTCTGGTGTGTGGGGGGAGGGGAGCCCAAGAAGGGGCTGCCCGAGGAGAGGGTCCTCCTTGCCCCCCCTCCCCACCCCCGGGGCCTCCCACCCTGCCGCCTTCCCCACCCATCTATGCTGTTCAAGCACCTGACCAGCCAACCCTCACCAGAGGGGGCCAGTTCCAACTGCCACAGAGACGTGTGGCTGGTCTTTATGAACCACTAGACCAGACATCCTGCAAAACCCCTTTCCAGTCTAATTACATTCCAATGACTAGTTCTCAGAGTCTCAGAGAACCCCCCTGTGACAGCCTTGGCTAGGCTGATTTTCGTCACAAAAAGAAGCATGTGAATGAAGACGGATTGTTATTATTAATAACAGTAACAGTAGCTGACATTTGGTGAGCCTTTCCTCTGGCGGGCGGTGGGCGGTGTTCGTGCATCACCTCGCTGAATTCTTACAATAACCCTGCAGAGAAGGAGACAGAGGTTAATGCTCGAGGTCACCCGGCAAGCAGCTGGCCAAACTAGCGTCTGAAGGTGTGCTAGGGTTTCGCTATTGACGACTGTGCCCTGTTCTTTATTTCCTTCTAAAACGCGGAGAGAGAGGGGGGTAGGTTGGGGCATGGAGAAACCGGGCCCATAGCTTCCCATATCTCCTTTAAGATCTGCTGTTTCCCAGCAGATGGGGACTGCTGTGTGATCATCTCCAGTTACTGTGGGTGTGACCTGCCTTCTAGACTCTGATGCATACATTCCCCAGGGGTGGAGGAGTCCTGTGCTCCTTCGATGCCCAGCCTGGTGCTGTCCTGGCTGGGGACTATGGGATGGGGGTGCCCCTGGGGGCCTGGCTCAGACTTAGGGGGCAGGATCGGGTCAGCCACAAAGGAGTAGTGCGGGGTTTCCTCTAGGTGGGCCGGCTGGCTCTTGCTGGGCTGGAAGCCAGCCTGAAAAGGAATTTCCCAGGCGTGTCTTAATTCTGTCTTTATGGGAGAGGGAGCAGAGCATTGGAGGACGGGCTCTGCTCTTCAGTTGCTCAGAAACCAGATGCTCAAGGGGGAAAGCGGGGATTTGGGACGCCTTCCTTCCCTGGGGAGGAAGCAACACTTTCTCATAAAGTATCAGGGTCTGGTTTTTCCCTCCTGGGAAGAGACCCCACCCCACCCCCAGAGCTGATCGGTACCCAGAGGAGAGTCTCGGCTTAGCCGGGTGACCACCAGCTCTTTAACCAGTGCTGTGTAATAGAACGTGAGTCACACATGAAATTGTACATGTTCTAGTAGTCGCTTAAAAAAAAAAAAATGAAACCAGTGAAATGAATTTTAATAGCATATTTTATTTAACCCGGTATATCCAATATTATATCACTGCATCATATAATCAATATAAAGATTAATGAGCTATTTCCCCTTTTCATATTAAATCTTTGAAATCTGGCATGTATTTTACATTTACAGCATAATTTGGAGTAGCCACATATCCAGTGCTCAGTAGCCACAGGTGGCGAGCAGCTACCATATCGGACAGAGCGGCTTTACCCCGCGGGTTCTGGAAGCTTTACACCACGGATTCTAGGAAGACCAGAAAGGCCGCAGAATTTCTGCCTCGTAAGATTGTCTTTGGAAGGACTTCAAGGTCGTCTGGTCTGGTCCATCACACGCAGGGAAAAAACTTTCCTTATGGAGACCCACTGCCCCCCTGCTGTCAGTGAAGCTGATGCTGTGTCTGTGCCGAAGTCTCAGATAACTGCTCTATCCCAGCAACCCCCTGCCGGTGGAGATGGGCTGCTGATGCCACCATTAAGGTGTAACACAGGACGGACAGGTGAGGCAGGAAGACACTGGAAGGAGAAAGGATGTGCCCTCCCCCAGTAGACCTCCTCTTCTCTGCCACCTTCTCCCTTTCTGGAAGGAACATCACCGTCTGGGCACAGAGTGGGCAGGAGTTCCTTTGATGAATCCCTAAACCTGACTCAGGCCCAACCCCCTCCCTTCTGATCCTCCTCCCTTCTCTTTATTGCTGTCTACAATGAGCTAGATCCTGTGCTTGGTTGCGGATAAAAGACTGGCCAGAATTCCTGGGGGAAGGGAGCAATTAACTCTGCCTGGGGCAACCGGGGCAGGCTTCCTTGCTGGACTGAGAGGAGCAGGGGAACTGTGGGTGTTGGGGGTGGAGGAGGGAGGGTAGGGGGCAGGAAATGAAGGGAGAGGGCATCCAAGCAGAAGGTGACAGAGAGAAAGAGAGAGGGGAAATGTGAAGGAGTAGGACTCCTAATTTCCCAGAGCTGAAGGTTTTCTCCTCCTCCAACTCTGGGGTCTCAGTAGCCACCATGGCTTCCCGTGAAAGAAGGAAGATTCCATTTTTTTTTTTATATGTCTGCCCTACCTGAGGTCCTAAGAAGACCAACACCTGATGGGTACTCAGTGAACAGAGGGGAAAGAGGCAAGCAGACAAAGAGGACATCAGGGTGAGGTCAAGCCAGCTGGGCAAGGGGGACACGGGGACCGGGAGAGGGGCAGGAAGGTGAGCGTGCAACTTGTCCGCTCATCTTCAGAATCTCAGTCGCTACCCCAGTAGTTGGAGGTGGTATTGCCCCCATTCGACAGGTAAGGAAAACGAGGCTCAGAGAAGTCCCATAAGGGGTTAAGGCTGACTTCAAAGGCCAATCTTTCTAGGTTCTTCCTGGCATGTCCTCACCTGGCTACTGCCAAGAACCCAGCAGTGACCAAGTTCTTGGCAGGCACCCCTGCCTTTGGAGAGGACTGCTTCACTGGGAGTTCCTGATCAAATGGAGGGTTCCTGGAAAGGCCTCCTGTAACAGGCACTCGCTACCCTACTGGACTTGGGGATCACCCAGGCAGCCCCCCTCCACCGCCCCCAGGTAAGGATGGGAGCTAAGGTGGCTGGCTCAGGGTCATACAGTGAGGGGGTAGGAGAGGTGGGATTGACCACTCCTGCCCCTGGGCACTGACTCATGGCAGCCGGTGTGGGAAAGCCACTGCCAGTCTTACAGCCTTGGGTTTCCCAGTCAGGCAATGGGTAGGATGGTCTGGCATATCTGCCTGGGCCTAGAGCCAGGGGACTGGGAAAAAGCTGAGCACAGCACATCACCAACGTGCCTCGCCCTGTTCCAGTGCCAACAGTTCACATGGGGCATCCCTGCCCGTGGGCAGGAGCCTCTCCGGTTCTCAGAGGGACCAGGCCAGGCTCTGACGTGGCTCAAATCCCCAGCACCCAGCACAGGCAGGGCGACCATCTGCCCGATTTGGCCAAGACTACCTCCATCTTAGAAGTCCTGCATCCTGGGAACCCCTTGGTCCCGGCCAAACTGGGACAGTTGGTCACCCCAGCCCTGGCACCAAATGCAAGTTCACAGCACTCAAAAATGTTCTGCGTGAATACAATCAATGAACAAATGAGCAACAGTGCTGGGAAGGAGGCTGAATGGTGACTGCTGTCCCCATTTTACAGATGAGGAACTGAGGCCCAGAGAGTTTCAACTTTCAGGTGGCTCATCTCTATCTCATGCCTTTTCACCTGCACCAAATGTCCTTCAAACTGTCCCCTGAGTATTTTCAGTTGGTCACTGGGGTGGGAGGCAGCTGGGGCAAAGAAAAGGCATTTGGTAAATTATGCCCTCCTAAGCTTGAGGCTGGAAAAAACGCTGAGAAGAGGGGAGGGGGAGGAGGGGGAGGCTACCAATTGAACTGCACAACCTTCCAGGGCCTCAATGCCCATGCTGGGCTCGGCCGCCTCAAACCTCCTTCCAGCCACCTCAGCTCTGTGGCCTTGAGCGACTGACCGGCCTATTCCCTCAGCTTCAGTTTCCTCATCTGTAAAGTGGGAATAAAATACAGACCCTCGGCTCCTGAGGTTTTCGTTGCAAGGATTAAATGAGATACTACACAGAAAGCACTCAGCACAGGGCCCGGCATAGATACGGTAAGCGCTCAGGAAATGTCAGCTGTTACTATGTTTCTTATTCGGTGTTGCAGGCACAAACGGCGTGTTCCCTGTGTGGTGGCGCCGCGGGAGCGGCTCTGGAGGACCGAAGTCTGTCTGACACTCTTGTGCCTGCGTGTGTGACCCCCGCAAATCCCATCGCCTCTCTGTGCCTCAGTCACCACGTCCGTGAAATGGGGGTTCACCCGCCTTCAGGGTTGCCGCGGGCACTACGTGAGCGCGTGTGTATTTGGGATGGGTCCAGCACAGAGCGGGGACTTGGCGATGAGCCATGCCTTTCTTCCCCCCCCCCCCCCCCCCCACACCCCCCGACCTTAACCCTGCGAACGATCCTGTGGAGCTCATATTGTTATTATTGTCATTTTTGTTTAGGGAACAAACGAACGGAGGAGTGGAGGGAGAGGGCGCGCGGATGAATGAATGAATGAATGAATGGTTGGCGCGTGGGCACCTCCCCGCGCGCTCGGCCCCCTCGGCTTCCTGCAGGGAAGGGGGCTGCGGGCCCCGCGCTCTCGCCGCCGGCGGCGGGGGGCGGGGGTGGTTAATGGGCGCGGGGCGCTGGCAGGTGGCAGATGAAAGGGGCCGCGAGCGCCGCCCAGAAATTAGCCTCGGGGCGAGCGGCGGGGCGGGCTTATCGGCCGCCGCGGCCTCCCGGGCGGGCTGGCTCGCGACGCCGCCGTCCCGCCCCCGCCCCGGGCGGAGGGCCGGGCTGTTCCCACGCTCGGCCGGGGCCGGGGGCGTTCTCGGGCCGGCTTGGCCGCGCGGGCCTCGGCCGCGGAGGCCGGGCTGTAATTAGGGTAATTGCGCGGCTCCCCGCGGGCGGCAGCTCCGGACCCCGCTGTGCCGCGCTGGCCGGAGGTGGGGCGGGGGGAGGGCAGGGGCCGGGGGCGCCCCCACCCGCGGCGGGGCCCGGTCCTGCCGCCGTGAGTCAGCGCACCTGCTCTCCCAGCCGAGGAGGAAGGGGCTCCTGCCGGGGCTCTGCGGGAGGAGAGAGCTAGCCTTGAGGGATGGTTGGCCAGGCCTTTCGTTCCTGCTCAACGAGCGGGTGGTGTCCCGAGCGGATGAGAACTTCTGGGGCCGGCCCCGAGAAGGTGCTTAAAGCTTCACACGGTATCGTGATCCGCCCGTCAGTTTCACAGGTGGGCGCTCGGAGGCCCCGAGGGCTAAGCGACTGTGCCCGAGCTTCCACAGCCAGGACATCCGTGCTTCAGAGTGGAGGAAAGTGAAAACCCCCCCGCGCAGCAAATGTTGGTTTGGTGTTACTCCAACCCTAAAGCCCATCCTGATCCTTTGATCTTTGGCCACCCTACTCATAACCCCGGATTCTTACCACTGATACAAGCCACGTGGAATCCTTCTGGAAAAGGCACGTTAAAAAGAAATAATCCAATTTCAAGCTCTACTCTGTAATCCTAAACCCAGCCCAAACCTTAACCCTGCCCCACACGTAACTCCCAAATTAATCTTGACCTTGGCCCCCTCCCCTGCCACTGTTCCCACCCTCCCACCTCCAGGTACCCTCCTTCTTGAAGGTCTGCTTAAGGTCTCCTAAGGCTTGTTTCAAAGCCTCTGGACCTTTGTACATGCTGTGACCTCTGGCTGGGACATCCTTTATTCGGGGCCACTTGGTTTCACCTTTTAAAATTAATGGTAAACCCTTTGAGTTCCACTCTCCACCTGTGCCACCTTGTTCCCTGGCCAGGCACTCCATAGACTCTGAGCTCTTAGAGGATAGGGTTCAAGTCTGCTGGAAGTAATTGGGAGTAGAAACAATTAATTGTGAATGAGTGAGTGAATGAATGAGAGAATGAATGAATGGATAAGCAAATGAAGAGCTATTCTGAACCTAAATCCTTAACTCTCTCCCTAGCCCTGGATCCCTTCCCGAGTAGGGAACAATTGAAAGATCAAGGGAATGTCCCTCACTCTCCAAATGCCTTGAGATGATTAATTCTGTGTGTGTGTGTGCACATGTGTGCTTATGCATTTGAGCCCAAGACTTTGAATCAGACAAGCCTGGGGTCTACTCCAGCCATAGTGGTGTTTCCCAGCTGAGTGACCTGGGCAAGCGACTTCATGTCTCTGGGTCTCCATTTGCTGATCTAAAATATAGAAACCATAATAAAACCTATCGTGGAGAATTGTCCCTGCCCCCCACCCCCTAGCCCTTTGCCAGCGGCAGGGTCAGTGTTTGGTGCGACAGGAACCCAGTCTTTCTTGAGGCCAAGGAACACTAAGGAGGGTAGAAGGCAGGGCCACAAGGAAGGGAGACAGCCCCCTTGGGTGGGGAGGGAGGCTTCACAGAGGATGTGAGAATCAGTCAGTTTGCTGCTGGGCAAGTCCTGGCAGAGGCAGCTGCATGTTCAAAGACACCAAGCTGGGAACAAAGGTTGCTCTATTATTGCTGGAGGACAAAGTGGGAGGTGGGGGGTGGTGGCAGAAATTGGGGCTGGTGAGGGTGGTAGTGTCTGGATCAGGAAAAGCTTTGAGGGGCCTTTGGCTGTTGAACTATATCTCAGAGGCAATAGGGAGCCATTGCAGATGTGAGCAGGGAGGGATGTCAGATCTGGGCTTTAGAAAGATCACACTGATCAGTAGTGTGGACAGCATGGAGGTGGTCATGGCAGGAAGCAGGGAGGCACTGAGTGCCTACTGTGTGCTGGGCGATATTCTAAATGCTTATTGGTTTTAACTCACTTAATTCCCCCAACACCCATACACAGAAGGTGCCTCGGAATCTTCTAGAAATGCCATCTGGACACTAAAGTCTCCCATGTTTCCATCTTTAGCCTGCACCTCCCCTCTGTTGGACCTATATGCCTAACAGCACACAGGCTTCTCTGCTGCACCTCTAACTGGAATCCTCGCCATCAGGTGTCTGAAAACCGTCTTCCCAAACCTGCTCCTCTCAGCCTTCCCCATCTTGGTAAAATGACAATTTCATCCTTGAAGTTGCTCAGGCTAAATAAAAACTTAGGAGTCTTCCTTGCCTACCCTCTCCCCACCTTTTCCCTCAGTCCTTATATCCAATCCATCTGGGGATCTGGTTGGTTCTGACTTCAGCCCACGTCCTCAGTCTGATTACTTCCCTGCTGCAGCCAGTTGGGCTGAGCCCCGATTCTTAACCTGGATTACCGCAGTGGCCCCATTTCTGACTGGCCTCCCTGCCTCCGCCCCTTGCCCTGGCCTCTCCAGTCAATTCTTCACACAGCAGCCAGTGTGACCTTAAAATACAAAGTCAGATCGGATTCCTTCTCTGCTCGGATCTGACCCCATCTCCCTAACATCAAAGTCAAGGTCGATGCAACAGCATCTAGATCCCTCCATAATCTAGCCCCTCTTTCCCCAGCTTCTTATCAGACTTCTGTACTAGACCACTGTTAATCTACTCTAGCCACACTGACTTCTTTGCCATCCTCCAACACTCCACGTGCCCATCAGCCTCAGAATTCCTACCCTTGCTTGCTCCTTCAAGTTTCTGCTCAAATGTGACCTTCTTAGTGGGACCTATTGTGGGACATTAGCCACCATATATTTTTTTTAAGTCTATTTATCTTGAGAGAGAAAGAGAGCACAAGTGGTGGAGGGAAAGAGAGAGAGGGAGAGAGAGAAAATCCCAAGCAGGTTCCATGCTGTCAGTGCAGAGCCCAATGCAGGGCTCAAACTCATAAACTGTGAGATAGATCATGACCTGAGCTGAGTATTTCCTTCCTTTTTTTTTTTTTTTTAATGTTTATTTATTTTTGAGAGAGAGAGAGTGCACTCAGGGAAAGGGCAGAGAGAGAGAGAGGGAGACACAATCTGAAGCAGGCTCCAGGGTCCGAGCCCGACGCGGGGCTTGAACTCACAAACTGTGAGATCATGACCTGAGCCAAAGCCAGACACTTAACCGACTGAGCCACCCAGGCGCCCCTAGCCACCCTATTTAAAGTAACAACGCTTTTTCTCTCCCTACCCAGGGGCTCTCTATCCCCTTCCCTATGTGTTTATAGCACATATCACCATCTGAAACATTTTATATTCTATTTTTTTGGTTACTGTCTTTCTCTCCCTCTGCCCCCCACCACACTAGAAGTCTCACGAGGACAGGGATTTTTGTTTATTTGCTTCATTGCCACATTCCCAGTGCCTAGAATATTATAGGTGCCCAAATAAATTGTATTTGTTTAAACTTTATTTATTTTTTGAGAGAGAGAGACAGAGAGACAGAGAGACAGAGAGAGATCATGAGCAGGGGAGGGGCAGAGAGAGAGGACCCCAAAGCAAGCTCCGAACTGTCAGCACGGAGGCCGATGTGGGCTTCAAACTCACAAACCGTGAGATCATGACCTCAGCTGGATGCTTAACCAACTAGCCACCCAGGTGCCCCAAATTGTTTTGAACCTCCAATATGGAATCTTCACTTTACAGATGAGGAAACTGAGGCACAAAGAGGTTAAGTACTTTGCCCAAGATCACATACTAGTAAGTGGCCGGGCTGGGATGATGGGACCAGAATATGGGCAGTGACCGCAGTGAGCGGGGGAGGGGAGGGCTGGGTGAAAACAAGGGCTCTCCGGACGGCTCAGGTGACTGGGTCCAGAGTCCACGAACTGACTGCTGCCCCAGCAGGGAAACCTGATATTGTAGGACCTCTCAGGGTTGACATGAAGGTTAAATTAGTCTGGAATTGAAAACACATTGTATATGTAACGAAAAAGGATTTTTGCAAAGCTATCCCATGAATTTTTAATTCCCGGCAATTTTCCTGTCCTTCGTCACCCTTGACACTGAGGCGTCTACTGCTTCTAGGGGAGGCAGATTTGGCAGCCGACAAGGAGCTAATCCTTGGCCTTGACTTTCTAAGTGGACATTTTGAACGAGTAGAACAGACAGACCGTTTCGGAATCCAGAATTTCAGATTTAAAGACCTGTGCACTTGGGAGGGATAGAGAGTTTTTCTGAACGCACCCTCCCACCCCCAACCTCCAACTTCCTTCTACATGTCAGGACCTGGAGTCTGGCCAAATGGACCATGGACTTTTCACTCTGAGCCCTGGAAGGAGGGAAGGTATGAGGTATGGCAGTGATTCTCAAATTTGAGTGCACAACCAAGTCACCTAATGGGCTTATTCCAACACGGCTGGCTGGCTGGTCCCAACCCCAGAGTTTCTGATTCAGTAACTCCCATATTGGGTAAGGCCTGAGAATTTGCATTTCTAACAAGTTCCCAGGTGATGTTGACCACGCTTTGAATAGCCCTGATGTCGGGGATGTTCTTAGCCACACACCCTTGTGGAGCCCACCCCTTCCAGGATGGAGGCATGGAGGGGGAAAGGCAACGTAGGTTTCCGGGATCCCAGGAAATAGGGATGTAGAAATGCTCAGGAGGACTGTGGGCCAGAGAGAGCTGGGGTCAGAGGAGAGGGTGTGGCAGCTGTGGCCAGGAGCAGTCACAGGCGGTGGATGCCTGGGGACCTGCCTGGAGGACAGGTGAGATGCATACATCAGCGCACCCAAGGGAAGAGACGAGGCTGGAGGCAACCCCGGGACCACAGACCCCCCCCTTCCCACCCTGAGTTACCCAGGCCCTCGCCTCCACCTCCCCTCTCCGATGTTACCCAAGAGAAGGAAAAGAGCGGGTGAAAAATCCTGAAAGAGTGAGCATTTTACCCTCAAGAACTCAAGTGGACCCGGAGGAGCGCACTTGAGAATTTCTTGCCAAAACTCTATTGATTAATCCTTCTGCTCCTGTGAGAGCACGTGGCCCCACAGCTGCATCACAGTGGTTAAGAACCCAGGCTGTGGAGTCATTTAGCGGTGACACAACCCTGAGCGGGAGACCCTCTCCAAGTGCAAGCTGAAGACGAAAATCTCCCCCACTTCACGGGACCGCGCAGTAGGAGAACATGCAGGACCACTGCTCGGCACGGAGCTAACATGCAGTAAATAGTATTTATCGTTATTCTGGGTTTAAAAAATTCTTTCCCTCTAATTGTTCCTTCTCTCTTCCTCCTTCCTCAAACACTTGCAGGCAACTACTAGGCTCTGGGCTAGATTTTGCCCTACAGGGAGGAATCAGACAGGTCAGGGGCTTACCGACCATGGGCTGTTACTGTGATGGGGTACGCCCAGGAGACTGGGGGAATCAGAGAAGGCTTCCTGGAAGATGGGATGGATTGCTTACATAGCTGGCTTTGTAGAAGCTGGTAACAAGTCAAAAGAAGATTTTTTTTTTTTTTTAAAAGATACTTGGGAAGGGAGAGTAAAAATGGTAAAATTTCTCCCTTAGTCAGGGTTCAGAAATATAATTCTCATGTACAACAGTTTATAATGGGGGGCAGGAGAGGATGGTCATCTTTGGAATCAGGTAGAAATGACCTAGAATCCAGATTCTGAGGTATAACAAAATGTGTGACCTTGGGCTAGTTACTTAACCTCTCTGAGCCTCAGTTTTCCTTATCTGTAAGAAGAGACTAAAGATACCTGCTTGATACCTGGATCTGCCGTATGAATGAAAGGAGGCTGACTCTGCAAAGCACCTGGCGTGTATTTGTTTACTCATTAACTCCAAGTTCAGGGCAGGAAGGTGGATCAGGGCTGTTTTCTCTCCACTTTCCACCCAAAGCCAGCCTGTCGCTTGGCATTCTGGATCTCAGTGAGCTGATGATCATCTGTGTTCCCCACCAGCCTGGGTGCTGCATGGGGGCAGGGTCTGATTCAAGCTGTTTAGCGAATCCACTTTGGAAAACATTTGGCATCATCAGTAAGGCTGAAGACCACCTGCCTTATAACACAGGTATTCCCCTCCTTGATACTTAGAGAAACCCTGACATTGGGAGGCATGTACATAAACGTTCACAGCAGCATGTCTGTAACAGCGAAAAGCCAGAACACCCCAAATATCCATCAGCAGCAGAATGTATAAATGATCGTGGTCCATTCTACAGTGGGATGGTACACAGCAATGGAAACATGACAGCTCATGACATCCAGGAACCTCAGGACGATCGTGTCGAACAAATAAAGCAAGTCACAGCAGAATCCATTCACTGTGATTCCTATGTATAGTTCACAAATATGCAAAACTAAGTGGTATTTTTTTTTTTTAGTGATATGAACACATTTGGGAAAATAAATTTTATTATTATTTAAATGTTTATTTATTTTTGAGAGACAGAGCGTGAGCAGGGGAGGGGCAGAGAGAGGGAGACACAGAACTGGAAGTGGGGTCCAGGCTCCATGCTGTCAGCACAGAGTCTGACGCGGGGCTCAAACCCATGAAGTGTGAGATCATGACCTGAGCCAAGGTGGGAGGCTTAACTGACTGAGCTACCCAGGTGCCCCATATTTTTTTAATGTTTATTTTATTTTTGAGAGAGAGAGAGCAAGCAAGCAGAGCAGTGGCAGAGAATCTGAAGCGGGCTCCACGCTGACAGCAAAGTGCCCGAGGCAGGGCTCGAACTCACGAACCATGATATCACGGCTTGAGCCATAGTCAGATGATTGCCACCCAGGCACCCTGGAAAATACATTTTAAAGTGAGGGAATGATAGACACACAGTTCAGAAGGGTGGTTTCCTCTGTCCTGAAGGAGGGAAGGAGCCAGGGCGTGAAGGAGGGAAGGACCCAGGGCAGGAAGGACACAGGAGGGGCACAAAGGTGGCTCCGGGGAGGGGAGGGATGCAGGAGTCACCTCAGTTCTCTCACCTTTAGAACATACATGTATATTATAAAAAATTTTTCTGTGCTTGCCCAATATTTAATATACCAGGGCCAAATCTCGACTGAGAAGCTTTGGGGGAAGAGGCCCGTGGGGGCAGGGAGGATACAAGTAGCTCAGAAAAGGAGTCCCCAGGGGCTGCAAGGCTGTGGGTCTATAGGACCTGCCTCATGAGAAAGAGTGGGGCATATCTCCTTCATGATGACCTCTCCCATCGCTGTGATTCCATGATCCACTATCATCACAGACTCTCAGATTTCCTTTCCCAAGTCCCTCGATCCCAGAAAAAAAAAAGGCTCCAGGTTAGGGAAAGTGGCTTCTGAGTTTTACGTCCGGGTCCTGTGGATTTTATTGCTTTCTGGGCATTACAGGACCATTGGGAAGAGGTCAAGAGATGGGGCCTGGAGAACCCCAAACGGAGCTCTGGCACACAGTGAGCACCCAATAAATTTCAGTTCAGAAAAAGGAAATGTGTCTTAGGGTGATTCCTGGCTTCCAGCTGCAAGACCTCAGAGGCCGGGTCCAAAGCAGCCTTGTGGCTTCTGCCTTGATCTCTTGGAACGCTGGCTCCTCTGGATGTGTAACCCAAGTTCAAGTCACCCGGTTTTATTTACAAAGCTTTTGCGCGAGAGCTCAGGACCTTAGCAAATCTAAGATGGGGAAATTCCTCCGTGGTTGGGGAACTTCTCTGGTAGAAGGTTTCCAATGGCACCCGGCCTTGGCATTCTGGTGACAGCTCACCTCTGGGAACTGCAAGCCTTTCTGAAGCCAGGATCCCAGTTCCGGATTCCAGAGGGTGTGTAGTGGGAGGGTGGAACCCGAGAACGCAGCTGGAGGCGCTCGGGGCTTTAACAGGAAACCCCCGCTCTCCCCAGCCCTGGGACCCACACAGGTCTCCTTCCTTCCGTGAGCCTCAGATTCCTCAATGGTAAAATGGGAGAGCAATCCCTGCTCCTCACAGGGCAGCTGTGAGGGATGAGAACATCCACAAAGTGCTGAGGACAGTGGCTCCCAAGCCCTGGGCTGGAGGGGATAGAATCTAGAGTTTTCTTTCTTTTTTTTTTTTTTTTAATTTTTTTTACGTTTATTTATTTTTTGAGACAGAGAGAGAGACAGAGCATGAACGGGGGAGGGGCAGAGAGAGAGGGAGACACAGAATCGGAAGCAGGCTCCAGGCTCCGAGCCATCAGCCCAGAGCCCGACGCGGGGCTCGAACTCACGGACCGCGAGATCGTGACCTGAGCTGAAGTCGGACGCTCAACCGACTGAGCCACCCAGGCGCCCCTAGAGTTTTCTTGATCAGAGCCAATGAGGAGGCTCAAAGACTGGCCCCTGGACCTCCCTCTCTCCTCCTCCCCCATTATCTGTCCTCTTCTCCCACCCCAGCCCTCAGCTTCTGTCTCTCCTTCCCTCATTCTACTACTACCTATCTCTCCTCACCCTCCATTTTCTCCAGTTGGGTGGCCTTCAGGGACATACCTTTGTCCTCCTGGGGGCCCCACCCTGCCAACAGGAGGTTTAGGGACTGAGTGTTTCCAGGGCTGGGTGCAAGTGAGATGAGCTTCTCTACCACTGGCCTGATGCCCACGCCCTGCCCATGCCACTCCTGGTCAAGGTTACCCTCCCTCCACCTAACAGTGGCCTGGCAAAGGCCTGAACCTGGGCTGACTCTGAAGCAGGACAATGATTTGTCCCGTGGGCACAGCCAGTTCTCCGCTGCTATTTGCTTCTGCTGCAGTCTATTCCATGCCTCTCTGTTCCAGTCCATTCCCTTCCCTCGTCCGTAGGAAAACATCAGGATTCTAAGCACACCTGCATAGAGGTACGTGAGGCCCAAATGAACCAATGCATGTGAAGGGCTTAGAACACAGCAGGTGTCATGTAGGTGAGGGCTGTTAAGCAGATTCTGGAGTATTCTGTTTGTTAAGCTGTATGTAATTCTGAGCCACCTTGATAAGAACCAGAGCTCCTCGCTCGATTTTTTGAATTAAATCAATCACAGATGGAGAGTTCCTTGAATTCAAGGGAGGCCAGGTGCCCCTGAGATTGGACCCTGCAATAACATCAACAAACACCTATTATATTTCTCCCCAGCCCCTCCGCTGCCCCCAAAGAAACTGTGACAATTTACCAGGGTGAGTGTACCTGGGGGAGAGGAAAAAAATCCAAACCTTTGGGGTATCTTCACCCTGGGTTTAAATATAGTCCCTGGAGACACAGTGCCCCAAGTCAGTGTGAGGGACTGTCCCCTGGCCTTGTCCCCACCACCACCACCAGGTGGGTCCATCTCCTTGATGACATTGTGCGGATGAGACCTGGTGGGCGGGAAGTAGCAGAAACTCGAAGTCCCCTGGTAAGATATATGCGTGCCTTGGTAGGAGGTCCAGACCACAAAAATTCAGACTGGTACCTCGTGATGTTCCTGGAGGTCTAGAGGTCTGGGCATGTCATGTTTGCTCCCCGCGAAGTGGGACCACCTCACCTCCCAAAAGAACATTGTTTTTGGTGGGCCTGTGGAATGTGGAGGCCTGGCGCTCCATATTGGGGTAATTTATCCCAACCCGTTGACCAAGTGATCCACAAGGCTTCCCCTTGGAGTAAGGCCCAGAGGAAGAGAAGTTTCCAGGTGGTGCTGGCTGCAGAGCAGGCCATGAGGCAGTTGGATCTTTTGACTCTGCACTCACGACGGTGCTCAAAGAGATGCATGTATCAGGACGTTGTACGGATCCCGTGGCAAAGCCCTGGGTAGAAGAATCACAGGGAAGGCCCTTGGTTGTTGTGTTGTGTTGTTGTTTTGTTTTTTATTTTTAAAAAAATGTTTATTTTTTGAGGGGGGTGGGGGGAGAGACAGAGGATCCGAAGCAGGCTCCACAGTGTCAATGCGGGGCTCAAACTCACGAACTGTGAGATCATGACCTGAGCTGAAGTCGGATGCTTAACCAACTGAGCCACCCAGCTGCCCCTGTGTTGCTGTTTCTTCTTTTTTTAAAAAAATTTTTTTAACGTTTATTCATTTTTGAGAGACAGAGAGAACAGAGCGTGAGCCGGGGAGGGGCAGAGAGAGAGGGAGACAGAATCTAAAGCAGGCTCTGGGCTCTGAGCTGTCAGCACAGAGCCCAATGCGGGGCTCGAACTCACTGAGCATGAGATCGTGACCTGAGCCGATGTCGGACACACAACCGACTGAGCCACCCAGGCGCCCCCCTGTGTTGTTGTTTCAAACAGCTTTATCGAGGTATTATATCCACACTGAATAAAATGCATGTATTCAAAGTATGGAATTTGGTAAGTTTTGATATATGTACATACTCTGACACCATCATCATCATCATCAAGGTAATGACCATTACCCCCAAAAGATTCCTCATGCCCTTCTGTAATCCCTCCCTGCGGCCTTTTCCCCTGTATCCGGGCAACCATCTATCCATTTTCCAACTTTGAGACTTTTGTATAAATGGGATCACAGAGTAAGTACTCTTTATGTCTGGCTTCTTTCACTCGGTGTAATTATATGTAGATTTCCCCATGTTGTTCCATCTATCACTAGTTGGTTCTTTTTTTTTATTGCTGAATAGTATCTTTTGTGTGGATATACCACAGTTTGTTTATCCACTCATCTGTTGATGGACAGTTGGGTTTCCAGCTTTTGGCTATTATAAATAAAGCTGTTGAGAACATTCATGTATAAGTCATGGTATGGACATGGTCCCTAGAACTGGAATGACCAGGTCATGTATATATATATTTAAGTTTGTTTATTTATTTAGAGACAGAGACAGAGAGAGAGAGAGGGAGGGACGGAGGGAGGGGCAGAGAAAGAGGGAGAGTGAGAATCCCAAGCAGGCTCTGGGCTGCACAGAGCCTGACACGGGACTCAAACTCACAAACCATGAGACCATGACCTGAGCCAAAATCAAGAGTTGGATGCTTAACCAACTGAGCTACCCAGGCGCCCCCTTTATGGTGGGTACATATTTACATTTTTAAGAAACTGCTAAACTTTTCCAAAGTGGTTGTACCATTTTATATCCCCTCCAGCGGTATAGGAGAGTTCTAGTCCCTCCTCACTTTGCCAATACTTGCTATGGGTCAGTCTTTTTAGCTTTAACCACTGTGATTGACATGTCCTGGCATCTCACTGTGGCTTTAATTTGAATTTCCCTAATGACTAATAATGTTGGGTATCCATATACCTTATTTGGTGAAGTGTCTGCTCAAATAGCTTGCCCATTTTTAAATTATGTGCTTTCTAATTATTGAGTTTTGAATTCTTTATATATTTTGAATACAAGTACTTTATTGACTGTATCATTTGCAAATATTTTTCTCCCAGGCTGTAGACTTTCTTTTTCATTCTCTTAGTAGTGTCTTTCAAAGGGCAGACATCTTTATGGTTTATGAAGTCCAATTCATTGATTTTTTTCTTTTATGGAGTATACTTTTGGTGTTGTAGCTATGAAATCTTTGCTTAAACCAGGACCACAAACATTTTCTCCTGTGTGGTGTCTTTTATATGTTTTATATACATTTATATACTTACATACATTTATGTACGTTTAGGTGTATGAATCCACTCTGAGTTACTTTTTACATATGATGAAAATATTAGATTGGGGTGTGTGTGTGTGAGTGTGTGTGTGTGTGTGTGTGTGTGTGTGTTTTAACGGATGGGTGAGCACTTGTTCTTGTACCATTTGTAGAAAAGACTATCTTTTCTCCATGAATATACTTGTGTATCTTTCTCAAAAATCAGTTGTACTTATGTGTATTTCTGGACTCTAAGTTCTGCTCTATTAATGTATTTGTCTGGATTTACACCACACTATCTTGATTACTGTAGCTTACTCCAAAACAAAGACATAACTGATAAGGGGGAAAAAAGGGGAAATCTGTGTGTGTGTGTGTGTGTGTGTGTGTGTGTGTGTGTATGCGTGTGTGTATTTTTTCAAATAGACACACTTGCCAAGAAAGAACTTTTATTTTCCTTGGAAAGTGAGAGCTTACACAACACTTTCCCAAGCCCCACCCCCTTCCCATCTCTAGGTGCTGTCTGATCAGGGCTGAGGGAGACAGAACTAACACCTCCCATCTTCTAGAGACAATATTTTTTTAGTATGACTCAAGATCACATTTAGCTTGGTGGTGATTACTGTTGATTCACTTAAAGCTTGCTATCAGTTAAGACTTCTTTTTCTGTTAAAAGTGATCCTACTAATCCAAGTCAAGTCAAACCCTCTGCACTGAGCAATGTGTATTTTATACTACATGATTTTTGATTAATAATTATGTGTCCAGCCTCATGCTATAATTTATTATTATAATAAGTTATTATGATGGCTACCATATACTGAACACTTTTACTATGTGCCAGATATTATGCCAAACATTTGTTTTTAATGCTGTGGGAATTTATTGGCTAATGTTACTCAAATGTCTAGGGATTGTGAGGCTTCAGGCACAGTTTGATCAGGCTTCACACACTAGACATTTGCATACTTCATTCAAGCCTTACAACAATTACTTTATTAGCCCCACTTTATTGTTGAAGACACTGAGGCTTTCAGAAGTGACATCACTTTCCCAAGGTCATCATCAGCCAGGAGGCGGCAGAGTCCGGAGGAGGTAACTCCAGGGTCTACACTCTTCTGCTTTCCAGTTTGTAGAAATGAGGAAGTGAGGCTAAGAGAAGTTCAATAGGTCATATAGGTTAAGTGGACAGAGGATTGGGACCCCCGGGTCTGCCTGGCTCCGTATTTCCCACTGTGCTCTTGGGAGAGAAGTTTTTTGCATGAGTAGTCTGGGGCCAGTCCTCCCAGACTAGAAGTGGTGACCCCTAAGCTAGGGACTTTTAAAGTTATAACACACCAATCAAATGTAAGGGTGGGGGTCATTACTATCATGACTGTTAGTGCCTGGCTTGCCAAGTCTAAATTGGGAGGCTGAAAGACTGGTTTCACTGTATCCGTGATTGATTTGGTTACATGAAACAGGAGCCCACTCCAGCTAGTTTAAGCACGAAGTGTAATTCAATATGAGGAGTCAGGGCTATCTCACAGATCTCAAGGGCAGGCAAGTCACACAAGGACCTCGCTCCTGGGACTGGCAAGCCATCGGGACGGAAGGCTCTCTGAGTGCCCAGCAACCCCTCCCCACTCCTCTGCCCCCCATGCTTCTTTCAGAACACTGGTTTCTGGCCTCTGTCTCAAATGAGCGTTCTGAGCAAGTCTCCTCCGTGAGTATATGTTACCTTACCTGACCTGTACCTGTACCTAACTGTCTGGGCTCTCCTCATCCTAATTCTAAAATCTGGGAATCTGATTGACCCAGCCTGGCCTCTGGAGTGGTTCTCTCTGAGGCAGGTGCCTACCTCTGGCCAATCAGCTAGACAAGGAGGGGCTGGCTGCATAGAACAAAGATGGGCCTCATTCTCCTTCCCTGTCCACCTTGGGGTCAAATAGACACAGGCAGAGCAGATACTCAAAAGGGAACCTACTTCCCTTTGGCCTGTCCTGGGGACTAGGAGGAAGGAGGCCAGCTGGGTCATTTTTCTGCCTAGTCATTCCTCAGTGCCAAGCACCTTCAACGGTCCATTTTCTCTATCAGGAATCCCTGCACCTCTGGAAACTACAGAAGATTCTGGGAGAGTCTAGTGAAGTGTGTGTAGTTTGTGCTTTTGGGGCTGTTTAAAGCTCCTGGGACTTGCCTACTTGTTTTTCTTCGTTTCTGAAGGGTGGTTTACAGACCGATCCTAAGGGATTTCCTGTGTTGTCTCCTGAGTCATGGCTCAGAAACAGGACAGATAAACCTGTTGCCTTTGACCGCTTACTTCTCCCACTGATTCCATCTAGTCTCTGTGTTTTCCTTTGCTGGGTGTGACTCTTTTGCATTCAAATGCCATCCACCTCTCAAGTGGGGAAACTGAGACAGAGAGGAGAGATGAATGAATGCAAAGATACCCAAGGGTGATATGGGAAGCGATTTCAGATAGTATGTGGACAGACATGATGTTGGTCTCACAGTCGTCGTTTGTTTGTTTAAGTTTATTTATTTATTTTGAGAGAGAGAGAGAGAGAGAGAGAGTGCACATGTGCGCCCACGAGAGCACAGGGGGAGGGGCGGAGAGAGAGGGAGAGAGGAATCTCAAGCAAGCTCTGAACTGTCATCATAGAGCCCTACGTGACACAAACCGTGTCCCATAAACCGTGAGATCATGACGTGAGCTGAAATCAAGAGTTGGACGCTCAACTGACTGAGCCACCCAGGCGCCCCTCCCAGTTGCATTTAAATAAACTATACTATTGCCTAAGCTGTGGCTAAATTCACTTAAGTAAAATAATCAAATAAAGAAAAACATGAAGTAAATAAGCTTATAACATATTGGATAAGGCAAAGTGATGAAAGTTATATGGTATGAGTGGAGTTTAGGAAACACTACATTGATGAATAAGTGAAAGAATGAGCAGATGAATGAATGAATGAATGAATGAATGAATAGATAATGGGCAACAGTGGAATCTTTGGGCTTTATTTCCTTATAGACTCAGAATTACTTCCCAGTTCTTGGTTTTCAAGTCAGATTCATCAGGGTCCACAAGACACAAAGCTAGCCTCACTTACCATATGGAACAAAATCTGTTTAATATGCTGTTTTCATTGTTCAGGTCAGCAAATTCTGGCTTCAATGGTGACTGAGTCTACCTTTTAAGGTGAGTGTCTTAAGGTCTGGTTGCCCAGCTGCCTTTGGGGACTTATCCCTAATCTTACAGAAGGGAGGGTCTTGAGGAAACAGATGGGGTCTTTGGCTTCCCCTGGGGATCCCTAAATGCCATCTCTCTTTCTTGGCAAAACCCTGGGCCTGAGCCAGGACTGAGTAATAGAGGGGAAACCACCCTGGATGGAATGGGACAGGCCCAAGTGACCTTGGGCAAGTCCCTGCCCTCCTGCACTGGTCTCAGATGCTTCCTCTGATAAACAGAGAGTTTAACTCCACCTCATTTTTCTGTTCACCCAATAAACGTCTACTGAACTCCTACTACATTCCTGGCATTTGCTTGGCATGTGGGCAGATAGAGGAATTAGACTCAGTGCCTGGAAGAACCCATAGTCAGGTGGGGTGGGAGAGAAGGCACATATAACATATAATTACAGATACTCTTGGTCGGTGCTAGGTGATGTGGACAGTCCCCGCCAGATCTGGGATCCCCAGAGTGTTTCAGTCCAGGGACAGAAATACGTGATTGACTTGGCAAGATTACAGGGCTGCACCCAGAGAGGTGTTGGCCCTTGAAGGTCAGGAAAGCCCTGGCCCAGCTTCGGAGAGCAAAGCTGGTGAACGGGGGCTTTGGAATCTGGCAGATCCAGGTTTCACTCCAGAGCAGACACCGACCAGAACCAGCAGTTTAGTTCTCTAGGTCTCAAATTGTTCCTGTTATCAAAGGAGGATGCCCCCAAGCTCCCTGGGACTTTGGACGTTCCATAAGGTGACAGAAGTGTGGCACAGAGGCTGGCGCGTAGTGTGTGTTTCCACCGTCTGGGCACGAGGGGGCGGAGCTGCATGCCCCCCCTCCCCCCCATTCTGGGACACACCCGCACTTTGCCTCCCTGGCTGGCCTCCCCAGGGCAGACTTTCTTGCTAACGGCCTCTGGCCCCAAGAGGACTTGGCCTAGCTCTTTCTTTAAAAAAAAAAATTTTTTTTTAAAATGTTTATTTATTATTGAGAGACGGAGTGTGGGAGGGGAAGAGACACAGAATCCACAGCAGGCTCCAGGCTCTGAGCTGTCAGCACAGCCCGATTTGGGGCTTGAACCCATGAACCGTGAGATCATGACCTGAGCCGAAGTCGGACACTTAACCGACTGAGCCACCCAGGCGTCCTTGCCTGGCCCTTTCTTGATCCCATAAATGCTACAGTGGGCTTTCCTCCTTCCAGGCTAGAGTCCTTTCCACCATGCCCCTCTGCCTTCCTGATCTGACTGTGAACTTGGTATGTGCTGAAGCCATGGGTGGGACTCCTCTGGGGAAAGCCGGGGCAGGCTGCGGATTCCTTCCTCTCTCCCCAGCAGCGGGGCACTGCTGGAGCTCCCTCCTCCTGCCGAACAACTTGCTGAGGACAAGGTGACATCCTTCCTCCCTTCTCAGAGGCAGGACTGATTGGCTTCCTAGAAGAAGGCTTCAGGACAGGCCCAGCGTCAGACGCACCCAAGGGAGGCAGGAGGAAGCTGCTGGCAGGGGGAGGGTGGGAGCGTGGGGCAGCAGTGGAAGGACAGGTTCACCCGCATTCTTGGCAGGTCCCAGGATTGCAAAGCACTTTCTGTTTTTGTCACCGACTGCCAGTCGCTTACTCTGCCAAGGCCACAGCGCACCAAGCTTTTCAGAGCACGGAGCCCTTCTGTTTGTAATTCCCGCTCTCCACAACATGAGAGATGGGTCCCACTGGCTCTGTTTTACAGATGAGGAAATTGAGGCCTCGAGAGGAAGAGTCACATGTCCAAACTCAGATGGGCTGATGGGAAGGAATCAACATTTCATCGAGAACATGCCACAAACCAGGCCCGTTCCATACGCGAGAACTGTGCCTCCTTCCAACAGCCCAGCAAGACGCCTTGTTCAGGTTTTCCCCACTCTGCAGATGAGCTGCCCCAAACCCAACTTGGTGAACACACTTGCCCGGGGTCCCAGAACTAGGAAGCCCAGAGCCAAGATGTGAGTGGAGATCCACCGGGCTCCTGGTCCTGCTGTGCTCATTTCCCTCTCCACGGCAAAGGCTAGGAGGAAGCAGAGACTCAGAAAGGTTCAAGCTGGGCCAGGGTCACACCAGCCGCTAGCAAGTGGCAAACGTCGTTTTCCACCCAGGTCTAACTCCAGAACTTCTGCATTTCCCGCAAAGCTGCGTGGTCTCAATAACTTCTTTTGTGGAGCAACTGACTGATACCAAATCACCACAAATGACTCAGAGACAGAAAGACCGAAAGGGCCATGAACCTTATTACTGTTGTCGTTAACACTGTTCTTCATCGCAAACCGAGCAGGGTCAGCATTTACACCATATGGCTCAGACGGGCAGAAATAAGACTTGTTTTCTTTTGCAACTGAGCCTGACTTGATCACAGCTTCCCTCTCCCCCAGTTTTATTTCTGAGTGAAAGTTTATTCTCTGCACGGCAACTGAATAAAATGCATGATCCTGCGTTTTCTTTTGTTATAAAGGACATTTGAGGACAACCAGTAAAATCTGAAGTCTGTAGCTTAGATAAGGGTGCTGTATAGTGGTGACTCGTGAGTATATAGGAGGATGTCCTTTTTTTTTAAAATGTTTATTTATTATATTGAATGAGAGAGAGAGAGCGCACGTATGAGCAGGGGAGGGGCTGAGAGAGATGGAGAGAGAGAGAATCCCAAGAAGTTCAGTGCTATCAGCACAGAGCCCGCCTCAGGGTTTGAACTCACAAACTGTGAGATCATGACCTGAGCCCACATCAAGAGTCGGATGCTTAACTGACTGAGCCACCCAGGTGCCCCGAGGATGTCCTTGTTTTTAAGAAATACATGTTGAAGGAGGCACCAGGGTGGCTCATCCAGTTGAGCATCCGACTTTGGCTCAGGTCATGATCTCCAGGTTCATGAGTTCGAGCCCCACATCAGGCTCGCTGCTGTCAGCCTGTCAGCTCAGAGCCTGCTTCAGATCCTGTGTCCCCCTCTCTCTGCCCCTCCTCTGCTTGTGCTCTCCCCCAGAACAAATATTTTTTAAAAATACGTGCTGAAGTACTTAGGGGTAAAGAGGTAGTGTCTGTAGCTTTTAAATATTTCAGAAAAACAGGATACATGCACTGCAGAAAAACACACAGAAGGGGAAAGCAAATGCGGTAAAATGTTAACATCTGGGGAGTTGGGGTGAAGGGTATGTTGGAAGTCTTTGCACTATTCTTGTGACTTTTCTGTAAATCTGAAACGATGTCAAAAGCAAAAGATTTGAATTCAAAAGTGTATTCTTGTTTGGGCAAAAAGTCACATCAGGATCCAAAATCTGATGGTGTCCAACCGCCTCCCCTCAGGATGACATCTGGGGCCTTGGGCCTGGGCTCCTGGGCGGGCTGGCCCTGCTGGTGTCAGCTTCACTCCCCATCATTTCTCCTGGCATGACTGGTCCAGCCTGGTGCTGGGCCCGAGCCTGTGTCCCTCTAGAGTGCGCTCCAGTCATGGCCTCCGGTGTCAGTGCTGTGCCCTGGGAGCCCTTCTCATCCTGACCCCAAGTCTCTCACAATCAGTGTCTTACCAGTGCTTGGATACACCCCACTGGAAACTTCTGACGCTTACCATGACCCACAAAGGCCTTGGGGGAGTCACGCTCTCATATGAGTCAGTCTCATCAGGAAAACGGAAGTCACACTGGCTGTTTTAAGAGAGAAATCTTAATGTAAGGAATTGGCTCAACAGTGTTGGACAAGTGGAAAAGCAAACAGTGAGATATCAGAGGTATGACTGCAGGAAACAGATACCATCCCTCGGGATGGGGGGACAGAGGGAGAAGCTGAGATTATTAGAATCTAGAAACTGGAACCCCGACCCTTGACGAGGGCATGCCTGTGGCTGGTGTGGATACATCCACAGGGAGGCCGGTTCTGGGAATGTGAGAAACAGTTGGAAACTGGAACCAGTTGCCACTGCCGGGGTGAAGAGCTATTGTGAGGTGACGTTGCCACAAAGGAAGGGCCCGCAGGAAGCCTGGAGTCCTTTTCCGGTGGCCATCTTGTGCTCTCTAGCGCCCCCTATGGACAGAGCCTGCCATGGAAACAGCTGAAGAAACAAGTGTCACAAGACAGAACAGAGAGGTGGGTTTGGGGTTAAGAGCCAACAGCTTAATAACTGGCACTGGGAGAGGGGTGGGAAGTGGGGTGGACTTGGGCAGAGTGAATGTGAGGTTCTTTTCCTAAATA
Source organism: Neofelis nebulosa (assembly GCF_028018385.1). NCBI lineage: Eukaryota > Metazoa > Chordata > Mammalia > Carnivora > Felidae > Neofelis > Neofelis nebulosa. The sequence goes on along the minus strand of NC_080783.1, from coordinate 190,561,257 downwards.
AGCCTTACGGCCATTGCACCAGTATGGCTTCCACGTGGGCCCCCGGCCCTCTGTGAGGTGATGTCCTCTCCAGCACTAGCGAGGCACAAGCGTCTTTGCTCCGGGGTCTTCTATCCACATCCACTGGCTGTTCACCCTCCCTGGGCAGAAGATTCCAGAGGCAGGCTCCAGACTCGAATCCCTTCTCAGCCCAGACAGGAAGAGCTCCTCGTCCCACACGAGGAACTTGCCTGCTCTCTCACTTCAGTAAACCTTTTATTCTCCGTCGTCCGAGTTTCATTTAAAGTGTCATATGAACGTTTAGTGAAAGACAAGATTTTACAATTCTGGAAAAAATTTTTTTCTCCCCTGTATAGGTCGATTCTTGCAAGTGAATGCCCGGCTCTTCAAAGCAATTTGGCTTCGGATCCTTTTAAGCGTCCAATCTGACATTCAGGGGGGAACAATGACTTCTTTCTCCAAGGCTGTTCTCCACCGCCCCCTCAGACAATGAGTGGAGGGCCATTAAACAGCCAGAAACATTTGGGTGAAATAAAAAAAACCCTCCATGTAAAAATTCCCAATATTATCCTGCTCCAATAACATGAACTGAGTACACACTGTGTACCTTCATCCCATTTTGTCTTTTTAACAACCCTGCGAGGAAAGTACAAATGTTTCCATGACTTTAGAGCCTCAGCTTTTCCCCACTGCCCTGCACCACCCTTCTGGGGCCACTTCTGTCCTTTCACCTTTCGGAAAACTGAGGCCTGGTGGCGGTTACGCAAACCAGCAATGAGTACGAGTTCCAGAGCAGTCTAGCACTGGGCAAGTAACTGAACCTCCCCTCCTGTAAAGTGGGGATGTTGTAAGGGTTGAAGGTAATGCATGGGAAGTTTGGGGCACAGTGCTTGCAAAACAACAGGTATTTGATAAATGGTAATATTATTACTGTAGCTCCTAATAAAAACAATAATAAACAATGTTTACGGACGGGCTTTTATGTCGGGCACAGGGCTGAGAACTTTGTGTGTGTTAACTGTGTGAAAGCCCGCAATCTCCCTCCATTTCATGCTGGGATACTCACCCCGCCCCACTGGGAAACCTCACTGGTCTCGTTCATGCTGCGCCCCACCCTGAGGTCACAGCTCTGAGCGTGAATAACGCCAGCCACAAGAGGACATCCATTGCTCCGGGCTGTGCATCCATCGGGAGGGCTGGAAACATCTACACAGCCCATCGCATTTCGTTAGTGGCGTGGTTTTCTTTCATTCCGCGGAGGGTTGTGCGAACTGCAGCTCCCAATCTTGGTGAGAGCGAACGCTTTTGTTGTGCAATTGAGGAACGTGAAGGCTTTGTGATGTTGTTATTCTCTTTGTTATTTTTTATATTATTATGTCAGATTTACCCAAGAGTTACGAGAATGGTAGGGGAATTCACCAGCTTCCCGTAACGTGACATGATGTTTCATACCCATGGCACGTTCTTCGAAACTAAGAAACTGACGTTGGACAACACTATTAACTACCAATTGTATTTGGATTTCACCCGTTTTCCCACTAATGTCCCCTCTCTGTTCCAGGATCCCATCTAGGGTCCCACGTTGCATTTGGTCATAATGTGTCCTTAGGCTCCTTCAATCTGTGACAGTTTCTCAGTCTTCCCTTGTTGTTGGTTTTTGTTGTTGTTGTTGTTGTTGTTGTTGTTTTTATGACATTGGCTTTTGAAGAGCATTGGTCAGGTATGCCGACCTGAGGCTTTGTTCGATGTTTCTCACGATTAGACTGGGGTTGGGGATTAGGTGGCGGGGGGGTGGGGGGGGGGTGGGGGGGGGGGTGGGGGGGGGTGGGGGTGGGGAGAATGTCCCAGAAGTGAGGTGGCCTTCTCCTTGCGTGCTACCTGGGGATATATAATAGCATCGTGTCTTGTTACTGGTGATGTTGACCTTAATCATTTGGGTAGTGTCATGTCTGCTAGGTTTCTCCGCGGTAAAATTGATGTGTTTTTTTTTTTTTCTTTTCCGTACTTTAGAAGTGAGTCACTAAGTCCAGTCCTGGAGGAAGAAAATTAAGCTCCACTTCCCGGAGGGAGAAGTATCAGAGAATCCGTGGACATCTGTTCAAACCACTATGGTAATTAATATTCTGAAGAAGACACTTTGAGGCGAGGCAGATATTTTATTTCTCCTTCAAATTTCCCCCACTCTTTTCACATTCACCAGTGACTTTGCCTGCAGCAGTTAGTGACGTGCTAGAGAAGAATACTTTTTTTTTAAGAAATTTTTTTTTAAATTTCTTAACATTTATTTATTTTTGAGACAGAGAGAGACAGAGCATGAATGGGGGAGGGTCAGAGAGAGAGAGGGAGACACAGAATCTGAAACAGGCTCCAGGCTCTGAGCTGTCAGCGCAGAGCCCGACGTGGGGCTTAAACCCACGGACTGCGAGATCATGACCTGAGCCGAAGTCGGACGCTCAACCGACTGAGCCACCCAGGCGCCCCAAGAGAAGAATACTTTTAACAACAACAAAAATACCGTGGTATCCATTGTTTGTGAAAATTCGTAATATCAATAAGCCCTCGTGAAATCCGTTTTTATACTGTATAAACCACATTAGAATCGACACGGTCTAGCTGGATTTAACACACGTTGTATTCAGGGCTGACTCAGTGCTGGGACCCACCGCTGAGGCCACATTGGCTTGGGATTATTGAAATACTTCTGCCCTCCTTGGTAAATAGTGACTGCCTACACCCCGCGCTGAGTCGTCCCACCCTCCTCAAGTCTTGGGAAGTTTCTCCTCATGTCTCCACAAATTAAAAAAAAAAAAAAAAAAAAAAAAAAAGCCACACTCTCTAGACATTTCACTTGTGAGTACAGACCGAAGTTTGTGATCACCTCGCTGCAAGGGAAGAAGTATCCAGCAGGGTAATTCAAAGGTTCACCCCCGGGGAGGGACGTTTTATGGGAAAAGAGAATGCCTGGAGTAGTTTTTGCTGGATTCGCTAGAAAAAGAGACCACGGCCTGATTGTGGGGAAGGTGGGAGCATGGGCTCTGGAAGTGGATCTGGGGACAATTTTGCGGATTTGACACTGTCCGGCAACGAAAGCCTTCATCTCTGGCACAGGACCGGAAGCCCTCTTTATCCTTCATCCCCAGCTCAGGCTAGGCTACTCCCATTCTGCTAATCAGCCCTGTGCTGGGCTGGCGGTGAAATACTTTGAAGAGTACGCAACTGTTAACCTGTGCACACAAGACGTGTTAATCATCAGTCTGCGGTTTGGTTCAGGTGCAGAACTCCGAGGAAGCAGGCTTTCGAGCCAAATGGAGCCGGTTTTGAAAACCAGCATAAGATACAAGTTCTGGGGCAGTCTGGCGTCGGGCAAGTTGTCGAACCTCACTTTTTGTAAATCAGGGGTGTTTTGCGGATTTGAGACCACGGAGGGGAAGTGTTCAGCCCAGTGCCTGGAAAAGAATTTGATAAACAGTGATGCTATTAATAATAACGAAAAACATTCATTGACCAGTTGCTATGTCAGGCGCGCAGCTCAACCCTTTACATGCGTTAGTTACTTTAATCCTCGTAATAACTGAGTTAGGGGCTTTTAGCATCACCCCTACTTCGCAGAAGATGGGAATCCAGACTCTGAGAATTCAAGTGACACATCTTATTTAAAAAAATTTTTTTAATGTTTATTTATTTTTGAGACAGAGAGAGAGACAGAGCATGAACGGAGGAGGGGCAGAGAGAGAGGGAGACACAGAATCGGAAGCAGGCTCCAGGCTCTGAGCCGTCAGCCCAGAGCCTGACGCGGGGCTCGAACTCACGGACCTCGAGATCGTGACCTGAGCTGAAGTCGGACGCTTAACTGGCTGAGCCACCCAGGCGCCCCTCAAGTAACACATCTTAAGTTCACACAGAACGCTGGTGGAACTGATTCAAACCCAGGCAGCCTGGCGTCGATGCCTCTGTGATGTGGACACGCATGGGTGTCCATTAATCCCTGGCAATAACTCAGAAGCCTTCCAGAATTACATAGCCCTCGGGTTGGGAGCTCCTGCTATATACACTGCACAGAGACCTTTGGCTTCTTACGAAATATTTCTGACATCCGCGGGCTTTGGTACTTATTTTTATAACTTTACAGCAAGAGGAAGACAGATAAAAAGGAACGGAGATTCACGCAGTTGCCCAGAAACAAACAGAATATCCTGAGATACCTGGCGGGCAGAGTGCAACTTTCCAGAAACAGTCATTGGACAGCACTCCCCACCAAAGCCCTGTCTCAGGATGCCTATTAGAGAACGACTGTCCAGTCATCCATTTTCTTAGATCTCACAAAACTTCCTAAAAATCTGAAGGCAACTAACCATGTGCAAAAACAAAAACAAAAACAAAAAACCTACCAAACAACAAAACAGGGCTTCTCTTTAATGGAAATAGAAGTGGGGGTGATCTGCTGAAAACTTGTTTTCTGTTGTAGCATAAAAGATGCCCAAAACTCCCTCTTGTCTTTCCTGCAAAGAAAGGGGTGGAAGGATGGAAGGCCTTTCGTTCAGGACTCACCCCCAGCCCGCCCCCACTAGGTGAAGTGTTTTGAGTTTCCAAGTTCTGGCCCTGCTTAGGGTCAATTCAGAATCTCTGAATGAATGAATGAATGGATAAATAAATAAATAAATAAATAAATTTGTTTACTTTTGAGAGAGAGAGAGGGGGAGGGAGAGAATGAGCAGGGGAGGGACAGAGAGAGAAGGAGAGAGAGAATCCCAAGCAGGCTCTGTGCCACCAGCACAGAGCCCAACACGGGGCTCGGACTCATGAACCGCGAGGTCAGGACCTGAAGCAGAAACCAGGAGTTGGATGCTTGACTGGCTGAGCCACCCAGGTGCCTCTGGAATCTCCTTTACAAGGAATTACCTGAATATTTGGGGCCTGGGACTGAGATCAGAAGTGCTGGCCCTGACAGCGGATGACCCGGGACACTAACAGGCAAGCCCAGGAGGTGACCAGGCCCTGCCTAGTGCAGGGACGGCGGTGCCCACGGACTCTCACTGTTTGGAGCAAGGACAGGAGAGCCACCACAGCGAGAGTGCCACACCAGGGCAACAGTGACAGTGGCATCACACGACTGCCTCTGGACTTTGAGACTCTTGTCCCCATCTTGGGAGTGAGAGTCAAGCATGTTCACTTCTCTTGGATTTTAGAAGCCCTGGCTATTAGAAGCCCTGGCTATTCTCGAATGACCCAAAGTGGTCAGAGTAGCAGGGGAGAGGGAAGGCACTGCCCACAAAAGGTGATCCTGGGCTTTCTGCTGATCCGGCCAGCAGATGCTCAAGACAGTTTAAATTCAATTCGGATAAACAATTTTAACACCCTGCGAGGGTTTCCCCCAGTTACAGAAGTATAACCATGGCCTTCTGCCACATCCCCCCTCCAGGGGACGATGTCTGCTGGAATGAGGAATTGGCAAGACTCAGCGCTCCTGGTCACCAAGTTTTTCTTGTCCCCAGCACGCATCCGTGCTTGATTCGCGGGCGTCCACAAAACCCCTTTGTGTGTGGCCAGCAGGAGCCCGGGCAGTCGGAAGGGCCGGGGCTGGCACTGTCCTTGGAGTTTGCAGAGAGAGGTACCTCTAGCGATGAGGCTCAAGCCAGGAAAAACAGGTCCAGGAGGAAAAATAACCTGCCACCAAAAAGCCAGTCTTATGGAAGAGGAGTATCACATTGGACGATCACTCATGCGACACAACAGGACTTTTCATTATTCATTGTGTTTCGAGACAAAAGATCTTTCTGTTCGGCTTTGTACTGAATCATTTTTCAACTACCTGGAGATGGAAACCATTTTTGAGAGCCCTATAGGAGCAGCCTCTGTCGGCAACTTGCAGCCACCCTTAAGGAGGGCCTAGCTCTTTGGCCAAGACCCCCAAGGCCAATCCAGGTACCCCATAAAGGCAGAGCCAGTGTTACTGAAGATTTGGAACACGGGCTGACATTGTGCATCCCGGAACACAACTCACACAAATGCTGATCAGACTCTTCCTTCCTACCCCAGTATTTCCTTCTTGGCTGCTGGTTCCCCATCTCCTATTGCCCCCTCACCCTTGCCTGCACCCAACTCCCTGGTCCATGTCTCCCCATCACCCCTCCTGCCCGACAGAAGCCCCTCTAGGAGCCTCAGCGTTTACTCTCCTTGGTTTGGGTTGTGGGGGATGTAAAGAAATACTTTTCCTCTCTCCTGGAGGTTTTTTTCTATTCCCTTTGACATTAGTCAACACAAATGCCATTTTTCCCTCCCCCAGATCAGCAAGCACGAACTCAGTCTCTAGCATTTGAAGACAGAAGACAATGGTGATAGAGGCAAGGCTGGAGAAGGAAGTGATAATCTGCTTCCGTGGGGCAGGCTCCCGGCTCTGGTCCGGTGGCCTGGCTTCAGCCTCGGGCTGGGCCTCGTTCCGCTGTGTCCCAGGACTGGCACCTGATCGGGTGTCAACAAATGTTCGCTGGACGAATGCTCTTGGGCACGCCACCTCATTTTCCAGCCTCGGTTTCCTCATTTGGAAAAGGAGGACAATAGTCTCTTTCCCTGTCTACTTCTCAAGGTTGGGGTGAAAAGCAGACGTGAGTTAAAGGGAGGCGTGTCGGCGTGGCTGAATCTAGCCTCGCGTCCTGCGGTCTCCGTGTTGGTTTCCTCAGAAGGGCCCCATCCTCTGGCAAAGGCAGAAGCGGAAGCCACTTGGGCAGGTGCATCTGTAGCAAGTAGAGGTCACCTTGGCCACCTTCAGCTCACCCTCCCAGCGCCTTCCGTGGACCCTGCTGGCCTGTGCCACAGACCTTCCCCCTCTTCCTGTCGCCTCATCCATCCGGTGTCACACCCCGAGTCTGAGACAAGGCTGCTCTCTAGGGGTGGATTTTGGTGCCCCGACAGTGAAACAGGCTGCCTCCGGGAGGTGGCCTGCCCCTCTCCTTGGAGGTGGCAGCTGGGAGGGGGGAAGGGGGAAAATTTTGGACTGGGGAGGAGCTGCCTTCGTTGACCTTGGAGTCCGAAGGTGTGTGTTTCGCACCCTCTCTGCCGCGTCCTCCACTGACAACCCTCCTTCCAGCATCCTAACCGGTGCAGACACTATGCAGTTTTCAAAGCACTTTGCACACACGATCTCTTTGGATCCACCCAGTAATTCCTACCTGCGATGAGGGTGTTATTAGTCCCATCTTTCAGATAAGGAAACTGAGGCTGGGAGAGATCACAGAGCTGGGACTTAGGCTCCTGTCTTCTGCTTCATGAAGCCAAGTTGCTGCTGCTCTGGATAATCGAGGCCCTCGGGCAAATTCGCCCCATGACCGTGGGAGAGTCCAAGGGCACCCCCTGCAGGGGAAGATGGGCCCGGATGTCCTCTGGAAGCACCCACCCCACCCCCCTCAACACGCCCGGGGTTTGTTTTTGTTTTTGTTTTTGTTTTGAAGCTTCTGGAAGACTTGGGTGTGGCTGCTGTGGGGCCAGAATAAGGCCCCCGGGGCGGGTGCAGCTCAGTGCTCCGGCTCCCACCCTGCTGTCCAGGTCCCCTCGCCAGCACGCCTGGCTACTCCCCAGACAGCAGGACGAACAAGCCTCCATTGATTCTGCATCATGGCTAGAAGAATGCCCCTTTGTTGAGCACTTCCCCCTCCTCCTGTGTGTCTTTGCCCACAGGAGAGGCATTCAGGTAGGAAGCAGCTTCGCCACGGTTCCTCCTGCAGGGACCCCAGAGGGAAGCAAAGGACAGAATACCATCCCAGGTCCCAGAGGAGGCCTGCCTGTCCTGCCTTCTCTTCTCTCGAATCCTCTCCGTCATTTCCCGAGCTCTCTCCACCCTTTCCTGTCACCCTGGCATCACTTGGTGGTGGGGGGTGGAGAGTGGGGGGGGGGGTTGAGGGGGCGGGGTCCAGTCCCAGATCTCTCAATGTTCAAATCTTCCCCACCTTTCAAGGTCCTGCTCGCACGCCTGCTGCTCCATGAATCCCCACCAGAACGGGAAGCTTGTCAAGAGGAGGAAGCATGGGCTGTTCCTCTCTGTACCCCTGTGCCCAACCCGGAGCTTGGTCTTGAAGCGACACTTCAGAGTCTCAAGGAGCAAATGAACTGACTTCTGTCGGTGGCTCTACCACCTCCCAATCACCCAGGCCTGAAACCTGACCAGCCCAATGCCTGGCTGGTCACAAGCTCTGCTGATTCTCCCTGAAAAGCCACCCCGACTTCTCAGTCTGGGCTTCACAGCCCTCCCCAGGCTGGCACCAACCTAGCCAACTGCGTCCCGGGGGTCCCCTCCTTCTGCCGGCCTGGACTCTCCACTGCTCACTCATCCACCCACCTCCACGCTATTTACTGAGCCCATACTGAGCCCTGCCATTGCTCCAGGGGCTGGGGATGCAGGGGACAGGCAGACTGAGTCCTCTCCCTCAAGGCTCTCACAGTCTCTTGGGGGTAGACGGACAATAAATCGGTGTGCAAATGACAGAATAACACAGCACCGAACAGTGGGATAAGTGCTCTGGGGAAAAGCACGCGGGGTAAGGGGATGGGGAGTGACGACAGGGTGTGTGTAGCCAGGAGGCAGCGACTGAGGCTGGGCAGGGGCGGCGTCGGAAGTTGTGTGGGTGGGGGTCACCGAGGAATGACCAGCCGCAGGGAAGAGTTTGAATCTTCCTTGGGGCGCCATGGGAAGCTGCTGTTCTGCCAGTGCGTCGTGTGCGTTCCTAAGTCCGGGCTTCGTCCCACTGTAATGCCCTCACCAAGCCTCTCCAGCTGCCACTGTCGCGCTAGGATTCCGGGATGCAATGCTGGTCTCGCCAGCATTCCGAAGCCTCGCCTTTTTCCGCCGGAGTGCGGTCATCTCTCCTGCCAGATTCCCAGGATGCCCCTCTGGTCTTGGGGCTTAAGTGCCTCGACGTATCCAGTTCAGGTTCTCAAACATTTACTCGGCACCCGCTATGGGGCAGGTGGCTCACCCAATCCCTGTCACCTCCCCTTCCCTATGAGGTTCCTATCATGCCCAATCTTTTTTTTTTTCCAACGTTTTTTTTTTTTTTTTTATTAATTTTTGGGACAGAGAGAGACAGAGCATGAACAGGGGAGGGGCAGAGAGAGAGGGAGACACAGAATCGGAAACAGGCTCCAGGCTCCGAGCCATCAGCCCAGAGCCTGATGCGGGGCTCGAACTCACAGACCACGAGATCGTGACCTGGCTGAAGTCGGACGCTTAACCGACTGCGCCACCCAGGCACCCCTATCATGCCCAATCTTTACAGACAGGTAAGAGGAGGCTCAGAGAGGTTCAGCAACTGATCTGTGACTTCATATTTAAGGAGTGGGGGAGGCAGGACTTGAAGGGACAGTATCTGACCCCACAAGTCCAACTCTTTTCTCACTGGCCCCAAGCTGCTCCTCCCCTTAGGCAACTTGGTAATGGTATTCAGGGCCCTCCAGGCCTGCCCTTGATCTCCTTCCCCACCTTCTCTTCCACAGGGACTCTCTGCTCCCAGGGACCACCGGAACAGACACCCTGCCCTTCTGTGCATTTCTAGCCTGTGTGATATGCCACTCGCGGCATAATGAGCACACCCACAGGTGACCACCTGGGACAGGGGCATCCAAGGATGGGCCCCGCCACCACTTCTCTCTCCCCCAAGTCAGGGAAAGGCCTCGCTCTAACCAACACCCTCACCCCAGGGCCACTCAGTCATCCGGAGAACCAGGGCCCATGACTTTGGAAAAGTTGCCATATGTTAGGGTTGTGTTATCGTAAATGCAACTATTTCTCCCAGGCCTGATGATGTGGGGAAAATCATAAAGTCCTTTGCTATATACTCTTTACTGGCACTGACCAGTCTTAAATTTTTCCTTTTTTTTTTTTTTTTTTTGGTTAAATTCAAGATGCCAGGGCGTCTGGGTGGCTCAGTCGGTTGAGCATCAGACTCTTGTTTTCGGCTCAGGTGGTGATCTTGAGGTTTGTGGGATCGAGCTGCCAGCGCAGAGCCTGCTTGGGCTTCTCTCTCTTCCTCTCCCTCTCTTTCTCTCTCTCAAAACAAATAAATAAACTTAAAAAAGACAGATGTCGGTGATAATAGTAAATAATAACAATAGCTACTTTGTCAAGGTTGTGCAAGACGCGAGGAGCCTGCTGGCCACCTTACATACACTACCTCATTCAACCCTCCTAACAACCCCAGCACGCGGGTGTGATTATTATTCTCGTCTTACAGATACAGGAACTGAATCCCAGAGAGGGAAAGCAGCTTGCCTGAGGTCACAGAGTTGATAAATGCCGAAGTTCAAACCGTAGCTCCAACCCTGGTCTGGTGGACCTCGAGGTCTTTGACCTCAAGCTCTTGCAGCCCATCCTGCCACTGGTGTTTGGGAGACCCATCACAGGCGGGGGTCGGGGGCGGTGGAGGGGGGCAGGTGTAGTTACTGGGGCTCCTGAGAGAGGAGACGGCGACCGGGCTGCTCAGGACCCCGTGAAAACACAGGTCTTGGTGCCAGGCACATCCTGGCTCTGCGTCCTGCCCGCTGTGTGTCCTTGTTCATGCTGTTACCTTCTCTGTGCATTCATTTCCTCCCCTGTGAAATGGGATGATAGTAAGCCCTCCCTTTCCATCTGCAGTGGGAAGGAAGCACGATGATGTTCGTGATCGTGTTTTGAGGCCACGAAGCTCAGTGTCTTACTACCCACTCCCCACACTTCCAGGATGAGTGAACAGAGGGGAGAGGCTGGAGCAGCACTGGGGGAAGGGGGAGAGGAAAGTGCTGGACTGAGCCTTTTCTGTGTAGACGGAGGCAGGTGAATGCCTTGCTCAGCCAACCTCACATGACGAGAGGAACCAACTAACTAGGTCACCTTGCAGGAGGAAAGAGCTATTCCGGGAGCTGCCTGCCGCCTCCCGGAGCAGAAGCTGCAGAACTGGGCTATTTCAGGGGCGGCACAGAGAACTCATCAGACAACACTAACTTGGATCCGGCCCCTGCCTTTGTGCCTCGGGCCATGAGAGGCCAGGTGGGCCTTGGGGGGGGGGGGGCGCGCACTGTGCTGGTGCCCTCTGTGTGGCGTCGGCAGTGGCAACCTGCGACCATCACCCCACGACCTTCCCCGTCCCCTGGAAACCGCCATCCCAGGCGAGGATGGCGAGTGAGGACAGCAAGACGCCAGGCTTGCATTCCCCTGCCTGGCTGCAACTCTCAGCTCTTCCGTGCGGTAGTCCTATGACACGGGGCCATTTGCTTTACCAGTCTGGGCTTGGGTCTCCCCACCTGTAAAGTGTGGTGTTCCCAGTAATCCCATAACTCAATCCCGGCACTTCTGTGACTGTCTCACTCACTTCTTGGCCTGCATTAAGGGGTAACGGTGCTTATGCCCTAGGACCGTTTTGAGGATTAAAGGAGATAATGACGTAAAGCACCAAGCACAAGGTCTGGCCAGAGGAAGTGCTGGATAAATGGTTATAGTTCCTAACTGGGCTTCTGGGGTATTCCATGCCGTAGTGGTAGCCGTGGTTAGGACAGTGGATTGTTCTGCAGGTTTGAAAAGAAGGCTGCGCGTTGCTGGATGGGGTGGGGGACAGGTGGAGGGAGAGATTGTGCTGCAGAAGCTGGGCTTTGGGGGCACAGGCTCTGGCTCTGTAAATGCCATAAAGAGAAGGATCCTTTTGGAAGGAACTTGGGGCTTTGACGCCAAGGACCGCCCTGTGCGAGAAGCACTCAGCTCCGTGCCGCATGTCTGTGCTCTGAGCTTCAGGTGCCTCGTCTGCAAAATTGGGGCGGAGGCATTTATCCCCGATGCTGTGGCAAGGAACAAACGAGGTCATTACCGCAAAGCCTTTGGCACAGCACTTGGCACCTAGTAGGCGCTTGAGAAACACCAGCTGTAATTTGTTCTCTCCCTTGGTGCCCACGGCGACCCCATGCAGAGAATGTTACCATCTCCACTTTGTAGATGAGGAAATAGAGGCACAGAGAGGTTAGGTAGGGTCCCCGAGGTCTCACAGGAGATTTGAATCCAGTCTAACTCTGGGACTTGTGCTTTTTGCCACTTTGCCTGGGATGTGGCAAGTACAAGATGAAGTATATATAGACATGCAGTTACAGACGTGGGACCGGTGCCCAGCATGACGCAGTTATGTAATCAGTGGGCAGCAATGCACCTGTTGCTCTTATAATTATTCATCTCATCGTGACCATCATTCCGAAGTGAACTGGAAATTATAAAGCTTGAGGGTGGCTGGTGAAGGTCGAGGGTACTCTAAGATACTAGAAAAGACAGTAAGATCTCTGTCAAAAATAAGGGGCAAAAAAACTAGAGTCATCAGTAGCTTCCTTGCAACGTTATCAGTTAATTGCAAAAAAAAAAATAGAAAAAAAATGTACGTATCAAACAATGAGGGAGTGATTTGGTAAATCATGGTTGATCTCTTTGTTGGAAAATTACGCACCCATTTAAAACTATGATAATCTGACTTAACATGGAAAATGTTTACTTGCAATTACTGTTAAAGGGAAAAGGCTGGTATAAAATTATATTTCTGCTCTAATTATACCTCTATTATAACTATCACCTGCATGTGGAGAAGAGTTGAAAGGGAACATGCAAACAGGTGATGTGTTAAATGCTGGAATCGGGGATTTCTTATTTTTTGCAACTGATTTCATAATTCAACCGTAATTTACTGAGTATTTACTAAGTGTCAGTCACCATGTGAAGCATGGTTATTAATGTGGGTTATATTAGGATTATACTAGCAGGAAGACTTAAAGAGAAAACAGGTTTTGCTGTCTTTTAGGATATTCTCGGGGGAGGGGGGGAGGGAATTGAAAGAGGATGTGACGGCTTCAGGGTGTCAGGGGCCCCGATCTCTCTGTCTGGTGACTCTGCCATCCCTAAGGAGTTGTTCTTTTCCACGTGGTCCGATAGGACCCGTTCACCTTCCAGCCTGCAGGAGGAGGATGAGAACAAGAGGGCATGCCCCATCCCAGGAAACATATGACTGGCAGTGGCTCATAACCATCCCCATTCTTTTTTTCTTCTTCTCCTAATTAAAGTTTATTGATTTATTTTGAGAGAGACAGAAACAGTGTGAGTGGGGGAAGGGCAGAAAGAGAGAGAGAGAGAGTGAGAGAGAGAGAACCCCAAGCAGGCTCCTATGTGGGGCTGTCAGCACAAAGCCCTATGTGGGGCTCGAACCCACAAACCGTGAGATTGTGACCAAGATCATGGTCCAAGAGTTCATGAAACCAGGAGTTGGATGCTTAGCCAACTGAGCCACTCAGGCGCCCCTCATACTATCCTCGTTCTTATGCATTAGTCAGAACTTTGTCACTTGGTCACCCCAAGCTGCAAAGTAAATTGGGACATGTCGTTACTTCGGGAGGCCATGAGCCTAGCTAAAAATCCAAGCTAATGTAGAAGAAGAGAGGACGGCACCTGGGGGACCTCTTTTGCAGCATGCCAAGCTAAGTGAGTTGAGGCCACGTCCCTGAAGAACCCACTGCCCAGTGAAAGGGAAATGCATGTCAAGAAATGATTACAAGACATTCAGAGAAGTGCTGGGATTGAGTTAAGGGATTACTGGGGACAGATGGCCAACACTGTCCGGTGGGGTGTTAGCAGCTCCAACCCCTGTGAAGATTTTGCCTTCACGGGCAGCCACCCAGTTGGTACCGTGTGGCACTGAGCTCCCTCCCCAAGATCTGACAGTCCTGAGCAGGGGTGAGTGCACTCTAGACCCAAGCTGGGACCATCCAGTGTCTTCGAGGATGGTGAATGCGGTAGAGAGACACAGGATCTGGTCACAGTAGCCCTGTCCCCAGAAGGACCCTGGACCTGTCCTTCACACTGATTGTTTATTCAACTCCCCAGCCTTCGATCTGTGATGTGCCTCCATAGCCTCCCAAGAAATCCATCAATTTCCCCTCCCTCCACTTTTTGTTTTTGTTTTTGTTTTTGACTTAGAGTAGCCACCTGAGACCAAAATAAGCTGAAGTAATTCAGGGGTCGGGATAAGTTAACAAGCAGTTTTGCTAAGATTCAATTCCAAGCGGGTATTTTCCCCCAGGTGCATTGAGAAGCCAGGAGGGTTTTAAGGAGGGCAGAGGGGAAGGTTTTCCAGTCAGGGACTCAGCAGTATATAAATCTGGAAGCCTTTTACTTCTGTTAGTGGTTTATTGATTATGTAACAAAACGACCACCGGAGAAGAGAAGATACGTAACAAAGACACTGAGGGATCGGGGGCTGGCAGCCAATGGCAGAGTTCTGGATGAGGAGGCTGGAGTTCTGCCATCCAAGGGAGACCTGGTTTCTGGGTGATCCTAAGCACACAAGGAGATGTTTTGGGATCTGTTTCTTCAATTCGAGGAGGAAAATCCTTTTTACTTAAGTAAATAAAAAAAGTCACAGCAATATCTATGAAAACTTTATGCCATTGCTCTCTTTTGGACCTGTTTAACCCTGTGGTGTAACCGTTAGCTTTTTCCTCCCCGACCACCCTCTGCAGCCAGTCTCCCTGCAGATCCGAGAGCCCAGGACAGGTGTCCGAGGCCATCCACTTCTCCCCCACCAACCTGGCCACCCGCTTGTCTGAGCCCCAGACAACTGCTTCGCCTTCTGACTGGCCTGCCTGCTGTCATATTGTCCCCTTTCAATCTATTCTCTACAAACCAGCCAACGTGATCTTTTAAAAAGTCAGATCAAGTGAAAGAAGCCAGTCTGAAAAGGCTACATAGTGTATGATTCTAACTACATGACATTCTAGAAAAGACAGAACTATGGAGACAGTAAAAAGATCAGTGGTTTCCAGGGTTTTCATAGGGAGGGAAGGATGAACAGGTGGAGCACAGGTGAGTTTTTTGGGCGGTGAAATTATTCTATATGATATTGTAATGGTGGAAAGATGTCATTCATTACCCCATTTGTAGAGCACAGAGTAAACCTTAATGTAAACTGTGGACTTTAATTAATAATAATGGATTAATACTGGCTCATTAGTTGTATCAAATGTATCACACTAATGCATGGTGTTAATAAGAGGGGAAATTGTGTATGTGTGTGTATGTGTGTGTGTGTTGGGGGTACAAGGGTATATGGGAATTCTCTGTACTTTCCCCTTAAGTTTTTAAGTACCTGGGTGGTGCAGTCAGTTACGTGTCCAACTCTTGACCTCTGCTCAGGTCATGATCTCATGGTTCGTGGGCTCTGCTCTGAGAGTATGGAGCCTACTTGGAATTCTGTCTCTCCTTCTTTCTCTGTCCCTCCCCCGCTCGTGTGTGTGTGTGTGTGTGTGTGTGTGCACGTGCACATGCTCTCTCTCCCTCAAAAATAATGTTTAAAAAAAAAAAAAAACTACTCTAAACCTAGAACCTAGAACCACCTTAAAAAATAAAGCCTAAGGGCACCTGGCTGGCTCAGTCGGTTGTGTCTGACTCTTGGTTTCAGCTCAGATCATGATCTCACAGTTCGCGGGTTCGAGCCCTGCATCGGGCCCTGCAGCTGGCAGCATGGAGCCTGCTTGGGATTCTCTCTCTCTCTGTTTCCCACCTCCCACCCCCCTGCTTGTGCTGTCTCTGTCTCTCTCAAAATAAATAAACGTAAAAAAAAAATAATAAAGCCTATTAACTTTAAAAAGTCAGATCATGCCATTTCCCTGTTTAGAACTCTCCAGCCACTTCTATCATATTTTGAAACAAATAATAAATTATAAAAAATAATAAAACTCTATGGAGGACAAACTGAGGGTGACTGGAGGGGTGGTGGGAGGGGGGATGGGCTAATTGGGGAAGGGGCACTAAGGAATCTACTCCTGAAATCATTGTTGCCCTAGATGCTAACTCATTTGGATGTTCATTTAAAAAAAAACAAAAAATAAAACAAGTGAAAAAAAATAAAAGAAGATAATTTTAGCACCAAACCAGGCCTTTGGGATTTAGCTTATTTCAGTTCATTCAATAAACATTCATTGTGTACCTATTTTATAAAAATATTGTGTTGGCTACTTAAATCAGGGGGATTTACAAAGGGGAAAGTACAAAGGGGAAAGTACAAAGATAAATAAAAAATGTATCTTAAATTAAAAATAATAATAATAAAACTCTTCCTCTGGCTGATGAAGCTTCCAAGATGTGGTCCCTTCCTCACTGTCTCCCTTCACTAACTGATACTCCAGCTGCACTGGGTTTCCCTCTGTGGGGAATATGCTCAGTTGATTCCCCTGTGAGGGTCTTTGCATTTGCTGTTTCTTTTGTCTAGATGCTCTACCCCTGATGTTCAGATGGCTGGTTTCCTCTTATCATTCAGGACTCGGTTAATATGTCAACTCCTTAGAAGGCTGTTAACAACCAGTCAACTGCTTGCCATAGAACGCTCTTTTAGTTCTTTGCATGAATTACTGGCTGATATTTTTCTTGCATGTGCATTTTTGTCTTTGTTTAGTGTCTGGATCCCCACTAGAATGTAGTTGCCCTGGGAACAGGGGTCTTTTCTCCCTTTTCCATTGCTTTATCCCCAGCTCCTAGAACAGGGCCTGGCATATCAAAGGTGCTCAATAGATACTTGTTGAATGAGTGAATGAATGAATGAGCGAACGAACGGATGAATTTGTTGAAACCCACATAAGGTTAGGCCTGAGCTGGCTCCTGGTTCCTGCGGAAGCCATGGCTCATGACCCCTGGCATCTCACAGTTTAATATACGAAGATTTATACTGAACGTCCAGAACAAAATATGGAGTGGTTAGCATGGCCATGGAGTCAGTTAGTCTGGGTTCAAGTCCTGGCTCTGGTCCATAATAGCTGTGGTCTATAAACCACTCAGAAATGTTCCTAGAGCATATTACATACTTAACAAATGCTAGTCATCGCCTCTCTGAGCCTCAGTTTCCTCAATTTTCAAGCAGGGAAAACAGCACACAGCTTTGTAGAGTTAGAAAGAAGACCAAATACATGTGTATGTGTAAAGCACGAACACAGTGGCCAGATGTGTAAGTGGACAATAAATGTTAGTTTCTCTCTTTCCTCATATCCGTTACCCATGTGAGCCGCAGAGATGGCCTCCTACCCCCCAGCCGTGGTCAGGGCCCCTCCCTGCTAAACAGTCCTTTACTCTTCCAACGGCCTCTAGCATGAGGTCGAAATTTGGGACACCCCAGGATATTTTAAATTATATTTTTAAGTGTTTCTTTATTTTTGAGAGAGAGAGAAAAAGAGAGAGAGGGAGAGAATGAGTGGGGGAGGGGCAGAGAGAGAGAAAGGGAATCACAGAATCCAAAGTAGGTGCCAGGTTCTGAGCTGTCAGCACAGAGCCCAACATGGGGCTCGAACTCACGAGCTGTGACATCATGACCTGAGCTGATGAAGTCAGACACTTAACCGACTGGAGCCACCCATGTGCCCCCACCCCAGGCTATTTTACCCGCCCCTTTTTCTGCCATCTCTCTAAGGTTTTTTTTTTTTTTTTTTTTTTTTGAGACAGAAAGATATGGAGAGATAGAGTACGAACAGGGGAGGGGCAGAGAGAGAGGGGGAGAGAGAAAGAATCCCAAGCAGGCTCTGCATCGTCAGAACGCAGCCCCACATGGGGCTCAAACCCACAAATCGTGAGATCATGACCTGAGCATCCGGAAGTCGGATGCTCAACTGACTGAACCATCCAAGCGTCCCTCTTTGTAACTAATGTGTTGTCAGGTTAATAATAAACGAGTCTACAGCCATTTTTGGAGATGGTATCCCTGTTTTGTAGACGCAATGCACTTTCGTATACTAAGGGTTCTGAGAAAGCCTTCAGGAAAGAAATCTGTTTATCCTTGTTTAATCCAGAATTTTCCAAATGAGTTTGACTGTGAAGCCCTATTAATATCCCACGGAACATGCTTGTGTTTCCGGAACACCCTTTGCAGTTTCCTGCCTGCACACTCTGCATAGGTTGGTCGCGCTTTCCCACAAAGGCTTCCTCCCCAGCAAAATGGACTAATCCCTGGAGGCCCGCATTGGAGCCCTCTCCTCCGTCTTGTAGGGTGAGGCCCTCCTCTGGGCGCCCTCAGCTCGGTGTGCGTGCCCCTGCTCTAGCCCTCTCACCCCAGCATGCGGGCGCCCCTCCCAGGCTGCTGGCTCCGACCCCCAACACCCCAGTGTCTGCCTCCCTGCTCCCCTTTCCTCTGCCCTCCAGCCCATTTCCGTCCTCTGATCTGTCCTCTGTTCTTGGAGAAACATCAAAAACACCTCCTCTGAGAACCTCTTTTGTATGTTCCCGTCAAGAAAAATTTCTCTTTTCCTCATGCTCTTAGAGTTAAAGCTCCGGGAGGGTAGGACCCATATTTTTAATTTCTCTCTCTGGGTTTCAGTTTCCTCACTCTTCAAACAGGAAAGATACAGATCTATCTCAAGGGGTTACTGTGACGATGGAAGTGCTTAGAATATTACCCAGCACATAGTAAGGCCTGTAGGCACGTTGGCTATTATTGTAATACGTGTTTTGTGTTTTTTTTTTTTTTTTGCCTCGCAGAGATTGCTGTCTTCGGGGAAGACAGACACTGAAAAACTAGTTATACAAATAATTACCTGTTTCTGAAATGTATCAGGAAGGAAAAGGAAAGTGCACAATGGGGGTATGAAACAGATGGCCCGGACTCGCCCGGAGGGTCAAGGGTAGGTCACATCTCACGGGATACGACATCTAAAGCCAAGACCGAGGAAGCGCAGGAGACGCCAGGCCAAGCGGGCATTGAAGGGTGTTGCACGCAGAGGGAAGAGCATGTGCAAAGCCGCAGGAGGGAGCTCGGCATTTTGGAGGGACTCAGAGGAGGGCAGAGCGATGGAAGCGCAGAGAACAGGGGGGCAGAGGTAGAGGTGAGTGTGCAGGGTGGGGCGGGTCACGTGGGCCTTGCGGCTTCATCCGCGGAGGTTGGGAAGCCTTTGGGGGTTTTGATTAGGGCAGCGATGATCGTAACAAACCGTTCCAGAGACTGGTGGAGAACCCCAGTGGGAGACTAGTCCCTGGCGCTTATGTTGGGGTGTAGGCTGTGGGGAAAGCGATGCACGTGTCAGTGAGCGGTTCGGGGATCAGAGAGCGGTCAAGAAGGCGCGCCCCATCAGACTGGGAGCAGGGGCAGAGAGACGCGGCGCCGATGCGTGTAAGATTCTCCATCCGAGCACCTGGAGAAGGGAAACTGGTCCCGCTCACACGCGGAGGGACGTGATGACCCCAGTCTGAGCTGGAGGGCGCAATGGGGCTAATAGTTTAAGGGGAGTAAAAAGAATACGTCAAGCCAAATCGTGGCGTATGAACGATATAAAGGTAGGGGAAGTAATCGTAGGTTGAGCAGAGACTTGGGGTTGGGGAGTCTGTTCCTTTGTTTCATGGAAAATAAGGCTGCAGATGGAGGTTGTTTGAGTAGAGAGATGTGCCTGGGGAGCTTGGCTGGGGTTTAGGTCCACAGCAGCTCCCAGTAGACTGGGGCTCTTACCAGCCCTGGAACTGGGTGGAGAATCTGGACAGGAACCACAGTGCAGACATGC
The DNA here is from genome assembly GCF_028018385.1 of Neofelis nebulosa. Classification (NCBI taxonomy): domain Eukaryota; kingdom Metazoa; phylum Chordata; class Mammalia; order Carnivora; family Felidae; genus Neofelis; species Neofelis nebulosa. Next base: position 190,541,745 of record NC_080783.1, on the reverse strand, counting down.
TCTGGCGTCACTTACGTGATTTCACTCGCTCACTCACTCATTCACTCCACAAACATTTGTTGTGTATTTTTCTATCAACGTTCTAGGGCTGAGACATTTAAAGGATCCAAAACTCCCTTAGCTTCTGCCAGAGGAGACACCTGATAAACACATCAGCGTATAACGAATCTCAGGTCAACTGCTACAAAGGAAAAGAAAGGAGGGTCCCAGACTGGAAAGTGACAAGAAAGGCTCTCTGAGTCCAGGGGAGAGGCGTTTGAGTCTGTCTGAAGGAGAGGCATCTGAGTTTCAATAAAACCACTGAGAAATCACAGATTGCTGATTTGGAAGTCTATGTAAGGGTACCTTCTTGTTTTTTGTCATCTTTAAATATATATTATTAGATAACTGGCAAGCATATTAAATAACGGACATAAATATTAAATATTAAATAACTGATGCAAATATGAAAAGTTAGTAGAATATGAAGTAAAAGCCTTAAAAATGAACAATGAAATCAATGAAGAAAATTGTAACCAAAAAATTTCAGATCATTCCCAAAGCAGTACCCATCCCTAAGAGGGATGGGTCAGTGTGAAAAGCAGGTGTGCAGAGGCTCCCGGAATCTTTCATGATCCACTTAACATGAAGGAGTGGATCACATGGACACGATATGAGAAAAAAATATTTCGATTGTTTTGTAAGCTTGATGCAAATTACTGAACTGACTGGGAGAACCTAAAAGGTGTTGGGGCACCTGGGTGGCTCAGTCGGTTAAGCATCCGACTTCGGCTCAGGTCATGGTCTCACAGTTCGTGGGTTCGAGCCCCGACTCAGGCTCTGTGCTGACAACTCGGAGCCTGGAGCCTGCCTCAGATTCTGTGTCTCCCTCTCTCTCTCTGCCCCTCCCCCGCTCGCACTCTCTCTTTCAAAAATAAAGAAACATTGGGGCGCCTGGGTGGCTCAGTCGGTTAAGCGGCCGACTTCGGCTCAGGTCATGATCTCGCGGTCCATGAGTTCGAGCCCTGCTTCGGGCTCTGTGCTGACAGCTCAGAGCCTGGAGCCTGTTTCAGATTCTGTGTCTCCCTCTCTCTCTGACCCTCCCCCGCTTGCACTGTCTCTCTTTCAAAAATAAAGAAACCTTTAAAAAATTTTAAAAAAATAAATAAAAGGTGTGTTGTGCCCCTATGAAAGGACATGGATGGCAAACAGTAATGAGTGTCATCAATGAACAGAGGACTTAGGATTAGACGCTTGCACAAGAAGCCTTCAGGTGTCCTGAAAGAAACTTGACAGAAGTTTTCCTGAGTTTGAGAACAATCCTGAAAATTTACACAACGTGGCTATTTGTGAAACGGGAAGAAACTTTCCTGAATTATCAACACCATTTTTCGTCCATGCTGGAGAATACACCGTGCTGGAGGGAGAAAGCTGAATCGCCTCTTTCTTCTTGGTATGGAAACACAGACATACAAAATCGCTGTCGTGAGTGTGAAGGGGCAACCAAAGAAAATGCAGCCCCAAATGTAGGAAATAGTAAAGGAATGTCAGATGGGCAATTTAAAATAATATTATGTACTTTTCTGGATTCTGCGACTTTTGAGCTATCGGTCAGCTGTTAAAATTTGATAATCTGTTGTGATTTATTCTCTCATTATGAATACATCTTCTTACACTTAAATTCATTAGCTATTGCTGTCATCCTGCCATAATGCCCCCAAACTCAGTGGCTTGCAACTATAATTATGTATTTACGTAGGTCTGCAGATCTGCTGGGGCCCTTCAGCTCTAGGCTACAGCAGCTGTGGTCAGATGATCTGCGACAGGCTTAGGGGGACGGCTCAGCTCCAAGGGTCTCAGCTTCCACCTGGGACCAGTGTGCTAACCAAGAAATGTCCTTCTTGTGATGATGGCAAGCAAAGCGGCCTTAGAAATGGCATGCTGTCAGGGGCGCCTGGGTGGCTCAGTCGGTTAAGCGTCCGACTTCGGCTCAGGTCATGATCTCACGGTCCGTGAGTTCGAGCCCCGCGTCGGGCTCTGTGCTGACAGCTCAGAGCCTGGAGCCTGTTTCAGATTCTGTGTCTCCCTCTCTCTGACCCTCCCCCGTTCATGCTCTGTCTCTCTCTGTCTCAAAAATAAATAAACGTTAAAAAAAATTAAAAAAAAAAAAAGAAAGAAAGAAATGGCATGCTGTCACTTCCACCCCACTCCATTGGTCAAAGCAAGTCATGTGGCCAAGTCCAGTGTCAAAAACCATGGAAATATATTCTGCCCCTTTAGTGTCCAGACCTGCAAAGTCACAAGGCAGAAATGTATACACAGGAAAGGTGAAGAATTGGGCCCAATAATGCAATCTCCTATTCAGACTCATTTTACACTTGTCGTTTCATAATCTTTATCTGAAAGAGCTCCTCTCCCCAAAATGTGCAGACCTCAGGCTTCCAAAAAACTTGGACCTCTCCCTGGTGGCTGTGTTCTTTTGATGGTGCCCAGAGTAGCTGCAGGGTGACCGCTGTAACAATGCAAGTAACATTCAAACATTCTGCAAGTAAGGGCTTCATTAGTCCTTTAAAATCCTCAATACCACAGAGTCCTATTGAATTCAAAGTCCATTTACATCATTTTAATCCATTTCATTCATCAATGACAGAAAAGGAAGGGCTGTTAGATTCTTTAAATAAAATTTCAATTGTCATAAGTCCTTAAATGCTGGCAAAAAAAGTGGTGACAGTAACTTGTAGAGGTAACTATATTTAAATTTTTCGATGGGGTCGCTCATGGGTGGCTCAGTCAGTTAAAGCATCCGACTTTGGCTCAGGTCATGATCTCACGGTTTGTGAGGTCAAGGCCCACGTCGGGCTCTGTGCTGACAGCTGGGAGCCTGGAGCCTACTTTAGGTTCTGTGTGTGTGTGTGTCTCTCTCTCTGTCCCTCCCTTACCCTCTCTCTCTCTCTCTCTCTCTCAAAAATAAATAAACATTAAAGATATTTTTTAAGGTTTCAATTGGGAATTTTGTGTAGCTGTTGCAAATACAAAATCAGATCTAAAAATTTATGTTCACAGAAGCAAGCTCAAATCTCTGAGTAAAAATCTTGAAAAATTTTTATTTGAAAGGTGTTTACAAATCCAACATTTAGTGTCTTTGCTAACTGTTTTTCAAGGGGATCCTAGGTGACAGAAATAAATGATCCTAACCCTTGGCTTGTGATACACCGTTAATGTTTGTCCATGTATATTATGCTTGGTTATTTGTAGTAACATATAACATGTTACCCAAAACCAAAGCCAGAATTTTGGCTATACTCTACGAGTAGCATAAATTCCCTCATCCCATCCTCTGTCTGACCCAGTACCCCGTTTTGACTTTCATGGATCCGGGTGCTTCTGCCTTTGTGGGCCTCTTCCTACACACACACACACACACACACACACACACGTTTATTATATAACTGCATTGATATAAAGAATATATTTATATTATACATTATACTTTGACCTTTGCTTCTGATTTAAAGGAAATTTAAACATTTCAACGGGTGCTACAAATATTATGGACTTAAGGCACTGAGTCCACTCTGCGCAATGGATAACCTGGCCCTACTCCCCCTAGCGAGGTACCAATCGCTCTGGATCTTGTGCTCGTCATTCCTTGTTTTCCTTTTTCGTATCATAATTTATTGCAACTATATATGTTCCTTTAAAAAATCATTAAACATTTTTTTAACGTTTATTCATTTTTGAGAACAGAGTGTGAGCAGGGGAGGGGCAGAGAGAGAGGGAGACCCAGAGTCTGAAGCAGACTCCAGGCTCTGATCTGTCAGCACAGAGCCTGACAGGGGGCTCGAACTCACTGACTGCGAGATCACAACCTAAGCCGGAGGCGGACACTCAACCGACTGAGCCACACAGGCACCCCTAATGAATCATTTTTTAATACTTATTCATTTATTTTGAGAGAGAGAGAGCAGGGGAGGGGTAGATAGAGAGGGAGCAGTGCCCAACATGGAGCTTGATCTCACGAACTGTGGGACCATGACCTGACCATGACTCCAAAACCAGGAGTCAGATGCTTAACCAACTGAGCCACCCAGGCACCCCTAGAATCCTTTTCATATTAGTCGTTTTTAACTTTATGAAAGGCTATTATATTGCATATAATCCTTTGAGATTTACTTTTCTTGCTTAGTGCCAAATTGATAAGATTAACTTATATTTAAGAATGTCCCTAGAGCTCATTTATTTTGACTGCTGTCTCTTGTATATCGTGTGTGAGCATTTCACAGTTTATTCACCACTCTTCCATTGATGGGCATTTGAAATGGACATTTCCCAGTGTTTCCCACAGGAACAAAAAACTGGAATATTTCAATGGCTCATAGCACCAAGAAGTTCTCATTCTGGGAGGTTGAAGTTCGGCTGTAGCTCTACTGGGAAAGAATCTTTGCCAACAGGGAGACCTGGCAAGGGTGAAGAAGGGATGAACAATTATGAATAAGTAATGCCATTGATCCCAGATGGTTTCCAGGCTTTACTACGTAGATATACGGGTAAAGTTGCTGGGTCGTAAGCTCTGTAAATGCTCAGCTTCAGAAGATGATGCCAGACTTTTCCACAGTGGTTTCACCGGTTTACATGCCTGCCAACAATGTGCAGAAGGTCCTAGGGATCCACACCACTTCCCACACCCGGGATTATCAGACTTTTAACGACTACAAATTGAAGGGATGTAAAATGGTGTTTTGCTGAGGCTTTGATTTGCATTTTCCTGATCCCTAACAATGTTTGGCATCTCTTCGCACTGGCTGTGTTTCTTCCTCTCTGAAACATCTTGCTTATAGTCTTTGTCCTCTTTTCTTGGTTGTTGTTATTGTGTTGTTTTTCTTATTGATTTGTAGTTCTTTTTTTTTTTTTCTAATTTTTAAAATTTATTTTGAAAGAGTGAGAGCGAGTAGGGAGGGGCAGAGAGAGAGGGAGAGAGAGAGAGAATCCCAAGCGGGTTCTACACTGTCAGCGTGGAGCCCTATGCAAGGCTGGACCCCACAAACCACAAGATCACGATCTAAGCCGAAAGCACAAGTTGATCACTTAACCACCTGAGGTACCCGGGTGCTCTTGATTTGTAGTTCTTTATGTATTCTTCATATTATTCCCTTGTGGCTTAGGTTGTTTTGTCCTATCTCATAACTTGCTTTTCACTTCCCTTAAGATGGCTCTCCTTTCTAAGTTCTTAACTTTTTTTAAAAATTTATTTGTTTTATTAGTTTTCTTTATTGTTGAGGCAGAGAGAGACAGAGCACGAGTGAGGGAGGGGCAGAGAGAGAGGGAGACAGAATCCGAAGCAGGCTCCAGCCTCTGAGCTGTCAGCACAGAGCCCTACGCAGGGCCCAAACTTACGAACCATGAGATCATGACCTGAGCCGAAGTCACACGCTCAACCGCCTGAGCCACCCAGGCGCCCCTAAGCTCTTAACTTTAAGACAGTCAAGTTTTCCAATCTTCTATTTTTTGGTAAATGTTTCTGGGCCCTTATTTCAGAAATCTTTCTCTACCCCAAACTCTAAAAGATATTTGCCTCTATTTCTACTGAGAGTTTTAAAGTCTTCTTTTTGAAGTGTAGGCCCTTAATCCACATAAAGCTATCTCTTTATAGGCTGTGAAGTAATTTTTTCCCGGCTCCATTTATTGTACCCTCTTTCTTTATTCACCATGATGTGCCATGTCTGCTTTATCCCGAAGTCCCATATATGTGTGCGTGTGGCTCTGGGTCTCTCTATTCCTTCTTACAGGCCCGTCTGTCCCCATGCAGAACCATACAGCCTTCATAGTATATAGCTTCAGAGGAAGGCCTGATTTCTGATGGGGCAAGTCCTTCTTCCCGGCTCTTCTTGGAAATGTCCAGTAGCACAGCAGGGCACCTGACCTGGGGTGGGAGGGGGGTTGGATAGTCTCCTAAACGGTGAGGGATTCAGAATCCAATCCCCATTGCATCCTAACTCTGCTCCTTCTGGGTGACTGGCTGCAGGCATGTCAATTTCCTTTTTGAGGCTTGGCTTTCTGTGTATAAACTGAGTGTAACGATGCTACCCAACAAAGATGTTCGGAGGGTTGGATAAAACCACAGGAACCTGGCACCTGTTCATTGGCCCCGAGTGTCTGTGAGATGGAGCCCAGAGATGCTAACTGACACGTTCAAGGTCACACGACTAGATTGACCGCGTGCTGCCTTCTCCACCACCAGAATTCAAAGATAGGTGATTTCTAACTAAGTCAGTCTTCTCAGTTTCTTTCTTCTGTTCCCCTACCCCCCCCCCCCCACAAGAAAATCCATTTCCAAAAGCTCATGGCACACCATAGTTCCCAATGACCCCATCTGCTTTGGCTCTTTCTTATCTGATGGGAACAGAGTGAACTGGATAAGGGTCTCTCTAACAATGTTGGAGAGGAAGCCAGGTTTATTTAAAATCCAACTTTTTATGGCCCTGTTACCATTGGCTGAGCCATGGCTCAGTGCATCCAAAAGCAACCAGGTCTGGGCGTGGCTTCCAGGAGGATCCCTGGGCTGGCAGCAAAGCGCCCCTGGAATTCGGGAATCAGGAATCATGGAAATTACAATGGCCTTGAGGGTTAATCACTAAAATCAGTCCTTGAGACAAGGCCCTTGTCTGTGTTCTCCCTCTGTCTCTCTTGATCCCGCCACAGCCCCACTCTGCTTCATGGCCTATGCTCATGAATGAATGAACATAAAGAAATGCAGAACCACCTGGAAGAGACAGTTTGACCTCATTCCAAAGACACTAACACAGCCAGAGAAAAGGTGTGCAGCTCACCAGCCGATTTGGTGAAGTCTTACAAAGAGAAAGCGTTCAGAAGAGAGTATGAGCGTATTAAAAGTTGCAAGAATTAAAGTGTGTAACTGACTCAGAAACTGATGGAGAGATAATGGAAGGGAATAGAATCCACAGACAGACCTAGACATATAGGAAATTTGGTACACGATAAAGGTGGCATTTCACATATGTGACAGGATATTATACATTTAAGGGCAAATGATGGGCCATCTGGGAAAAAAAAATCCAGCTGTGCCCCTAACTCATAGCATAGACTAAAATAAATTCCAGGTGCATCCAAAATGTGTAAATGAAAACCAAAACAGTAATAGAAGAAACTATCAGAGAATACTTGTTTTTGGAATCACAGAGCAGAGAAATTCTTTCTACGACGTGACACAAATCCCAGAAGTTATCAAGAAGAAGATGGACAGATCTGACCGCATAAATATTTTTTAACTTCTATAGGGGGAAGAAGCATACACAAAGCAAATGACACACTAAACTGAAGAAAATAATTGATTTCCTTTCCATATGACTGATAAGGACTAAGAAGGTGATACTCAAAGAACTCTTATAAACCAAAATTTTTTAAAAGTACAAAGGATGGGGCACCTGGGTGGCTCAGTTGGCTAGGCATCAGACTTCGGCTTAGGTCATGATCTCACAGCTCGTGGGTTCAAGCCCCACGTCGGGCTCTGTGCTGACAGCTCAGAGCCTGGAGCCTGCTTGGGATTCTGTGTTTCCCTCTCTCTGCTCCTGTCCTGCTCACGCTCTGTCTCTCTCAAAAATAAAATAGACATTAAAAAAATTTTTTTAAGTACAAAGGAAGAAAAGTGAGAAAGAAAAAGATGAGTAAGAAAAATAGGCACATAACACGAGAAAATACATTTTACAGAAAATGACATTCAAGTGGCCAAAAAAACCCCACGCGAAGTGATGCTTGAATCCACACACACAAAAAACTGATCCAAATGAAAACAATGTGATGATATTTTTCATGTATCAGATTGGCAAAAATGAAAGGGTACCCAGTGTTGAAGCACAGTGTCTATAGGTCCTCTCCTAAAATACAAACGGACCTATTATTTTGGAGAGAAATTTATCAATTTCTTTTTTTTTTTTTTAAGTTCTTGTTTATTTACTTATTCTGAGAGACAGAAAGGCAGGGCAGGGGCAGAAAGAGGGAGAGAGAGAATCCCGCAGCCTCCGCACTTTCAGCCCAGAGTCCGATGCGGGGCTTGACCTCACGAACTGTGAGATCATGGCCTGAGCAGAAATCAAGAGTTGCATGCTTAACCGACTGAGCCACCCAGGTGCCCCAGAAATTCATCAATTTCTATCAAGACTTTATATTTATATTATGACTTTGATCTAGTTAACTCTGTGCAAATTTCAAGAATTTCTTTTAAACACTGGCAAGAGGGAGAAAAGAACAGGATGCTCTTTGCAGCATTGTTTGTAATAACCAAAGACTGGAAATGCATATGTATCAGCAGAGGATTGAGGAATTTATGGTATGTCCATATTGTATAGCTGATAAAGAATGAGAGAGACCTATCTACTTGTGCCAATGTGGAAAGAGGTCCACAACCTAGTTTTCTGTTTAAAAAAAATTTTTTTTAAGAGGTTAGAGTGGGAGAGAGCCAAAGCATAAGAGACTGTTAAAAACTGAGAACAAACTGAGGGTTGATGGGGGGTGGGAGGGAGGGCAGGGTGGGTGATGGGTATTGAGGAGGGCACCTTTTGGGATGAGCACTGGGTGTTGTATGGAAACCAATTTGACAGTAAATTTCATATATTAAAAAATAAAAAAAAAAAGAAAAAAAGAAAAAAAAAGAAAAGAAAAAAGTAAAAAAAAAAAAATTTTTTTTTACATTTTTTATTTTTGAGAGACAGAGCGAGACAGAGCACAAGTGGGGGAGGGGCAGAGAGAGAGGGAGACACAGAATCTGAAACAGGCTCCAGGCTCTGAGCTGTCAGCACAGAGCCCAAAGCAGGGCTCAAACTCACAAACCGTGAGATCATGACTGAGCCACCCAGGCGCCCCTTAGTTTTCTATTTTGGAAAAAAAAAAAAACAAGCTGAGGGGCTCCTGGCTGGCTCAGTTGGTGGAGTGTGTGCCTGCTGACCTCAGGGTTGTGGGTTCGAGCCCCACGTTGAGCATAGAGATTACTTACAAATAAAATCTTGAGGTTCCTGGGTAGCTCAGTCAGGTGGCTCAGCGTGCACTCTTTCTTTCTCTCTCTCTCTCAAAATAAATAACATTTATTTATTTTTTTTTTTAATTTTTTTTTCAACATTTTTTATTTATTTTTGGGACAGAGAGAGACAGAGCATGAACGGGGGAGGGGCAGAGAGAGAGGAAGACACAGAATCGGAAACAGGCTCCAGGCTCCGAGCCATCAGCCCAGAGCCTGACGCGGGGCTCGAACTCACGGACCGCGAGATCGTGACCTGGCTGAAGTCGGACGCTTAACCGACTGCGCCACCCAGGCGCCCCAAAATAAATAACATTTAAAAAATAAAATCTTTAAAAAAATCTCAAGTTGAATAGCATATTATTACCTATATGTGTAATATTATCATACAGATAATATATTATAACATATATGTATTTAAATGCTGTAACTTTTTAAATTTACATTTTTATTTTTTATTACAAAACTTCTTAATGTTTATTTATTTTTGAGAGAGCACAAGTGGGGGAGCAGAGAGAGGGTGACAGAGGATCTAAAGCGGGCCCTGAGCTGACAGGCTGACAGCAGCGAGCCTGATGGGGGACTCGAACTCATGAACCGCAAGATCATGACCTGAGCCAAAGTTGGACGCTGAAACAACTGAGCTGCCCAGGTGCCCCTTAATTTATGTTTTTAAAATGATCTCTCACTCTCTCCATACATATTTGTATAAAACAGACACACATATGTATGTATATAATTATACATAATTATATGTGATTGCATAGATCTGAAAATATACACACCAAAATGTTAATGATTTAGACAACAAAAGTTGAAATGCACATTTTCTATGTCACTTAAAGTTTTTTCAGTGAGCACACAATACTTTTACAGCAATGTTAAAAAACAATCTTATTAAAAATAGTTAAACTGACATTTTGGCCTAATGTATCATTGTTTGTGAGTTGGTTACTAAACATCTGCCTCTGAGGACACACTCCCAATCTGCTAACAAGTAGGGCTTTCTGCTGGGTCCTGTTTCCTTCTCCTGGCTTTAGAGACTTCCCACCAAGAACCCTGGCTTCCTTCTGGAGCTAGAATTTGCAAGGACTGCCCTTTATCCTGAGAGAGCCAGAGAAGCCACTTGTGTTCGCCCAGGACTCGCTGGGGCACAGTAAATGCAGCCCAAGTACACATCCTTAGCATTAAGGCAAAAGAACCCTTAGCAATTCAGTTCCTTTGTTGGGTCAGCCTTCCCCAGAGCTGGTAATAGCAGCAGTTTCCCCTTCCCACCCAGGCCTGGGAGCTGCCCCAGGGCAGATACTAGTCCCACTGTTGTCTGTATTCCTAGGAGCCAGCACAGAAAAGGTAACTTGACCTAATGTATCAACACATACATTAGGGAGGACTTGCCCACCAGGCAGGTGGTGATGCCTGGCTATCAATGGGCCTATGCAAGTAAGAAAAGATGTTAGCAGAGTGCGTCCACCTCCCTTTCTGCCTCTGCTGCCTCCAAGGCACCCGTGAAAAAGCTTGTGGCGCAGAGGGCAAAGAAAAGAAACAAAGTTTACCCTGGACTGCACCCACCCTGGAGAAGACGGAATCGTGGATGCGGCCAATTTTAAGGAGTTTCTTCAAGAGAGAATCAAAGCGAACGGCGAAGCTGGGAATCTTAGTGGAGGGGTTGTCACCACTGAAAGGAGCAGGAGCAAGATTACTGTCACTTCTGATTTGACCTTGAGCAGGTGGTTAAAGGGTGTGGAGAGGTGCACACTTCAGTTAGTCACTATTTTACTTCAAAAAGTGTGACCGTTTTTTACCTGGTGCTTTTCTCAGAGATTCAGGTATAGAAATGTTGGGACTTCTACTCCCCTGGGAGCAAAACCGGTGACTTCTTTGAGGTTCTCTTCTTGTAGGAACACGGCAGCGTCGATAAAAATGCAGGGTTCTGGGGCATTTGCTTCACCTTTTGATTACAAAGTACTTGATGCACTTCGTAATTTGCATACCATGCAATTACTGTGTATGGTAATCCTTTTTTCTTCCTGTAGAAACAAAATGTCCTTTTCTGCCGCTGCGGATTCTCTTCCGGAAAGAATTTGGAGAGCGCTTATGGAAGTCCCAGGTTTTAAAAGTAAAAGTACACAAAAATGAATTTGTAAATAAAAACTGTTTCCGCAACAACAACAAAAAGAAAAAGGAAAGATGTTAACAGCCAGCCATCAATGGCAGGAAGGCAGGAGGGACAGAGGGCAGATACAGCAGGTCAGATTACCAAAGGGAGAAAGGGAGGAGGCAGCCAGCGCCCCCTAAACATCTCGGGCAGTGCTAGTGGGGCATGGTGCTTGCCCATGGTAGGAGCAGAGGGCAGAGTGGCAGGTGGGGGTGGAGTGGGAAGTGGGATAGACTATACTGTATTCTGTCCAGAAAGCCAGCGGACGAGGAGATAGCTCACGACAACTGCCCCAAACCCCTCTTTGTGATGAAGACGGCTTAGGAAAAGCACGTGCCATAGCCCACGCGCGGTTGAGAGGCAGGTACGAAGTACCTGTTTGCGTTGGCATCCCCCGTGCCTCGGGCCTGGCACAGAGCAGGGACTAAGAGGCTGCTGGAGGAGGAAGGAAGCTAGGGAGGGCGGCAGAGATGGGGGCCGAGATAGGCAGCGGAGACGGAGACGAGGGGCCAGGACAATGGCCCAGGAGCCAGCGAGCTCTTCTCTAGTTTTGTGCTCTCAGCCAATGCTTTGAGGGGGTCCTGGAAGGCTGCCTCCACTCCGCTGCCCCTCCTTGGGCTTCCGTATTCTTACCTATACAGGGGGTGTTGGGAGGGAGCAGGAATGTTGGACTAGCTCAGTGATTCTGGCCTGGAGTCCCAGAACCCTAGGGAACTCTCAGGATGGAAATGGGGACCATGAACTAGTAGCAGGAATTGTGCATTTGCTCAGGAAAGGCTGTATGTGCTGACGGGCCAGGGGTCTTTCTTTGGGCCTGGAACTCCATTCCTCCCAAGGAACAGGAAAGCATTTGGATCCAGCCCGCCCTACAGGAGGACTGACCCGGGTTAGATCATCTCTCGTTGGGCCTTTGGCCAAGTCAGCCTCTTCTGAGCATTAGTTTCCTCTTCGGTGAAACGGGGGTGATAACAGGACCCCACTCAGAGGCTTATGGTGGCCATGGGGTGAGTTAGCACAGGTAAGGCACTTGGCACTGAGCCTGGCCCAGAGTGAGCCCTCGGCAAATGGTAGTTACTATCATTATTAATTCAGGGTAGGAAGTCTGGACATCTCATGCTAATCAGAAACTCGGATAGGAGCTATATATATTGATTAATAAATAGTAGGAAATGAGTGAATTATTAATTACTTAGAGCAGCTTTTTGGAAGAGAGCATCTTTCAAAACATGAGACCCCCTGGAGAGAAATCAGGAACGTACATGGGGGGACAAAGATTGAGCCTCTTTGTGTAAGTCCCCTTCCTGCTGGAGTTGAATAAGAGGCTCAGCCTTCCGTCTTATGAGCCTTGGTACAATTACCTGCTCTCTCTGCTTGGAATCCCTTTCTCTCCCTCACTCTGCCTGGCTGACTCCGTCTATGACTCCCTATGACACCTCCTCCAGGAAGCCTCTCTTGGCCTTTCCTTCCTGAGTTGGGGTCCTTCCGCAGCACACTGGCCTCACTCCTTTGAGGTCACCCATTACAGTGTGCAGTGCTTTCTTAGACCGGTGATTCTCAACCTTGACCATGTACCAGAATCATATTAAGGGCTTCTTAAACCAGATCGTGGGGCCCCCACCCCAAATGTCTGGTTGTGTGGGTCCGGAGTGGGCCCCAAGAAGCTGCATTTGTCACACGTTCGCAGTAGTTGCTGATGCTGCTGGTCCCAGGGATCAGGCGTTGGGAACCTCTGGTTTAGATCAAGCGCTCTAAGATACCAAGGATCTTACCAGTTTATTCCACAGCACCTCCAGTCCAAGCAGCACCTCGGTGTCGGTTATTGCATAGAGGAGAAAGCCAAACAACAAGGTGATATACAGAAGATTTCCCAAGGTTTTGTGTGCTGACAGCCATACAGCAGCGGTGACCCGGCTGGAAGCTGTCACCAGCCTGAGGGCTGCAGGTGAGGTGCCCACCAACGGGGCAGCAAAGGAAGAAGGCCGGTGTCCTGGGTCATGGCGCCCTCTGGTGCCCACAGCTCAGCTCTGCGCCTGGAGCCGGGAGTGGTCAGGTGACAGAAGGGACGGGTTTTCCCCTCTCGACCTTGTTCATGCCACCACCAGAGGTAACCTGCTGACACCCAGCTCTGACCTACTCTCTTTTGTCTTCCTCCGAGTTAAACCCTCCTACCCACATCTATGCATAGTTTTCTGGATGAAGCTAAACTTTCAAGGTCCTCTGCTGCCTGGTCCCCCTTCTCCTGCCTCTTGTTCCTCAGTACCCTATTGCTTTCCTCAGGAACCCTCTGTTTTATCCACATAGACAGGCCAAGGACTTTCTGCCTCTCCAAATGCTAGTCCTCCTAATGGGAGCGCAACCTACTTTCTCCTCCTGAGAAACTTACTCTTTCTTTAATGTCAAATGTGGCCTCTTCCATGAAGCCCTCCTGGACTCTCCCAGACAGAGGTGATTGTATAGCCCTGCGCATAGGCCACTGTAGAGACCCCCATAGTGCACCTAAGTGCCTGTGTTGGGTCTGGCTTCTCCTTAAGACCGTGAGCTTCTTCGGGTCCTGACTTAGCTTTGGTGTCTCAATAAATCCTTATGGAATCTAAAAGGTTCTTTTCCTCTCTCTCTCTCTCTCTCTCTCTCTCTCTCTCTCTCACACACACACACACACAGCTCCAATGCTCTCGCAAACCTCCCCTTTCAAAGCTGAAAATCACTTTCTAATTCCTAAGGCTGCATAGATCCTTAGATATAATTCGTTCATTAATGCAATCAGCAAATATATTTGAAGCCTTCCTTCCTTCAGGCATTAATCCTATGGCAGGGGATATAGAGGGAAATAAAGACAAAGTTCCTAGCCTCAGAGCTTACATTTTAGTGGAGGAGAAAGACAAGAAACAAGATATATACTGTTTGTTAGAGATAAGTGTTACAAAGAAAAGTAGGGTAAGAGACAGAAACTGATGGAGGGGGTCTATTTTAGGCAGTGAGGTTAAGGAAAGTCTCACTGATGAGAGGGTATTTGAGCAAAGACCTGAACAAAGTGAATCTCTGAACTTGCACACGTCTGGGAGAAGGCATTCCTGATGGCGTGCAAAGGTCGTGTGGGAGGAGCAGCGACTCCAGTCAGGAAATCCAGAAACAGACTTGAGATGCAGATTCATGTGACTTATTAAGTGCTCCCTTAGCAGTGGGCGGCAAGGGCATGGGGGAGGCAAGGTAGGGAAGAGGAGTCCAAGCAAAGATGTGACTTCAGGCAGAGTGCGGCTGAGGAGGGGCTCAGCCTGATGCCATAGGGAGCTCTGGTGCATGAGTTATGCCTTAGAGTTTGTTCCAACCTCAGGCCAGGTTGCTGAGACTTTCATACCCTTGGTTTGGGGTCACCTCAGGGAGCTGTGAACGCTCAGACACTTCATGTGGGCAAAGTGGACTCCAGGAGCCTCCAGGCAGCCCTGCCCTGCGAAAGAGCCATGGAAACTGGGTGTTGAAAACAAAAGCATACACAAAGCTGGAGAACACACACAATGCAGGAAAAGGGGGTATCTGAAGCAATCTAACATTATCCAGCACTGACATTATCTGTTATAATCAATGAGGCTGAAGTCAAGGGGAGGAGTCAAGGGGAAGAATTGTGAAATGAGATCCAGGAGTTGGCTAAGGCCAGATGAGGTAAACCAACATCTGATTTTGCTTCAAAGAGGCAAAGTGCCAAGCTGAAAATTCTACATTTCCCCGCCTTCCTTGCATGTAAGGGTAGCCAATTCTGGACCCTGAGATCTAAGTAGAAGTCAGCTGGAGGCTTCTGAGAATGCACTGATTTCCTGATGGAGGCACCACCTCTTCCACCTGGCTGCTCCCTTCTTCTTACCTGGGATGGAAACCTGATAGTGGAGGTAAAGCAGCCATCTTGTAACCATGAGGTCACAATGAGGCAAATGTGATAGTAAAACCTTCACGCTAAGGATGGTGGAACAGAAAGGCAGAAGGGGCCTGTAGTGTGATGTTTCAGCACAGCTGCACAGCCTGAAATGCCCATCTCCAAACTTTTTGGGGGGTGAGGATAATAAATCCCTATTGGATGAAGTCATTGGCTTTCTATTACATGCAGCTAAGCATCATCCCTAAGCGATAATGCCTCCAAACCGTCTACGGGTCTACGTACTACCAAAGCCATTCTCAGACTTAATGCAATCCCTTACAAAATACCAATAGCAGTTTTCACAGAACTAGAACCCATAATCTTCAGATTTGTATGGAACCACAAGACACCCCGAGTAGCCAAAGCAATCTTGAAAAAGAAGAACAAAACTGGAGGTATCACAGCCTCCTACCTTCTGTGAGAGCACCTGTTCCCACCCAAGCGTGGCGGATGTCGTAAAGCTTTCTCAGGCTTGCTGATCTTCTGTGGGACTAATTCTACTATGTTGTATTGTGCATTTATTTAGTGATGAGTGGGGCTGAGTGTTTTTACACGTCTCGTGGATATTTGTGTTTACGTGAACTGCATGTTTCTGTGCTTTGCCTGTTTTCATTTGGGGACCCAAAAGAATTCACCGTGGGCAGTGGCATTTGAAAGGTTCTGAGAATTCCCATAGTATTAAAGCAGCAGCTTAACTTCAGCACCGCATCCTCCAAAACTATTTGACCACAGAACAGGTTTAGCCTTGGGCTCCCTTCTGCTATTAGGACAGAGCTTTGTAACTGGTGTGCTATGAAGGAGCATGGGCATGCTGATCTGTTCAGCCACTCAGAAAGTTACTGCAGCTGAAAATATATCCGAGCACTATCAGATAGCTACCTCTGTAATTGGTAATAATTATTTTTGTGGCCGAGATTTTATGCCAAGTACCTGCCGCCAGGAAGTTTCTGTCGGGGCCATGCTGTGCCACACCCCCGGAGGTACACAGCATCTCATCTCAGCTCGGCTGATTATCATCATCGTCCCGGTTTGCTTAGCACCTGTAATTTTCTTTATTTTGCGAGCACCTATACAATAGTGACATTTCTTTAATTTTCTTATTTTTCACATTTTGCTAATGTAGAAGTGTGGATATCATTATTCGTCAATTCTTTAAAACAACAATTTTTTTAATATTTATTCGTTTTGGAGAGAGAAACAGAGCATGAGCGGGGAGAGGGGCAGAGAGCGAGACAGACACAGAATCCGAAGCAGGCTCCAGGCTCTGAGCTGTCAGCACAGACCCCGACGCGGGACTCGAACCCACAGACTGTGAGATCATGACCTGAGCTGACGTCAGACGCTTAACCAACTGAGCCACCCAGGTGCCCGGATATTATTATTATTTAATTGTGTGTCCATATCAAAATATCATGTATCATGTTAATTTTCTCACTGGTCCTTTCTTGGCTGAGTGACTGACTATTGATTTTTAACGCTCATGTTTAACACGGTTTGATTCTTGATGGCATTTCAGAATGAATTGTTAGCTTTTAAAATTGAGAAAATGCTTCTGCGGGGCGCCTGAGTGGCTCAGTCGGTTAAACATCTGACTCTTGATTTCTGCTCAGCTCATGATCTCATGGTTTGTGGAATCGAGCCCCGAGTTGGGCTCCATGGTGACAGGGTGGAGCCTCCTTAGGAGCCTCCTTAAGATTCTCTCTCTCTCTCACTCTCTCTCTCTCCCCCTCAAAATAAATAAACGTTTAAAGCTATCTTCTAAAAAAATAAAATAAAAATAAGAAAATGCTTCTAAAGTTAAACATACCTGATCGGACCCTGTGCTTCTAGCCCTCGATATTGAGTTACCCACTGGCAGGGAGAACATGTGTCCACAAAAAGACGCACACAAGTATGTTTGGAGAGCAGCTCTTTTCATGAGAGCCACAAACTGGAAACAACCCAAATGTTCATCAGCAGACGAATGGATAAATTCTGATATATCCATACAGCAAGGATGAATTTCTCAAATGCGATGCCAAGTGAAAAAGCCAGATAAAAGCACCCACTCTATGCTTCCATTTATATAAAGTCCTCAGATGGGCACATGCAATCTATGCTGATAGAAATCAGATGAGTGGCTACCGGGGAAGGGATGAGGCTACTTTCTGGGAGGATGGAAATTGTCTCTCTCTGGGTCTGGCACACAGAAACGGAAAAACACACCTGCGGCCGCTGCAGGACTGTATACTTCACATACCTCGCTCTATGTATTTTAGCTCAACAAAAATAATGTAAAATAAACGACAAAAATTTTATGTCTAGAAATGAAAGTAATTGAAAAAAACCCATGAGTTAAGAGACTAAGACTTGATGGCGCCAGAAAATTGATTTTCAAAATATTTTCATCATACCTGGCTCTGAGTAATATCTGGATGTTGTGAATTTTCAGAATTTGAATTACCAAGTTAAGTGAAAAGCAGCATTTTAGTGCCTCCTATTTTGCTTACTGAATTCTTTTTTTAAAAAAATATAGTGCAGTAAGAGACTCTTAAAAACTGAGAACAAACTGAGGGTTGATGGGAGGTGGGAGGGAGGGGAGGGTGGGTGATGGGCATTGAGGAGGGCACCTGTTGGGATAAGCACAGGGTGTTGTATGGAAGCCAATTTGACAATAAATTTCATATTAAAAAAATGTAATGCGGGGCGCCTGGGTGGCTCAGTCGGTTAAGCGGCCGACTTCGGCTCAGGTCATGATCTCGCGGTCCATGAGTTCGAGCCCCGCGTCGGGCTCTGTGCGGACAGCTCAGAGCCTGGAGCCTGTTTCAGATTCTGTGTCTCCCTCTCTCTGACCCTCCCTCGTTCATGCTCTGTCTGTCTCAAAAATAAATAAACGTTAAAAAAAAATTAAAAAAGAAATGTAATGCAATGTGTCTAAAACATTCTTAGAGATGCAGAAGACATAGGCATAAAGGCCTAGAGTAACCTTAACCACCTTTGATTTAAATAGATGTAAATAGGTGTCATTTTTATGTCCGCCATAATGGACAAGTTTTTAATTAAAACTGGGATGCCATCAGAAACACTAAACACAGTATGTTTGTCATTCAACAGTCAATAAATATACCAAGATAGTCTCCCCTTTGAACTGTCAGCGTAGAGCCTGATGCGGGGCTCAAACTCACGAGCTGTGAGATCATGACCTGAACTGAAACCAAGCGTCACTTGGTCCGAGAGTCACAAGAGTCACACTTAACCGACTAAGCCACCCAGGCACCCCCGGGGCCTTCCAGTTTTATCCCTTGGCCCAGAAGTCTTATGTCCTGGAAAAGCCATCATGTGATGCAAGGCGGCCAGGTCATTTCTACATATACCTAACGGCAAACCGTTCAACTATTGCAGGAAAATAAGTGATTTTAGCAAATGTCTGTCATTCCAAAGCAAGAAACAAAGTCCTCTTGTAAGGACCGTGACAACACTTTCAGGAAGAGCTCAAGAAACCAGTTGCGAGGTCCTGCACTTAATAGCCAAAGTCAACACAGCTCGCCCATGTGCAGAATCACTCATTTCACCTGTCCACGTGAAAGTTATCAATACTGAGTTTGCAGCTGAAGAAGCAAATAGAGGTTTGGGTTCCATCGGTGAAGTCCCTGGCTTTTGGGGAGGAGCCAACGCTCACCGAGGATACCATAGGAAACATTGTTTATATCACCAACGGCTTTGACAGGAATGATGTATTTGAGAAACACGCATTGACTCAGATATGACCAGGCAGCTTTAAGGAAATAAGGTTGACTTTATGGAGCCAAGGAAGGCCCCTGGAAATGTTGGCCTGATACCTGTTTGTAGAGTTCCCAACAGCCTTATCAGACCCCACTAACAAACTCACTAGCTATGTCTGCAAAAGCTTGGACTCGATGTCAACTAATATGGTCCCAGCCTGTGAACAAACAAGGCCCTGCATTTCTTACCTGAGACAAGCCTAAGACCCCATCGAGTTATACCAGCTCTTAGAGCTTGCCCGTAGGCCCTTCTCCTTGTCCAAAGATAACCTCCTGACATCGGGGACTACATTTTGCCTCATTCTGATGTTAGGTCTTTACCCCAAAGTAAATATGGAAATTAGATGTTACACACGTGTTTGCTCAGTGTGCATGCCACATCTTTCCTCATGAATTATCATACATTTCCCTGCCCTTTTATCAAGATGTATGTAGAGGATTATTTGGATTTTCTTCCCTTGTCAATTGAAGGCTATTCCAGTGTTACACTGGTTCCTTCAAATTGTACTTATTAACATGCAAAAAACAAAAAACAAAAAACAAAAACTTTTTTACTGTCCAAAAAACCAAAAACGGAAAAAGAAAAAAAAAGAAGCCAATAGAAAAGTTGCCTCTTCCAGACAATCTTGCGAACACACTGAAAACATCTCAGGAGATGGAGAACCAGAGCTAATCCAGAAGCTCAAGATACCTTGCATAGCAGAGTTGCCGAACCCTCGGTCATCAGTAACAGTGGTCAGCTAGACGCAGCAGCAAGAATTCTAGAACCCAGGGAGGAGGAAGGAGTCAGAGGAAAGTAAGCACCTTGGATGGTGGTCTCCTGGAGTGACTCAGTAACAAGATGCAGAAGCTGACTTCCCAAGTTCATCCCCCAAATCCTGAGACTTGAGAAGCACATTCCTTCATTCACAGAAAGCTCTCATCTGTAAAGATCTGAACTGCACAAGAAACGATGTGATCAAAAGGATAAATTAAAACCCACGCCGGTCAGCCCTGTGCGTTTTCAGCCTCATGTGAGGAAATAGCACAATAAAACGACTCTGCTATTTTATATAGAAATGCGGTGGCTCCCCAAAGAAGAGTTCTGTGCAGTGTTTGTGCACTTACAAAAAACAATAATAATAAGATGTAAAACTTGTGAACCAGTCTCACTTTGCAATTTTTTTTTTGAAGGATTGTAATTGCCTTCAAAATCTGACTTACTGAATTTGTATTTTGAGCCTCCGAATGAACTTGATCAAAAATCGTGAGAACTGGGGCATCTGGGTGACTCGGTTAAGCATCCGATTCTTGATTTCAGCTCAGGTCACGATCTCATGGTTCGTGACATTGACCCCATGTTGGGCTCTGTGCTGACAGCATGGAGCCCGCTTGGGATTCTCTCTCTCCCTCTCTTTCTCTGTCCCTCCCCTGCTCACAGGCATGCTCTCTTTCTCTCAATAAACAAACAAACAAACAAGCAAGGCAAACAAACTATTAAAAAGTTGTGAGAATTATGTGAAAGTCTATTTATGCAGTAATGGGTTAACTCAGCAGGCCTAGGTTGCCCAAACTCTGGACATTTCAAAGATATTCAGGACTAGGCCTTGACTGGCTTCTGGAAGATGACCTCTGAGCCCTTGGGTCATGGACTATGCTGTGTCAGTTTAATGTTAGGGGACCTGGAGATGGAGTGACTAAGGCCAGTCATGTGGGTGCTGCGTCTCTAAGTGATTTAACCTGAATTAAAAACCCTGGACACCAAGGCGAGCTGGGCTTCCCTGTGTTCACATATCGCTGCTGGGAGAATTAGGGCCTCTCTGGGTGACTCCATCATAGGAGGACAACTAGAAGCTTGTGCCTTGTTTCTTCTGGACTTCTTCACCCAAGCGCCTTTTCCTCTCACTGATTACAGATTAAAATCTGTAGCCTTTCCCTGTAATACCATGAATATACCAGCTTTTCGGAGTTCTACGATTCTCCTAGCAAATCAGAGCCTAGGGCAAGTCTTGGGATCCTCCCCCTACCCCCCCCCCCCCCCCCCCAGTAATAATACATGTTAACAACACTTATGGATTCAGAGAAAAAAATTTACTTGTGGAGAAGTGAAATTATCAGTGAACTAAGTCGGAATTATGATTTAAATCCTAAAGGGGCGCCTGGGTGGCTCAGTCGGTTGAGCGGCCGACTTCGGCTCAGGTCATGATCTCACGGTCTGTGAGTTCGAGCCCCGCGTCGGGCTCTGTGCTGACCGCTCAGAGCCTGGAGCCTGTTTCCGATTCTGTGTCTCCCTCTCTCTCTGCCCCTCCCCCGTTCATGCTCTGTCTCTCTCTGTCTCAAAAAGAAATAAACGTTAAAAAAAAAATTTTAAATCCTAAAGAGAAATTATGAAGACTGATAGAGCAATGTCTGTGTATGTTGGAAGAAAATTTCATCATAATTTAAAAGTACTTGACTTGGGAAAAGTACTATTGTATTCTAAAGCCCTTTATATTATTACAGGAAATTTCAGCATTACATTTTGTCAATGAAAGAAAAAGCAGAACTGTTAGCGTTTGAGAACAATTGCCTCGTTAAAGTAAAATTCAAAGGATCCTAATTCTATTAAGAACAAGAAAGGAGTTTCTGACAATTGGAAGGAAAAACGTGATAGATATTGCTGTCATTTACAGTATCTACTCATGAAATGTTTCTTGTCAATGGTGATGACCATGAATTTGAAGGGAGCATAATTGGAAAAACATAATCAGGAATTTTGTGGCCATTTCAAATAGAGAATCTGGTATAAAATGTTCATGAGACCAAGCTGATTTCCTATCAGAAATTTGTAAAGATGTTATTTGGAAGCTTTATTCTAATTCAATATTTACTATTTTCTTAAATACTTTGTATTTTCTTTTCTTTGATAATTATGTGCTATAAATAAAATGTAATTAGTATTTTCACCAAATTCTATATAGACAGCCCCAAATCTTGAGTATACTTAATATGCCATATAAATACTGTCATTTCTTACATGTCCCACAACGTGGAAAACGTTTGGGAAGCACTGAGTAAGAGAGTTTGATTATCGTGAAAAGATTCAAATTATGGAGGCTTAAAATTACAGAATTGTATTGCCCTGTCAGGTAACTGTCCAAACACAAGCAGCCGGCGATGATATGTGCTCTCCTTGGGTCATCACTTGATGACCATCATGCCAGCCATCATTGTTGCATTCGGGGGGGGGGGGGGGGCTGTTAGTGATCTCCTTACCTGTCCCATACCTCTACTGACCACAGGCTTTCAGGGCAGGGAGCATCTCTCATTAGATGAAGCATCTTGGAACCAGACAGACATGGGTTCTCCATGTCTGCTGATTTCAAGCTGGGGACTCGGGCAGGGACTTATCTTTCGAAGCCTCAGTTGTCTCATCTGTAAAATGGAAAGAAGAGAACAAATGTCAAAGGGCTGCGGGGAGAATTAAATGAGGAGGGCAGGTAAAGCCCTCGGTATTGCATCTGGCAGAGAGGATGTGCTGAGGGGTGAGGATTTGTCTGTACTCCTGGTACTTAGCACGGAGCCTCAAGCAGGCGGGCCTCCTTCAGCGTTGGCTGAGACGGACAGGACTGGAATGGGCTGTGGCCAGCACATCCAGTCTGTCCTCCATGCACAGAGGCTCTGGCCGCCACAGAAAGCCCTAGGTGAAGATTTTCAGGAATGGACGATACAGTCAGAAGTCAGGGTAACGTTGGGGCTCAGCACATGGACAGGGTGATGACAACATGTGCATTTGCCTTTTTTACATTAAAAAAAATTTTTTTAATGTTTATTTACTTTTTGGACAGAGAGAGAGACAGAGTGTGAACATGGGCGGGGCAGAGAGAGAATGAGACACGGGATCCGAAGCGGGCTCCAGGCTCTGAGCTGTCAGCATGGAGCCCGACGCGGGGCTCAACCTCACAGACCGGGAGATCATGACCTGAGCTGAAGTCGGATGCTCAACCAACTGAACCACCCAAGCGCCCCGAGAGAGAGAAAGAGACAATCTTAAGCAGGTTCTGCATTGTCAGCACTGAGCTCAACGCAGGGCTTGAACTCACAAAGCGTGAGATCACGACCTGAGTCGAAGTTGGACGCCTAACCAACTGAGCCACCCAGGCACCCCATCCTTTGTTACATTTTAGAGAAAAATCCCTGGGTGGACCCTAGATTTGGCCTGGGATGCGGATGAGATGTTACCAGAAGTGGGCAGTGGCAAAGAGAAGGCCGTGATCATCCTCTAGGGCTTTGGTGGTAGCCAGGCTGTGCTGAACGTCTGGTTATCCCCCAGATCTATTCTCTGCTTCTTCCTTAGTCGTTAGAGCCGGGGTCACCCTGCTAGAGACTACATTTCCCAGCCAACACGTGGCCCTCCGGAGTGGTTCCGACCAGTAGAATGTGGCAGAAAGGGTGTGTGCCACGTCCACATTATTGCCTAAGAGAAAATTGTGTTCCTTCACTTCCTTTCTTTCCCCACTCCTGTGACCCTGTGAATATAGACACGGCAGGCACCCAGCCTTGACCAGGAAGATGAGGACAACAGTCTGTGGGAAGGCAGAGCAACAAGACAGAAGGAACCTGGGTCGGGGATGGCTGGCCTGTCAGCCAGGAGCACTCACCCTAAGGCTGTTACACAATGAGAGATAAATAATTGATCACATTTTGGGGTCTCTGCCGGGAGGATTAGCTTGCTGTGGGCCCTGGGGCAAGGGAGTCTGTGATTAAGGCAGGAGAGCCCACGCTGGGCCCAGAGGAGTGGGTTGAACGTTTGACACCATTCTCACAACTGGCCAGCTGGCTGTGAAGGTGAGTGAGTGAGCTCTGCAGAGGCTGTAGGGCAAAGCAAAGACTGAGACCAGATGTGGGAGGGGGGCAGGAAAGGCAGGCCAGGCCTCCAACAGTGGGGGCAGCTCCTCCTCAGCCTGGAGGAAAGGCTAGGGAGGTTGACAGTGAGCAGCGACAAGGCTTAGCTCTGCACCAGGAGTGGCTGCGGGTGTGGAGGCCGCCAACCAGAACCCGAAGTCCAGGGTCTGGCAGGGCATGAGGGGCAGGTATTAGCCGATCTGCAACTTGGAAGGAGGGGACATTTGACGAGAAAATTACGAGCGGAAAAGTAGAGGGTGTCTTCTCTGGGACATACATTCAGCTGAAGGGACAGAGACCCAGAGCTGAGCAAGGCAGGATTTCCTTCTCTCGCTCAGTTGTGCAGGCCTGAGCAGTCTGGGCCTGGAACCGAGCTCCCTGGCGTCAGAGTCTGGCCTTTCTCTGACGAGTCGCTCCCCTGCGCTCGGTAGTTCCAAGTTTTACTTTCAAGTCGGTTGAACTGAAGCTGCATTTCCCGGCATCTCTTTCCCTGTAGAGAGAGGCCGACAGAGAGGAGCTGCTTTGAAGACCGGGAGCTGTTAAGTGAAGCAACGGCCTGCCGCCATTCTTTAAAGGGGATTCTGGTGACAGACGGTCGCGGAAGTGCTGGGGTGGGTTCCAGCTCGTCCTCTGCTCCACATCCAGCTCCTCTGCTCCAGGGCTGGCCCTGCTGACCACGGTGGCTCTGGGCGGACCACCACAGGCCTGGGCCCCTGAGGTGGGTGCCACCCACGCCTCCCTGGGAGGACCTCCGCCTGAGCTCCCCTTCCAGTGGCTGGGCAAGCCTGGCTTTTTCATGTGCCAGCCACTCCCTGGTGTCCACCTCGACCGTTTCCCACAGGAGTTTGTTAATGACCCTCCCCTGATCCCCCATTCCTCTGCCCCTCAGGCCTTCACTTCCTCCGCTCCTCCTACAGTTGTGCACAGTCCAGTTCCCATAATAAATCCCTCGTGCCCCACAAATCAAGTTGGCTTTCAGCTTGGCTGGCTTGGCTTGACTCTGTTCTTTAAGTCTGCTCCGTTTTCGCTCAATCATCCTATGTCTTGCCACCAAAATTTTTACTCCTGTCATCTGACCTGTTCGCCCACCTTTATATGGATTAAAATGGTTTTTTTTTTAAATTTGTTTATTGTGGTTTTTTTATTGACGTGGCCGTGGGGAGGGAAAGTTTGGTGTGTTTGCTCCATCTAGTGTTGTAACCCAGGAGCCTTCTCGCCGGTGAGGTCTTGGCACAGAGCCCACTTCCCACCCAGTCCTGTGACTCCACACAGGAGACCCTCCTCCCCCCTCTCCTGCCAGCCTGCTCATCCTTAGAGACACTGCTCTGGGAAGCTTTCTTTGGCCATCGGGCTGGGTTAGGTGCCCCTCCTGGGGCTTCCGAGGTGCCCCACCGCTTTCCCCCAATAGTATACTGACCTCAGTGTCGTAATTGTCTTTGTGACCCTGGCACCTGGGACAGTGCCTGGCGGGGGGTGGGGGGGGTGGGGGGGGTGCTCACAAATGTTTCATGATGAATGAATGAAAAAGGTACCCGTTTTGCTGACCCTTTTGCTTTGTTTGCATTTAAAAAAACAAAAGAAAACAGGAAGATGACTTGGGTCGGGCATGGAAGGAGGGAGAGAGGAGACAGCTACAATTTAAAGGAGCCAAATAAAATGTTGTGAACCTTAGGATTCTCGGACAAAACAAGAGCTTTAATAGATGGCCATGTTATTCCCAGGTTAGCTTTCAAAAGAGCCCTGAGAGGGGCGCCTGGGTGGTTCAGTCAGTTAAGCGTCCAACCCTTGATTTCTGATCAGGTCAGGATCTCATGGTTTGTGAGTTTGAGCCCCACGTTGGGCTCTGCACTGACAGCACAGAGCCTGCTTGGGATTCTCTCTCCCCCCGTCTCTCTCTGCCCTCCCCCCCCCCCCTCAAAAATAAGTAAATAAGCATTAAAATAAATAAATAAACAAAAAAGAGCCCTGAGCAATCTAATCTACTATGTCAAAAGTCAGGGTAATGGTTATGCACAGAGGAGCATAAGTGGTAACTAGAGGGGAATAAGGGGGCGTTTTGGGGTGCTGCTAATGTTCTGTTTCTGAGTCTGGATGCTAGTTTCATGGGTGTGATCAATATGTAAAAATTCATCAAGTTGTACACTTATGATTTAAAAAAACTTTTTTTACACTTATTTATTTTGAGAGAGAGGAAGAGAGCGTGCACAAGGAAGGAGCAGAGAGAGAGAGAGGGTCAGAGAGAGAATCTCAAGCAGGCTCTGCACTGTCAGTGTGGAGCCTGACATAGGGTTAGATCTCACAAACTGTGAGATCATGACCTGAGCAGAAATCAAGAGGCGGATGCTCAACGGACTGAGCCACGCAGGTGCCCCTACACTTAGGATTTTTATGCTTTTTGGTAAGTATGTGATACTTCCAAAAATGTTTACAAAATGTAAATTTTTACAGACTTTTCTAAAGTTTTTATTTATTTATTTAAGTAATCTCTACACCCAATGTGGGGCTCGAACTCACGATCCCGAGATCAAGAGTCGTGTGCTCTTCTGACTGAGACGGCCAGGTGCCCCAAAATATAATTTTTTTAAAACAAGCAAAAATCCAGCCCTAAACTTCCTCCTCCAGAAGAATATCACCACTACCACATCGCCCTCGTCCATCTTTCCATTTACATGAACCCACAACCAGATGGGTGTTTTCTTCATACCTCCTTGAATCAGATTAGTTAAATATGTGTTGAATGCAGGTATTTTAAAAGGTTGAATCATTTTTAAAACTCCCATGATGTGAACAGGAATCGAAGTGCTAATTATGCAAACGTGGGAGTTGTTGGAGCTCCTATATGAGTTGTCCCTATTTTCCCCCAGGTCTGAAAGGCGCCTTTCAGGTGATCGTGACACTAATGGCAAGAGTCTGAGTTGTTCTTGGAGACTGAAATAGATCTGTTAGGGAGATCTGAAATACAGATGTCTGGAGCCTGGCCCAAGAATTTGAAATTATAACTATGGGGTTTTATACACAGCTCCACTGAGTACCTCCTAGATGCAAATCTTCCTAAATCTCTCAATCTCTGACTGTCCATCTTCTTTGTGCCAATCAGTTAGGTCACTCAACTCAATGGCAGCCGGGAGAAGGCTAGATGCCTAGCCTATTGACGTTCTGACCCCTTAGCGATCCTCAGTCCACAATTCACCCCGAGGAAACATTGCCTGGAAACATGTGAGTGCCTTGGATTACCAAGCTGGGCTGAAGTAAGGATTGCTTTCATGGGAATTGGTGTCTTCCCACCAACTGAAATATAATCGGTTTTCCTGCAAGAACATTCGTTTGTCTTGGACAAAGAGGTGAAAAAAGCCACACCATGAGAAAGGTGAACGTCGCAAGGTTAATTTCATAGCCTTAATTCGGTTCATCAATTACCTACAGAGGGCTTGCTATGTGCCAAGCACTGTTCCAGGCACTGCGGACAGAATGTTCTGCCTCTGGAGTTTTCATACTGGAAGAATGTAGGGGCCACAATTTGGTTGAAAGCTTTGTTGGCACAATGAACACAGAGTCTTAAGGTAGATTAGATGTTTGAGGTGGTTTTGGGGGCTTATGAAGTGTGAGGGCGGCTTTGCCTTTCCTTCTTGTGGCTATTGGAGCTGAAAGAAGGCAGTTCTTTCAGTCTGGAGACAAGCAAATCCAGATAATCGCCATATAATGCAGTAAATGCTGGAACAGATGAGTAAGAGAGAGCTCCGTAGATCAGAGGGGTAGTACTCAACTAGCACGGGAAGCTGGGAGAGGTCTTACAGGTGAGGAGACTAGAAACGAGTCCTGTGTGCCATGTTCTCTGAACCCCAAAGTCAAAGTATATGATTTCAAAAGTATTCATTTTCTCATCTGCCCGTTCATTTGCATTAAAGTCTTAGACGGGTATAGTAACAAAATGGCATTTAGTTATACATGTGATACATTATTTTATTAAAAAGAATAAGATTCCAAGAAGTCAGAACTGCCCCCCAAATCTGGGATAGGTGGTGATGTTAGCTGTGGTGTATTTGTCAACTGAGAATTCGCTAGTATGCTTGGATAATAACATGTTTTCATAAAGCGTTTGTTTTCTTTCTGTTTTGTCTTTTACTACCTCTTTTCCCTAAATGTGTTATTGGGGTAGTAGAGTATCATTACACCATACAATTATATATAATACTAATACATATTATTATATGCCCAGCATGAGACAGATGTCTCTGTCAGATTATTCTGACATCCCGTCATGTTCCTGTGAAGGACATTAATTAATTCTGAGATACATATGAATTGTACCCCAAGCTCAAATAATTGTTGAAAGCCTTTGAATGTAACTTGAATAGCTTCATCCCACGTCTCTCTCAGGTGTATATTTAATCCACTCTCCTCACAATCTACCCGGCACTCGGGTTAGAGAACTTTCTTTACAGAGTAGCGCCAGAAGATGTTTTATAATTTACTTCTGAATAAGCCGGGTCTTCCGAGGGCTTCTCCCCCACACGGCAAACTCTTGGCATCCTGTTGGCTCTTAGCAGAATCGCTGTCCCTGAATTGCGCTTTGGGGCACTCCCATGAGCCTTTATTGAGAATCATTCTAAGGAAAGCCCTGTGACCCTTGTCTCCTGTAGGTCTGTTGTCTGGGTATCACTGAGACCATTCATCCATGCATTACATATCCTGCATCCCCTCCACGAAGACTTGCAGAAGAAATTGATTTCTGATCTCAGTTATAGGAAGAAAGTTCCCTTTAATTCATTCAGTAAACATTTACTGAGTACCTGCTACTCGCAGGCAATGTGAGAGGTGCTGGGATACACTCCTAAGTGAAATGCAGTCTGGTAGAGAACACACACATCAAATAAATAATTACTCCATCGATTGTTGTAATTTCGACAAATGCTACCAAAGAAAAATAGTGTGCGTGTGGGGAGGGATTTAGGGGTGCCGATAAGGGGCCCTAGGGGCTCAGTGAAGGGCTGTTTGAGGAAGTGATATTTCTCCTTAACACTTGTATGGTTTTCTATGAATCATATTGATCCTTCTCACGTTGGCTCTTGGGAAGTTAAAAGTCAAATTTGTGACTCACTTCTAAAAAACGCATAGGATTTGGGATCTAATTTAATTTCTGGATTCATTTATTTGTAGGAAAAAATATTTCCCAATTGTGCACTATGAGCATTGGGCATACAATAGTAAATCAGATAAGCAGGTCCCACACCTCACAGAGCTTCTAGATGAGGGGGAGATCTAGACAAGGGAATGTACCATCAAACTACAGCTTGTAAGTGCTGTGCTTAGGGAAGTCCGGGCAGCAGTAGAAGAGTGGAGAGTTAGTATGATCCCCAAAAATATGTCCAGGAAATCTACTTTGGGAAAGCGAAGGCCAAGCTGAAACGTGACATTAGAAAGACAAAGGGAAGGGGGTTTTCCAACAGAGGTCTATGCACAGATCCCGACGTGGGAAAGAGAAAGAATGGTGTGTTTAGGGGACTGAAAGAGTCCAGTGTGGCTAGAGCACGGGATGGGTCATAAGGCTACAGGAGGAGTAAACTGAGGCCAGATTGTGCATAGACTCATAAATCAAAGTGTGGTTTTGGCTTTATCCTGAAGGCAATGGAGTGTCATTGAGGAGAAAAAGTTCCTACCCTAATTTTCCCTTTGCCTCATTTTTCTCTCATATTTTACACACACAGGTACACACATACACCCCTTTATTTATTTATTAAAATTAAAAAAATTTTTTTTAACATTTATTTATTTTTAAGACAGAGAGAGACAGAGCATGAACGGGGGAGGGACAGAGAGAGAGGGAGACACAGAATCGGAAGCAGGCTCCAGGCTCTGAGCCATCAGCCCAGAGCCTGACGCGGGGCTCGAACTCACGGACTGCGAGATCATGACCTGAGCCGAAGTCGGACGCTCAACCGACTGAGCCACCCAGGCGCCCCTATTTATTAAAATTTTTAATGTTTATTATTTTTGAGAGGGAGACAGAGAGAGTGCAGGGGAGGGGCAGAGAGAGAGAGAGAGAGAGAGAATCCAAAGCAGCCTCCAGGCTCTGAGCTGACAGCATAGAGACTGACGCGGGGCTCAAACTCACAAACCGTGAGATTGTGGCCTGAGCCAAAGTTGGACGCTTAACTGACTGAGCCACCCAGGCACCCCTACACATACCCCTTTAAATCTTTTCATGTCCAAGTGACTGTATAACCAGTGAATTCACTAAATAACGTCATTAAAGAAAGCTGGCTCAAGTAAGGAAAATCCAATAGAACACACTAAAATATCATACAGCCAATAAGAGAGGACATAGACTGTTCACAGAGTATCTCTTGAAAGATAAGCAAGAAACCTAATACTGGTTTTCTCTGGGAGGAAAACTAGGTGGCCGGGGGATATGTGAGGGAAGCCTTTGCTGTGTATTCCTTTGTGCCTTTTGAATTTCATACCATTTACATATCTCTTAAAAACTAAAAAGAATTTTAGTTTTTTTAAGTAGCCTCCATCCGGGCAAAACTTACACATGTAAGTCAATGGTTGTGGGCTCCTTGCTGCCATAACTTGCCCACATAATCTGTTAGAACACCCAGCCAGGGTGACAGCGTCTTGATGTGAATGAGAAGAATGTCACTCGAAGGAGCCTCGGTGAGGAAACAGTTGGCAGGATCCGGTGATGGGCGGAAAGAGGGGGGTGCAAAACAGAAAGGATTCGAAGTGAACCTTTATACGTGCTCTCAGTAGGGCATTTACACTTTTCACTCCCGGCTTCAACATATGGAATATAGTAGAGTCAGGATGGCATTTACCTTCCAGGGTAGTAGAGGGAATTAAACTTAGGTGAACAAGACTGTACCTGATAAGGGGAACTGAGACACAGAAACGTGAAGTCATCGCAATGAGATTAATTACAATCGGGTGGGGAGGAGACGCCCAGGTAGACAGGCAATTTCAGCACCCTGTGATAAATGTCTTAGGGAAAGTATTGAGCGCACCCTGGGAGGGACGTGTAGGAGGGGCACTGTCTTAGGTCGCATTCCCTAGGAACAAAGACCGAGAGGGGGTTCTTGTGTAAGTGAATAATTGAGCAATGCTCCCAAGTGAAACCTGTAAGGGAATGGGGGGAGCAGCACAGGGCAGGGAAGGTGCTAGAAAAGACGACAGGTGTGTTTAGCTCAGGGGCTGGCAAACTTTGGCCTTGCCATCAAACCTGCATTTCTATTTCCGTGACGCTTATTTTGTTCAGGCACTACACTTTCTGTGCTACAAAGACAGAATTGAGTTGTGACCGGGACCATATGGCCCAAAAGCCCAATATACTTACTCTCAGGCCCTTTTCAGAAAGTGTGCGGCCCCTGGTTGAGGCTGCAGCCTGATCCCAGGGGGAGCTCTGGAACACGAAGAGCAGTGCACAGCAATCCCACCTGAAGACAAGGTGCCTGTTTGTTTGTGCCAAGACCTTCACGCTTAGAAGGGCCCTAAATCTGGAGTTCAGGAGACAGGTCCAGGTTGGAAATGTCAATTTGGGAGTCGTCAGAATATAGATGGTACTTAAAGTCAGGATGAGATCATGTAAAGAGTGATTATAGATGGAGAAGGGATCTTATGAGCCCTGGGGCATACCAGTGTTTACAGGTCAGGAACAGGAAAGCTTCTAGGAAAGGGCACCCAGAAGGAGCGGGCTGTGAAATAGGAGAAAAACAGAGAAAATGGTTTTCTAGAAGCCAGGTAAAGAACATGTTTTAAGGAGGGACTGATCAGCTCTGACAAGTGCTGTTAGGAATCATCTGGTCTAGGAGCAGGATCTGGGGGCAGTATGGCTGCACTCACAAGCCCACAGGGAGTCTGTGAGCTCACGGCTGGGGAGAGGAACAGCCTGAACGTGCAAACACACACACACACACACACACACACACACACACACACACACACACACCATGCACGTACAGCCACACTGGCATCTCTATCTAGGACTTGGGAGTCTAGGCTGGGATTCAGAGGTTTGGGAGCACAGAGGTTCATTTTTGACAAGCACAGTTTCAGTGTGAATTATGTGAGCAATTACCTGATCAGAGTGAGTTCAAGAGAGAGGGAAGAAATTGCAGACAAGTGCAAACAGCACTTTCTAGGAGCTGTGCTGAAAAGGGACACGGAGGAATGAGGGGTAGCCAGAGAATCACATACAGTGAAGACAGAGGTTTTGAAATGGCAGACACTGCATCCTGTTGGGGGAAATGACATGATAGAGGGGAAAACCGCTGATGCACGACGGGAGAATTAACAGAGTGACGTTCTTGACTTGACAAGAAGATATGGCGCCTGAAACGATGAGGGTAGTGTGTCCACAGCACAGGGGAGAAGGCAGAGCCTGTGCGCAGAGATAGTACTAGGTTGATGGATATGGCGCTGGGAGCTCAAGAAGGTCCGATGGCTTCTATTTTCTCAGTGAAATAGGAAGCAAGACCACTGCTGAGAAAGAGTATGGGGGAGGAGAAGGCAGAGGTTCAAAGGAGGAGGAGACAGGGGACAGTGATCACCCAGAACACCCGCCGAGGGAATGGCTCATTCTTGTGTCTCCTACAGCATCTCCATTACTTCAGCAAGTATGTTCTCAGTGTCTATCGTGTCCCAGCGCTAAGATAAACACCAAATGCTTCTTGAAAGAATGTGTGGACATAGCACATCTTCAAACACATCCCGAGCATGTTTTAGATTTGGAGCTGAGTGCAGCTTGGGTGGCTTGGCAGGGTAGAAGCAGTGGGGTTCCAGATTTGGAAGAAGCCAGAAGCTCTCTTTGGGCCACTACGGAAGCCTCCCAACCGGTTCCTTGGAAACCATTTGTTTGAGTCGTTTTCCTAAATGATTACAAGAGCTTGTGACAAATTGCTTCTAGGGAAGAAAACAGGAACATGGGGGTACAGAGGTGAGAAGTTTTTCAAGTACCCTTGTGTAGTGTTCATAGTAAAAAAAATTAACCATGTGCATGTATCCGCTATTCAAAAGAAAAACAAAATCCCCTCCTCAAAAAATTTTCTATGGTTTTTCTACTGCCTGTAGGAGAAACAAAATCCTTAACTTACTCTATAATGCTCTGCATGGTATGGCCATGCCCACCTCTCCAGCCTGATCTCTTATTCTCTCTTCCTTTGGCTCTCTCCAATGCAGCTACACTGGCCTGATGATTCAGCTGTTCTAAATTCTTCTGGGCCTCAGGGCCTTCACACAAGCTTTTCTTTCTGCCTCACTCATTCTTACTCCCCACCTCGCCCTTCCCATTCTTTGCCAGTAAATTTCAGTTCTCAGCTTTAAACTGCTTTTTCGGAGAAGACTTCTTGACTGCATCCCCAATGCCCACCAGACTTGGTCAGTCCCCACACCGGGCACTCCAGCAGCAAAAAATTATGAAAGTCACGATGAAGTGTAATTGGCTGATCAATTTGCCCCACTACGTCGTTATACCCAGGACAGGGTCCTTTGGAGCCCAGCCCAGCGTGTGGCACACAGTGGGTGCTCAATGACTATTAGCCGGAGGAAACTATGTCTTTTCTGGACCCTTCTCCATCTAAAGCAGCTGCGCTCAGGGCAGATGCGGGGTAAGGAAGCCAGATGAGGACGGAGCGGGAGCTGAGGCGCCCTTCTAGGCTTTCTCATTTAGAGGCCAGCAGGGGGTGACACTGCCGCTGTCCCTCGGTCCAGAGGGCGTGGCGGGAGAGATGGGCTGGGGTCGCACCACCAGCTGGCGTGAACGTGGTGCTCACGGCGCCAGAAGGTTCGGAGACACGGCGTGATGGATTTGGCCTCCTCTCGAAGGCTGCTGGGGCCAGAGGACGGATTTGCCAGGTTTGAGTCCAAACACGGCCTCCTCCGCAAGAGAGGAAGCCTGGATCACCGACTGCGAACAAAAGACGCAAGGCAGAAAAGCCACAACCTGCCGGGTCTCCAACGCCTGCGTCTTCCGGGCGTCAGCAGCCCGGGTACAAGCCCGCAGACCAGCCCCAGCCGAGGAGAAAGCGCGTCTCCCCCGCGCCTGCGCACTCGGGGCTCTGCGCCCCGCTCACCCAGACCCCGCCCCTGGGAGGGCCCTCGCGCCCGCCCCGCCCCCCGCCTCTGCGTGCGCACCGCCTGGAGCCCGCCTCCGTGAAAGACTGCCGGGCGCATGCGGCCGGGCTGGTTCACTGGCGGCCCGGGGCCCAGCGCGCGCGTCGCACACCTAGATCCTTAGCCGACGGCAGGCCTGGAAGCCGGCCTCAGGTAGGCTGACTCCAGGGATCCTGGGGGAACTGTTCTGCCTTGCAGGAATCGGCGGCGCTAGCTGAACCCGGCGCGGGACAGCCACACCGCCGGCTGATAGACACCGCTCCCACCAATCAAGGGTGAGGTGGCTCACCGGCCTGACCAATGGGCTGCGTGCCTAACGGGAGTGGGGCGGGCGGGCGGCCAGGCCGGCTAGGAGCCGGCTCCCGCGCGCGGGGCCGCGTGGCCGGGCGCCGCTGGGAAGCCGGGCCGCAAGGGGCGTGGGGCGGCGGGAAAGGCCGCGGGGCCGGGGTCGCGGGGGCCGGCAGTACGCGCTGCAGCGCGACCTGGCTCGGCTGAGCAGGGGGCCGGGGATGACGCGTGGGACCGGGAGGGCCGTAGAGGCGCCGGAGCCCCTCTGCTCAGCCCTCCGGGAGAAGCTCCGGCGGCCGCCCCTCCTTGGGGACTGCCCGGGCCCTGGCCCCTCCGACCCTGGGGCACGGCCGCAGCCTGGCTGGGAGGCGGTTCAAGGTCCGAGACGCGCTGCCGCGTGGGGGATGGGTTCGGCGGCCTGGCCGCGGCCCCTCCGGCGCGCCCCGGCTCCAGTGGGCGGAAGGGGCCTTGCAGCTCGTCGGGGCTCGGGGTGCGGCCCCTTCGGCCCCACAGCCGGCGCGCTCTGCTCCTGGCCGCTCGTAGTGAGCATGCCGCGTTTTAAAGAAGTTCACTACGTTTGCGTGGCACACGTATGTCCACACTCATAATTTCCATTCCGCATCAATCCTGGTGACAGGCGATGCGGGGATCACCCATTTTTCCGATTTAAGGACCCGGGCTTCGGACACCTTGAGTGACTTGACAGGTCTCAGTACACAAGTGGGAGGGCTGGAGGTGGATCTCAAAACATTTTTGTCGACAAAAAAGCTTCTCCCCCCCTTGCCATTTTTATTGAATTCCTCTGATGCAATTTTTTTTAAAGATTATTTTTAGGTAATCTCTACACCCATCGTGGGGCTCGAACTCCCACCCCCGAGATCAAGAGTTGCATGCTCTACCGGCTGAACCAGCCAGGCACCCCTGATACCTCTTAATATATGTTACTTCTGTGCTTGAAAACTTTCCCATGTGTCCATCCTCTTCAGAATAAAGTGCAGATTGGACATTAAGGTTTCCACATGATTTGGACCCTTGCCTACATTTCCAGCTTATTTCCCACTGTCTTCCCACAGGCACCCTCCACCCCCCACCCCCCCTTCTTGGCCCTGCATCTGTTTTCTGTAGATGGCCTTCACCTTCCTGTTCACTCTGTTGCCTTCTCCATGCTTTATTTCTTGCTGTCAGTCCTTGAAGACCTGTTGCAGGTCTCAGGTCTACTAAGCAGGAGCAACTTGGATCCTCTCCCCGCCTTAATTTCTCTCACGTTCCTCTGCTAGGACATGATCTATACCTTGGTCTTGCCACTGAAAGCTTTCTGCTTTCTGTTCTCCATGTGTGCCTTTCGTATGTTGTCCCTGTTTCCCACCATCAGTGGATTACTCATTTCTTTGTAAATGTTTTGTCTCTAACCGGACTGCCAGCAACTTGTGATATGAGCCCAGATCTGGTGAAGTTTTCTGGTCCCCGCTCTTCCCATAAGCAGCCTGAGGTGGTCTCTGAAAATGGTTTGCTATTCACTTGACCCAGAAGACCCTACGAAATCATGCAAGTCAAGAGATTTCAAATATTTGTGTTCACTTTAAGAACACACGTGAAACTTCCCAGGCCATCAAGGGTATGCATATCCAAAAAGCCACCAAGTATCTGAAAGATGTCACTTTGTAGACACAGTGTGTGCCATTCCGTGTCACTGGAGTGGTGGAGTTGGTAGGTGTGGGTGTGCCCAGGCCAAACCGTGGGGCTGGACACGGGGTTGGTGGCCCAAAAAGAGTGCTGAATTTTTACTGCACATGCTTAAACATGCAGAGAAGAATGCTGAACTTAAGGGTTTAGATGTAGATTCTCTGGTTATTGGGCACATCCAGGTGAACAAAAGCCCCCAAGCTGCGGCGCAGAACTTACAGGGCCTGTGGTCGGTTCAACCCACACGTGAGCTCTCCTGCCACGCGGAGATGGTCCTTACTGGGAAAGAGCAGCTAGTTCCTAAACCGGGAGAGGAGGTTGCAGAAGAAAAAGAGATCCCAGAAGAAACTGGAGAAACAAAAACCTATGGCCTGGGAGTAAATTCTGCATAAAATAAATGCAAATGGAAGTAAAAAAAAAAAACAAAACCAAAACTTTTGTGGTCCCCAAAGTGTCCAGCATGGTAGCACCTACATAGGGGGTCGCTCATCAGTGTGAGTGAGTGGGTCCTGTCAGCCTCTCCTACCTGGTCTGGGAGCCCATTGGGGTCTTTATTGCCAGGCACTGTGGGAGGCCGCAAGAATCTTCCCTCAAGAGAGGTGTTACCCTCTTCAGGTAAAATTGGGGCAAGTCGAATACAAACGGATGAAGAAGGAGTCTTCTGTAAAAGTAACCTGCTCCATAACCCACTCTGAGAAATTTCTAGGAACATCTAAAATTTAGTCTGAGAATTTAGTTCTATAGTGTCAGGGATATCCCTGGATAGAACACATCTAAAATGTAGCCAAGTCTGATAATTCGTGTGTCAGTAAGGATCTGTTTCACTGTGAGGTGACAGAGTAGTGCCCCCCCCCCTAAATATTAGGGACTTGGGGTCAAACAAGTTTTGGGGAAACTACAGTGTATGCCCATTTGGGGAGATCACAGAGCATATTAACTTATTAAAGGCTACTGGAGATCTGGCATTAAACCAATTGACTGTTTAACAACATTTCTGATTTTTATGTCCATAAAATGCTTTATGGGAACCCCACATACATTTTGCATAAACCAAGGAGCATGCTTTTGGAAATGGTATAACAATGGAAAGAGCAAGTCACGGTCTGGTTGTCTTCCTTGCTATCCAAGGGGGGAGTCATTCTGAACATTCTTACTTTGCCAAGTGTGTTCATTTCTGCCTTGGTGAGTGGGGCGGGGGAATGCTTCAGGCAGAACTCCCCAGTTTCCTTGTTCCTTTCTTAGCTTATTTTTATTATAAACTGGCTTCACGTGAAGTGTTCCCAGAGGAGGAAAATGTCCTGACCATGCCAAAGCAAGCATTCTCTTCTACTTGGTGATTTGTGTTTTGATCACATTTGGGTTTACTGACTAAATGATGTTTCTGAGCCTCTGAAGCTAGGGCCAGTGATGAATTCTCCCTGGCCAGCCTGTTGCTGTCACCTCGCCTCTTGCCTCTGCTGTTTCTTCCATCCACCCACCCTTTTTATCTGTCACCACATCTGCTGCTTCCATTCCCGGCCACAGCTGTACAGCTTTTTGGATTTAATGGGATCTGTCCTCTCTTTGAGTCCTCTGCCCATTATGTGTTTCAGGCTGGTTTGTTATCTGATGTTCCTTTCCTCCAGTATACATGGTTTCTCTTCATTTTATAGCTCGGAGAGAGTTTTGAGTTAAACAGCCATACAACTGGGAAGGAGTAAGTTATTAATAAACTACAGGAGCAAACTACCTTTAACTAAAGGATTTTTAGGCTTAATTGCAACTCCTTTTAAATGTTGAAGTTCTTTTATTCTGTCTTCCGTAACCTAGCGAAGCTCTGTTTTCTTGGGGATACATTGTAGGTTAGTCAAAGACATTCTCTTTTGTGGGGCAATCAGGCAATCCAGGGCTCATCCAAGATTGAGACGTTGTTTCTCCCATGCAGGGAAAATAATGAGGCACCTGCTTTTGTACCCCGGGGTCTGCTGGCTATGTCAGCCAATGTTTGGGGCATAGCGTTCTGTCAGATTATTAAATTTATTTTTTTATTAGGTCGTCTCTCAAGGTTGTTGGTTGTCAGAGCTTTAAACAAAAGCTACATTATGTGACTAGTCATTGTTTTTCAACTCCTGTTTGACTAAAGCCATTCAGTGATCCTAAGGAATGTTTGTTAGGAGCTCACATCACATAACAACCTTCTAAAGTCGTGCGACGGAGAGGGAAACTGAGGCTCCCCAGGGGGGGTTCATAGCTGGGAAGCGGTACAGCTAGCCTTTGAACCCAGATACGTTTGCTTTGTGGAAATATATTTTATCTGTAATTTTTCCTTCTTCCATTCCCAGGTCAAAAAGTAAAATGAAGTACATTCTAGTTACTGGTGGTGTTATATCAGGAATTGGAAAAGGAATCATCGCCAGCAGCGTAGGCACGATACTGAAATCATGCGGTTTACATGTAACTTCAATTAAAATTGACCCATACATTAACATTGATGCGGGAACATTCTCTCCTTATGAGCATGGTAAGCACGATGCATTTCTTTCTTTTGTTAAAATAATAATTATGGAGTATGTGGAAGAATGTACATCAGCCCTTGGAAATTGTGTGTATTTTGTATTACGTGACTTGCATTTCCTGCCTTCCAAAAAGGTCCTTAGCGTTAGCAGAATCTGTTTTTCTCACCTAGACAGAGAGGAAGCAGAAATCTAAATACGCAACATAGTGATTAGAGTCTAGAGATTTCTATAATAGAAAGCCCTCTCTGAGGGGGAAAAAATAAGACATTTTTCCCTTTCCAGTTTTTATGCTGGTCTCCTATTGTGATGGTAGGAATGAACCATTCTGGGAAAGACTTCTAGAATGACGTCTCAAGGAATGAATGTCAAACAAAGGAATGGGAGAAACTTGGAGTTTCACAACTTTGTTTGGGACTAAAGTGTAGCCCAGAAGCTGGTTTTTGTAATCAGCAGGACCTTAGTATCCAGTGTGAGCTTTGAAGGAAATCATGCTTTTATCACGTTTGAAACCTTTTGCTGCACAAGTAGGCATTGTTGAAAGTTCTTTCTCTTTAGGCAGCAGATACCACACTCCTGTAAAGTTCCCTGTCTCCACGGCCCTTGAGGCTATGATTTCCTTCCGTTCAATGCTATTTTATAACTTCCTGATTCAGACCGAGCTTGTTGATAGGCTGGAAGTAAGCTATTGCCTTCTGGAGAATGGTTGGTGATATTTTTCTTTCTTTTGTGTCATATTTAGTTTTCTAGAAATAAATTTCTCTGCTTCATGTCCAGGTAATGCAGACTTTGTTCTATTTGAGTGTTTATATTTTGAGCCTCACATTTGCCATGACACGGGTGTTTCTCACTTACCCTGACCGTTTTCACTATTCACCGCAGGCGAGGTTTTTGTGCTGGATGATGGTGGTGAAGTAGACCTTGATCTAGGGAACTATGAGCGGTTCCTAGACATCCGCCTCACCAAGGACAATAATCTGACCACTGGAAAGATCTACCAGTACGTCATTAACAAGGAACGCAAAGGAGATTACTTGGGGAAAACCGTCCAAGGTAAAACTGGATTTGCCCTCAAGGTGTGAAAACCTTAAGCAGTTTGCTTTTCTTTCGTGAACAAAAATTTACTTTTCATGCAATTTCAGCCTGAAAGCATCCAGGTATTGTTACTGAACCATGCCTTCCGTTGAAAATTTAGAGTTGTGTGGCTGTTTACCCAAAAAGTAATTTGAAGGAGCCCCTGCTGCTGTATGAATGCCACTGAAGCTATCAGTCCGGCATGATTTGAGCCCAGAGAGCTGTTGTTTTTACAACAGTGATGGGTGTGAAGTGACGAAGGCAGCTAGATCAGGGCAGTCAGCCAGGCCGTGTATATATGTTGTGCATGTGGGACCCACTTGTAAACAGTGGTAGGACAAGAACGTGCGTTGTGTACGTTGGTCTGCAGGCTGGTCATCGGTGCGTGTGGGCCTGTGGGAGTCTGAGAAGCGGCTCTCTGGGTCTCCTGCCCTTTTACCAGCCAGCCTCACTTATGTTCGCCTGCTGCCCTGGGGTTTTGCACAGCGTTCATTTGAGAAAATTGCCACTCTTAAAAGGTGGGGTTGGAAAACCACTGGTATAGTGTGATGGCTTAAGTCCAAATTTGGGGGGGTGGGAGAGGTTTGCAGAAAAGTGGCTTTTCTCTGAGTTATGAGAGTGAATCTGCCCTTGGCTTTAGACTTTGCTAAATTGAAAGCCACTTAGCCCCGGCTTAGCCCATGTTTAGATCTTAGCCCTGCCACTTACCAGCTTTGTGAACACAGGCAGATTACTTAACCTCTTTGAGATCTGGCTCTCTTTTCTGCCAAATGGAGTTACTAACTACCTGGCTCTGCTGATTGCGTGGAGGGCGAAAAGAGCTCCGTGACACCGTTTCTCTGAGTTCCTGACACGTAGAAGGGGATCAGTTAGGAATTAAGATGATCTCGATCATACAGTTTGTTGTTCTAGGCCTCCAGCGAATTCATTCTTGTGTGCATTCATTCGTCACATGTTTCTTGAATGCTCACTGCGGACATACCCTCTCTGGCGCTGGGGCTGTGGATGA
This sequence comes from Neofelis nebulosa, assembly GCF_028018385.1. Classification (NCBI taxonomy): domain Eukaryota; kingdom Metazoa; phylum Chordata; class Mammalia; order Carnivora; family Felidae; genus Neofelis; species Neofelis nebulosa. Next base: position 190,501,399 of record NC_080783.1, on the reverse strand, counting down.
AGGAGACCAGCGAGGCTACCGCCCCCGTGGGGGCTTCCGCGTGGGAGACACAAAAACAAACAGATGAAACAAGATGTCTGATAAGAGCTGTGAAGGAAATAGGAGAGAGAATGCGTGGGGACGGCCAGTTTGGACAGGTGGTTAGAGAGACTCCACGAGGGGGCATTCTGGAGGAGAGAGGCCAGCCAGGGGACAAGAGGAGGAGGGGCCTGAGGCCTGAGGCTACAGTCAGGCCAGGGGACCAGGGGGATGGGTGTGGGGAGTGGGGGCGGTGAGGTGGGCTGCAGCCAGGTTATGTAGGGCCTTTTGGGCCTTGGCCTGGAGTTTGGATTTTACTCAGAGCGGTGGGAAGCCATTGAAGACTTTAAAACATGGGATGGGGGGAAACTGCATATTTAAAAGATCCCTTTGGCTGCTGTGTGTGCAGTAGATAATGAATATCCTTGTGCCTGAGGCACTGCTGCTTAAATACAGAGCAAGTTAAACAGTAATCCCTGCCCCTTAGGAATCTGCCTTCTGGCCCGACAGCTAGGGTTTTAAAAAGCGTTCAGCGCTGGCTGACTTTGCTGAGCACTGGCATGCTAGGCGCTCTGCTTAGCATTTTACCAGTGGTGGCTCATGAAATTTGCACAACTTTATGAGGTGGAAGCTGTTATCTCCACTTAGTGGATAGGGAAATCGAGCTTAAGAATAGTTAAGTGGTGTCCCAAGGATCCATACCTAATGAGAGGTGGAACTGAGGTTCGAATCTGACATTCTAGCCCCAGATGCTGTGCTCCTGACCACCCCGCCGTCCTGTACTCTGTCTTATCTGTGGATTGTGTATCCTCTGATAAACTGGAACATAATGGAACAGGGGCCTGGAAGGCACCCAGGTGTGAAGTGCCAGCTTTCAGCAGTAGTGGTGCGGCGGCCACAGGGTCTGTTGAATGGTGGTGCAGCCCCGGTGCCCTCTGCAGAGGGGCCAGGGCTCTGATGCGGGTTCAGGATATACTCTTGGCCTTACCCTCTTGTGCTGCTAGCCACGACTTGGAAACCTGGAAAGGAGGCCACAGACCGTGGGAGCTCAAAGATTTCTTTAATTTTTTTTTTTAATGTTTATTTATTTCTGAGACAGAGAGAGACAGAGCATGAATGGGGGAGGGGCAGAGAGAGAGGTAGACACAGAATCGGAAGCAGGCTCCAGGCTCTGAGCTGTCAGCACAGAGTCCGACGCGGGGCTCGAACTCACAAACCGCGAGATCATGACCTGAGCTGAAGTCGGATGCCCAACCGACTGAGCCACCCAGGCGCCCCGGAGCTCAAAGATTTCTTAACGCCATGTAAGAGTGGTCTCAAAAATATGTTTATGACCCCTTCACCGCTCCAGGCAAAGATTGCGGCAGTTTGTTGTCATAGTAAGTGTATCTCCCTCCACCAGTGTTGATAGGAAAGTGTATGTTACGTGCCTCTTTCCTCTTTTCCAGTTGTCCCTCACATCACAGATGCAATCCAGGAGTGGGTCATGAGACAGGCATTAATACCCGTGGATGAAGACGGCCTAGAGCCTCAAGTGTGTGTTATTGAGGTTTGTAGGAGTCTTTTCTAACCAAGTGTACGCACACATTCACCTCCTTAGTCAGCCATCAGCACCTGGTAAGACAGTGCTCTGTGAGGCCCTTGACCCTAACCACAGTGGGACAGGTAAGGGCACAGTGACATTCCTGGGATGGGGCCAGGCCGTTGAAAGGGAGTAGGTGCAAGCGATCAGAGGTTCAGAGTGAGCCTCTTCATTCACTTATCATGACTGTACCAGTAAGAGCCGCAGGACACATTTTCCTCTCTCTCTTGAGAAAGTCAGCTGACCTTTATCTCTCCTCTAGTGGGAATCCTCTCATCTCTGAATGAGCCCCATTGCTTTCAGTTTCTTTACTCCTGCTCTGCTGGTCCTAGCCTTTGGATGTAAAATAGAGGACTCAGAAATTCCATCAGCCTATTACTGATACTTTGTCACACAACAGTTATTTATGGCTAAGTAGATAAGATTTAGGTTTCTTGTCTTCGTGACTGGTATGAATAAAGTTTCTAGTATATCTTTCACCTGGCCTTTTTCTTGGCCAGATCTGCCAGATCCATAACTTTGGGGAATGGAGAGCCTGTCCAGAAAAGTAACTGTTCAGGGTAAAGAAATGTCAGTTACTGCTAAGTGACATGAACTGCGCTCAGAGAGTCCACATTATGCTGTTACTGATCGCTGAGCTGAGATAATGGGGCGCAGTTGTCCGAAAACTGACCCATGAAAGGAAGGGTTAGTGCTTGATCTCTAACAGAACTTTGTTCTTGTAGCTCGGTGGAACGGTGGGAGATATAGAAAGCATGCCCTTTATTGAGGCCTTCCGTCAGTTCCAGTTCAAGGTCAAAAGAGAGAACTTTTGTAATATTCACGTCAGTCTAGTCCCTCAGGTAAGGCATTCGAATTTTATTTTGTGGAGGTGGGAAGGAGAGAGAAGAGGGTGCTTTTCCTTCCTTGTCTATTTTAGGTGCGTGAGATGCAGGGAAGAAAGACCGTCTTTGTGAATTTAAAATTACTGTAATCAGACTTTTGGAAAAGCTCAGATGGAAAACATTTGGAAAATTAGCCGGGGAAGTTGTGGTTGAAGGTGGTGGATTGAAAATGTCCCATTTGGGGGCCCTGGGGGGCTCAGTCAGTTATACGCATCCGACTTCTGCTCAGGTCATGAGCTTGTGGTTTGTGGATTCGAGCCCCGTGTCAGGCTTTGCGCTGACAGTGCAGAGCCTGCTTGGGATTCTCTCTGCCCCTCCCCCACTCACACTTACTCTCAAACTAAATAAACTTAAAAAAAAAAAAGTCCCACTCGTCTCTACTATACGGTGAAACCCCACTACAGCTAGAGCAAAGGGAATTTTTTTTTTTTAATGTTTGTATATTTTGAGAGAGAGAGTGCGTACATGCGTGCACTTGAGCAGGGGAGAAGCAGAGAGAGGGAGAGAGAAAATTCCAAGCAGGCTCCACGCTGCCAGGGCAGAGCCCAGTGTGGGGCTCAATCTCACGCACCGAGAGATCATGACCTGAGCTGAAATCAAGAGTCAGATGCTTAACTGACTGAGCCACCCAGGCACTCCCAAGTGGGCAGTATTTACTCAAACACATGTTAACACTGGAGAGGTATCATGAGATGGGCTGCAGGCACGGGACAGGTGCGTGTGTAATAGAAGGAGAGGGTTCCTCCTCTAACAGGGAAATCAATAGAAAATGCCTCAAATTACGTGTCTGGACGTAGCAGGAAACATACCAGAAGGATCATTTAAGAGTGGAAGATTGGCTGCCCCTGGGGTTCGAGGAAGGGGAGGGGTTCACTGTCCTGTTCAGAACAGACCTTGTAGAACCATTTGACTCTAAAATCTATGCACGAGTACCTTTGACAAAAATAAAAACTAAATTAGATAAATGATCAATAAAGGAAGTTCAGAGAAAAGTCATACTTAAACAAATTTTTTATCATAGAGAAATTAACTTTTTTTTTTTCCCTTTTGTAAAATAGCCAAGTTCAACAGGAGAGCAGAAAACTAAACCCACCCAGAATAGTGTTCGGGAACTTAGAGGGCTCGGGCTTTCTCCAGATCTGGTAAGATTTTATGATTCCCTGGTTTCAAGCTTGATCTTGTATGCTTAATTAAAATCTCTCTCTCATGGGAAAAAGAAGATAAAAACTGAGAGGGAGGCAGACCATGAGAGACTCTTGAATCCAGAGAACAAACTGAGGGCTGCTGGAGGGGAGGTGGGTGCGGGAGGGCCTAAATGGGTGATAGGCATTAAGGAGGGCCCTTGTTGGGCAAACCACAGGGTGTTACAAGTAAGTGATGAATCACTGGGCTCTTCTCTCTCCTGAAACCAGTATGACACTATGTGTTAACTAATTTGGATTTAAGTAAATTAAAAAAAAAAATTTGTAAATGCAAAAAAAAAATCTTCCATGTACCGTATGACTTCACTTATATGGAATTAAAAAACAAAACAAACAAAAAGAGACCCGTACATCTAGAGAACAAACTGGTGGTTGCCAGAGGGAGGGGCGGTGGGGGGATGGGCAGGATGGGAGACACAGGCTGCCAGTTATGGAATGAATAAGTCAAGGGGATGAAAGGCACAGCGGAGGGAATATGGTCAGTGGTGGTGTAATGGCGTCCTGTGGTGGTGACACAGGTAGCTGTACTTGTGAGCAGAGCGAAGGGTATAGAGTTGAATCATTAGGTTGTTTTTCTGGAGCCACTGCAACATTGTGTATCAACTATACTTCAGTTTAAAAAAAAAAAAAAACAGAAAATTTCTGCTTCACAGCAGGTAAGACCTCTGTTTTCTTGGCATGCTTTTCGTTGGTGGTGGAGAAACAGGGTTAGTGCTTTGAAGTGGGGTTGCCTTTTACAAAGATTTCCTCACGGGCATGCATGAGGTCATGCTTTGTGTCTCCTCTCTGTCTGTCATTTGTTGTCCCTTCCTCCCCCTGCCCAAGACATTAACTGAGGAAAACCCCAGTTGGTTCCTGTAGTTCATTATCTGTGTGTTCATCTGTACCGTTCCCCACCCCCCCGCCTAATGTTTCTCCGGAGCGGGATTTAGGCATTTCAGCTTTGAAAACAGGTCATATTTTCATAGTTGGTGTGCATTGTGCCGGAGTTAACATTTTCATCCAGCTTAAGAAGCGGGTGTCTGTTTTAATTTCAGTCAGGAGAAAAACCCAACTTTGTGATCCCTTCCTTCTGTCCAAACGGCTTACTTTCTTTCCTGCTAGGTTGTGTGCAGGTGCTCAAATCCCCTGGACACATCGGTGAAGGAGAAAATATCCATGTTCTGCCACGTCGAACCTGAACAAGTAAGTAGGAATTTCATATTCATGTAAATCGTGTTGGATTTCTAGTTACCCGGAAGTCTCTTCACCGCTTTCCTGAGGCTTGTTGTCCTTTTCCAATTTGAGACATTGGACTGTTCTCTGGAACTGATTCCTGTTGGCTCTGTGATTCTCCAGTACCTTACCTCTTTGGCTTTCTGAACATCCTTGCCCCCTCCTGCCACTTCTCCCCAACTCCTTGTACTCTGCTCCAGCCATGCTGAATGGGTCGCCCTCCCCGTCGGCCTGGCTTTGTCCTATTCATTTTCATCCCTTGGGGCCCAGCCAGGACACAGTATTGTCTGACAGCCTTTACCTGTCAAACCACGTCACCTCCAAACCTCATGGTTGGTCTTTCTTGGGTGACCTGTGTGTATTATTACAGGTGCTGGTTGTGAACCTGTCCTACTGCCCCTCTGTGAGTGTGTGTGTGTGTGTGTGTGTGTCCACGTGTCCATCTGTGTTTGCCTCCACTCATAGACTTTGAGTTTCTTGAAGGCAAGGACCACCTCATTCAACTTTATACTCCTAGTGCCTGGTGTCTGAGGTGGTAAAGGCTCCAAACCTATTTTATTTTATCTTATTTTATTTTTTTAAGTTTGTTTGTTTGTTTGTTTATTTTGAGAGACACAGACAGTGTGAGTAGGGGAGGGGCAGAGAGAGAGAGGGAAAATCCCAAGCAGGCTCTGCACCATCAGCGTAGAGCCCGTTGCGGGGCTCGAGCTCATGAAACTGAGATCACGACCTGAGCCAAAACCAAGAGTCAGACACTTAACCAACTGAGCCACCCAGGTGCCCCTAAACCTATTTTAGACTTTTTTCATGACCTGTGCTAATGGAGGGTGCCCACTGAACAGGAAATTCACATTTGGGGTATGGTGGGGATGTCCTGGTGGTGGTAAGTTGAGACTGTGGCTCTGGTCAGGTTTGGCTGAAGGAGGGGAGAAGGGACGTTGAGGTCGAGGAATCTGTGACTAGATTGTGGGTGGTTTGCTTTGCTGGTGGGTTACTGGGGATCAGGAGGTTTGGCTGAAAGAGGGGAGCCTGGCTGGCCTGGAGAGGAGAGAATCAGCGGCAGAGTTGTATTTCATCCATCCATTTACAGGACAGCGAGAAGTATGGAAGTGAGGGTAAGAAAGCCTGGCCTGGCATTGAAGTGAGCAGAGCAGAACAGCCTCTGACCTCCCCATCTCGGGGGGCGCTCAGGCGTCAGGGTGTGAGCACGGCCTGGGGCCTGAGATCAGTGTTCCTAGTGTGCTTCCTGATCTGGGAGCTCTGTCTCACGGATTCGGCTTCATGCTAAAGACCACATCTTCCTCGACTTAACAAAGAGCTAAATCCTGGTAAACCTGTTGTAAGTTGAAAACATCCTAAGTCGAAAATGCAATTAGTACACCTAACCTACCTTAAGTGTGCTCAGAAAACTTACATTAGCCTGTGGGTGGGCAGAATCCTCTCACACAAAGACGATTTTACAATAAAGTGTTGAATGTCTTGTGTAGTTTACTGAACACTGTACTGAGAGTAGAAAACAGAGTGGTTGTATGGGCACAGGATGGCTGTAAGCATATCAGTTTTTCACACTGGTGATCGTGGGGCTGACTGGGGACTGTGGCTCACTGCCACTGCTGGGCACCACGAGAGCGGGGGGTACCATGAGAGAGGATACGGCCTGTTGCTAGCCTGGGAAAAGATCAAAATGCAGAGTACCCTTTCTGCCAGCTGTGTGTTTTTTTCACACCATCCCAAAGCAAAATACAGTAAGTTGAACCATCGTAAATTGGGGACTATATGTGGCGCACCAGAATAATTTCATTGTTACGAGCAACCTTTTTATCACGCACTTCAATTATTTGAGATATTTCTATCCTAGCAAGTGAGGGTAATTCAATTCCGTGGTAGACTAGGTTATTAAAATTATTCACTGTTAAAAATGTGACAGGTGTTTCTAGATTTAAATTTGAATTTCAAACCTTTTGCCTGTTTTTTAATTGAGTTGCTTATCTTCTAGGAGTTCTCTGCATATTCTGAATAAAAGTCTTTTATTAGATACATGGTTTGCACATTTTCCTCCAAGGCTCTTATTTTTTTAATGGTGTCTTTTGGAACACAAAAGCTTTTACATGATGATGAACTCCAGTTTATCCATTTTTTTTCTTTATAGATTGTGCTTTTGGTATCCTATCCAAGAGCTCCATTTAACAAATGCCACAAAGATTTCCTTCTGTTTCATTCCAAAACTTTTATAATTTTAGGTCTTTTGTTTAGGCCTAGGATCCACTGTGAGTTAACTTTTATGTATAGCAACTTTCCAGTAAAAGTTGAAATTCATCTTTTTGCCTGTGGATAGTCAGTTCTAGGTCCATTTGTTGGAAGGACTGTCCTTCAATAATCTATAATTTCTTCATAAAGGTGCTTTTTAAAGATTCAACTATCTTTGTGAAGTTTTTTTCTAGATTTAATTATAGGTGTTCATAATTTTTGTAACTACATGAATGGCATGTTTTTAAACTTAAATTTCCTGATTAGATATGACCCATGTATAGCAATCTTGCAGACTTCTGTCCATGGATCTTAAGCCTAGCAGCCTTACTGAAATTCTGTTAGTTTTGATTGTTTACCAGTAAATGGTCATGGTTTTTATGGATAAGTAGTAATAGTGTATGAAATTCTTGGCACTTTCTTATTTTCCAGCACATATATATTTTTTTTTTCTTAAAAAATTTTTTTTAAATGTTTGTTTATTTTTGGGAGAGAGAGAGATAAGAGTGTGAGTGGGGGAGGGGCAGAGAGAGAAGACATAGAATTTGAAGCAAGCTCCAGGCTCTGAGCTGTCAGCACAGAGCCTGCCGCGGGGCTCGAACTCATGGACCATGAGATCATGACCTGACCGAAGTTGAATGCTTAACCTACTGAGCCACCCAGGCGCCCCTTTAAAATTGTTTTGTTTTTTTTTTTTTAATGTTTATTTATTTTTGAGAGAGAGACGGAGTGGGAGCGGGAGCGGGAGAGGAACAGAGAGAGAGGGAGACACAGAATTCAAAGCAGGCTCCAGGCTCTGAGCTGTCAACACAGAGCCCAACATGGGGCCTGAAGTCATGAACCATGAGATCATGACCTGAGCCCGAGTCGGATACTTAGCCGATGGAGCCACCCAGGTGCCACTGCTTTTTTTCTTACTTAATTGTAATGGCTAATATTTTTAGTACATTATTGAATAGAAGTAGTCATAGTGACCACTTTTGCCTTCTTTCAGACTTTAAATATTAAGCGTTAATATTAAATATTGAACAAAATGATGTTTGCTGTGGTTTTTTTTAAACATTTTTCACATTTTCCCTTTTACTTATACACCAAGAATTTTAATCATGGATTGATTTTGAGTTTTTATTAGCTCTGCATCAACTAAGGCAAATTTTGTTTTCCTTCTTTAATCTGTTCATGTAGTAAATCCCACTGTTAAATATCCTAATGCAGCTGTTCTCATACTCAGCCCGGAAAAGTGCTATGCCTGCTTCCCAGCCCCAGAGATTCTAGTTTAAGCGATGTGTGGTGCAGTATGGGCTTGTGGATTTTTTTTTTTTTAATTTTTTTTTTTTAACGTTTACTTATTTTTGAGACAGAGAGAGACAGAGCATGAACGGGGGAGGGGCAGAGAGAGAGGGAGACACAGAATCGGAAGCAGGCTCCAGGCTCTGAGCCATCGGCCCAGAGCCCGATGCAGGGCTCGAACTCACGGACTGTGAGATCGTGACCTGAGCTGAAGTCAGATGCTTAACCGACTGAGCCACCCAGGCGCCCCTGGGCTTGTGGATTTTTAAAAGGTCTCCCAAGTGATTTCAGTGTACCGCCAAGTTTGACAGCCATTGTTCTTGGGACAAATCCTACTTCAACATGAGTGTTTTTAAAACTACATTTATGTTTGGTTTGTGATTTTTTTTAAAAAAAATTTTAATGTTTATTTATCATTGAAAGAGAGACAGAGCATGAGCGGGGGAAGAACAGAGAGAGAGGGAGACACAATTTGAAGCAGGCTCCAGGCTCTGAGCTGTTAACACAGAGCCTGACGTGGGGCTCGAATTCACAAACCACGAGATCGTGACCTGAGCCGAAGTCAGACGCTTAACCAGCTGAGCCACCCAGGTGCCCTGTGATTTTTTTTTTTTTTTTAAAGGGTTTTTGCGTCCATGTTCTTAAGAGATTAGCCGCTAATTTTTTATTCTGTTCTTGAGTTGGTTTGGGTAATTTCTACTTTTCCTAGAAAATTGCCCTTTTTGCCATTTTCAGATTTGGAAGTTATTTTCTGATGGTGACATAGCCAGTAGGAGGGTGCCAGTCCAGTTAGCTTTTGTTTGTTTTTATTAATAACCTTTGCTCCTTTCTCCGCAGGTGATCTGTGTCCACGATGTCTCATCCATCTACCGAGTCCCCTTGTTATTAGAGGAGCAGGGGGTCGTAGATTATTTTCTCCGGAGACTTGATCTTCCGATCGAGAGGCAGCCACGAAAAATGCTGATGAAGTGGAAAGAGATGGCGGACAGGTTTGCGTCGTGATAAGGAGCTGGGAGTTGGAGCTTTTGTTCTCCTTTTCGTGAGGTCTCAGGGAATTCGCTTGTGCTGTCAGCTCGTACTAGAGAAGGTCTTTGTGGTGAGAGGTGTTGAGACAGGTTCAGGGATGAGGAGGTCCTGGTAGAGCTGAGTTCAGGTCACACACCTATCGCCTTAGGTCCCCTTGACTAGAGAATCAGCGCCAACTGATTACACCTGGGTGAGCTGTCACGCCTGAGGCCCACACGGATGGCGGACCAAGCCCGCAGCACTCCTGGGGCGCCTCCCGGCACCTGAGCTGCATGTGGGACTGTGCTGCTCACCGCGCACCAGGAAAGGAGGAGCAGGGGTGCCTAGCCTGGTGTGTGGCTACTGCTGCCAGAGAGTGTCGCTCTGACACTGTCCCTGTTCCTTTTTTTTTTTTTTTTTTTTTTTTTTTAACGTTTATTTCTTATTTTTGAGACAGAGCGAGACAGAACATGAACGGGGGAGGGGCAGAGAGAGAGGGAGGCACGGAATCAGAAGCAGGCTCCAGGCTCTGAGCCGTCAGCCCAGAGCCTGACGCGGGGCTCGAACTCACGGACCGCGAGATCGTGACCTGAGCTGAAGTCGGACGCTTCACCGACTGAGCCACCCAGGCGCCCCAGTCCCTGTTCCTTTTTAAGCCCGGCAATGCTTTCACGCCACATCAGAGGTCTTCACGTGGCGCCTCAGAGCCCCGGGTGTGTGCCCTGTCGCAGCTGCCGAATCAGCCCGACGGTGTTAATAAGCGCTCGTCACATTGCTCTGTGATGCTTACTTTCCTTTTGACACTTTCCCTTTCAGCCTTCGTCCGTCTACACGTGTATCCGTATGTCGCTACAAAGATGGCGCACAGTTCTCTGATATTTTTTCGTACAGTATTCCAACTCGTTAAAAAAACTGTTCTTTTGAGAGAGAGGGAGAGAGGGAATCCCAGGCAGTCTCCGTGCTGAGCACAGAGCCTGGCATGCGGCTTGATCCCACGAACCAGGAGATCATGACCTGCACTGAAAGCAAGAGTCAAACACTTAACCATCTGAGCCACCCAGGCACCCCATAAACTTTTTTGATCTGTTACTAATTACTTTATGATGAAAAAAATTCTTTTAAATGTTTATTTATTTTTGAGACAGAGAGAGAACAGAGCGTGAGCGGAGGAGGGGTACAGAGAAGCGGGGGGGGGGGGGGAGACACAGAATCTGGAGCAGGCTCCAGGCTCTGAGCTGTCAGCACAGAGCCCGACGCGGGGCTCGAACTCACGGACCGCGAGATCATGACCTAAGCCAAAGTCGGACGCTCAACCGACTGAGCCACCCTGGCGCCCCATGATGAAAATTTTTAATGAGTATAGACTGCTGTGTGAATATTTTTGACTCTTTCCTTCATCACATTAACTCTTATGAATTGTCTGTTCATGTCTGTTAGTTTTTCTTGCTCCTTGGGGTTTTAATGTTTCCTGGTTTTGTTTTTTAAGTGTCTATCCTTTCTTTCTTTCTTTTGCTCGCTCTTCCTTCCTTCCTTCCTTCCTTCCTTCCTTCCTTCCTTCCTTCCTACCTACCTACCTACCTACCTAATCTATCTACGTATCTATAGAGAGAATCCCAAGCAGACTCCTCATTGTCAGCACGGAGCTCAGTGCGGGGCTCAATCTCACAAACCACAGGATCATGACCTGGGCTGAAACCAAGAGTTGGACACTTAACTATCTGAGCCACCTAAGTGCCCCTAAAATCCTACTTTCTTTACAAAGCCTGCCACATGGATTTGAAAGTAGCTCCCTCTCTACTGTCCTGGGAATGAAACTCAGATAATACCTGCTCTCATTATATTCTTCCCAGAGATGTTTTTCTCCTTTTTAGAAAGCAGTTTTGATCTCATGATGGCATATACATTCTAAATAACTTGGTGTTTCTTGGCCTTTCATAGATACGATCGCTTGCTGGAGACCTGCTCTATTGCCCTCGTGGGCAAATACACCAAGTTCTCAGACTCGTATGCCTCTGTCATTAAAGCTCTGGAGCATTCTGCCCTGGCCATCAACCACAAGTTGGAAATCAAGGTAAGGATGGGTGGCGCATATTCGGCTGAGGCATGAACGGGGAGGCCTTCTGCGTTCTCATAGGTGCTGCATGATATCTACTTTATATTTTTGGAACTCAGAATTTCTTTTTAGGAAGAGAAAGGATTCATGGTTGGCTGCTGGCTTGGAGAGAACAGTACAACATTTTCAGGAGACGTTGAAGGGGAGAGATGGTCAGAGTAGTAGTTGAGAAAGTGAGTAGTTGAGTTTGAATTATCAGGTGACCAAGTAAAATTGACCCATGGGCATGGGGGAGCCCCAGTGAGCCAGAGGCACCCTGCATAATTGCTCTTCACTTACCTTTGCAGTGGAAATGCTAACACCCACCTGCTGGAGCTGGGAGGTTTCTCTGAAATGTATGTCCAGTTGCCTGGTCAGTGCCTGGAATGTGGGCAGCCTCCAGGGAATAGCATGTCTTGTGTTTTGCCCTATGACTTGATGGGCGGGAGCTGAGCCAATGGGGCACGGCCCCTGCTCATCTTCTTGGGGCAATAGAGTATTAAGGTTCGGGACTCCAGTTCCGGCTGTCCTCCCCACTGGCACTGGGGTTGGCCTTCTACTTCACCAGGTGTTTCTCAGCATCATAATTTAGTTTGCTTTGTGCTTGCGAACAGGTTGCTGTGGAATGTCTTACTGTATAGGTTTTAAGAATTATGGAATCTTATTCCACTTCCCTGACTTCCTCTTGCTGCTGCTTTGGCTCATTCATCTGCTGTATCCACTCGGACGTAGTCTGTGCCTGTCGTTAGATGCGGGGCTGAGAGGTGAATGAGTCAGTGAGGTCTCTGAGATGTGACACACAAGAAGGGGTGAATCTGTCTGGGTAGACGTGTGAGGAGGGCAGACTTCCTCAAGGAGGGCCTCTGGGAGACTTTGGGAAGATGGGTAAGGCAGAAGGGAAGGGCGTCTGGACAGAAGGTAGAGAATACCCAAGGGCTTGGAGATGGGGAATAGTTGGGAAGTCCGTGGATGGACAAGTGTGACTCAGAAGATATCTGGAGACAGGCCTGTGAGGTCATGAATCCCGCCAACTGGGCCACAGCTGGGTCTTACCCTGAGGTTTAGGGAAGTCACTGCAGGGTATTAGGCAGGGAAAAAGGTGAATGACATAATAAGTGGGCAAAAGATTTGAATGGACACGCCCACAAGAGATGCACCTGATGCATGTGAAGAGACGGTCAAGGTCAACACCTTCAGTGCAGATGCAAATAAATGCCAATGAAATTTCTGCGAGATACTAACACACACCCGCCAGAGGGGCTACGGGTGTTGGTGAGGATGTGGAACTCTCATGCCTTGCTGGTAGGAATGTGAAATGTCACAACTGCTTTAGAACAGTCTGGTAGTTTCATATAAAGGTAGACGTACACTTTATGACCCTGCAGTTCTACTCCCAGATATTTACTCAAGAGAAGTGAAAACAAAAGTACACACCCACACACAATTTTATACAAAAGGACTATTATTTTAATAGCCTAAGTCTGGAAGCAACCCTAACTATCCAGAGTGAGGCAATATACACACTGAGGTATATTTCCACAGTGGGAAACTGCCCAGGGATGAATCTCAAAAACATACTGAGCCAAAAAAGCCAGACGCGGGAGGCTGTATGTTGTATGTTTTCATTTCTGTGAGGTTCTAGAAGAGGCATCTGTGGTGACAGAAAGCAGAGCCAGGGGCCTCTGGGGCAGGAAGTGGAGAGGAGACTGCTTGCAGGGGAGCAGAGGGAACTTCCGGGGATGGCACTAGTCTTCTTCGCCATTGATTGTGGCGGTGGTCACGCCTTCGTGTGTGTGTTTGACAAAACTCATCAGAGTGTGCACCTTAAAATGCCTGGATCTTACTGTGTGTCAGTTATACTTCAGTAAAGGTGAACAAAATGAAAAGCAGCCTGGGGGCGCCTGGGTGGCTCAGTCAGTTGAGCATCTGACTTCGGGTCAGGTCATGATCTCACAGTTCATAAGTTTGAGCCCCGTGTCGGGCTCTGTGCTGACCGCTTGGAACCTGGAGCCTGCTTCGGATTCTGTGTCTCCCTCTCTCTGCTCCTCCCCCGCTCACTCTCTCTCTCTCTCTCTCTCTCTCTCTCAAAAATAAATACATTAAAAAAAAAAACAAAAAAAAACCCAGCCTGGGTTGAAGGTGGGCTTGGGGAGATGTATCCGGATGGAGAGAACACGGCAGAAGCCGCTCCAGTGTGCTGAGCATAGGGCCTTGGGGAGGCAAATGAGTTTTGAAGGAAACGTTTGTGTTTTACAATATAAGAAAGATTTTCAAGTCTGTTTGGAGATTATCACCGAGTTTAAATATATGAAGGTTCTAGGGGCGCCTGGGTGGCACAGTCGGTTGGGCGTCCGACTTCAGCCAGGTCACGATCTCGCGGTCCGTGAGTTCGAGCCCCGCGTCGGGCTCTGGGCTGACGGCTCGGAGCCTGGAGCCTGTTTCCGATTCTGTGTCTCCCTCTCTCTCTGCCCCTCCCCTGTTCATGCTCTGTCTCTCTCTGTCCCAAAAATAAATAAAAAACGTTGAAAAAAAAAAAATTAAAAAAAATATGAAGGTTCTCATTTTAAAACCCGATTTTTAAGGGAGATAGGACACTGATAATATAATTTGGGAATGGGGGGAAGAAAGCAGCTCTGGAGTCATGGCCTACTTCTTGTCTCTGTCCGCATAACCCCCCAGTACATAGATTCCACGGACTTGGAGCCCAGCACCCTGCAGGAGGAGCCCGTACGCTACCACGAAGCCTGGCAGAAGCTCTGTAGCGCCCAGTGAGTAGTGCCCTCTGCCTGGCTTCCGGGGGCTCGGGGGTGGGCTCAGGGAGCAGAGTGCCGGGCTCTTGTGCACCACTAGTAGGTAATCTACTTTTTGAATGGCTTTTGATTACCGAAAGGGCCGCAGTCTGGATGATTTAAGCCTTACAGAAATACAGCTTATCAGCACAGTTGAATATGAAGAAAACATGACATTTGTCGTATGCATCTACTCATGAGGCTTAAAGATTTTCACCAGGGCGGGGAGGGGAGCGCCTGGGTGGCTCAGTCGGTTGAGCGTCCGACTTCAGCTTGGGTCATGATCTGGTGGTTCGTGAGTTTGAGCCCCGCGTCGGGCTCTGTGCTGACGGCTCGGAGCCTGGAGCCTGCTTCGGATTCTGGGTCTCCCTCTCTCTGCCCCTTCCCTGCTCACGCGCGCTCTCGCTCTCGCTCTCTCTCTCTCTCTCTCTCTCTCTCTTGAAAATAAATAAAGATTAAAAAAAAATTTTTAAAGATTTTCATCTGGAACATTTGATGAGGACCCTTCCGTGGAGTCTCATAGTTTGTTTTTGGCAGCCATTACTTATAATGCTAGAAAATCACAAAACTCTAGATCACTGGAACAATTGGATGTTATGGGCCCCTATAGCTATGAACGAGACCCCAAGCTCAACAGGCCATCTGAGAGGACAAGGAAGGCTCCTTTTCCGTTCAGGGGAGCACTTTAAGCCAAGAAGTAAAAAGTTGCATTTATAGCAATATAACCTATACTAAATATTAGGAAAGAATCCGTGTGTGCCACCTCTTACCTGTAAGCGTTTTGTAACAATTCTCAAAACCATTTCGTGTGCATCTTTTTTTTTTTTTAATGTTTATTTGCTTTTTTTTTTTTTCAACGTTTTTTATTTATTTTTGGGACAGAGAGAGACAGAGCATGAACGGGGGAGGGGCAGAGAGAGAGGGAGACACAGAATCGGAAACAGGCTCCAGGCTCCGAGCCGTCAGCCCAGAGCCCGACGCGGGGCTCGAACTCATGGACCGTGAGATCGTGACCTGGCTGAAGTCGGACGCTTAACCGACGGCGCCACCCAGGCGCCCCTATGTTTATTTGCTTTTGAGAGAGAGAGAGTGCACGTCGGGGAGGGACAGAGAGAGAGGGAGACACAGAGTCCAAAATGGGCTCCAGGCTCTGAGCTGTCAGCACAGACCCCGACGCAGGGCTTGAACTCATGAACCGTGAGATCATGACCTGAGCCCAAGTGGGACGCTTAACTGACTGAGCCACCCGGGCGCCCCTTCATGTGCATCTTCTAAGTTCATAGTATTTGGTGTTTATATACAGCTCACTGGCAGTCTTGCAATCACGATATAGTCCCAGTGGCAAAACACGTGGAGTGACTTCGTGGCATCCGTGTCTTGGGAATGGCTCCTGGGTGCTTACTGCGAGTTGGGCTGGTGGGCAGGGTCCATTGCCTTGTGGTGTGCTCTCTTGTACAGTGGAGTGCTGGTTCCAGGGGGATTTGGTGTTCGGGGGACGGAAGGAAAGATCCAAGCCATCGCCTGGGCTCGGAAACAGAAGAAGCCTTTTTTGGGTAAGGAGTAGGAGAGGTCAGGAGAAGGTGCCACATGGGAGCCTGTAAATAAAACAGGGAGGTCACTGGAAGCAAGCTTAGGCGCCCTCATTCTAGATGTCAGCTCAAGTAGAAGCCAGTTTGGTTCTGTTTGGGAGAAATTCAGACTCCCTTAAGCGTGAAAAGTTTTAAGAGCTCGTACGTTCGTCCACATGTCTGTGTCGTGGAATTTGGAGAGAATTAAATGGCAATCAGGAAATTTTGGCTGTTCGCTGAGCCCGGCTGTTGGGCAGGACATGTGAAGCTACGTTTTATATCCTCACTTGGAATTTGGGCCAAGTGGTTTTGGATGCTTCCTGGTGCTGCAAATTGTAGTAATTTTCAACTTGATCCGTTGTAAGTGGGAACCTAATGAGAGGATAAGAAAACTTGAAGTTTTAAATATGAGTAGAGTGTTGCTTATTTCTAGAACCAAATAGCTTCTAAAACTTGGCATCTTCATATGCACTTATATCCAGCGTTCGAAAGCTGATACAGATGACACGGCAGGGGGTGCATGTTTACAGCAGGAAAACATGAGAGTTTGGGATTGTCCTTTTGCGAGCAGACAGGACACAAAGTCCAGGACAGGCTGATGGGAAACGTAGGAGCTGCCTTTTTAATGGAGCTTCATTTGTTTTTCCCCTCCACCTGCAAGGTGTGTGCCTAGGAATGCAGCTGGCAGTGGTTGAATTTTCCAGAAATGTGCTGGGATGGCAAGGTGAGTGTTAAACTTGTTACATTCTTGCCAAAGTGTTTTCCTGAAGACTGTGAAGCCTGCTCCCTCCTGCGAAGCCTGCTCCCTCCTGCGTGATGGTAGAGGAGGGCAGGCCTGGTCTCTCCGTACCTGGCGGGGAACAGCAAAGGGGAACCCTGTGTGCACTGAGGGCGCGCGTGGCTCTGCCAGCCCGACCACAGGAAGGAGGGGTCACAGCTGAGCAAGCAGCCTGGGCTCTCTGCCCCTGCATTTCCTGCTCTGCAGATTCCCGCATGCCCACCCCCGTGGCCACCATCCCTGGGCTTCTGCCGAGCAAGAAGCCGACAGCTCTGGCCTGTGTGAGGCTGTGCGGTTATCGTGAACTTGGGCCCTGGAGCTGGTCAGACCTGAGCTCAAATTCTGAGTCACTTACTGTGGGTGATTTTAGATAAATTACTTAGCCCTTTTGGCTTCTGTTCCTTCTATAAAATAGGGTGATAATGGTACCTATTTCTCATGGTTGTAAGAATTAAATGGAATAGTGCATGTAAATAGTCCCAGCATAGTGTCTGGCAAATAGGAAATACTCCGTAATATTGGCCCTGTGCCTGGCTAACTGTCCAGGCCACCCGAAAACTCCGTGGCTTCCAACGTTTTATCGTGTCTCCGTATGCTGTGGGTTGAGTGGACTCGGCTGGCTGGTTTTCTGCGCCCTGTATCTGAGATCCTGCCCCCCATCCAGCTCTGCCCAGCAGGGATATCCAATTGGTTCTCTCCACGTGGCAAGGCTCCTCATTTACAGCCTGGCGACCTACCAGCTTCCAAAATGACCGGCCCAGTGTGTAGGCACTCAACTAGCTTGCTAATGTCCCAAGGCCAAGAGCAGTCGGTGGGGGACGGAACCACACAGCCCGAGGACTGGGGCAATGGAAGAGGCTAGTCTCTGTAGCCCAGCTGACAGACATGAGGTTTTCAGAAAGACCTTACAAGTTGTAAGAAAAACAAAGCAAGCGTCCTGAGGCGTGTAAAAGCGGCCTGGCTCCACAAAGGATGAGCGGCTCTCCTGTGGCCAGCTGACTGTTAGGACTGGGTTCATTGCACATGTTTTCTGAGAGTCACCCTGAGGGCGTGGTGGCTGTTTTATAGGCAGCATGCCCTGTAGTTCTGACTCCTGAGCCTCTGGCAGGCACTGTCTTAGCACCCACCACCCTAGAGCTGGCCCTCTGGGCACCCTGGACCCTTGCCCAGTTACAGTCTGTCGCCCACTCAGGTCCCCAGGTGGGTGAGTGACTTGGTGACAGGCTTAGCTTTGCTTGGGACCTGGCCGTGGTTGGGAACAGTACCTAGCCTGTCACACAAAAGGAGCCGTGCCGTACCAGGAACTTGATTCTTCTAGTCTTTGTGGTTTTGCTTATGGTTAGACAATAAATTCAGTAAAGGAGAGGAAGGCTTATTTGGGTGTTGAAATCAGTTCTGATGTAGCTGCTGAGGGAGGCAATGGGGCAGTGCCATGTAGGATGCAGAGGAGGACAGGAATGTATTCCAGCCCAGAGAGATGCAGCCTGAGAGGAAAAAATGGACAGAACAGTGTAAGAACTGTCATAAGGATGTGTTATCTAAATAAAGGTTATGAGGTTGTGCCATTGGTTTTCATTTCCCCATATTGTACAGCTTGACTTCCCAGAGAGTTAATAGGTGTGATGGAAAAACTCACCTGTGTTTGTGCATTGAGTCCTTCACGTCTTAACGTTATCCTTAGTTTTGTTCTAATCACCGAAGGATCGCTTTACATCGAGGAGGGAAATTGTGAGTTAAGGCTTAGGAATGACACTTTTCAATAATCAGGTTTGTTTGTAACTCTTTTCGTAACATAAGTGTTTTGATTTTTCAGATGCCAATTCTACAGAGTTTGACCCTAAGACCAATCATCCTGTGGTGAGTCCAGGGTTTGAACGTTACCAGGGCTTAGAAGGGTGTGGAGGGGGCGGACACCGGAAAGAGACCCGTGGATCCACCCAGAGAACCTTCAGACCGGATAGAAAGAACTTTTTTATTTTTCATTGTGCAGTTTCTCACTTCTCTTCCCAGTTCGCAACAGAAAGTTTTTAAGATGGGTATCACCCCAGCCAACCAGGGTGGTTCCTGATTAAAATCACTCTTCATCCCCACTCCCCTTAGCCCCTAACTCCCCTTAGCACCCTAACGATCGTTTTGTACTGACATGAAACACCCACATGGGCACTTACTATGCGCCAGGCACTGTTCTCACCACTTAACGTGTATTCATTCATTCCATTCCCGACAACCCTGGGAGACGGGCACGTTATTCAGGAACCATGGAATATGGTTCTGATGTGTTTAACGGTAACCAAAGCTTTTGGAGGCCCCCGTACCTTGTGTGATGTCTCCTGTCAGAGGCATATGGCTCCTGGGGAGGAATAGCGCCTTTACCCATCTTTGAATCTCCTATCCCGGGGGTGACAGGCGGGCTCTTGGTACCAGAGACACTGTGATAAAGTGGACCAAGCTCTTGATCTCAGGGCATTTAAACAGCATCGGGATATGCTTGTTGACCTGCAGTTGAACTTTGCTAATACTAAGAGCTCAGGAGGAGAAGAATGAAGGGTTTGAAGTGTGCAGCCTCGGGGTGGTGGGAAAGCAGGGCCCAGATAGGGGCCTGGAGACCTTAGAAAGTGCTCAGAGGAGCCCGGGACCGAGCGGTGGGCTGGGCTCCCGTGGCAGGGGGGCCTCGGCCTCTCCGCCCCACGCACGTCCGCCAGGCTCCCGCCTAGACCTGGCAAACCCTGGAGAAGCATCCCTGTCCTCTGAGTGGCTCATGAGTCTGGTGGAGGGGACACGTGCTGTGACATCAACATATCCTGTCTTGCATCCGTGCCGCTACGTTAGTCTCCAGAGCGTGTTGTGGCCCAGCAGCCCTCATGGTCCGAAGTGCTGGGGGCAGGAAGGGCCACGGGCAGGAGCAGCTGTGTTCGGTCCTATAGCTCAGGAGGACAGGCTAAAGGATGAAGTCGCTACCCAACACAGGTTCACAGAACGATTATGGGGAGGCATTTCCCCAGTGACACACATCTCTTGTAAGGAAGGGCTGGGGAATCAGAGCCTCCTGCCAGGCTCTTGTCACTCAGTGTAGGCAGTCTGCTAACGGAGGCAGAGTTTGGTAGCGTGTGTTTGTTTTTTGAACACCTCCAGGTCATAGACATGCCAGAACACAATCCTGGGCAGATGGGCGGAACCATGAGGCTGGGCAAGAGGAGAACCCTGTTCCAGACCAAGAACTCGGTCATGAGTAAGAGCGGCCTCTCACCGGCCCCGCCTTCAGCTCTGCGTGCCCAGGACGCACGTCTTGGGCTGCTGCTGGGGCTCCGAAGAGCCAGGCTGACTTTTGGGTTTTGTTCTTGCTTTTGAGGTCTTTTTTCCCCCCTTCCTAGTCACATTCTTCTAGGATGTGCTGTAATAACCAGAGAAGCAGTGTGGCTCTTAGAAAGCTTGCAGGCAGTGCGGTCAGGGCCCTGGGGGCCTTGGGTGTGGGCGGCTGACCAGAAGGAGGCAGGTGAAATCTCCCCACACAGTCTGTCCTGTACCTCGTCTGTTCGGTTGAACCGAATTAAACTGCCAATGTTGGCGATTTCTGTCCCCCAGAAAGGCAGTTTCGTATGGTCCAACGTAACAAGGTTTTAGTCGAAAAGTACTAATACGCGCTAAAGATTTAGAGAAAATTGGGGCGGGGGGGGAACATGTAGGAGAATTACTCCATTCAATCTCGTTTTCTTGCCCACTGGGAAAATTCTGTCTTTACTAGCCGGGGCCCCATGTGTCTGTCAGTTTGAGTCACTTGAGTAGGTGGCCTTGGGGTCCTTCCAGCTCTGTGTTCTGTGGACTTGGGGGCCTCACCCCGCAGCCCTGGTGCCAAGGCTCTTTGCGCCTGTGACTTAACCGCATGGCGCTGCCCCGAGGACCATCCCTGTAGCTCTGGAAGTGTCTTTCTAGGCTTCCACTGTTTGATATGTCCTGGTGTGTTTTCCAAGGCAGTTTCCAGCAGGAAAGTGCTCTTGTGCCTCAGTAATCGAGGTTGGAGGGTGGTGATGGAAACCGCTGTTCTGGTTTTTCTTGGTGTGGTCAAAACAGTCCAAGCCCAAGAATTCATGCAAATGGTGCTGTTATAGGCAGGAGGCTGTGGTTGCCTGGAGAATCCTAGAAATGACCTTCAAAAGGCCTGGCTGTGTAGGCGATTCAAAAGTAAACTGGGAAGCAAGAGGCGGTAGTGAATAGATTGTTCTGGGAAATCAGGACTCTTTACGGGAGCATGCTTGCTTTTGCCAGGGAAACTCTACGGAGACCCGGATTACTTGGAAGAGAGGCACCGCCACAGATTTGAGGTAAGGGGTGGAGCTTCGTGGCTTTTAAAGAGGTAAGGGGTGGAGCTTTGTGGCCTTTAAACCTTCCTCCTTCCGGTTACTCTAGAGAAGTAGGTCAGTCAGCTTACTCTTCATGTTTCCATAGGTGAATCCAGTCCTGAAAAAGTGTTTGGAGGAGCAGGGCTTGAAGTTTGTTGGCCAGGATGTTGGGGGAGAGCGGATGGAGATCGTGGAGCTGGAGGGTGAGCGCGGGGTGGCTGTGCGCGGGCGGGGGGTGGGGTGGGGGGTGAGCACTGGCCTGACGGTGGTAGGGAGGGCCCCGGCCCTGGTGGGGTGCTCTTGGAGAACGAGGCACCCGGAGCCCTGGGGAGCCTGTCCTTCCTCAGCCAGCACTGCGCTCCTGGCCTCGGTCCTCATTCTCCAGAATGAGAGCTTGGACTTGGCCCTTGAGCCCCACTTCCGATCTTGACGACTTGCGGACTCGGTCCCACGGAAGCCAGGGAGCAGGGGGAGCTGGGGCGGGAACCCCCGAGGGGAGGCAGCGAGCAGGGCGACAGCATCCGTTCTCCCCGTTCTCTGGCTGCCTTTCTCTAGGTTCTGATTCAGATGCTGGTTTTCGATCATTTTAAGGGTCCGTGGAAAGGTGAAACATTTGACAAGGTTTGCTCATCCGTTGTGTTCTATGTACATGACGAAAGCGCTGCTTCTGCGTGTCTGTTTCAGAGCATCCCTTTTTCGTTGGAGTCCAGTACCACCCTGAGTTCCTGTCCAGGCCCATCAAGCCTTCGCCTCCGTACTTTGGCCTTCTGCTGGCCTCCGTGGGGAGGCTCCCGCATTACCTCCAGAAAGGCTGCAGGCTCTCGCCCAGGTGCGGTCACTCCTCTGTAGTCCCATCAGGGTGTCCCCTGCCCGTTACTGTGGTCTCCCTGGTGTTCCCGGCTGCTTCTGTGCTGCCTGGACCCCCCCCCCCCCCCCCTGTGGTGGCCGGGGCCCCTCACCGTAGCACCTGGCCTCCGGGATCCCATGTAGCAGTAGGACCCTGGGTCCGTGGGGAACTGGCTTTCACGGGCTGGCGGCCACAGCCCTGGTGGATTTCCTGCCCCGCTGCGACTCTATCCTCACCCCGAGCTGGTGGGTAGAGTATCAGGACCACAGTGTAAATTGAACGTATATCTTTTGTAACTAGAAGAAGAAAATCCCTCTACAGCTCCATGCGAAATACTTAAGGCAGGAAAGCGTCTGATTCCTGCTGTGTGTAGGCAGGTGTCCCTGTGGTGATGGTGGCTAGAAAAACAGAGAAGGAAAGCGTGTGTTTGGTGGGAGACGATGAATAAAACCATCTGAATTCCACAGGGACACCTACAGCGACAGGAGTGGAAGCAGCTCCCCGGACTCTGAAATCACCGAGTTGAAGTTTCCGTCGATAAATCATGACTGATGATGACGTAAGTGGTGTTTTTAAGCTGTAGTATTTTTGTTTGTTTTAATGGCAATAATACTAGAATTGCAAGGATATCGCGAAGGTTCAGTGTGGAGAACTTTATCTGCCCAGAATGCGGGTGGTAGGGTGTGGGCATCAGCCAGGTGAGAGGCCCGTCTGAGTTACAGCGCCCCCGTCCCCCTGCCTCGGGGACCCCAGTGCAGGGTGGAGGGGACACGAGTCATTGGGCAGCCGTCTTGTTACCGACTGCTTCATTCAGGTGCCAGTCTGACCAAATCTGGGGGAACTGGGTTCTCAGACCCTGTTATTTCATGTAGCTGTAAACTTAGAGATCGTGAAGGAGGTGACGGGTATGACAAAGCGGTGTTGGTCACTTTTGCAGAAACTCAGGCTTTCGTCAGGAAGTGCTTTTTTTTTTTTTTTTTTTTTTTTTTTTTAAATTTTTTTTTCAACGCTTTTTATTTATTTTTGGGACAGAGAGAGACAGAGCATGAATGGGGGAGGGGCAGAGAGAGAGGGAGACACAGAATCGGAAACAGGCTCCAGGCTCCGAGCCATCAGCCCAGGGCCTGACGCGGGGCTCGAACTCACGGGCTGTGAGATCGTGACCTGGCTGAAGTCGGACGCCCAACCGACTGCGCCACCCAGGCGCCCCAGGAAGTGCTTTAAGATTGATACCTACAACGCTTTTATGTTGACTGCTGCTTATTCTCGAACTCCCTCAGAATCTGAACAGTTACCGGGCCAGCTTTGAACGTTAGTCTTTATGGTGACAGGGTTTGTACGTCTATAAAGTCCGGTAGCCTTGGGCACTGCCGTGAATTATATAAAATATCGTGATAACTGAGTGAACCGTGTCGGCAAAAATCCACATTTTGGTGGTGGGGGTGTCGGAAGGGGGTTGGGGTGGCAGGAACCCGTGGGGTCTGAAGGAACCAGGGCTGTCTCGCGGTCCCATGTTTGGGGGCCCCACCGCAGGCGGGCGGCCTCCTGAAGCCTGCGCCCCTCACGTTCACACGCACGGCTGTGCCCCTCCCGCCCTGGACGCTGAGCCACTGGCCCGTGAGAGCGTGAGAGGGCGCTGGTTCCCATTAGCGCACATGCACGCGTGCATCGCTCTGCCGGGGGTGGGGCTGGGGGGGGGTGGTGTCTGCTGGTCTGAGAAACTGCGCTATAGACAGCAAGCATTCACGGTCAGGGGCTGGGTGGCGGGTCAAGTCTGTGGAGACGCTCCCTGCTGCGTCGAGTGGAGGCTCCCCCGCCAGCGGCCTGTGAGGACACCGGGCGCACCGACCGGAGCCCCGGTGTCGGGGTGGAGGAAGAGGCCCCTGAGGTCTGGAAAATGTGTGAGGGTGCGGGAATCACCGATGCAGCTTCCGACTCCTCGCGTTAGGTTCCTGCCGCTGGTCCTCACTGAGCCCCTGGCATAGTTTGCCACGGCAGCCGACGAAATCCTCACTTGTCTACTGGAACATACATCGTGTAACTGCTCTCTCTCTCTCTCTCTCTCTTTCTTTTGTTTAACAGGGATGATTCTTCCAGACAGCCTTCGGACTTGAGAGTTTACAGCTTTGATTTTACACTCAGCTTTTGACACTTCCTTTAAATTATGTTTTTATTAAGATTATTTTATTATGGGGGAAAGGTATTTGGAAGACTCTGTGACTCGCATGTCCCATCCTGTGTATCGGCTCCTACACAGTGCCGCCCCGCGTGGACGCCTGGTGTGGAAACCCCGTGTGGAAGCCCGGTGTGGACGCCCCGTGTGGTCCCCAAAGCTCTTGGCCGAGGAGCGGGTCCTCTGGGCAGGAGCGGATGATGGGCGTGCCGGTGGAGCGCCCATTGGTCACCTCGTTTCTCCAAACTACCTCCAGTCGTGGTGGATCCAGGCGTGTAGCCCGTCGCCTCCCCTTGTATGCCTAGACCGTGGGAAGTGTGTGCCACGCGGACCTAGTGCGTGCGGAGGGACGATTCTGGCGAGTGCTCACGGTGGCCGGTGCTGGGAACCCCTGCTCTGCGGGGCCGCCTGCCGCCCGCTGTGACTGGTACTGTCGTCCAAAGGGAACGGTTAGTTTGGGGTCACGTGGAACAGCAGGTGGCCGGTCTCTCGGAAGCGTGGTTTCCACATCCCTGTGCTCCGGCCACACTTCTCTTCCTGGGGCTGGGAGATACTCCTTGCATCAAGGGGTTGCTTAAAAAAAAAAAAAAGAAAGAAAAAAGAACAAAGAATCTTTTGGGGAAACTGCCTCTAAAACCCTCTCATCTACAGACAGCTTTGCTTGAGGGGATTTCTTCCTTCCAGAACGGTGTTATTGCGGTTGAAATGCAATATGGAAAGCTATTTTCTTAACGTGACGTAACAGTAGGCACCGCCGTGTGCCTGTCCTATTCTGGCTAGCCCCCATGTATACTCTAACTTAAGAAATAAATAATGCAGAATGAGCCACGCTTTGTGATGTGCTTGACATCGCGGCCGGTGGGGAACGTCTGAGTGTGGCAGCCAGACATGTCTGTGTCACCTGAACTCTCAGTACCTGGCTCTCCTCCAGTGGGGCGTCCTTTGGTGGACGATCTGATGACACTTCGTTTATTTTATTTATTTATTTATTTTTTAACAGGTCATTTTATTTTCATTGCCACCAATTGTATGCCCCATTTGTGTGAAATTCGATGACTAAACAGCCACCCATTTCTCAGGGGCAAACCTCAAATCTCTGGCCTCACTCTAGAGTTAGCGGCCACCACGCACCTTTGAGGTGCTGGGTTGGTCCCACTGCGAATCATGGGGATTCTGCGCTTTATTCATCCTGCGGTAATGGCCGAACAGGGCAGTCCCTCTACCTTTCTTCACTTTCTTTGAAGAAATGGGAGTCTTCAGCAGGACTTTCTTGGTCACGGTCCCCCGGAGTTGTCTTTTAACCTTTATGGTTGGTTTGGTCACCTTGCCGCTGCCTCCGGACTTGGGTTGACGGGGGGTCTTCGCGGGTTTCCTCCTTCTGGGGCCTGATGTCGATTGCTGTGTAGCTGTGCTACAAGCTGGTGGGTTCTGGGTTTTCCTGGCTGCCTTAGCCATCTCGAAGACTCCCAGCGGTCTTGACACTTCGTTTAAAAACTGAGAGTAGCCATTTTTTTTTTTAATGTATGTTTATTTTTGAGAGAGAGAGAGAGAGAGAGCATGACAGAGAAGGGGCAGAGAGAGAGGAAGACACAGAATGTGAAGCAAGCTCCAGGCTCTGAGCTGTCAGCATGGAGCTCGATGCGGGGCTCGAATCCACAAACTGCAAGGTCATTCATGACCTGAGCCGAAGTCAGACATTTAACCGACTGAGCCACCCAGGCGCCTTGAGAAGCCTTTTTTTTTTTTAACATTCATTTTTGATAGAAACAGCGTGAGTGGGGGAGGGGCAGAGAGAAAGGGAGACACAAAATCCGAAGTAGGCTCCACGCTGTCAGCACAGAGCCCAACGCGGGACTTGAACCCATGAACTGAGAGATCATGACCTGAGCCGAGGTCAGATGCTTAACTGACTGAGCCATCCAGGTGCCCAGAGGAGCCTTTCTTTTTTAAAAAACATTTTTTAAAACATTTCTATGTTGTTTATGGCGGTCCCTCCCTCACGTGTGTGGCCAGGGAGCAGCGGCCCCACGACTGTTAGCCAGCAGGACTGCTTTATCCGCAGGGTGGTCTTCCTGCTACCCTGGCCGCTACCACGGCAGCGTCCTGCGGGCTGTGTCCTCCAGAGTGCAATGAGCAATACTGCATCCGTCCTTGTTGGGGACACTGGTGCCCGCCCGCCCCCTCTCTGGCTGCTGAGCTCACCCACTCAGGAGCTGGCTCCTCTCTACAGTCTGAGGCAGAGGCTCAGCCTGGATTGCCCATCAGTGGTCCACAGCCTTTCCTCCCCGACCCTCGAGAAACTGGGTTGGGGAGGCAAATGTCACCATTTAGCCCAGCCCCTCCATCGGGGAGATCCGGAGAAGTGGGCCTCCTTTTCCTTGCGCGCTTCCACTCACCCATCACGGCCAAAGCCCAGAAGCTGGTGTTCCTGCCCCCGACCAGGCACGAGCAACCTTGCTGCCTTTGTCTGTCTCCGGTTCTCATGGACCAAAGTAAAATGTGTTCACTCGCAGAGGCCTTCATCCCAGTCTTGGGACTTTGGATGCGGCCGATGGGGTGAATCCTAACCGCGGTCTCCTGGTGGTCTCAGCAGACCGTCTAAATCATTTTCGCAATAGCCTTCCCCCAACGGAGGACTCCGACGTGCCCGCTGGTGACAGCAGCGCTCCCCACAACCGCGAGGACTCGGCCGGGTGTGGGGCGGTTTGCAAAGGCCTCACGGCGGGGCGATCTCCCGCCCCTGCATCGGAGAGCGCCTCGGCGGACGAGTCGTTGAGTGCTGCCCGCTCGGGTGACCTTCCTAGAGAAGGGACCAGGACTGGCCTTCCGGGGCTTACAAAGCCTGACCCGCACTGCCACCCTGGCTGTGGCAGTGGGGACCATGCCGGGCTGACGCCGGGACCGGAGGATGGCTTTCCGCACCCAGTGGTGACTGACCGGTGTCCAGAGCTTCTGGGGGAGAAGTTCCTCGGGCGTCCTTCGCTTCAACCCAGGTGGTCCACGCCAGTTCTTAGTCTGCAGCAGCTCAGCGACATGACTGCGCTTGCCTTGGCAGAAACCGGCTCGTTCCCAGGGAGAGCACGTCTGAGGGTCGTGCTGCCTGGACCAGCATCCAGCACGCGCCCGGCACGTGGAAGGTGCTCAGAAATGGCTCCTCTCCTGACTTCTTGATCAGCACAACCTCTGTGCTGGTTCCCAGTGGCCTCTGGAAACGTGATTCGGGCCCTGGGTTTGGGTGACTGATGAGTGAGAGCGGTTGGGGAGTCATCAGCGCAGAGCCTGACGCGGGGCTCGAACCCACGAACCGGGAGGTCATGACCTGAGCCGAAGTCAGATGCTTAACCGACTGAGCCACCCAGGCGCCCCAAGGGAAGCGTGTTTTGCAGGCCCGCCTGTGAAATGCCGTCTGACAAGATTCCATGGTTTTCTAGTGGCTCAGACCTAAGTCTAGGCGGCTCCTTGTTTCACCAGCAGATATTTATTTGGCAGCCACTACATGCTCACCATGTCTGAGATTCTGAACTTAACAGCCATGAACAAAACAGATCCAGACCGCTGTCCCCGGAGCATGGATTCTACTGCAGGGGAGGGGACAGCTATAAATAAAAGCTACGGAAAGTGACAAGTGCTCTGGGGAAACAGGTTGGAAGCAGGAAAGGGGGAAGGGGGGTGCTGGGGAAGGAGGTATAATTTGAAGTGGGCTGGGTAGCGAATATCCTTCCCTGTCACTTGAAAGTGGAGCAGAGAGGAAATAGTCCTGCAGCTCTCCGGGGGAGGAGCATTCCGGGGCGGGGGTGGGGGGGGTGGGGGGGAAGCAGCTAGTGCAAAGGCCCTGAAGCAAGTGTGTTCATGAAACAAGCTGGTGGGTGTAGCTGGAACACAGGAGCAAGGGGCAGGAGGGGTTGAGGTCAGATGGGCCAACTTGTGAATTGTATAGACCACTGTTTGGACTTGGCTTCTGATGAAATGGGGAGTTCTTTTGAGTTCTTTGAGCCCGAGCAGGGCATGATCAGACATTGGCTTTCTAGTCTCTGGCTCGGCTGGTGGAGACGACAGGGGAAATGGCCAGAGCAGGAATCCTCGCCAGTGGCTGGAGGGTGCTTGGGATGGAAGTCAGACTCTTCCTGTACAGGTGCTGGGGAGACAGGGCGTGGCTCTGATGATGACAAATGCTCCTGCCCCCAGTCCATTTCACTGTCTTATAGATGAAGAAACTGAACAGAGGTAGCAATTTGCCCCAGGGGACCCGGTCTTTAAGGCAAAGCTGGAATGGATTGCAACCATCCAGGCCCCATAGCTCCGTGTGGGAGGAGCCCGGGGCTGGCTCAGCCTCCCGGACAGAGGTGGGCTGGGCGCGGGGCCGGCCGGATGTCCTCGAAAGAACCATTCTTGCCCCAGGGTGCATGTAATTTATTAAAGAGCTTTGACAGTCCCAAGTTCCAGCAAGCCCGGGGTGGTGGCTGCAGGGTGGCCTGTTTGCCCTACAGGCACGGTTACCGAGCGTGCCTGGCCATCTGCAGAAGGGCTTTCCGCGTATGACGCATTCCTTTCTGGCCCCGTCTCGCCCCTGGAGTCGCAGACCCCGGGCTGGGCAAAGGGAGCTTCTGAGGAAGTAGGACCGTCCCTCACAGCTCAGCCCTCCGATCGCCCGGCCAAGTTTTTACAGTTCCTTGGGGATCGTGCTAAGAGCAGTTTCTCAGCTACACAGACGGGGGTCTGCTCGGGATTGAAGTGTGTGTGCGGTTGTCGAAGGAGCGAGGATGGTCGCCCTCCCGTCCACCTCTGAACAGCCCAGATGGGTTTTAAAGGGAGGACTTCGGCTCAGACAGGAAATCCTACATCTGCCAGCGAGAGCTGGCCTGCCGGTGCCCGGACCTGCTCGCCGACCGGGGCCCTCACAGGATGCAGCAGGTGCGGGAGCCAGGTCCTTGCTGCTTCAGCTGCTGCCGGAGCTGCTCCTTCTCCGCCGTCAGCACCTTCACCCTCTCCTGCAGCGTGCGCAACTCCGCCACCCACTTCTGCGGTGTGTGTGGGGGGGAGGGGGTCACCCCACAAGCAGAGGCCTGAGGTGGTGCCGCCTCGGGTTTGCCCCGTCCACCCAGGGTTGAACTGACGGAGGAAGGCAAGCCCCGGAGGGCCCGGGGGGGGGGGGGGGGGTGGCCTACTCAAGACCACTGGGGACCACGTGGCCCTCCCTGCTTGGTGGGAGCCGGGTTCCTGGCCATGCCACCACCCCTGACAAATCAACCCTGGGGGCTGAGGGAAGCCGCTTGACCTGAGGGGCCTGCCAGCATCCCAGCCCCCGGGGCCGGCCTCCTCAAGGGTTGGGGGAGCCATCCGGGCGTGTCCCTCCGTCTCTCCGCCAGCCCCTTGCTCTCCTCTGCTTTTCTGCCATCTGATGTTTCCCTCTTGAAAAGGCTTTTTCTTAGGACTCTGTCCAGCACTAACTGCCCCCCACTGTAAGGGCCTTCCCCTAAATACAGTGTAGTACGGCCCCGTCTTCAGGGTGGTCTTAAAGCTTCTCAATATTCCATCCCCCCACCCGACCCCGGCTCCCCCAGCCCACGCGGTGGAACATGGGGTGTAGCAGGGTTATTTCAGTGCTCCTCCCACCCCCCGTGTACTTGCGGGTGATGGAGCACTGAGGGAAACCCGGTGGCATGGCCAGGACTGCTGGCCTGTCCCCGCCCCAGCCGCTTACCTGCTTGCACCACTCCTGGATGGCGTGGACAGACAGCGGGCCCTGGATGCTCCCGTCCCGCCGCAAGAACACCTCCCCCTGGTCAGTCTCATAGAGCTGCGGCTCGGCCTGGGCCCTGGGGGCGTGCACGCTCAGGCGGATCACCTTGGTAAGGGCGACAGCGACTCTGGTCGCTAATCCCACCTGGCTGGCTCTTCCGGGCTCCTGGGGCAGCCTGGTGGGCGTGGGGGCAAGGGGCACTTCTGGCCTCTCCTTCGGTCACTCTGCCCGGCCCCCCTCCGCCCCCACCCTCTCCCCTCGCCAGCCCTGCTCAGCAGAGCCGAATGGGGCCATCACGCGGGGGCCAGACAGACCCAGGGCTCACCTTGAGGGGGGTGGTGGAGGCGATGGTGCTGACCACGGGGATGAAGGAGAGTGTGTAGGCGTCGGGGAAGACCTGGGGCTGGAAACCCTGCAGGATGGAGTCCACCAGCAGGCGCACGCGGTCCTCGTCGCGGTGGCTGCAGGGGACGCCCCGCACCAGGCCGCTGTCCTCGACGCCCACGAACAGGCTGCCGCCCTCGCCGTTGAGGAAGGCGCACGCGTAGCGCCTCAGGTGGTGCTTGAAGGCCAGGCTCAGGTACTCGCCGCCGCCGCGCTTGAACTCCACGCTGCGCGTCTCGCTGCCTAGGAAGGCGCCCTGGAAGAGGCGCTCCTGGCCCGGGACCTCCTGGTGCACGATGGCGCTGTCGGAGCGTGCGCTGCTGGGCCGGTCCTGGGACCTCTGCGGGGCCCGTGCCGGGGGGCTGTTGGCAGGGCTGGGGCTCGGGCTCCGGCTGCTGTCGTCCTCCCGCTGGGGTGAGGGGTGAGAGTAAGGAGCCTCGGGTGACAGGACAAGAGGGACGGGACACACCTCCTTCCGCCTGGGGCCCAGCCCGCTGGGGCATCCTAATGCCCCATCCCAGGCGGAAGGGCCTAACTGCCCACCGTCCTGCAGCCAGTGCTGGAAACCTGCTAAGTCAAGGGTTTGAGCCGCCACTGCTCCTTCCTGCTGGGCTGTGGTATGCATGGTGAGGACAAGGAGTTCTCCTTCTCAGGTCGGGAGCCAGAACCCCGGAGGCCAATCTCTTCCCACTTAGGTTGTAGACTGGCCTCTGAGGCTCGGGGCCAAGATCATTCCAACAGATAACCCCCTTCTTGTCTCCCTGAAATGCCTGTCTATCGCTTTCTGGACCACCGATCAGTCCTGAATCTCAACCCTCCTCTGGCCCTCCTGAGACCCCTTCCGTGGTTTCTGTTTTGTTCTCGGGCTCTGTGCATGAGCAGACTCATGGCCACCGGCCTCTTCTGGGCCTCATCACGGCCTCCGTACCTCCCATCCACCCTCCTTGCTGACCCTGGACGCAAGAAGATTCTCACTCCTCCCTTACTGGGTTCTCTGCTGCTGTCCCTGGTTCCTTGCTGCCTCCCAGTCTCCAGCAGGGGCTTCCGGGGCTGGGAGTGCCGTGCGGGCTGGGGCATGGTGGTGAGGGGCGCATCCCTACCAGCCCTGCAGTTCCCAAAGGAAACAGTTTCTCAGAAACACGAGAAACTGCCACACAAACATGAAGTCAGGCTCACAGGTCTTGAAATGTCAGTCTCAGAGCTGTTCAGTTCTGCAACCATTTGAACACCACGGAGTTTTCATCCCGAAAGGAAAACCAAGATCACCTGTCTCACAGAGTGTCCTGCCACAGCTGCAGTGAGTTGACTGCGCCCTCCCATCCCCCATAAAGGCCCACCTTCCCTCCCTCCCTCCCCCTGCTTCGGTCTCGAAGCCCTTCCTGGCCCCCGCCCTCTGGCCCAGCTTTCTTCCTTAGCTCCCCAGCAGCCTTCAACCTGAGCTCCAGCGGCACCAAAAGGCTTGCCCTTCTGCAAATGCAACATCCCCCGTCACCGTGTCCCCCTGCCTAGAACGACCTTGCGCTCCCCGAGTCCCAGCTTAGACTTCAGCCCTTCTGTGAACCTGTCCCCACAGCTCTGTGTCCTCCCACGGCTCCAGGCTGCCGAAGCGCTGTAACTGGCTCTGTCTGGCTCTGCTCAAAGATGAGGGCTCGTTAAGGCAGGGCCGAGCCTTTGCTTTCTGCTGTGCTGCCTGGCCTGGAGCGGGCACTGATGTTGGCCAGCCGAGTGGATGAGGTGGGCCAAGGAGAAAACCCTGAAGGCCCGGGCTGGCCCAGACCCAGAGGATGGAATACAGAAGGGCCCAGGGAGCAGTCCCCACACTTTGGCCCCTCTCCAAACGCTTCCAGGCTGGAGGCAAACTGTGAAGGTCAGGGAGCCTCCCGGGAGTCAGCAGGCAGTGCCAGCCTCAGGCTATGCTCATTTGAGTAGCAGCAGGTTTGCAGATCTGCCCCTGGCTCCTCAAAGACGCACCTCCACCCCTGCCCAGGCTTCTCCCCGCCCCCGGGTGAGGCTCTGGGGCTTGCAGGCTTGGTGGCGCCAGAAGCGCCCCCTTTACCTCTCTGCCGCGCGGGGGCCCTCGGCCGTCACCCAACACCAGCTCCTTCCCGCGGGCCACCAGCTCCTTGAGGATCTGGTGCTCCTCCACGGCCGTCTGCAGGCGCCAGGGGAGGGAGGCCAGGCTGTCCCTGTGGGTGGTCACCTGCACCAGTGCGTAGGCCTTCCGTGGTCGCCTCACCACCTCGATGTGCTCCCGTGCCACCGGCAGCCCCAGCCGTTCCAGGGCGTCTCGCAGCAGGCAGGTGAGCACAGGCACTGAGAACTGGGGGTTCAGGTGGCCCACGTAGAGAATGTGCGTGCTGGGCGTCACCTGCAGGCCTGAGTCCTCAGGCAGGGACTCTTCCCCGGGGACCTCTTGCAGGGGTGGCGTGCCCGGGAGCTCCATGAGGGGCTCCTGCACCTGCGTTTGCGGTGATCTCTTCCTGGGGGGGGCGGTCCCTGGAGAGGTCTCCCTCAGAAGGGCTTCCGGGATTCCTTACTGCTGGCTGTTCTTCCCAGGGCCTCCCAGGGGACTCAGGGGGTGCAGAGGCTCCTGGGAGGTTCACAGATTGGCAGGGGCTGGGCAGAGCCAGAGGGAGGGAGGGAGGGCAGAGGGCCAGCCGGAAGGGGCCTGCCACCCACCCAAGCCCAAGGCCTAGGACAGGAAAGAAGGGAGTCAGCCAGGGCTGAGGCAGACAGCAGAGCATGGGGGCCTGCCCCTCCATTCTACAGGAGGGAAGACCGAGGGGAATATGCCCAACGAGGGGCCGAGGGGACCAGAACTCAGGTCTTTGAGGGCCCCACCACAACCCTTCGTGGGCCCCAGACGTCCTGTCTTTCCTCTCCAGTCCACAGGCTGGAGGGCCTCCCAGGGTTTCCTGCCCCTCAGGGGTCCCTGCTGCCTCCAGGCCCCAGGGAAACCTTTTCAAGGGGCCTCTGGAGAGGAAGCTTTAACCCGGGGCTTGGAGGACCAGCAGCAGCCACACCGAAGCTTCTTGCCCCGTCTGAGCCTGGTGTGAGCCCAGCAGAGGCTCTGAAACAGGGCTGGGCCAGAGGGTTTTTAGAGCAGGGGACACTGATGAAAGCTTTGGCCCCTCCCCAGAAAAACGGCCTTCCAGTTTGAGGAGGCTCACGGCCCTTCTTGAGAACTCCCGGTCTAAGACCGAATCCTCTGATTTGGGTCCCGAGAGCAGAAGTGAGGAGGGGCAGAGCTGGCGCCCTTAAGGACGCCCGCTCCCGGAGAGGCCAGGGGCCTCATGCCCGAGCTGTGCACAGAAGGAACCCACAGGAGCCCTCCACTCACCCCCACACACCCGGCCTCCGTTCTGGGCGGCAGCTACCACCCGCCTGCATCTTTTCAGATTGGATTCTTGAGACAGTCAGGCCTGGCGACCAGCACGGCTGGGGTGGGGGCATTCAGGGCAAACAGGAACAGGAGGAAAAGGGAGGCCTATGACCCTCATGTCCTGAGGGTTCCTGGTGGAGCGTGGGGGGTGCCCGCCCTCAGCTCCCACAGACTCCTGACCCCTGGCCAGCAGCTCCCTGTTTTTGGGGGGGGGTCTTGGGGGCTCCGCGGCGGGCAGGGAGAACAGGGGCTGCAGGAAGTGGGCGGGGCCTGCACAGCCACCTCTGTGATCTCACAGGAGTCAACAATGACTTCCTGGCCGGCCTCAGGCCCCCGGGTTGGGAAGTCAATCAGGAAAACTCCTCCCCCGCGTTCCCGACCCCCAAGGTAGTGAACACACACTATGGCTGGGCTGTGTGGCTCCGTCTGGGCAGCTCCCAGAGTCCAGGGGCTGAGAACGTACTTCCTCCTTCTGTAATGTCTCTCCTGTCCCTGCCCCAAACCGTGACCGCGCAGGTCCTCCGGTGCCACGAGTCCCCATCTTCCCCTTCGTGACCAATCCCAGGCTCCGCTGAGCACTGATGACCCAGCTACTCCCAAGACGGATCTGAGCACACACCGCTGGGCCCAGGGCTGCCCCGGACCCCAGGCCCCCTGCTCCACGCCAGAGACGGAGGTTGCTGTCTGGCCGGAGCCCTGAAAAATAGGTCAAGATTTGCCACTTCTTTTCAAGGACAAGGTTGTCACCTGTTGTTTGACAGGGGCCAAGACGTGGGTGATACACAGCCTTTATTAAAAGCAGAAATCTGTTCTGGAGCGGGTGGGGTGTTCTGGTGCTTTCATTATGCAGATGTAGGTAGCTCATTCCCACGCGGCTTCTGGAAGTCCTGAGTTGGAGGGGTGGTGAGTGTGGAGGCAGATGCTCCAGACTGGGGAGGCTGGGGGCAGCGGGGTGCTTCCCTTCTCTGAGCAGCCGTTCTGGAGATGCTAATGGAGTTTTGTTTCCCTCGGGGACACTGAGGCAGAGGCTTGGCTGGGGAAGCCCAGAGAGGAGACCGAGGCCGTCAGGCGCAGCGTGAGGCTCTGGAAGAGCCTGGCAGGTGCCCTCCCCGTGCCCACCCCGGCATGACGGCTGGGAGCTCCCCATGCTCCCCCTCCTCTCTTTCAGGCCTGTCTAGACTCTGCCAACACGAGCTGCTCTCACGGCAACCACGCAGCAGGGGCTGTAGCTGCCGAAGAAGAAGGCTACGTGGGGTCGTGGCTGGCCAGGAGAGGCGCCCTGGCCTGGACGGAACATGTGAACATGTGAACCAGAGGATGTGACTCACTTCTCCAGGGGCCTTGCTATCAGGCAGCCTTTTGCGTGAGGTTTTCCACGCTGATCTGCGTGCCCAAGCTCTCCCCAATCTTACTGGGGGTCTCTTTAAACACCCGCATTACTGGGGCGCCTGGGTGGCTCAGTCGGTTGAGCGTCCGACTTCGGCTCAGGTCACGATCTCACTGTCCGTGAGTTCGAGCCCCGCGTTGGGCTCTGTGCTGACAGCTCGGAGCCTGGAGCCTGTTTCGGATTCTGTGTCTCCCTCTCTCTGACCCTCCCCCGTTCATGCTCTGTCTCTCTCTGTCTCAAAAATAAATAAAACGTTAAAAAAATAAATAAATAAACACCTGCATTACTAATTTCCCTGGGATCTTGAACCACCTTACGTGAAATGAACATCCGTTCCACTTCCTTTTGGGGGGGGGGGCGGTAAAAACTGTCATTGTAAGCACTGAATACATTTACAAAGTGATGTCTTAAATACTGAAATGTGCTGCAATATCACTGGGTTACTTACAGCATCAGGCTTTCTAACAGTACTGATGGCACTTTGCAGGTGGCCCGGCCGGTGGCAGACACAGGCCCGGTGTTAGGGATAAGCAGCCCCTTGTAGTCCCCTCACTGGATGTCTGTGGCCTTATTGACAAACCCTACTTTGCACTAGAGGGAAAAAACTCTTGAATCTAAGATTAAGAATGTGAGGTGGACCCAAAGATGAGGGGGAGAGGGAAGCTATGGATAAGGTTCTTCCCGTGTTATCTGGAGAGTGTCCACTTGGTGGCCCCACACGGCCACGATCCCCGAAACCACATCAACAACGGGTGTCTGCGCTGACTGCCCAGGGAGGCCAGCCAAGGAGCAGAGGGGCAGGGGCAGAGGCCAGAACTGAGCTCAGCCATCATGTGGGAGAGGACAGGATGTCCGGAGAGCAAACTCGGGAGCTCGGGGGAGAAGTGGTATGGACCCAGCCTTTGCCATCTGGGCCCCACGGCGGCGCTCCAGCCCATCTGGAACCTTCCCCTTGCGTGTGGGCATCTGCCTGCTGATTCCCGCCCACCTCTGGCAGGGTCCAGCCCCAGCTACCCACAGGTGTCTTGGGTCCGGTGTCTTTACACTGGGACTTGTCAGCTGTGGGTCGCTGGAAGCACCTGCAGTGGCTTTGGGGTCACAGGCCCGGCACAGATGCACAGTGTGTGACACGTGGCTGTCGTGGTCCCTGGTCTAGAGGTTTCCAGCGGTGGAGCTTCCTGATAAAATGAGGTGACTTAGGGCAAGGAGGCTGCCAAAAGCTGAGGGACGATGAGGGGAGGGGTGTCTGGGCTCTCCGACACCCAAGAATGTTCTCCAAGGTTTTAGCGTTAGATGCAGGGAGGAGGGGGGAGTCACCTTACGGCTCTTCCTGAGGAGGGATCATGGCATCGGTGTGAGGGTAGAAACAGTGTCCACTTGGACGACCAGAGCCACAGCCCAGAGATCTCAGGTTGTTTCACAAAGATGTCACCGAGGGATGCCGCGGAGGCTCCTGCTCAGGACTAACGGCCTGACAACGCGGAGGTGACAGGGACCGTGTGGCCAGCAGCAGGGAGGGGCCACAGGTGGGGAGGAGGCAGACAGTTCCCGGAACCATTCAGCCCTCAGTAGAGCCTGGACTCTTCCGTCATCTCCCGAAGCACATGAACCTCCCGCTGTTCCTCAGCACCGGAGTCAACGCCCTCTCCTTGTGGTGGTGAGTGTGGCACGTGAAGCTGGTGCCGGGGGGCCTGTGACCCTCCCCCCCCCAGTCCCAGATGTGTTCCCATTTTGTGAGCAGCTGGACCACTGGGGGTTCACGGAGTGGTCTCGCCTGCCCGGCAGGTGTTTGCGGATGCCAGAGGCCACTTCAGCTTCTCCGCAGGACCCTGGGTCACTATCAGAAGGCTTGGCTTTGGGGGGCACCAGGGTGGCTCAGTCGGTTAAAGCAGCCGACTTTGGCTCCGGTCATGATCTCACGGTTGGTGGGTTTGAGCCCCGCATCTGCTGTCAGTGCAGATCCTGCTTTGGATCCTTTGTCTCTCTCGGTCCCTCCCCTGCTCTCTCTCTCTCTCAAAAATAAATAATATTAAAAAAAAAAAAAAAGGCTTGGCTTTGAGAAACAACTTCAAGAGTCTTTTTTGCAGTCCTGACCCCAGAAGTTAGGGCAGTAGAGCGAAGGGGTAACCATCTTCTCGCCTCCTACAGAATCTGACACACGGGTACCTTTCTAGTTCGGTTCCTCGGGAAGCCGGATGAAAGGGGAATGTCAGCTGTCTCAAGGCAACGTTGCTCATGGCAGGAACGGACCGTAACTGTAAATTATCTGGACCAGCCGCTTTGGGCCTCCTCAGTGCCATGACTCAATGGGGCACGTCCCTTGTAGGGACCCGGAAGCGATGCCTGTGGAGTAGCTGTGCCGACGAACTGGGGAGCTCTTGCTCCCTCGGGGCGTGATGCTAAGCCAAGGCGAACCCCACGGCTCCCCGATGTGCCCCATCCTCTTGCCACCTGGGCTGTCACCTGGATGATGGCGGGCCCCGCCAGGACTACCCCACCGAGGAGGACTGCTTCATGCTGTCCTGCGGGCGGGTGATGGTGC
The DNA here is from genome assembly GCF_028018385.1 of Neofelis nebulosa. NCBI lineage: Eukaryota > Metazoa > Chordata > Mammalia > Carnivora > Felidae > Neofelis > Neofelis nebulosa. The sequence continues at coordinate 190,463,937 of NC_080783.1, read as the reverse complement.
CTGACAGCCTTCAAGGTGGGTCTTGACTCTGAATGGTCAGCAGGATCCGGGACGGTGGCCCCAGGAGGGTGTGACAGGCACCCCTAATTAGCTGTGGAGTTTGGGCCGAGTAGCTCTCTCCAAGCTTCAGTTTCGCACTTGCAGATGGGAGGAACACGGTCGTTCTGGAGGGTTGTAGGGAGGTTGAAGTGAGATGCAGGACATAAACCACTCGGCACAAGTGTGTCAGCACAAGCGTACGCTCTTGGAGACCGGGAGGCAAGTGGGGTGGACGCCGATTCACTCCGTAAGGTCCAGCCCCGCGGTGTGCCTGGCTTGTCTACATGTGCTGGCGTTACCTTCAGTCCCCGTGTCTCGTGGGGAAGGAGCACACCGCTAAGTTCGTTGTGGGGGTTCAGTGAGGCCCTCTTTGGCAGTGAATGAACACAGCTTACCACCCCGGTGCCCAGGAGCCTGTGGAGAACGGTCCTGTTCTGGTTCGGCAGCCCTGGCCGTGACGGCATCCCAGGGACCACGGTTAGAACCCACAGGAGCCAAGTGGAAGACAGGTTACAAGTCAGTCACCACGTCTGAACCAGCCATGGTGAGCGCTGGGAGGGCCCTCTGGTCTCATCTGAAACCCTCATACCACACGGGCCCAAAGAAGTGAAGTGACCCGCCCGAAGCGTCACAATAAAGAGACTGGCTAGAACCTCAGCCTTGGCCTCGGCGTCAGATTACTTGGCTTCAAACGATTGCTTTGGCGCTTCCTCGCCGTGAGCTAAGCGTGCGTTTCCTGATCTGTAAAATGGGTTTGCCGTGAAGATTTAATGAGACGATTCTAATTCCTGTGGAGTAGTTCCCGGGGCCCTCGGTGACGTAAGAGTGTCAGCTATCGTGAGGTTTCCCTGCATGGCGCTGCTGCCCCCTCCTGTGACCCCCATAGAAACGGGGTCCCACGTCGGCACAACGGGTACCATGCCAGCTGGCTGGCCCGCACATCTCCTCGCCCCACGACGAGGAGGAGGGGGACGAACCCGGCCATGGAGGCTCTTGGAGCTGTTGACCCAAACACGGCTCTTCCCGCTGGGCTCCGCGTAGCTGCCTCGTTCCCTGCTGTCTAGCCACACCAGAGCGGAGCCCTCTGAGGGCAGAGAACGGACTCCATGCCGCCTTCCCAGTGGGCATCTGGCAGGCGGCCTGCTCTTCAGGGACTGCTGGGGTCGGGAGAACTCTTGGGGATCACCTTGTCTACATGCCTCACTTAAGGATGAGGGAGCCAGGACCAAGAACGGCGAGTGCTCCGCCATTGGAGGCGCAGTGAGCCGCCGACTGATTAAAACCACACAGGCATCTATATTGGTTTTTATTTATAAACAAATTGACATAAAAGAAGTCCAGATGGCAGCGGGCGCAGCTGACCTGCTCACAAAGGAAGCATCTGGATAATGGAGAGGGGACAACCAGACTCCAGCCGGGAGACCCTTCCCTCCCATCTGCCTTACGGGCTTTGTGGCCTAAAATCCGGGGGCCTGACCTTCTTCGGCAGCAGTTCTGGCCAGGGCAGGGAGCTGTGTGGGGGAGGGTGTGGGCGGGGGACTCCCATTCCCACAGACGAGGCCTGGGGCTGCAGAGGGCCCCTGGAGGCGGAGGGGAAGGTGGCAGACACTCTCTTCTCCCCAAGCTGAGGGGTACACGGTCAAGGCCTGAGGGATCTGTCCACCCCACAGAGCAAGCGCTCCAGGGTGATGTGGTCTGAGAAGAGCCCATGCCTCTCTGGGACCGGGGCGGGGCAGTCTCTCACCTCCTGAAACCAGGTGTCTGGAGCAGGAGGAGTATGAACCGGAGGGCTTGCCCGAGTGCCAGAAACAATAAATTAACAATAAGAAAAGATCTTTTTTTAAAAAAGGTAGAGTTTGCACCATGAGTTTGGAGTCTGGAGCTCTTGTGAGGAGGTGGCGGGAGCTGTGGGGCAATGGGGTGCCACACCAGGCCCGGCAGGTGGCAGGGGAACTGGGCACGAGTGTCAATTCAGGGCCCTGTCTTCTGGGGCCTCAGAGGTCAGCCCCTTCCTCCATCACCCGGAAGGTGTTCAGTCTAAACGCCCGCTGAAAGGCCAGCGGGCTTGAGAAATAAATACAGAGGGGCCTCAGAGCCGAGGCAGGGCTGAGGGCAAGAGCAGCGCCAGCCCTGGGCCCCACACTCCCCCCTCCTCGGTCCTTCATGGAAGGACGTATCATGGCAGGAGGGGGAGCAGTGGTGGCTCCACACAGCCTCCTGGAGTCCTGAGGCGGCCCTGAGCCCCACTGAGGCGCCCGGAGCAGACTGTTGGCCCTCCTTCCGGGGAGAAGAATGTCGACCCCTTCCGGAGGACCCCGCAGTTGTCTGGGCGGTGTCTCCCGGTTCAGAACTTGCCCTGCTTCAGCCGGTCAATGTGGAAGGAGAGCTTGAGCGCGGGCCCCAGCTTCAGCCCCATGTACTTCATCATCATGTCGCTGCGCAGCAGAAGCAGGGCCTTGCCATCGATCTCCTGGCGGGGGTGGGGGGAGGCACCATCAGAGGCCTGGTGGGTCTGACCACCCGGGTTCTGATGAAAGCCACCCAGGCACGCGGGGCCCAGTGAGCACGCTGTGCCGCTAAAGCCTACCTGTTCCCACAGCTTCTGCTGCCGGCCCCACATCTGCTACTGAGCCCAGCAGGTGCGCTCTTCACAGGAGCTCGTGCTGGCTGGCTTCCTTTCCCTGCTGCCTGAGGTGTTTCCCCACCCTCGCAGCTGCTGACGGCCCGGCCCGGGTAGGTTCCATGTCTCCCAGTAAGCCTCCCCCAACCTGTGCTCGTCCCCTCTCCCAGACTGGTTTTATACTGGCCCTCAACTGTCACTCCATGAGTCATCTTCCTTCCTGAGCAGCAGGGGCCCCTCTGTGCGAGCTAGACCCAGAGCAGGCACTTGCTGAGCCACTGTGAGACCTTCAGGCCGGACCTAAGAGCAGCCCCAGACCCAATGGCATGAAAGATTGGAATGACTGATGAAAGGGAGCGCATCTGTTCTGAGCACCCAATGGGTAGAACAGCACCCAGCAGCAGGGGCTGCTGGGAAACGGGTTTGTGCCCAAATCAGGAGTATGGTCACCGCAGGCGAGTCAGGAGCGGTGCTTGGCTACACAGCCAAACGGTCACTTGAAGAGATGGTGGCGGTTCCCAGAGGAACAAGGACATGATGGGGGCTGATGAGGTTGGAGAGTAGGGGCCAGGTGGCAGGGGACTCTAACCTGGGCTGAGGCCCCCGATTCTCAGGCCAAGGCAGGCAGATGGGAGAGCACACACGTCTAGGAAAAGAGGAGAGTCCTTTCCCCAGGCCTGAGCCCACAGGCCACGCACCCAGCAGGAACGGGGCTGAGTCAGACCTACACTGCAGGAGGGGGCTGAGCTCAGTGCCCGACAAGGGCGGCTGGAGACCTGAGATATCGTCTCTGTTTTCATGGTGTCTCCCGTGCTTAGTCTCGAGGGGCCTTTCAGAGTCTACACATTGCCAAAGCAAGACTCCCAGTGGACACAGGAGAGGTCAGGCGGGGGCACCTACGTGTTTGCGAAAGAGGTCAGCGTGGGGTCCAAGCTGAGGATCAGCTTCCCGGACAAACTGCATCACGTCCTCTACTGTCCACGAGGAGGGGTCCCGGCCACTCAGTCGAGAGGCATCCCGGCTTTCCAGGTATCGGTCCGACCCTGCAGGACAGGAGGGCACCTGCCATAACGGGTGGGGACTGGTTTGTAACGCATCCCCACTCTCCTTGGCACGTCCCGAAGGCCCTGTGGGTGAGGCTCACGTTAGTGCCAGAGCAGAGCAGAGCAACTGGAGGTGGCTGAGGGAGGGAAGGGTTCTTCCACAAACGGATGAGGATCTGAGACTCTTCTTCAGTCAAATCTTTGTTCTTTAAGAGTAGATCTGATTTTGGAAAGGGCCAGAGAAATTTTACATTACGGCTGTGGTTCAGCTTGGACCAAAGTCAGCGGGAACAATGAGTGAGGGGATTACTTGGGCTCACTGGGGGTCGGGTGGGTAAGGCTGCTTTTACCTTGGCTCTGGGGACCACTTCTAGATAGACTTTGGCAGATGGGCAAGATTAGAGCCAAATCTAATTTGGGGTCTAGGGAGAAAAAAAGTGGTGGAAAATACTCTGTGCCTCTTCCAAGGCCTGGAGAATAGCTAGCCTTGCTACAGCCTAATAGTGCAGAGGCAGAAAATAGTCTTGCCTTGGCTGCTAGGAATCTCAGTTAATTTAGTGTACTGCTTAGAGCTTTTATCTCGACCTTGGCTCAAATACAGTTCCTCCCATTTCCCCCGTGGGATCTGGACTCTCTGAAATCTGAACTCCCTACCATGCATGGTCTAGAAAGTACTGCAGCATCTGGCCCTTTCTGCCTCTGACTGCATCTCAACCCCCTAACCCCACCCCTTCCTTGTCACGCTCCAGACACACTAGCTTGCTTTCTGCTTCTCGAACAGGCTATGCCTTTATTCTTTGACCTGTAATTTCCTTGGTCCGGAATGTGCTTTTCCCAGGACTTTGCATACCTGATTCCTTCTCAATATTTGGGTCTTATCTCAAACATCAATTCCTCACAGACCTTCACCAACCTTCTAGCAAAAACATTCCATTCCCCACACAGCCACTATCAATCCAATTATCTCCTTTTCCTTCAGCACGTATCACTACCTAAAATATTTTCACGTATTTATGTTTACTGTCTGTCTTCTCCTATTTTCTGCCCTATTTCTTTGTGATATTGTGACTTTTAATAAGAAAAACACACATATTTGGTCTTTGTCCTGTTCCCTGGCAAGAACTCCTAAAATTCTTGGAATTTCCTAAATGGTGAGAGAAAGAAAGGTGCCTTTTGTTATTCACAACAAGCCCTTTCTAGCCACACCTGAGCATGTTCCTGAGGTCACTTCTGGAAAGTCCCTAAAGGACGGGGGTTGCCTGCCAACCTCCCTGGGGAGGAGAGTGGCCAATGACTTAACTGATTGTGCCTGTGTAATCAAGGTTCTGTAAAAACCCCAAACGATGGGGTTCGGAGGGCAAGAACCCCTGGTTGGTGGACGCATGGAGGTGTGGGGAGAGCTGTGTGTCTGGAGAGGGCATGGAAGCTGGTGCCCCCTCCCACATGCCTTGCCCTGGGCAGCTCTGCCATCTGGCTGTTCCTGAGTTGTCTCTGGTTACGGAAAGCTGGTAACCTAGTAAGTTTTCGTGAGTGAACCCAAGGAGGTGACTGTGGGAACCCTTGATTTAGTCGGCCAGTCAGAAGCACGGGTGACATCCCGGACCTTCGACTGGCCTCGGGTGGCGTGGGGCAGGGGGCTTGTGGGACCGAACCCTTAGCCGATGGGATCTGATGCTCTCTTCACACAGTGTCAGAGTTGAGTTAAATTGTAGGACACCCAGGTGGTGTGGCACAATTGTTTGGTGTGGGGAGAGCTGCACGTGTGGTGTCAGGGGTGAAGTCATGTTAAATGGAGTACTGGGCGTAAGGGAGACAGACACACAGGGGGGCGGTGGTTTCCTTTCACAGTCTCCAGGACATAAAAGAGGGCCTGGGCAGCCATAGTGGACGCTCAGACAGGTTTGTTAAATGAACGAATGACCCTACATAATAGTTACTTGTGTATTTTTCTGGCTCCCCCACCAGACTGTCTTGAGGCAGGGACCTTGCCTTGTTCACGTCTGTATCCTCACCACTCAGGAGATGCCTGTCACACAGCAGAGAGGTGAGCTGAAACCCACCTAGGAGAGCAGAAGGCTGTACTCGTCAACTGTCTCTTGCAAAGGCTAAAAATCTCCTCCATTTCCCTTCACTCTGGGTGGGTCCCAGGTCTAAAAGTCAAAGCACATTTGGCTTGGCCCAGCCCCTGCTCCCTGGGGAAGAGACTCCGGGGAGTTACATCTCCAACTCGTAGCTGGGCACTGACCAGATGAGGGGAGAAGTGTGCCAGGGCAAGCAGGGTGACGATCGCCACGGAAATTCCGATGGCTTTTTAGAGGCGGTGGTAGACAGGAAGTTGGAGAGGGCTCTGAGCCAGCCACCTCTCCCTGCCCTGACAGTGCACTGTGACACTGACAGAGAGACCGGCTGCAGAGATTACGGACAGCAGAGAGAAGACATACTCATGGACGTGTCCCTGGACCATCTCGGCCAATTCCTTGACCTAGGGGAGCTAAGAACCAAACACACACACAATGACATTATACACATATAACATAAACACACGCACATATTCACACAGCTGATGCTACTACGTATTTCTGAGTTTGTCTGGCAGCCTCCTCCTGTTCCAACACACCCCAGGAGGACAAGTGGCAGGAAGTTGCTAATTTATATGGTGGTCGGGAGAGACAGCTCTGAAACGATGACACCTGAGCACAGACCGTGAGGCAGAAGGGTGACTGGCACGTTTACGGTGAAGCCGGGAGGCCTGTGGGCCAGAGCCGAGCGAATGAGGAGAGAGTGGTAGGAGATAACCTCTGAGAGGTAGTGTGTGTGATGGGCTGGGGGGCATGGTGGTGCACATAACAGGACCTCGATGCCACTGAAAAAACCATTGGCTTTTCTGAGCGAAGTAGGTCGGTTTTGAGCAGAGGAGTGACTGGAACCAACCTACAGTGGAAAGGATCGCTCTCAGAGCCCGTGTGAATAGACTTAGGCTTCAGGGGAGGGCAGAAGGGAGTCCAAGCAAGAGACGACTGTGGCGTGCAGCAGGTGGTAGTGGTGGATGTCGGGAAGAGTGACCAGGAGGAAGAACCCCCACCACCCGCCACTGTCAGCTCATCTGACCCTTGAAACAGCCCTTGAGGGAAGCAGCATCATCTTCCGTTTAGAGATGAGGGAGCTGAGGCCCGGAGAAGTGAAGTGACTTTCCCAAGACCACACAGCTAGGAAGAAGACAAGTCAGTGCCCTGGATCTGTCTTCTCCTATCCCCATTTCTGCACACAGACTACAGCGGGATTCTCTCCCACTGCCCAATGAGCGCTGGTGGTTACCCCTCAAGGAAGGCAGAGGGTCTCAGTCTGAGAATGACTAAGGCAGGTGAGGCACATCTAAGGCAGGTGGCCAGACTAGCAAACCGATGCCTACTCATCCTCGATTAGTGAAGTAAGAGGGGACAGACTCAACATGTGAATTCTTCGGGACAAAGAGTTCTAGTGCCAAATGGAATCCTTCATAGCCGTATGAGGTTCTACAGGGTCACAAGAGATTTAGACCATGACCGGGCCAACAGGCTCACACGCATTCCAAAGGAAGAGAGGAGGTGCCCGGAGACAAGAGTGACATCTCAGGCCGGTGGCGCATGGGGCAGCCATCAAGCAGCACTCCCAACAGAGAGGGCCTCGGGAGGGAGGACGGTGATGGAATCCCTTCACACCTGGGGGGTGATTAAGCTTCCCAAGTGATCCCTTATCCCCGCTTCCATCTGATCCTTGTCACACTCCTGTGAAAAGACCAGGTCCCTATCACCATGTCCAGTGCACAAAAGAGGGGTGTGGAGACCTGAGAGGTGAGACGACTCCCCCAAGACTCAAGGCGGGAAATCAGCTGGCGGCTCTGCCTGGACTTTAGCGCTGCCCATGCCCCGCACCGCCTTGCTGGGTGACGGCCTGGCTTCTTCCCCCCACTCGGTCTCCCTAAAACTCTCTCTCCTGAGGCCGCTTCTCTCCACGGCAGGCCCTGTCAATGGAATCTTCTTATTGTTCCATACGCCGGGGGCTGGGAGTGTGGAGGTGGCACTTCCCCGTCTCTCCATGGCCACTTTTAGGCCTTTCTCCTATGAAAGCTCATGTTCATCAGAGGCCAGATATGTGCCCAGCCACCTGCTCGTCCTGTTCACTGTCGCCTACAGACCTCTGGGCTTCTACCCCTTGTGAGATGGAGATTGCTCGGTATGTCGGTCACAGCCTCCTGCTCCAGCCGGTTCCTGTCCTCATCCTCAGAGGCACTCAGTCACCCACCTGGCCTCCAGTGACCTTCACCTCCACTCTGCTTCAAATACCTCCCGCCAAGGCCACTGCCTGCTTCCTGCCATCACTTGGAACAAATCCACTTCAGAAACGTAAACATCCCTTTCTCTGACCCCAACCTCCCACGTCTGTAACTGTCCTGGACTTCAGTCCACTAAACCCATTACGTCACAGAGACGTTTAGCCCAGCAGACTCTCAATTCCCCATCCTTCAGCCTTGTCCCAGCCTTGCTTCTTCTTCCCTACCTGGCCCGGTCCGGTGCTGATGGTCTAAACGGCTGTGCCTCCAGCTCCCCCGCTCCCTGGCCCTCTTGCCCTTCTACCTCAACGTGAAACTTTCATCCGCAGACAGTCTTTTCTCATTCCCACATCTAGGTTTCTAAGACCACAGAAGAAAACCACATCTCTGGCAAAATGGCAGACTAGTCTCCAAGCACAGCTGGGCCTTCAGTGTTTCCCGAAAGCCAGTCCCTTCTCCTTGCTCCATTTCCCCCTGTCTGCTCTTGACCAGTCCAGTCTGGGAGCTCCCCTAAGCCCTTCTCTACTCGCCCTCTCCCCATTCACTCACGGCCGCCATCAATCTTTCCTCCAGTCTCAAAGAACAAGGCTTAAGACCAACCCATTTTTCTATGCCCTGGGTCCCTAACCCTTCCCACCGCACCACACCCACAGCCTTCCTCTCTTCTCTTTCCAATATTCTTCATTTCTTCTTCTTGGAAGGCACAACTTGTCTGCTGATAAACACATCCGGGGCGCTCCCCCTCTTGAAGACCTTCTTTTGTAGGTCACCATTTTTCTTTTTCTTAAGCCCTCTTTAGTACCTCACCGTGCTATCTGCCCTCATCGCCCTCCACAACCTCTGAGGCTGCTCTTGCTAAGGTCGTCAATTACCCACTGGTCACCACCCCCGACAGATAGTTGCCAAATCTTTGTTGTGGTGCGCTCTCTTTGAAATGCTCTCTGTAATCCTGGCCACTGCAACATCAGATTTGGTTTTTCCTCGCATTTGACTACTTCTTGGTCGTCTCCTGGGATCTTCTTCCTGCTCCCACCTCCTGAACTTTGTTGGTCCCCAGGACTCCACCTTTGGTCAACTGTTCTTTTCATTCTACCCACACACTCCTGGGAAGTGGCTGGCGTTCATCCTACAGCTTCAACTACCATCTGCATGCCGATGACGCCCCAACATTTAGCTTCAGTTCAGTTGTCTTCCCTGAGAATCAGACCTGCAGAGCCACTGCCTGGTGGATGCCACCTAGATGACCTGTGGGCTCCCTCCCTGTCTTTCTACGGCTGGTCCCCTCTCTCACCGAATGGCACCCTGCCACCCCATCTAGAAACCAAGGAGACATTCCTCCTCCCTTCTTTCTCACTATCCTCAAATCTGACTGTATCTACCTCGTGAATAGTTTTTTAACCCATTTGCTCTTCTAGAAACTATCTACCACTTTTCTAATCCAGGCCTTTATCTGTTCTGGTTTGGCCCACTCCCCAACCTCCTAAGTGGCCTCTCTAGTCTGTCCTTCCTCAAATGTGTCCTCAACACAGTAGTACGTGATCTGTCGAAAACACAAGACTCTTTAGGTCCCGCCTCTAATTAAAAGCCTTCGGCAGCTTCACACTGCCTGCAGGATCCACTCCAGACTCCATCCTGCTCCACAGCTTTGGGTCCTCTGCGAAGCAGCCCCCTGACCTTTCCAGGCTTTTCTGTTTCAAGTCCCAGTATTACACTTTATGTTCAGCAATACCAAAGTGCATGCAGTTCCATGTACACTATCTGTACCGTTCTTATCCCTGTGTCCTTGTTCCGCTATGCTCTCTTCCTGGAAAGCTCTCCTTCCCCTACTACTCCTGATCTCACCACTCACAGCTTCGAAGTCTCAGACAGGGTGGTGTCACCTCCTCAAGGAAGCTTCCCCTAGGAGCGCCTGGGTGGCTCAGTCGGTTAAGTGTCCGACTTCGGCTCAGGTCATGATCTCCTGGTTTGTGAGTTTGAGCCCCACGTCGGGCTTTGTGCTGACAGCTCAGAGCGTGGAGCCTGCTTCGGATTCTGTATCTCCCTCTCTCTCCCTGCCCCTTCCCTGCTCATGCTGTCTCTCTCTCTCTCTCAAAAATAAATAAACGTTAAAAAAAAAAAAAATTCAAGGAAGCTTCCCCTGGATACCGAGCTTGGGTTAGGTGTTCTTCTTTCCTGCAGTTTTCATACTATCCAAAGCACATCTCTGTACTCAAGATACGTCTGACAATTGTGTTGAAGTGTTTGTCTCTCCCGGAAGACTGTGAACACTCTGAGGACCAGAAGCGATTGACTTTTGCATCCCCATGCTGAACACAGATGGTCTTCGAATGAATGGCTAATAAATGAACGGGGGGGTACCTTTCCCTGTCCCTTTGGCTCGAGTCTTTGGCTCTTAGTTTCCACTGTTGTCAAGCCAATCCCAGATCTCCAGATGCCTCCCTGGTGCCTAGCTAGACACAAATGGTAAGTCTGGACCCCGTCCAACTGCCAGGCAGGGGGCAGCCAGCGCTCAGTGAGGAAGGAAGGGAAGAGCGAGGGCCAGGACTGCAGTCAGCTTACCCCTGGAGCACAGCCTGCGCACAGCCGAGGCAGGACTCAGTGGGAGGCCACAAGATGGAAGCAGAGGCCGGTACCCGTGGGTTCGAAGGTTTTGGGAGCTGCTGACAAGGTTGGTGGGAGTCAAGGCGGAGTCCATGGAGTCTGAGTGTGGTTCCAAGGACCGGGTCAGACTATTCCCCAGGACAAAGCTTTCACCTGGAAAACAGTAAAACCAGAGTTAGAGCAGGAACTAGTCTAGAAGGACTGCCGGGGCGCTGGCCTCCCAGGTACCTGTTTGGATGGAGCAAGAGGCAGCAAGACAGAAAGTTCTAGGCTATCTCAGGAGGCCTGTGTACTAGGCATGGCTCTGGCTCTCACTAGGTGACCTTAGTCAAGCCCAGTGCCATTCTCTGGACTTGTATCTCCTTAGGGACTCTTCCTTTTATATTAGATAGTCTTTGAAGTTTCTTGTGGTCTGGATGTCTTAAGCTTTTTCTGGATAAGGAGAACCTTAAAACAAATAGAACTATTTTAGGAAGAGGCTGCCTCCCTACACACGAGATGCTAGTGCAGGGGACAGGGGAGCTGGAGAAGAGGTATGGTTACTTAGATGAGGACACTTTAAAAGGTGACCCCCTCAACCAGCAAGACATCTCAGAAACGCTCCTCAGTGCCCAACTAACAGCCTGTCTATGAAGGGTCTGCTCCTTGGTTCCCTCCCTCCTTTCGTACTTGCCTTGTGGAACAGAACTACCCCAAGGAAGCTGGGCTTATGCGGCGGTGAGAATAGGGCCGTGGAGACCAGAATTTGGATTAGAACTTGGCTCTGGCACTGGGTAGACAAGGTGCTTCTCTCAGAACCGCACTCTCCTCATTTAGAACATGGGAAGCCCCCTTCCTCTGAGCCCCAGCCCCTCAGCTGGGCAGCAGCCCCTAATGAGTGCACTCCAGAACCTGAAGCAGGCTCCCTCTCGTGACTGGGCTCTGCCCACACTCAGTCAGTTCCTCAGCCCTGCTCACATCATCTCTGCCTAAAGGAGGAGTGCTGGGTCCTGGGCCACCCCCCACCCCCATCCTTTGTGGCTTTTCTTAGAGGTCGGCTGTTCAGGTAACGCTTGGGATTCACTCAGGCCCGTGATCAACACTACGGTCAAACACACAGTCTGGCACACGATAAGACTTCTACGGCAAGATGGGTTAGGATTTTAGGACTACTTCCTACTACCTGAACTTGCGGGGTAACCGGGGGCTTAGAGTCAAATCCAGCTATTTGCCCTTAATCTCGGGAGCGTGACTGACAAAGCCCTACCCCGGCAATGGTCCCGGAGAGAGAAGTCTCTGGGGACCTGGACCGCAGCCCACCCCTTCAGGCAGACGAGCCTTCAGATTCCTATCTTCCAGGAGAGGGGACCACAGCAGCGTCCCACTTTTGAGACAAGCACAGGACTCCACGCCAGCAAACAGGAGGCCCGGGTTCTACACCTGGGCTCCTGCCCTTCTCCAGGTATTTGACCCCGTGCAAGCTGTCTGTCCTCTCAGCGCCAGCTTTATCTGTAAAAGCGGGGGGGGGGGGGGGGGGGGAATCCCTCTCTCTCATGCTGAGAACATCAAATGAGAAAATGGAATGAGATGGGACTTTACCAAGGTGGGGAGTTATTTTATTTATCCTTCACTCAGAGTTACGGCAAGCCTACGTTCTCTGCAGTAACTCGGGAAAAGGATGAAATCTAGTTTCTGCGTGCGCCTTCCGAGCCCTCATTACCTGGCGAAAACCGCGGACAGCGCAACTTGCCTCACCCGAACTAGCGTGTGAAGCGTCATCAGGACAGTATGGGGGGCTCACCAGCTGCTGATGCAAGTCAGCGTCTCTTCCTCTCAGCGATGCTACGAATGGCAGTGGAGGCCTGGAGTCTGAGTTGAGGGGCCTGAACACCGGGACGGGGGCAACGGCACCAGGCCAGGTCATTAAAACTCTCCTAATGAGAGGCAGTGGACAGATGAAGAATCATGCCTGGGAGGGCCCTGGGAGGGCCTCGTCTACTTAAGGCCGACCAGACGAGGGCCTGGCCGCCTCAGCAAGACAGTGCAGCAAAGAAGACTGCAGTGCTCTCAAACTGTGCTCCACAGATCCCCGAGGGCCAAGTGAGTAGGCCTCCGGGTCTCACCCCAGGTTCTAGCAAAACAGCTCTGGTTTTAACTTTTATACCCCAGAGTTTTCATATAATCCTGCCTTTGCAAAAAGGAGTTCTACTGCTAAAAGGAACTTTGCAACCATTGGCCCAGGGTCAGAAGTTAGGGCTGCAAGACTTGAGTTCTATTTCTGGCATTACCACTGGTCACTGATCTCTGCCTTTTTCTTGGGATTCAGTTTGCCCATCTATAAAAAGACACTGAGGGGGCACCTGGGTGGCTCAATCGGTTAAGTGTCTGACTTTGGCTCAGGTCATGATCTTGCAGTTCACGAGTTTAAGTCCCACGTCGGGCTCTGTGCTGACAGACAGCTCAGAGCCTGGAGCCTGCTTCAGATTCTGTGTCTCCCTCTCTCCCTGCCCCTCCCCTGCTTGTACTCTGTCTCTCTCTCTCAAAATAAATAAAACATTAAGAAAAATTTATTTATTTATTTATTAATTTTTTTTAACATTTATTTATTTTTGAGACAGAGAGAGACAGAGCATGAATGGGGGAGGGTCAGAGAGAGGGAGACACAGAATCTGAAACAGGCTCCGGGCTCTGAGCTGTCAGCACAGGGGCCCGATGCGGGGCTCGAACTCACGGACCGCGAGATCGTGACCTGAGCCGAAGTCGGCGCTCAACCGACTGAGCCACCCAGGCGCCCCAAGAAAAATTTTTTAAAAAGACAATCTCATATGGTCAATTTAAATGAAATTTGCTGTGGATGTGTTAGAGACATAAGAACAGTCAGCATGGGAAGGAGCTCATTCCTTCATTCAGCAAACATCTGTTGAGCATCCTTTGAGTACTAGCTCCTGTGCTAGGGAGGGGGTATGCAGAGGTAAACAGACAGATAAAGCCCTTTCCTTATGCACTGATTTCCAGTCAGAAGCAGATTTTTTTGCTGCTTGTCTTTTGTCTCACCTTGTAAGGCTACCCTAAAAACAAGAGTTCCCAGGGGAGGATGGCAAGAATGGTGGGGGGAGGTCTAGAAATCATGCAAAGGAGAAAGAGCCCACGAATGCATGATCTGGAGGAAAGTCAGGGGTGACAAATAACCTGAGGACAGTCATGGGAAGGGAAGAGAACGGGAGGTAGATTGGATCTTCTGAAAGGCAGACAGTAAAACAGGGGGCAGGAGTTATAAGAAGACAGATTTGGGCTCAAAAGTGAAGGCACTGTAGCAATCAGAAATGCCCAGCAATAAAATCGGTTGCCAAAGGTGATGGTGAGCAACCTGTCATTGGGAGCACTTAAGCAGAAGTCAGATGACTACCCGATCTGTTGGGCTAGACACTAGATCATCTCTAGACCACTTTCCATTTCTGGGATTCAAGGAATCTGTGCTCACAACCATGCTTTCCCCTTCCTGGGGTGAAACAAATGAAAGAAACTAGAATTTTCTAAGAATTTCTAGAATTTTCTAAGAAAATTCTTATGCCAACACAAGACCCAGAGACTACCACAGTTCCTGTGTACGCTTAAGTCTGCCTCATGAAGAAAAAGTCCTCTGAATTACGTGTCCTACACCCTCCAGTACACTTTAATTTAGCAAATACTATCAGATATTTGCTACGTGACAGGGAGACGGATACTGTGAACGATGAAAAAGACAGATATTGTCCCTTCCCTCAAGGAATAATTAATCTAGTGGGAAGGATGACAAAATACAAGTTTATAAAAAATTAGAAACTATTGCAAATAATACTAGGCAAATAGGGTATTAAGACAGAAAATAACAAGGGGGGCTTTTTTAGGTGAGGAGACCTTGAGAGGTCTCCTTGACAAGATGACGTTTAACAGCTGTGGTCTGAAGCGTCCAAGTAGAGGTATGCTAAACAATGTGCTTGGTTTTAGGGTTCGCCGGCAGCCCCAATGAATCCCAAGCATTATCTAACCATTTGATCTCTGAGAAAAATTGCAAAACTGCGAAGGATAGGAACATGACCCAGGATGCCCTCACCCGCAGAGAATTCTGTGGAAAGGGCCAAGGAGCTGACGTGGCTTAGGTAGAACCTAATCACCTGCTGTCGGTCTCCTGGTACAATGGCTAAGGGCTGCTGCCTGGTAACCTATAGAAAGATCTTGAGTAGAAAAACAGCTTGGAATATTTGGGGAAATGGGGAAAAACAGTGTAGCTAAAATATATGGAAGGAAGAGATGGATCTGGCACGGTAGGCAAGGACCAGATGATGCAGAATATACTGCGAAGCAGAGTAGGACACCTGGGTTTTACTGTAAGCGCGTTAGAATGCCACTACAGAGTTTTAGGTTAGGGCATGCCATAAGCTCATTTATGCCTGAAGAATACCATTTGGGCTATTAAGTAGAAAATGGAGCAGAGAGGAACGAGAGAGGGGACGAGATAGGCCAGAAAGGACAAGAGAGAGAGGATAATGGCAAAGGCAGGAGACTGGTAAGATGTGCATGGCTTTAGGATACATTTTGGATTTCCACTAAGGCAGAGTAGCAGGGTCTAGGCATATCTGATTTCTTGGAACTGAAAACAAAAAGACAAAATACACGAAATAACCATTTTCAGACACTGGGCTTCAGGTAGTGCAGGACAGTGATTCCTGAAAAGGGGTAACAAAAAAGGTGAGCCCTAGGCTTGCTCTCAGCTCACTGTCTAGAGTGTTTCCAGGCCACAGTGGAGGCAGGGGAAGATCAGACAGAGCCGGTGAGCCCCCTGAGCCGAGGAGATGGGGCCGAGTCCAGATAGGCCAAGGCAGCTACAGTTCACGGGTCAGAGCTCTGGAGAGGCGATTACAACTAGATTTCAAATGCTCAAGAAGACAGAGCAAAGACTATGCAGGTTAAGCAAAAATACCAAAGACATAAAAAGACCCAAGTCAAACTTCTCGAAATGAAAACACAATGTCTGAGATAAAAATACATGAGATGGATTAAGAGTGGATTAGACACTGTAGAAGAAAAGATTAGCTAACTTAAACACAGCTACAGAATTTATCCAAAATAACGCACAGAAAAAAGGCTGAAAATATTTAAAAAGCATCACTAAACAGTGGGAAAGCTTCAAGGAGACTCATATATGTCTAATTGGAGTCTCCAAAGAGGTGAAGAAAATATATATGAAGAAAGAATGGTAGAAAGTTTTTCACATTTGATAAAAAGCTGTAAACCCACATGTCCAAGAAGCTCAGGGGACTCTAAGCACAAGAGGCATGAAGAAAACCTCACCAAAGCACAGCACAGTCAAATGGCTAAAAACCAATAATAAACAGAAAACCTTAAAAGCACCCTGGGGGGTGTGGAGGGGGGTGGGAACAGCATGAGACCAAAAAGAAGAATGACAGTAGACTTCTCATCAGAGACAACGCAAACCAGAAAACAATGGAGTGACATCTTTTAAAAAGTGCTGAACAAAAGAGTCAATTTTAAAAGTATCTTTCAGAAACAAAGACAAAAAAAAAAAAAACAACACCCCAAAAAACAAAAGACTCTTTCAAAGATACAAAACTGAAAGAATTTGTGTCCAGTAGACTGTAACTCTGAGAAACGTTAAGGAAAGTCCTTCAGCAGGGAGAAGATACCAAATTCTGGCTCTACACTAAAACAATGGAAAGTACCAGAATACCAGAAAGGGTAACTCTGAAAGGGTAAATATAAAATAATTTTTTCTTTTATGTTAAAAGAATATATTTTTTTATATTGAAAAAATTTAAAAGAGGATTACCTATTTAAAGTGAAATAATAATGTATAGTGGGATTTACAATATATGTAAAAGTAAAATGTATGGTAACAATAGCACAAAGGCCAGAAGACGGGGAGAGTGTACCAGCAGCAAGGTTCTTATGCGATATGCAAAGGGATAAGACTATGGCTCTAAGGTAGACTGTGATATGTAAAAAATGTATAATATAAACTAAAGCAATCACTAAACTAAAACAAAGAATTAAATTAGTTATAGCTAATAAGCCAATAAGGAAATAGAAATCATAAAAAAACTGGATTAATCCACATGAAGGCAGAAAAAAGAGAACACGGGATAGATGGAACAAATCTCTCTACCAACAGCTTTTGTCTTTGTTCTTTGAGTTACAAGTAAAGATCTGGGTGGGCTATGTGGTTCTTTCATTTATATAATTACATTGTTACATTTATATAGTTTTGGTTTTGAAAGACAAAGTCTGGGAAATTGGAGATAAGAGGAAACAAAATTATTCTGCATAATATATTAAGCTGGAGTTGCCTGCTGAGAGCTGGAAAAGGAGGAGGTATGGGATGGAAGGAATAGAGAACAGAGAAGAAAATCCCCCAAACCTAGAGTGGGTCCCAGAAATGGCAGCAGGCTGAGGCCGAAGGTGAATGAGGCCAATAGGATACATCCTGTAACAGCAGATAAACATTAAGATAAAACAGAAATGTTAAAATGCTTCCTGTTCTTTGTGGCAATTCTCCCCCACCCCCCTAAACTCCAGTACAAGTTTATTACAATTGATTCATTTTCCTTAGGGAAATGAAGGATGAAGAATTGGACCAAATGTTTGGGGCAAAAGCACCTAAGGGAGGGACGGTCAGCTATAAGAGTGGTCTGGGAAAGAAGGAGCAGGAGTCTGCAGGAGTCTGAGTCAGAGCAGGAACCCTAGTCTGAATGATGTGGGGTGGGGGTTCATTCGATGTTATTTAGATTTGGGTATCGAAGGAAAGGATTATCCCCAAATCTAAGAGGACTCATGGAGTCCCACACAAACCTCCAGACAGCCTCCCTGCCTACTGTCTCGCCCTGTACCAATCCATTCTCCCACACAGGATCCTGAGTGACCTCTCTGAAGCGCTGTGACTGTGTCCCTTCCCTGGGTGCTCACTGCTCAATGATAAAAAGCTGGTAATACGGTCAGTTAGAGCTTTCCTGACCAGGCTGCTGCCTCCGCTCCAGCCTCGTCTCTCACATGCCTCTCTTCCACTGTGTATGTCAGCTGTACCAGACATCTGGTTCCTCTGACATGGGTCACGCTCCCCTTTGTCCCTCACAATCTCACGTGCTATTCGGTCAACAGGAACATTCTTCATCACTCCCCTCCTCCATCTCCTTGGGTCTGTGGCATCTCCACCTGATTATCCTGCTCCTTCAGGTCCAAGCTTAGATATCATTTCTTCTGGAAAGCCTCTCCTGACACCCGGTTTGAACTTCTGAAATCTGAACGTGTCCTCTCAAAGTACGCATCATCATGAATGAACTGTTTGCTTATTTGTTCCTCTTTACCAGGTTGTAAAGTCTGTGAGCGTGAGGACCTGGGCCCCTAGTTTACTATGGAAATGCCCCCTGCCCATATGCCTAAACCAGACCTTGGTGTTGTGCAACCAGTAACTTCTGGGTTGGCCGACTGAATAATAGACTCGACACAGGTTCAATTAATTATGAGCATCTGCATCATCTTGGAACTCTGACAGTTCTATGAGGAAACCCCACATGGGGACGAAGGGTTTCATCCCCACAGAGGGATGCATCCTAACAGATTTCACACTTCTTATTTGACTTTATTGAATCCTGTACACTTTAGGATTCTGGCAGGAGAACCACTTTATAAGCTCGGATGACCCTGGACGGCAGCTAGAAAAACAGGCACAAGAAACTTACCACCTTAGGACAAATGAACCTCCTTGAGCAGAGAGGAATCTGGGCAATCCCCAAACGGCAGACCTAGAGGTTAATGCTGGGTGGTTTCAATTACGGCTAAGATAATAGTCCCTGGAACCAGCTACATTAATTATCTCCTGTTAATGCTGTCAGTGCTGAGGGCCGGAAGGAACTCCCTCTCACATGACCTTCACAGGCCTCTCACCTGACATGGCCACGTGTGGAGTTTTGAAGAAGTGACCCTAATCTGACACTGTCCCCCTCCACCCTCTGCCAGGAACCCTTCCTGTCCTCGTCTTTCATCACTCCTGGCTGGCCACAGGGCCCGTTCCAGGCTCACACCGCGTGCATGTCTGTCCTCTCTCAGCTGGCATGCTCCCAGAGCAGGGATGCGGTCTGTTCCATCTCTGGCTCCCCAGAGGCTAGTATAGCATCTGGCACAGAGCGTCTGACAACTGGTCTGGAGTCTCCAAAATGTCAATGTCATGTCAGGAAAGGCAGAGACAAAAGTGTGGAAAACTGCTGTAGATAAAAGAAAACTAAAGAGACAGAACATCTATCTGTCTATCTATCTATCTATCTATCTATCTATCTATCTATCTATCTATCTATATCAGCTAGTAGATTTTACTCATGTTAAATTTCTTGAGTGTGATAATACTCCTACTCTTAGGAGATACATAGGAAAGTTTATTAAGGATCACGTCTCTCAGCTGCAGTTAACTCTCAGATGGTTCAGTAAACAAAAATCCACAGACACAAATATATGTACGTATGCCTAAGAGAAATAGGTACAGTAAATATTACAAAGTTAAGTGGGAAATCCAGATGAAGAATACATGGTTGCTCACTATCCTATTTGCACAGCTCATCTGTAGGTTTGGAGTTTTTCAAAAAAAGTTAAGTCTCAACTCAGGTAAGGAACCCTAATGGGATCTGCTATACTGGAATTGTGCAGTCAGTTAGGCCACGACCCAAAGGGCCAGGGAAGTGTGGAGGCAGGCTGTAGGGAAGGGAGAAGGCACCTCAGGAAGTACCTAGATAAGAGGAGTGGTAGCTTTGGATGCTGAAATAGAAGCGCATAGCCACGCAGGAGGGTGGGAGTGATAAACCGCAGATCCAAAGGGCAGACCAAGCCCTGTGCATATCCAGCTATTTGGCAGAGGTTTGGGTAAGTCATCAGGGAAGTGCAGGAAATGATAGATGATCAGAGGTGGAGCAAAGGGTCAGCAAGGCAGGCTAGCAGGCAGGCAGGAAGGCAGGCAGGCAAGATAAGCAAAGGAGCACAGAGGAGTGAGAAATCTAGGCAAAGCTCTGGCTTGTCTGGGCACAGTTAGAACACTTCAGAGAAGCAAACAAACTGGGGAAAGAGCAGCCAAGTTGCTGAGCACCCAGGATGGGAAACAAAAGCTAGACAGTGAGCACCAGAAGGTGCAGAGAGCTGGCTGAATCTGTCTGAAAATGAGGGAAGGAGTGGGGACGGTATGTGATAACCCTGGTCTTTGTCTCTTTCTTAGTTGGTGAGGCAAGAAGGAAGAGTGGCTAAAGCTTGCTTCCTCTCGTCTGGTAGCTGAATCAGAGAGATGCAAACTGGAACAGAATTCCCAGGGCATGTCAGGCCTCAATTCCAAACCCCCTCCATGACTGCGGGCCCATGACGTACATCCCTGCCAGTCCCTGCATGCTGCTACCAGTAAGTTTTCTCTTAGTCCTCAGTGATGATTATTCCCTTTAAGAATTCTGGGCTCCTGGTTCGTGGAGAAATCTCTCTTTAGACGAGCAGCTACCCTCAGTGTTCACTACCCCCTCTCGTGTCCGCATTCTTCCAGAATCTCAGGTAGGCTTTGCTTTCATCACTTAAGTGCTGCTCAGAGTTCCTGAAGGCCAACAGCTGGGGTATTTGACAACCTGCCTTTGTCTGCCCCATGTCTGCCATACCCAGCCCGGACCCCCAGTGCAACAGACTAAGGACACTTCTTTTTGTTCTTGGATTCTGATGATAAAAGAAAGCAGGAGAAAAGGTTTAGAGAAGATCCCTCCCAAGCAACAGATCAGTGAGGGGGGCACAGACATGCCTGCAGGGACCAGATGGTCTGGCCCTCACAAGGAGTATTTGAAATTCAGATTGTCTTTTTGCCCTGCACACAAGTCACACAGGCAGCGCTCACCGGGGTGCAGAGGTACAGACAGAGGTGAGGGTGGGGGGGCTGGGTGAGTAGTCATGTTGCCGAGCGTGTTCTCCGGAAGTGGACTCTGTTAAGACAACGATAAAGAGATGCCAGGGGAGGCAATGTGGTGACAAGACTTGTGTAGGTCAGAAATGGGCACCTTTCAGACTTGGGCTCCCTCGCCAAAGGACAGCACAGCCCCAGCACTCACAGCACCACCTCTCTGCTCCTCCGGCCAGGAGGAGTCCATGAGACTCTTCTAAAGGGCCTCTGCTTCCTCTCTTGACCACGACCTACCTCGCTACTGGGATCGAGCTTTCCTCCGCTCCCTGTCGTTCTGTGTCCTGGGGCTCCAGATGCTGAGTTCCACTCACTCTTTAACCTCTCTTGGAAGTGCTTAGTCATTGATCCGGCCACGTGGCATCCGCTTTCCCGCTGCGGGTCTGCTATGCTAACTAAGAAAGTTATTTTCCAGCCTCGTTGGAAATGGCAGGAACTTGAATTGACTTGCTAGACTGGCAGTGCTGGAGGAGTTTGGGCCACGTGCCAAAGGAAAGAGTGGACGGCCAATCACGGGGGAGCACACTTCTCACTCTGCAGCCTGAGACTAAACCTTCCTGCTGGCAAGGGAGAGCTACCTTAGGCCTCTGCCGCCAGCTTCACACTGGGAGGCGTGCTGTGACCTCATGGTGGCTCCACGTGCCACACGCCGTGGGGGCTCAGGAGGGGAACTCTGAACCACCGTTTTCTAGGGATAAAAATCCAGAGGACAGAAGGTTAATCCTAGAGATAGGAAACAAAATCCTGGAGAGAGCAGAGATGGGAGGAGACCAAGGAGTCCCTGGCTGCGCCTGCGGCAAAGGTAAGGCGCAGAAAGCCAGGAGTCCGGAGAGTAGGTGCCGGGCTAGCGGGTGTGAGGGCCAGCCCCGGGCCCCCACTGGCGCTGCTGCTAGCCCTGTGCCCCTTTCTCAGCCCAGGCCCCATCCCAGCTCCTACCTGGTAGGTACCTGTCGTGGCTGTGGCTGTGGCTGTACTCGGTGGTGGTGAGAGGCAAGTGAGTCTGTGTAAAGGGTTGGCTGCCAAACAGATTGTCACTGCGAAGGTTGTGGCAGAGCTTCTCCAGGAAGCGGAGGACGTAGGTGATGCTGTTGACTGCCGGGAGGTTGAGGGTGTGCTGTTCGCGGTCAAACACGGCTGTGGAATGAAGGAAACGGGGCGAGCGCGTCAGCCCGGCAGTGCAGGGCAGGCCGGGCGGAGGAGCCCAGCCCACTGCTTGCCTCAGGCTCACCTGGTTACACAAAGCAGTGGGTGCCCAGGTTTCCTCCCCTCCCCGCCCTCCCTCAAGGGTTTGATTTTTGCCTCCACCTCCAAAGGGCTTGCAGTAATGGGAGTGGCCAGGCCAGGCCTGTTGCACCTGGGGCTCTGAGGCGATTTTACTCAACTTGTGAAAACAACTGTGAACACAACTCTATCTGCTCCATCAGTTGGCTGGGCCTCCTCCGAGAGATCTGCTCATTTTGGGTTCTATTTCCATAAGAACTGCCTAAGAACAGAGAAACCGGGCAGATGAGAATACAGCTATTGCCGGCAATGGTTTGGGTGCACAATGTGATCTGTGTTAGGGCACTAGAGTTTCAGCGGCATTTGGAAATATTCCATGCTTGGTTTTATTTTCCTCCCTATCTATCTCTATTCAAAAAATATCTGTATAATCCTTAAAAAGCAGGCCTTTGCATTTGTCTCTGAGGGCAGCAAGGAAATGGGGAGATAGGCCGGTCCCGGGAATCAAATTTGGGACAGAAGAACCCTAGGAAAGGTGTGGGTGACAGCAACGCCACAGAGGCGCAAAGAAGGCCTCATCCCTGCAGACTACTGCCCAGAAGCCTCGGCCTCCCAAGGAAAGGAAAGCTGGAGTCCCCAGCAGTCCTCCGACTTCTAGAACAATGTCTTCCGTGCGTGCCCTCACCCTCCACACAGCCAATTACTCCCTCGCCAGGGCTCCCACGTCACCCTTTACACATTTCTCGCACATGAGAATACTTCTCTCCTGTCATCTTTTCTCTTCCTCCCCAGCCAGTGCCTGGCAATAACCTCTGACGTCAGATAAAGGCTCAAAAAATGTTTGCTAACAAAATACAGTTATTTATGGGGTCTTCTAAAAGAATATTGGTATCCGTGAGGGTCTGCCAAGTCAGCTGGGTTCCCTGAGACTGGATACTGCAACTTGTTAGAGGGAAGGGGTGGGAGACTATGCAGGATCATGCAGTTAAGACTGAAAGGCTCCAGGTCAAGTCTTCATAGACTTGGTGGGTATAGAATGGGGTTTTGGACTTGGGAACACGGAAACAGAACTAGGGCAGGGCAGAAAAAGTGAACATTCTCAGTGAAAACAAAAAACAGCATAGTTGAATCAAACTCTCATAGCAGGAAAGAGAGAGGGAATGGTTTTTCCCCACTCTGCTCTGGGATTCAACTTCCTTGTAACAGGGCTGGCTTAGGCCTGGGCAGCTAAGGAGCCAGGAGAACCTAAGAGTTCTCTGGTCCCCTGAGGCCAGATGGGAGGCTATGGCGATCTGGAGAAACTCCTGTTGCCACAATGCAGTCCCTCTGGATTCTTTCTTCTGGAATGCCTTTAAAGCAACACACATACATTTTCTGTATGCAGAGGCTAAGCAGGTAGACAGGACAGGAGTCTGCTTAGAAGCTTGGTTAAGCAGAGTCTGCATGGTATTCTACTTGGCAGAGGGGTACATAAGGCTCAGAGGGGTTCTGGTTGTTGAAAAGGAACAGAATCCCTTCACATTTCTCCAGAGCCTACAGGCGTGACTGTCATAGGAACCAGGATGCTTTGCCAGAAATGAGCCAGTTGAGAAGGCCTGCCCCTCTGGTGAGGAGGCCACACCAGCCCAAGTGTGCTTACCTGAGATCACTTCACCACCATGGCCCTGTTTGAGGAAGCTGAAGACGGTTTTCTGATGATAAGCACAGTCGATGCAAGCCTGGACAGCCTGCTGCAACACCACGGAGGCGCGGGCTGGCCCAAAATGGTCAGGAAGCAGCTGGACCTTCTTCTTATCTAAGTGGGGGCCTGTGCTGCCATTCTTGTTCAAGTAAATACAAACTGCGGGAGACAAAGAGTCAAAACAGCTTAAAGAAGAGTCCAGGGTAGAGAAGTGACAGAACGGTACTCTCTTCTGTGTCTCACCCTCTGGGCTCTTGTCCCTAGCAGGATTCTCAGCTGCTAGGCCGGTGAAACACTGGGAGGGGGCAGAGGGTGGCTGTATCCAGCTGCAACCAGCCCAGATTGCATGACCAAAGGCTCTGGGAACAGAGCCTGCTGGAAGAACAGCCCAGACCAAAAGCCAAGGCACAGAACTTATACTTGGTCTTCTGTGCACTGAAAAGAGAATCTAAACAACTCCCCAGATGTATGTACTTTCATGTTCAGTACTTGGTTGCCTCACACATTCCTATAGGTCTTATATGTGTAAGGGATGGTAGGGGCCATGGCAATATTAGCCAGAGTGTGCTAGCGTGTGTTTGGGCTTGCACTTAGAATGGTCACACCACTGTGACCTGCCTTGATTTCTGTTTTGGGTGGTAGAGTCCCTTTGCTATCTTTTGCATTAACACTCAGATCCAAAGAAAGTAGTAAAACAGAGAAACATGGGACCAAAGAAAACAACGGAAAGGACCCGAGGGTCCCATCTAGAGAGCTGTCTGTTTCAGTAGTTTATCAGGTCATGGCAGCTGGGCACTCTCCTGCTGCAACTCTCTACCTGGCACTGTGCTGGGCAGGGAACAGGGAAGGCGCATGAGTAAGAAGCAGTCCGAAACTGAGGTGCTTCCTTGATCTCCAGAGAGAACCCATGGCAGCTTGGTCAGCTATGACATTCTTCTGGTGTGCCTTCTAGGACCCACTTGAAGAGGGTACCCGGCTTTCTCACACTGTCACGGGTCGCTAATGGAAGAAAGAACAGGTGAGCAAAAGGTCTTTTCTGCCATTAAAGGCAAAATAGAGAAGAGCAGTAGCTGTGGCGGCCATGGATGGACTGCCATGCTCGTCCGTGGGGCTTCAAGTTTAGCAGATATAAAACAAAGGGGTTGAGTCGCATGCTCTCTGAGGACTCCTCACCCGATTCGAAGGGAAAGGGAGATGGAGAGATGGAAATGGAAATAGTAAGAGTGGGAGGATGTGGAAGGTGACAGGTAGGAAAGAAAGAAGGGAAAAAGGTAAAGAATAAACCAGATGCGTTGAAATACACATTCAACTCTGTTTTCTGCTAAAACCCTCTAACATGAGTCAGACAATAAAGGAGACAGCTTAAAATTTTGGAAGCTGGAAAGCAGATAAGCAAAGCAGCAACTGACTGAGCAGACCCAAAAAAGCCAAATCCTTAAGCAAGAATGGGCAATGATGAGAACCAAGCTGTTTCATCTTAAAATTCACAAAAGGCCCAAGAATGGGCAGGGCCCCTGGAGGTGGGTGTGAAGGCAGATCTAATGAAAGAAGGATTGGGTGAAGTCTGCTAAATAGTTAGGACTTCCAGGTCATGATATGACTCTTCCATTGAACACGAAAGTAAAAATTCAAAAACTCAAAGAGGTAAGATGCGTAGTTAAAATAAATGAAGACATATATCTATGAAAAGACACTCAGAAGAACGTTCATAGCAGCTTAGTCATAACAGCCTAAAACTAGAACCAACCCAAATGTCCACAATGAGAGAATGCATATACAAATTGTGGTATATTCATTTATTGGGAGAGCATTCGGCAGTAAAAAAGAATGAACTATTGATAGGGTGCTTCTCAAAAACATTACTTTTAGTGAAAGAAACCAAATATAAAATGTACATATAGTATAATTCTATTTCTGTATTAAGTTCAAAACAGAAAAATCAAATCTACAGTGAGAGAAATCAGGATGAAGGTGGGAGAGAAGGCCGACTTACAAGGAGGCATGACGTAACTTCCAGGGGTGGTAGAAATGACTTTCATCTGGAGTTCTGGTTACGTGGTGCTTACAAAGATTAAAACTCATTTAATTGTACTTTAACATATGTACGTTTCACTGCACGTAGATTTTATTTGATTTGTGTGTTTACACAAAAGGAAAAAAAAATATAACCAGTCCTGTGATGATTACAAAAAGAAACTCTAACATGGATTAAAGGGTGAAAGACAAAAGGCAAACTACAAAACCTTGAGAAGACTGTGGCAGTTTAAAAACATGACTCCCACACCTCTGACCTCCCTTCCATCGATCTGTGTGATACGTGACCAACAGACTATGTAGAAATGACCCTGTGCCAGTTTCTGGGCCCAGGGCTTGCTTACTTAAGAAGCTGACAGTTTCCATTTCCTCTTTCTTGGGACATTCACTCTTAGAACCCAACTACCACACGTGAGGAGCCAAAGCTACTCTGTGGCAAGGTCTGTGTGGAGAGAAACCAACAGCCAACTTGTCAGCCACGTGTAGAAGTGGGTCCTCCAACCCTAGTCAAGTCACCTCAGCGGACACCACATGGAACGGGTACAAGCTGCTGCCACCTAGCCCTGCCCACATCGTTGTTTTAAGCCATGAAGTTTTGTGGTGGTTTGCTATGTAGCAAAGGATTATTGGAAGAGACAGTGGTGCCAGAAATAGGGTACCGCAGTAACAAAAACCTAACACACATGGCATTGGCTTTGAGACTGGAAAGCAGAAAGAAGCATGAAGGGCCACAAAAAGGGTGTGAGCGAAAGCAGAAAGGGGCTTGAACAGAAGCCTGTAAAAGGCGGCGGGGTGAGGGGGGGTCAAGCAGTTCTTTTCATTTTGTACCATCTCTGTCCTCATTAGTCTGAGCTGGCAATGCTTCGAGAATGGAAGCCTATAAGATCTTGAGAAGGCTGTCAGTGAAAGCCTAAGGCAAGAGAGGAAAATCTTATTGGAAGATGGAGGACAGGGGCCACGTGGGTAGGTAGTGATCTAGAGTTTGATGACACTGTCATCTGCAGTAACAGGGGACTAGGAAATAAATGTACCTGGTGAGCTTCGTGAAATAGCTAAAGAGACTTCCAGACAAAGTAATGAAAGTGCAAGGTGGCTTCTCATTGCCTATGATAAAAATGCAGAATGAGAAAGATGAGCTTAAAAAATATATAAAAATTTAAAAAGCCCACAAATAAAATTGCTTCTCATTTCTAGTCCTTCCAGAAGGCAAATAATTCTAAGTTATGAAAGGGTCAAATCCAGATGGGGCAATAAAATATTTTATTAAGGTGCCAGAATGATTAAGACTATGCTTCGTAGACTCTTTCTGACCAAAGGGCCCTCTAAGAATCCTAGGGCTCAGTCTTGCAGATTTTTTCCCTTAAACGGTAGGAGTTCCTAAGACTCTTAAGAGCATTGTCTCACAGCAGCCACAGAGGAAGCCCAAAGTAGAGAAGAGCTTATCTTCAAGAGATTTTGGTTGTGCCTTTGTCTAATGAAGAAAATCCCAATAATATTCCTAGTAAACCCCTCAAGTTTCTAAGAGACTCATTGTGGTGGAAGCATTGGCAGCTCAGACTAAAAGGGACAGAAATGGTACAGAATGAACAGAAGAAGCCTTTAGACCCAAACCTTTCACAGACGGGATGAAGACCAAGAAAGCAACCTCAGTTTTCTGTGGAAAAGGAAGGATGATTCAGAGGACAAAGCTGAGAGCCATGGAAAACAGTCCCAAGAAAGTAATATTGGGTCTAATTAAGGAGCTGGCAACATGCGCCCGGCTGGATTTCAGAATTTCTACAGGCCAGGGACTACTCCCGGTTGGATGGGTGTATCTGTAAGTTACCCAATGCCGGTCCCACCACTGCAGGTGGGCTACGTGGGGAGCAGACAGCATTTTTCTTTAGTTCACAGGTCTTCAGATTGAGAGGAACGACACTCAAGGAGCTGTGCCTGACAATCTGCACCTGGGAGGTCTCATCTGCACCTGCATCTGATTTAGATGATGAGATCCCAGATCCAGAGCCTGATTTGTAAAGGTAAGAGACTTTTAATGGAGACTCTTGCAAGGGGAAGAATAAATTTCCCAGGCAGGAAAAATGTAAATGAATTATGTCCAGAGAGTAGACTGAGGTGACTTTAAAATATGGTCTATAATTCTTTGACCCTCTTCCTATAGAAGAGTAGGGTCTATTCTCCTTCTCTTGAATCTGAGCTCTATGACTGCTTAATCAGTAAAATATGGTAGAAATGATGCTATGCTAATTAGGGGGCTTGAGTCTTAAGAAAATGGAAGTCTCTACTTCTTGTCTCTTGGGACAATTGCTCTTGGAACTCACCTCCCATGGTATGAGGAAGCCCAAACTACCCTCTGGAGAGGTCCGTGTAGAGAAGAACCAATAGCCGGCACCAATTTTGCTAGCCATGTGAATGAACCATCTTGGAACTGGATCCTCCAGTCCCAAATGAGCTACTCCAAATGATGCCATGTAGAAGAGAGATGAGTTGTCTTAATTTTAATATTACCTTTTTCTGGTATATAAAAGGTTATATGCCTTTCTTTCATAGTTTATGCTTTTGCCCTGTTTTGAAAATATATAAATTTTATATTAAATATTAAAATATTAAAATTTATAATTGTCATGTTTTGGTTTTCTACTGCATCCATGAAATCAGAGGCTGCAAAAAAATTGGAGACAGGTTCAGTATGTTAAAAGCTTGGAAGTGGCTATTCTATCTTAACAACAAGTGAAAAGCTGAACAAAATGAAAAATTAACAATCCTTTTTAGATCCTTCAAAGAAGTGAGGTCACAGGGCAAACTGATGCCACCCAAGTTTGGAGACAAATGGGAGAATACAGAAAACCACATTTTACCAAGCAGAAACCCATGAGCAGACACTTTCCACAGTAACCAATGCCAAGGCAGGAAAATCTAAACGTAGCTGATGAATTGCTGGAAGTTTAGCGTGGACAAGTCTGAGAGTTAAAAACTCTAGAGAAACCCAGTCATTGAGGGGGAGGTGTCCCACAATTTTGTGAGTTTTACCTTTAGGAGCTCAACCACATTCTCACAGTCTTAGAGAAAAATCCCCTCATGCTTCCATCAGTGAGTGCAGAAAAGGAACCATTTTGAAAACATGCAAGAGTCTACAGAAGAGTAGACTGGCCTTAACAAGGCCCGCCCTCAGGTAAAACTATTTTACCAGAGCTTAACCTGCTGGGATGTGATAGAGCCTAACCTACCTGGGAGAAAGGGAAATGCCCAATTCTAGCCTCCTCCAGCCATCCTGTCCCACCTAAGGGCAAGGAGGATAAGAAATACTGGTGAAGTTCATACTTTAGGGGCACAGCCCTTCCCCACGCCCCCCCTCCCCCCGCAAAGACTGAGACCTAATCATAGGACTATAGAACACTTCTTCCTTTCCCAGAACCTTACCATCACATTAGTAAAGGCCTATTTACAACAACTCCTTTTACCTAGTACATCATGTCTGGTTATCAAGAGAAAAATTACAAGGTATACTAAAAGGCAAAAACTGCAGTTTTAAGAGACAGAGCATAAGACTAAAGCATACACATAAGAAACTAGCCTTAGACTAGAAAGCATAAAAACCAGACTCAGACAAGGCAGGGATGTTGGAATTATTAGATTGGGAATTTAAAACTATGATTTTTTTCTAAGGGCTCTAATGAATAAAGTAGACAGCATGCAAAACAAATATGCAATGTAAATGAAGAGATGGAAATTCTAAGAAAGAATCAAAAAGAAATGCTAGAGATCTGTTGCAATGTTTACGGCAACAGAAATGACTGCCTTTGATGGACTCATTAGTAGACTTATCAGTGGGCATAGCCAAGAAAAGAATCACTGGGCTTGATGATATCTCAATAGAAATTTCCCAAACTGAAAAGCAAGGAGAAAAAAAAAAAACAAACAACCTGAAAAAACTAAACAAAACAAAAACTCCCAAGGGACTATCCAGGAACTGTGGGATAACTATAAAAGGTGCAGTAAACACATAATAGGAATATCAGAAGGAGAATAAAGAAAGGAACAAAAGAAATTTTTGAAGGGATAAGGACAGAAGAATTTCTGCAAATTAGTATCACACACCAAACCATAGATCTAGGAAGATCAGAGAACATCAAGCATGAGAAATACCAAAAACAATGCTACAACTAAGCATATTATATAAAAATGCAGAAAATCAAAAAATGAAGAAAAAAATCTTGAAAACCCCCCTCACCTATAGAGGAGCAACAGCAAAACTTACATCCTTAGAAACCACGTGAGCAAGAAAACACTGGAGTGAAATAAAGTGTTGAGGGAAAACATCCACGAACCCAGAATTCTGTACCTTGAAAAATTAGCCTTCAAAAGTGATGGAGAAATAAAGACTTTCTCAGACAAAAAAAAAAAAAAAAAAAAAAAAGAGGGAGTTTGTTGCTTTATTACTAGTAGATTATCTTGCAAAAAAGGTTCAAGAAGTTCCTTGAAGAGAAGGAAAATAGTATCAATCAGAAACTCAACTCTACATAAAGAGCACTGTAGGAGACATACATGAAGGCAAAATAGAAACTTATTTTTCTTATTCTTAACTGATCTAACAGATAACAGTTTGTTCAAAATAGAAATAACAACAATATATTTGTACGTGTTATGTATATACTTACTAACACTTATGTGTAAGTGAAATGAAGGACAGCAATCATACAAGGGATGGAAAAGAGGAATTAGGATTTCTTGTTATTATATCTGTGAAGTGGTATAGTGCTATTTGAAAGTAGACTTGGATTAATTATAAATGCATATTGTAAATTCTAGGGAAATCACTAAAAAAGAGGGGCACCTGGGTGGTTCAGTTGGTTAAGCATACAACTCTTGGTTTCAGCTCAGGTCACCATCTCACGGTTTCATGAGTTTGACCCTGCCTCCGGCTCTGTGCTGACAGTGGGGAGCTTGCTTGGGATTTTATGTCTCCCTTTCTCCCTGCCCACCTCCCCCCAGCGCCTTGCCCCGCCAACTCACACTTTGTCTCAAATAAATAAACTTAAAAAACACAAACCCTAAAAAAGTATAACATATTCTAAAAAAGGAGAAAAAAATGGAATCATATAAAATGCTCATTTAAAACCACCAAAGGCAGAGAAAAAGTGGAAGACAAAAACAGGCACAAAGAACAAAGGCAGCAAACAGGAAACTCAACAAATATGGTACTTATCAAACTATGTCAATAATCACTTTAAATATCAATGGTCTAAACATCAGTTAAAAGGGATTCTGAAAGTGGATCAAAAAACAAGACCCAACTCTATGTTGTCTACAAGAAACTCACTCTAACTATAAAGAGGCATATAGATGAAAAGCAGAGATAAAGATATACCATACTAACACTAATTAAAAGAAAGAAAGATAACTATATTAATTTCAGACAGAGCAGACTACAGAGCAAGGAAAGTTATTGCAGATGAAGATGGGCATTACATAATGATATAATCATCATTTATCCCAGAAGATATATCAATTCTTTTGGTATATGCACCTAACAACAGACCATCAAAATGTCAGAGGTAAAGGGACACCTGGGTGGCTTAGTTAAGCATCCGACTTCGGTTCAGGTCATGATCTCGCGGTTTGTGAGTTCCAGCCCCATGTCAGGCTCTGTGCTGACAGCTCGGAGCCTGGAGCCTGCTCTGGATTCTGTGTCTCCTTCTCTCTCTGCCCCTCCCCCACGTGTGCTCTGTCTCTCTCTATTAAAAATAAATAAATCAAAAAAAAAAAAAAAGTCCGAGGTAAAAATTAATAGAACTCCAAAGATAAACAGATGAATCCACTATTTTAATTGGAGATTTCATCATCTCTCTCTCAGAAATGGTCATCTCTCTCTCAGAAATGGACGGAACCAGCAGGCAGAAAATAGTAAGTACACTGTTGAACACAATTGCACCATCAATCAATTGGATATAATTGATATCTGTAGGTTATTTCACTCGGCAACAGCAGAACACACATTCTTCTCAAGTTCACATGAAACATTCATGAAGACAGACCACACACTGGGCTATAAAATAAACCTTAATAAATTTAAAAGAATAGAAATCATACAATGTTTGCTCTTAAACCACAATGGAATAAACAAAAAATCCGTAATAGAATTACGGATATAATTCCGTAATTCCGTAATTCCGTATAGGTGGAAAATCCCCCCAATACTTGGAGGTTAAACAATATATATATAAATAACACATGGGTCAAAGAATAAATCTCCAGATAAATTTAAAAATATTTTGAACTAAATGAAAATAGAAATGCAACTTATCAAAATTTCTGGGGTGCAGCAAAAGCTGTGGATAGAGGGAAATATATAGCATTGAACGTACGTATTAGAAAAGAAGAAAGATCTGAAATCAATAATCTAAGCTTGGGGCACCTGGGTGGCTAAGTCAGTCGAGTAGCCGACTTCAGCTCAGGTCATGATCTTGCAGCTTGTGGGTCTGAGCCCCGCTTTGGGCTCTGTGCTGACAGCTCAGAGCCTGGAGCCTGCTTCGGATTCTGTGTCTCCCTCTCTCTCTGCCCTTCCTCTGCTCGCACTCTGTCTCTTTCTCCCTCAAAAATAAATAAGCATTAAAAAAATAAATCTAAGCTTCTACTCTAGGAAACTAGAAAAAAAAGCATATTAAATCTAAAGTGAGCATAAGAAAAGTAATAATAAAGAACAGCAGAAATCAATGACACTGAAAACAAGAAGTCAATCGAACAACAAAATCAATGAAACCAAAAGCTCGTTCTTTGAAGAGATCAATAGTATCAAAAGCCTTTAGACAGGCCAAATTAAAAAAAATGACACAAATTACTACTATCAGAAATAAAAGAGGGGACACCACTACGGATCCATAGTCATTAAAAGGATACCATAGCAATACTATGAATAATTCTAGGCCCACAAATTTGATAATCTAGATAAAATGGACCAATCCATGAAATCCACAGTCTGCCAAAACTCACACAAGAAGAAAAAGATCATCTGAATATGCCAATAACTATTAAAGAAATTGAGTCAATAATTAATATTCTTCCAAAATAGAAAGCACCAGACTCAGATGGATTCACTGGTGAATTCTACTAAGTATTTAAAAAATACATTTTACCAATTACCTATAAGCTCTTTTAGAAAACAGAAGCAGTGAGAATACTTCATAATTCATTCTAGGAGACTGGCATTACCCTAATACCAAAACCAGAGAAAAACATTACAAGAAAAGAAAATTACAGACCAATGTCCGTAGATGTAAAAATCCTCAACAAATTACTAGCAAATCCAATCCAACAATACATTAAAAAATATATATATACACTACAACCAAATGAGATTTATTTCAGGTGTGCAAGGCTGGTTCAAAACATTAAAAAATCAATTAATGTAATACATCACATAAGCAGGCTAAAAAAAAAAAACTATTACATGATCATATTAATAGATGCAGAAAAAACATCTGACAAAATCCAAGACTGATTCATGATAAAAACTCTCAGCAAATAAGGACTAGAGGGGAACTTCCTGAGCTTGATAAAGAATATTTACAAAAAAAAACTTCAGCTGACATCACTTAATGGTGAGAAACCAGAAGCTTTCCCATTAAGATCAGGAACAGGGTAAGTATGTTCCCTCTCACTACAACTTTTCATTATTGTACCAGAAGTCCTGACTAATGTAATAAGAAAAGGAAATAAAAGGTATACAGATTGGGAAAGAAGAAATAAAATTCTCTTTTTCACAGATGACACAAATGTCTATGTAGAGAATGCAAAAGAATTGACAAAAAAAAAAAAAATCCTGGAACTAATAAACAATTATAGCAAAGTTGCAGGATACAAGGTAAATATACAAAAGTCAAATTGCAAGAAACAAGTGAAATCTGAAATTAAAAACACAATACATTCACACTAGTACCTCCAAAAATAAAATACTGGGAATAAACCTAACACAATATGTAGAACTTACATAAGGACAACTACAAAGTCTGATGAATAATAATAATTAAAAAACCCTCTTAACTACAGAGAACAAACTAATAGTTACCAGAGGGGAGTTGGGTAGGGGGATGGGTGAAATAGGTGATGGGAATTAAAGAGTACACTTATCATAATAAAAAAATAAAATAAGAAAGAGGAAACTAAACAAATGAAGAGATATCTCATGTTCACAGACAGGAAGACCCAATATTGTCAAGATGTCAGTTTTTTCCAACTTGATCTACAATTCAATGCAATCCCAATCAAAATCCAAGCAAGTTACTTTGTGGCTACTGAGAAAATGAATCTAAAGTTTATATGGAGAGGCAAAAAACCTCTAAATAGTCAATACAATATTGAAGGAGAAGAACAAGGACTGAAACTACCTAACTTCAAGACTCATTGGAAAGCTACAGTAATCAAGACAGTATAGTATTGGTGAAAGAATAGACAAATAGATCAAGGAACAGACAGAAAGCTGAAGAACAGTCCCACATAAATACAGTGAACTGATCTTTGATAAAGGAACAAAGGCAATGCAATAGAGAAAAACAAGGTCATTTCAACAAGTGGCACTGATACAACCGGACAGCTGCATGCAAAAAAAAAAAAAAGGAATCTAGATACAGACTTTATACCCTTCACAAAAATTAACTCAAAATAGGTCACAGACCTAAATGTAAAATTCAAAACTATAAGACTCCTAGAAAATAAAACAGGAGAAAAAATGAGAATGACCTTGGGGTGTGGCAACGGCTTTTTAGATATAACACCAAAGGTGTGATCCATGAAAGAAATAGTTGATAAGCTGGATTCATTAAAATTGAAATCTTCTGCTCTGTGAAAGACACAATCAAGATAATGAGAAGAAAAGCCACAGAGGGAGAGAAAAATCTGCAAAAGGTACACCTGATAAAGAACTGTTTCCCAAAATATACAAAGAATTTTTAAAAAGTCAGCAATAAGAAAATGAACCCAATTAAAAACTGTTAGCTATCTCAGAAGATACATAAATAGCAAATAAACATATGACAAGACGCTTTCCCTTGTATGTGTGTATATCATTAGGGATACGCAAAATAAAACAACAATGAAATACCACTGCACACC
This sequence comes from Neofelis nebulosa, assembly GCF_028018385.1. Classification (NCBI taxonomy): domain Eukaryota; kingdom Metazoa; phylum Chordata; class Mammalia; order Carnivora; family Felidae; genus Neofelis; species Neofelis nebulosa. The sequence goes on along the minus strand of NC_080783.1, from coordinate 190,429,344 downwards.
TATTAGAATGGCCAAAATCCAGAACACTAACACCACCAAATGCTGGCGAGGATGTGGCGCAAAAGCGACTCTCATTCATTGCTTGTGGGAGTGCAAAATGGTACAGCCACTTTGGAAGCCAGTTTGGCCATACTTTACAAAACTAAACACGCTCTTACCATATGACCAGCAATCTCATTCTTTGGTATTTACCCAAAGGAATTTAAAATTTATGTCCACACAAAAATCTGCACATGGATGTTTACAGCCGCTTAATTCATAATTGCCCAAACTTGGAAGCAAACAAGATGTCCTTCAGTAGGTGAATAGATAAACTGTGATACAGCCAGACAATGGTATATCATTCAGCCCTAAAAAGAAATGAGCCATGAAAAGACATGAAGAAAATTTAAATGCACATTACTAAGTGAAAAGGTCAGTGTGAAAAGGCTACATACTGCATAATTTCAAATACATGACATTCTGGAAAAGGTAAAATTACAGAGACAGCAAAAAGATGAGTGGTTGCCAGAAGTTAGGGGGGAAGGTGGGATGAATAGGCAAAGCATGGACGTTTTTTTAGGGCAGTTAAAATATTTTGTATTACCCTATGATGGTGGATACATGCCATTATACATTTGTGAAGACCCACAAAATGTACAACCCCACAAGAGAACCCTAATGTAAACTACGGGCCCTGGGTGATAATGATGTTTCAATAGAGGTTGATCACTTGAAACAGATGTACTTACTACTCTGGTGGGGGAATGCTGATAATAGAGAAGGCTGTGCATGTGTGGTGGCAGGGGTATATGGAAAATTTCTGGACCTTCTGCTCAATTTTGTTGTGAACCTAAAAAAAAAAAACAAAAACCAGTCTAGTAAAAAATTCAGAAAACAAAAAAGAGTTCATAGCAGATGCAAATATCCAAGAGTGGGGAAGTCACATACACTAAGTGTATGTGACCAATTTCCTAAATGTATGTAGGATCTTTTTAGGCAGATAATTTTGCAGGACTGGTTTTCCACCAAACACCCTTTGGAAAATGCCACTAGAATAATGAATAAGGATACTTTAAAAGTAAGATGCTAGACACAAGAAACTAAATACAAAGTCTGGAAGATACAGTTGAGGTAAGCTTTGACAAAAGTTGAGCAAAACGTCAAGGAGAATAGGGATAAGAATAAAGAGGGTTAATAATATTACACTACGAGTTCAAGAGGTTCAACATTTGAATAACATGTGTGCCAGAAGGAGTGAAGGGAGACAAAGAAGTGGGAGGAAGTCACTGAAAAAAGAATTTAAGAAAATTTCAAGAAACTAAAGAATGGATGGGCACATGAAGTGTCCAGCATGGCCAGTAAAAATACTCACATCTCAGGTGAGACTGCAGAATACTACTGATGAAGAGAAGCTTCAAAGAGAACAAACAGGTTTCATGCAAAATTAAACATGCATATCTATGAAAGATTTACATGGGAAAATAAAGACATGGGAAGGAGCAAACCAGGAAGAACACAAATGGTAGGAGAAGAGGATGTTGAGAAACTCAGAAGGCTCCAGAAGAGACTTCTCTTTAAGGGTTTGAAATGGATAGAATATATAATGTGCTTGAACATAAAGAGAGATATACATAGTAGTAAGAGAGCTTAAGGGTGAATTAATAACTATCTAGCAAAATAAACACATAAAGAAATCAACAAGATTTACTCTGAAAACAAAATGTGCAACAAAGGAAGAATAATCATAGTACACTACTTGGTTCAATTGAGAATAGCATTCCACAAATTACAATGACAAAATACTGACTTTCAATCTAATCAAAATTATAATATCATGGTATTAAGATAGGGAAGTGTGTGTGGGTGGGTAAGTGACAAGGAGATTAAGAAGAGTTAAATCTTCAGCTTCTAAAGTGGGTTGTCACACAAAGAAATAAAACGTATCCAAATTGGCAAGGAGGAAGCCAAACTTTCACTCTTTGCAGACAACATGACACTATGTGCAAAACCCAAAAGACTCCACCAAAAAAACTGCTAGAACTGATCCATGAATTCAGCAAAGTCGCAGGACATAAAATCAATGTACAGAAATCAGTTGCATTTCTATACACCAATAACAAAGCAGCAGAAAGAGAAATCAAAGAATCGATCCCATTTACAATTACACCAAAAACCACGAGATACCTAGGAATAAACCTAACCAAAGAAGTGAAAAATCTATACAATGAAAACTACAGAAAGCTTATGAAAAAATTGAAGAAGACACAAAAAACTGGAAAAACATTCCATACTCATGGATTGGACAAACAAATATCATTAAAATGTCAATACTACCCAAAGCAATCTAAATATTCAATGCAGTCCCTATCAAAATAACACCAGCATTCTTTACAGAGCTAAAACAAACAATCCTCAAATTTGTACGGAACCAGAAAGGGCTCTTAATAGCCAAAGCGATCCACTAATGTGGGTCTTCCAGGTAATGCTGAAAAGACAACTAGGCACCTTAGAGGTATCCAGAATGATATGGGGCAAACCAAGCAAATATACAGGCATCCAGGGGTTGGAAAACATAATCAATATTTCTATTGATTCATAGAAAAGTGTTCATCTGTGTTTTTCTTCCTCATCCATGGAGCTTAGGGGCAAAGGCCACTGTTTCATTAATCTAATGACACTCTTTTAGACTAAGCAAACCCAGTCATTGGCTGGGGCTAGATGCAGATGATGTATTTGGAGAAATATGTGATAAGACCCTGACTAGAACTGGACATAAATACCACAGGTAGACTATGTTGTCTTCCAATGGTTAGTTGGAGAAGAAACATAGCTGGCCTTCCCTTCAAGCTCTAACATTCCAGGATTTGGGTGGAGACATAGTTAACTCTAAGAAAAAGACTATGCTAACTTCCCTGGGGACTATTCCAATTGCTTAAATATCTCTAAAGAAGGTGGAGAATCTGCAGAGTAAGCAGAGTAAGGTTTCACACACGTATCTTTACCTTACACATAAGAAATGAGTGTTATTCATGGGGTACCCGGGTGGCTCAGTCAGTTAAGCATCCAACTCTTGGTTTTGGCTCAGGTCATGATCTCATGGTTTGTGGGATCGAGCCCTACATAGGTCTGTGGTCTCAGTGTGGAGCCTGCTTAGGATTCTCTCTCTGCCTTTCTCCTGCCCCTCCCTCCCTCTCTCTCTCAAAATAAATAAACTTAAAAAAAAAAAAAAAAAAAAAGAGGAGCACCTGGGCGGCTCAGTCAGTTAAGTGTCCGACTTTTGGTTTCGGCTCAGGTCATGATCTCGTGGTTCGTGGGATCGAGCCAGGCCTCAGGCTCCGCACTGATATGCAAAGCCCGCTTGGGATTTTCTCTCTCTGCCTCTCCCCTGCTCAGGCTCTCTCTCTCTCTCGAAATAAATAAATTAAAAAAAAGAAAAGAAATGAGAATTATTCTTTATAGTTACCCCACTGGGAGACTGTATATCTATTCTACTGGTGTAGCTCTTTCAGTTACCTTCATAGATGGCTGGTTTATGAAATGGAGACAGATAAAAAAAATAGTCACCACACTTTGCTCTGAATCAAATGTTCATTGGTTGGTCTCCAAAAATCATGTTCACTCTCACAGCACCAAGTTTGCCACCATCAATGATGCTAAAAAATCAGCCTGGGCTTTGTTTGGGTTTGTATGGGCTGATGTTTGCTTTGGTCAGTCTGCAGCTACAGGGGTCCTGAGAAGAGGGAGAAGGCACTCTCTGGAAAATAACTGTAGCTCTGGGTCTCCGTTTTGGTTCTCCTCAGCTTTCAACAGACCTTGCTTTATCCCATTCCAAGATGTCAGCCAGCACTCTGCACCTTGCCCATGACCTCCTCAGGAACGATGGTCTAGAAGTTGTGAATTTCTTGAAAAGTTTAATGTTGAAGAGTAAAGAGGAAAAAAAATCAGAATTCTTCAAGTTTCAGCTGCTCGTGAGAGGAATTAATAGCATCATGGTTGGTGCCTCTTCTGCTTAACCAGGTGGTGTGTGCAGAGCCAGCAGCCTTTCAAAGTTTTCTTCCTCATCTGCTTGGCTCCGTAAAAGACAGTGCACAGGGAGAAACCCCAGAACTCCCTTGCTGGCTCTTGCTGGCCCCGTTCCAGTCACAGGTGATCCCCGTGCCGCTCCAGCTGTTTGAGGGTCACGATGAGCACACGTGGAAAGTGCTGCTGTCTCACCTGGAGGCTTGTGTGGAGCACTTCACTCAGGAGCAGCTGAAGAAAGTCACCTCGTCACAGGTATTACCAGGCCGGCATGCTACCCGTGATTCCACTGTGGCAGTTACTCGTCACAGCCTGGCAACGGTGGTCTCTCTACTTGGACCAGAGGTGATTGTGGGAGGAGGAAAGAACCAACGTCTTCAAACGCACTGCCTCAAGTTCGACTACAAGTATTGACCTTTCTTCAGAAAGTGAGTGATTTTCTCAGCCTATTGAATTTCCCACAAACGGAACCTCAGATGTAAAAAAATACCTCAGAAGACAGTGAAAACCTCCCATCAAGTTGTAAAAAGTTGCCTCAGTGGAGCAAGCCAAGGAAGTCTGCACAGCAAACTGTCAAAGCACAGATCTGTCCTACAGAACCCTTGGATGCTGCCAAGGCCCCACTCACTCACTAGTGCAGACGGGGAACTGTGGGATGACTTAGCACCGAGCAGCCAAGATCCTAAGAGAAACCCTGGAGCGGAACCACTGCTCACTCTGCAAGAGACCTGTCACCTCAGGGGAGCAAAAGGCCATTCCTATCCTGCTTCCACTCACCGAAGAGTCCAAGCCTTTGAAATCAAGCCCACCCCAAAAGACCAGTCTTGCACAGAGCGGGGACGAGCCAGACCAAACCAAGCTGCCAGAAGTGTCACAAGGAAGGAGGTTTAAGGTTCCATCAGAACTGGGTTTAGGAGAGCTTGCCAATTCAAGTAAAAAAGAAGCCACTACAAGATCTTGAGTTGGATGGGTTTGTTGATACGATCCTGGAAATTAAGCCTGCAGCCACTATTCTTATTTTACCTGAACTGAGGACAGAGATGATGGTTCCCAATAAGATGATGTCCCACCAATGATGCAGCTTTCCTCAAACTTTGCTGCAGCAGAAATTACTGCGGGAGAGTCTGAAGGCTGGGGAGGGGAAGGGAAGTCGAACTAGGAAGACGGTACTGGTGACAATGCGTGGCAGTTACACTGTAGGAGAAAGGATTCCTTTAAGGAAAAAAAAAAATCAAACTAATACCTCAACAGCAGGCTCCACAGATAAAAACCACCGGGGCGCCCTGTTTTTGCCCTTCCAGGAGCTCTTTTTCCAGCCTGTGCTAACTCAAGTATGAGCCCTTCCTTGAGTGGCGGCTGAGAGTCCCAGGCAGTGAAGAGGCTCATAGCTCTGGTTTCTCCGAGGAAGAGCCGTGTGCGTTTGACTAAGAGCTCTGTGAAACCAAGTGGCTGTGCAAAGGCTGAATTTACTCCCCAGGAGAGAAGAAAATAAATACAAATACCCAAGTTGATTAGCTTAATTTTGTGCCATTTCTTGAACAGTCAGAAAAGAGTAATTAAGTTCTACTATAAAATATAACTTATGGAAAAAAACTTTAGCTATAAGGTATATAAACGATTTTAAATTGCTAAGGTTTTCTTAGGCAGCTTATCGGGTTACAGTCGTGCTGAGCGAATAGCCCTGTGGGACCCTGGGCGGTTACTGACTCTTCCTCATGTGTTGTAGTATACCAAAATTCTTAATGAGAAATATCTCCCACAATCCTGTTTTCTAAATATCCAAGAAAGACTATTTTCACTAGAAAAAAAAAAAAATCAGAGCAGTTGCACACGTATTTGAGTGGTGGCAGGATTACTGTAATGCTGGAAGGATCCTGCAAGGGATCAGTAAACAGGGAGCACTCCCAAGTGGAAAGGATGAGTATTAATACAAAGTGGGCCAGGGGCTCCTGGTGCTGGCCCTGCCTCCACCCCACCCCATGCCCCAGCTCCCCAGCCCTGAGTTCACAGAATATCTATCCAAGTTTCTTCAATTGCTTGGAAAGGATGAAGGTTTCTCTGAAACTATTTCAAATGCCAAAGATAAAAAAATTTTTTTTTTTAAAGATTTGATTTAGGTTTACAAATGGACAGGGGTCTAATTGCTGGTGCAAGACAAGAGAAAGTACAGATACTGGGCCTGGGCCTTGTTGTAGCTAATACCATGATCTGCTCTTACCTGTGGGGGCCTGCATGGCTGAGCTGGGGATGGTGGCAGCATCTTGGGGTACAGTGCTGGTGTCCGGTTCAGGGGTGCTGGTTGTTGGTGAGGTGGGTGGTGGGTTCAGCAAAGTCCGAGGTTTCCTCTGTCAAAACGGAGGGGGAAAAGTTTGCTACCCATGACAGGTAACTTGTCTTCTGATTCCTCTATTCCTAGTACTCGATTCACCCATGAAACGAAATATGTATTTGTGGATAGGGCTGTGTGTTCACTTTGTTTTCCACACAGAATCTTGCCCCAAACTTTACATACAGTAGATGCTTAGTAAATATTTTCTGAATCTATGTACAAGACTCTGGGCTTCTACAGAGCCAGCGCTTAATTCACTGTCATTTATACTAGATTCAATGTTATCATTTGAAATTCCAGGTTCTTCATCAGCTGGGCACACAAAAGTACAAAAGGCTTAAGTCTACTTTGACATTATTTTGTACTTTGCTTCTCTCTTTAAAAATGGAAACGTTCCTTCCCCTAACTACCAATTCGTTCCTCTGTCTACCTCTTCAGCTTATCGTCTGCCATTTCTTATCTTAAACTTTCTACCCTAAGATTTGAATCTCTAACTAAATTACTTCTCTAAAAGCTCTGCAATTTTACCTGGGCTCTGCTTTTACAGTAATATCTGTCCCTTCTGCCTGGAATGGCCTTTCTTTCTTTCTTTCTTTCTTTCTTTCTTTCTTTCTTTCTTTCTTTCTTTCTCTTTTTTTTTTTTTTACCTTATAGATATCTGTTTATCCAGGAAATTTTTTCTAGATTTCCTCTAGTTACTGTCTCTTTTGTGCTATCTCTGTACTTTGTATTGCATCTGTCACAATGTATTGTCATATATATTTACATACTGGTGTCCCCTATTAGCCTGGAGCTCCTTGAGGGTCTGATTCTGAGTACTGTTCCTAGTATGGCAATTGCCATATAATAAGTCTCAATAAACATTCTGAACGAAGCACACAGTACGGAATACCAATAATGGGGGAAGGATTACAAATGATTTAAGAAAAATCGAATATCTCCTCTATGCTGTTCAGGGCAGTCTGTAGGAGAGAAAGATCTCAGAAGGTTCTTTCCAAGAAATAGTTTTCTAAAAGCCTTTCTGAATGCAAGGAAATTGTAATCATCACTGAGGTTCAGAAATCCCTTTTTACTAAATGTCCCATGTTGTTTCCACTGCTGGGAGTTATATAAACCTGTCTGCCTTCTAGGCGTGTATTATCTAAAGTGACAGCACCAGTGACAGCAGGCATATATAAGATGGCCTTGTCTGTGGAAGTTATCATACAAACATGAAACATTCAAAGCATACATGGGACATGGACATTTCTTTTTTCTTTCTTTCTTTTTTTTTTTTTTTTTTTTTTTTTTTTTTTTTTTGATACTGCTTAAAATAAAAGTTTAAATAAACAAGGAGCCAGGGAAGAAGGGAAACATCAGTTCAACTTCACTGAGTTGGTGGTGGGATTTCACGGGATCCCTGAAGGAACAAGCCTGGTAGGTTAGGAGCCCAAATATTGTAGCAGAAAGCAGAGAGATGGAAGACATCATTATTATTTGAGATACATGTATCATATCTATTCATATATTACCTCATCTCCATTTTATTGGTGAGAAAACTGGAGCTCAGAGCCTTACTCAAAGATGTTTCTCACAGTCACACAAGTGGTAAGAAATGGAAATGAGATATAAACCTGTTTGTCTGGCTTCAAAGCCTCTGCTCTAGTCATGAGACCACTTCACTTTAGAAGGGAACAGAAGGGCCATGGGTTAAGTGGAAGGCATATACATTTACAGAAGTAGTCATAAGGACAGGAGGGGGAATTAGCGAGTCAAATGCCAGCCCATAATATACAGGATAAGATGAGAATTATTGTTTTCAAGAGGGTTGGAAAGAACGGGGACTTTGGTTATTACTATGTTTAGGACTTCCCAAGGAAGCAGAACAGCAGCGATCATAGAATCGCAGTGTTTAGGTTTTGAAGGATCTCAAAGGCCACTTAATCCAACTCTCTCTCTCCTACTTCCCTCTCCTGAAAATATCCCTCCCGTATAGTCATCTAGTCCCTGACAAAATGCCTCTAGTGATGGAAGATCACTACTTCCTCTTTATTTTTCTTTTCTTCTTCTTCTTCTTCTTCTTCTTCTTCTTCTTCTTCTTCTTCTTCTTCTTCTTCTTCTTCTTCTTCTTCTTCTTCTTCTTGGCAGATCACTACTTCTGTTTTGGGATAGATTTAACTGTTCCTTTTATGTTGAGACAAAGTCTATCTGCTTGAGTTTCTACTTTTTAATTCTGTCTTTGCAAACTTTCAAGGTTAACATGATGCCCTTAAAATGTCTTCACATCATCAAAAGCATGGCTTCTTGGCCTTGGAATCTTTAGAGCCTTCAGTGTCTCTCCATAGCAGGAGAATAAGAAGAGAGAAGTGGAGACAAAAATGAACGAGGACTTGGGCTAGGGGTTAGTGATAGATAGATCAAGAGCACATATATTACATAGAAGATGAGGATGTGATATCAAGAATTCAAAGCCAATAAATAAGATCATCTCAATTAGAACATCATAAGTAAAATCATCCATCCATCCTGCATATATTGAACATTTCCCAAGAGACTAAGATATAAGGCACTACAGGAAAAAAGCGAAAAGAACAAGACTAGGTTCCTGACCTTGAGGAGCTTGTATTCTAGAAGAACTGAAGTCAACTGGAGCTAATACACAAAGCCAAAACAGTCAGTCAACCAACCAAACTTAGGGAAGAACTCATGAGATTAGAATGGAGTGCCCAGGGAGAACTAGGTATCATTTCTGCATTGAAACTCAGGTGGTCTAGTTCAGGAGGGAGATGCAGAAAATCCCCTGACAAAAAGTGAGTGGAGAAGATGATGCCAAAGGAAGCCCTATAGAAGCAGCTGAGGAACTTTCTTATCAATGGTTTCCCTAAGGAAGACACGCATGAAGTGTCTTGACTAAAAAAAGGTGGTTCTTGCAGTAATGGTGCTCAGTGACGCTTGACTCAGCGGTCTTGTCCTGTACTAGATGTAAGCGTTAGCTCCTTCAGGAAATGTGGGAGAGTACCCATGGTGCCCATGGTAAGGCAGCAGTGACCCTGGAACTAGAACATGTGGGGCCCCATCTCTGGAACCTTTGCCATTTATTAGCTATGTGACCTTAGGGAAGTCCTTTCACATCTCTTAAGTCTCAATTTACTTCACTATGAAATGACATTAACATCATTCATCTCCTAGGTTCTTGTGATCATCACGTGATATGTATGTTATGGTGTCTGATAACAGAACCTTATACTTGCTAGGTATTCAGTAATGTTCTTTCCTTCTTCTTAAAAGAAGGGGCAGGATTAGAAAAAGAAATACATGTACAATTTTCTGTTTCTGTTCATGTGCTTGGGCATTCATTCTGGGTAGGTTAACAATTAGGAGCAGGGCCTTTCATTGAGGGAAGACATTAGACCAGAATTTCCTCAAATGTAACTCTCACAGTCAAAATGTGTTTCTTATCCACACCATCCTATCTCTACATTACCAATTCCCAGGTAAGTTAGCTAAGCAGGGATGACAATGTAGGAGATTCCTGTTTAAAAGTATACACAAGGTGGAAAATAGGGCCAGACATGCCCCTTTCCAAGATGGATGGATATGGGTGAGTTACCCCTTTATAACCCTTTATATTTATATTTCCCTTTCTGGGAAACCCACATTTTTACCTACCTTACTGCCAGGTTTGGGACCCCTCTTCTTTGGGAATTTCAAAGGTTCAGCTGACTTGGATGGGGTAGAGATGGGGTGGGGAATTAGGGGCTTGGGTGTCCGGCCCCGCTTCTTTCCTGGTTTACGCCCCCTCTGCCCTGGTTGATGGTCCAAGATAGTTTTGGTGCTGCTGTGGATGCTGGGCTTCTCAGTGTTCACATCAGATGCAGGATAGGGATTCTTTGGAATCACAACTGCAAGAAAAAGACTCATTCTATCACCCCCTCCACCCACCTGCATTCCCATCCCAAACAGAGGGGGAAAAAAAAAGACTTGCTACTTCTGCTTGGGTAGTTTTATCCCAAGAAGCTAGTTTCCTGGCATCTGACCTAAATGTTAGAAAATCTCACAGGAGAACTGAATTTAGATTGGTTAGAATTGGAAGTTTTAATTATTTCTGGCAGATGCAGAGAAAATATTAAATTTTTCTCCCCAAGGCATCTAGTTAAAGCATATAAACAGAACCCATAGGCTCAGAGATGGAATGACTTTTAGAAGCCTACAATCTCTTCCTGCTAAGAATGAAGATCCAAGGCTCAAAAGAGGAAATGATACCTTCAGGTTACACAGTGAACAGGGGATAAGGACTTATGTTTTAAACTGGGCCCGGACAACCAAGTTAGGAATTTTCTACATCAATTCACTTAAAGTTTTAGTGTGATCATTGCAATGAGGAGTAGTGAAACACATGGACATACATACACACATCTGACAGCACCTCTCCTCACACCCTTACTTTAAAAATTGTTTCTCCATATTACCTTCAAGGTGAAGTCCAAATTCTTTGCTCTGATATCCAAGCACTTTTGCGACTTTACCCCGACTTGCTCTCCAGTTATGTCTGATGTCATTCCCTGACACACATTCCCCACCCCCACCCCCATGCTCTAGCCCAATTGTTTCCCGCAGTCAAAAGTTCTGCCCCTGTAGCCCAGTTGTTCTCTGCACACCATTTCATTCAAGCAAACATCAATACTCAGTTTTCAACACTCAGCTCCAGGGCCACCTCCTCATTGAGGCCTTGTGTGACTATTCCCCAAGTTAAGTCAGTGCCACTTCCCCCCCACACCCCAAGCATTCTATACATATCTATGTCAGTACACTTTCCATTTTATATCTGACTATCCATCTTCTCCTTAAGGGACATCTAATTCACTCCACAAATAGTTACTGAGCACTTACTATAGGTTAGCAAGACACCGTTTTCACTCTCGTGGAGCTTACCTCCTCGTTGGGGAGACAGAAAACAGACAAATAAATACATAACATAAGGGCAGGTAAGTGCTATGATTAAAACTAAAGGAGGGTGAGGAAAGCCCACTCTGAGGAGGTGATATTTACACAGAGAGCTCCCCAATGAAATAAAGGCAAAGCATTATGAAGATGTGAGGAAAGGGCCTTCCAGGTAGGGGGCACATAACAAGTGCAAAGATCCAGAGATGGGGACATGTTAGTGTGTCTGAGGAACAGTAAGGAGGTCAGTATAGCTAGAATTGAGTGAGTGAAGAGTGTCGGAGGTTCAGGTTAGAAAGGGAGTAGCAATAAGATCGTGCAGGCCTTTGCAGAGGATGAAAATGAATTTGAACTTTCTAAGTATGAAGGGAAGCTGCTGGAGGATTATGAGCAGGGGAGTGGCAGGATGTACTTGAAAGGAACCTTCTGGCTTCTCTGAGAGGCGGGAGGCAGCAGGAGTAGAACTAGGGAGGCTAGTTCATAAGCTAATTCCAGTGGGCAGGTAGAGGATAATGCTGTTTATGCTTCTAGGTAGGATATAATAAATTATGATGAAAAGTCAGATACATTCTTGAAGAGACACTGCAGTGTTGTAGAAATCACAGGGACTAGATGAACTGGAACTCCAGACCTGAGTGGGGGAAGGGCTTCCGAGGTAGCTGACACTGTTTTGTTTCCTGAGGGCATTTGTCAGTTTGGGGCATGAACTGAGGCTCAGGCTTGGCCTATGCAGAGGACCTCTACTGGAGGAAAGAGAAATCCAATAGGCTGCTATGACTGATTGGTATTTGAGCTCCATACTTGTGTCCAATTTTCCCCATGGGACGTTTGCTGAGTTCTGAGTCTGAGCAATGGAGATGTGAAGCTAGGCCGAGAGCTTATAACAAGGCAGAATGAAATCTCTCATAATTTTGTGGTTTTAGGGGATAAATGAGGTCCCACTAGAAGGAGGAGGTGTACCTCAAACATACCTCCTCAAGATAAATGCCATATTTTGAAATTGTAAGGAGTAAGAGGTTAAAGAGCCAAACCCCTAACCTCTCAAAGGTAGGACAATCTCTTGCAATTTTTCAGGGCTAAGGAGATAGAGACCTATTAGGTTCTCAATCAAGAGCCCAGGAGGGCCCATGTCCAAGAAACAGGGACAAGCTACAGGTGCAATCCAGACCTGAAGTAGCTCAATCCATGATTAGATTGAGAGAATCAGGTCCTTATCCTAATTAGATTAACAGAAGTAAGGAAGAATTATATCTGATGGAAGATACCAGTGGGAGCCTTAACGGTTCTTTTATATAAAATATCCAGTATATCACACAAAAAATATTAGATATAATAAGAGGCAGAAAAAAGTGGTAATCAAGAGAAAATACAGACAATAGGAGATTTATATATGATCCAGATAGAGGAACAGAGACTTTAAAGTAATCATAATTAATATGTAAAGAAAGTAGAGGAAAAGATGAACAAAATGTAAGAAAAGGTAACACCCACAGAAAACTGGAATCTATATGAAAAATTAAATGAACATACTGGAATTAAAAACATGAGACATTAAGAACTCGTTGTATGGACTTAAGGGAAGACAAGATCCAGCAGAAAAAAGGATGAATGAACTTGAAGAAAAATCAATAGAAAACATCCAAAATGAAGCAAAAGTATGGAAAAAACAGATTAGAGCATTAGAGACATGTGGGTATAGTCAATGGATCCAAAATATGAGTAACTATAATCCCAGAGCAAGAAGACAGAGAGAATGAGGCAAAAGTAATATTTAGAAACCAATGAAAGAAGAAAGAGCTCAGCAAATGACAAGCAGCAAAAATCTAAAAAAATACCTCAAACTATATCAAGACACATAACTGTTAAACTGCTGAAAATAAGATATAAAATACAAATAAAATGAAAGACAGAGATAAATTTTTTAAAGCAGTCAGAGAGAAAAGAGGCATCTTATCGGAGCATCAGTAAGATTGATGGCTGATTTTTTAACAGAAACTATAGAAGCCAGAAGCAACAGAATGATATATTAAGGGGCTAAGATATACAAACTGCCAGCCTACAGTTCTATACCCAGTGAAAATTTCCTTCAAAAGTGAAGGTGAAATAATTATTTTCAGATAAATCAAAGCTGACAGAACTTGTTACTAGCAGATCTAAACTATAGGAAATAAAACGGAAGTTCTTCAGGCTGCAGAAAAGTAATCCCAGATAGAAAGATGAAACTGCAGAAAGAAATGAAGAGCCTAAGAAAGGGTAACTATGTGGCTAGATATAAAAGAATTTAGAACAAGAACTGACTATTTAGAACAAGAAGGTATAAAATGGTTTGTAGAGTTTACAATATATGTATTAGTAAATTATATGAAACCAATAGCACACAGGATGGAAGCAGGGGACAAAAGGAGTTAAACTTTGTTAAGAATTTTGCATTATTTGGGGACTGGTTACAAAACACCTATTTAAGGAAGACTTTGATAAGTCCATGATACATATTTGCATAGTATAGCTAACTAAAATAAATAAATTCTGCTGTGGTTACATAATCATACAAGAATGTATACTAAAAGCTATGGAGAGAGAAATCGAAGAATAAAATATATCTGATTAATCCAAAAGAAGTCAAGAAAGGAAGAATAAAGAAATGAGGAAGAACTCAAAGAGAAAACAGAAAGCAAAATGCAAAATAGTGACTTAAATCCAAATGAATGATTATATTAAATACAAGTGGATTAAGTAAAACAATTAATAGGAAAAAATTAACATACTGCACCAAACTTCCCCCGTCCCAGTACCCCAATTAGATCTGTTTACATGAGGGCCTTGAAATATAAGGACATGTGAAATATAACATAGATAAAAAGATACAAACAGATGTAAAAACATATACCCTGTAAACATTAAACAAAAGAAAGCTCTTGTGGCTATATTAATGTCAGACAAGTCAGTCTCTAAGGCAAGAAGTACGACTAGACTAAAAAGGTACATTTCATCAAGATAAAATAGTCAATTCAAAAGGAAGCTATAATAACCTTAAATTTATATATACCTAATAACACAAAATATATAAAGCGAAAGTTTAGAAAACAAAAAGGACAAATAGACAAATACAAATTATGAATTGGAGATTTCAACATATCTCTCTCAGTAACTGATAGGCTAAGAAGCTGAAAAAAACAAAACAAAACGGTAAGGGTAGGGAAGATGTGAATAACTCAATTAACTAACAACATAAAATAACCAATTAACCAACCAACTTAATTGACATATATAGAACACTACACCCAATGTGTATAGAATTCACTTTCTTTTCAAATACTTATGGAATATGCTGGGTGAACAAGCAATCCTGAATAAAGTTCAAAGAATTAAAATCACACAGAACAAGTTCTCTAACCACAACAGCATTAAATAATTAATTACAGTTTTAGTCTCAGCCACAGTCTTCAATAACATTTATTTTTATTAAAAAACTTTTTTTTAATGTTTTATTTCTGAGAAAGAGAGAGACAGAGAGCGCAAGCTGGGGAGGGGCAGAGAGAGAGGGAGACACAGAATCCGAAGCAGGCTCCAGGCTCTGAGCTGTCAGCACAGAGCCCGACGTGGGGCTCGAACTCATGAACCGTGAGATCATGACCTGAGCCGAAGTCAGGCGCTTAACCGACTGAGCCACCCAGGCGTCCCAATAACATTTATTTTTAGAAAACACTGTTGCTTTGGTGTTTTAGGAAAACTTTTACAAATCCCTCTATATTAATAAATTCTAATGCAGCAGGAAGATAAACAAGTTAGTGTGTTCAGTTCCACTACCAGTAACACAGAAATATTTACAGCTCTAAAAACACAGACCTGCAGGCAGGAACTTAAGGAATTGCAGATTCTTCTGTACCAGCTGATTCAACTTATACATCTGCATTCATTTGTTTATTCTAATCACTGCTTAATAAACTATGTCTTAGAAGTGAAAAGGAAGATTCTTATATTTTTCTGCTTTGATACCTTCAGTCTTTTTTCCTTTTTAAATATTTTTTTATTTGAGTATAGTTGACATACAACGTTACATTAGTTTCAGATGTACAACACAGTGATTCAACATCCCATTATATGTTATGCTATACTCACAACAAGTGTAGCTGACATCTGTCACCACACAATGCTATTATAATATCATTAAGTATATTCCCTATGATGTAGCTTTTATTTTCACACCTTATCCATTCCATAACTGGAAGCCTGAATCTCCCACTCCCCTTCGTCCAACCACAGTGGAATTTAAATAGGAATCAATAACAGGAAATTAACTGGAAAAATCCCAAATGCTAAGAAATAACTCAAACACCATAAAAATAGAAATAAGAAAATTCTTGGAACTTAAAATTCATGAAAATATGACAGATCCAAATGCGTGAGATTTAGCTAAAGCGGTGTTCAGAGGGAAATGTATAGCTTTCAATGTTTATATTAGAAGAGAAGAAAGGTTAAATATCAGTGATCTAAGCTTCTACTTCAAAAAGCTAGGAAAAGAACAGCAAACTGAACTCAAAAAAAGTAGAAATAAGGAAATAATGTGAGTGTGAGTGGATAAGTCAATGGAAAAAAGAAAGCAGACATATTACAGAGAAAATCATCAAAGGCTGGTTCTTTGAAAAGATAACCCCTTGACAAGCCTGATTAAGGAATGTAAAAAGGAAACACAATCTACAAATATCAAGAATAAAAGAGTGGATTTCATTATAGATAACCCAGACATTAAAAAGATAATAATAGGACATAATGAATAACTTAATGCAACTACATTTGAAAATTCAGATGTAATGGGAAACTTCCTTGAAAAGATGACTTATTAAAATGGACACAAGACCAAATAGAACATGAAGGGCTGTGTACATAATAAAGAGATTGAAATTGAAACGAAAAACCTTTCTGCAAAGAAAATTCCAGGCCCAGATCCCTTCACTGGCGAATTCTAGCAAACATTTAAAGAAGAAATAAAAATAACAACAGAGTGTACAAAGTCTCTTCAGATAAATGGAAGAGGGACACTCCCCAACTCATTTTATGAGGCCAATGTAATCCTCATACCAAAGCATGACAAAGATATTACAAGAAAACAAAACTATAGGCTAATATCCCTCATGAGCATAGATGCACAATCTTTAACAAACATTAGCAAACTGAACGCAGCAATATATAAAAAGGATAATATATTGTGACTAAGTAGTTTGTATCCCAGATATACAGATTGTTTAACAACAGAAAAAAAATCAGCTGAACTTACCACATATACAAAATAAAGAAGAGAACCCATATATCATCTCAATAGATGCAGAAAAAAAGCATTTGACAAACTTTAATACTCATTCATGATAAAAATTATCAGCAAATTTGGAATTTCCTTAAGGCAAGGGCATCTATAAACAGCAGAGGCAACAGCACACTTAATGGTGAAATATTGAATACTTTATTACTGAATCATGGAACAAGATAAAAATATTCACCATCATCACTTCTATTCAACATTGTATTGCAGGCCAATGTAACAAGAAAAAGAAATAAAAGCTACAAATATAGGTTGTAAAAAAGAGCATTATTTGCACATGACATGATTTTTTACATAAACCATTCGCCTCCCACCTACAAAATCTACTTAAAATTAAAAAATGAGGGCACCTGGGCATCTTAGTTGGTTACACATCTGGCTCTTGACTTTGGATCAGGTCATGATCTCACGGTTTGTGAGATCGAACCCCACAATGGGCTCTGTGCTGACAGTGCGGAGCCTGCTTAGGTTTCTCTCTCTATCACTTTTTCTCTGCCCCTTCCCCACTTGTGCGCTCTGTCTCTCTCTTTCCCTCTATCAAAATAAAGAAATAAACTTAAAAAAAATTGGAAAGGTCACTAGATATAATCCAATATACAAACATCTATTTCTATATATATTAATAATTAGAAAATGAAATTAAAAAACCCTAAATCAAATACTCAGTGAAAGATATGCAATACAATCACACTAAAAACTGTAACACATTCTAAGAGAAATTAAAGAAGATCTAGATAGCACATGGTCATGAAGAGATCTGTCACTTTCAGGGTTTAGAAGACTCAAATTGCCCTCTCAATGCTCATCAAATTGATTTAAAGAATCAATGCAATTCCAATCAAAATCCCAGCCGTTTTTCTGTAATGTGTGTGTGTCCAAATTACCAAGTTAATTCTAAATTTTATTAGGAAATGCAAAGGATCTAGAATAGCCAAGTCAATCTTAATAAGTAACAGCAAAACTGGAGGGAATATTTACATCATTAGATATCAAGACTCATTATAATAGAGTAATGAAGACATGTGATACTGGTGTTAAAGACAGATAGTCAAATGGATCAATGGAACAAAACAGAGTCCAGAATTAGACCTACATATCCAGTCATCTTATTTATGACAAAGGTGCCCCTGACACTGTATGGTGGTGGTGGTGGTAGAGGGCAACACGACTTCTTCAGTAAAATTGTGCTGAGTCAAATAGATATCCACATGGAAAAGAATGAGACTTGAACCCTACACTTCATATTAGATACGAAAATTAACATGAAATCTAAAACATCAAACTTTTCCAAGAATACAGAGGGCACTATCTTCAAAACTTTGGTGGAAGCAAGATTAAACATGGCACGCAAAGCATTAATAACAAAAAAACTGACCCATATGACTTCATTAAAATAAAAAATTCCTGTTCCTCAAAAGACAACATTAAGAAAGCAAAAGTGAAACCTAGGGAGTGGGAAAGGATACACAAAACACGTAGGTCAGAAAAGTAATATCCAGAAAATATTCAAAATCTCCTAAAAGTATGGAATAAAAAGAATGACATTCCACTTGTAAAAAGATGACACCGGAAGAGCCATGTCACAAAACTGAATATACAAATAGCCGATAAGGACATGAAAAGTTGCTGAACATTATTGGGTTACCAAGTAAAGTGCAAATTAAAGCTGTGAGACACTACATCTCCCCCAAAACTGCTAAAATGGAAGGTCTGACAGTACCTGAATTGGTGAGGAGTATCAAGCAACTAGCACACTCGTGCATCGCTGATGGCAATGGAAATCACTCTGAAAAACCGCTTAGCTTTACGCTCTCCCCCAGCAATCCCACACCTTGGGATATACCCAAGAGGAACGAGTGGCACAACCACCAAAAGACATGTACTAGAATGTTCACGGCAGCATTTTTCATAAGACTCCCTGGGAGGGATTTCAGGCATTATCTAAAAGGTCTGAAGATGGGGCGCCTGGGTGGCGCAGTCGGTTAAACGTCCGACTTCAGCCAGGTCACGATCTCACGGTCCGTGAGTTCGAGCCCCGCGTCAGGCTCTGGGCTGATGGCTCGGAGCCTGGAGCCTGTTTCCGATTCTGTGTCTCCCTCTCTCTCTGCCCCTCCCCCGTTCATGCTCTGTCTCTCTCTGTCCCAAAAATAAATAAAAAATGTTGAAAAAAAAAAAATTTAAAAGGTCTGAAGATATACATACTCTATGATTCAGCAATTCCGATCTCAGGTATAAACTCCAGAGACATTCTTGAGCATGTACACTTAACATACATGTAAATGAATGGTTATAGCAGTGTTATCTGTAGTAACTGAAAACCTGACATGATCCAATGCCCATTATCAGTAAAATGTACTTTTAAAAAAACGTAGTTTTCAGAGTATGGTCTGAGAACTCCTTCCTTGAAATCCTTTTGGGGGTCTGTAAGATGAAAATTATTTTCATGATACTAAACCATTATCTCCTCTTTTCACTCTCACTCTGTCACATGGAGTTTTCCAGAGGCTATATGTGTGATATCTTCATTCTGACAGCTAATGGAGTATGTATTTGCATAATATACAAGTATATTCTTATGTTTTAAAAAGTTCTAGGTTTTAATTTCTAACACAGTGATATGTGTTAGACCCCAGAAAGACCTTGGGGTCTTAAGGGATACAAAAGTTTCCTGATACCAAAGGATTTGAGAACCACTGATCTCTAATTATAATCACTTCCTTGCCTTTCTTTTTCCAACACACTTACCTAGAAAAAACCCCAGTCTAATTCTCTACCTGTTCCACACCCAAACCTCAGTAACTTAACATGCCAAATGTTTAAACTGATTACTGTAAACCCGAAGATTGCCCCCTATATCTCTAGTAATGGACTATGGAACCTGAGCTGGGCAGGGAGGTATAAGTCATTTATTTACTCTGGAGTTCCTGCCATCACATGACAAGGTGCCAAGTTCCTAGCTGGGGCCTAGCACATGTTTGTAGAATAAAAAAAAGAAAACAGATATAAAAGATGAACTGAACAGGGCTTTACCTGGCCTTCTAACAGTCAGAAAATAGTTGTTTTTCCTCCTTCTTCTCTTTTGCCTTAAGGCTAGATATAAAAGTCCATGATGCCAACTGCTAAAGAGGTTGCCCTCTCCAGCCTGAAAGATCTGGGCAGAAGAAACTAACCAATTATATTTAACAGTTCAGAAAAATCAGGGCATGCAGGTCATGTGTGAGAAGCTAGCACTGAGATTAAACTTCATACTAATTTAAAAGCTTCTTGATAATGGATTTCTTAAGCTGTCCTTAGGGATTCCAGGATTTGGAAGTTCTTCCCATCAGGAAGCCCTATTCTGCCACATTCTAACTTAATTATCCTAGTTGGAAAAAAAAAAAATTGGAGTGATATCAGGGGACTGGGGATCTAATTCTAGTTCTGTCCCTTATGGTATGACCTTGAGTGTGTCATTTAAGCACAGTCTTTTCTTATTTTTCCAAATGTAAATAATTAAATAATTTAATGACTGCCCTACTTCAGAGAGAAATGAAAGATCAGAATATTCTCCAACACATTTTGATGCTACTGAGTTTGACAGCATCATACCCTTAACTGACAAAATTCTTGGACATTCATGTGGCCTTCCAAACAATCTTGTGAAAGCTGCATATTATTCTCCTTTGACAACTAAGGAGAGCAAGCCTTGGAGAAGTGAAGGGGCAGAGCCAGGCAAGATTCTAGTCTTTGGAGTCTTCACTGGCACACATTCTGCCATATAGCCTAGGAGGAAGAAAGCAATCTCTCTTCCTTCAGGAGCCCGGGATGGGGCGATTCATATGTTAATTAGTTGACCACATCAGTTGAAAATTTAGTAAATTATCTCCAGTGAAAAAAACCCCAACAGGATTGTTGTCCTAGAAAAGCACAATGTTGAGAAGGTTAGTAATCTTTACACAATTAATCATGATTCAGTGGGTATGGACTGGTGTAGAGAAGGCACAAGACAAACCTGGAACACACTGATCAGTAAGTAATAGGGATGCTCAGAAAATGATGGGGTCATGCCAAGAGGACACAGGAGCCAACTTCAAGGGGTTTCCACTGGCCAAATCTGGAACATTTTGAGCATCAAAACAAATAATGATAATAAATTATTATTGAATCAACTAAGTGTGGGTCCATCCTGATGTAACTATGCATAAATAAACACAGACGAGAAGGGAAAGCTGTTGCTTATAGTAGAACCCCAACTAATAAATGTGGAAGAAGTGAGGGAATTAGAAAATAGCCATTTGGGTAATAACTGATTCAGGCAAGACTCATCAACAGATGCTAAAACGATTGGGTGAAAATTTGGTGAGAAACAGGAAATTTATAGTCTCAAAGTATTTCTCCACTGGAGGAACTTCTCCACAAGATTATTAATTAATTACAAAGGAATGAACTGAAAAACTTGGTAGATACCGCCTTAACCAAGTAACCAAAGTTACTGCGGTAATGGGACAAACACATATCCTGTATCTCCAAATGTGATACTTTGAGAAGAAAGTCACCTCAAGCTCTGTGCTGACAGCTCTGCTTTGGATTCTGCGTCTCCCTGTCTCTCTGCCCCTCCCCGGCTCACACACTCTCTCTCCCTCACTCTCTCTGTCTCTCTCTTTCTCAAAAATAAATTAAACATTAAAAAATGTATAACTTGAAATGTATAACCAAAAATATATAGCCTAACCGTGAGGTAATATCAGACAAACCCAAACTGAGGCTCTGTCTATAAGACAACTGAACAAACATTTATAAAGAAATATTGAGGTCATGAGAGACAAGGAAGAATGATGGAAAGACTGTTCCAGATTAATGGAGACTAAAAAGACATGACAATTAAGTGCAACTCATGAACCCAAATTTTCTTTTCCCAAAAGGGCATTATTGGGATGACTGGCAAAATAGGAATAAAGTTTATAAATTAGCTACTGGTATTGTATTGATATTAATTTTCTGGTTTTAATAATGTTAAAAGGCCTACAGATTAGCTCTAAACACCATATCAGTGTTAGTTTTCTGATTTTTTTCTAAGATTTTATTTTTAAGCAATCTCCACACCCCATGAGGCTTGAACTCACAACCCCAAGATCAAGAGTCACGTGCTTCCCTGAGTCAGCCATGCACCCCTAATTTTCTGATTTTAATAATAGTACTATGCTTATAGAAGAGCATGCCCTTGCTTTTGGAAAATATACACTGAAGTCTTTAATAGTAAAGGGACATTATTACACAAGTCATGGTCAAATGGTTCAGAAATATGTATTACTTATTTAGAGAGCCTAATAGTGCAAATGTGATAAGTGTTAGTATTTGGAGAATTCTTTCTTTCAAAAAATTTTTAAGTTTATTTATTTATCTTGAGAGAGAGGGAACAGGGGCAGAGAGAGATGGAGAGAATCCCAAGCACTGATGGTGCTTGATGCACTAACAGTGTGGAGCCCATTGTGGGGCTCCATCTCCTGAACTGCAAGATCATGACTTGAGCCAAAATCAAGAGTCAGATGCTCAATCTGTAAAGAACTTGCCAAACTCCACACCCAGAAAACAAATAATCCAGTGAAGAGATGGGCAGAAAACATGAACAGACACTTCTCTAAAGAAGACATCCGGATGGCCAACAGGCACATGAAAAGATGCTCAACGTCACTCCTCATCAGGGAAATACAAATCAAAACCACACTCAGATATCACCTCACGCCAGTGAGAGTGGCTAAAATGAACAAATCAGGAGACTATAGATGCTGGTGAGGATGTGGAGAAACGGGAACCCTCCTGCACTGTTGGTGGGAATGCAAACTGGTGCAGCCGCTCTGGAAAACAGTGTGGAGGTTCCTCAAAGAATTAAAAATAGACCTACCCTATGATCCAGCAGTAGCACTGCTAGGAATTTACCCAAGGGATACAGGAGTGCTGATGCATAGGGGCACTTGTACCCCAATGTTTATAGCAGCACTTTCAACAATAGCCAAATTATGGAAAGAGTCTAAATGTCCATCAACTGATGAATCGATAAAGAAATTGTGGTTTACATACACAATGGAATACTACTTGGCAATGAGAAAGAATGAAATATGGCCTTTTGTAGCAACATGGATGGAACTGGAGAGTGTTATGCTAAGTGAAATAAGTCATACGGAGAAAGACAGATACCATACGTTTTCACTTTATGTGGATCCTGAGAAACCTAACAGAAGACCATGGGGGAGGGGAAGGGGAAAAAAAAGTTAGAGAGGAAGGAAGGCAAACTATGAGACTCTTAAAAACTGAGAATAAACTGAGGGTTGATGGGGGGTGGGAGGGAGGGGAAAGTGGGTGATGGGCATTGAGGAGGGCACCTGTTGGGATAAGCACAGGGTGTTGTATGGAAACCAATTTGACAATAAATTTCATATTAAAAAAACTCAAGGAATTAAAGCTGCTTCTCAATTGGAAAAAAAAAAAAGAGTCAGATGCTCAACAGGCGCCCCTGGAAAATTCTTTGTATTACTATTGTAATTTTTCTGTAAAGCTGAAATTACGTCAAAATAAAGTTTTAAAAGAGATTCATGAGTGTGGTACCAAAATGTACACATACACAGGGGATATAAGAACCTGGAGTGGGGAGTGCCTAACTCTGCAAGGGAAGGGACAGGGGGCTAGGGAGACAGGCAAGTGAGACTTGTCGGGCAAGATTTCAAGGAGACAATTTAACAAATCTTTGAAGAATGAATAGATCTTGCATTAGGAAAAGGGCAAGGGTGGAGGGTGAGTAAGCGTACTTCAAACATAGGAGACAGGATGTAGAAAGGCATAGAGCTGTAAAAAAGGGATGGTTATATGAGGACCCATGGGTAGTTCTGTATGGCTTAAGTCCATACAAAGGAGAAGCAGAGAAGGTTAGAGACAGAGACTGAAGCCAGCTTGAGAAGAGTCCATATGACATTTGAGGAGCTCTAATGCACAGACTCTGCCAAGAGATGCAGTGGGTACTATGGCCCTCCATCTGGAAAAAGTAATGGTGAGGTTCATCGTAAAGACAAAAGTACATCTAAGGCAGGGCAGTAGCACATAAAGTTTATAGAACTGGTCTCCCCTCCTTGAAAAATTTCTTCTGATATGTGCACATAGGTGTGTATCTAATCCTTACTCCCTTGCTATAATAATGACTAATAATGTTGCTAAAAGGCAGACAAACTGTTAAGACTAAGAATGGAGAAAAGAAGCAGTTTACAACTGGATGCCCCTAATGACGGAGTTAAATTTGCTTAAAAGGAACTGGAATTTATTGGGCGCTTACTGTAAAACACACAGTACAGCTATGGACAATCATCATCATCAATAACATTTGGTTCGGTGCATAAGATGCAGTATATACTGGCAGTTAAAACAATGGGTTTTGAAGTCTTGCCCACGAGGCAAATATTATTTCTATTTAACGGATGAAGCTACTGAAACCTGAGTAACTTGGCCAAGGCCACGTAAGTAAGGAGGCAAGGCTGGAACTCAAATCCAGAATGTCTGACTCCAAAACCCTTGCTCTTTCCCTCATACCATTCACTCATTTGTTCATTCATTCATCCAGAAAACATTCTGTATGAGGAATATATTGCATGGTAGGGAGGCTCCACAGTATGAACCAGGGGTATAAAGTATATAAATTAATCTCTGATGGTGATAAGTGCTACGAAGAAAAAACAGAGCAATGTGACAGAGAAGACAGAAAGATGGTCAAGAAAGGCTCTTTGAGCAGGTGACATTTGACCTGAGACTGGTGTGACAGGAAGGAATCAGCCATGTGAGGATCTAGGGCAGAGTGTCCCAGCAGAAGAGACAGCAGGTGTAAAGGCCTAAGAAAATAATGAGCTTGACTTGTTTAAGAAACAAAAAGAAGGCCAGAGAGACTGCAGCAGGGTGAATCGAAGAAATAAAATGGCACAAGAGAGAGTCAGAAAAATAGGTGGGGTCAGATCATGCAGGGCCTTCTGGGTCATGGTAAGAACACGATCTAATTTCCTTTTGAAAAAGAGCTCCCTGGATGGTCTGCAGAGAATGGAAACAGAGACATCAGTTAGGATGATGGTCTGTAGAAGTCCATGCAGGTAACAGTGGCAGAGATTAATGTGACAGCTGTGGGGGTACAAATAAGTGGATAAACACAAGATGGGTTTTGTAAGCAGAGGGAGGTAAAGAATAACTGAAGATGAATTTTAGGGTTTCGATCATTTTCCGAACCGGGAAGACTAAAGGAGTAGAAGGTTTGGGAGGAGACAGGTTGGGACTTGAGAATCTGTTCTGGCCATATCATGTGCTAAATGACTTTTAGATATCAGAGATAACAAGTAGATAGTCAAATAAATGAGTCTGGAGTTCTACAGAAAGGTCAAGGGTAGAGATATAATTTTGGTAGTAATTAGCATATAGACCATATACAAAGACAGGGGACTGATTGAAATCACTTGGGAGGAGAGAAGACTATGTAGCACAGTACAGGAGAGGGCCTAGGACTGAGTCTTGGAGCACTCCAAAAAATAGAGGCTGAAAAGTGAAGGCCAGCCAAAAGAGACTGAGAAGTCATAGAGAGTGGGTAAGAACTGAAAATCTAGAGAGTGTAACATCCCAGGAGCGAAGAGAAGGTGTGGTTCAAGAAGGAGGGAGTGATCAATTGTACTGGAAGTTAGAGACACAGCAAAATGAAGTCAGAGAAGGCTCTGTCATCTCGGAGGTCGATGTGTACTTGGTAAGAGCAGCTCAATAGAACAGTGGGGGCTGAAGAGCAGTTGGAGAGGGCTGAAGAGTGAATGGAAGGTAGAAAGAGTGCTTATAGAGGAGTTTTGTTTTTTTAGACGTTTTATTGTGTGTAGTAGGCAGAATGGTCCTCAGATAGGTTTATACCTTAATCTTGGAACCTATAAACATGTTACATGGCAAAAGAAATTTTGCAGGTGTAATTAATGTTGAACTTTTTTTTTTTTTTAATGTTTATTTATTTTTGAGGGAGAGAGAGAAACAGCACAAGCAAGGGAGGGCAGTGAGAGAGAGGGAGAGAGGGAGACACAGAATCCAAAGCAGGCTCCAGGCTCTGAACTGTCAGCACAGGGCCTGATGTGGGGCTCAAACTCATGGGACCGCAAGATCATGACCTGAGCCGAAGTCGGATGCTTAACTGACTGAGCCCCCTAGGTGCCCCAAGGTTGAACTCTTAAAATAGGGAGATTATCATAAATTATTCAAGTGGGCCCAGTCTAATCACATGAATCCTTACAAAATGAGGATATTCTTTGGCTGGAAGTAGGGGAGATGAGGCAGAAGGGGGAGATGAGAGTGATGCAAACAAAGTGTGTGAAGGACTCAACTTTCTGTTTTCACTTTGAAGATGAAAGGGGCCACCAGCCAGGGGACGTAAGAAGTTTCTAGAAGCTAAGATTCTGCCTTCCCTGCCAGACATCAGCTAGCAAGGAAATGGAGTTCCAAGCCTACAACTGCATGGAACTGAATCCTTCCAACAACCCAAATGATCCTGAAAGCAGATTCTTCCTCAGAGCCTTCGGTTAATAAGAATTCACGCTGGCTAGACTCTGGCCGTGTGTGACTGGAGCAGAGAACCAATGATCTCACCAGACTTCTGACCTACAGAACTGTGATGTAATAAATTTGTGTTGTTTTAAGCCACCAAGTTT
This sequence comes from Neofelis nebulosa, assembly GCF_028018385.1. Lineage (NCBI taxonomy): Eukaryota > Metazoa > Chordata > Mammalia > Carnivora > Felidae > Neofelis > Neofelis nebulosa. Next base: position 190,403,096 of record NC_080783.1, on the reverse strand, counting down.
GTGGTCATTTGCTACAGCAGCCATAGGAAATTAATCTGCTGTGAAACTTCAGAGATGCAGGGCAGACACAGTCAAGGGAGAGTTTTGAAAGATGGGGGTCATCAGAACACGTCTGTATGCTGATAAGGGTGTTTCAGAAAGGAGGGGTTGAAGGAGAAAACCCGTGAAGTAGATGAAGGAGAGGCAAGACAGGATGTAACAAAGAGAACAAGTGGAGGGCTGGTCTTTGATAAGGGCAGGGACTCTTCATCTACTGTGGTAACAAGCAAGCACCATAAACTGTGCTGTGGCCTCCCTACACTGCTCTGTACCAGCCTGTCACTGGGCAATCGATGGTGATCCTGAACCCTTCTCTTTGAAATGTTCTTTTGGCCCCTTAAATGTAATTCATTCAGATTCCAAAGACCTCTTTGGAACACGGATGTGGGAGTATACTCAACATCTCTTTAGGGCTTTCTTCATAGTGAATCATTCCAGTTAAACCTGGGTGGCCAGCTAATGCATGTGCTTTGGAGTCATGAAGACTTGGATTTAAATCCACTACATAGTAGGTACGGGACACTGGACAAGTCACAAGCTCTGGTCATTTTTTTTTAAAAATTGGGATTATAATATCTACCTAACAGCACTGTAAGAATCATGGATCATGTAAATTACCTTATACAGTACCCATCACAGAGCAGATGCTCCTACTCAGCCCATTCTTTTAACTTTTTAGCAGTACTCTTCTACGGTGCAAAAATACTGGCAAATAATACACTGATAGAGCCTACTAATAAGACTGGCATGATTCGAAAATCAGACTTATTGGAAAGTTTATGGGCTTTGGAATCAGAATGATCTGGTTCCTACCTTGAGTCTGCCATCTCCAAGCGGTTTAATTTTGTACGAGTCATTTAACATTTCTGAGCTTACTATCTCCTTTGGGCAATGGGGATAATCTCACTCATAGCACTGTCTGAAAATTATATGTGAAGCTATAGTAAAGTGCCCAAGACATCTGAGCTCCACAACCAATGTTTATTTTCTTCAGTTCTCAACCCTCAGAGCAAATGAACAAACATATGCACATTCTTACTAGTTTTCTCTTGAGGTCCTAGACTTCGGATAAAATAAAGTTGGTGTTTTGTTTTTGTTTTCATTGCTAGTACTAGGCACTACCACCAGGAGGAGGGAAGTAATGGCAAAAGTGGATAGATAATCCAGGTCTCTTGACTCCTTATCCGATACTCTTTTTGAACTCACACGTGTGCACACATACACACACAAACACGCATCTTTCCCTTTGGTATATTGGCTCCAAATCCACTCTACTGATTTTTTTTTTTAACTTCCCAGCTCTGTTTCCTATCAATCAAACTCTTAATTGTTCCAAACTTTAATTTGCATGATGGACTCATTAATCTAATTGTATTTTGGCTAAATACTACATTAGCATAACTTCACATCTTGGGGGAATAGGAGGGGAGCTGTTCATTCTCTAATTACTTTCATTGTTGTGAGTCTTATCTCTCCAACTAGTTATATAACTTAACCAGAGCATACTTTTTTAGTGCTAGGAAACCCCCCCCACCCATTTCAAACCTGCAACAGCAGGCCCACTGGACCCATAACAGCAGAGCAATGTCTGGGAAACACCATCTGGACTTCCTCCATATGTTTTATATGTTCTTTGAAATCTGTCATTAGCCCTTGGAATCTAGACCTTGCTGATGCCTGATTTATGCTCTTGGCTTGCTCTCTGATCTACTCTTCAACATTCAGCTTTGGTAACCGGCCTAGAGTCCCTAAGATCTGATTTTGGCCTGTATTTTGTTTTCAGCCATATCACTCTCTTGTCTATGTTGATACCCCAAAGGGACTCTATGGCCAAAGTGATATGGCATGTGTCCTAGCACCCTGAATCACGCTGAGCACATATTAATAATTCATTAAAACGTATCAAATTGGTGGTGGGGGGAAGAAGAGAGGGTGTATACATTGAAGCGGAGCTTGCCCAGCCTCTCAGCGATAGTACAAAGTGTAAAGTCAGCGTGTCAAGTCAGCCTAAAACTGGTCTAGAAACGGCAGAACTACTCACTAACACTGTCCTGAGGAATAAGACACAAGGAATGAAAGTTTATAGCTGTTTCCATGAAAACAAGTGTTGGGTATCTTTGGTATTCATTACATAACCAACCAATTAAATAAAACCAAATATATTGGAGGAAAAGACCAAGAGACCTGTGGGGGCGGTGGGGGGGGGGAACGGGTCTTAGGAAAACTATTTTGTAAAGCCAGTATTCTGGAAGATCCCAAACCAAAAGATGAAAAGAAATCAGGTAAGGAAGGAATAAAATAAATCCCCAGTATTCACAATCCAATGAACTGTGGCATGGCAAAAAGAACAGTGGCCCAGGACATAGCAAACATAGTTGTGTTTCTGAAACTAAAGTGTTATATCACTTTGGCAAATTTCTCTGTCCTCCATTTTTTATGGTCTGCCATTTCTTCAACATGCATCTCTTCAGAATAAGGGTACTATTATAGATAACCATAATAAACCTGTCATACTGAGTCATAAATATCTCTATACCCCTGCCAAAATAGTGATTACTTATACAGAGTAGAAACTATAGGAAATGCAGGGGGAAACAGAGTCATGATAATAATACTTTAACACTATTCTCGGAATAAGACAAGAGGACAAAACATAAGATAAAGAAGACCTAAACAACACAATCATCTGAAAGTCTATTAGTCATTCTAAATAGATGTCTACACCTAAGCTCCTGATTCTCCCATCTCTTGCCTTCAAACTTGTTCCTCTTGGTCTTTTCTGCCTCATTCTATCCTCTCAAATGGCTCAAGGATGCAGTCATCCTTGACTTCTCTCTTCTTCTCATACATATTCCATGTCTCATGAGCAGTAAATTCCATCAGCCATAATTTCAAATACGCCCAAATTCAGGCCATTGCTCACCATTCCCTCTAACCTGGGTTAATGCAATAGCCTCCTAAATGGTTTGTCCCTGCCTCTCTTGTCTAATTTCAACATAGCTACCAGAGTGAGTCTTTTAAAACATATCTCAGGTATCGGCATTCCTGTGCTCAAAACCTCCAACACCTTCCTGTCTTACCCAGAGTTAAAGCCAAGTCCTTATGCAGACCTACTGAACCCCATAAGATCTGATTCCTCATTACTTCTCTGACCTAATTTCTTACCACCCTCCCTCCATTACTCTACTTGAATAATACTGTCCTTCCTGCTGTATACACTAACCTAGGGATTTTCAAACTACCTGGTCTCAGGACTGCTTTACATTCTTACAATTTTGGGAGATCAAAAGGAGCTTTTGTTATGTGGGTTATATCTATAATATTAGAAATTAAAACTGAGAAATTTTAAACATATTAATTTTTAAAATATTTATTTATTTTTGAGAAACAGAGCGTGAGCAGGGGAGGGGCAGAGAGAGAAGAACCGCGAGATCGTGACCTGAGCCAAAGTCAGACACTTAATTGACTGAGCCACCCAAGTGCCCCTAAACATATTCATTTTAAACTTAATAAAACATGTTTATACAATATATTTTTATAAAAATTACTGTATCTTCCAAAAGAAAAAAATTTAGTGAGAATAGCATTGTTTTACATTTTTGCAGATCTCTTTCATGTCTGAATATAGAAGACAGCTGGATTCTCTGCTTCTGCATTTAATTTGTTGTTGTATATCATTTTAGCATTTTATTATCATGATTATTATTATTTTTAAATGTTTATTTAGTTTTGAGAGAGAGAGAGCAAGACAGAGTGCGAGTGTGGGGGAGGGGCAGAGAGAGAGGAGACCCAGAATCCGAAGCAGGCTCCAGGCCCTGAGCTGTCAGCACAGAGCCCGGCACGAAGCTCAAACTCGTGAACCATGAGATCATGACCTGAGCTGAAGTCGGACGTTTACCTGACTGAGCCACCCAGGCTCTTTAGTTGCTATATATCACTTTGATTGAACTATATGAAGTACGTGAAGAAAATATATATTCATGGAGATATGCAGTTAGAAAAGGGAGGTATATTTAAAAGGAATTTTCAAGTAATTGTGGATATGCTCTTTAATATTATACCAAAACTCAACAAGTGGTAGTTTCTTAAATGTCAGTTGAAACATGGAATCTGAAACCTTACCAATGAACTCTGTTAATGTTAAAATCCACTGGTCAATCTTATACTTTGAACGGATCTTCCTTCCAAAGTACACATGCATGATTTTGTAACATCACGTACTGGTCATTTGGAAAATATTGTTTCACTGAGTTATGCAGATTTTCCAGTGTTGGCACATTTATTATGCAATATCAAAAATTCACAATACTCGACATCATCATAATCCTATCAGAAAAATTGGTATTAAGTACTGGGAGGCTGTCAAGATCTTGATGGCAGACACAAGTTTTCCAAAATTTGAATTTACAATTGAAAGCTTGAATTTTATCACTGTCAACAAATGCTATTAGTTGTTTTCCTTGAAGTGACAGGCTCACTCAGTTCATTTTTGAGAAAATGTCTGCCAATACCAAATCTGAACAACCACAGTTTGCCTGTTGGGTCATTCTTCCAACTGAAAATGGTGATCCATAAAAAAAGGAGATAGTTCAGCTGACGGCTCAATTTTACAAGGGCTTTTTCTAGAGGCGACCAAGTACTTTGGTGTGCAACAGAACTGCTTTATTCATACTTCCCATTTCCTCACACAGAATATTAAAAAGAGAGGTACTCACAGCTTGGAATTTGACAAAATTAATAAATTTTACTGTTTCATCAAGAGCATTGGCAAGTGAGCCTGGCTTCTCCCCACCTCATCCCAAAAGGTGGCAGTGAAAGATATTCCTATCGCTACAGTTTGGTGCCACGGCCTTAACTTGTGCCAAGGAGCCAGCAGTTTTGCTCACCATCGCTTTTGCACCATCAATGCAAATATCAACTTAGTGAAAAAGGTAAATAGAGTCAGTGTTATTCTAAAAATACTTTTGAGCTCAGATCCTGTGAAAGCATCTTGGTGATGCCAAGGATCCAAGGATCACAGTTTGAGAACTGCACTAAACACTCTATTGCTCTTCTGCACTTAAACTTGAAGCTCCCTTTGCCAGGAAAGAATTTTTTCTTTTTTGCTCAACTATCCATATGATACCTTTCAGTGAGATTTCCCCCGATCATCCTATATAAAATAATACCTCCACTCACCCTCTGCCTACTCCCACCCCCTGGCACACTCCATCCCCCTCCTTCCTTTTGTTCTACTCAATCTTTCTACAGAGAAACTATCACTCACTATTTTCCACCTCTCCCAACTAGCATAGAGATTCCTAAGGGCAATGCTGTTATTGCCACCTCCTAGAATTGCCCTTTACACACGGTAGATGCTCAATAAATCTCAGTTGAGTGAATGAATGTAACTCATAATCTAGCATTTGATTCTAAGATTCTGGTTTGCTTAGACTGCTTTCTTAGTGGTTCATGTCTTACTTCCCTAACTCCAAGAGCAGAGGTTAATCTACATTCCATGTAATCCCCAAAGCCTCTGGCACTTGTCTTGGACATACTATGCATATTCTCTTCTCTAGAGATTATTTGCAGTTCCAGAGTCAACTCTGGGTATCGCCAGTATGTATATATGTGGAATGACAGAAAATTGACAAAAATTTTTAGCTACTTCTTTCTGGTTTGCAACAATTTCTATTGTATAAACACTGTAATTGGTATATAACAATCATGACCTCAACTCACTGGCTCTGTTTCCTACCCCAAAACATGTGGGAAGCAGAAAAAAAAATTGCCATTCTGATGCTGTTTTCTGGTTGGTTTCAAGCAGAAGGTTCTTGGTTTAACATGCAAAGGCTTATTTTTAAAATGAACACAATTGGCTCAGTGCAGCCAAGATCCTTAAACATATTCCAAATTAAAAAAATTTTTTTAACCTTTATTTATTTTTAAGAGACAGAGACAGAGAATGAGCAGGAGAGGAGCAGAGAGGGAGGGAGACACAGAATCCAAAGCTGGCTCCAGGCTCCAAGCTGTCAGCACAGAGCCCTGCGTGGGGCTCGAACTCATGGACTGTAAGATTATGACCTGAGCTGAAATCAGACGCTTAACCAGCTGAGACACCCAGGTGCCCCATTCTTAAACATATTCTCTATCTTTCACTTACTCTTGCATTTCTGGGAGGCTAACTTAAGGATATGTTCCTCAGTATTGAAAAAAATGTCTTAAAAAGGTTTATCATAGCATTATTATTAAAGAAAATTTGGATCATCAAAGTAGGGGAATAATTAAGCAAAGAGTTACATATCTATTCAAATTATGTAATCATTAAAAATGATGGCTATAAAGACTGTATAATAACACAGAACCAGGCAGATGATAAAACGTTAAGCAAAAAACTATAAAAATATAATATTCAGTGTGATTAAATTATATTTCAAAAAATTATTTGTAAAGAATAAAAATCAGAATAAAATATACGAGTTATTAACAACGGCAAAGGAGAGGAGGAAGATGGGAGGCTCAGATGAACAGATCAGGTCCAATAACAAAGACAACTGTATGGACAAACAGACACTAACCTTTTATGCCTTATTCCAATTACTAACTGGATGATTTACCCAAAACAGAATGTTAAGAGTATTACGACTCCTTTTTTTTTTTTTTTTTTTTTTTAAAGATGGAGAAACTAAACATTGTAGGGAAAAAAATGTTTGCTTAAAAATCTCCCAGGAAGTTAACGGCAAAGCCGGAGCTGGACCCATGGATATTTGAATGTGATGTGTGATTTTGAAATACGCTGTGGTTTCTTCCTTCGTAAAATATACAGTAGTACTTACCTAAGGGGCTATTGTCAAGGTAACATGAAATAACACAGGATGGGACCACTACAGCACTGGCTGCATGGTATTCAATAAACATTAGCCTCTTTCCCTTTGACTCTGGTGAACTGTTACTGTGCTGCTACATGGGAGGTTGAGGGGCAGAGCAGGTTGGAGAGGGTTGGAAACAAAAGAAGAGGACAGCAGCCAATGGGCCCCTCTGGCAGAACAGTACTTGCGATCCTGATGGTTTTGGGACCCGGCATCGCCGTTATAGCAGAAGATAACAGCCAATGGGAGTCCTGTCCGAAGACTAAAGTGGGCCCACTAAAGACTAAAGAGCACAAGACAGGCCATTGTCCTGTCTCCCTCTCCCCTGCTGTATGTGCTCATTCCTTTCACACTGATAATTAGTATGAAACCATTCTAAAGCTTTCTACTTCATAGAGAGTAATTTGGGCCGTATCTGGGACCAGCTGCTTTTGGCGATGCACACATTAGCAGTAATTTCTGGCCTTTTAACCTAGTCCAAAGAAATGCCATTTCTTCACATGCTAGTTTTTAATCACTATGGGAACCTTCAGTTCTGCTCCAACTCTGGCAATCTGCAGTACGTCTAAGGATACAAAAGGGCAAGTATACTTTACCTAAAACAATGGATGTACAGTAGTTATTTTAGTGTCTTTGAAACAAAAGGTATGTTTAGACATCAAGGAGACCTGTCAGGAGCTGGCTCAGAGTGCTGTGCCTTTAAGGTTGGAAGAAATTGTATCTTTTGTCACAAATTCATCTGAACAACTTGTCTTCCTGATTTGCAACTGTTGACTGATTTCAGATTTAGTTTTCTAGTTTCTGTATCTGCTTATGCTTAGCTCTGCCATATTCGGCTGACAACATGTCTATCTCTAACTTAGCATTTATTCCATTTATTTAGTTTGACATCAAGTCCATGATTTCCCCAGCATCTTATCTTAGACTGCTTCCAGTTCTACGATTCTCTAGCATTGAAAGATTAAAGGAATGTGGCTTTAAAAGAGCATGGCTTTTCCCAGAGAAATTGTCCCTTGAATATTTCAAACTCACTTCTTTTGCTCCAATCCTGCCTGTCACTACCTTAAATATGATTCTCATCATCTCTTGCCTTAATCACTGGAATGGCCAACTAGCTGGTTTCCCAGCCTCTAAGTTACCAACTCCCACCATTACCTCTATCCCTTACCTAACAGGTCATAGAGATCTGTTTACAACACAAACATGATCATGTCACTGCTTTGGTTAAAACACTTGAATGGTCTCTTCTTACTTGCTGGGTTAGGTCCCTCTGAACAGGCCCTGCTTATTACCTTACCTCATCTGATTTTAGTTTTCTGACATATGCCCTGTGTGTCAGTTTTCAGGATTATCTCTCCCTGGCTTGTGCCTTGTACATGTGAGCTCCCCTCGAATGCCCCTTCCAAGCACTTCTTCAGGTGGCTATCAACTCTAAGTGTCCTTTGGCAAATAACACAAATCTCAAGAAGCCCTCCCCAACTTCCCTCTTCTCACCGATTCAATCTGAACGGTATTATTTTGAAACTTCATTTGTTTCTGGGCAACTCTTAAATATTTCACTCTAAGTTTAACAACAACTATTTTATAAGCACTTATGTAACACATAACTTACAAGTATTTATGTAATACACATAAACTTAAACTGTTTTAATATGACCCATGAAAGACTCTCCTTCTTTATCACCCTATGAAAAACACATATCATCTAATAGCAAACCCAAATAAAACTTGAAGAAGTGACTTACTCTTACTATGCATCAATTTCCTTGTTTATTAAAATAACAGCATCAGACTAGAATGACTAATAACTCACATTTTTTGGAGAGCTTAGAATGTGCTGGCTGTTGCTCTAATATACGAACTCATTTAACTCCTTACAACAACTCTATGAGTAAGAAATATTATTGCCTCCATTTTACAGATGAAGAAACTAAGGCTAAGAGAGGTTAACATAAGTTGTTCTAAGTCACACAGCTAGTAAATCTTCTAAAAAGATCCTTCCATTTTGGAAGTTCTATGAGAATTCTATGGTTCTAAAAAATATTCAAATCTAAACTAAATGCAGAAGAAAGTCAAATCAGCAACAATTGTTTCTACTTTACATTCTATTTATCCATATCTCATCTCCCCTAATGAAACTATATTCCCTGTTATACCTAGCATACTTGCGAATACACAGTAGGAACTCATTAAATATTTCTGAATAGATTGCTGAATTTTCCATTTTTAGCCTCATATATTACACTAAAAGGCCAGGTATAGGGGCGCCTGGGTGGCGCAGTCGGTTAAGCGTCCGACTTCAGCCAGGTCACGATCTCGCGGTCCGTGAGTTCGAGCCCCGCGTCAGGCTCTGGGCTGATGGCTCGGAGCCTGGAGCCTGTTTCCGCTTCTGTGTCTCCCTCTCTCTCTGCCCCTCCCCCGTTCATGCTCTGTCTCTCTCTGTCCCAAAAATAAATAAAAAACGTTGAAAAAAAAATTAAAAAAAAAAAATAATAAAATAAAATAAAAGGCCAGGTATAGGTCAACAGACATTACTGGGATAAGTAATAAGATAAAGGAAATCCAATTGCTTCTCCATGTTAATGTGGAAAATAAAATTAATTTTTATTTTATAAAAATTTATAATTTTTATTTTTATATAAATTTATAATTTTTATAAAAATTTATAATTTTTATTATATATAAACATAATACTATTTAAAAATTTCAATGGGGTTGGGGCTAGCTCCTGCCAAGTTAATCAAGATGAGAATATTATTTTCTTTGAGATGTAGTAACATAATTCTGAAAACAAAGACACACATAAACAAATGAAAGCCAAAAGAAGAAAAAGTGTGGTGATACACTGTCACTAAAAAGTACAAGTAACCAGGGGCACCTGGGTAGCTCAGTAGGTTAAATGTCTGATTCTTGATTTCAGCTCAGGTCATGATCTCACGGTTTGTGAGACTAAGCCCTGAGTTGGCCTCTTCACTGACAGCGTGCAACTTGCTTGGAATTCCCTCTCTCCCCGCTCTTGGCCTCCCCCCACCCCCACCCTGTGTATGCTCTCTCAAAATAAATAAATAAACATTTTTTAAAAAGTACAAGTGGGGCGCCTGGGTGGCTCAGCTGGTTAAGCGTCTGACTTCAACTCAGGTCATGATCTCTCAGTTCATGTGTTTGAGCCCTGTGTTGGGCTCTGTGCTGACAGCTCAGAGCCCATGTCTCCCTCTCTCTCTCTCTGCCCCTCCCCTGCTCATGCTCTTTCTCTCTCTCAAAAATAAGGAAACATTAAAAAAAAAAAAAAAGTACAAGTAACTAGATAGGCACTATAAGCCCTTATCCAAATAGGCTTCCAGGTGGTATAAAGCAGAGACACAGGCTACTGAGAGCTATTCCAAGAGTGGGAAGAAAAGACAGGCAAACTTGCATGTATTCAAAATATCCTTGGGGGATCCTACCCAGTGCCCCAGACGGCTTTCTTCTTCCCTTTTACTTCCATTAACGTTAAATTTCCTAGGAATATCTCAATTGGCCTAGTTGACTGCACAATTATATAATATATACAGGTGGCTCTACTCAATTATGAATGACTTCCCCTGTGAGAGCTACTGTATTTCATTTTCTATGACTGAACAGCTGGTTGTGACTAGCCTGGAAAACTGACTTCTTTTGTCCAGATGTACAGTAACTAGCTATTGGTGCTTTGAAGGGTCTATCTCCCACTCTCGATCCTTCTCCTTCTACACCCAACACGTATCGCAAACTCATCCCCACCTCATGAAAAAGGGCCCTGGAGTTTCCGGTAGGTGTCACCATGCACTTCCAAAATCACTGATGGAAACCTCTCACGTGCGAATCACACTTCACAATTCTCAAATTACTTTCACATTCATTAACTCAATCTTATTCACAATTATCTCAGACTCATTTACCTAATGGCTATTTCTAAACCTCATTTGAGGCACAAGAGAAATGAAGCGTGGTATAGTAGAAAAAACATGGATTTTGACGTTAGAAACCCATGCAGCTAGGTTCAGGTCCTTGCAAATCATTTAACCCCTTTGAGCTATGGGTTATTATTAGGTTTGGTTGAGATACTGCTTGAGGATGTGGGTATGATAAGCACTGTGTCTGATATAATTTAGGGACTTACCAAATTTTACTTCTTATTCCTGTTGGTAAACTTTCTGAGCTTCAGTTTCTTCCCATGTAAACCAAGGTCAAATACAGTAGTTCCCCTTTCTCCATGGTTCTGCTTTCCATGGTTTCAACTATCCCTGCAGGCTGGAGGCAAATGATCCTTCTTCTGATGTACCAAAGTCTACAGTACCTAACACCGTCACAACGTCCCCCTTATTCACTTCATTTCACCTCATTAAGTAGGTATTTTATCATTTCACACCATCACAAGAAGGGTGAGTACAGTACAAGAAGATACCTAGAGACACCATATTCACAGAACTTTAATTACAGTATAGTGTTAAAACTGTTCTATTAAATTAGTACTGATTGTTAATTTCTTACTATGTCTAACTTTACCATAGATACATATGTATAGGAAAAAGCATAATACATATACTGATAGGATTCAGTATCATCTGTGGTTTCCAGGCATCCACGGGGATCTTGGACTGTATTTCTGATAAGTGGATGCTGGGGCGGGGGGAGGGACTACTATCCTGCAAACCCTGCAGGTGGTTTGGAAACTTCCATGTGGCATTGAAAAGGTTAACTTCCTTTCTTATTAAAATGGTGCTCATTGAACATCTTTCTAAACAACATTATAAAAGGTGGTTAGTTTAATGTAATACCAAAATAGCAGATACACAAAAGGTTAAGCATTTTTATGATCTACATTCTTTTCCATGGCAAGTTACAAATGAGACTGCCTTGAAAGTATACTCTGACTACTGACCATGGGTATGTGGGAGAACTCAGCTCTAAGGCAGGCTTCCATGTTTCTATACAGCTGATACTATATGATCCCTATTGGTTTGAATGAAGAAAAGCTATCTTTGGGAAAGAGAAGGAATCCTCTTATCTAATGAAAACTTTTCCCGAGGAAAATACTTGGGTGTGTCACAACCTGGACAGTATGATAAAAAAGAACTGGAAAAGCACTTTCCAAATCTTGTGATTTACCGTCCCTACCCTTCAGTAGCAGAGAAATTAAAAAAAAAAAAAAGGTGCCAGAAAATCCTCCTTTCTAACATGGCCATTATGTCCTGAAGTTTGGTTCAACTTGTGCTGAACCTAGATAAGGGGTAATGGTAAGAAACTACTATAACCATTTTAAGTATATAAAAACAGAGGAAATGCAATCCCTCATTTTCAACATGCTAGGCAGTCTAATGCTCTCTTAAGGGAAGCGAGAGTGCCAATCCTCTCTGCACTAGTCAGACCATCCCTGATGTGCGGAGTTTGCTCTGGGCACAACACGGTAAGCTGAAATGGGTCAAGAAGAGATCCAAGCTGATGAGGGGCTTAGAAACTATCCAATTTCAGATATAACTGAAGGAAAAAGGCCTGGAGGAACAAGAGTATCAAGAGGTGTCTGAAGAAGGCTTTGGGTGAAACAAGAAACAAAATTAGAGCCAAGAGATAGATACTGGGGGAGAGCAGATTTCAGCTCAAATTTAGCAAGAACACTTTTAGTCATTAGCGCTATCACAAATGAAAAATGTTCACCTCTGGGAGGTTATAATCTCCCTGTCTCTGGAAGAATTTGAGTAAGGGCTGGATATGTAGTTATGGGGATGCTCTCAGGGAGAGGCCTGAATTAGGTGGAGGGTTGAATTTGATAACTTCTGAAGTTCCCTCTAACCCTGAGATTCTAGACTTCTATGACTTTATTTACCTTCCTGACATCTTATATTTAATGTGAAGGCAAATAAATAAACCTTAACCAAAACAACTTCTAGATAGACGAGAACATGGCAACGAGTGACTCTGAAGCCTTCACATGTTGGGAAGATAAGCTCACGATGGATACAAGTTTCCCAAGATTCTGATTTTCACTTGAAAGTTTAAATTGATCATTTACAGCAAATGCTTATAGGTTGTCTTCTTTAAAGTGACCAGCTCACTTAATTTTGGAGAAAGAGTCTGCCAAATATCCAAGTCGGTTTTTCTTTTAATTATACATGATGTTCCATGAAAAAGTGGCTACTTTAGCTTGCAACTCAAACAATCCCACAAGTGCCTTTTCCTGAGACAACCATTATACTTGGATATGTTAAAGATGGAGAAACTGAACGCACAGAGGTTGATTTGAACCTAGATCATTTGGTCTCTAAAGTTCATGCTCTTCCCACTATTTTACCTTGAAACTGATAAACAAGAGTGTATCCCCAAGTAAAGGAAGGAAGATAATGAACTAAACATGCCTACTTATAATAATGAAGGGTGTCAGGATATTTTTGACTTCTAGGTTTCTCCAGTAATCCTTAACAGTCTTATTTGCCAAAAAAAAAATTCATTATCAGATCTCTCCTCTCTCTGGCAACAATACAGTATATGGAATTGAAAACTGATGTACAAAATGTTAAGTAAGCCCAACTTGTGTGTGTCTACATGACATAGAACATGAACAATGGGGGGAAAAAAGGAGCAGGGGGAAACCCATTTGGTTTATCAGTTTCCTGGACTGGGATCTTGTTTTCACTCACAGCAGTGTATCGTTGGCTTGGCATTGTAATTTAGAGGATGTGTTCTTTATTAGCTTTGCTCAACTTGGCTGGGTTCAGCTATGTGCTGCCAGCTGGGCTGATGCCAAGGCTGAAACTCCACTCCTCTAAATCAAGTTCACTTAATGCAGCATGGGTTGCCTCTTGTTCTGATCCAGCTCGGTTAACACTTTCGGTTCTCCAGATCTAGCTCCTTCTTTCCTGCTGGACTCTAATTCCTACAGCACGGGGAGAAGACCTCTACAACTATAAAGACGTTTCATTTTTCCTGGGAGTTTTTCAACTGATAAATCTACAGAGAGTGGGGGAAAACAGAGGAAAATAAGATCGTGCATGACAGGACCACAAGCCAACTTTAAGAACCTTCTACTACTGACAAAGGAGTGACTGGCCTTAGCTGTTAAGGGTAATAGGCAAGAGGATTTGGGAGCAATTTCTGCAGGTGTAGGGCTATGTGTTCTCAGAAGATGATCTGTGAATGTGTCTGGTGAAACCGAGGGCCCTCGGTGAAAGCACCCTGTGATGAAGCGCATGCTGGTCAGCCACACAGTCACACGAGCACAGTCCAGCTTTCCATAGCGTAAGACAATGAATCCCAAAAGCTTGAAACTCCTGCCTTCTTGCTGTATCACCCTCATACTCTTGCTTTTTATTTGCTCTGTCAAAGAGTTTGCCAAGTTTTCCTCGTCTTCTTTCACATACATGGATGTTTATGGTCTACTTAGTAAGTCACTATCGAGATTACACCTGCAATATTTCCTGAAAAAATCATCCATATAATTAAGGGAGAAAATGTAACTACATAGAGTTTATATTATTGATTTCCAGTCCGGCTTTCCTAAAAACCACATACACTAGGGGATTTTGCTGGGGCGCCTGGGTGGCTCAGGTGGTTGAGCGTCCGACTTCGGCTCGGGTCATGATCTCACAGCTTGTGAGTTCGAGCCCCGCGTCAGGCTCTGGGCTGACAGCTCGGAGCCCGGAGCCTGCTTCGGATTCTGCGTCTCCCTCTCTCTCTCTCTGACCCTTCCCCGCTCACACTCTGTCTCTCTCTCTCTCAAAAGTAAATAAACGTTAAAAAAAATTTTTTTTTAACTAGGGGATTTTGCAAGTTGATATGTACTGATGCTGGCACATAGTAGGTGTTCAATAAAAGCCTGCCAAAGAAAACTACATGGGTCTAAGAATTCTAAAGAAAACAGTAGGTGTGGTCAAATCTATGAACTGTTTAAGTCACATCTCACTATTTCCAGGAGTTTGACAGATGCCAGTTGTTTCATTACATGTGCCAAAAAACTGCTACCGTTCTCAGGCATCTGTGGCTGGTGAAGGCAAGGGAACTGGGCAGAGCCGAAGGGGCAGCTTATGGGAGCTGGAAGAGAGGTATGGGACAGGACTTTTCTGTCCTTTAGGCAGACATAATTGCAACCAGTGGGAGAACCTAGATCCCCGCTTCATAATCTAGTGTCTCATGTCACTGCCCCATTTTCCTATTTCTGTTTGTGTACCGTAAGCATCATACAATCAAGAGAAAGCCTCATCTCATAAATACATGTATTTTTTTGGACCAAAATAGAGCATTTAAACACTTCTGGCACAGTTTTCTTGAGATGTCCAGGCATCTAATTCAGATAGAACCCATAGCAGGCATCTCCCTGTGCTACTTGGTGCATAGCACGTGAGCACATGCTCATTTTCTTTCAATTACTCACTCAACCTGGGAAGCAGGCACCTGTCTCTAACCTCCACCGAGCCTAGCACCACCAAAAGGGGACGGCTCTACAGCTGTCGGCCACACGGATGAATAAAGGCTGGAGTTTCTAGATGTGAGTAGAGTACAAGGCCACATCTGCGATGATGACAGAGATTGTGTGTGTGTGCATGCATATGTGTGGAGGAGGGAGGAAACGGTATATTAAATAAAGGCGAGGCCTGGAACTAGGATATCTGAGAAGGTAAAAAGGAAAACAGCCAAACAACCAAGTAGCTGTCCTCATTAAGGGCACCAAAAAAATTTGTTTCGCTCGTTGATCAATGTGCCCACCCTGCTCGTGACATAGTGAACACGCCTTCTCAGAGATAGGCACGGCATGTTGGTTGCTAGAAGTTTCCTATGGAGAGGACGCTCTCCTGCTTGCTGTGGCTGAGTAGCAAAAGAAGTTGGATGGAAGGGCAGGTGTAGAGCTGTACGAATGTTTCTGGAGACGAGTGGCCTTTGCCATCCTGACTTTTGGCCATAAGGTTTCCAAAATTTATAAGACAGAACGTTAGTTTAAATGGATTTCACTCTGCTGTGAAAATGGGAGTAGCACTCTCACTTTGGTAATTAAGGGAGTAGTGGCTTTAGATGTTGATGAACACAAATGGAATCAGAATATTCAGCGTGATCTACTTCACTCAGCAAATTATTACTGAATAACTACCATGTGCCAAGTGCTGGGGAGATAAAAATGAATAACTTAGTTCCATTTAACAAGGAGTCTAGGCAGTAAGAAACGCTAACTTCCTAGACAAAATGAAAAGGAGAATTTTAGCTTTCTCATTAAGGCTTATACTGAAAAACTGGCAAAATTTCCATGTTGTAGGGGTAATTATTCGTTAAATAAGTAAAGTAGTTGCGACAGGTGTTCGACTGTAAGAACTCATATTTTGGGTTCTTTATTCAAAGAATATGCCCCCCCCGCCCCCACCAATCTTTTTATCCTTTTCACCACAATGTCACTGCCTCAATTCTTTCACTGGCATATTATAACAGCTTGTTAATAGGCACATCTACCTCCACCTTCTGGAAGCCACCCATCCTTTCACTGTTACCAGAATGGTCTTCTAAAACACAAATCTGACCAGCGACTCTACAAAGCCCATTCAATGTCTCTCACTGCTTTTAGGGCAAAGACCCCAATCTTTAAAACAGTCTAAAAGGGCTTCTTCTCCAGCCTTTCCGCTTTCCATTCCTCTCTCTCCATGCTACAGTCTAGTTGTCTAAGCATCTTTCAGTTCCTCAACACATTTTTTTTTTTTTTTTTTTAAATCTTGGGCCTCTGTTTCCATGGCTACCTAGAATTTTTCTTCCGGTTTCAGTCTGATGTCACTTTCTTTGGAAGCCTCCTCTGACCTCCACCTTCCAGTCTTCAAACTAGGTAGGGGCCCTTCTGTACTTTATCACTTTGAAGCTGTAATTTTCTATTTGTCTATACACTCCCCAAACTGTAAACTCTAAAGGCAGATGCTCCCTCAATTAAGCCAATGACTAGCACTCAGCTGTGGCTTAGGGCTTAGAACTTGAATGAATGGATGGATGGCTGAAGAAAATCAACCCGTTAGTTGACCTACGTGCTGTGTACATGCTGTGACCCACAGTTTAGCCTGGCTTGTGTTATTCTCGCCTCTATCCTGGTTTTTCCCTGCACAGTTTAGGATTACAATTTAACCAATCCTCTTTCTGACCCAGAATCCCAAAGTGGCTATAGTATAGCTTCCTAGATAGTTTTATAAGAGGAAGAGGCCATCCATAAAGTATGGCAAATACTTTTTAAATGTTTCACAGAAACAATGTGAAGAGATATTCCAAAAGTTGTGTTTTGAAGCATCAAATTCTTACTCTCTAGACTAGAGTAAAACTACTATTCCCCTCAACCATAGCACCGAGTCAGATTATGAAGCATTCTCTTTGTATGATGCCACAGGTAGAAGGGGTGGAATGAAAAGGTAGAGGAGGCCCGGCTGACCTTTTACTCCAACAGGTGTGCTCAAGGGCAGCACCTCTCCTGGACCCCATATTTGTATCAGCATATTGAGAGCAGCCAGACCCAGTTTACACTCTATGAGGTCACAAGAAATTGGGAGTATAATCCGGACAGCAACACATTAATTTATAATAAAAACGCAAATGCGCGGTAGCTCACAGCTCACATTCTCTTCCTACTGTACAAGTTACATAGGAAGCTAAACTGTAATCTAAAATGGGCTCACCCAGATTGAAATCAGTGTGGATGTCAGAATGGTGAGAAGCCTAGTTAAGCGTTACAGTTGAGCCAAATGGACTGAACTCTCTGTTTTTTAAAGTTTAAAAAGTAAAACTTGCCTGTTTCAGTTTTATGTTAAGTCACACATAAAAAAAAGTGATGAGCTTAAAAAACAAAAACAACGCTTGCCTTTTATAACCAAGTACCCTGGATTAGCTGTAAGCTTTGTATTTGCTCTTATGAGAGTTGGCTGGGCGCCAGGAGTTTAAGAGCTAAAAAGGATTACTACCTCTTAGCAGAAGAGAAAACGGCCAGGGTGCAGGAGTCCCTGAGAGAGGCAGAGCCCCAGGTGGCTGGAGGGCAGAGCAAAGTGGTAGGTGAGCCGGACCTAGAATCAAGCAGGAGACAGTCACCGGGGTCCCTTGTTACCCATCCCCAAGAGCAGGAATGGACAGTATCACAAGGGTGGGAGGGCCATCGAGGGTCACCTAGTTCAACCTCTCATTAGGAATCGCTTGTTCACAGACATAAGTTTGTGGCCCAGCTGGGCCTAGACCCTCGTTCAAAGCTCTGATATTCCCCAACACTGCTTCTTTCCTACTTCGTATCAGGATCTGGAAGCCAAAATCCAGGGTCTCAAACGAAGCTTTGAAGAAAGCCTGAAGGAGAATGGGGAGAGTACAGGGGGGGACATGTGTGAAGGCAATATGGCTCTAAATGGCCTTGACAGCTGGTCCTACTGGAAGATCTCCATGACTTCTCCCTCTAGACTCAAATATCAACAGAACTAAGTCACTTAATCCTCCGAAATTTATTTTTCTCATAAATAAAATGTATCTGAAAATAATTATGCCTACTTGAGAGTTACCAGGAATATAAAGTGAAATAACGCATGTAAAAGACACTGAATAAAATCGATGTTTTTTTCCTATTTGCTGAGAGCAAGAAACAATCTCATATTACTTTGAATTTTTACCATTTGCACACGAATGGCCAGAAGGTAGGAAGGGAGGAGGAGACAGCATGATTAGAAAGAGAACAGGCTTACACAGAGAGAACATCTTGTTTTGAGAAAAGAATTGAGTAACCACATTTTTTCCACATTGGATCACTTGCGCCCTAGCCAGGACACTGAGGTGGCTGAAGTTCTGCTGTTACTGAACAGCCACACTGGAGAACCTACGGAGGGGGAGGGGAGGGGGGCAAGGGAACTGTTGGAGGAACCCTGGCTGCTGGAATGGTGGCCAAAGGATCTGGTCTGGAAATGCCAACCAGAAGAAGGTCTCTCTCCACCTCTGAGCCATCTGCTGATCTGGTCATCTGCTGTTAAAAATCACAGCTGTCCCCAGATATGCAAAGAGGAGGATGAAAACAGTCAGCAAACGCCTCTGGAAGCATCAACCATATAGTCGTATTTCTTATCAGCATGGTGCCCAGTCACAAAGGAATACCTGCCCAGCAACTCCTGGGCACAAAGACTCCCTGGTCTTGTGGCTGTGGAGAAACGCTAAGAGATTTACTTAAGTAAGCGTGATGAAATTGCCTAGGCAAGAAAGTGAGAGGACCAACCTACTCACTGAACATAGCCAGGAGCACCGAGGCTTATCCTACTTGTCTCAAGTAAGCAAAAATGAGTCTGCTACTACCTCCAAGGCACTTCTCTTCTCCCTGCTTCCACAGAAGATACCGCCTCACAGGGCTTGCCGAGGGACAGCAACGGGTTGTTTCTCATAGCAATCTCAGGCGCTTGTTTCTTGAAGCATATGGAGGAATAGCACTTTCCTGAGGCAAGAAGTGTGTCTGACCGCTGCCCTGCCCCCATCTCAAGTTTTCCCCACCCCAGTGCCACCAACCTAATCCCAGCAACCCTCCCCTCTTCCTCGTCCACAGTCAGCACAGCACAATCCATTCTCCATAAGCAGTCCGAGGGAGTTTTTAAATGACAGCTTTATTGATAGATACTTCATATGCCATAAGCTTCACCCCTTTAATGTGTACAATTCGGTGTTTTTAGTAGATACACAGATGTGCAAACACCTTCCCGATCTAATTGCAGAGAATATTTACCATATTCATCAAAGTGACCTCCCATTTCCCCTCTCCCCCGTGCTACTGACAACCACTAATTTACTTTTGTCTCTGCGTTTCTGCCTCTTCTGGACAGCCCATACAAAAGCAATCATGCCACGTGTGGGCTTTTGTGATTGGCTTTTTCCTCTCAGTCTAATGTCTTTTAAGGTACATCTGTGGTGTAGTCTATTTCAGGACTCATTCCTTTTTATTGCCAAACAAGATTTCGTATGAATATACCACCTTTTATTTATCTGTTCATCACATGATGAACACTTGGGCTATTTCCACTTTTTGGCTACAATGAATAATGTTGTCATGAACATACATGATACATTTTTCTATGGACATGTTTTCTGTTCTTTTGGGCGTATACCCATGAGTGGAATTGCTAGGTCACGGGTACCTCCGTGCTTAATACTTTGAGTAACTTCCAAACTGTTTCCAAAGTGGCTGCACCATTTCACAATCTCACTAGCCATGTATCCAATTCCTCCACATTCTCACCAACACTTGTTATTGCCTTTTGATTATATCTTACCCATGGATGTGAACCGGTATCTCCTTGTGGCTTTGATTAGCATTTCCCTAATGGCTAACGACATGGAGTATCTTTTCAAGTGCTTATGGGCCTTTTGTATTATCTTCTCTGCAGAAATGTCCATTCAAACCCTTTGCCCATTTTTTAATTGGGTTGCCTTTTTTATTGTTGAGTTGAATTCTGGATACAAGTGCAAGTGACTTTTTAAAAGTAAATCGAATCTTGTCACTCCCCTACATAGTACCCTCTAACAATTCCCCACATGTTTAGAATAAAATCCAAATTCTCACTCTGGCTTTCCAGGTCCTACAGGGTTTTGCCACTTTCCTTCTCACACAGCGCTCTAGAGTAGGAGCAGTCTTCTCTCTGCCCCTGAAACACATACGCTCACGCACGTCTCAGCACCATGATATGTATGCCCTGTCCTTGCTTGGAATTCTTTCTGATCATTCAATTCAAATATCACCTTTTCAGGCAAATTTTCCTGAAAAGAAACTGTATCTAAACAATCTCCTCCCAGGGTGCCTGGGTGGTTCAGTGGGTTGAGCATCTGACTTTGGCTCAGGTCATGATCTTGCAGTATGTGGGTTTAAGCCCCGCAATGGGCTCTGTGCTGACAGCTCACAGCCTGGAGCCTGCTTCGTAGTCTGTGTGTGTGTGTGTGTGTGTGTGTGTGTGTGTGTGTGTGTGTGTGTGTCTCTGCCCCTCCCCCACTTGTGCATGCTCGCTCTCTCTCTCAAAAATAAGTAAACATTAAAAAAAATAATCTCCTCCCTCTGCCAAGAGGAATGAGGAAACTTTTGAGCATGATGGACATGTTCATTATCTTGATCGTGGGTCATGGTTTCATGGATGCACACATGTCAACACTTTTCAAATGGTATATTTTAAATATGTGCCGTCTGTTTCACTTGTCTTACACTTTGATAAAGCTGTTAAACAAAAAACCCCTTCTCAGTCCACCTTTGCTGCCACTATTTCATTATACTTTATTCCTGAGGAGAAACTGGATCTGAAATCATCTTGTTTATTTCGTGATTTTGAAGTTTATCACCTATCTCCTTCCACTAGAATAGAAGTTCCAGGAGGGCAGAAATGTTTTTCATCCTTGTAACTGCTGTATCTTCAGCTTGGCTCACAGTTAAGTGCTCAATAAATACCAGGCTAACTGAATGAATGAAACTGACAGAGGTTTAGAAAAGGGACTGACAGACAATAGGAAGGGTGACTTTCTACGCCTTCAGATTAACTAGCACTTTTAGACTTCAGGGATGAGATCTTAGTATTTCTTTTATTTAGAGCAGCTATCTCAAATTCTATTCTGGATGATGTCCAACACCATCATCATTAGAAACATAATTTACTGTTCAATTACTCTGTGGCACTATTCTAGCATTTTATATATACTCTTCCATTAGTAGTGGTTATTTTTATAATAATAGCATTATAATACCAATAATGTGGCATATTATATATTATCTAGTAATTATAATAAATATAATACAGGATGTAATAACTATGATAAGAGCAGCAGTAATATAATAAAAACATTTGTTTAGCACTTGCTATTTGCCAGATATTATGTAAGCATTTTACCCGTATCATCTCATTTATTCCTCACAATAACTTTATGAAGCAGGTGTTCTTTTACAGACAGAGAATTTGAGGTTTAGAGAGGCAAACTAACTGCCCAAAGCCACATGGCTGGCAAAAAAAAAAAAAAAGGCAGAGCTGGAACTCAAACCTAAGTCTACTTTGCTTCAAAGTTCATGCTTTTCCCATTGTGCTACGGTGCTTCTCAAGTATCCTGATGGCACACTGCTACTCCAGCTCATATGCAAAGCCCCTGGGACCCGAGAGAGAGGTGCACCTTGAGACAATCCATGCTACTCAAACTCGGAAAGAGGTTAGGAACAAAAGTGACAGGGAGGAAAAGCTAGTTGCCTGAGAATAAACTAGGATATTTAGAGTAAGGAACTTTTACTTTATCCCAAACTCCACATCTAGCTTCCTTGGACATTAAATTCTTATTGTTTCTGATTGCTCTCAGGTAGACATTGGTGTTTACCTAAGCTGCCTACTGGTGAGGTTTACTGAAGATACGGTGACCGTGGGAGACCCAGGTAACCTCCCTTACCAACCTGGGTCCTGATTTCAAGAGCTCATGGATGAGCCTTTACCTTTAGTGCCAGGTGGCTGTAGGTTGTCTCCAGTCAGGGAACACCAGCCCACAGGGAAGATGTCCCGGGAGTCGAAGCGGCACCAGTAGTCAAAGGCCCCTCGCCACCCATCAAAAGTGACCAGCACCTCTGAGCCCCGCACCTCCCCAATAGTGGCTGGGCAAATGAAATGAGGGTTCTTCCTGTCCACAGCTTCTAGCTTCATTCCCATTTTGAAGAAGTTGTGGGAAGGCGAGGGTGGTTCCTAGATGAGAAACAGAAACATACAGACCTAGATGCAAACACAGAGTCTGTGTGCCCCAAGAGACTGCTACCAAGTTTGGAATGATGAAAAAGTCACCGGCTGCTACCGAAGATTTATAATGAAAGTGTAGTCTTTCTTTTAAATGAATTTCAGAGTATACCAAAGTATTACTTTTTATGTCCTGACATTTTACCATTTTGATTCTGATTTTTTTTTTAAGAAATAAAAGGTAACATTTTTAAAGCTGAATCCCTTTTGTGCCCATTCCTCATGCATGTTTTCATACTTGACTATGTATGTATGTGTGTGTGTATATACATATATGTGTATATATATATATATATATATATATATATATGCATCCATTTGCATACTTCAAAATTTTACATAAATGGTATTATACCATACATATCATTCTACAACTTTTTTGTGTGTGGTTAATGCTACACTTTTGAAATTTACCTACGTTGATAAATTTAGCTCCAATATATTTCAAGTGCTAATAGTTCATATTCCATTATATGTATATATCACAACATATTCATTCTATTCAGATGGACATTTAAGATCATTTCTAATTGTTCACTGTTTCAAGAGTTTCAGTGACCATTCTTGCACTTGTTCTTTTGCACACATGTGGAAGGGTTACTTTAGGGTATGTAAGTAGGAGTAGAATTGCTGGATTATAGGACAGATATATACATCCTATGCTTTATTAAGTATTGTCAAATTGCCCTCCTAAGTGCTCGTAACATTGCTCACTCTGTCCAACAGTGTGGATCTGCAGTGTAGTTGCAAAGATAAAGTTCTCAAAAAGTGTTATACACTCTATTCTTTCTCTGGTCTTACACTCTGATCCTGCACGAATAACAGGGTCTTACTAACATGGTCTTATTAAATGGGTATCTGGTAGAAAAAGTCCCCTACTTTGTCATTTTTTAGTATGGTTTTGGCTAGTCTTTCTCCCTGATCTTTCATTATGAATTTCATATGATCTTTTGTATGAAAGCTGATACCATGGAATCAGCTTTTCAAGTCCAGAGAAAACCCCTCTTTGGATTTTGAGTGGAATCCCAATGAATTTATAGATTAGTGTAGACAGAAATAACCTTTGTATAAATGATATTTAGCCTTCTCATCCATGAACATAATAGTCTTTTCCATTTAAGTATTCTTTAATGTAGATTTTTTCTTTAATATAGATTTTTAATTTTTCTTTATAAGTATCTCATGCTTTTATTAACATTTTCTAGGCATATTATTTTACTGTTATCATAAGTGCTATCTTTAAAAATTTTTAGGGGCACCTGGGTGGCTCAGTCGGTTGAGCGTCTGGCTTCGGCTCAGGTCATGATCTCATGGTTTGTGAGTTCGAGCCCTGTGTCGGGCTCTGTGCTGACAGCTCAGAGCCTGGAGCCTGTTTCGGATTCTGTGTCTCCTTTTCTCTCTGCTTCTCCCCTGCTCGTGCTCTGTCTCTCTCTCAAAAATAAATAAACATTAAAAAACATTTTTAAAAAAATGTTTTATTTTCAAGCCACTTGCTGCTGTTAAATAGAAATGCAACTGATTTATTTTTCTTAAAAAAATTTAATGTTTATTTCTGAGACAGAGAGAGACACAGAGACAGAGACAGTATGAACGAGGGAGGGGCAGAAAGCAAGGGAGACACAGAATCCGAAGCAGGCTCCAGGCTCCGAGCTGTCAGCATAGAGCCTGACGCAGGGCTCAAACCCATAAACTGTGAGATCACCACCTGAGCCTAACTCAGATGCTTAACCGACTGAGTCACCCAGGCGCCCCTGCAACTGACTCTTAAAAACTGATCAGCTTGGGGCCCCTGGGTGGCTCAGTCAGTTAAGTGTCTGACTCTAGATTTCAGCTCAGGTCATGATCTCACTGTGAGATCAAGTCCCACATCGGGTTCTGCACTGACAGCATTGGGCCTGCTTGGACTCTCTCTCCTTCTCTTTCTGCCCCTCCCTGGCTCACAAGTGGCACACACATGCACTCTCTCTCTCAAAACAAATAAACCTAAAAAACAAAAAACAAAAAACTTATCAGCTGATTTAATACTGAATAGCTTATGCTGACTGATACACCAATTTCCTTGTCTGCTTTATTGATCAATTACTGAGTGACATGTACTGAAATATTCGTCAACAACTGTGGATTTTCCAATTTGTCTAAATTCTGTCAAATTTTGCTTTCATATCTGAGGCACTGTTTTTCAGGAGCATGTACTTTTTTTTATCATTAGATTGTGGCCTCTTTAATGAAGTCTTTCAGCGACAAAGTCTTCGCCTAGTGTCAGTATAGTTAGCATAGGCTTTCTTGACAAAGATTTGCCTGGTGTGTCTTTTCTTTTCCTTTCAACATTTGGTGTATATTTTAGCAGGGTCTCTTATAAACAGCATAGAGCTAGATTTAAAAACAATCTAATGTGTATCTGACTGAACTGATGAGTTTAACCTTCTTTGCAATAACTGAGATATTTAAATTTATTACAATTATTATCTTGCCTACATTTCTATGTAACTTGATTTTTCTGGGTTCCTTTTTCTCCTTTACAGTAAATTGAATTTTCTTCCCTTTTTACCCCCTCCATTGATTCAGATGTTAACCATTCTATTTAGAATCTTTTAGCAGATTGCCTTGAGACGACTGCAGCTGTATAGTTGACCAATTCAGTCTAAAACTCATTATATGTACAGTCCCAAACAATATCTACTCCTGAAATTTACCTACTCCTGAGTTAATAGGTATTTGATAATTTAGTTCCACATTGTTATTATACTTAGTTTATACAGTTACAGGCACTGCTTGCTTAGTTTTACCCACATGTTAAGCAATCTTTCCATCACTATTACGTCCATTCTTATTTTCTGGGTTCAATGATCCTCCTCCTGAAATAGATTTTTCAGTTGTTCTTTCAGTGGCTGAAAGTATCTACTTGTACTAGTCTGTTTGGAAATGTCTTGGTTTTGTATTTGTTCTGAAATAACAGTACAGCTGGATATAAAATTCTAGGTGGACAATAATTTTATTCTCAGTACTTGGAAGATACTGTTCTATGATCTTTTGGCTTGTACGGCTGCTGTCTGGAAATGTGCTGTCACACTACCTGTAACCCTCTGGAAGGTACCCTGTGTGATTACTTGCTCGGATCTTTTCTCTGGACTTCAATTAATACTGTGATGTTTTAAGGTATGTATGTGCCTTTATTGCACACTCTGGAAAATTCTGTTAATATCTTCTTGAATATTCCTATTCTCTATTCTTTCTAATTAGTCTTTCCGAAGTTTGTGTTCAGCATACGTTGGACCTTCTAGTATTATTCTCCTGGTCTCTTTTCCTTAATGTTTTCTACCTCTTTATCTCTTTGTGCTGCATTCTGGGGAAATTCCTTACATACATCTTTCATTTAATTCTTCTTTATCTAAGTCCTAGTTTCTTATATACTTACCTATTAATTTGTACTTTTAACCATTAAGTTTCATTTCAATTTTTTAAAATATTTTTAAAAATAGGGTTTTGTACATCTCTCAACTTTTAAATTCCTTCTTTTTGTTCCTTAATCATTTTCAAATACTTAACTTATAATCTCTATCTGCTATTTCTATTATCTGGAAGCCCTTTGGTTATAGCCTTCCTGTTTTGTTGGGTCCACTGATGTCTCATGTTGGGTTTATTTTGAGAGTATTTGAGGGCTCTGGAATTCTGAACAGAATACTCCTCTTCAATGGTGCTTCACCTTGGGGACTCCTATGGCATTGTGTTGAAAGCAACCAAACCCTCTAGAGAGACTTTGGGTTTGCTTCTGCAGGCACTCAGAAAGAGCTCCATACAGCCCTGAAGTTCCTAGACAACACATGCGCTGTATCTGGACTTGCACGGGTTAGGCTGATTTATCAGGGGCGGTGACTCCCATTTGCACCCCACCGCAGAGCTGAGGCAGACACCTTCCTCAGCAGTAGTAACAGTCTTTTCACTAGGAGGGACCACCTGAGGGACCTGACCTACTTGTCTGCGTGGCAGTCTCAGGGCCTGTTTCACTGCCCTGCACAGGCCCAAGTGCTCATCTATCCTACCACGGCTGCTAAAAGACAAGATCCTTAGAAAGTGAGACTGGCAAAGCCCCTTAAGGGACCTGCAGGTACAGTACGTCACACTT
Source organism: Neofelis nebulosa (assembly GCF_028018385.1). Taxonomy (NCBI): domain Eukaryota; kingdom Metazoa; phylum Chordata; class Mammalia; order Carnivora; family Felidae; genus Neofelis; species Neofelis nebulosa. The sequence goes on along the minus strand of NC_080783.1, from coordinate 190,376,367 downwards.
AACACTGGTTCTCCTTCTTCACTCTGGCCTCTGGAGAGTTTTCTAACTTTCTGGTAGCTCAGCAAAGCATTTAAAAGAATATTTGTGGGTCTCCCTCCCCCCGCCCCACCACCAATTTGATATATTCTATAGCGAAAGGGTTTCTAGGTTGCCCAGTACACTATATTCTGGGAACCAAGGTGCTCTTAGGGTTTAGACTTAACTAGCAGCATAGGCAACTCTAGTTCAGGCCCCTTGACCTCATTAAAAGAGTTCAGCTGAGAGCAGACTGATTGCCTCATCCTTTGGGAGACAAGAAAGGATGGATACGGGTTCTACATCCCTGTTCCACCACTTACTAGCCATGTGATCTTGGGCAAGTTCTTTATTCAAAAGTATTCATTTTCTTAGCTGTTAAGTGGAAATCATAATTCTTGCTTCAGAAAGTTAACTGTGAATATTAAATGAGATGGTGTATATCAACTCCAAACATCCTGTAGACACTCAAAAAATAGTCTCCTTCCTTTCTCTCTGTTTAGCATATGGAACTTAGGGAATTCCAAGATCTGGGATAAGAATAGCTCCATTAGATTTATATCATATTTTATGTTTTACTGATAAACACATTTTAACTTCCTAACAATCCTGTGAGGTAGACAGACTCCCACTTACAGATGAGGACAAAAGGACATAGCTTATTAATGGTGGAGCTGGGACCCCAAAACCAGAAATCCTAACTTATGGTGTAATTTCCTCCAGGGATCATTGCTGCTTCATAAGGTACTAAAAAATCCTTCCACTGAACTAGTTTCTGAGAAGGCATCCTCAGGCCATAAATATAAAGTAGACATCAGGGGCTTAGTAAATGAAAGAATGTAAGCATTTGACCTTAGCAGTCTGCAGTGGTGATATCTGAAGGACACCATACCTTGTGGAAAATCCTGATGGGAGCCATCTCTGCTCCATTTAGTGTCTTCAAAAGGAACATGGGCCAAGAGGAGGCATTCAGCCGAAATCCTGCAGCAAACATAATGGGCAACAGATAAAAAATAGGTTTCAAAGGGACTGGTGATACCAAGTTTTCCCTTTGGAATCCAGCTACTCCTGCCACAACCTATGCTGTGATAGTTACAGAGTCACAGACTGTTAGGAAAGGACTTACAGGTTAAATAGAAGAAATGCCTCATTAGACAGACATGGAAATGAGGCACGTGAGAGGGAATGTAACTTGCCCAAAGCAATGTTGCAAAGTAAGTAGTGGAACAAAATCCCCAACCAAGCTTTCGGACTCTTTGACAGGTATTATAAAATATGTATTATAATGTCTAAAAATCTTTCCTTGACAAGTCCAAAAGAGATGTGAGATAGGATCAACAAATACTTAGAAATGATCTAGACAGTGGGGTATGAAAGGGGATATGATAATCTCTTAGGAAGAAACCAGGTACGTAACGTGCCACACCCAATAAACAAGTAAATCTTTTCGGTTTATCATAATATAAACTAACTCACTGTAACTTTCTCTCACACACATGCACGTGCGCGTGTGTGCGTGCACGCGCACACACACACACACACACACACACACACGACTACAGAACGCTTTTCAATATTCATTTTTACTTAAACAATTAAGGATCAGACAATGATGATCATGGAAGGGATAATCCTATCCAAAAATATTCATTTTCCAAAAGAATAAAAAGAAGCCTAGAGAGATTAATTGTCCATTGTCGTTCAGCAAGTAAAAGCCAATAAGAATGTACCATTTAACTAGTAAATTGTAAAAATAAGATTGTTATCGGAGTTAGGTCTTCCAGCTAGAGTTCCAAAGGCCTCCTTCAGATTTGGCTTCAACTCTCTATCCTGAGATGCCCAAATCTTGTGCTTTGTCTCCCAATCGCCCTCAGCTTTCCTATTCTTGACAAAAGAACAGATAGGCTGCCTCAAAGCTGTAGAGCTGGAAATAACAACAACAATGACATCTGTTATTACTGACCATTTGACTAGATATTAAGCCAATCACCTTCCACAGTCTATCTACTCAAGACAACTCAGGAAGGCAGCTACTGTCTTCCTTTTATAGACGAGAAAAGAGGTATAAAGTAAACTTACGATTTCAAAATGAGCAAATGAGAAAGATAGGATTGAAACCCAGGCAGTCTGATCCTTAAGTCCACACTGCTGACTACTATGCTAAACTATCAGCGTGCAGGTAAAATGAAAAAGGGAAGAATCAGCTTTGGGGAGTATTAATTAATAGCTATAATTAAGGGGGAGGGCATGGAGACAGAGAGAAGAAAACGGAAATCAGAGAGTCATCACCCTGTACGATTTAAACTGTCTCAAAGCTGGCTAGGCTAAGCCAAGTTCCCCAAGGTCAGAAGATGTCTTGATAGCTCCTTCACATCAACAATGGTGACAGCGATGCGGATGCTCCTATCACTTAATCTAAAATTGCTATTGTTTACTTTTTTGCTTGCCTAGTTTTTTTCCTTTTGGAAAAATTCTATGTGATTTGGTGGGGATGTCTATCACATGACTACCAACCTGGCCACGGAATGCGAAATAATGCCATTTAAGGGCATCAGACTCCCCTATACCAAGTGTGTGTGTGCGTGTGCGTGTGTCTCCAGTTGGGTCAACTGTTTTCCGACATGACAGACACGCTGAAGAAGAGTCTTTTCCTGAGGTCATGGCTATAAGGCTGTTTGTAGGCTTGGCACTGCTACAGGGAGAACAACTGAGAATAAGGCCAACGTAGAGCAAGATGTGGAGAATCATGAGGGGGTTTACAACACTGTGTTCAAACCCACTCAGCAGCAGGCCTTACCTTCTTGGTTATACGGTCTCAGTCATTCCTGCTTCCTCCTTTTCCTCTCCTCTAACCTATTTTTTGAGTTTTTGCAATCACGGCCAAAGGATTCTTGACTACTACTTTTCCTTTGATCAGGGTAAAAGAAAAAAATAAATAAATTTCTCCAGAAATTCAGGCCCAGTCTGTGTGTGAGGAAAACAACCCTCCTTAGGTTAGTCAAGGACTGAGGCAAGTCAAACCTAGAGCAGATAGGCCACGAATGGTTCACTACACTTATGGGCAAGACGTGGCAAGACACAACTATTCGAGAGAAATGCTTGCTATCCCTGATAAAAGAGAGGAGTAGAAGAAATGACTGCTCAGTCAGAACACTCAGATTCATGCCCTCAGTTCTCAGCAAGTGCCTCGCCACGTAATCACCAATTCCATTTCTTAGAAAAGGGTTACTCAGGAGCTTCCATGTCCCATGGAACTTAAAGAACTAAAAAATAAAAAATAGAAAAAAGTTCCCTCAGCTCTGGAAACACTTAGAACAATATTATAATAGCTAATATGCACTGACTGCTTATGTATTAAATTCTCTACATGCAATTTCTTTCCGGATATTTGAAATACTACCATGAGGCACACAGTATTATTCTTCTTAGTTTGCAGAAGATGAAATGGAAACTCAAGCATCTTGTCCAAGGTAGTAAGTGGTGAAGATTCCAATAAATGGTGGTCCTACTCCAGACCTCATGGCTCTTGACTATTCTGTTTCACTACCTCCTAGCAAGCTCCTTCAAGACTAGAAGGGCAACACAGAAATGTTACCAGCCCAAGGAATTATTAAGGTACTTTATGCCCTACCCCCCTAAGTGAGGTGGAACCCCCACCCCTTCCAAATTCAAATGTATCTATAATTTGTATTGGGAAGTCATAGATAGTGTTTTAACATTGAAAGGGCCCTCAGAGACCATACAGTACAAAAATTTTATGTTGCAGATTACAAAACTTAAGTCCAGAGGGGCTAAGAAACTTATTTGTGGTCACATAAGTTGCTCTTATAGAATGAGGCTGGAGTCCTAAGCCCTCTCATCTGGTTCGCTTTCACTACACTATGCTGCTTCCAAAGAAAACATTTATTATGCACATATGATGTTCCGGGCTCTATGTGCCAAGCGCTTTAAGTGGGTTATCTCATTTAATCACTACTACAACTCTGTGAATTCGATACGAGAAACGTAGCACTGGTCCAGACACCAGCTGCCTTGATTTAAATCTAGTCTGCCACCTCCCTGATGTGTAACGTATGGCAAATTACAAAAACCTCTCTCTGGCTTTAGTTTCTTCAAAAATAAAGTGAGATAAAAATAGTAACTACCTCGATGGGTTGTTCTAAGGATTAAAATAGGTTAATACATGTGAAAGACTTAAAACACAGCTTGGTATATAATAATATATATAATAGATATAACATACACGCTGGCCATTGTAGATGGAAGGACTGAGGTTAGAGAAATTAAATAAAATATCTAAGGCCACTCTGTTAGTAAATAGCAGAGGCAGGATTTAAGACCAATTCCTCTGTCTCCAGAACCTTCATTATTAATCTGCATGTTAATGTCTTCAGATATTCCATCACTCAGCCCTACCTTACTGTTTTTATTGGTAAAAAGAGTTTTGGGTCATATATTGGAGAAAGAAGGAAGGGAAGAAGATTAAAAAGTTACTTGAGGATCTCCTCCAATTAAACAATGGCCTGCTTGTGAAGAAAAGAACAGGTGTGTCAGAAATCTTGACCTCTGAAAGTGGGAGCACCTCAGTGCTTGGCCACTGGTTCTCTTCCTCTTGGTCCCCAGTCTCCCCCTGGCAAATAGGACTGCCAATTTATATCTCCAGCTCAAACCTCTGCCTTGAGTTTCATGCTTGTATTTCCATCTGCCTTTTTCTGTAAGTCCACTTGGATGCTAAGAGGCCTCAAGATGAGTAAGTCTCAAGCAGAACTCTGGATTTTGCTGCCTGCCCCCAACTTGCTCTTTCCTCCAGTGTCTCAGCTCACTTAATGACACCACTTATTAAAACCCAGGTGCTCAGATCAAAATGCCTAGAAGCCACCTGTGATTCCTCCCTTCCTAGCACCCCTCAAATATGATTCGTCAGCAAGGCTTGATGGCACACGCATCTAATAATGTACCTTGAATCAAACCATTTCTCACCATTTGAGATTTCTCACCCACCAGTGACCACCCTGATCTAAGGCATAGTATGCTCAGCAGCCTTCTAGCAGACTGTCTCTACTTTCCCCTCCCTACTGTCTGTTCTCCACATAACAGCCAGAATGATAGGTTTGCGTGATTTTTTTAATATAAAACAGACCACATCACTGTTGTGCTTACAACCCATACACAACACAAATAAATCTAGTCTTTAGGCATGTTAACAAAGCTCATGCGGTCTGGAATGAACTTACTTCTCATAACTCATCTGCCCCTCATTCACTGGTCTTTCTGTTCCTGAAACACACCAAGCTGTGTCCCTCTGCCTCAAAGACCCCCCCCTTTTCTCAAATCTTTTTTAGTTCTTTGCTGAAATATCATCTCAGAGAGGTGTTCCTAGACCATCCTACCTAAAACAGCCTCCTAAATCCTGCTCCCTTCTTATTTATATATATTTTTAAGTAGGCTTCATGCCCAACATGGAGCCCAAGGTGGGGCTTGAACTCATGAACCTGAGATCAAGACCTGAGCTGAGATCAAGAGTCAGACACTTAACTGACTGAACCACCCAGGCACCCCCTGATCCCTTATTTATCCTTAGCTCTTATCATTGCCTGAATTTTCTCTTTTTTCCTTGTAATGTGTATGTCTTTTCCAACTAGAATTTAATTTCCATGAGAGTTTTATTGAACAAAGGAAAAATCTCCACTTATTAAACAGGTACCAAGACTTGCTGGATACTTTATTATGTTATTCCACTTAATGCTCAAAAACCAGGTATGGCAGAGTTTATGAAGGATCTGGCGGGTGACTGAAATTCAACGTTAAAAGTCAAGGTAGATTAACTTACCAATGGCCACATAACTAAACTTGTAAGTGGCTGAGCTAATATTACAAAGTCAGGTCTCTTTAATTCTAAACCCAGGCATGCTGCGAGTTTTCTGTGCTTACCTAGGATTTCTTTAAAAATATTTATATGGAACCAGTTATAAAGAGCTTCCAGATATTCCCAAGACTGTGGGATTACTGAAGAAGTTAGGATCCATTTGTTTAACCTTGACCTGAGGAAGCTCTGGAACGAGATGTAGATAGCAGGTCTAGAATTTAATCAGAGCTCATGCCCTCTGGTGGCAAGTGACAGAATAGCACTCACACCAGGAACCACATGGTTGTGGGTCCTCACTCCCTACCCCGCCATTCATTGTCCCATATAATAATTCAAAGCTTTGTGAAATTATTAGACTCTGTGGCCGTCAAGATGATTCCAAACTTTCTCTTCTCCCAGAGGAGCTTTACATACATGCACATCCACAAATACATGTACAGAAATATGCCACTAAGTCACTGTACAATCCTGGACAACTCACTTCCCTTTCCCTGTTTCTGTATTTGTCAGATGAGGATACTGAACTAAAGCCAGGCTTCCAAACTGAGGTTGAGTACACTATCTCAGTTTTACCCCATGCGTGAAAGAACGGACAAGTGAAACTGGCACAGAGGTGCTGAACACACTGTCTTCCTCGAGGAAGAAGTGAATGCCCAACCTGACCATTTGGGGAGACTGGATTCCTTATAGTTCTCATAGGACTCCATCCCCATGTCACTGTTACAACCCCATATACACACTCAAACTCAAGTTAATTCAGATTAATTTAATGGGCGGTTGTGACTAATCTTGAGATGATATATGTATGCATGGGTCTGGCAGGGTCCTTGCTGTAGAGAAGGAGTTTAATGAATACTTAAAAAAATTTTTTTTTAACATTTATTTATTTTTGAGAGACAGAGACAGAGCATGAGCAAGGGAGGGGCAGAGAGAGAGGGAGACACAGAATCTGAAGCAGGCTCCAGGCTCTTAGCTGTCAGCACAGAGCCTGATGTGGGGCTTGAACTCATGAACCATGAGATCATGACCTGAGCCAAGGTTGGATTCATAACCAACTGAGCCACCCAGGTGCCCCTAATGAATACTTTTAAAATTATCTCTGCAAAATAAGCATTTAAGACACCAACAGTTAAAGTAATCTCTCTCTAAGATTTTGGGTTATTTCCACCCCCACAGGTTTCTTTTTTTATTTTTATTAAAAAAATTTTTTTTTAATGTTTATTTACTTTACAGACAGAGCGCAAGGGAGGAGCAGAGAGAGAGGGAGACACATCATCTGAAACAGGCTCCAGGCTCTGAGCTGGCAGCACAGCACCCGATTCGGGACTCAAACCCACGAACCGTGATCCGACTCTCAACTGACTGAGCCACCCAGGCGCCCCACCCCCACAGGTTTCTATAAAGAGCTTATATTTCTGTGATAAATGAGACATTTATCTTTTTAAATCCCCCTTTCTACTGACAGGCCCTGGAGGCTACTTAGCAAATGAAAAGACAGATCAGTGACAGGAATATACAAAGGGCTCCTTTCAAGTCAAGGTACCACATATACCCACCCCAGAGCATGTGACCAAGTTTGCTGACCAGGCACTTTGTGCTGGGATCCTGACACACTTGACTAGGAGCCTCACCAGAAGCCAGGTTCTGTTTTAGACCAGGGACAATCCAACATGGACACTGGGATCCCCTGGGGAGCATTAAAGAATACATGGGTCCCAACCCCAGAAATTCAGATTTAACTGATCTGAGGTAAGGCCTACGCACTGAAAATTTTAAGAGCTCTCTGGGTGATTCTAACTGGCAGCCAAGTTTGAGAACCAGTGATCCAGACAGTCTTTTTTTTTTTTTTTAGAAGAAATAATCACAGTCTTGAGTAGTAGAATAGGTTAGTAAAACAACAGGGTGTGAGGAAAAGGTTGGCAGCATTGAGATAATAATGTCACCTGAAAATCATTCTACCTTTCCACCTTTCCCCCCGGAAGACTCTGGCAGGGGGGTACGAATGTTCCTATGTGAACAGAACACACACACATACACACAAAAACCATACAAGATTTTACAGGAGAAGAAGGCTCTTCTAGAGCAATATTTCCCAAATATAGACCGATTTCATTAGAGTCTCGGGAGAGTCATTTTACCATGCAGAATCCCAAGCCCCATTACCTAGAGATTCTGATTCAGCAACTCTGGGGAGAGGTCCAGAGGAGGCCTGGGGAACATGAACACACACACATATATATGTATAATTATGTACATAATTTATTTAAACTTTATTTTGAAAAATCTTAAACCTAGAGAAAAGTAGCAAAAACAGTACATGAACAACTATGTATCCTTCACCCAGATTCAACAACTAATAACATTTCACCATATTTGCTTTCCATCTATCTACACACACTTTTTCCTCTGAACTATGAGAAAGTCAGAAACATAGTGACACTTCACCCCTAAATATACATCAGTACATTTGTCCTCAGAACAAGGACGTTCTCCTTTAAAACTGCAATACTGTCATTCCCAAGAAATTTAACTTAAAATATCCTCAACTGTCCCCCAAATGTCCTTTATAGCAGTTGAATTTTTTAAGTACAGGAGCTGAACGAGAATTACATATTGTATTTGGTTGTCCTGTTTCTTTAGCCTCCTTTAATCTAGACCAACCCTGTTGTCTTTTGCTGGTTTTTCATGAAACTGATATTTTTGAAGACTGTGGGCTAGCTGTTTAATAGAATATCCCACAATTTGGATTTTTTTTCCTGATTGTTTCCTTATGATTACATTCATGCTAAACAGTTCTGACAAAAATACAAGTGATGTTGAGTACTTCTCACTTCATTACTTTAAGAAGCACATAATGTGGTTTATCTAATTATCGATGATACTGAATTTGATCACTTGTTAAGGAGTGACTGGCAGACTTCTCCATTATAATTTCCCTTTGTAATTAATAGGAAACACTGAGACTATGTGAATACCCTATTCTCCAATAAGCTTTTTTACCCTGTGGTTTTAGCACTCACTGATTATCCTTGCCTGAATCAATTAAAATGGTGGTTGCAAAATGGTAATTTTCTATCATTCTCTCTATACTTATTAGCTGACATTCTGCAATTAGACCTTTCCCTGCAACTCTAAAGTTTTTTATGTGTATCACTAGGGACCTATGGATGCCAATACCATTGTTCTCTTGTTTTCATTATTCTGTTTGTTACTCTTATTGTTCCAGTTTTGGCTGATCAGAGCCCCTTCAAGCTGGCTCCTGTGTCCTTCTGATATGTTTCTGTTCTTTAAGCCTTCTTTTCTTTCTGGCATAATAGAATGTTCCAAATTCACCTTACATTTTCTCTTCTGCTCAGCCCTGGAATCAGTCATTTCTCCAAGGAGCCAGGATTCCTTTTAGTGGAGAATGGGAGTTAGAAACCACATTGCTACTGAGGTGTCATTACTTTTAGGCCTTTTCAATGAACAGAACTTACATCATTATAATACAAATATATATACATATATATATATATATATATATATATATATATATATGTATATATAATTATATACACGTTTTAAAGTTAAGAGTTCATAATAGATACCTCCAATTCAAATCCTATACTACAGGGTTCTTCTTCATCTTCCCCCATCCTACATTTGTATCTTCTTTACTCACTTGCCCTATCCTCAATACAGGCAAAATAGCTTCAGATTAAGGTAAAACTACTAACATTGTTAATAAAACATCAGGATTTATTTGAAGCTCCATTTTTTCTTTGAAGTGTGTCCCAATGTTATGATATCCATTTGATACATAGTTCAGTTTGTTTCTGTTTGTAATCAATTTCAGAATATGATTTGTTCTTTTCTCTGGTTTAGTTTTATTTTTAAAGTAAAACATTTACATAATGCAAAAGTCAAGAGAATATAAAAGAGTATTCTCAGAGAAGTCTCACTCTCATTGCTATACTTTCCACACTATTCCTAGATACTCCCAATAGGTGAACTTTTCCTTATTTTCTGGTTTAACATTCCTGTGTTTCTTCTCATAAAAATAAGTATATAAAATATGTCATTTCATGTATATTATAAAATGTGTGTGTGTATACATATTTCCCCTTCTCTTTCTCAAAAGTAAGTGGTATTAAGTACATTCACATTGTTGTGCAACCATCACCACCATCCATCTCCAGAACTTTTTCATCTTCCCCAAGTGAACTCTGTACCCATTAAACAGTAATTTGCATTCCTCCCTCCTCACCAGCTCCTAACAACCACCATTCTGTTTTCTGTCTCTATAAATTTGCCTGTATTATGTATCTCCTATAAGTGGGATCATACAGTGTTTGTCCTCTTGCGACTGGCTTATTTCACTTAGCATAATGTCTTCAAGATTCATCTACATTGTCGCACGGGTTAGAATCTCCTTCCTTTTTAAGGTTCAGTAATATTCTGTTGTATGCATATACCACATTTTGTTGACCCATTCTTCCACGGATAGACACTTCGGTTGCTTCGACCTTTTAGCTATTGTGAATAATGCTGCTAAACATAGGTATACTAATATCTGCTTGAATCCCTACTTTTGTTTTGCCTATACACGCAGAAGTGGAAATGCTGAATCATATGGTAATTCTATTTTTAACTTAAAAAAATTTTTTTTAAACGTTTATTTATTATTGAAAGACAGAGAGAGACAGAGTGTGAGCAGGGGAGGGGCAGAGAGAGAGGGAGACGCAGAATCCGAAGCAGGCTCCAGGCTCTGAGCTGTTAGCACAGAGCCCGATGCGGGGCTCGAACTCATGGACTGTGAGATCATGACCTGCACTGAAGTTGGACACTTAACTGACTGAGCCACCCAGGCGCCCCTATAAGTATATCTTTATGCCAGTACTACATGTCTTGAGTATTGTTGCTTTGTAATAAGTTTTGAAATCAGGAAATGTTGAGTCTTTAGTAGTGTGCTAATTTTCGTCAAAGGTCAGACGACTTTCTTCCTTATAGCTATCTTTTTTTGTTTTTGTTTTTTTTTAAGTTTATTTATTTTGAGAGAGAAAGAGTACATGAGAGCATGAGCCAGGAGGAAGGGGGGAGAGAGGGAGAGGGAGAGGGAGAGGGAGAGGGAGAGGGAGAGGGAGAGGGAATATGAATCCCAAGTAGGCTCCTTGCTGTCAGCCCAGAGCCCAACTGGGGCTCAATCTCATGAACTGTGAGATCATGACCTGAACTGTAATCAAGACTCAAATACTTAACTGACTGAGCCACCCAAGCATCCCTGTTATAACGATCTTAATATGGTGAATTTCATTAATGATTTTTCTAAAGTTAAACCTTTTTATTCCAGAAAAAAACCCCACTAATTTGCTTTGATAAATTATTGTTTTAAATGTGTTGAATTCTCATTTCTCATATTTTACTTAGAATTTTTGTAACAAAATTCATACATGAAACTGTATGTGTGTGTGTGTGTGTGTGTGTGTGTGTTTAAATCAGGCTTAGGTATCAAAATTCTACCTACTTCATAAAAAGAAATCTGTATGTTTTCCTATTTTTCTATGATATGTATGGAGCTGAACTGTCCAGTAGACAGTCACCAGCCACATAAGGCCTTTTAACTTTAAATTACAATTACACAAAATTAAAAATCTTTAGTTGCAGTAGTCATATGTGGCTAGACAGCATAGATATAAAACATTTCCATCGTCACAGAAGTTCTGTTGGGTATCACTGACCTCTAGCAATTTAAGTAGTAGATAATCTGGTCTTTAAAGTTTTGTAGGACTCCCCTGTAGAATAATCTGCACTTAAGTGCTCTGCTGCAGGTGTAGTTCTTTGAAAATTTTCATATGTTTTCTACATACCTGTTTATTTATTTTTTTTTTTTTTAATTTTTTTTTCCAACGTGTTTTTTATTTATTTTTGGGACAGAGAGAGACAGAGCATGAACGGGGGAGGGGCAGAGAGAGAGGGAGACAGAATCGGAAACAGGCTCCAGGCTCCGAGCCATCAGCCCAGAGCCTGACGCGGGGCTCGAACTCACTGACCGCGAGATCGTGACCTGGCTGAAGTCGGACGCTTAACCGACTGCGCCACCCAGGCGCCCCTACATACCTGTTTAAATATTGTAATGCTATTGGGTTCAGATTTGACAAATAGTATTTTCCTACTTCACCTCACTTTTCTAATTTATTTACACAGAGTTATTTCCCCCCTTGGTCATCTCTACTTTTGTGTATCTGTGCTTATTCCTTTTCTTTAGTAGGCTAACTACTTAGTTTGTGTATCTTGTGTATTATCCTCCCAAAGGACCGGCATTTTGATTTATTGCTTTTCTATTTTCCACCTCATTAACTTTTGCTTTTACCTTTCTTTTTTCTTTTTCCTTTTTGTTTTCTTTGTGTCGTGACTCTTTCTCTAGCTTTTTGAATTGGGAATTTAAATCCTTAATTTTTATCCTTCCATTTTTATTGATGTCAAGTATTTAAATCTATCAGTTTTCTTTCAACCATTGCTTTAACTGATCTCAAAATTCCGATACGTGTTTATTAATTATTTTTTAGGAGTTTTGCAATTTTGGTTTATATTTCCCTTTTCAAACAAGAGTTGTTTAGAGTTTTAGATTTCAATGTAGAAGGATATTCACCAGGAAACAGAGTGTGATATGTGTACACATACGTGATCTACCTTATTCATTAAAGACTTCAATACCTTTAACTTTTGTCCTCTTGGCCTGCCTTGCCTTGAGAGGTGTGTTAAATCTATCAGTGTGTTTGTCTCTATCTCTTTGCACCTACAATCATTTCCATTTTACGAAGACACATTCTTTGTAATTTGGTTCCAAAATATTTTTAATTATTACATTTTCATTGTGAATTGTATCACCATTAAGCATTATAAAGTGGCTTCTTTTGTCTTGTTGAATGCATCCTGGTCTGAATTCTTTTTTTGTTTTGTTTTGTTTTTTAATTTATTTTTGTGTGAGAAAGAGAGAAAGAGAGAGACAGAGAGTGCAAGCATGAGTGGGGGAGGGGCGGGGGGGGGGGGCGGGTGGACAGAGGATCCCAAACAGGCTGTGCTGACATCAGTGAGTCCGATGCGGGGCTCAAACTTACGAACTGTGAAATCATGACCTCGGCCAAAGCTGGACACTCAACTGACTGAGCCACCCAGGCGCCCCTCTTGGTCTGAATTCTGCCTTGTCTAATATCAGAATTGTAGTATCTGTTATTGTATTGTTTGACTTTCCTTTTCATACCCTTAACCATCCTTTTATTTTTAGTCTTTTTCATTTATTTGACTTTAGGTATGTTTCCTGTACACAGTATAAAGCTGGGTTTGACTCTGAGTACCAATCTGAATTTTTTTCCTTTGAATAGGTCAGTTAAAACTATTTATATTTATTGATATAAATCACACATTTGGTTTCAACCCTGTCACATTAGGTTTTATTTACTGTGCTTTCCATATTTAGTTCATCTCCTTCTCTGTGTGGTCTGTTTCTTGATCTTTTTGCTCCTTTGTTATTAAGCAAGTTTTGGAATTTTATTTTAGTAGTTACCTTTATACTAACATATTTTATAGTATCCTTAATCTACCTTTTCCTCATTTAGGCTTCTATTTGGTGTATCAGTTTTAGGTGATATCCTTTGATCCCATCTAAGGATATTACAGGAGGGAGGAGGTTTGCTTCCTGCTTCCGGTGTGAATGCTTGGTGGGCTCCTGCAGCAATCCCACCTTCTCTCTTGACCATATTCTGCAGTTCACGACAGCCAGTAATATCAGTAGCCAGCACCACGACCACCACCACCTTGCTCCACTTAAATGGCTTTATAGCACTCCAGAGAGACATCTCTCCATGAACAGCTTTCCCCAGAGGCACCCCTGAAGGCAAATTTCTAGCAAAGTCCACTGCTGTGGCACCACAGTGACTTCTCTCGTACAGTGAGCCACAGCTGCGTCCCCTCCAACAAGGTCTACATCTCAGCCCTGAGGATGGGAGAGGGGAGGCTCCTCCTTGGGCCCTCTATCTCAGCTCCAGTGTAGTGGCCTGCCCTTACGTCTGCTCTTATATTCATTAGAGTTCTCTTTCCTTTTGACTAGCCAAACACACCAATACCCCAAGCCTGTGTTACAGTTAATAATTATATTAAACTTTCTGTGTTCAAATTACTGTGTGGGTTCTCTCTTTTCATTGGACCCAGACTGATACCATACTGTTCTACCCCGTCTCCACCTTTGTTTTTGTCTTAGATTGATCATTCCTTGTTTGGATGAAGCTCTTTCTGTATGTAACTCATTCCTCCGGTAGGGCTTGGGTTATAGCATTTCCTAAGCTCCTGCATGCTGAACACATTTCAGTATAATCTCAGTACCCAAAAAACAGCTTGTATAGATATAAAACCCCAAGATCTTATTTTCTTTCCTTGAATTTCTTAAAAACACCACTCTACTTTGTCTTGCTTTATACTTTGCTATAGCAAAGGATGATGCAAACTTGACTTTCTTTCCCTTGTAAATAATTTGGCCTTTTTTCTGGAGGCTTAGAGGAAATTTTTCTTTATTCTTAGAATGTAATAGTTTTACTAGAATAGATCTTAGAGTAACCAATCTGAATCAATTTTTCCAGGAATAAGGTAGGCCCTTTCAAAACAGAAGTTTGGGTTTTAATTTTTGAAAAATTTAAGTATTAATTCTGGTTCATTGCTTTGTTTATCTTCTTCAGACACTCCAATAACACATGCATACATACATTTACACATACACATTGAATCTTTGTTGACTATGTTCTATATCCAACAGTTCCTTTCTGATACTTTTTAACCTTTTCTAATACTTATTTTTATTCTCTTGGCTGTTTTTATTTCTCTTCTCAATGTCCCTTATTACATTTTCAGTTAAACCTGTGTCCATTGGGCACCCTGGAATTGAGTCAATTGAGATTATTTTGTCTTTCTTCAATTTTTTTCTTGAGTTTGGACAATTCCATTTTTACATCTTCCTGTCTATTGCGCATTTCTAGTCTGACTTTTAAAATTTATGATTCATGGTATTTTTTTCATATCTGTCAATACTTGTTTAATTCAAGTTGGGTTGTTGTGCAATAGTTTTCTTCTGGTTAGTCACTGATTTTGGCAGAATTTTTAACAGTTAAAATGGTTTTAGCCTCATCTTTGCTTTTTGTCAGATAGAAGCTTTTTATAGGTGTCGACTGCTATTTCCTAATCATTTGAAATGTCTGATATTTTCCTGGACCAGCAAAAACAGGAGGTTCTATTTTGGCAGGGATCTCGGGTTATGAATTTTCTGTTGACCTAATGAAATGCAGTTTCTTTAGTAGATGAGGCTGTTGGGATGGGAAGTGTCTGATGTGTCTTTTGGCTTTATGATTCTCTTCTGTTTCTGTATAATTCTCAATTACAATGCCCTGCTTTTCCTTCAATATGTCTACCTTCCCCCAAAGGTAGATGTCTTCTCAAGAGTGCTATCTCTAGTCCCTCAATCCAGACTTTCGAACCACTGGCTTCCTTTGGATTCCCCAGTAGGGAAGTAGGTCTTAGCTCTGTTCTCAGTATTTCCCACTCTAAATGGGCCTATATTTTCCTGGAGGTGATTTTGACTGTGTTAGGCCTCCACTGCCCTCCCCCTTTTAAATGCAATTTCTAACTACATAAAACTATTCATTCTGGTATGAGTCAGGTATTAGCTCTAATGGTTTCAGATCTTTATATCTGAAAATGTAATTAAAATCTGTGGTATTCTTGACTCTCAGTTATGTTTAAACATGAATTAGGGGTGGTTTGGTTTCCTTTTGGATTTGTACATTTCTAGAGAAGTTACTGAAAGATTGATGTGAGGGTTAGGAGCACTGACATGCACCCCCTCATGCAGTCAAAAATTGCGTAGAGTCTTTGACTTCCCCCAAACTTTACTAATAGCCTACTGTTGACCAGAAGCCTTAATGATAATGTGAAGAGTTGATTAACACATATTTTGTGTGCTATATGTATTATATAGTGTATTCTTATAATAAAGGAAGGTAGAAAAAAGAAAATGTTATTAAGAAAATATTAAGGAAGAGAAAATACATTTATAGTACTGTACTGTATTTACAGAAATAAATTTGTGTATAAGTGGAGCTGTGTAGTTCAAGCTTGTGTTGTTCAAGGGTCAACTCTACTTTTTAATAGCCTATCAAGATGTTTCCAAATAGCATTCATCAAGCAGGTTGAGAATAATACAGTACTATTTAGCTATAAAAAGGAATGAAGAATATCTCCATGCTACTAAGAAGTCATCTTTAGGGTATTTCATTAAGTGGCAAAAAGTAAGGTTAAGACCAATATGTATAGTATGCTGTCATTTATATAAGGAGGTGGGAAACACCTTATGTGTATATGTACACACACAGACACACACACGGATATTTGTATTTTTAAAAAATGGGAATATAGGGGCGCCTGGGTGGCGCAGTCGGTTAAGCGTCCGACTTCAGCCAGGTCACGATCTCGCGGTCTGTGAGTTCGAGCCCCGCGTCAGGCTCTGGGCTGATGGCTCGGAGCCTGGAGCCTGTTTCCGATTCTGTGTCTCCCTCTCTCTCTGCCCCTCCCCCGTTCATGCTCTGTCTCTCTCTGTCCCAAAAATAAATAAAAAACATTGAAAAAATTAAAAAAAAAATGGGAATATAGACAGGGGCTACCTATGGCAGAAGAAGGGAAGAAAGTGAAGGGGATTTCTCTCAATATACTTCACTTTACAGAGTTGACTTTAGGAATGATGTGTATCACATATACGTTTATAAAGGAAAGTTTCCAAGAAGCAATCTCTAAAAATAAAAAACAATACAACAAATGAACCCAGGTTTATACCAAGTTGGTGGCACTGCCACCCAGAGAGAAACTAATCCAAGCAAACTTATAATATATTGACTATCCTTCATTGGAGGGTAGGAAAACAAGAGATGCAAGTAACTCAAACACCATCAGTAATGATAATGGTGGTAAGTGTTGCTACTGTTATTCTGAGCCTGTTGTCCTGTGTACTAAAATAGGATAAAACAACTGAGTTATTTTGCTAGTGACATGGAGAACTAGGGTTTTGTTGTGGTATAAAGGAGATACAGATTAAAGACAGCAAAGATAAAGTAAATAAAAGCACCATTTGTCTCGAACTTTAGTAGGAAGTATCAATATGAACTAATGATTTTATCTTAATAATAATAATAATAGTAACAGGAATAATAACAATAAGGCAGTTCCTATCTCTCTATATCAAAAAGATGTAGAAAGAATGACCAACCCAGTAGCACTGAGTACTCTAGGATTCAGATAATAGTCTCTAAATACCATTTCCCACTAAGAAGAACCGGAAGAACTGGGCATCTAAAAGAAATAGCTGATTCCATATTTGAGGCAGATAATTTAAAAGATGAGCCTGGCACTTGTTGAGATGAGCACTGGACATTATTATATGTAAGTGATGAATCACTGGGTCCTACTCCGGAAACCAATACTACATTGTATGTGAACTAACGTGAATTAAAAAAAAAAAAAAAAAAAGATGAGTCTGGAAGATTTTGAAATTTCAAAAATCCAAGACAGCTATCAAACAATGAAGTGTCAGGAGACCGGATGCCTGTGTGGCTCAGTCCGTCAAACACCCGACTCATGATCTCAGGATCATGAGATCGAGCACCATGTCGGGCTCTGCACTGGGTGTGGAGCCTGCTTGAGATTCTCACTCTCTCTCCCTCTACCCTCCCCCACTGCACAGTGCTGCCACTGGTGCACTGTCTCTCTCTCTCTCTCTCTAAAAAAGAAAAGAAAGAAAGAAAAGGAAAAAAAAAGTGTCAGGAAACCATTTGATGAGGCTCCTATGCAGCCAATGATGGGACAAATCAAGAATCAGTAAGGACAGTTAGTGTAATGGAATGAAACATGTCAAATATGTAAGATTCCTTGGGTTTATGATACTAAATAACAATAACAACAAAAACGTCCTTAAATATTTTTGGAGGATGGTAGTAAACTAATTCATTATTTTGAAAATTGGTAAAGAATCAAGCATTTAAGCTTTCTTCCATGAACTATAACCTCACAATAACCAAAAATGTGATGGAAGTTTAATAGATATATTCCATTTAATTTATGTGGACAGAACTGTAAGATTAAAATTTCCCATTTTGCAACCATAATGAATTGATTGCTCTATATCAGGAGTCAGCAAATTATAGCCAGCAGGCCGGTCATCTGTTTTTGTAAATGTAAGATTTTATTGGAACACAGCCTTGCCCATGTATTTATGTATTGTCTGTGGCTATTTTTGTATTACAATGACAAAGCTGACTAGTTGTAACAGAGAATGTATGGCCCATAAACCTGAAAGTTTTACTGTCTAACTCTTTAAGAAAATCTGTCAACCCTTGATCTAGACCACAAGCAGTAACAGCTGCTACATTATAAAATGAGAGAAATGAGACCATATATATATATATATATATATATTTATGATTCCCAATAGAAGTAAACACCACTACCTATGAAATGTTCTTATGAAAAAATTGAACCTGAACCTGATCAAGCCTCAAGATCTAGCTGACAATTTCTAGAAAAGAGAGAACATGGAAATGTGTCAAATGTTACCATAGAGATACAATCAGCAAAATCTAATTGTGGGAGATAATTAAAGACAAATTACTTAGATTTTTCAACAAATAAATTGCAAGAAAAAAATGAGAGAAAGAGAACCCATAGATTAGAAGAGACTTAAAGGACATGTCAACCAAGTGCAATATGTGGATCTTATTTGAATCCTGATTCAAAGGAACTAATAAAGAGAAAGAGAGAGGAGACAGACAGACAGACAACAGGGAAAATTTAAACACTGAGTAAATATTAGTTGGTATTAAGGAATTATCGCTAGTTTATAAACACATGATAATGTTATTATGATTGTTTTAAAAATATTATCTACGAGACATAGATACCAAATATTTAATGACAGAATGATACCATGTTGGGGCAACTGGGCAGGAGGGGACAGGAAATATGTGCAGATACAAATAAAACATGATCGATTATGTGTTGATAATTATCAAGGATAAAGAGTACATGGACATTCACTGTGCTATTCTTGTGACTTCTGTATGTGTTTGGAATTTTATTACAAATACATTTTTTAAATGGGGGATAATTCAGTAATCAGCTGGGGATTTCCTGCAAATGTCATCTGTCCTCTAATGCTCAATTAATTTAGCACAACCCCCTGAGGGGAACATAGCCCACAGCTCATAACCCATCTCTCTCTATTCTCTGTTGAGACTCATTGCAATAGTGACTGATAGTAATTGATGAGATGGGCTGAGTCACTTATACTGAGGGGAAAAAACAAAAAGATAAATCTGATCTTGAGAAGAAAATTCTAGTGGGGTTATTAGTTTAAGTAAAATAACACATTTTACTTAACAACTGATTCAGAGTGAGAAAATTACAAGGACCAAGTGAGAATTTAAGGAAAAGGAGATAAGGAACCTCTGTCTCAGTCATCTTGTTACTGAAAGATTTTTCTCTCACCTCTGGTTATCCTTGTAGGATTTGGTAAAATCCTTTATGGTTTTTTGAGGCAGGCTAAATGGTAAAACCTCCTTCCACTCTCTCAGGGTAACTGGGAACTGATGAAAGGTGTGGTTTCGAGTTAGAAAAAGGAGAGCTTAAGAAATAAGCTTGGATATAAGTTAATGTAGAGATGGACATGTCCATGTTTTATAGCACATTTCATTTTGGTAGGCCTTTCCTTTTGGCCATATGAAAGAGAAGAATAGGCAGGGGACCCTAGGCTTTCCTGTAACAGGATGTAGCATTCTGGGACGATAACTAACTGGCTAAGGAAGGCTTGGGTCTAGTTACTCACCCAGAGGGGGCTGCAGCATACCCCCATTCTTCTCACAGTTCCCAATAGGCTGGATTTCAGATGAGTCCACCAGCCGCCAGAAGTCATTCTTGTTGTCACTGCCATCAAGGCGAAGGCGGAGCCGGGCACCTGTCAGTCCAACTACTGTCGCAATACACGTGGATGTGGTATTCCTGGGGTCCTGCGCTTCCAATTTCATGCTGATCTTGAACTCGTTGCTTGGAGGCGTGTAGGACTGAGAAAAACAAGCCATGGGGATTAGGCAGACTAAGAGTATATGGCATTTTCAGTAAAGATGTTAAGAGATGGAGCCTGAAAATTTATTCTTTGTACTGAAATTGGCTACAGTGGGGCCCAGGACAAGCACCTTGAACTATTCCCTGATACTTTGGAAGGGTTTCATGTAAAAGAAACACTGGAAGGTAAGATGAAGGGGAAAAAATTTACTTCCCACAAAAGCATCAAATATTGACTCACACCAGTAAGAAAAGCACAGCAGTGTCTCAAATGGTCCTGACTTAAATGCTTCTTCATCCTGTCTTCTCTAACATCCTAACTCTCCAGGTGTTCATAACATTTTCTTCTCAGAAATCATCCTATTAAACTTGCACATCCTTAATGTCTCTTCATGGAGCGTTTCAGTATGCAGGTTTGTGTATTCATCACACAGGCCCAAAGACTATTTTTCTTATTTTGACATTAACTTAGAAATCAATTCACAGTTTTAAAAACAATTTTAAGTTATAATTGACATACCATAAACTATACACTTTGTTAAATCTTGTCATACGTATACACCCATGACACCATATGTATCACATACACCTTGAAACCATCATCATAATCAAGATAATGAACATGGACACACTCCCAAGTTTTTTCATGTCCCTTTATAATTCTTCTGTCTGGCCCTTCCCAGACCCCTGTCCCCAGGCAAACATTGATTACTTTCTCTCACTGTAGATTGACTGGTTTGCATTTCTTCCTCTTAAGTGGAATCAGAATAAACTCTGTTTGTGTTTGTCTAGCTTCTTTCACCCAGCATAATTATTCTGATATTCATCCCTATTGTTGAATGTATCAATAACTCATTTTCAAAAAAAATTTTTTTAGAATGAAATCTGGCCATTTGTAGCAACGTGGATGGAACTGGAGGGTGTTATGCTAAGTAAAATAAGTCAGGCAGAGAAATACAGATATCTTATGTTTTCACTCCTATGTGGATCCTGAGAAACTTAACAGAAGATCATGGGGGAGGGGAAGGGGGGAAAAAAAGTTACAGAGAGGGAAGGAGGCAAACCATAAGAGACTCTTAAATACTGAGAACAAACTGAGGGTTGATGGGGGTTGGGGGAGAGGGGAAATTGGGTGATGGGCATTGAGGAGGGCACCTGTTGGGGTGAGCACTGGGTGTTGTATGGAAACCAATTTGACAATAAATGATATAAAAATAAAAATTAATTTTAATGTATACTCCATTTTTTTTAAACACTTTATTTTTTCAAAGCAGTTTTAGGTTCAGAAGAAAACCTACAGGAAGGTAAAGAGATTTTCCATATATACTCAGCCCCAACACATGCATAGTCTCCCCTGTTATCGACACCCCTCACCACAGTGGTACATTTGTTACAAATGATGAACTTATATTGACACATCATAATTATCCAAAGTCCACACGTCACATTAGGATTCTCTCCTGGTGTTGTACCTTCTGTGGGTTTGGTCAAATGTATAATGGCGTGTGTTTATCATTATAGGATCATACAAAATAGTTTAACTGTCTTAAAAATCCTCGGTGTTCTGTCAATTCATCCCTCACTCACCCACCCACTGGCAGCCACTGATCTTCTTAGGGTCTCTATAGTTTTGCAGCCTTTTCAGGCTGGCTTCTTTCTGTTAGTAATAGGCATTTAAGTTTCCTCCATGTCTGCTCATGGCTTGATAGCTCATTTCTTTTTAGGGCTTATATTCTGTTATTTGGCTATACCACATTTTTTTCATTCACCTACTGAAGGGCATCTTGGTTGCTTCCAAGTTTTGGCAGTTATGAATAAAAGTGCAACAAACATCTACGTACAGGTTTTTTGCTGGTGTAAGTTTTTAAGTCATCTGAGTAAATACCAAAGAATATGGTTGCTCGATCTCATAGTATGTTTTGTTTCGTAAGAAATCACCACACCATCTTACAAAAATGGTTATGCAATTTCGCGTTACCACAATAAACGAATTCCTGTTGCCCACATCCTTGCTCACATTTGTCGGTATCAGTGTTTTCTGGATTTTGGCCATTCTAATAGGTGTGTAGTGGCATCCCACTACTGTTAATTCGTATTTCTCTGATGACATATGATGTGGAGTATCTTTTCACATGCTTTTTTTGTCATCTGCATGTCCTCTTTCGTGAGAAGTCTAAGATCTTTGGCCCATTTTTTAAATCAAGTTGTTTCATCTCTTGACACTTTAAGTGTTCTTTGCAGATTTTGGATAACATTCCTTTACCAGATATGCCTTTTCCAAATATTTTCTCCCAGTCTGTGGCTTGTCCTCTTATTCTCTTGACAGTGTCATTCACGGAGGCAGGTTTCAATTTTAACGAAGTCCAGCTTATCAATGATTTCTTTTATGGGTCATGTCTTTAGTGTCATATCCAAAAAGTCATCGCCACACCCAAGGTCTTGTTTTTCTCCTAGGTTATCTTCTAGTTTTATAGTTTTGGGTTATATATTTAGTCTGTGGTCTGTTTTGCGCTAACTTTTGTGAAGGATATAAGGTTTCAGTCTAGGTTCCTTTTTTTTTTTTTTTTTTTTGCATGTGGCTGTCCAGTTAAGCACTATTTGCTGAAAAAACTATCTTAGGTCCATGGTATTTCCTTTGCTCCTTTGTCAAAGATCAGTTGCCTATACTTATGTGGGGCTATTCCTTGGCTCTCTGTTCTGTTCCATTGATCCATCTGGTTCTTCTTTTGCAAACAGCACACTGTCTTGATTCCTGTTTCTTTATAGTGAGCCTTGAAGTCGGGTGGTGTCAGTCCCCCAACCCTGTTCTCCTTCAATACTGTGTTGGCTATTCTAGATCTTCGCCTCTCCATGTAAACTCTAAAATCAATTTTTCCACACAATAACTTGCTGTAATTTTCATTAGGCTTGCACTGAATCTATAGATCATGATGGGAAGAACTGACATCTTCACAATATTGAATCTTCCTATTCTTGAACATGGACTATTTTTCCATTTTTTGTTTTTGTTGTTCATTGGTTTCACCAGATTTTGTAGTTTTCCTCATACAAAGCTTGTATGTATTCTGTTAGATTTATACTTAAGTGCTTCATTTTTGGAGGTCCTCAATGGTACTGTATTTTTAATTTCAGAATCCACTTGTTCATTACAGTATAAAGGAAAGCCACTGACTTTATTAACCTTGTATCCTGAAACCTTGCTGTAATTGCTTATTAATTCCAGGGTTTTTTTTTTTTTTTTGTCAATTCAGATTTTCTACAAAGACAATTATGTCATCTGCAAACAAAGAGTTTTATTTTTTCCTTCCTAAGCTGTATATCTTTTATTTCCTTTTCTTGTCTTATTGCACTATCTAAAACTTCCACTATGATACTGAAAAAAAGAGGTGAGAGGAGACATCTTGCCTTTTTCCTGATCTTAGTGGGAAAGCTTCTAGTTTCTCACCATTAAGTATGATGCTGGCTATAAGATTAGTAGATAGTATCTCTCAGCATAACTATTCTGATAGTCATCCTATTGCTGAATGCATTAATAATTCATTTCTCTTTATTGCTGAGTAGTAAATCATGTTGATAAACATTTGGGGTGTTTCCAGTTTTTTTTAAATGTTTGAGAGAGAAAGAGAGAGAGCGAGCACAGGGGAGGGCAGAGAGAGAAAGTGGGAGAGAGAGAATTCCAAGTGCAGAGCCTAAAGGAGGGCTCAACCCCACAAACCATGAGATCATGATCTGAGCTGAAACCAAGAGTCAGATGCTCAACTGACTGAGCCATGCAGGCATCCCGTTTTTTGTTTTTTGTTTTTTCCAGTTTTTGATGATTACAAATAAATTGTTAATGAACGCCCATGTATAAATCTTTGTATGGGAATATACTTTCTTTTCTCTTGGGTAAATATCTAAAGGTGAAATGGATGGATCATATGGTAGGTATTTATTTAACTCACATACCAGAAAATTTACCTTTTTATAGTATATACCTTGGTAGTTTTTTAGTATATTCATAGAGTTGTGCAAACATCACTCAATTTAAATTTAGAACATTTTCATCATCCCCAAAAGAATTCCCATACCCATTAGCAGTCTCTCCCCATTCAGCCCTCAGCCCAGCCTAGAAACGATTAGTCTTCTGTTTCTATGGATTAAAGGTTTAATATAAATGGAATTATACAGTATGTGAGTGGTTCCTTCCTTCACTTAGCATAATGTTTTCAAGGTTAATGTGTGTTGTATTTCATTCATTTTCACTGATGAGTAATATTCCATTGTGTGAATATACTACATTTTGCTTAACCATTCATCAATTGATGGACACTGAGTTTTCTCTTTTTGGCTATTATGTATAATGATGCCATTTGTGTATAAGTTTTGTGTGGTTATGTGTTTTCCTTACCTAGGAGTGGGAATCCTGGTTCATGTGCTAATTCTATGTTTAACATTTTGAGTAGCTTCTAAACTGTTTTCTAACGTGATTACAACATTTTACAATCTTACCAGCAATGTATGAAGGTTCCAATTTCTTCATATCCTCACCATCCTTGTTACTGTCTGCCTTTTTATCATTTAACTTATTTATTCATGTTTATTTATTTCTGAGAGAGAGACAGAGTGAGAGCCAGGGAGGGGCAGAGAGAGGGCAACACAGAATCTAAGGCAGGCTTCAGGCTTCGAGTCATCTGCCCAGAGCCTGATTAGGGGCTCGAACTCACGAACAGCAAGATCATGACCTGAGCCGAAGTTAGACGCTCAACCAACTGAACCCCCAGGCGCCCCATGGTCTGTCTTTTTAATTTCAACTATCCTAGTAGATATGAAGTGGTATCTCACAGCACTTTTCATTTGCATTTCCCTCAAGATTAATGATATTAAGCATCTGTTATGTGCTTATTGGCCAGTTGTGTATATTTGGAGAAATATCTATTGAAATTTTTTGCCCATTTAAAAATTAGGTTGTCTTTGCCCATTTAAAACTTAGGTTGTCTTATTAATTTAAAAATTAGGTTCTTCAGGGGCACCTGGGTGGCTCAGTCAGTTAAGCGTCTGACTTCGACTCAAGTCATGATCTCGCGGTTTGTGGTTTTGAGACCCGTGTCTGGCTCTGTGCTGACAGCTCAGAGCCTGGATCCTGCTTCGGATTCCGTGTCTCCCTCTCTCTCGGCCCCTCTCCCGCTTCTTCTCTCTCTCTCTCAAAAATGAATAAATGTAAAAGAAAAAATTAAAAAATTTTGGTTCTTCATATATTCTAGATACAAGTTCCTTATCAGATACATGATTTGTGAACATTTTCTCCCACTTTGTGGGTCATCTTTTCACTTTCTTGATAGTGTTCTTGGAAGCACAAAAGTTTTTAATTTTTATGAAGTCTAATCTATCTAGTTTTTCTTTTGTGGCTTGTGCTTTTGGTGCCATATCTAAAAAACCATTGCCTAATCCAAGGGCATGAAGATTTACTCCTATGTTTTCTTCTAAGAGTTCTATAGTTTTAGCTCTTACATTTAGGACTATCAGCCACTTGAACTTAATTTTTGTATATGGTATGGAGGTACGGTGCAACTACATCCTTTTGTACGTGCATATCCAATTCTCCCCACACTTGTTATTAAAAATCCCACTTAACTTTGTCCAAAATCAATTAAGCATAAATGTATGAGCTTATTTCCAGACTCTCAAGTCTAATCCACTGACGTGTAAGTCTATCTTTATGCCAGTACCACAATGTCTTGAGTATTGTAGCTTCATAGTAAGTTTTGAAATCAGGAAATGTGAGTTCTCTACCTTTGTTCTTCTTTTCCAACATTGTTTTGGCTATTTTGTTTCCCTTGTGTTTCTTTATGGATTTTAGAATCAACTTGTCAATTTCTGCAACATAGGTACCTGGGATTTTGATAGGAATTACATCAAATTGTTAGATTAATTAGGAGAGCACTGCTGTCAGCTATGTGATTTGCCAATATTTTCCAAGACTATAGCTTATATTTCCTTCTTTTACCAGTGTCTTTTGAAGGGCAGATGTCCTTAACTTTGACAAAATCTGCTTTATGATTTCTTTATGTAAGTTTTTCATGTTTGTCAGTTTATTCCTATTTTTTTTCTGCTATTGTAAATGAGAGTTTCTCTTCCATTATGTCTTCTATTAAGTTACTTCTAACCATGTTACTGAGGTATAAACATTTTTTTTTTCAGGTTAAAGATGTATTATTCAATTCCTAATTTAGTGATTTTTTTTTTTTTTTGGCTCAGTAGTCTGTTGTTGAAGTTTGTTTTTGCGAAACTGTATCTTAAAAAACTTTTTAAAAATGTTTATTTGTTTTTGAGAGAGAGAGGGACAGAGAGTCGAGCACGAGCAGGGGCAGAGAGAGAGGGAGGCACAGAATCTAGGCTCTAGGCTCTGAGCTGTCAGCACCAAAGCAACTTGAAGCTCGAACTGACGACCTGTGAGATCATGACCTAAGCCAAAGTCGGACGCTTACCTAACTAAGCCACCCAGGTGCTCTGCCAAACTATATTTTAAAGTATGTTTTCACCAGCAGTTTATGAAAGTTCCATTTACTCCACATCCTTGCCACTATTAGGTATGGTCAGTCCTTTCTATCAGAGACATTTAAATAAATGTATAGAGATAGCTCATTATGATTTTGCTTTGTATTTCCCTAATAAAAATGTTAACCATCAATTCATGTACTTATTTGCTACCCACACATTTTCTTTAGTGGTTGCTTTACTCTTTCAATCTGAATCCCTTTCCTTCCTCCCTCGCTCCCTCCCTTCCTCCTTTCCATCCTTTGTTTTGTTTTTTTGTTTTGGCCTGGTCACATTGGTAGTACAATGTTGAATGGAAGTGGTAAAAGCAGACATCCTTGTCTTATTCTTGATGTTAAGGGGAAAACGTTTAAACTTTTACCATTCAGTATGATAACTATAAGTTCTTCATAGATGTGTTTTAGGATTTAGGAAATTCCCTTCTATTTCTTGTTGTGAGAGTCTTGATTTGTAACGGACATTGGATTTGGTCAATGCTTTTTGTGCATCTATTGAGATGATCATACTTTTTCTTCATTAGTATGTCCACATGGTGAAACATTGATTGATTTTTGAATGTTTAATCAACCTAAAATTCTTGGAATTAAGCTCCACCTAGTCATGATGAATTACTATATGTTGTTAAAATCAATTTCCTAGAATTTCCTTTAGATTTTTTACACATATCTTTATGTGGGATGTTGCTTTGTAGTTTTTTCTTTCAGTATCTTTACCTGATTTTGATATCAGAGTAATATTTGCTTCAAAGAATGATCTGGAATGTATTCCCTTTTCTTAAACTTTCTGGAAGAGTCCGTGTAGAATTTGTGTTACTTTCTCCTTAAATGTTTGGAAAAATTCACAAGTGAAGTCATCTGGGCCTGAAGTTTTCTTTGTGTGAAATTTCTTAACTACGAATTCAGCTTCTGTAACAGAAATAGTGCTGTTCAGATTTTCTTTAAGTGAACTTTGGTAACATGTGTTATTCATGAAAATTATCCATTGCAACTAAGTTATCAAACTTAAAGGCATAAATTTGTTTGTAATATTCTTTTATTATCTTTTTAATATTTGTAGAATCAACAGTGATGTTACTCCTTCCAGTTCTGCCATTACTAATCTGTGCCGTCTTTTCTTCTTGATTAATCTGGCTAGAAGTTCATCATTTCTATTGATCTTTGCAAAGACTCAGCTTTTTGGCTTCAATGATTTTCGTGTTTTTTTTTTTTTTTTTTTGTATCATTGGTGTATGCTCCGATTTTTATTATTTCCTTTTCTCTGCTTACTTTGGGGATAATTTGCTCTTTTTGTCCCCCTAGTTATTTAAAATGGAAGCTGAAGTCACTAAATGAAACTTTTCTTCTTTTCTAGTATTGGTGTTTAGTACTATAAGCTCCTTGTAAGGACTGCTTTAGCAGCAATCCACAACTCTGAAATGTTCTATTTTCACTTCAATTTAGTTGAAAATATTTTTTAAAGTTTATTTATTTACTTTGGGAAAGAGAGCACAAATGGAGGAGGGGCAGAGAAAAGAGAAATCCAAGCAGGTTCCATGCTGTCAGTGCAAAGCCCAAATGCTGGGCTCAATCTCACAACCCATGAGATCATGACCTGAGCCAAAATCAAGAGTGGGACACTTAATCAACTGGGTCACCCAGGCTCCCCTAGTTGAAAATATTTGTTAATGTCCCTTTTAATTTCTCCATACCCAAGGGGGTATTTAGAAATGTGTTACTTAGTTTCCAAATATTTAGAGATTTTCTGCTATTAATTTTTTATTTAACTTAGTGTACTTTATATTACAGCCTTTTAAATTTACCAAAACTTATTTTATGGTCCAGAATATGGCCTAACTTGGTAAACTGTCTGTGTGCACTTGAAAAGAATGTACACTCTACTGTTGCTGGGGATGCTCTATACCTGTCAATTAGGTCCAACTGACAAACACTGACAGTGTTGCCAATGTCTACTATTCACTTGCTTATTTCTTACTACTTGTTCTTTAATCATAGAGGGGAGTATTAGAACTCCCAACTACAAATAAATTTAGATTTATTCATTTCTCCTTACATTTCTATTTGCTTCACATAAAAATGTCTGACCCCTTTCATGATGAAATTGCCTTTTTTTTTTTTTTTAAATCCCTGGTAGTATTCTTTACTCTGAGATATATTTTGATATTAACATAGTCATTTTAGTTTTATTATGGCTAATGTCAGCAGAGTATATCATTTTCCATCCTTTTACTTTTAACCTGTTTATGTCTTTATATTTAAAGTATAATTTCTTGCAAGCAGTATACAATTGGGTCGTTGTTTTTTTTTTTTTCTTCAATGTGACAATCTCAACCTTTTAACTGAGGCATTTAGACCATTTATAATCAATTTGATTACTGATATGGTTGGATTTAAGTCTACCATCTGCTATTTATTTTCTATTATTTTAGTAGTTGTTTTGGTCTTTATAGTAAACATGTTTACCTCATCAGTCTATCTTCAAGTATACTACTTCATGTAAAAGAATCTTACAGTAGTATATTTAAGATTTCTCCTCTACTGGGCATTTATGCTTTTGTTATACATTTTATTTATACATCTGTTATCACCTCAATAATGCAATATGATTATTACTATTTACATAATTACCCTTTGTAGAGATTTAAGTAAGAAAAAACATGTTTTTACCCTTATGTATTTACATCTTATGTATTTACCCTTGTAATTACAATTTTTTTTGTTTTTTTTTCACATTTATTTATTTATTTATTTATGAGAGACAGAGAGAGACAGAGCACAAGCGGAGGATGGGCAGGGAGAGAAGGAGACACAGAATCCAAAGCAGGCTCCAGGCTCTGGGCTGTCAGCACAGAGCCAGACGCGGCGCTCGAACTCACAAACCACAAAGATCATGACCTGAGCCGAAGTCGGACGCTCAACTGACTGAGCCACCCAGGCGCCCCACTCTTCTAATTATAATTACCGGGGATTTTCATTCCTTTTTATAGATCTGTAATTCTACCTGGTAATATTTTCCTTCTGCCTGACACTTCCTTTAACATTTCTTGTAGTGAGTCTTCTGGTGATGAATTATTTTGGTTTTTGTATGTCTGAAAATATATTTTGCCTTTTGTTTTTGGAAGATCTTTTTACTGGGTATAGAATGCTAGATTGACAGGTTTTGCTTTTGGTACTTTAAACATGTTACTCAACTTTCTTGTTTGCATTGTTTCTGACAAGAACATATAATGTCATTCTTATCTTAGTTTCCCTGTATATAAGGTGTCTTTCTTCTCCGGCTGCTTTTAAGATGTTCTTTATCACTAGCTTTGAGCATTTATGATTATGTGTTAATGTAGTTTTCTTCTTGTCGTTGATTTGGGGGGGAGAAGGGGATTCACAGAGTTTCTTTAATCTGTGGATTTACAGTTTTCCTCAATTTTGGAAAATTTTTAGCCATTGTATCTTCAAGTACTTTTTCTGTCCCTCATCTCTTTTCTCCTTTGGGTACTCTAATTACATGGTCTACGAAGTTATCCCATGGAAACTGAAGTTATCCTTGGGCTCACTGATAATCTTTTTCATCTTTTGAGGATTCTTTTCTCTCATTGTGTTTCATGATAGTTTCTACTGCTATGTCTTCAAGTTTACTGGTCTTTTCTTGTCATTAATCTCATCCAGTATACTTTTCATTTCGCACATAGTAGTTCAATATGAGTCTTTTTTTTTTTTTTTTTATATCTTCTATGTCTCTGTTTAACTTTCAAACACATGGAATACAATTAAAATAATTGTTTTAATGTTTTTGTTTGCTATTCTAAGACCTATATAGGTTTTGAGTCTATTTCAATTGGTTGATTATTCTGCTCACGATGATTATGTTTTCCTGCCTCTTCTCATGCTTGGTAATCTTTCACTGGATGTCAGACATTTTGACTTTTAGCTGTTGGCTGCTGGATGTTTTTGCATTCCCTTATTATGCTTTATTCTTCTTTTAATATACACTTTTAGGATTTTTTAGTGACAGCTGTGTTTCTTTTTTTAATTTCTTTTTCTTTTTTTAAATTTATATCCAAGCTAGTTAATATACAGTGTAAAAATGGTTTCAGGAACCAAATTTAGTGATTCATCACTTACATGTAACACCCAGTGCTCATCCCAACAAGTGCCCTCCTTAGTGCCCACCACCCATTTAGCCCATCCCCCTACCCAACACCCCTCCAGCAACCCTCAGTTTGTTCTCTGTATTTAAGAGTCTCTTATGGTTTGCCTTTCTCTGTTTTTATCTTATTTTTCCTTCCCTTCCCCTGTATTCACCTATTCTGTTTCTTAAATTCCACATATGAATGAAATCCTATAATATTTATTTTCTGTGACTGACTTATTTTGCTTAGCATAACACATCCTAGTTCCATCCATGTTGTTGCAAATGGCAAGATTTTATTCTTTTTGAATGCCAATAGTCCTTATATATATAATATATGTAACATATATCACATCTTCTTTTGTGCTTTGTTCTTAGATGCACTTAAATTACCTGCAAACAGTTTGATCATTTTGAGTCTTGCTTTTATGATGTGTTAGGCAGGTCCAGAGAAGTGCTCATTCTAAGGCTAATTATTCCCCACTACTGAGTAAGATCTTCCCAAGTTTTCCACCTTATGCCACATGAATTATGAGATTTTCCAGTCTAACTGGTGGAATCAGGCATTATATCCAGCCCTGTGGGAGTGGTAGATTCTGTTCCTTCTATAGATCTGATGGTTTTTCTCTTGGCTTTGGGTCGTTTCCTCATATGCATACATGGAACAACAACAGCACTTTGCTGAATACTTGAAGAGGGCTCTCTGCAGATCCCTGTGGTTTTCTTTCTGTGCAGCTCTCTCCTCGTAGGCATTCTGTCCTACAAATTCTAGCCACCTTGGTTTCCCCTCTTAGCTCCAACCATTAAAATTAGGGATTCTGCTGGGTTCCACCCTAGGCTCCCCTTCTCTGGGCCATGGTCTCAAAACTCTCTTAAGGGAGTAAGCTGGGAAATCATAAGGGGCTCAACTCATTGCTTTTCATCTCTCAGAGATCACTGTGCTTGGCTGCCTGATCTTCAGTAACTTGAAAACCACTGTTTAATATAATATACTCTGTCCTTTTATTATTATTTCAGGTGAGAGTATGGATTTAGTCCCTATTATTTCAAATGAGCAAAAGTCCTGGATTTATATTTTTATTTAGAGCACAGACAAAATTCAAAGTGAAATGTTGACAATTTGAGGAAATAAACACTGAAGAATAAAGGGAGGAAAGTATACATAATTTCCTGATGTTTATTAGCTCTGTTTAGCAGCAGTACACTTCTTTGCTTACTAGCCTATCATGTGCTGATATAGTCAACATTATCTGTGCATTGCGTGCAACACTTAATCCTATGTGGGAAGCTCTGAATGACCTCTAATAAGGTCCTAACATACTCTCCAATAGAACTCAGTGCCAGCATTCTTATGAAAATGTGGCAGGGGTGCTGTGTATAGAGAAATGAATACTGATCGACTTTCAAGAACTGTCTAAGGGATGTAACTGTTTCCTCTCTGTCTGAATTAAGAACTATTTTAAAAAACAAAAAACAAAAAACAACCAGCTACTGTTCTCAGTAACAAAACATATCCTCAAAGAGGCGAAGAAAGGAAAAGGTGTCACTTGGGATGATGTTGGAAGGAAGGTGTCCTACCAAAATTCATGAGTTTTGAGCCTTGAGCTGTATTCTTCCCATAGAAGTTTACTCTGGGGCCTTCAGGTGAGAAGTCCAAGGGCTCCTACCTCATGTTTTGCTTATCTAAGGATCAGAACAAACCTACTTGCCTCCCACCTACTAAAGATGTTGAGAATCAATTACCTGCTTGAAGCAATGGACAGGCGCTGGGACTGAACATGTTTCTTTTAGGTATTTGTCCCAGGTAAAATGACCTGAAAAGGAAATAGAAATCTCTATCACAGTCAACTTCCTAAAAAGTGCTTTCAGGATGCAATCTACACTAAACATTAGGCCATTTTTTGACTCGTTCTGAGCATAAGAAAAAACTTATTTTTCCCTGTTTGTGCTCAAGAGAGTATTATGGGTAGAAATCTATGTGACCTGAGTGGATCATTTTAGATCAATGTTTTAAAATTATGGTCTAAAGATGACCTTACTACGTTTTACATGTTAGTCCCTGAAGTGATCCAAAATGCCAGAGCAACATATACCAGTATCTCACAGAAGTGTCCAGGAAGCTCTTGGAAAACAGAATAGAAGACATAGAAAATGGGTGAGGAGATTCCTTCTGAACAACCTGACTCCTGAAGAAGTACCTTAATGCCATCAAATAATAGCTTTTAACACTCAATATGGTCGGATCCCACCATCTCAGCTCAGAAAGAATGAAGGACAGACATACGGTAAGATGATTTGATGGTAGGAAAAACCAGAATGAGTGAGATTATACTTGAATTCTCACTCACTCTCACCCACCCCGAACCCACTCCCATTCCAGCTGCACTGCCTGAGGTGCAAAATGACAAAGATCTGGTAATTTACAGAAAAGTAGGTCCTCGGTAGCATTTCTTATGATAGTAACTATGAATGAGTTAGGGGGCCTACAGGATCTTGTAGCCTCTGGAAGTGGCCTTTAGAGCAACACTGTGCTAGAGAAACAGTCTTCAAGGTGACGCTGCTAGGGTCAGAGAAAACATTTTAAGGAACAAACTATTAAATATGTATGTTATTAAACCACAAAAGATGACTAAGTTCTTTATTAAAGGTTAAATCAATTACCAATCTCCCCCTAATACCCACCTAGAGGTGACCCCATGATGGTGCAGGGAAGGTCCCAGAGACTCTCACAAGCTAAAACACTGTAGCAAACCAGCATTTCTTGAAGTTTCCTCTGCAGTGGAGCAGCACAGGGCCCTTTTGGACCATGCAAAAAGCACTAGATGCTGGGAATAAAAATGATTTACTGAATGATAAAATCTAAATCACTTCAAAGATGATGCCAAGGCTTTATACTCTATTGACTTTATAGTTTCTGTTTTAAAACTTGTCCCTTTCCCACCATCCTTAAGCAAGCCAAATCGATTTGGCCAGAAATCACAGTCTGTTCTGAACCACTCCACGAACTGGCCAATGATTAATTATCTTGAATACAGAGTCCACAGGGTAGATGAGATGGATATTACCTGGAATCAAGATTGAAGAGCTTATCAGAATAAAGACTCTGCTCTTAGCAGAGATGTCCCTAAAGCAAGGAATGAATACATTTCACCACTATTTGCTGTTAGAAAAAAAAAGCATTAAAAATTACCATTCCATTCTTACAAATAAAGAATTAAGTCAAAAAGCAAGTCTTGGATTTGAGTGAACTGCAACTTTTGCACTCCAGCATCTATAACAGCACTGTCCACTAAAACTTTCTGTAATGACAGAAATGTTTTGTGTCTGTGGTGTCCAATAAGAAAGCCGCTAGCCGGGGGCACCTGGGTGGCTCAGTCGGCTAAGCCTCCGACTTCGGCTCAGGTCATGATCTCACGGTTCGTGAGTTCGAGCCCCGCGTCGGGCTCTGTGCTGACAGCTCAGAGCCTGGAGCCTGTTTCGGATTCTGTGTCTCCCTCTCTCTTTCTCTCTGACCCTCCCCTGTTCATGCTCTCTCTCTGTCTCAAAAATAAATAAACGTTAAAAAAAAAAAAAAAAAGTCGCTAGCCACATGTAACCATGGAACACTTGAAATGCGTGAGAGAAGAATTTAAATTTTAATTAGTTTAATTTAATTAATTTTATTTAAATATAAATTCCTACATGTGGTTAACAGCTACTGTATCAGACAGCACAGGTCTAGAGGTTTGCTCAGTCTGGGTAATTGCTTGTAGTAGCTTGCGTTTTGACCACAAGCATCCAAGAGACTTTGGTTTTAAAAATTGTGGCAGCATCAGGGGTACCAAAATAACTGGGGCATTAATTACAGTTCTCTATTACACATCAATTATGGTAATCAATCCCTATTACATAGGCAAGCAACCTCACATCTTTCTCCATTTAGAGAACACCCTATTGCCAACTGAATGAAAAGGAATCTCCTCTTTTTTTTTTTTTTTTCTGTTTATTTCTGAAGGAGAGAGAGACAGAACTTGAGCAGGGGAGGGGCAGAGAGAGACACACACAGAATCCGAAATGGGCTCCAAGCTCTGAGCTGTCAGCACAAAGCCTGATGCAGGGCTCGAACTCACAGACTATGAAGATCATGACCTGAGCCGAAGTCGGATGCTTAACCAGCTGAACCACCCAGGCGCCCCAGGAATGTCTTTTAAAAAA
The DNA here is from genome assembly GCF_028018385.1 of Neofelis nebulosa. Lineage (NCBI taxonomy): Eukaryota > Metazoa > Chordata > Mammalia > Carnivora > Felidae > Neofelis > Neofelis nebulosa. The sequence continues at coordinate 190,341,509 of NC_080783.1, read as the reverse complement.
GCATTTCAGTCTATTTATTTATTTTTGAGAGACAGAGAGAGTGAAGGGTGAGGGGCAGAGAGAGAGAGAGAGAGAGAGAGAGGGAGAATCTCAAGCAGGCTCCACACTGTCAGCACAGAGCCAGAGGTGGGGCTCAAAACTCACAAACCATGAGACCTCTGAAACAAAGAGTCAGACGCTTAACCAACTGAGCCACCCAGGCACCCCTGGAATCTCTTTTTTATTTTTTCTATTATTTATTTATTTATTAAAAAATTTTTTTAATTTTTTTTTTTTTTTTTTTTTTAAGGATAATTTTTTTTTTTTCAACGTTTTTTATTTATTTTTGGGACAGAGAGAGACAGAGCATGAACGGGGGAGGGTCAGAGAGAGAGGGAGACACAGAATCGGAAACAGGCTCCAGGCTCCGAGCCGTCAGCCCAGAGCCTGACGCAGGGCTCGAACTCACGGACCGCGAGATCGTGACCTGGCTGAAGTCGGACGCTTAACCGACTGCGCCACCCAGGCGCCCCTTTTTAATTTTTTTTTGAGAGAGACAGAATGTGAGTGGGGGAGGGGCAGACAGAGAGGGAGACACAGAATTCGAAGCAGGCTCCAGGTTTTGAGCTATCAGCACAGAGCCTGATGTGGGGCTTGAACTCATGAAGCACGAGACTATGACCTAAGCTGAAGTTAGATACTGAACCGACTGTGCCACCCAGGCGCCCTGGAATCTCTTTTTTAAAAGCAGTCCACCCACTGTGAGGGTTGACTGGATTGAACCATACCTAGATTAATATTTTTCTTAAATTTGACTGCTTAGGCTATCTGAGACTTAGTCTCACAATTTCAGGTAAATTGCGTTAATTTTTATGGACTCAGGAAGAATGTTTGAGCACCTACTGTAATGCCCATAACGGAGCCAAATGTCATATCTACTGTATCTCCAAGCAACTGAAATAACCACACATACAAAAACGGGACAGGCAGCAAGGTATACATCAGGGAGGGGTTGGCAAACTCTCTGTAAAGGACCAGACAGTAAAATGTTATGGTTTGTGGGCCATCCAGCCTCTGTCACAAATACTCAACTCTGCACTGTAGCCTGAAACCCACCAGAGACAATACGCACATAAATGAACATGGCTGTGTTCCACTAAAACTTTATTTACAGAAATAGGCAGTGGGCTGGATTTGCCCCCAAACAGTAGTTTGCCCTGGCATATAGCACTGATTCCCAAATGTTACTTATCATCAGAATCTCCTAAAGAATTTTTCTCATTTCTTTAAATAGCATTCTGGGCCCTATCCTCAGAGGTTCTCATTCAGCAGGCTTTGAGTGTGGTCTGAAAATCTGTATTTTCAAAGGCTCCCTAAGTAATCTGATTCACATCTGTGTCTAGAAATTATTGGTGGAATTAAAAGAATATAATATTGAGAGTCAGAAGATGCTGGATAAAGTCTTATTTCTCTAATTATCTTAGATAAGTTACTTAATCCTTCTAAGTATCAGTTTATTCATCTGAAAGACAGAGATAATGTCTATCATGCAAGATTGTACACCCACTCATTCATTCAGTAAATATTTATTAAACTCCTTCCAAGTACAAAAGCACTGTGTTAAATATAAGAGGAACATGATATACATGATTCCTAAATACACGGAGCTTGCAGTTTAGAAATATTAAGTAGAGATATTAAATAAATAATAACACAAATAAACTGGTACAATTATGATAAATGTAAGTTAATGAGGTAGTACAGGTTGCCTTGAGGATGCAGAACAGGAAAATCTAATTCGTTACTGGGATCAAGGATTACTGTGAAGATTAACATTATAATGTAATGTTTTATAAATATAATGTTTTATACTTTACAGAATTATTTCAATTCTTTATTCAACTGATGTTTGAGTATTCCTCTATGTGCCAGGCAGTATTCTCAGTGCTGGGATAAGGCAGGAGGTCCCTGCCCTCATGGAATTTACATTCTGGTGCATGATGAGGCACAATTAACACATAACCAAATAAATAAGGTAATGAGTGGTAAGCATTTGAAGGAAACAAAATAATGTGATAGAGGCTGGGAACTATCTTAGATGGCAAAGTTATGGGCAGATACTCTATGGAGGAAACACTTGAGCTGAGACTTTACAGTCATCTCATTTATATTACTGAATAATGCTTATGAAAGTATTTTATAAACTCTAATTCATACCACTTTATAGTTACACTTATTATTAGAAAATAAAATCCCTGCCCTGACGAGAGTTACACACTACATAGAAGTAGCTTTAAAAAATTAAAAGTCCCTAATAATGTAAAGCAGAAGAGATCCACAAAGTTGATTGCATGAATCCCTTTCTCTAATACTCATTCATTCAACAAATACTTACTGCACACTGCCATATACCAACCCTAGTTCTAGGCACTGGTGATCTAGAGCAAAGAATGAAATAGCAAAGTCTCTGCTGATATGGAGCTTACTTTCTAAGGGGAAAGAAAAACAATAAACAAACATAAATATATGTCGGATGGTGCAGAGGGCAACAAGAGACACCAGATAATATACAATTCCTGGCCTTTTTCAAATAAAGAAAAAATAAAGCAAAGTAAGAGGGAAAGAGTGCCGAGGGTGTGTGTGTGCTATTTCAGGCAGGACGGTCAAGAAAGGCATCTTGATGGGGTGATATAAAAGTTGAGACCTGAAGCTCCCTCCAGCCCCTGCTTGAACACTTGCAACGATGAGAAACTTCTTATTCAGTTATTATTCAATAGTACAAACAGATAGACTTTGAACTACATAGTCGGCCAAAGTCTGACATAATTGGTCCTGGACATAATATATGAGAGAGATTATATATATCATTAAATGTCAATGCTGCTAATTTGACCCAGCTACATAAGGCACCTCCATTCGTGGTGGCTACTATTCTGACAGCACTTCTCTACAAGAACTCTTTCATTCCACTTGAAGTGTGGAACCCAAATTCCTAAGAGAGATACAGACAATCACAGTCTTTAGATCAGAAATTCGACTCCAAGATTACTGTCTGAAAACTGTTCCGTTGTTTATATGTGCCATAATTTATATACGTTAACAACAGTATTTGTTAAATACTCTTGGTGGTCATGTAAGTGTTTTCTAATTTTTGATGAGTATCTTTGTGCACATATCTTTTAACGCTTTTAAGATGATCACTTTAGGGCAAATTCCTAAGAGTGGGATGAATGGACAAAGAACAGGCATACTTTATATTTTGATATAATATAATTCCCACCAACAGTGCATGAGAATATGTTTCTTACGTCCTTGCTAAAACTGCTTTAACAATCTCTATACTTTTGTTAAATCGTACAAGTGAAAAAGCAAAAGACTATTATACTTTTATATGCAATTCTTTGATGACTAATACAGTTGAAGATATTTAGGCTTATTAGTCCATTTGTATTTTATTTTTGTCATTTTTCACTGAGGTATTCTTTTGTTTTCTCAGATTCTAAGAGTTCTATGTAGATTAAGGATGTTAGTCCTTTGCCTGTCATATATGTTGTAGACATTTGTCTCAGTCTGCTAGGATTTGTCCTTAAATTCCTCTATCTTGTCTTTTGTGACTTCCTGGCTTTCATGTCATGCTTTCTTCACTTCAGTATTACAAGAGATATTAACCCATGTGTTCTTCTAGTATTTCTCAGGTTTAATTATTTTTTTACATTTAAATGATCTATTTCGAATTTATTCTGTGAGACAAATAAGGCAAAAATAAAGCTTTCCTTCTCACCTTTTATTCAATAAATGTGCTCACCACCATTTTTGAATAAATCACCTTCTCCCCGCTGATTGGAAATGTCACTGTGATCACATGTTAATTTCTTATATACATTTAGACCTATCTCTGGACTTTGCCTTCTGTTCCCCTCATCAGTCAGTCTATTCCAAGACGAGGAGCATTTTGTTTCATGTAATTTCAAAACCAATTTAACCAATTTTAATTTTTCATAAGGCATACACTCAACCATGTTTTCTTGGCACTTTCAAATGATTAATAAGTTGTGGCATATCCAGTGCTAATAAAACCCTGTTATCAGAAAATGTACAAAGCTTAAGTTTATGAGATACACAGTGGCTCATTCTCAAAATGTTGTCCATGGGCCTTTCAGATCAGTAGCTTGATATTTTTTAATGAATCATCTAAAGATAAAACACCAAGTCAAAAAAAAAAAAAAAAAAAAAAAAAAAGGATTTCTGACTCTTCTAATTTCTCAGAACAAATCCCACCATTTCCCAGCTCCTATAACATCCTGTTCATACCTTTATTTTCAGATCTTCACATCATATCATCATCATTATTTATGCAAGCTATTTACAGACAGCGGGTATCTTTCTTACTATTATTTTTAATCTTCACCGTTTACCACAGTGCCTGAAACTGAACTCAGGCTCCACAGAAGTGTAGTGAACGAAAAGTGAGGGGTGAAAAGAAGAAGGGAGTGAGCACCAGTGCTTCTCTTTTCTGCACCAATACAATCACACCGGTGGTCTTCAAATTTAGTTCTGGGAGTTATACGTTGAGATAGAACAAACCAAAGTCTAAATGGTGGCCTAAGTGGCAAGGGGACACAAAACCATGTCACCTGAGGAGTGGCTGAAGGAACACTGACACTCAGCTTGAAGAAGAAAGCCAAGTCTTAGAGCCAATTTGCCATCCATCCACCAATCCAACAAGTATTTATCGTGTGTATCAAAGCATTGTGCCAGGTGCCGGAGAAACAACCGTGATCAAATACTGTTCTTGCCTTCATGGAGCTTTAGTAAGGCCAGAGGCTAGACAGCCAACTACATAAAGTGTGGTAAGTGCTATGCTTGGCTACGGAGGCTGCTATAGGAGGGCTTGCGGAAGGATTCCCAGGGGAAGTAACCTCTACACTTCTAAGTTAAGGTGTAAAAGGATAAGCAGGAAGTCAGTCAAGAAGAGAGAAAATTCTTTGTTTTTAGAATCTTTTGTTTCAGACTGAAAGAAAAACATGTATAAAGGTCCAGAAGTAAGAAAAACCACTTCTAAAAATGGAATATTTTGGTATGGCTACTGGGTAGAGTTAAACACAAACAAAAGGTAGTTTAGAAAGGAGGTTTCAGGTAAAAGCAGTGTGCAGGTATCAGAGAGCCTCCTCAACCACATTAATGAGAAAAAGAAGCACTAAAGGCTCTGGGGCAGGAGTCATTCTGTGTGTAGTGTGGAGGATGGACTGGAGGAGTGCAGGGCTGGAGGCAGGAAGACTAGTTAGGAAGCTGTTCTAATAATCTATATGAGATCATAGTGCTTCAACTAGGACGGTTAAGAGTGGCAGTGAGCAGGCAGTCCCTATAGCTGCTTTCTAATAACTGGAAGCTGGTCAGTGAAAAACTGGCTAAATTATTCCATATTGCCCTAAAAGTTCAAAGTATGACTGACAGAATTGACAAAGAAACAGATTTTGGCCCAATAAATAAGACTGTCTGACTATGGAGTGAGTTCCTGAGGTGGCTGTTAAGTCCCCAGCAACGTTGAAAAGTTCAAGACAAGGCATTTTATAAGACATTCAAAACGTCGAATTTTGAAATGCTGGGCCAAGTTAGATTATTTTAAAGCCTATTCCAAACTCAGATTCTAAAAATCTACTGAATCTCATTTCTTTAAAAAAAATTTTTTTTTTGTTTATTCATTTACAGAGAGAGACACAGAGAGCAAGCAGGGGAGGGGCAGAGAGAGAGGGAGACAGAATCCGAAGCAGACTCCAGGCTTTGAACTGTCAGCACAGATCCCAACACGGGGCTCGAACCCAGGCACCGTGAGATCATGACCTGAGCTGAAGTTGGAAGTTGGACACTTAACCAACTGAGCCACCCAGGCACCCCCTGAATTTCATTTCAATTTGATATTTGGGGCTGCTCTCTATGCTTGATGGGCAAAATGAAATATGCAGGATTAACTCATCAGAGGCTGTGCCTGGCTATGCTGGTGCTCTGTTATCATAGCCTTTACTCCTCACGCAGGAAAAATATACTTCCAAAATTTAACATCACTTCTTGTACATACTTTGTGTTAAACTGAGTATCCACTTTTCCCAATTCCTTATCAACAAAACGGGACTGTTCACAACATACCTTGTTACTGAACTATATGTAATTGTTATCATTCATATTAGCAACAAAACCAAAACCAGCAACAGCTCTCACAGAGTATCTTCTGTTCAATATCTCCCAAATTCTTCATAACCTGAAAAGTAGGTTTTATTCCCATTTTAAAGATGAGGAAATACACTCGAAAGATTAAGTAATTTTCCCAAATTCACTAAATTTGTGAGCAGGCAACAGAAATTTGAACCAAGGCCTGTCTGATTCATACGTCCATGATTTTTCTATCATACACTAGTGCCTTAGAAAGCTTGAGGTAAGCTTTAAGCCATTAAAAAGCGACTATCATTTATTGTTTATTAAGTGCTAGGCCCTTTACCTCCATCATTTCAATTCCTTCACTTCTTCAGCTCACATCCAGAGAACACTCCACTCCAAAGAATGTCCCAAGATTTGACTTCAAATAATGTCTGAGGACGGTCCCGCAACAGAATGAAAGTAACAATCCTCAAAAGTTGAAAAGTATTTGAGAGGTTTTAAGATGTCTTCACATCCATTAGCTCTTGTAATCTTCTTAACAACCTTGTGAAGTAGGCAGAATGGGATAATTATCCCCATTTTCCAAGCCAGAAAACTGAGGATCAGCATCACAAAGTTTCTGAGCCCGGCTGGCTTTCAAAGAACCCAGGAGCTCTGACTCCTAGTCTAGCATTCTACTCTTCTACGTTACCTTCTTTGTCAGTGGGCAGTAAAAGTAATGTTTTGGGAAGAAAAGGCAAGAGGGAGCAAAAAGACAGTGATGATAACAGAGGTGAACACATGAAGTCACAGAACATAATATATAAAAACATTTGAACAAAAACTGATAAAGCCATTAGGATATCAATATTTGTGTAACATATAGAAAGATTTTAAAGAACTAAGAAGTTAAGACTGACGTTTATGTAGAAACCCTGAAGGCTGATTAAGAAATATTAACATTAGCATTATTTCTCAAATCCTAGTCCTGAGGTACATACACTCTGTAGGGATGAAAACCGAATGCAGTTAGCAGTCTGACTCTTGTTATTTGAATCGTTAATATTTCAGATTGCATTTAAAGATTTTACAAAATCTTTAGGTTTAATTTCAGTTTGCTACATCTCATGAATAATTTCTTTTGGGGAAATTCCACCAAATTCTGACTGATGGAGAGTGGGGGTTTGTTTTTGTTCTGGATTCACTGAATTAAGAGTAGCTTCCAGTTTGGATCAGCCCCTGTTCCTCCTTGTACTCTGTGTAATCAACCCCCGCCCCCCCCCCCCCCCCCCCCCCCCCCCCCCGTTGGCTTGGTCTGCACCTCCTGATAAGGATGGCTGGGCCGGACAGCTGACAGGACTGGCTATACGGGCTGCTGAGGCAGACGAGCACAGGACACACGGGGCCATGGGACAGACAACACGGCATTCTGTTCCTAGTCACACTCTAATCTCTGGTTTGGTTATTACCTATATTTAACAGAAATACAAGAAAGAAATCTTACCTAGTTCCAGGATGTCAGTAGCTTCTATTAAAGAAAAAAATGTTACAGCGTAAGTCATCAGGACAAACATACCAAAATGAAAGAAAGGTGAAGTTCTGGGGTAAAACGAAGGCTTGAGAGTTTGTGCAACCCAACCCTCTCCTTTTAAAAGGTACTGAGTGTGTTACTAGTAGTTGTGGGATATACCACCTAATTCTGCCTCACTCCTAAGCCTAAACTCTTAAACACTGGAGATGCGGACAGGCCAACGGGCTTGAAGCTGTGAGGTTACTTCAAGATTATCTGTACTCAGAGTGAAAGTCTCCTGACTTCCAGTTCAAAACAAAACATACCGCTTCTAACAGATACCTCTACAAACTAAAGTATTTGCTTGTGCGTCCATCAGTGAGTTCTTTATACCTCAGACCTCTCAGAACAAAGGTTTTATGAGAAGAGATGTCAAATTAAATTTTTCCATGCCAAACAGAGGGGTTTTTTTCTTACCTTGATATTGGGATGCAGACTCGGAAAGGTGACCATACTTGTGTTTCCTAACATCATTCCAGTCTATCACTGCAGGAGGAGAGAAAACAGTCATATGAAAAGAAAATGCAAGATTCAATACTTCTCTAATTTAACAGCAGGCATCAATAGTTTTTGATAAAGCAATCCACTTCTGAGATTGTATTCTAAGGAAACAACCCAAGCTACAGAAAAACGGTTTTATCTAAAAAGCTTTAGTATTGTTTATAATAACAAAAAGGGAGGGAGGATACATAAATGCTCAGAACAGAAGACTGATTAAGATACTACAATACATTTATCAGTTGACAATGGATTTTGCAGCTTTAAATTTTTACAAAGGCTACACAACAAAATAGGAAACTGTTTAAGGTTATGATGTCTGGTAAAATATCAGAGCAAAAATTATATTCATGGAATAATCGAAATTACGTAAAAAACTGAAAACAAAGAACACCCTTGCTCTGGCCTGAATTGTGTGTCCCCCCTGCCCATTCTAATGTGACTGTATTTGGAGATAGGGTCTATAAAGAAGTAACTACATTAAAATGAGGTCATTAGGGTGAGCCCTAATCCAACGAGACTGGTGTCCTTATTATAAGAGGAAATTTGGACACATACGGGGACAGAGGAAAGAGTATGTGAAGACAGAGATGGGCATCTAAAAGCCAAGGAGAGAGGCCTCAGATCTTGATCTCTGACTTCCAGCCTCCAGAATCATGAGAAAATAAGTTTCTTTTTTCTAAAGTTTATTTATTTATTTTCAGAGAGAGAGAGAGAGAGAGAGAGAGCGAGAGAGCAAGTGGGGGAGGGGCAGAGAGCAAGGGAGAGACAGAATCCCAAGCAGGCTCCGCACCATCAGCACAGAGCCCGGTGCAGGGCTTGAGCTCATGAACCATGAGATCATGCCCTGAGCTGAGATCGGAGTTGGACACTTAACCAACTGAGCCACCCAGGTGCCCCGAGAAAATAAATTTCTGTTTAAATCACCAGGTCTGTATGTAATCCTGGCAGCCCTAGCAAACTAATACAACCCTAAAAAGTTATCACTAGAAAAAAGAAAAAAAAAATAAGACGCAAACACAGCAAATATAAACATCTGGTTATCTTTAGGTAGCGTCCTATTCCCCCTACCCCGATTTTCTAATCTCATGTATTTTCAATTTTTTTCATAAAGATAAGTTACTTACATAATGGAAATAACATTTTCCTTGTTTGAAAATTTAGATTAAATCTGACTCTACCACTTTCTCACCATCAATTACCCATCATGTTTTTACTTCTCTTCTTACCCAGCTCAGATTCCAGGGTCTCTCATTTAACTCACTCGCTGGCAAACACTCTTAACTCCCTCCTACCTCTTTTTTGCCAAATTTGCCTAATAAAGCCTCAGTCTTAACTCTGGTTAAAGCCACTTATCCACCTATGCCATGCCTACCCCAACAGCTCACAAGTGCTGAAGAAAACCAAATGCAAGCTTACTGGTCTCACTTTAAACTCATGACCACAATTTTCAAACGCTATTTAACATGGTCTAGAAATCATACTGCGTTTCCCTACTGTGTTTGCTTTTCCACCTTCCAAAAATTTTTTTCATTTATTTTTCTTTCTCCTCATACTCCAAATATCCTCTGCCTCTCCCTCACTCTTAGGTATGATGTCAATTTAGGGTTCATTGAGAAAACAGAAATAAGGGACAGGAACCTTCTATATGCCACTCAGGAAGGTACAGACTCCATCATGTTTAGTGGTACATCTCCCATCCACAGTATAGTAGCAGGTGCTCAGTTAGTGTTTGGTGAATGAATGAATCTACTCATTCATCATTCTTTCTGACTGCTCTTCTATTGCTGTGGATGAAGTGTCTGTTTTCATCAAAAGGCAACTCTCCAGTTTTGCTCCACATCCCATTTCCTCTCATCCTCTCAAGGACTTTGCAAGTATTTCCTTTCTAATAGGCCATTTGCATCCGCATCCTTACTGCCCCATAATCTCCTATCAAACATCAACACACAAAACAAATACCCCCTCTCCAACCCTCTCTTAATCCCATGTATATCCCTCTTGCCTTCTATTTCTCAGGAAAATGTATTTTAAGAGTTATCTATAGCCATTGCCTCCTCACTTCTTCACAATTATCTCCTCATTCAAACAGCGTTCTTCTGTCTACTATTCCACTGAGATCACCGCCAAATTCATATTTCTAGCATTGGCCTCCTCTTGGAATTCCACACTTACATATAATCTCTACATAGTTATCAAATCAGACATTTGAAACTTAACGTGGCTGAAACAGAATGCCACCTCTTGTCAACCTGTTCCTCTTTTTTTTTTTTTTTTTTTTTTTTTTAAGTTTTGATTTAAATTCCAGTTAGTTGACACATAGTGTAATATTAGTTTCAGGTGTACAATACAGTGATTCAACAGTTCCATCCATCACCCAGTGCTCATCGCACAACTGCACTCCTTAATCCCAATGGCTATTTAGTTCATCCCCCCACCTCCCCTCTGGTAACCATCAGTCTGTTGTCTGTAGTTCAGAGTCTGTTTCTTGGTTTGCCTCTCTCTCTTTTTGTCCCCCCTTTGCTCATTTGTCTTGTTTCTTAAATTCCACATATGAATGAAATCATATGTGATGGAGACGCCATTTACTGGTTTGGGGAAGGCAATCTGTCCTCTTCTTGTCTTTCCCAAACCAGTAAATGGCATCTCCATCACCGAGCTGTTCAAGCCAAAAATCCCTGAAGTTATCCTTGATGCTTCTATTCCCTTTGCACTCATATCCACTCAGCAAGTTCTGCTGGACCACGTCCCCAACTCATCCACCACTCATCCCACTGCTCACGCTCTACTTCCAGTCACTGTCCTTCTTAACCTGGGCCATTAGGATAGCCTGCTGACTGGAAGCCCTGCTTCCCCTCTTGCCCTACTCCAACTTACTCACCATACAGAGGTCAGAGTGAGCATTTGAAAACACAAAAAAGATCATGTCATTCATCTGCTTAAGGATAAATGGCTTCCCACTGAATTAAGGATGCCTTGCACAGATATGCAGGATTCAGCTGCTGCCATGTCTCTGATCTTATCCCATATGATACCCCCCTCCAACTTTTTTAAAGTAAACTTATTTATTTGGAGGGAGGGAGGGCAGGAGAGAGAGAGCAAGAGAGCACATTAGCAGGGGAGGGGCAAAGAGAGAGGGAAGCAGAGAATCCCAGGCAGGCTCCATGCTCAGCGCAGAGCCCTACCTGAGGCTCCATCCTATGAACCATGAGATCATGACCTGAGCCGAAATCAAGAGTTGGACCCTTAACTGACTGAGCCACCCAGGCACCCCATGACTTTTCTCTTTTCCATTACACTCCAGTCACACTGGCCAGTGTCCCACCCCAAGTGTTTGCCTTCTCTCCTGGTTGGACGTCCCCTGTCTTTCTAGTACCTGCCATGTTTGTTCTCTAAATCATGAATAAAGATTATAAACCTGATTAGGCTAAAAAACTGCTGACAAGAGACAAAAGATTTAGGGTATCATAATTGAATTTGTGTTTGAAATTGTTCACAATTATTTTTAAATTATTTTTTATAATTAGAAATAATATATTCTCAAAAATTAAATATACAGTACATATTCCATTTATGTACAAGTTTTCAATATCGTATCACTTAAGTAAAGATGAGCTACCAGCATACACAAAATGGATTCAGGAAGCTACAATAAATTGAAACCAGGCTGTAAGATCACTAATAAAACTAACAAAACAATTCAAAATCAACCAATACAAGTTAGGGGGAAAATACTCTAATACAGAGAAAAAAACAAAAGCCAGACCCAATGATGAAGTAAAATGAACAAAATAATTAACAAATTTAGCTGGGCAGAAAGGCATCGAAATAAGGTTCCACAATAATGGAAAAGGAACTTCTGAGAAGAAATATTTGAAACTCCTGGCACAAACAAGCGGAACTGGGAAAGCAGTGCCCCAAAAAGAAAAGGAGACAGCAACCACATTCATTACAAATTGCTTAAATTTTATTTTAAGCATCACCATAAATTACCCAGTGGATAAGGTCACCATCCCTATATCAATTCTTTTTTTTTTTTTTTTTTTTTGAGACAAAGACAGAGCATGAGTGGGGGAAGGGCGGAGAGAGAGGGAGACACAGAATCCGAAGCAGGCTCCAGGCTCCCAGCTGTCAGCACAGAGCCCAACGCGGGGCTCGAACTCTTGAACCACGAGATCATGACTTGAGCCGAACACAGATAAATGCTCAACCGACTGAGCCACCCAAGCGCCCTACATCCCTGTATCAATTCTTAAATGAACAGAATGTAGCCTGATAGAATTCCACATGTAAAAACAGAAACTGGTTACCTGTAATTTTTCAAAGTATTCTCAGATTAATGGCCATGTTTCAAAATATATTATGATATGTAGCTACTATGTTTAAATAGACGGTTTTATTTTATTCTCTCTCCTCAGGCTGTACATTTCTTCTCCCATAGTCCTTCTCCCAGTTAGTAATAAATCAGAAACCTGGAGTCCTCTTTAACTGTCTGCTCTCTCTTATCCTCCAAATCTAACCAGTTATCAAAATCTGTCCATTCTACCTCCAAAATGACTGTCTCCTCTGCTCCTATTCTGTGTTTAAGATTTCATTCTCTCTCACCTTGACCAACAGAAGCAGCTACTTCATTCCTGTGTGTGACCTCACTCCTTTCCAATCCACACTTTAGCATTCAGTTTCTAAAATACTTATATTTATGTATCTTAATTCTAAGATTAGACAAAACATCTCACTATCTTTTAAGTCTTCAAAGGTCAAAACCTAAACTGTCTCCATAATAAACATGCCATATGTGTCTGGACTTTCCCTCCCTTCTCTATTTGGGAGATTCCTATTTATTCACCATGGTCCAGGATTAATGTTACTTTCTAATATCTTTCTGGCAGCATCCCTAAGCACAGCACTATTTCCACCTCCTACTTCTATGCCTGTTCCAGGTGTTAGAGGTAAATACTGCTAACCCAGTCATTATTCCTGGGGCTTAACACACAGCAAACACTAAAAAAAAGAAAAAAAAGAAAAGAGAAGAGAAGAGAAGAGAAGAGAAGAGAAAAGAAATGAAAAGAAAAGAAAAGAAAAGAAAAGAAAAGAAAAGAAAAGAAAAGAAAAGAAAAGAAAAGAAAAAAGAAAAAGTTTGCTCAACCGACTGAGCCACCCAGGCGGCCCCACGAATATTTAAATGCAAGCTTTCATCAAAACAATTTTGACACATATACAGAATCCACTATAGTTAGATTATCTATCAATTATTCATGTTTAATAAGAAATAATTAAAAACAGATCTTCTAATAGTGTAGATAAAAGTCATTTATATATTGATTTTGGAGTTTTCTTCCACTACAGATGTATTCTTTGAATACCTAGGCTAATATTAAAAATGTACTTGTTACCATTTACCGAGTACACTTTCTGTTTCAATGTTGCAAGATGAGAAAAGTTCCGGAGATGGATGGTGGAAATGGTTGTACAACAATGTGAATGTATTCAATGCCACTAAACTGTATACTTAAAAATGGTTAAAATGGTAAATTTTAAGTTATATATCTTTTATCACAATTTTTAAAATTCAATTAATTAAAAACATGAACTTGCATTTTGGGATGTCAGAAGGCTCAGAAGTTGCCATACTGATTTCATTTCAGATTCAGCTAACACCTATCATTACCATATACCAAGCCCAGAGCCAGGCGGTTTTATTATATATCATCTTGGGTATTACCAATATGTATCTATAGGTGAAGAGTAAGAATCTGGGACTCAGAAAGTTTAACAGTGCCATGGAGTAGAAGGGCTGGTTAGGCAACAGCAATGAAAAATATGCAGTAATAATAGTTCACAAATGAAAAACCAAACTGCATTAATGTCCTGAATCCTATTTATATAGATGTATTTATTCAGTAAACATTTATAATCTGCTGTTTGTCAGGTACTACTCTGGGCACTGAAGATACGTCATTGGACAAAACAGAGAAAAACTCCTGCTTCTCATGAAGTTTACATTCTATTCCAAAGGTTTCACAAAATGTGATCTTTTGACAGGAGGCATTTGAAATAGCATTCATTGCAGGGGAGCAGATGTCAGAATGAGACATCTTCTTGGCAATGAGAACTATCCTGCAGAGGATGGGTTATTCATTTCCTGAATAAGCAGAAAGCCTGGATGACCACCTATCACCAAAGATGCTGAAACTTTTCCAAGCTGAGAAGGAATTTATGGGTTGGAAAAGGGATTAATTACATAAACTTCTAAGATCTTATTCAACCCTGGAGTTCTATTTCAATAAGCAACAAACACTATTATGGGGGCTGAGACAGAAACGTGTCCATAACTTGTGTGCACACATAACGTGTGTGTGCGTGTGTGTGTGTGTGCGTGCGCACGTATATATCCTGACTATGAACTATTTACCAGTATAAATTATGTCTCATTCTTCTTTATATCTCATGTGTCTAAGTCCATGAAACAAATGAGTGAGTACAATGTCACAGGCTTAAAACACAGTGGATTGCTCCCTATTAAATCTTGCTCAATTTGACATTTAAATTCCATTTCCAACTTGCTATTTTCAAAATAACCCTCTACAGCCTTTTTTATTTCCAGATTGAAATGATATTAATCTAGTCTTTAAACAAAAATTCTTTGACTACACACAGGTTCCAGCTTTGTGCTAGGTAATGGGGGATTCAAAAAATAACAAGGTACTCTCCCTTTAGTCTAAAAGAGGGAGAAAGATACAGAAGTAAATGTGATAAAGTATTATAGATGCTGCATTAAAAGTAAATGGGGGCTCAGAGAAGGGAGGAGACAGTTTTGTCTGGGGAGAAATTAAGACTTTAATTGAAAAGGAATTGAGTCTTGGGGATGGAGTAATAAGAAAAGTATATCACAGAGGGGGAATAATATAAAGAGAGAAATGATGCCATAAACCACTATGTTAGACCTGCTCTAGTATGGTAGCCACCTGAATTCTGGCAAGTGTGACTAAGAAAGTGAACATTTAATTTTGTTTTAACTTTTTTATTAATATAAATTCATAACTGACATTCAGTACAGTTACGGGGAAAACTTTTAAAGTACATTTGGAACAAAGCTGGATATGAGAATCTACTTTTTCAGTTGGAAATTGTTGAAATCTAAATACAAATCAATCACTTCTGACAAAACTTGGTGTCTGAATTGAGATGTGCTATAACTGTTAAACATATACCAGATTCTGAAGACTGAGTATGAAAAAAGGAATGCAGAATAGCTCCGTATGTATTTTTATATTGGTTACATGTCAAAATAGTGTCGGAGATATATTCGGTTAAATAAAATGTATTATTAAAATTAAATCCCCCTATTTCTTCCTTACCTTTCTCAGTGTGGTTACTAGAAAATTTACAATTCTGTGTGTGACTTGCATTGTATTTCTATTGGACAGTGCCA
This sequence comes from Neofelis nebulosa, assembly GCF_028018385.1. Lineage (NCBI taxonomy): Eukaryota > Metazoa > Chordata > Mammalia > Carnivora > Felidae > Neofelis > Neofelis nebulosa. Next base: position 190,325,898 of record NC_080783.1, on the reverse strand, counting down.
TGTTGGGCAACTTGTAGTTCAATGTGGCTGGAGCAGAAGGTATGTTAGGGGGTATGACAAGAAAAGTAAAAAGTGGTCAACGTCAATGCCTATCTATTTTACTATAATGGAGAAAGCAGAATAAGAAAGAAGAACCCAGTGGGCAGAGAAGTAGAGGTGAGGGGCAGAGGAGAGAATATACTAATTGTCTATGGGACCTTGGCTCTGGAGGCTCATTACACTCTTGCTTCTCACATGGCTTAGTTGTTCAACCTCCCCAGTAATTAAGAGAATCCAAGCAATTTCAGATGTAGAGACGGAAGAAAAGGCTTTAGAGAAACTAAACTTGACATGATTTTAGTGTCAAGTGGAAGAGCAAGCTTAACTTCATCTCAGACAAATCATCCCACCTCAGGAAATCCCAAACAAAGGATGAAAAAAGGATAAGACATAATAAACTAGAAAACTATGCTTAACATAGAGATTTTACCTTTAAAGATTCCTGATAAGATTCTCAGTTTCTACAAAGCTAAAACTTCATTTAGAATCTAAACTCTGAAATTTATGAGATGTTTTTCTATTCAAGTCAACTAATACTATTAAAAATATCACTACTGTGGCACCTGGATGGCTCAGTTGATTGAGCATCTAACTGTTGGTTTTGGCTCAGGTCCTGATCTCACAGTTTGTGACTTTGAGCCCCACGTTGGGCTCTGCACTGACAGTGCAGAGCTTGCTTGGGATCCTCTCTCTTCCTCTCTCTCGCACTCGTTTTCTCTCTCTCTCTCTCTCTCTCTCTCAAAAATAAATAAATAGACTTAAAAATCACTATTAAAAATGGCAAGAACACATACTCTCTAGAAATGGCTCTAAGTTTCAATAAGACATTTAAATAATACTTATTTTTTTATCTGAGAGAGAGAGTGCATGAGTGAGAAAGAGGGGAAGAGGGTGAGAGAAAGAGAGAAAGAGAATCTTAAGCAGGCTCCATGCTCAGAGTGGAGCCTGACACGGGGCTCAAGGGATCATGACCTGAGCCTAAATCAGGAGTCACACACTCAACCAACTGAGCCACCCAGGTGCCCCAACATTTAAATAATATTTAAATGCTAAACAAAGTGTCTAGCATGGTGCCTAACATAGAGAAAAAATTCATTAAATAATAAGTTTTTCTTTCTTTTCTTAATAATAATCTATAGTGTGGCTGAACTGTTACAGAAATATCTTCAAGTATTTAAAAAGCAAAACTTCCAATTCCTTCCACAACCTAAAAAATTGATGACAAAATGGCAAAAAAGACATTATGGCTAAAAGAAATGGATAATGAATGACATAGTTAGTAATGAGGAGTTCCTTAAAGTCAGTCTTTGCTAAAGATCTTAATCCCTCATGCCTCCAGAATAGGGTAAAAAGATACTTACCACTAGGCTGCATAGTCAATGGACTTAAAACTGGTCAAGGAGTTAAGAAGTTTGGGATTTATCCCTGGATCCACCAATACCTTACTCTGACCTCTGACAAGTCAGTTTCTCTGTATGTTAATTTCTCCATCTGTAGAATGGGGGTGGGAGGAAGGAGGACACTTATTACCCCTTAAACCATGAGACTTAAGTATTACCAGATTGACTACATTACTTAAAAAGTAGGACATTTAGATATACCTTTTTTTGCTTATTAAAATAACTCAGCATTGGATAGTACCTTATAGCAAGTACCACAGGTTTAATTTAACTAAGCCTCAATATTCACAGAAATAAAGAATACAGATATTTGCTATATTTGGTCCCAAGCAAATACTGCATATAAATATAATTTCCAACTAACCAGGTTAAGCCAAAAACTAAAAGATACTAAAACTCCATTAACATGGTACTATGGACTGAATGTGTTCCCTCCAAATTCATATGTTAAAGTCCTAATCCCCAATGTGGCTGTATTTGGAGACAGGACTCTCAAGGAGGTAACTAAGGTTAAATGAGATCATAAGGGTAGGGCCCTAATTTGAAAGGATTGGTGTCCTTATAAGACAAGGACAAGACACCAGATATAGCTCTCTCCCTCTCCCTCAACCTCACCCTCTCTGTCTCCACAAACACATACACAGAAAAAGTCTAGGTGAGGACATGGCCAAAAAAGTGCCTGTCTGTAAGCTGAGGAGAGGCCTGACCAGAAACAAACCCTGCTAGCATCCTGATCTTGGACTTCCAGACTCAGACTGCGAGAAAATAAATTTCTACTGTTTAACTCACCCAGCCAGGGGTATTTTGTTATAAAATCTGAGCAGACTAATATACATGGTCATAGGACAAATGAAGCTGTAACGATTCTTTTAGGGTACCTACCTCATGCAACCCTACTCAGTTTCCAAGTTGCTCTAAAGAATCTTCACTCTCTCTTTTACTACAGTCTGATTGGTAGTAAAACAAAGCAAAACAAAATGAAACCGAAAATATCAAATTGGAAGTCAAAATTTTATCCTGGTTTGTTTGTTTGTTTGTCTTGTTGTTGTTGTTGTTGTTGTTGTTTTAAAGTAGGCTCCATGCCCAGCATGGAGCCCAATGCAGGTCTTGAACTCACAACCCTGAGATCAAGACCTGAGCCAACATCAAGAGTCAGATGCTCAACTGACTGAGCCACCCTATCCTATTTTGAATGTCAACTCTATTTTCCCTTAGAGACTATTTTCCCTTAAAGACTTTAGGCAATAACTTAACTGTACTGAGCCTCAGTTTTCTTATCAGTAAAATAGGGATGACAATCCCAATGCTACTTGCTTTACAAGGTTGTTGTGAAGAACTAATGAAAAAATGGTTTCAAAAGCACGTAATCAGAAACAAGGATTATTAAGGAAAAATGTGCTGTTTGCTACCTTTCTCAGAGGGAAAACTGAGATCCTGATTAATACAATGTGCTTATTACAAAGGACACAGGACATTAGAGCCTCCCATTACTAGTCAGCCCCCTAAGGATTCGAATACTCCATTTTTGAGTAATGACTCTAGTGAATATTCGCTAGAATCGCTTCTACTTTGCCTCTTCTCCCTTTGGCTCCTCTTACTATCGAATGCAACCTTTAAACATTATTGTAATGCAATCTTCTTGGGGGAAGTGAAAGTGCTTATATTTATTCCAAAAGACTAATGACACTAAGAGGCTGGGATAAGAAGAATAAACTGAATCCTCAGAAATGCATGTCTGGAGTCCTGAAACATTAAGAGAGTAGTTTGTACAATATCCTAGAAAACATATCCTCTTTGATTTCCGAGAAATTGCACAAGAGCATCGACCGGTGACATGAAGCGGTGCTGTCCTATAGGACTTTCTGTGATGCCAGGTATGTTCTGTGCCATCTAACGGGTAGCCGTTAGCCACATGTGGCTCTTCACACTTGAAATGTGGCCAGCGTGACCGAAGAGTTGCATTTTTGTTTGTAGTTTTTATTAAATTTAAATAGACACATGTGGCCAGCAGTGACTATACTGGATAATGCAATATCCAGAGGCTGTAAAGATTCTGGTGTTTCTAGAAATTCTTGAGAGAAAAATAATATGTGGTAGAAAAGTCTACAAGGCTGTGGAAACTTCCTTTCACAAAGTAATCATAATAGGCCATCCCCTGAAGCAAGGAAAAGCAGAAGAAATTCTTCATATGTTATATTAAGAAAAAAAATTTAGATATAAATTATCACTTATGTACTAACAACAGCAATAATAATTATTAACATTATATAGCTATTTTTAAGTGTTTACTATATTCCAGATGTTGTGCTAATCATTTCAATAAAACCATCTTCTTAAATCTTCCTCCTCCCCAGTATGACACCCCTTTTTCACTAATGAGGAAATAATACCGAGAGAGGTTGAGTAACTTTCTAAAAGGTTATAATCAGTAGAAAAGCCAGGATCTGAACTCAAACTATGCTCTTAATTACACTGACCCTCTGCAAAGAAAAAAAAAAAAAAAAAAAGACAAAAATATTCATAAGAAACCTTACAATGCTTCTAACATAAAATAACCCGACTTAGATATTCTACCTACTTTACTACAGTAAAAATTAAAGCACTGATGCTTATTAGCTTGATCTGAACACTGAATTAATATTAAACATAGTCTGGGATTCAATGAGGCAAAACTAGATTAAATGGAGGATGTCCATAGGTACCATGTTTTAAATATTCATAGAGCTTGGAAAACACAAAAGAAGTAATGCAAGTACATGTACATATCAATGAGAGAGAGAGAGAGAGAGAGAGACAGAGACAGAGACAGAGACAGAGAGAGTGGGGAGGAAGGGAAGAGGAGAGCAGGAAAGGAGGGATGCTTCTCTCAGAAATAGAAACTGGAAAATAGACAAAAGAAGCATCAGATGTACTTCTGAAAACCCATTAAGACAAGACAGAACTCTTTCAATGTTAGATGGCAGTTGTGATTTTAATAAACTGCAATCCTATGCCGATATGCACAGAGATCAAAAAGGAAAAGCTGGGAGCGGGACACCTGCCCCACTGTGGTCATGGAGGACAACCCACAGGAGGCAGGAGACAGACAAGGGACTAGGCTGGGAGGTACCATTGATTAGCCACTCTCTCTTATTAGCAACTATTCCTAGGGCCTTTTAGCTGATGAGCTGATTCTCTGCCTCCAGCTCTCCTTCATTTACTTTTACTCTGTTCCGAGATAAGTGTGAAGAGATGGTAATATCCCTCTGGGATGATCTGCCAGAAGAGGGGGAAGGGGAAGCAAACTAGGCAATCCCTTTTTCAAAGACAGCAATAAATCCTGTCTTGTGCATGCAGCAGATGTGAACAAAGAAGATGTAACAGATCTCTCCTTGGCAATCATCCCTGCCCCCACTCCCTCTGTAGCAATTATATGTTTCTGCACGTGCACACAGAGAGAAGAACCCCAGAGAACATCAGTATTTCCTTTAACAAGCAAAGCAGTTGGCAATGAATGGCTAATGAAAATGCAGAGAAGCCGTAACTCCCTCTGTCTTGCAGGCACTCCCAGTAGACTACAACTGTGTACAATGTGTACCCTTTCCAGAGGTGTGATCCAGAGCATAAGAGAGGTTAATTCTTTCTACAAAGCTTCTGGCTCATGTTTCTTGATCAGGGAAGAAGTTTAGTGGTACCAGTGGTGCTACATCATACTTCCTGGCAGACAGAAATGGATCTGAGGTCATGAAATAAGTAACGCACCACCACCACCATGGTCATTCCCATCATATCCGGAAAGAAGGTGGTAACAATCCTGGATGATCTACTCTGCCAGTCAGAACACTTTGGAGGTAGAGTTTTATGTTCACATCTAGATCCTATACTCCGAATGCGACACAGGCACACAACTTTATTCAAAGGAAAGCAACAAGGATACTAAAAGTTTAAGAAACTGTCAAGGTTTAACCAGGAGAAGAGAAGACTCAAAGGAAATAGGAGAGCTGTTTGCAAATACCTGCCATGTCCTCATGTAGAGGAGAGATGAAATTCGCTCTACCTGTTCAACATTACCCCAAGGGACAGAACTAGGACTGGTGGGTGGAAGCTACAGGGAGACAGGCTTCAGCTCATTACCAGGAAGAACTTTCTGGCAGTCAGAGGTATCCAACCATCGGGTGAATTCTGGGGAAGGTAAGGTATGAATCTGCCATCATTGAGGGAATGGAAGCAAAGGTAAGATAACCTCTTAGTGGAGATATTACATCATGAAAAGGAGGAAGGAGATTAGACTAGGTAACCTTAAAAGGCCTTTCCAAATCTAAGGTCCTACAATTTAAGGGGTTATGGACCTCCTGATTTCATCATCTCAACACTGTACAACTTTAAGTTCGTAGCATAGATGGTATATGTGTCTGTATATCTGTATCTGTATCTATAGCTATGGCTGCATCTCCACAATACCAACTTTCTCTCTGAAGCCTTACAGAAGTGTGATATGGGGCCCAAGAAATATCACCATCATCTTCCTTCCTTTCTGCTTCTTCATCTACCACATACTGGCACCACGGCAGGCAGTTTACACAACTTATCTCCAATCTTTGAGAGTCAAGTTCAGCTAGGCTATCATGAGACTGAGTCAGTAACACATCATCTCTGGTTTTTACTTTCCTCATTTGAAAAATAAAGAGGCTGAACTTGACTCATGATCTGTAAGGTCGCTTTTAAGTTTTATGCCATTGTAAGTCTACGGGCAGTAGCAGCAGCAAGGTAACAGCCCAATTAGTTCCGCCACATCCACCACAGCTTAAAACCAGGCAGATAACCTGAAATATCTCTTTTCTTTGAAATAATGAACACCGTGTGCCGCTTTTCCTTTACATAGTAAATACAGTCTTGAAAATTTAGTGTAAATGGAATTTTCTGTAAAAAATGAAGTCTACTTTAAGCACACCAAGATGGCTAGTTAAAAGAAATCTTTATTAAAATAAGCTCAGTGTTTGACTGCAAAGTAACTTGTTCTATAAATTTGGGACTTTATACATTGGATTTTCTCGTATACTACTTTGTATTCCATCCACGTCATCCAGGCCAGTCACATTGGAGTCTTTTCCTTTGTGCTTGGTAATCAGTCAGATGATATACTATAGAATTACAGGTTTGGAAAGAATAGTAAAACCCATTTAGTTCAATGCCTCCTCCTGTCCTGCCTCCAATTCCACCAACCCTATCCAGTGCCTGAATCTTCTTCTTAACATCCCTACCAAAACTCTGCTTATGCCTCCATTGATGAAGATGCCATATCTTCCCAGGAAGTTCCTTCCATTCTTGGCTGTGGATCTTGGCCTTAGGAAAGGGATTCTCGGTATTTTTTCTATCTCAATAACCACGAGGGAATCCCAGCATACTTTCATTAGTAATGGGAGTTTTATCTACAGCTGAACTTTTAAAAGAGGTCTCTCAAGAGAGCAAGAGAGTAATGGGAGGAAAACTTTCCCTTTTCATTCGGTATACTTCTGTTGCCAAATTTTTCACAGTGTATATATATAACTTGAATACATACATACATTAAAAAGAAGTGGTCCACAGGGGGTAAATGTTTATCACAGCAGTGGTAGGGAGTTAGACAGGAACAAATCCCTTAGGGGAACAAGACAGAAAGAGAGAGAATGGCATGTGTTTGATGTGACACCTCCATGGACTCTAAAAATGTACTGGGTGTGTGTGTGTGGGGGGGGGGTAATTGTTGAAATGTCACCTACCTCCTTGAAAATCACTGCTAATCTCTACTTCAATTGAGTACGCCTGCCCTTTAGGCACTTGGGGGCAGCTTTCAAGCATGCAGGGAAAGTTAACTGCTTTATGGTCTCATCAAGATGAAATTCAATGACTAGCTATATAACATGTCTCACTGTATAATGTATCTATCTGCTCCTGTTCTCTCCCATTCGACCTAATCCACAGCATATTGTTCTGATTGGACAGTCTGCCTTCTGACATCACTCCTCTATGGTTTGTTTATTTTCTTTTTACCATGAAGGGTTAGCATACTTCCTAATTATTCAGATTAATTACCTTATTGCAAGCTCAAGGGTATTTTTTACCAAATATCCCTAGATGTCTCTCTTCTGTTTTGAAGATTCTGCAGCAATCTTGCCTGGATTCAGATTCGGTTCTATCACTTACTAGCTGTATAACATTGGCCAAGTAACTTAACCCCCTGTACTTTTGTTTCCTCATCTGCAAAATAAAGACAATTACAGCAATAAGCTGATATAGGTGCTGGAAGAATTAAACAGGACACACATAAAGGCATTTAGACCAGTACTTGGTCATCGAAAACACTCATCAATGTTAATTTGCATTGTTGCCTCCTTCTTCGGTGTCATCAGCAAACTCGTGCCCTGCCACTAATTATGAAACCCTCTTACTACAGACGCAAAACATTTACTTGGCAATTTCTTTCTACTGGTCTTCTAGGTTCCCTCTTAATCAATCCAAAGCATTCTTGACATTTCATCTCTTCAACATAGCTCTCCCTGATGAACTGGATTAAAGAAGAATTTCTCACTTAGCATACCTACTACTATAGCCTGCTGGTTTTTTTTTTTTTTTTAATGTTTATTTCTTTATTTTGAGAGAGATTAGGAGAGAGCATGCATACACGCATGCATGCACGAGCAGGGGAGAAGCAAAAAGAGAGGGAGAGAAAGAATTCCAAGCAGGCTCCATGCTCTCAGCACACAGCCCTGATGTGGTGGGGGGGGGGGGGGGGGGGCTCAACCTCAGAAACTGTGAGATCATGCCCTGAGCTGAAATCAAGAGTCGGTTGCTTAAATGACTGAGCCACCCAGGTGCCCCAACTACAGCCCGTTTTCATTAAATTATGATACACACTCATGCTTCACCAATTTGTGTTCCTTTTCTTTTCAAACCTCTATTCAAAACCCATCTCTTAGAGCAGGGTTTGGAAAATTTCTTCTGTAAAGGGCCAGAGAGTAAATAATTTCAGTTTTATGGGACATATAGTTTCTGTTGCAGCTTCTCAACTCTGCCACTGTAGCATGAAAGCAGCCATAGGCAACACATTAACAATGAACAATGGAAAGGCTTATGTTCCAAAAAGCCTTTATTTACAAAAATAGGCAGCAGACAGGATTGGACCTATGAGCCACAGTTTGTCAATCTCTGATATAGAGGAATCCTTCCCTAAATAATTCTGCCTATGATCATCTCTCTGTTCTACTTCAAGCATGTACTATACTTATTTATAAGCTTGTAAGTATTTGTATGTGGTCAGTCTCCCACTTAGACTAATGCACAGATCCTTTAAGAAGAGCTATTCTTTGAAGAAAATGTATCTAAGCCTAGGAGTGATGTGGGGTGTTAAGGACACAAAGACAAAGAAGTCCTAGCCTATGCTCACAAAGAACTCACAGATTAGTAGGATAGATAGCGATTCAATTACATAATCATAACACAACATGACTTTCACTCTAATAGAGATTTGATATACAAAATGCTCTGGGAAAACAGAAAGGAATGATTAACTTTGCTTGGGGAATTGAGGAAAGCTTCACAGAGATGAAGTTGAGCTAGGATTGGCAGAAGGAAGATGAATAGGCATTTTAGGCAAAGGGAATATAGTACAAAGGTCCTAAGGCATGGAAATGGACAGTGTGTTTGGACAAGAGCCAGCAGCTTGTTACAGATGGAAAAGGGTAAGGTAGGCTACAGGGATGAAGTGGGATAAGAACAGAAAAGCAGGCAAACAGCAAACAAAGAGCCTCATCTGCCATTCTAAGGCAATGGTATCATCTCAAAGATTATGTTAGACATTCAATATCAAGATCTGACTTATTAATGGTATTTTATATCCATAAAAGAGTTCTAACTTTTTTCACAGACTTTTACATACATTATTTCCAATGTTCATACACTTTCCATACTTACATGCCTTCTAAATTCTGACACTGATCATGAACTTGTAATGTAGTGAGAAGAATGAGATTTAAAGGCAAAAGATCTAGGACTGACTCTTCCAGCACATAGTAACAAGATTTTGAATAAGTCCCTTTGTTCAAATGCCTCACTGTTTCCATAAAGGAATAGTGACAGTACCTACTTCACAAGATTACTGTAAAGACTGTGTTAAGACAATTCTGTGAAGAGTACTTTGCAAACTATAAAGAGTTGTATAAATGACACACAAGTCTTATTAAAATCGTAGGATAAGTTGGCAAGAAACGGTAGGATTCTTTTATTCCCTCTAATTGCTTTTTGTGACACATACATTCATATACAGCCTAACAGAGTGAAATATTTCCGTTATGTATAAATACAGGTTCTGACCTTTCCGAAGATCTGATTTTTGCATGGTACCATCAGCTATATCAAATAGGAAACCGTTCCTCCTTAGTGAGATGGAGAAATCTAGAAGCAAAAGATAGAAAAAATTAGAAATGTAAACTACTGTAGAAGACATGCAGTGAAATTAGATTTTTATCAGAGGAAACCAACAGGCTGGACAACCAGACAGGGCTTCCCAAGGACAGCAATTTGGATAGGTTTTCAATTATCAAGACCCTTCTAAGTTTTGTGGGTTCATAACACAGATTCTGTTAAAAACAGAACAGATTCTTGAGGGCAGTTCTATAGGTCATTAAACAATGATGAGCAGGTAAGTTAGAATGCTAACTTACTAATTTACTGTGAGAAATATAACGGTCACGAGGAGTAAAATATTGTAGGCTGGAAACTATAAAACATTGCTGACAGAAATTAAAAAATAAATAAATAAATGGAATTCTTTCATGAACTGAAAGACTAACATTGTTAAGATGACAATACTACTGAAAGTGATTTACAGACTAAATGCAATCCCTCTCAAAATCACATGGAATTTCAAAGGACCCCAAATAGCTGAAACGGTTTTGAAAATGAAGAATAAAGTTGGAAGATTCACATTTCTTTATTTCAAAACTTACTACAAAGCTAGAGTAATCAGTGTGGTATTGGCGTAAGGACAGACATATAGATCAATGGAATAGAATAAAGGGCCGAGAAACAAACTCTGATATATATGGTCAAATGATTTTTTGAGAAAAGTGCCAAAACCATTTAATGGGGAAAGGATATTCTTTTCAACAAATGATGCTGGGAAAACTGGATACCTTATAGTGTATAAAAAAAATAAACTCAAAATGCATCAAAGACCTAAACACAAGAGCTAAGATTAAAAAACTCTTAGAACAGAAGGGAAAATCATCATGACACTGGGTTTGACAATGATTCTTGGATATAATACATAAACCACAGGCAATGAAAAAAAAAACCAGACAAATTAGATTTCATCAAAATGAAAAACATTTGCGCATCAGAAGATACTGTCGTGAGAGTGAGAGACAACCTACAGAATGGGAGAAAATACTGGCAAATTATATATCCAATAAGGGATTAACATCTAGAGTACATAAAGAACTCCTATAATTCCACAACAAAAAGCCCTCAAACAACCCGATTAAAAAACAGGCAAGGGACTTGAATAGACATTTCTCCATTTAGCTCTACAGACCGCCAATAAGCACTCGAAAAGATACTCGGCATCATTAATCAATAATAATGCGAATCAACACAATGAGATACCACTTCACACCCATTCAGGTGGTTATCATAAAGGAAGAAAAGAAAAGAAAAATAACAAGTGTTGCCAAGATATGGGGAAATTAGAACCCTTGTGAACTGCTCCTAGGAATGAAAAGTGATGTAGATGCTGTGAAAAATCTCAAAAGGATAAACATAAAATTACCACATGATCCAGCAACCCCACTCCTGGGTATTGTCCAAAAGAACCGAAAGCAGGGACTAAATGCACACTAACGTTTAGAGAAATATCATTCACGATAGCCAAAGGATAGGAACAATCCAAGTATCCATCAGTAAATAAATGGATAAATAAATGTATACATTTAAATACACAATATACAAATAAACACACAATGGAGTATTACTCAGCCATAAAAAGGAATAAAATCTGATACTTGCTACAACATAGACACATCCTGAAAACATTATTCTAAGTGAAATAAGCAAAACTGCAAAAGCACAAATATTGTATGATTCCACTAATACTTGTTAACTAGGCAAATTCACAGAGATGCAACATAGAACAGAAGAACGAGGGGCAGGGCAGAGGAGGGAATGGAGAGTTACAATTTAATGGGTACAGAGTGTCTGCCTGGGATGATCAAAAAGTTCTGGAGACAGATAGTAGTGAAGGCTACGCAACATTGTAAATATACTTAATGCCTTAAAATGGTTACAACGGTAAATTTTACGATACATATATTTTACCACAAAGATGGGGAAAAAAGGAAGAAAGAAGAAAAAAGAAACAGGTAACAGGTGGATCTGCATCAAGGTTTGACAGTCCCATTCAACCATCTCACAAGAGGAACACAAAAAGCTTCACAGAGACTTAAAAGAAATTAAGAAATTAAGTCATAGCATTCCTTTTCCTGGGTAATCTTAGATGCAACCAGCCATCAACTTTCTTTATGACCTCCCATTTTGCAGGTTTCCAAGCTATCTTCTGATAAACACATCCTCTCTTTGGATAACCTTACTATCTATATACAGCATGTGGTACAGATGAGCTTTGGGTTTGAATAACAACTTTGTCACCAGCTTCGCAAACTTGGGACAAGTTGCTACATGTCTCTGAGCCACAATTTCTGCATCTCTAATGTGGAAATTATAGTGTCTATGCCAAGGGGTTTGTGAGGGTTGAATGGCATTATCTATTTTAATGAATGGATATAAGTAAGTATCTGATAACGAGGGGACCCTTCTCCACCTCCCTCACTTTTTGTCCATCAGGTTCCTGCCTCTAGCTCCATCGGCATCCGTACAAACATCGCCACAGCTCTCTGGATTAGAGGGTCTTGCTAGTATCTCTGTCAGAAGCCTTTTCTCCAAAACCAATGACATCCAAAAGACCAAAAGCAAATGGAGACAAATTCATTTTCTGTCCATCTCACAAAACTCTCCTACAGGAATCTACTACCCTCCCTAAGGGCAGAGATATTTTATATCCCACACATTGGCTATATTAGAAAAAGTAACTTGGCGTTTTTTAAAATGAATTTTCAACAATTCTAAGTTTTCTGTAACAGGATCTTGCATAAATTTCCAAATATATAAGTCCTATTTCTATACTTATAGTACAAAACAGTAAGGTACAAACAGTAAGTATGGTTCTCTTTCAGTGATAAGTACCCAAGCAAAATATACAAGGTGTACAGGGTGCGATAATGACTATTTCAAAGCCTGCTATACTATAATTGGCTTGTATTAAAAGTGCCAGAAGTAAAAGAATAATTGTACAATGTTCCGCTATGAAAAAAACCCAATAATGAAGTTGATCTGACGTCAGGCAAAATTATATTATACAAATCAGAAAAAAAGCCTGTTTAATTTCCACTTAAAAAGCAAAACATCAAGTAATGATCAGAGAATAACATCATATCAAAATTCATATTCCTGAGGTGCCTGGGTGGCTCAGTCAGTTAAGCATCCAACTCTTAATTACCGCTCAGGTCATGATCTCACAGTTCATGAGATTGAGCCCCGCTTTGGGGGAGCCTGCTTGGGATTCTCTCTCTTCCTTTCTCTCTGTCGCTCCCCTGCTTGCTCTGTCTCTCTTTCCCTCAAAATAAATAAATAAACATTAAAAAAAATTCATATTCCTGATTTCCTCCTAAATCACCACAGTCAGATGTTCAATTTCATCTTATCTGACTGACCTAAACTTATCCTTCAGCTGCACCCGTTGGGATTACCATCGTATTTATTTATTAATCACGTCTAGGGATAAGACTGGAATCAGGAGACAGAGAACCAAGGCAGAACAAAGAAACTGAAAGGTTACAAGGAAAAGAGGCTAGGATCATTTTGTTAAATAGACATTCACATTGTTAACTTAGGGAACTATAATAAGAGAAGGGAATCAACTATGTGCTGGGCTCTGTGCTAAGCACTTCAAAAATGACTTTTTATTGAAGTATAATATGGATACTGAAAAGTACATAAATCCTAAGTATGAAGCTCAGTGAGCTTCTACAGTGTGTCTCCCAATCAAGAAAGAGCTTGTTACTGGTACCCGAAGAGGCAGTCCTTCGTGTCCTCTCCCAAGTCACCACTGCACCCAAGAGGAAACTGTCTTGACTTCTGTCATTGTAGATTAGTTTGGCCTGCTTTGAACTTCGTACGAATACTACTATATCCCATGCCCCCTTTCATGTCTGCTTCCTTCCACTCAACACTTTGTTTTGAGAAGTTCATCCATGCTGCCCCAGCAGGCACTTTTACCTTCGTTACTTGATTTAAATAACCCAACAATTCTGGTATTTCCCATTTAGCTCAAAAACAAAACAAAACAAAAAAAACAACACGAAAACAAAAACCAAACAAACAAACAAACAAACAAAACTGAGGCTCTGAAGTTAACCGAGACTAAGTAAGACATCCAAGGTCACACAGCTACTAAATGGAAAGGCTAAAATTAAAGACTGTCTAATATGAAAGTCCATGCTCTTTTTGGTTCCATTATGCTTGCTTGTTGTATATAAAACCAACAGAAAGTCAGTCCCTTCCCTGGTTTACTTATCATAGGCCGTATACACGTATGGAGGCTTGGCAAACAGTCAAGTACTACGCAAGCGTCAGGAAGTACTGGTAGCACAAGGAAGGAGCTACCTAAGTGCAGTGACTTTTAAAGTTTTTATGGTTGTGATCCACAGACTTAACTCTAGGCATTTTTATACAATATGCATTCCTAAAACCTTGCACTTTGTAAAAATTATGCACTAAAAATGGCCTTGTGGGAAAAACAATGTTATGAATATACTAAAAAGCCCGTGGAACTCTGCCTTCTTCTCACACACACACACACACACACACACACGCAGATCTGAGTCATTAAGAAAAGGTTAAGTTCAGCTCAATAAACTAAATTAAAAAGAAAGGGTACAATTCATTTTAGAATAATTTCCAACTAAAATGATTTTTAAAAATAAAGATTTAATGTGTAATTGAACAAACCTGTAGCTATGCAGAACATTAAGCTTCTAAGAATGACTTATTTCCCCAAGGTTTCCTGGAGTGAAGATTTGAATGCACATCACCATCTGCAGACAGGAAACACTTAATAAAAGCTTTTCATGGTGGGAAAATTAAAATCTGAGGTCAGATTCGTATGGCTTTGGGGACCGGTAAGAGACTATTAACCCATTTACCACTTTTTAACTGTTCACACGACCCAAGCTGATCTTTGAAAAATGTCTGTTACCAGATACCAGAGATCTCAAGATCAACTTAGAATTAAGTTAATAAAGTTAGAGTCTAATAATTTAGAGTCCTGTATAGAAAACTACCTTCCTCAGACATAGAGCCCTGAGAGTTGATTAAATCTTCACCTGCTTAGGTCACATAATTTGGGCTTACTGACACAGTGGTATCTATAAACCATTCTATAACCACCCCCAAAGTCTCAGGTTCTTAGCCTAAAAGAAATGAGTTATGACTCCCTGGCATTGTCCAGGGTCTTGTATGAATCTTACAGAATTACAAGCCTGGGGCAATTATGGCTTCTCTGTAAGAAGAAAGCTGCAACTTAGACTCAAACTTGGCCTGGTTCATTCCATGTCACCAAGGAGTCACTTCCACTGGGCTTCAAATTCTTCACCAGAAAACCAGGGGGTTACAACTCTACACTGCATTCCCAGGCAGGTCCCATATTTACCATAAACAAGCTACATGCTTGTTTCCCCATCAACCACCTCAACAAGTGTCTGATTTTATGGCTTCATAGAAAATTCTAATGTTACTGAAATATGGGAAATTTATCAAGTGATATCAGTTGTCTTCCTGTGAGCTCCTCAGGCAACTGTCCCAACACCCATTTCTGGCTGGGAATCTTTGAGACTACCTCTTTCTTCCCTGCATCAGTAAGGCCAGAGACTACAAAGGGGCTTCCAATGGAATGTGTCTTATACGAGTCAAACAGTACAGCAATCTCAGGAAAGGGCTCTCTTCCCCTAGAAAGCAAACTTGACTGAAAGGGCATGCAATAATCTTTGAGATGTAGTATTAAGCTAAGGTGTATGCTAAACTAAAAAAAAAAAAAAATTTGGGGATGGGGCACCTGGGTGGCTCAGTCTGTTAAGCGTTAGACTCTTGATTTCAGCTCAAGTCAAGATCTCATGGTTCGTGGGATGGAGCCCTGTGTTGTGCTCTGTGCTGACAGCAAGGAGACAGCAAGGAGCCTGCTTGGGACTCTCTCTCTCCCCCTTTCTCTGCTCCTCCCCTGCTTGTGCTCACATGTGCACATACTGTCTCACTCTCTCAAAATAAATAAGTAAACATTAAAAAAACATTCGGGGATGATAAAGAATATATATACAAACATTCCACACAGCAAAGGCAGAAGAGTGGTGCCATTTGCTAACAGTCATTCTGTTTTTACTAGGAACTTTCTTCACTCTAACAAGTCAGAAAACCTTTCCATAGAACCACAGAGCCAGCAGGAACCAAGAGGCATGAGAAGAAAAATATGCATGTCCAGTTTCACTTCAGAGATAAAAGTTAGTGATAGCTTAGCTTTTTGAGTGTTTTTTTTTTAATCTTAGAAATTTAGCTTTTAGGACACAAGATGCCTTTCTCAACTTCCTCAGCTTTTGACCCAGCAATTCATTCCTTAATTAAAATCTAATTTTTCTTTATTTTGAGTCCCTGGGGTTCACTGGGCCAGGACTAGTGGCAGATTTTATTTCAGAGAACAGTCTTATATGGTGGTACTAGTTCAGAGAGCCCCAGAGATTTATTTCACCAAGATCACTGATGGGTGTAAAACCCGGGCAATACTCTAACACAGAGCAGTGACTTGTAACTTTTCTTTCCCACCCTGACATACCTGAAGAGTACAAAACCCTCTTATCAGTGACAGCAGGCTCAGTAAAGGCACTGATTTTGGGCAAGAGAGTAGAAGGCAGCTCTTATTTGATGGGAAGAGAGGCTTCACTGAAGGTGTTTGGAATCTCCAAGGGTATTTGTGCAATTGGGAAAAACACCTCCCTCAGTCTAAGGGCTTCTTCCACTGCCCTGCCCCTGACCCAGGGTCTTGAGCAGGGCCATCCAAAAGAAATGTAATTCAAGATATTTATGTCATTTTAAGCTTCTAGTAGTCACATTTTAAAAAGTAAAAACACGGGGCGCCTGGGTGGCGCAGTCGGTTGGGCGTCCGACTTCAGCCAGGTCACGATCTCGCGGTCCGTGGGTTCGAGCCCCGCGTCAGGCTCTGGGCTGATGGCTCCGAGCCTGGAGCCTGTTTCCGATTCTGTGTCTCCCTCTCTCTCTGCCCCTCCCCCGTTCATGCTCTGTCTCTCTCTGTCCCAAAAATAAATAAATGTTGAAAAAAAAAATTAAAAAAAAAAAAAAAAAAAAAAAAAAAGTAAAAACAGAAAGAAAAAAGAGATGGAAATAATTTAATAATGTATTTTATTTATCCCAGTATACTGAAATATTATCATTTCAGCCAGTAATTATCATAAATTTTTTTCAGCCAGTAATCATTATAAAAATTAAAATGCTTTATATTCTTCTATTAAGTCTTCAAAATCTAGTGTGTATTTACAATTATAGATTATCTCAATTCAGATGCTAAATTTTCATCAGAATTATTTGATTTGAATTTAAATTTCATAAAATTTAAAGTTGAAATAGAAGATTCACATACCCAAGGTATTCAAAACATACTTTAAAATTTCCCAATAACTGTACTGAGAATCAGTTTTTAAATTTACACATAATTAAAGTTAAATAAAATTTACAATTCAGTACTACAGTCCCACTAACCATGTGGCTATCGTATTAGACCACCCACGTTTAGAAGGCATACATTATTAACTTAAATATTAAGTACTTAATATGTTCTAAGCACTTTACTTGCAATAAGTTGTTCAATTCTCACAATCCAATAAGGTAGGTATTATTATCTTCATTTTATTGATGAGAAAATCCAGAGAGATGTCTCACAATTTGCCCAAAATTACACAGTTAGTAAATGGTGGAGCTGGGATTCAAAGCAAGGTAACTTAGCCGATTTCTTGTCTCTAAGGCTCGGGGTTTTCCAGGAAAACTAGACTATTTATATGCCCCAGGCATAAGTGCAATCTGTCTCGGGTTAGAGGCTCTCAGCACTGGCTGATTTTCTCCATCATATGGCCCTATCCTGGTTATTTGCTAATGTAGGTTAGATCATGTCACTCCTCTGCTTAAAACCTCCCAAATGCTCCTCCTAGCACTTAAATCCAAGTCCTTTACCCTGACCCACATCATCATCCTACATGACCTGACCCCTCGCCTTCTAGCCCTCCTCTATTACAGTGCTCATCCTTACCACTGCTCCAGCCACACCATCCTCCTCTGCTCCAGATTCAGGCCAAACTCCTCACTATCTGAGGGCCTTTGCACTACCTGGAATGCTCTACCCCGTATTCACATGGCTGGCTTCTTACCACTCAGGTCTCCACTTAAATGTCATCTCTTCCCTGACCACTTTATCTAAAGTAGTCACCCAGGGACGTCTGGGTGGCTCAGTCAGTTAAATGTCCGACTTTGGCTCAGGCCATGATCTCGCAGTTCATGAGTTTAAGCCCCGCATCGGGATCTCTACTGTTAGCATGGAGCCCACTTCAGATCCTCTGTACACACACACATTCATTCATTCTCTCTCTCTCTCTCTCTCTCTCTCTCTGTCTCTATCAGAGAGAGACAGAGAGAGAGAGAGAGAGAGAGAGAGAGATAGTACGGGCATCTGGGTGGCTCAGTCGGTTAATCATCCAACTTCGGCTCAGGTCAGGATCTTGCTGTTCATGGGTTCTAGCCCTGAGTCAGGGTCTGCGTTGAAAGCTTGGAGCCTACTTCAATTCTCCCTCTCTCTCTGCCTCTCCCTGTTCACACTCTGTCTCTCTCTCTGGCTCTCAAGAATAAATAAACATTTAAAAAACAAATAAAGTAGTCACCCAGACTCCCTCTATCATACCACTCTTAGTTCTCCACAGCAGTGAGCACCATTTAGTATTTCTTTGTCTATTTATTTGTCTGCTCCACTGGGGCTTTATCTGCGTTATCCATTCAGCACTATATCCCAGCACTTGGAATAGCGCCTGGTATAGAGGAGGCACTCAGTTAAGTATCTTTGAATGAAATGAATGAGTGCTAATCATTAAGAAAAAACAAAAACATAAAATTTTAAAATTACATAACCGGAACACAGTGACTGCTTTCTGAATTTAAAAAAACATTTGGATGGTTTGTAAGTAGAACTTATAGGTGATTTATGAGGGAAACAGTTTAAGGCCAATCTCTCAAAATGAAACAAAACAAGCTGGGTCCTTTAGTATATATAAGTCAGTCTCAAATCTGACAGGATCATTACCAACAGGTAATGAGAGGGTGAAGGGGGTTGAGATACATAATTATGACTATAACTTAGCTTCTCAAAGACTTTTCTGAATACAGTCCGCACAGCTCATTAAGGAAATCCACCTGACACTTGGCACAGCCCTGGAAAATAGGGAAGGGCTGCAGAATCGTTGCAGAATTTCTGTAACATATAATCTCAACGTGGCTATGTAATGGAGAAAATCAATCAATGCTGAGACGCTGTAGCCAAACAAAGGTAACGGGGAGGGCATACTAAATTTACCGGCAGGGCATACTAAGTAGGCCACTGTCCTGGGGAAAAACCGGCACTCAGAAACAAAACATGGGTGTTGATGGAAGTGCTGACACACCTGGGCTGTGAGGATCGCCGCGGGCACCCCTGCTCCGGGCAAACAAAGCTTCTGGCTGCAGTGGTCGCTAACAAGCACAGAATGTACACTATCGTTTCTGATTTAGTTTTAAAGATACTTTCAAAAGAGAAAGAGACAATAAGGATGACTATAAATGCCCACTCTAAATGTGACACTGAAAAAAGACTAACTGAAGGCATTCTCAGGAAAATGCATTGGGACGATTTAAGGTTGGGAACAATAATGTAGGAGCACAAATAGTGCAAACAGAAGGAGCAAAAACAGATTCAAATAATGAATAACTCAGTAAAAATTTTTTCATGGGTACAAAGAACTGTAAATAAGAAAACTGTAATTTAATTACAAATATTTGAAATATATTTGCACTCCTGGTTTCCAAATTCGTTTTAAAAAACCTGATTCAGGGGTGCCTGGGTGGCTCAGTCGGTTAAGTGTCCGACTTCGGCTCAGGTCACGATCTCGCGGTCCGTGAGTTCGAGCCCCGCGTCGGGCTCTGGGCTGATGGCTCAGAGTCTGGAGCCTGCTTCCGATTCTGTGTCTCCCAGTCTCTCTGACCCTCCCCCGTTCATGCTCTGTCTCTCTCTGTCTCAAAAATAAATAAACTTAAAAAAAAAATTAAAAAAAAAAAAAAAACCTGATTCAGAAAACTCCTAAAGAATTATCCGAAAAATTTCAATATAGCTGGATGGGTAGAGGGACAGATAAATAGGAAAGTCACATTTACAAGTAATGGTAAAATTTAGGTGGCGGACATAAGGGTTTTTACCGCAAAGCCTTTTCAACTTTGTTGTATATGCTTAACATTTTTCGTAAGTAAAAATAAACTTGAAAATATCTCAAAGAAGCTGCTGTCTCAAAGCTTAACATGAGGCAATAGTGAAAAGGGTAGGTGGTGTCATAGAAAGAATGAACATTGTTTTTTAGTACTTCTACATATAATGACCATTCATCACAACAAACCTGAGGGGTATGTGGCATTATCTTCATTACATACCCTACATTATGCCACGTGCGTGCGCACGTACACACACACGTACACACACACACACACACACACACACACACACGAGGCTCAAAGAGTACTTTAACAAAGTCAACTTTGATATCAGTGAATATTAAGCCTGGGATCAAAATATTCATATACACTTAAAAATCTACCTAAAATCTTGGGGTGCCTGGGTGGCTCAGTCAGTCGAACGTCTGACTTCAGCTCAGGTCATGATCTCATGGTTGGTGGGTTCAAGCCCCACATCGGGCTCTGTGCTGACAACTCAGAGCCTGGAACCTGCTTCAGATTCTGTGTCTTCTTTCTCTGTCCCTCCCCCACTCACGCTCTGTCTCTCTCTCAAAAGTAAACATTAAAAAAAAATCTACCAAGGGGCGCCTGGGTGGCTCAGTTGGTTAAAAAAAAATCTACCTAAAATCTTAATCCATCTTTATTATTTATTTTCCACAGATATCCAAGAAAGTGAAGCACTTTAAAAATAATGAGAACATGTGAAATATACTTTTTAAGACAATGTTTTTACAAGACATTATACAAAATATAATGGACTTCCAGTTTCAAAGTCCTTTATAATATTTTTTTTTTTTTTTTTTTTTTTTTAAGAGAGAGAGAGTGTGTGCACAGGAGCACAGGGAAGGGGTAGAGGGAAAGGGAGACATAGAGAATCTTAAGCAGGCTCCACACCCAGTGAGAAGCCCAATGTGGGGCTTGATCTCACAACCCTGAGATCATGACTTGAGCCAAAATCAAGAGTCAAACACTTAATCAAATGAGCCACCCAGGCACCCCCAAAGTTCTTTATAACTTTCAATGCTAACTGACCGACACACTATCTTATTTGTATTACATTATTTGTGTACATCTTTTACAGTTCTTTTAATGCTGTAATTCCCTTGAAATTAGGATCCATATCTGACTCATTTCTACATTTTTTATAATAATACTTTGAATGGTAGTTTAGTGAATGTTTACTTAAGGAAACAATGTGATCTTCACAAAAGATATGCAAGGTGACTAGGACACCTGTTCACATTATTCTTATTAAACACTTGAAGAAACAGAGGCAGAGTAAACTCTGATCCTATGTTTTAGCAAAAAAGCTCCTTTTTTGAACTAGGGTTCCAGTCTTTTCCTACTGCACCAATGACTCAAAAAAGACATTAAACCTGATTCTCCAACTCGGAGTCTGGCAGGATGTCCAAAGGAAAAAGCTTTAGTTATGTTATTTTTTAAGTGCTGAGAAATGCTGAAAGATGGATCCTAATGTAAGTAAAAAAGGTTTGTAAACCTCTTGATTTCTTTATTAGGACCATGATAGAAACAAAATGAAAGTGCTTCTTGAAAATTCTAAACTTGGTTATAAGTTACCTAAAACTCAACAAAACCAGAAGTTGATATATAACAGCTAACACTTATACTCAGCTCTTTGGGCCAATTCTATGTGTACATGTTATTTCATATGACTTTCCATAATACACAGTGAGAGATTATTATTACTCCCACTTCACGGATGAGGAAATTTCAGAGTTAGAGAGTTAGCAGGTGACTGAACAGGGATTCGAAACAATCTAGGTCACGCTCTTTGCAGTATACTATGTTGTTGCTTGCTTGCACAAAACTAGTCAATAGCTTTCTAACTGGTCTCTCTCTACCTCCACTCTGTCATGTGCGTGGCAACTGGCGTAATCCCTTTAAAATAAGAATTCCATCGGGGCACCTAGGTGGCTCAGTCGGTTAAGCGTCCGACTTCGGCTCAGGTCATGATCTCGCAGTCCATGAGTTCAAGCCCCACATCAGGATCTGTGCTGACAGCTCAGAGCCTGAAGCCTGTTTCAGATTCTGTGTCTCCCTCTCTCTCTCTCTGCCCCTCCCCCACTCACACTCTGTCTCTCTGTCTCTGAGAAATGAATAAACCTTAAAAAAAAGTTTTTTATAAGAATTTCATCATGTTGCTTCTCCCCTTCAAATCCTTCAATGGAGCCATTGGAGAATGGAGCCTGGAGAATGAAAAGCACCAAAGTCCTTGGCGTTGCATACACAGCCTTTCAAATCCTAAATTCTTTAAGATTTGGCCCCTGACTATTTCTCTAGCTTCATCTAACCATCTTCTCCTTCCCCTTACCTTCTTCCCTTAAGTTATTCTAAATGACCTGCAGTCCCTCAACTCATCTGCAAGTCCCTTTTCCCATTATACACACCACTTGTCAACTTAACAACCCATCCTTCAAAATTTAACTCAGCAATCAATGACTCTCCTCTTCCTCAGTCCTCTCAGCTCTTTTCCCTAGATGATCATTTTCCTTTCTCTTCTATGTTGATATCTGGCTCGTATTTGCAGCGTTTAAATGCTGTATTACAGTTATTTGTACAATTATTTGTACATACCTTTCCTGCCTATTTGATGGAGAATCCCTAAGGGATGTCTTAGTCACCTTTACATCCCTAGGGTCTAATACAGTGCCTGACAGTAGCAGGCATCAGATACATACATGTTTGTTGAGCTGAATTCAAATAAACTCACTTAGGAAGGACACAAATGTTAACACAGGATTTGGATTTTGCAAAATATAAATAAAGGGGAAAAAAATAAGCCTTAAACTCTGTAACAGAATTGTGCATAACAATGGCAACTGCCCTGAAGGTCCCTGCTAGCACTCTGTGCCCCAGCTGGGCCTCCAGAAGGTTCATTACTTTCATATTATCACTGTGGCAATTTATTAATGAGCTCAACACAAGCAAGACAAATTGAAATGACAGTCCTGGCAGCTAACATCTCTTATTTATCACTAGAGCTAGTCTCTCACTAGCAGGGCCATGGATAAGCCTTCTTCAATGCAAAACAATATTTACAGAGTATCTTCTAAGAGACCTACAAACACTGTGGTTGGCACTAAGGGGAATCCAAAAAGTGTAGGTCCTCATTAGGATGAGAAAAGAATGTGTTCTGGAAAAATAACTCAAAACTGAAAAACACAGATATCCATTAGAAGTGATGGTAAAGGACTCATGTAATTCATCATTTATGGGTCAATTACCTCTCTAAGGGCTAACTGAAGTACCACTGGGGTTCCTCGTGCTTCACCCTGACGGAGGCAGTGTGCATGAGAAAGAAACCAAGAACCAGTATTAGGCATTCTGGCAGAAGGAAGGTTGTGAAAACTAAAGCCACCACCCCTCCAAAAGTTTGAAGGCTTTTTGGTACCACAGCATTCCTACCAATGGTTTCAAGTTGCTCTCCTGAGATAAAACAAAGGCAAATCATAAGCTGTTAACATATAAGAGTAAACTTTAAGTGCAACTAGACATAAATATGGTTTCAAAAAGATAAAGAGCCTGGGTGGCTCAGTCAGTTAAGCGTCTGCCTCCTGCTTTCAGCTCAGGTCATGATCTCAACTGTGCGTGAGTTCAGGCCCCGTGTGGGACTCTGCCCTGACGGTGCAGAGCCTGCTTGGGACTCTCTCTCTCTCCCTCTCTCTCTGCCGCTCCCCAACTCACGCTGTCTCTGTCTCTCTCCCTCTCTCAAAAATAAATAAACGTCAAAAACAATTGAAAAAAGAAAAGATAAACGGAAGTAGCAAGAAACCCCGTGGATACGGGCAGATACTACACACACACCATCTTTCACTGGTGAGTCTAGTCTTTCCATGGAACCCCGACTGGACATCTTCGGGCTACCATAACAAAGTACACCAACTGGATGTAATAAGCAAAAGAAATTTATTCTCTCACAGTTCTAGAGGCTAGATGTCTGAAATCAGGGTGTTGGGTGTTGGCAGAGTCAATGCTCTCTCTGAAGCCTGCAGGTAAAGATACCTCCTTGACTCTTTCAGCTTCTGGTAGCCTCAGAAAACTAATAGATCTGGGTCCTGACAGGAGGGGGGTCCTGCTCTAACAAATAGTTAGAAATGAGAAAGTGGCTTTGGAATTGGGTAATGGATAGAGGCTTAATAGAAAAAAAAAAACAAAAAACCTAGATTGCCTTGGAGATGTTTAGTAGAAATACGAACATTAAAGATACTTCTGGTGAGGTTCTAGAAATGATGAGCATGTGATTGGACACTGGAGGAAAAGCAATTCTTGTTACAAAGTGGCAGAAAACTTGTCTGAATTGCGTTTAGTCATTGGGTAAACTCTTGTAAGTGATAAACCTGGATATTTAGCTGAGAAAATTTGCGAAGTGTTGAAGTGTGGCCTAGTTTCTCCTTGGTGCTTATAGTAAAATATGAGCAAAGATAAATTGAGGAATGAACTGTTAAGCAAGAAGGAACCAGCACTTGATGATTTGGAAAATTCTCTGCCTAACCAGACTCCATGCTCTGGAAATAGGGCCAAGGGTGTGGTGTGGCTGGACAATCCTTTGCCTGTGACTCATAGATACAATCAACCATCTAGCTATTCCATAGCTAGGAACAGAGATAGGGTTATCCAGGAAAGATCTGGATGCTCTTATCAGATGGTGTGAATCCTCATGAACTGCATGAAAGCCTGACAAGGTTTTTGAGAATTTATACCAGCAGAACATACCAGTCTGGATGGAAGGGAACAAAGACTGAACAAAATGAATGACACCAAGGGCAAAGCCACAGATGCAGAGGCCTGGGCCAATGGAACCCTCGAGGTGTGAAAGGGTGGGGCTGCCCTATTAGGCCAGAGGACAGAGCACCTGGTCACAGAGGATTATTGTCAGGCCTCGAAATCTAATGGAATCTGCCCTGATTGTGAATTAGACCAGTGACCCTTTTATTCCCTCTATTTGCTCCCCTTTGTAATGGAAGTGTCTTTCCTACAGTTGTCCTACCTTGTATCTTGGAAGCAGGTAACTTGTTTTCTATGTTTCACAGGTACACAGATGGAGAATTTCGTACCAGGATGGACCATACCGGGGTCTCGCATGTACCTGATTTAGAAAATGTGATTTGGGACTTTGAGTTGACTGTATTTATATGAGATTCTGGACTTAAAAGTTAATGCTGGAACCGGTTAAAACTTTGGAAGGATATTGGGATGGAGCGAAAGCATTCTGCACAACAGAAGGTCATGAATTTTGAGGGGCCAGAGGGTGGACCGTTATGTGTTAAATTCACCGTTCATGTTATGGGTTGGATTCACCAAAATTATGTACTCTTGGTATCTCTGAATATGACAATATTTGGAAATTGTAGATATAGTTAAGCTAAATGAGGTCACGGGGTAAGCCCTCATCCAATAGGACTGGTGTCCCTATAAGAAGAGGAAAACAACATGTGGAGACAGACACACGCAGGGAGAACACCACATGATGACAGGCAGAGATTGGGGTGATGGAGCTGCAAGTCAAGGAATGTCAAGGATCGACAGCCACCGCAAGCTAGGAAGAGACTGTATTCAGTCTCAGAGGGAGCATGGCCCAGCTGACACCTTGATTTTACAGTTCTACCCTCCAGACTGTGAGACAATAAATTTCCATTGTTATAAATCACCCTTTTGTGGTATTTTGTTACAGCAGTCCTAAGAAACTGAAGATACTTAGTACTAACATATATTCAAGACTTACTATATACAAGGTACTGTGTTAAGTGTCTTGTACCTCATGAGGAAAAGAAATAAAATAACTTTCTATACACTACTCTTAATCATTATACTAAACTTTCTCTCAGGTACCATATGCTGTATAATAATTTGATCTTTGTCCTAAGTTCTTGGCATAGAACTTCTAGTAAAAGGCGAAAGATTTATGCGATCTGAAGAGAAACCAGAGTATTGGCACAGAACTTCTAAAACCCCTGGAATTTTCCAAGTGACAGGGATATCTTTGTTATTCATAAGCCCCTTGGATCACACGTGAGTGTGTGCTAATGAGATGACTCAGGATGGGGGCTGGGTGCCAGAAAGATCAATCACCGGATTAGAGGACTGGGGCTGTGGGCCAGCCCACCTTCGGGTCTACATAAAAAAGCCCCAATCAACACTGTGAACACTGATGCTCAGCAGAACTTGCTAACTGGTAAACACATCAATGTGCCAGGAGGATGCCCTGATTCCCTGGAGAGAGGGCATGGAAGCTCTGTTTGGGATTCTTCCAGACCTCACCCTACAGGTGTCTTCGTTTGGCTATACCTGATTTGTATCTTTTATAATAGGCCTATAATCATAAGTATGGCCCTTTCCTGAGTTCTGAGTTGCTCTAGTGAACTACTGAACCTGAGAGGGAGGTCACAGGAACCATCAGATTTACAGCCAGTTGGTTAGAAGTGCTGGTGGCCTGAGGACCCTCACCTGAGATTGGATCTGAAGTGGGGGCAGTCTTGTCGGGAACCGTGTTCCTTTAAGTCTACGCGATCTGACACTAACTCCAGGTGGTTAGCGTCAGAACTGAATTGGATTATACCACGTGGTGTCAGAACAGTTGGGTTAAAACAGAACACCATAACTGAATCCTATGGTGGCCTGGTATACCCGACAGTGACCAGTGACAGAAAACAGAAAATATGCTATATAAGAAAAAAGTCATTTGGTCTTTTAGCTATTTGACTTTCATGTATTATTCCTTCATACATTATATATCAATCAACACTCTTAAGCTTTTTCTCATATGCAAAATCAGGCTTTTCATTATTTCACTTGAGAAATACTGATTTTGAGCTAATGTGTAAAGAAAGGCATGTCCACGAGGGAAGCGTTGGGGCATTTGCTAGGTATCTGGGGATTGAGGCTCATTTGCTCATGCAAGGCAATGACACAGTCCTCAGCTGGAGGACTCCTTGCCCGACTCAATCACTCCTCACTGACCTCACAGAGTGGCAGGCACCACCAGGTTGTGGACAGGCAGCAGTTGGGGGATGTCGCGAGGGGGTGTGTACATGTGTTTGGAGGGACTGCTTCCAACTCCTCAACTCATGAAATAACAATAGTTAATTTCCCCCCAAATGTTTTTTATATGAACTAATTAAGCCTTATAAGTAATTAAAATACAACGTGACTTTAAATGAGCCAATTTAAAGTCAACATGTGCCATAACTGATTCAAGTAAGAATCTATTTTGGCGGTGGTAATTTTTTATATGTGTCCTTTCAAACTAGACTCTAAGCTCTGTGAAAGCAGGAACCTCCATCTCAAAGCCCAGCTTACTTGGATATGAAAAAAGGGGCAGGTTGAGGGCATACAATTTGTTAACAAATGTTCATGTGACTTCTAAATGCCAAGCTCATATTAGAGGCTAGGAATACAAGAAGAAAAGATGGTCATTTTTGATAAGAGCTCATAATTTAAAGGAGTCCAAAATAAAAGTTCATGTCTTCTTACTGGAACTTTCTTTGCGCTATTTTTTTGGAAATCTGAACAAAGTAAACTGGTATGTAAGAAAAGGAGGCCATGAAACACAGTCATTCCCTTTCTGATGCCATCTCAACATGGGCTGGAGTCAGGCCTACTTCACCAACTTTTGGTGTAGTAGGCATAGCTGCAGCCTTGTCAAGACAAACATGGAGTAAATTCTGCATCTGATGCTTCACAGACCTGTGGCCTTAGGTAAATTAATCTCCTTACCCTCACCTTCTTCAACTGTCACACGAGGATGGATAAGGTCATTTGTTGGCCAACACTGCAGATTAAATAAACAATGTGCCTGCCCTTCCTCACAGTACTAAATAAATGGTAATCATTAGAATTATCATCATCAATACCATTATTTCAAAATTCAACAGGCCATGCGGCTACAAAAGGACATGTATTGCTTGATTCCTCTTATATGAGGTTCCCAGAGTCTAAATTCATAGAGGCAGAAAGTAGAATGGTAGTTGCTGGGGACAGGCAAGGAAGAGGTATGGGGAGTTATTTTTTCTGGGTACAGAGTTTCAGCTGGGGAAGTCGGAAAAGTTCTGCAGATGGATGGTGGTGATAGTTGCCCAACAAATGAACGTACTTAATGCCACACAACTGTATATTAGGTACTTTTTTATGAATTATTTTAATTTGCACAATAAACCTAATGATACCAGTATTATCATTCTTCCCATTTCAGAGGGGACTAAGCTGAGGTACAAAGATTTTAACTCCTCTGAAGTCAAGAAGCTGATGACAAATAGCTGATAAAAAATTTTCTGGGGTTCACCTGCACTTTCCTACTACATTTTCTACTTCATTTGGTTCTCATGAGCTTGGGAGGTACAAATGGCAAACACTAGTGTCCACACATTACAAATGAAGAAAATGAGACTCGGAGAGTTTAAATAACTGGTGATGGTTATACAGCTAGTAAGTGCTAGATCCAAGATTCGAATATCTAGATCATGTGGCTTCAAATCTTGTACTTTTTCCATAGGGCAAATAGTCTTTCTTGCCAATAAGAGATCACTTAAAGGTCACTCATAAAACTGAAAGAACAAATTCAATGAAGAGAAAACAAAAAAAAAAGAGTGCTATTTAAAAAGTCAGATTCCAAACTTTTCAATTAAACCAGTTTCAAGGCTAATTCAATTTTAACCTCCTTCTCTGTATACCTCCCACCCTCTGCCTCAGAGCTTCAAAGCAGGTCCACATAAGGTATCTGGCCAGGAGGCTCATTATTTGTATTTTCTAAGACACATATCAACCCTTATTCTATACATCATATTCAACATCCAGGAATTGGTTCGCTAGTGAGGCAAAAATCATCTAGCTTGTCCAAGACCAAATTAAAAGCTTCTCTGTCTGACATATGTGCCAAATATTGATGACTTTCCCAATTTATCCAATCAATACTTATTGAATACTCTATGTGTCAGTCCCTGGGCTAGAGATATAAGGGTGAATAGGACATAAACCACGTTAATTTAGATGTGGAGACAGATAAGCAAACACATTACAACAGAATGTAATATGTAGCTATTATAGGTACGTGAAAAGTTGAGACCAATTTTGCTTAAAGGAGTTGAGGGGCGCCTGGGTGGCTTCAGTCAGTTAAGCGTCTGACTTTGGCTCAGGTTGTGATCTCATGGTTCATGGGTTCGAGACCCGCCAATGTCCGGGCTCTGTGCGGACAGCTCGGAGCCTGGAGCCTGCTTTGGATTCTGTGTCTCCCTCTCTCTCTGCCCCTCCCCTGCTCATGCTGTGTGTGTCTCTCAAAAATAAATAAAAACATAAAAAATATATATATATAGCTCCTTCAACACATGTACTTTAATAAGAAGCGCTGCCCTAGAGGTTCCAAAATGATAAGATTTGTAATTTAGAAAGTTAGAACAATAATTCTAGTGACTGGTTAGAGGAGGAAGACCAATTGGCAAATATAAAGCATAAATAATATTACAAAACAGAACATTTCAGATGACCTAAGAACTACCTGCGTAAATGTTAAACATCTGGCAAATCAATAAGGACATTTAAATTCACAGAAAAGGAAGATCTCTACAAGCTAAAGTAGTCAAGGAAGTCTCAGACATGGTAGGAGATTTTCAGAGAAAGGCCTTAAGCCATCCATTTCCAGACCTAAATTCATTAAGTCAACAGATTTTAATATTATTTATTACACATGAAGTGTTATTTGCTGAAACACCTACTCCATATTAGGTACCGGGGATGCAATACTGAACATAAGCTGTGACCCCTGCCATCATGACAAATACTAGTCCACCAAAAAACATACAGATAGAGGTGTCATTTGGAACTAAAACAAGTACTACAGAAGAAAGTCACATGGTACCATGGAGACTAAGCAGATTCTGGGAAATGAAAGGAATATACCCTAAAGAAGTGACGTCTTAGTTGAAATCTGAAGAACACACGGAAATTAACCGGAAAAGAAGGGGAAAGAGCATTCCAGGCAGAGGGAACAGGCATGAGAAAAATATGCGAGGTGAGACGGGGCATCAAGAGTCCACAGAACAGAAACAAAGAAAGTAGAACTAATATACAGAAAGCAAAGCAAGGTGAAAAGAGGCCACAAAGGTAGATGGGCTAAATCATTACAAGTTCTATAAACGACAACACAGAGGAATCTTGAAGACATCATGCTAAATGAAGTAAGTCAGTCATAAAGGACAAATACTGTATGATTCCACTCATACGAGGTACCTGGAACAGGCAAAATATGTACTCTGTCATAGGGACAGAAAGTAGGATGGTGGTTGGAGGGGATGGAGGGAGAGAGAAATGGGCAGTTACTGTTTAGTGAGTACAGGGTGTCAGTTTTGCAAGATCAAAAAAGTTCTGGATATGGATGGTGCTGAAGGTTGCACAACGTGAATATACATAATGCCAATGAACTGTACAATTACAAATGTTAAAAATGATAAATTGTTACACAGATTTTACCATAATTTTAAAAAGTTATTTTTTAAAAGTTCTATAAGCTACATTAAGATCAACGGGAAGCATGTGAAGAATTTAAATATTGTTGGGGCACCTGGGTGGCTCAGTCAGTTGAGCGGCTGACTTCGACTCAGGTCATGATCTCACGGTTCGTGGGTTTGAGCCCCACGTTGGGCTCTGTGCTGTCAGAGCAGAGCCTGCTTTGGATCCTCTGACACTGTCTCTTTTTGACCCTCCCCTGCTTGCTCACACACTCTCTCTCAAATGAACAAACATTAAAAAAAATAATTTAAATACAGTATAATTATCAGACTTCAAGTTTTTATTTTTATGATTTCAAGTCTTTAAAACATTAACCCTGGAAACAACATGGAAAATGTGTAACGGGATTGTTTAATGCTTAATTGTTTAATGTTTAAAGGATTAACAGGAGCCAGAACAGTTTAGGCAGAGTAGTTAGGTTACAATTGTAGTAATTCAGGGGAAAGAGGGCAGAAGCTTGGACCAAGATGGTGGCAATGAAGAGTCACTCATTCATTCAACAAATATTTAATGAATGCCATTATATGCCATGCACTGTGATAGATGTTAAATATAGGACTGGCAAGATCCCACACCCGTGGAACTTATAAACAAACAAATAAATAATTACCTTTTGTGATTAAGTGCTAAAACAGAAATAAACAGTGACTGTGGAAGGGAAGTCAGGGAGCTATCTCTGGGGATGTGGTTTCACGCTGAGAAAGAACTAACCAAGCATCAGGGGAAGACTTCCCAGACAGAGAAAACAGCATGTGCAAAAAGTCTCAGAGATAGGAAAGAGCTTCATATATTCAAGGAACAAAAAAGGTGCCAGTGTGACTGGAATTTAGCTAGGGGATGGTAGCACCAGGTGAGTCTGGCTAAGAAAGTAGCCTCTGTATCATGTAGATTGCAGGGAAAATATTGTTTGTATTTTCAGCTTGATGGGAAGCCACCGAAAGATCTTAGGCGAAGAGATGGCATGATCTGTGGCGACTATGTTGATGGAGGTGGGGGGACATGTAAAAATAGAAGCATGAAAACTACTTACGGGGTGAATATGATGGTCCAAAAGAATTATGGTGCCCTACACTAGAACAAAAGATACAGCTGGAAAGACTCATAAGATATTTAGGATACAGACCTAATGGGTATTAGCAATGAACTGGAAATGGAAAAAAAGTCGTTTCAGAAATGAGTGCCAGTGTTTAGGCCAAGGCCAACAGATGACTTTGGAGGATATTCACTGAAATAGGCAACAATGGGCAAGCATCACAATCATCTAGAGAGCTTTTTAAAAATACGAATTCCTATGTTCCATTTCCTTGGAAATCCTAATTCAATCTTTTTTTTTTTTTTTTTTTTTTTTGAGGTAGGGTGGTGTACATGGGGATTTTTAACTTAAAAATCTTTCCAGGTAGTCAGCAAGGTTTGGGAATCACCGCTGTAGACACAGTTAACCAGAGTTGGTTTCTATTGCTTGCAATCCCATGTACCCTTACGAATACGGAAACTAGTATGTGGTAGAGGGGTCCCTAAAATGTAGAACTGACTGGATTATGGTTAGGAACAGAACAGTACAGACCTCCATTTCATGCCAAGAGGTTGGCCATCCCTATGTGGTATGAGAAAGGTGATCACACTGTGGTCTGTTTTGTATCAGGACTCACTACTACTGA
This sequence comes from Neofelis nebulosa, assembly GCF_028018385.1. Classification (NCBI taxonomy): domain Eukaryota; kingdom Metazoa; phylum Chordata; class Mammalia; order Carnivora; family Felidae; genus Neofelis; species Neofelis nebulosa. The sequence goes on along the minus strand of NC_080783.1, from coordinate 190,293,635 downwards.
GGTACATTGCAAAGAGATGTAGCAGGGAAAACGCAGGATGTTATGTGTATTGGCCACATAGGTAGCCTTTAATCAGTTCCTACAAAAAAGAAATTGCTGGGGCACCCGGGTGACTCAGTTAAACATTTGACTTCGGCTCAGGTCATGATCTCACGGTTTGTGGGTTTGAGCCTTGCGTCGGGCTCTGTGTTGACAGCTCAGAGCCTGGAGCCTGCTTCAGATTCTGTCTTCCTTTCTCTCTGCCCCTCCCCGACTCATGTTCTGTCTCTCTCTCTCTCTCAAAAATAAACAAACATTAAAAAAAAATTGCTTAATATGAAACAGGGGAGATATTCAAAATCCTGAATAGCCTGTAAGGCCATACCAGTGCATAATGGAGAACATGAATCCTGAGTTAAGCTGATCAATATGAAAACACTGGGTATAAAACAGGGCTTTTCTAAAAAAGTTTCACTCTGCCCAGGGCCAGCACAGGAGACTTGCTGAGTTGGAAAATTACACAGGGCTAACCATGGTACAAGTAAAGGCAGAAAGGCAGGACCTACAACTATGGATGAGACTGAGACACACCAGAGTCTTGATTCCCCTATGGTCCTTTCAAGCACCTCTGTTATGCATTCCTTGCCTGATAAAGTTGGGAAACAATCTAGAAGCAAGAAGAAGTTTATTAATAACTCCCTTCACCAGGTTTTATTTCAAATTAAATGAACCAATAAATTCCTTTTTTGCTTCAATCCATTTATGTTGAGTTTCTGTTCTTTATAACCAAAAAGTATAAATATAGTACCAACATTTTAAAAAATTAGAGCACTGATTTTTTTTTCCCAAAAGGATCACCAGAGGCACTACCCCAAATCTACTGAAACAGAATCTCTAAGTCAAGGTATCTGTATTCTTTTTTTATTATTTTTTTAAATGTTTATTTTTGAGAGAGAGAGAGAGAGAGAGAGAGAGAGCGAGCATGAGCAGGGGAGGGGCAGAGAGAGAGGGAGACACAGAATCCGAAGCAGGCTCCAGGCTCTAAGCTGTCAGCACAGAGCCCAACGCAAGGCTCGAACTCACAAACTTAAAGATCATGACCTGAGCCGAAGTCGGATGCCCAACCAACAGAGCCACCAAGGTGCCCCAAGGTATCTATATTCTTAATGTGTGTTCCAAATGATCTAGCAAATTGGGGAAACAAAAGTCTGGCTGTCTCCTTCCATACTGATGAAATGGTAATTGTTATTTCCCAGTAATACAGAGAAAGAACATTATAATGACATTTACGAGCCCACCACCATACCAGAATCTACCATAGTATGCATACAAAGGGGCATGAAAAGTGTGAGACGCTGCCTTGCCTACCAGGTCTTGTGACCTTCAATTCCTAAAAAAGGCAAGACCTACAAATACACCAGGGATTGCTAAACCTGTCTGATAAATAGAATGAAGTATCTTTTTGGTAGCTTAGGGGTAAAAGACGTGGGATTTAAACCCCCACCCATCAAACAACAAATCTATTTCCAAAATATGGTCAGTGTAAAATACATTTCCCTCTTAATATAACACAAAGGAGCACAAAAAAGAAAAAAAAAATATGTGCAATGAAAATAGTCCATTAATTCAAATTTGGATTTAATCAACATGTATTTGAGCACTTACTATGTAAACATTTACTATATTAGGCACCTAAATACAGGTTTTCATTGATAACTAATTATCAGAAACACCAGCAAATTAGTAAATTGTCTGAACTGACATTTCTCTTTTCAGCCTAATGGTTTATTTAAATACCATCATTAAGGATTTTAACATATCAAAAGAAAATTGTTAGTGTTGAAAATAAGGAAGTTAACAAAAACATTTTACCAAATTCAAACAGCAGTTCTTAAAAAGACAACTTTGACACTTAAGTGTCCAGGTTAGCATAAAAAACAAAATCTATTCACTGTTAAGGCAGCTAATAGAATTCAGGCCAAACAACCAATCCTTGTTTATTCACTAAATTGCATTAAGTAATTAAGTTGGAGTTGTGGAAATCTGAGGGATCATAGTTGGATCATTTGGAGAGTAAATTCTGGAGCAAGAAAGAAGCAAGAGAATTTCTGGCTCTACTGGTATTTGTTTAGTAATATTTTCTAAGCTTTCTATAGAAAGAGGGTATCTAGGGTCAATAATAACTATTTACAGAATACTTCCTTGAAGATCAATTTCTATAAATGGTTTCCTTTATTTCCATTTTTTTTAAAGTGTATTTATTTATTTTGAGACAGAGACAGAGAAAGCAAGTGGGGGAGGGGCAAAGAAAGGGAGAGAGAATTCCAAGCAGGCTCTGCACTGTCAGCATGAGCCCAATGCGGGGCTCAAACTCACAAACTGTGAGCTCATGACCTGAGCCGAAACCGAGTCAGATGCTTGACCGACTGAGCCACCCAGGCACCCCTAAATGGTTTCCTTTAAATGCAGGCACAACTACAACTGATGACGAAAATATACTTAGTAGAAGACCTATAAACTCTGTGATTAAGAGACTTCTCGCAAAGTTTATTCTTGAGAAACGAAATCCAAGACTTCTAGTGTATGTGCTGCTGAAGCGAGCACTTAAATCACGGATTTCTAAATCAGTATCACTCCAAGAGTCATATCAACCTTTCAAAGCATTTGTAGAAAAAATAACTACGCAAGTCATATATAATGGCAACAGGCATTAGCACTATTTTAGTGTCGCACAAACAGCTCAAATAAAATACCATTCCTATACGAACAGAATCACTTTTGTTCAGAAGCAAATATGGGAACTCAGCTACAAAAATCCTACCAAATAATGGCATGGTGCTTTCAATTAACAGGCAATATCATGTGGGTAGAACCTTTTACATTTGTCTGAGTCCTCTCTGTCAAGAGTAGAATTTGGTGTATTTTTGTCATCTACAGGTGGAAGGCACTGAGGTGAAAAGAGTTTACATGGATAGTGGGTATCTCTGACTAGCAAGGTGGGGAGAAGACTGGAAATACTGCTGGGAAGAGCACACAGAGGGCTTACACTGCACAGCAGACCTCCCTTAGTCGTGGTTTCAGTTAAAAAGAAGAAAACGAAAAGGAGGGGTGAATGGGTGGCTCAGGTAATTAAGCGTCTGACTGTTGATTTCAGCTCAGGTCATAATCTCACAGTTTGTGAGTTCAAGCCCCATGTCCGGCTCTGCGCTGGCAATGCAGATGGAGTCTGCTTGTGATTCTCTCTCCCTCTCTCTCTGCCCCTCCCCCTCTCTCTCTCAAAATCAATAAATAAACTTAGAGAAAAAAGAGAGTCAATGCTTTTGTCTTGCCTCCTGTACAGTGTCTGTAACACTGCTTGGGGGAGTGTACAGGCGAAACGCAAAGGGCTCTACGGTTGAAGTCAGGCTGGTCTTAGTTTGAAACTGACTTCTATCACTTATACATTATACGATTTTGGCCAGGTATCTTTAAGTCTCCGTTTGTTTATGTATAAAGTGGAGTTAATGATACCTGTGTGCAGGTAGGTGCAAATAATAGATATCTGCATGTTGCAATGTATCTGAAAAATACTCAAGTTATTCCCTTTCTTAGTATGGTATGTTACACAAAGTAAGTATGCTTTAAATACATTCTGGAAAAAAGCAAGATATGTATAAATAAACATAGGAGATGCTATGTTGTTACTTTTATATTGGATAAATAAATTCTGAAACAATTTCACATGCCTTTATGTTTTTTTAGGTACTTAATATGTGCCTGACATAAAGAAGCCACTCAAATGGTGATTCTTCCACTAGGTTTTTTGGACCAAAAGTCAAGAGAATGAAATTCCAGTTTTATGAGCTGGACAAACCACATCCCTTCTTTAAGCCTCAATTTCTTCATTGAACATTTAACCTAATAGTCCTGGAACCTATGCACTGGAAGAAATCTTAGAGATCACCGCCTGCACCCCCCTGCCTAAATCACAGAGTGAGGTGCAGACTGGGACTTGACTGGGAATCTCGACCACCAAGCCACAATTCTTTCCACAAACCATATGGTCTCTTACCTTCCTGTCTATGAAATATTGAAGACTGAAGTACTGATCTTTAGAATATCATCCATTTCTGGAAATCCACTAAATCAACAATATCCTTCGTTCTACCTTTATTAAAACCAGAAAATAAAGAAGAATAAACAAAACTGTCCATATGAATCCCAGTCAGCGTGTTAGAGAAACTATGACACAGACAGCAGAGGATTAAAATTTTCAATTGTGTTGATACATCAAATACTTAGGATCGATTTTCAATAGTCTCCCTGACTCCATCTTTCTCATTATTAAATGGAATTATAATTACTGGCACACAGAACTAGTAGAATCACTACTCTTCTGAGTTAGTCACATCTCTGTTATCTTGCTATCCCTTACTCTACCTTAGAGGACAATGCTGTGTATATATATATATATATATATATATATATATATATATATATGCTGTATATATATGTATATACACATATATTATATATATGCATATATATACATATATACATGTACTATATTATATATATGCTGTATATATATTATATATACATTATATATATTTATATACAACTTATATACAATATATATTATATATAATATATATATATAATAAATATATTATATATATATATAATATATATATATAATATATATATCTCTGTGTGTGTGTGTGTGAAGTGCTTATAGTGTAGTGAGTCAGTATAGCGTACTGGCCAAGAGCACAGACTCTGGACTTGGATCGCCAGAGTTCAAATCCTAGTTGCACCAGTCGTTAGCCCCATGACCTTGGTCAGGTTACTAACTTTTATGTGCCTGTTTCCCCATCTGGGAGGATCACATGAGTTTATATGCATATTAAAATGCACAGTAAACACTATACAGATATTTGCTATTATGTTGTCCCTCTTCTTTTTTTTTTAATTTTATTTTTTTTTAATTTACATCCAAATTAGTTAGCATACAGTGCAACAATGATTTCAGGAGTAGATTCCTTAGTGCCCCTTACCCATTTAGCCCATCCCTCCTCCCACAACCCCTCCAGTCACCCTCTTTGTTCTCCATGTTTAAGAGTCTTTTCTGTTTTGTCCCCCTCCCTGTTTTTCTTTTTGCTTCCCTTCCTTTGTGTTCACCTGTTTTGTCTCTTGAAGTCCTCATATGAGTAAAGTCATACGATATTTATCTTTCTCTAATTTCCCTTAGCAATAATACCCTCCAGTTCCATCCACGTAGTTGCACATGTTGTCCCTCTTCTTAGTCTCCCCCTCCTTGCATTTCTTTGACCTCCACATATTCCTCCTGAGGGATTCAATTCACTCCAAGGGGCTTGACTTCTATCTGGAAGGCCCTCTTTTTTCTCCTCTCTACCTAGTGAAATCCTTCTCAGCTTCTAAGATGCAGTTTCAATGCCATTCTCAATATCTGAAGACTTTCCAAAGATCATCCTGCTCCTCCTGCCTCAGCACTCAGCTGTTCTTACCCTTGTGTTCCCACAGTCTTCTGAATGTATCCAAGTGAGAGCACAATTTACATTAGACTGAATGAGGTGGAGCCACTTGAAATTGCTCGTATTAGACCATTTAAGACCTATAAAAACAGCAATTTTACATGATTCATCATAATAACATCTCTTTATATTTCTGCTACTCCCTCCCTCCTGCATTACACTCATAATGAGGGCTACATCTATTATTCTTTAAAAATACCCATATAGTATTTCAGATAGATACAAAGGTATAAGAATATACCACATAACCATATAACCACAACCTAGTTGAAAAAGGTATCTACTAATACAGTAGTCTCCCTTAGCTGTGGGGGATGTGTTCTAAGACCCCCAGTGGATGCCTAAAACTGTGGATAGTACCAAACCCTATATATACTGTCTTTTCCTGTACATACATACCTATGATAAAGTTTAATTTAAAAATTAGGCACAACAGATTAACAATAGTAACTAATAAAACAGAAAAATTATATTGTAATGACAGTTATGTGAGGGGCACCCAGGTGGCTCACTCGGTTAAGCATCTGACTCTTGATTTCAGCTCAGGGCATGATCTCATGGTTCGTGAGTTGGAGCCCTGCATCAGGCTCTGCACTCTAAGTGCTGGATTCTCTCTCTTTCTCTCTCTGCCCCTCCCCCACTCACACTGTCTTTCTCCCTCTCTCTCTCTCAAAATAAATAAGTAAACTATAGAAAAGTTATGTGAATGTGGTCCCTTCCTCTCTCAAAATATCTTATTGTACTGCACTCACCCTTCTTTGCAGTGTGAGATGATAAAATCCCTGTGTGACGAGATGAAGTGAGGAGAATGATGGAGGCATTGTGATAGAGCTTTAGGCTACTACTGATCTGACCATACGTCCATCAGAAGGAGGGTCCTCAATCAGCTTTCTGACTGTGGTTGACCATGGGTAACCAAAACAGGAGTTAAGGGAGGACTACTGTATGATGTAAGCTCCCCCGTGTGCTCTTCCCAGCATCCTTCCAGTCTTTTCTCCCTGCCCTGACATTCAGAGAAACCCACTATCCTTAATTTGATGTTTATTATAACCATGCAATTGCTTAAACAATTATTGCATAAGTATACTTCCCTAAATAATACATACATGTTAAATTTTATGTAAACGTGTTCTGTCACTTGCTTTATTCACTCAACCTTTTATTTTTCAGATTCACTCAAGTTACTAGATAGTTCTAGTCCACGTTCATTATTGTATAGAATTCCATTAGATAAATGTACTGTAATATTTTCATTCTTCTATTGATAGACATTTGGAGTAGTTTGAAATTTTTGCTATAATAACGCATTAATTTTTTAAAAGATTTTTCTAAATGTTTACTTTTCAAAGAGTGAGCACAGGTGTGCACGTGTGCACATGAGTGGGGGAGGGACACAGAAGGAGACAGAATTCAAAGCAGGCTCCATGCTGTCAGCACAAAGCCGTACATGGGGCTCAAACCCACAAAACGTGAGATCATGACCTGGGCCAAAGTCGGAGGCCCAGCTGACTGAGCCACCCAGGTGTCCTTTGCATGAATATTTTTGTGTATCTCTTCATGCATACATTGGAGAGTTTCTAAAGGGTACTGACCTAGGAGCAGAATGTTGGACTACAGGTTATATGTACTTTAGTTTTACTAGACACTGACAAATTATTCTTTACCATGATTGTACAATTTCTATTCCCATCAAGAGTGTCCAAGAGTTCCCTTAACTCCACATCCTGACAATATTTGGTATTACCAGACTTCTTAATTTTTGCCAATCTAATAGGTATGAAAAGACATCTCATTAGAGCTTTAATTTGTCTTTAATTACTGGTCAATGGGTAATAAATATTTAGGTTGCCTCATTTATGCCTTGTCATTTTTCTATGAATTTGTCTTTTTCTAATCTATTTGTAGGAATCCTTTATTATTACAGATTGTGATATTTGGCCAATACATGTACCACATATATATTCTTTAACTCTGTGGCTTGTCTTTGCATTTTAAAAATTATGGCATTCTTTTTTGTCACTGCACATAGCACACTGTCTGGCAGTTAGTAGACATTAATTAAATATTTGTTGAATGAATGAATGAAAAACTGAACAAATACACATAAAGAAATTAGACATTTTTAAACTCCTGCATTCCCTTCATTTGGAATTACGACTCTCTATGCCTATTAGTCTTTATAAACTTTTGTACTACCAAATTCACCTTTAAAATTCATTTATTTTTATTTTTTAATATTTATTTATTTTTGAGAGAGAGAGAGAGAGAGAGAGAGCGAGCTTGAGCAGGGGAGAGGCAGAGAGAGAGGGAGACACAGAATCTGAGGCAGGCTCCAGGCTCTGAGCTGTCAGCACAGAGCCCAACGTAGGGCTTGAACTCCCGAACTGTGAGATCATGACCTGAGCCCAAGTCAAACGCTTAAGTGACTTGAGTCACCCAGGTGCCCAAAAAATTCATTTATTTTTTAAAAAATTTAATCTGGTTTGAAGAGTTTCTGGCGGTCTCTTGAAGTAACTGTGGAGATAAGACAGAACACCAAAAAAATCAAGGTTGGGAGTCTAATATTCTAAATCATCTAAGACAAATGGTTGTCTGCTCTTTTGTTAAATATCTCCAAGAACAAGTATACTGGCTCTCATGTTTTCTATTATACTTTACAAGACATAATAACAAAAATAGCCTTTATTTCCATCATGTTTGAATGCCCCTGAGGAAAGTCTACATAAGCATGAGTGTAAAGCAATTATAATAAATAACAAAACACTTGGAAATATGCTATAATATGCCAATGAGCAATAGACATAGCAATTAAAATGAATATACAATATGCATATGCTTTCATTTTAAAAGCTAACAACTGTAACATTTACAACAAATCAGAGGAAAAAAATAAGACAGAAGCCTTTATATGTTTCAAAATATACAGAAATTAATACATGATTACTTGCAACAGAAACAGCAGGAAGTTCAGACAGCACAGGGTCTTAAAAAGGAGGTCACAGGAGGGAATGAATCATTCTGGACAAAGCACAAAATGTGGAGTAAGAAGACCTGGTTCCGAGTTGTTGTTCTGACATTTATTAGCCGTTTGATAGCGGGTACATCATTTATTCCACCCGCACCTCAGTTCCTTATCAGTCATGGAGTGTATAATGACCTGGCATCCTACCTCATGGGTAGGATGTTTCAAATTAAATAAGAAAATGTATGTGGCATCCTTCAATAATACCCAACTATAATTATGTATTCCTTCTCACTTTCCCATCGCCCCAGTGTCATTTACATCATCCCTGAAACTCTGAGGCAGAACTAGATACAAAGTCCTCTGGAATGGTTATTGTATTTGTTTGCTGGGCTGCCATAACAAAGACCAACCACAGACTGGGTGGCTGAAACAACAGAAATGTATTTCCTCACAGTTACACAGGCTAGAAGTTCAAGATCAAGGTGTCAACAGGGTTGATTTCTTCCGAGGCCTCTCGCCTAGGCTTATATAGATGGCTGTTTTCTCCCTCTCTTCATACGGTCTTTCCTTTGCATGTGTCCTAACCTCTTCATATACTATGACACAAGTCATATTGGATGAGGGCCCATCCATACGACCTCATTCTAGCTTAATTACCTCTTTAAAGGCCCTATCTCCAAATGGGAGATACTGAAATATTCTGAAATACTGGAGGTTAGGACTTCAACACACCAATTTTGAGGGCAGGCAAGAGACAGAATTCGGCCCTTAGCAATATATAGCAATCCCACCATACTGCACCTACCACTGCTATAGCACTTACTACACTGTAATATAATTATCACTAGTGTCTTCACTAGCAGGCTACAAATGCCTACACAGCACTGAATATTTCCTATTAAGCTCTATCTTCCAAGTGTCTAACAGAGTATATGTTCAATACAATGCTCCAACAAATTGCTGCTAACTGAGCCTATGACACTTTTTGTCAAAGAGCAATTAAAACCATCCTACACGAATTTTGGTTTTAATGAAGTGTGTAATATTCCAAGGGTTTAAGAGAAAGGACAAAATTTTCACTTTTAGCTTTCCAAAAGCAATTCTGTTTCCAGATTCTCATCCTTTCCATCTCAGCCTCTACTACTCTCTTAACTGAACCCCCCGGGCACCCTCAGCCTCTACTCTCAAATCACCTATGTCGAGCTTTCCTTAAGCAATGAACCTGGAGATTTTACAAGACCACCCCAGAAGTCAGCGACCTCTCCTTCCACCTCCGAATTTCTGGAGTTTTTAGAGTTATGTATACGAATTAGTTAAGTACGTGTCTTACCTTCCCCTCATAAACAGTGAGCTCCCTGAGAGAAACAACTATGCCTTAAATATCTCTAAGTGATCAACAATAACTATTTACTGAATAAACAGAAATTTCTCTAAACCAGAATCACTCGTGAGGAAAACAAGTTTTCTTAAATGAAGAAGGAGGGGCAGGAAAAGTGGCAAGGATGTTAGGTTCAATTTGGGACACGCTGACTTTATTTTAAGAAATATCTCTTGGGGAGCCTGGGTGGCTCAGTCAGTTAAGCATCCGACTCCTGATTTCGGCTCAGGTCATGATCTCACAGTGGTGAGATTGAGCCCTGCCTAAGATTCTCTCTCTCCCTCTTTCTCTGCCCTCCCAGGATCACTCTTGTGCATGCATGCTCTCTCTCTCTCTCTCAAACAAAACAAAACTCAAGACAACTTTTATTAGGTCCGTTTCAATTTCAGAAGGTTTTCACACAGCACGCTAGGACCTATGGTGATGGGCCATATTGACTTTAAAGCAGATATGATACATAGCTGTTTGTGAAGCTGACTACAGGGAGCTAAGTACACAGCTCTAACACTCAGTGGAGATTATCTTGACTACAGATAGAAATTTGAGTCATGAGCTAACAGTCATTATCGTAAGCCAAGTGAGTGGCTGAGATTGCTAAGGGAATGTACAGAAGAAGGCTTAGGACCAAAGACAGGCAAGAGAAGGGAGGTTCTCATCCAAAAAACACTTGGGGTAAAGTGGCCAAGGAGGAACTAACACGCTGACAGGCACCGCAGCCAAAGGGGGAAAAGAAAGTTTTGAGAAGAGGGGATAATCATAAATGTGAAATGCTGCTGCTGAGGCCTTAAAATTGCCTGCCTCCCCCTGTTGTTACCAATAAGGACAAGGCTGGTGACCCCGCTCAGAGCAGTTCAGAGACTCTGTAAGATCTGGGCAAATTTCTAAAACTTTAAATCTGTTTCCTTTATTGCAAAATAAGGAGGCTTATCCCCTCATGAGTCTTTTGAAGATTAAATAAGTAGCAATAATAACAAAAGGAACACATGAATGTAACATATATAGCATTGCTACAATGTGCTAGTCACTGTGCAGGGCTCTTTCATATAGATTACCTCACCTAAAATCACAAAAATCTTCAGGTATTATAGTACTTAATAGCTACCATTAGCCTCATCTTCAGATAAGGAAACTGAAGCTTATTCAGTGATGGAGACTAAAACCAGAATGCAACGAAGAGGTAAGAGTGAGAAAGTTTACGTATTAAATGTATACAACTCAACAAGTTCGAGTAAAGGAGATAGGTAGGAGACTAGGTGGTGCCTGGAGGGAGACATGCATTTAAGATTTTATTTACAAGATTTACTTCAAGATGGGAGATTTCTAAGCAGATTTAAATAAAAGAAAAGGAGTCAGAAGAGAGAAAGAGGTTGACAAGAGTCAGAGATTTAGTCTTGAGAAAGAGGAGGAAGCAAGAAAATACAGATATGATTTTGAGAAACATGTGACATAAGACCTCATGAATACTAGGGCAAAGAAATGACTAGGTACTCAAGGCACAACGGCAGCAATCTGCAGAGAAGCGTGTGATCTCCAGCAGGGCTCTGGGCTACGACTGCCAAAAGAGAGGTCTGATCCAACGAGGTTCGAGATTTTGCCCAGACAAGGGCAGAAGAACAGCAGAGCAAGGGAATGGAGGAGGACGGCAAGAAAGCAAACCGAATAAATGGTAGACTAAGAAAATTAATCATCCTTCCCGGATAGGGAAGGACGTGAAGGCAGGCTTCAAAGAGATCAAACAACAGAGCTGTCGAAGGACAAGTCGGAGACATTTTGAATAAAGCTGCAAGTCTTCCTTTATAATTGCAGAGGCGGGCCATCTCGGGGTGATAACAAGGTCCATGGTGTGACTATGGGAGTTGATAAGCTAAAAGGATGATCGCTTGAGTTGAAGGCGCAATTGTTCGGGGAAACAATCATCTGTGTGAAAACTGCAGTTACTCAGGGTGAGGACGGAAATTGAGGTGGAAAGGAAGACCGTACATGTCAGGTCCTAAATGATGGAGAAGCTCTATACACAAGAAGACAAGAGTAGCCCTTGTACCACAGAGCACACCGATTTCAAGAAGATGGACAAAACAGTGGTGCACAGAAAACTACAAACATCCTTATCTTCCTCGTTGTGCACAGGGCGTGGGAGAATGCGCTGCACCCATTCAAAAGAACTACAGAGCAGGCAACTATAGGTGCTCTTCATGACACACACACAAATCTAGTAAAATGGTTAGCAGGGTAGGAAACAGGGGTTTCAGAGAGCCTATGGAAAGGTATGAGGGAACAAACAAGCAGAGTTGGGAGACAGGAGGAGGAAGCTGAGTCAGCACAGGAAAAGCAGTTTGGAAGACAGTGACTGGAGAAGACAGGACAAAGATAACAGATGATAAGACTAGCTGCTTTATGTGGCCATAAGGTTATCAAAATAATTAGCTCTAGCAGTTCCTGCTGGCTAGGGAGTTAGCACTAAGGCCTTGGCAACGGTGTGAGGGAAGGGACAACATCGGAGGGACTGTTATACAACTGACATTATGCAAGGTGCTTTACACTTACTATCTTAGTTAAACCTACACCTAACAAAAATGAGGGAACTGAGGACCAGAGAGGTAAAGTGACGAGCCCAAGATTGTATAATTAACAACTGGTGACATTTAGTATAGAAAAGACAAAACTTAAAATCAGAGCATCCCTAGTCACTTTCTATAAGAATCACCTATGTTTCTTAACTCCACTAAGCCTATCTACCAAACAAGGCTATTGCAGAGATTAAACGACAACTATAAATCTATAACTAAAACTGGCCTATGTAGGAACTTGTTTCCAAATGTGGAATTTCTTACTTGGTTTACTTCAAACAAAAATCCAAAGTTTCTGAAACTACAAATTTTATAGACAGGAAACTGAGGTGGGGAGAGAGCATGTACAATCTATGGCTCCCTAGTCTACCTAGAATCAAGTCCAAACTCCATAGTTCCAGGTCTTTTTTTTTTTTCATTAAAAACTTTTAAGTTTATTTATTTATCTATTTTGAGAGAGAGACAGAGAGTGAGCAGGGGAGGGGCAGAGAGAGAGGGAGAGAGAGAATCCCAAGCAGACTCTGCTCTGTCAGCAGAGCTGGACACAGCTCGAATCCACCAACAGTGAGATCATGACCTGAGCCAAAACCAAGAGTCCGATGCTTAACTGACTGAGACACCCAGGTGCCCCCCCCCATAGTTCCAGGTCTTTAATACTATGGCCCCAGGCCATCTCTCCAGCCATATGGCTCACTTCTGACTTACACAATACTCAAACCTGTGGCAACTATTTTTTTTTTTTTGGTGGTTTAACAAAAGTTTATTTGTCATTCCTATGAAGTCCATCCAGAACAGCTGCACTCCATGTGGGGGGCTCAGTATTCCAGACAACTTTGAGTTTCTGGCCCCTGCTTCTGTATGGGCTTCCATGGCTGAGGCAGGAAGAGAACTACAGTCTTGCACCAAAAAAAAAAAAAAAAAAAAAAAGGCTTCAGCCCAGCAACTATCAATTTTTAACAAACATACCTTACACTTTCCCCTCTTTGTATCTCCACCTAAATTATTTAATCTATTGAAATCTGTTCACCAAGGCCCAGATGAAATTTATTTTGAATGTGAAGCCTAACCTTGTTTCCAAATTTTGAGAAATGACGGTTCTCTCCTCTGAACTCCTGTATCCCTTGGCTTTCTCTTAGAGTACATATTGCCTCATAATTTAGGTAAACCTGAAAAAAGGTCAGCATGCAGGGCTTAAGTCCCTTAAAGGTAGCTGAAAGAGAACTAACGATTCCTTTGCATCTAGGAAGCACCAATTGCTTTTCTAGTGATTTTATACACATAATTCCATGTAATCTTTGTGACCCTATGAAGTAGGAATGTATTTGTTTACAGGTAAGGACACTGAAAGTCACAGAGGCCAGACAATTTGCTTACAGTCCTAAGGTTAGCAAGTGACGGAGCCTAGATTTGGACCCTGGTCTTTCTAACTCAGAATGTAGGCTCTTCCCAGAAAGCATGGGTGCAGCCTCACTGCTTTATCTGTCTCCTCTCCGCCTGCTAATCACCAGCGGGGAACCCTCCTCTATTGCTCTCTGTCATTAAGCATCAGCAGAAAAGATCTGATATAGGGTACTTGCCCTCCTACTTCCCAAGACTAAGAACAAACTCTTCAGAACAAAAAGAATATGAGTCCTGAATAAAGCTGGAGAGTTCAGAACCCTGCTCCCAAGAAGGAAAAGTAAAAAACCACTACTTTTGCACTCTCTGTTTAAAACCTCCTCCTCCTTGGAGGTGTCCACCATCTGGCTACATCACTTTCTACCCCTCCTCCTCATCTGTCATCTGCCACCCTCCCGATTAATCCCCTCTATTCCCTGCACCTGGGTCACATCCTCTCCTCCCCACACCCCAGCATCCTAAATCACTTCACTCTCCACACAGATGACCCATTCAATACAACAGCCTCGCAGCTCCCGTCATACTCGGCTTCGCTGACCTTCACCTCTAGTGTACCTCAGATACCCACAGAGACCTAGCTGTCACCCAGAGGAGCCCCACATCAGACAAGTTAACACCAATATTCCACTTTCTGACCACAACCTCCCTGTTTTCTAGTTTACTTCTACCACGTTTGTTCATTCGATTTAACTCAAGCTACTGAAAAATCTTCAAGTCTGAAACCAAACTTATCATCCATTGTTTCCTGTCTCGGTTAGTGTCACCACCATTCCCCTAGTCACACGCCCACCTTGGGGCAGCCACAACATCATCCAACCCTCTCACCTTTTATTCTGACCTGTTTGGGCATCTAATTTACCAGCCCCACAGGAACTGAAAATGTATCTTATTCGTCTTTGTAACAGTGCATACCAAAGTGCCTGATACATAGTAGATACACAGGCTTAAAGTTTGGAACTTGAGTTTAAATTTGCGGTGGGATATTCACACCAGTTCCTTCTCAGAGTTTTCAGTACTCCCTACCATTAACTTCAAGTTCTTTGAAGGGAAGGGACCAGAGCCGTTCCTAAGCCTGTACAGTTCTACAAAGAACGGCCCTATACAAATTTTTACCCAACTTACATAAAAGGGAAATAGCATGTGCACAAAGAAACCAGAAGTCAAAACTTGACAAGTGTGCTACAAACTTCAAAACCACTGACCAATTTAAAAAATAAAGACATAAGAACAAAGATAACCAATTCTGACTGCCGGTACGTGCTTGTCTATGTTCTAAAAACAGTGAAACTTTGGTTAGAATTGGAACAGGGTCCCAGATACAAGAGCTTGGCATTTTATCCACAAGGCCATGGTACCTCTGCTGGACTTGAAAAGTTTCTAACCTGCAGGGTTGCTTTGGGTTATTTAGGACATTGGTAACAGGCACTTTTGAAAAACTTAACCCCCACATACCAAGGCTAAGCGATGAAAAAGCTGGCAAAAAAAATAATGCTGGTAAGTGAACAACAAAAAATATTCTTTTTCATAGTAATTTTGGGCCTTCCGGCAGTTAGACACAGAGCAAAGAGTTCAATGTAATAAGCATTTCCCTCTCCAACTAAATATTAAATTGCAGTCTAGCCCCAAATTAGGTCTCAATCCTTTTTCAGAGTAGAAATAATAAGCTTTCCTCTTTGCATAGTGCATTGCCACACTTTGATATATATCAACTCAGCTGATAAAGTGTTGATAGATTTTTTTTTAATGAGAGGAAATCTAAACGTTTTCACAAAATAGGATCTCTTTTAGGTCGTTTGAACACAGCACTGGACTGTTTTGGGTTTTTTGTTTTTTTTTTTAAGTTCAAAACGCAGCACAGAAATGAGGAAGGTAATACTTTTTATTTAAGCAGGTCAATCCTTGAAGCCAAGGCATCTTCTTGGAGAAACTTAACAGGTTTTGTCTCCTCATACTAAGAAGCTCTCTCCTTTAAAAAGGATATGGGCCAGCTCTTTCAGAGAAGGGATCAGAGAACCTCAGTGGACGAGAAACAACTGAAGGAACTAAAACAAGCGACGAGAAGACGAGCCTCCGAGGAAGGACTACTACCTTCTGATCACTCAACAGCTGCCCATAAGGGAGAAGAACGAGGAAGAATGGGAGGCAGCGATTTCTTTCAACAAAAAAAAAAAAAAAAAAAAAAAAAAAAAATTCTCAAAAGCAAAGCCGTCCAGGAACGGAATGGGGAGAAACGGGGTTTGCCATCACTGGAGGAGGTGGCCAAATGATCAGGGTGGATTTAGGGATTTTCAAAGGGACTTCGGCATGCGACGGGAGAAAGGAGCCCTAGAAGACTTTTAAATTCCCTTCCAGCCTGGAGGTGTTCCGGGGTCCACCCAGCTCCCGGAAACCCCTCGCGCCCGTCCCGGGGCCGGCGTCCCAGCCCGCCCGGCCGCCGGCCCTCCGCGGTGCCCCGCGGCTCCGATGTTCGAAGCCGGCTTTCCCCGCCCGCTTCCGGCGGCCCACGTGAGCGGTCCCGGCGCAGCTCCGGCCGCCCCGCCGGAGCCAGCCCGAGCGCCGCGGCTGACAGCTCGGGCCCGCGCACGCCCGCCGCCCAGGGTCCGAGCCGGCCCCGACCCCCAGGCATCCCCCGGCTCTCGCGGCCGAGCGGAGCCTCTGACCCGCCGCGCACTGACAGCACCCCCGCCCCACCCCCCGCGACCCCGCCGGCCCGGACAGAGCGGCCGCCGCTCGGATCCTCCAGACGTGTCCCCGTCCTACGGCGTCAGGCCCGCGGCCGGTCACTGGGCCCCGCCCGGCCGGCCGCCCAGGCGCAGCGGGCCGCCGGGGCCGCGGGGGCCGGGCTGACACGGCCGCGAAGGGCCGCGGCCGCGCTCGGACCGCAGACAGGCCCCCCGGCCCGACAGCCAGCAGCCGGCCGGCCGGCCGGCGGGCCCCGAGGGGCGGGGGCGGCGGCCGGGCAGGTCCCGCCGCCGCCTCCTCGCCGGGGGCGGCCCCCGCCGGCCCAGGCCCCTGAGGGCGCGCGGACTGGCCCGGGGAGCGGAGGCGGCGGCCGAGGCGCTTACCTGCGGGCGCAGCGGCGGCGCGGGGCGGCTCACTCCCTTCCCGCCGCCATGTTTCCGCTGCGCAGGGAGCCCGAGCCGACGCGCGAAGGGGGCGGGCGGGGGCGGCTCCGGAGGGCGGCGGGCGGGCGGGCCGGCGGGCTGGCGGCGGGGGGCTTGACCGCAGCGGCGGCTGCGGCGACGACGGCGGCGGCGGCGGCTCCCCGGCCCCGCCCCCCGCTTCCGCCCCTCCCCTCCCGTCGCGGGGTGGCGCGCGCCGCGGCTGTTGGGCCCGCGCGCGGGGGGCGGGGCGGGGCTGCGCGGGGAGGGCGCCACCGAGCGGCCCGGCCCCGCTAGTCCCGGCCGCCTCCCGCCCTCCCGCGCCGCGCCCGTCTCTCCGCGCCGCATCTCCCGGACGGGTAAACTGAGGCCCGGCGAAGGCTGCGTGCTCGGGTTCGAGTCCTTCCGCCGCCGGTCACCCGCTCCGAGGCGGCGCAGGCGCCCGTGGGCGGCACGGTGGGCCCAAGAGCCGCCAGGTCTCGTCCCCCGAGGCCCTGCTGACGCAGGGCGCCGCCTCTGGCGCAGAGGAGGCACCCCGGGGCTCGAGTCCCCGCCCTGCTGCTGACCAGCTGTGTGATGGATGACCTTGAGCGAGTGACCTCGCTCCTCTCCCCCAGGGTTCTCGTCTCTCATCCAAGGGGCTGGCGTGAGGTTCATGCTTGTAAAGCCCACGGGACAGTGCAGGGACCTGGTAAGTAGATGCTCAGTTAAGTATAAGCTCCCACGGTCCCCTCATGGCTCACCCATTCAACAAGCCCGCATTGAGCCAGGTCATTCTTTCAGTGCCCACTAGCCCTCTGCTACACCCCTCTGGGTTAACAGCCGCATCCAGCCCGGATAATACCTAGAGTGAGGTGAAACCCCTTGTCCAAGGTCACCCAGCCAGTGAATGACTCAGTCGTGGACATTGATCGAAGCCTGTGCTCTGCCTGCAGGGAGCGGTCAGCTCTGTTCCTGGTGGGTCACAGGAGGCGCGACACATCCAAATTGGCTTTTGAAACAGCCTGCAAGGGGAAAGCTAATTTCGGGCGGAGAGAAGGTTGTATGCAAAGGCATAAAGACATGACACCGTATGACTGGCTGGTGTGAGTGGTGTGACAGGAGTGTGGGGGAGACACGCGGGAGTGGTGATGATGCCGCTGAAGCTAGACAGGTAGAGGAAGCCAGAACCTGGGACGAGGTCTTGTCGATCTAGAATGACATTGGATGTCCTTGTATGTCGACCTTAGAATTTACCTTGTAGGCCAGTGGTTTTCATCATCTGGTCCTGGCACCCCTGGGTGTCCCTCAGATCCTTTCCCGGGTCCGTGAGCTCCCAATTACTTCCAGAATAATGCTAAATGTAGTTTGCTTTTTCCACCCATTCTCTCACGAGTGTACAGCGAAGTATTCCATAAAATATAGGACATATGATATTGCAACAGCTTAAATGCAGAAACAGACTTTAGGATCCAGATGTCTTCTTTTAAGCCAGACGTTAAAGAGATTTGCACGAATGTAAGATGCTACTCTTCTCATTAATATATTTTTTTTTTTTGCGGAAAATATAATTTTCATTAAAAATGTGTTTATGATGGGGTGCCTGGGTGGCTCAGTCGGTTAAGCCTCTGACTTCGGCTCAGGTCATGATCTCATGGTTTGTGAGTTTAAGCCCCACATCGGGCTCTGTGCTGACAGCTCAGAACCTGGAGCCTGCTTCGGATTCTGTGTCTCTCTCTCTTTGCCCCTCCCCTGCTCACTCTCTCTCTCTCTCTCTCTCTCTCTCTCTCTCAAAAAGAAATAAACACTTTTAAAAAATGTGTTTATGTTAGCATAATGGATTGATTATTGTAATTTTTAAATGAATTAATACAGATTTAGAAATTTCTCAGTTTTAATTTCTGACATGGTAAATATTGACAGAAGCAACAAACTGCACATAAAAAAGCCCCTTAGAGGTCCTCAATAATTTTTCAGAGTGGAAAGGGGAACCTTGAGACCACAAGGTTCACAAATACCCTTGGTACAGGTACTGAGAAGTTATTAAAGTGTTAAAGAGGGGAGTAACTTAATCAGATTTGCGGTTCAGAAGGAGCTCTCAAGACCCAAGCCAGGCCTTGAGGGGTATGTTCACAAGGCACTGGCATTCCAGGCAGAGGGATAATAACAGGAGAGTGCAGGGCAGCTAAGCAGCAGTGCTGGGACACAGATGACTCTGGTCTTTTTATTCCTAATTTGGTATCGCCTCACCACCTGACGGCAAGTGTTTTATTCCTTTATTTCCACTGGGCCCTGTGTCCCGAGGATTTTGCTCATGTTTGCTGTGGATGCTACTGCTCCTTCTGACCCCAGCACGCTGTTACCTCTTATTGCCTATTTTCTGCGAAGCAAGTCAGGGAGGAAGATGAGAGGAAGGGAAGGAGTTGCTATGACAGACTGAGTAGGCCTGGGGATCCTGGCAGAGGGTCCTCTAAAGGGTATCCTTCACATACTTGTGGAGTTCTTTAGACAGTGAGAGGAGAAACAATCGAATCAAAACCTCAAAACCTCTGCTGTAGGCAAAGCTGCTTTTGAAGAGAAGTTCCCCCAGAGTGCAGAGAGTCTGTTCCTTTAACATTAGAAAAGGAAAGTGGGGCACCTGGGTGGCTCAGTCAGTTGAGTGTCAGACTCTTGATTTTGGCTGGGGTCATGATCCTGGGTCATGAGCCCGGCATCAGGCTCCACGCTGAGTGTAAATCCTGCTCAGAATTTTCTCTTTCTCTCTCTCTCTCTCTCTCCCTCTGCCCCTCTTCCCCAGTCGTGTTCTCTCTCTCTCCCTCTCAAAAGAAAAGAAAAGAAAAGAAAAAGCAAAAAGAAAAAGTATCCATACCAGATGAAAATCTTTTAAAGGTGTATTAGAAACCTCTTAGCCATCCTAAGTATACAGAAAAAAAATTATTTTCTTGATTCATTATGAACATGAATTGGTAGCAGTATCAGGCTTTATTATTTAGAAATCCTCTTGGACTATTGAAGAGTGAAGGACTCTTTGAAGAGTGAAGGGCCTTAACAAATGGCCCCAGAATACTATGCTTTCGGGATTCTCAAGATGGTTTCTTAAAGTTTCTGGTTTTTAGCTGCCACTTTTCTTGCTGTCATTATGTCCATCCCCTTCATACCTGCTTCTAATTTGCTAAAGTCAGGAAGGTAGATAGTCCAGGCTGCCTGGAATTGCATCGGATAGTCTCTGAGCAAGGCCCTGGGGGACTGTCCCAGGGTGAAGCCCTGAGAAGCCACCTGCAGTGGCAGTAGAGTGGGGTGGTTGATTATGAACTGTGGGGTTAGCCTTAACTTCTCTGGTTTCAGTCTCTTCCTCTCTAGAATAGAAGGGGGGATAATCACGTACCAATCACGTCAAGTTGTTGGAAGGATTAACCCAAAGCTTTTAGTCTAGATCGTCAGCCCTCTCCCCAACACTTTTTGTTCTCAGCCCTGGGGGCTGAGAATTCCTTTAGTCAATTCCATACGGAGTCCTTAAACTTCATGGGTTACAAACCAAAATCATGACTCTCCATCCTGAACCTTTTCTTTCTATCTGTGTCCCCTGTTTCAGGTGATGGCATGGCCATCCTCCCAGTTACCCAGTCTTAAAGCCATGGTAGTGCTTTTTCTTTTTTAGTTCAAAAAAAATTTTTTTGAGAGGGAGAGCATACATGTGAGAAGGGGAGGGGCAGAGGGTGAGAGAGAGAATCCCAAGAGAGAGAGAGAGAATCCCACGCAGGCTCCACACTCTCAGCACAGAGCCCGACATGGGGCTTGATCCCAAGACCCTGGGATCACGACCTGAGCCAAAATAAAGAGACAGGCGCTCAACCAACTGGGCCACCCAGGTGCCCCGTCATGGTAATACTTTTTAAAATGCCTCCCTGTCCTCCATATCCAATCCATTTCCAAAGTACCCTTACCTTCCCTAGTCGAGGCCTCATTCTCTGGACTGTTGGAGTGGTAACGTAATTCTTATTTTTTTAATTTATTATTATTTTTTTAATATTTGTTTATTTTTGAGAGAAACAGAGCATGAGCGGGGGAGAGGCAGAGAGAGAGGGACACACAGAATCTGAAACAGGCTCCAGGCTCTGAGCTGTCAGCACAGAGACCAGCGCAGGGCTCGAACTCATGAACCATGAGATCATGACCTGAGCCAAAGTCGGATGCCCACCAGACTGAGCCACCCAGGCAACCTGAATTGTAATGTAATTCTGACTCTTCTGTCAAACTTGTCTCCTGCAGCTGCCAGGAACAGGAAGCATCATGTCAGTCCCCAGATCCTAAAACTTAATAAGTCCTCAGTACCTACAGGACAAGTCCAATGCTTTAACCTTGAAATCAAGACTCTCCATCATCTGGCCACAACTTTCCTTTCTAAATTCATTTGTCTCCATTCTCCTTTATATGGTTCACTTGTAGTTTTCTAC
This sequence comes from Neofelis nebulosa, assembly GCF_028018385.1. Taxonomy (NCBI): domain Eukaryota; kingdom Metazoa; phylum Chordata; class Mammalia; order Carnivora; family Felidae; genus Neofelis; species Neofelis nebulosa. The sequence continues at coordinate 190,272,280 of NC_080783.1, read as the reverse complement.
ACTTGTCCTTTGCTATTCTGGGCTTTTCTATGTACTGCCCTGTCTTCTAAAATGCCTCCCTCTCCATTTCTCTATGTCCTTATTCTACCCATCTTTTAAGACTCTGATTTAATACAGCCTCCACAAAACCTTCCATGATCTTCCAGCTTGAATAATAAAAAAATAACATTTATGTAATGCTTACTATGAATCAGGCACTTTTCCACATGCTTTACACGTACTGTCTTAATTCTTGTGACAATTTAATTTTCCTAACCTACGCAGTAAACATGACTATAATTTGCGTCTCCCAAGTGAGAAAACTGAGGCACAGAAAGGTAAGGAAACTTGTCCAAGGTCACACAGCTAGGAAATTGTGGAGTCAGGATGGGAACCCAGGTCGCCTGTCTCTAGAGCCCGTTTTCTCAACCACTGGTCGTATATGAAATGAGTTCTCCTGCTTCCATTCCTGTTGGCCCTCGTGGCAGGCCATTCAAACCTCTGTTAGGGTCTTTCTCACTTTCTACCTCAGTATCAGTTAACAAGTCTCATCTTGCCTACTTACACGGTAAATTTCTTAGGAGCAGGACCAATGTCTGATCTAAAACAGTGCTTACTATATTTCTTGAGCCTGGTAAATATTTGGTAATTGTTTTAATGGGTGTAAAATCAACAGCATATTCTATAGCAATAAGAATGAATGATCTAGGGGCACCTGGGTGGCTCAGTCGGTTGAACATCTGACTGTTGATTTCGGCTCAGATCATGATCTCACAGTTCGTGAGATTGAGGCCCACGTCAGGCTCTGTGCTGACAGTGTGGAGCCTGCTTGGGATTCTCTGTCTGCCCCTCCATTATGTGCATTCATGAGCACTCTCTTTCACTCTCTCTCAAAAAATAAGTGAGTAAACTTAAAAAAAAAAAAAAAAGAAAGAAAGAATGAATGATCTAAAGCAAGATTGACAAACAATAGGTCCTTAGGCCAAATCTGGCCTGACCTTCTCTTTGTGTATGACCCAGAAAGTAAGAATGATTTTTACATTTTCAAATGGTTGAAAAAAAATCAAAAGAAGACTAATATTTTCATGACACATGCAACTTATATGAAAATAAAAGTCTATTGGAACCCACTCAGGTTATCTATGGGCTGCTTTTGTGCTACAGTGGGCTTATGGCCTGCAAAGCCTAGAATACTGACTCTCTGGCCATTCATAGAAAAATTTGCCAACCCCCTGATCTAGAGCTACATGTAATAATATGAAAACAGCTTAGAAATAGCATAACAAAAAAAGGATAAGCAGTGTGTTGCCATTTATATGAAGTTTAAAAATAAGCAAAACGTGATCAATTTTGTTGAGGGACACACATACACCTGTAGGAGAATATAAAGACAACCGTGGAAACAGTAACAAATTCCAGGGAGTGGTGATCTCTAGGGGCCTGGGGCTGGGAAAGCCATCAGGGAGAGTAAGCAGGGAGTTTTGACTATTTGCTAGCTAGGTGGAGGGTATACAAGTGTTCATTGTGTCATTTTTTTTTTTATCTCATATTAAAAACAATGTTTCACAGGAAATGAATAGATGAGGTTCAAGGACTTGAAATATATTTGGCTTTCACCTATAGCTAAGATCTTTGGTGAAATATAAATCCCAAGAGCCCTGCGGAGAAGGGTGTGGGTATTACTTAAAACATGGTAAGTTTTCGGGTCCCGCTTGTCTGAGCATTGGGCTTGGGATCAGTCTCCCCATCTCTGGGAGGAGGGAATGCACAGAGTGTATTCAGATCCTGATCTGCATCCTGGAGTCTCCTTTAAACATTCATTTGAAGGAATTTTAGGGAGTACCCGTCTTATCAGTAGCCTAAGTTTACAAGGATAATTAAATAACGGCCTGAATCCAAGGAGCCCACAGTTTGGGAAGCTGGGATGTAAACAGCCAACAAGAGGACAGTGCTGAAAGTGCCTATTGCTTCATAACACATTACCACAAACTTAGTTTAAAACACCACCATTGATTAGCTCACAGTTCTGTGGGTCTGAAGCCTGGAGTGGAGTGGTGTGGCCGGGTTCTCTGCTCAGAGTACCGGATGGCTAAAGTCGAAGTGTTGGCCGGTTACCTTGTTATGTGGAGGCTGTGTGTATTCCACAAGCTCCTTCAGCTCCTTGACAGAATTCCTTTCTCTATGGTTGTAGGACTGAGGTCCCCATTGCCTTGCTGGCTGTCAACTGGGGACTATTTTCAGGTCCTTGCCACGTGGCCCCCCTTCCGTCTCATCAACAGAGAATCTCTTTCACATTGAATCCTGCTCACTCTTTCAATCTCTCTGATTCTTCCAACAGTCAGAGAAAACTCTGAGCTTTTACAAAACTTGTCATTAGGTCAGGCCAGCCCAGGTAGCCTCCCTACTCGAGGGCAACCGTGCCACATTACATAAACCTAACCTCAGGAGTAAAATTTATCAGATGCTCTGTCTCTGATTATGCAGGATGCATGGACCAGGGGCTGGGAGTCTTGGGGGCCATCTTAGAATTCTGCGTGCTCCATCCAGGGAGAAACGTTCTCTTAAACAGTCTCTGTGAACTCCGCTGACGGTTTGTTCTGTAACTCCATGGCATGATATGTGGTGGTCTTGCCGTCATTAGGGTACATTTCGAAATTCCTTTTCTAGGCTGAAAGTTTCTTGGGATTAGGAACCTTATTCACACCTGTAGCTCCAATGTCCCAGACAAGACGTCTTCGGAGGGAGCTCTCCCTGCATGTTTGCCAAGAAAATAAAAAAAAAAAAAAAAAAAAAAAGGGCATCTATCATCTCTTGGATTCCTGCTTCTATTTATATCCAGGTCAAAACTTCTCTGACACTTTCCAGGAAGAGTTCATTGCTGCCTCCTCTGTGCTGGCACTTGCTGAATATCTCTGTATGAAGTATATCACATTGTGGTACCTTAGGGGAACACTTCCCGTTTATTCCACTCAGTGCCCCAGGGCACAGCGCATCACGGGTTTCATTGTTTCAAGTTGGAATTTCTAAAAAGGAGATGTAAGGAGTTTTCAAACCAAGAGGCAGATGGACAGTGGGTTTGGGCTGTGAGGCAGAGCCCTCCATAAGGGACCGCAGGAAAGAATGCTTGTTTCAGGACTGACAATCAAGGGAACAGTTGTCTACTTTCACAGTCTGACATTTTATTTTCACTGTTGGGGGGGACAGCGGCCCCAAGGGAGAGTTGGTGAAGGAAAGGGAAGAGATGGCTTCTGGTGCTTAAAGAAAGTGGGGGTGGGCTGGGGTGGGGGGCACTGAGACGCATCAGACTCTTCGTCTCCTTCTTGATGTGGATGTTTTCCCTTTCACACCTTCTTTTGGTTGTTGGCCCTTTGGGACTCCTTTTCGGCTTCGAGGCCGCCTAAGATCATTAAATGGGCACTTTACACAGATTTCATCTGCATACTAAGTTTCGCATCAGAAGAATGGTTGGAAATTTTCTGATCAGACTCACCAGGAGCCCTGAACGTCCTGGAAGCAATTACGAGGAGCGGATGACAGAGCGAGCCGCGGGGGCTGTTGGCGAGCTCCATGCCTCACCTGAGTCTAGGGCAATGATGCCGGCTGGATAGCCAATGGTGACAGAACTCCGGGTCCCCTTAAATGCCGGTCAAAGCGCAGGTTTGTTTAACCTCTCCCTCTGACCACTTTGCTCACGGCCTGTGCGTGTGCCGGGGAGCTGCCCATCCGGTCTGTCACTGAGTGCCCCTGTGCAAGACCCTTGGGAGAGACACCCACATGGCATGGCATTCCCCTCACAGAGCTTACGGTTCACAAGGAAAGGTATTATTACAGTACAAGGCAGGAAGGGCTCAGTGCCAGGAGGGAAATGCAGTCAAAATGTTGCAGTGTTTGGAAGAGATTCAGGGAGGCTTTGTAGATTTATAGACTTGCAGATTTATAGAGGAGATGCTATTCTAGGTGGACCTTGAATGATGGGTAGGAAAGTGAGAGGCAGAGGAGAGTATTGGGAAAGAGGGCTTTGTATGGAAATGCAGAGTGAGATAGGGACAGAAAACTGAGGGAGCATTTAAGAAATGGCAGGTAGCTTTGTGTGGCTGGAGCAGAGGTTTACGTAGGAGCAACATGGGTCAGTGAGCTGGACAGAGAGAAGGAGGCTTTGTTCTGGAGAGTCTCAACTGTCAGTTAAGAATCCTGAGAGTGGGTAGGGTGGGGTGAGCAGTGGATGTGCAGGGGGGAGTGGGGCAGTTGGTGGGGGATGCGGAAGTACTGTTGTTGATTGGCTTGTCGGGCTCTTGCTGCTTCCCTTGCCTGGAATGCCTCTGCTCAGCCTCTTCCCTGACAATCTGTGCACCCTGGGCCCATCACAAATGCCTTCTCCTCCAGGAAGCCAAGCTGGCTCTGATCTCTCCCAACCCTGAGCTCCCTACAGCTCACCATCTGACCCTTGCCAGTGGCATTTATCGTAGCCCACCCTGCCAGACAGCAAGTTTAATCTTTGTCTTTTCTGAATCCTGCACACATTAGATGCTCGGTAAACATTTTCAAGACGAACAGAATTTACTTCCTGCTGAATACGCTGCCTGTAGCTTGGGAAAGCCGGGCCATGGTGCTCCATTAATCTGACCAGCGTTTCTGTAAACGTGGCAGACAGACCATAGATTAGAATGCCTGCCCCTCAGGTCATGCCAGACCCGAGATGAGATGGCACCTTGGAATTCATCTAGTCTTCATTTTACTAGTGAGGCCCAGAGAAGGGCATTCACTCACTCAAGGTCACACAGTGAGTTAATGATCTGAAATAATGTGTTTGGTATGTGAGTGTTTTATTGCAGTGCCTAACACACAACACACACCTAATAATCCCGGATACTCCCCAGCCTCTTGAAGTGTAATTAAACACGAAACTACTTGTAATTTTTTCCACTTCATGGGAACTTTATGCATCTGCCTCTGCTCACGCCTGGAACTTCTTCTGACTCCTCCTCCTGCCTCACCAGGTTAACTCCTGCTCATCAGTTAAGCCACAGTTTCCCTGATCCCTTGTCTTCCACCCTCACCCAGGACAGGTTAAATGTCCCTGCTTGTGCTCCCCTTGTGGCCTGGGCACATCCTTTCCTCGTTATACTTACCACCTCGTGTGCACATCTGCTTCTGTGCCTGTCTTCCCTGATGATAAGCTCCAGAAGGTTGGAACTGACTCTGCATTCTTCATTTCATGCCCAGCCCCTCACCATACCTGGAACACAGGAATTCTCAGTAGACATTTATGGAATGATGTGTGCAGTGGGGTCCTCACAGGCCCAGGCCGTAGACCAGCCTCCTTACTGCCTCCTCTGTAACTCACAGGGCCCCAACCAGACTGGCCGCTCAGATTCTGGTGGTCTCAGGGCTTTGCAGAGGAGTGATGAACCCAGATCTCACTGTTTAGTAAGACACTTCTCTTTTTCCTTCCGTAAAATACCAAATAAAAATGGTTCCAGGAAGTTACGTGGCTGAGAAATTCCAGGCTCTGTCTGAGCTCCTAGATAAAGGCTGTTATTGTTAGGAAGTTGGTCATTAATCCAACCTGTCTTTTCTCTGTGCTGTGATTCCACAGCCTTCTAGAGGTACTGGTTCTTTCTGTCCTCAGTTGCTCTTAAGCCTGTTACTAGCTGGTTACAACTAGAAAAAACAAAAACAAAAAACTTGCCCACAGTAGACATAAAAATGAGCTAAAGGTATCAGTTGGCCACAAGCTCACTTTGTGCTGTGGGCTTGTGACTTTAAGTTAATGTGCTTTCAAAGTACCTTACCAGACGGCTAGTATCCTCATCTATAAGACAGGAAAAATAGCACTCACCTTGTCACATCATTGCAGGAGTGCAAGAAAATAAACTAGGGAGAGGTTCCTGGCACACAGTAATGGTTAAAGAAATGTTACATCTCAATCAGAGGGTGGAATCCTCTTACCTTGTTCTGCTGTAACCAGACTTCATCCAGGCTTCTAAGTTTTGTCCTAGGCATCACATTTAAAAAAAAATTTTTTTTTAATGTTTATTCATTCTTGAGAGACAGAGAGACAGAACATGAGGAGCAGAGAGAGAGAGGGGACACAGAACCCAAAGCAGGCTCCAGGCTCTGAGCTGTCAGCACAGAGCCCCATGCAGGGCTGGAACCACATACTGTGAGATCATGACCTGAGCTGAAGTCAGATGCTTAACCGACTGAACTACCCAGGTGCCCCATAGGCATCACATTTTAAAACAGGGATGTTGACATTGTCACCCAGAAGCAAATGACCGCTATGATAAGAATCTGGAAATCAGACTTTACAAGAAACAGCTGGAGGAGCTGGAAATATTTGGCCTGGAGAAGAAATAACTAGGAAAAAAATGGCATGGGCAGGCCTTAGAGAGGTCATCAAGTAACTGAAGGACTCACATCCAGGAAAGGATTAAGCCTCAGTTCGGTTCCATGAATATCTGTAGTATTTACCATCACATGTCAAGAGCAGAGAATGCAAAGCAAAGTAAAATACGATCCCCGCCCCTGCAGGACCAGAACGGTGTGAAAGGGGTGTGTATGCCGTGCTGGGGGAAAGCGGAGAAGAATAATGCTGCAGAGAGCCTGGAAGGCCTCACCAGGGAGGGGACAGCTGAGTGGAGCTTTAGGCAGAGGAAGAAGGGAAGGGCAGGCAGGCAGCGAGCACGACATGTGCAGGCAGAAAGGCATCCTCAAGGAAAACCTCGCATGTGCTGGCAGAGTGGAGGGAAGCGAGCCTGCAAAGTCCAGCTGGAGCCAGATCGTCAAGGGCCTTGGATGTTAAGCTAAAGAGCTCGGACGATTTACCTCGAGTGGGTATTGAAGAGCCATCAAAGGCATTTAAGCAGGGTTGTTTTTTTTTTTATTATGAAAGGATGTTGTAGTGTGGCGTGCTGAAAGGCTTTATGGAAGAGAGACAGAAGGCAGGGGAGACGGGACATTCCAAAGAGTTACATATGGGCTTGGCTCTTCCACTTACTGTGGATGAACTTGAGCACATTATTTAAACTCACTGAGTTTTTTTTTTCCCATTCATATATTGGGATGATCACATCTACTTTACAGAGACGTTTTAAGAACTAAATGAGGTGATATATTTAAGCCCCCCATACATGTGCCTGGTACCCAAACAGTGCTCAGTAAGTAAGCACCCTCTCCTTCCTTCTCTTTCTCTTCTGGGCAGAGTAGACAGAGAAACAGAGTTCTCGCTGAAACATGGAGTCCTGGCCACACAACAGGATAAATTTCCTTGGGAGCACTGAACATCCTACAGGAAGTGCTCAAGAAGGCTATTTCTCTGGTGGAAGGGGAGACAATAAGATAAACCTCTAAAATCCCTTTCTACTTTAAGATTCTATCACCTTCAGGACCTAAGTACCAAGGATATGGTCAAGAGCCTGAGGTATGATAAAACCTTTTTAGTATCGACCTTGTTAAAAACAGCCAATTGGACCCAAAGGAAATGAAACCTTTTCAAAACATACTGAAATACACAAGTTGAAAAGACCCACCCTAAACTTTTAACAGCCCCTCTGGAGTAGGTAACCATCGTGCAGGAGAAAGAGCTCTGGCTTAATGATGAGAGGCCTACATTCCAGTGTCAGAAATTAAGGATTTTGCTGTATGGTCTGAGGCAGTTTCATTCCCCATGTCTTGGCCCGGGTTTCTCCATCAGGAAGATGTGGAGGTCGAACTTCGGTGGGGTCTTCCATAGCTAACATTCTACAATTCTGGGGGTGTAAGAGATTAAAGTCATGCAATTATGGATGTAAAAGGTTAGAAGGTTCTAAGCATTCCCACAGCAACTCGATCACACACAGGTTCTAATACGTCTCAATTTAATGGCATCGCAGTCCGTAAAATATATTTTAAAATTGTATCGCAGGCACTGGGAGTGAGCCTCATTTGACATTCTTCTTAGAATCAGAACTTTAGAATTCAGTGCATTTCAATTCTCAGCGTTAAGTTAGCTGCAAATTGGATTATCTCATATTTCTGGTTGAGAGAGAAGGCACTTTCCCCGGTATGGCAAAGAAATAAAAATGTCAGTCATCTGTCGCAGAAGGAAGATGCTGTCTTACCTCTCTGTTAACTTCAGGGTCTAGAGGCTGCCTAATCTGGAAGCAGACAAAACCAAGACTGGGTATTAGGACAGCCTGCTTCTGTGCTTGCTATGCCTTTTGCCTGGAATGTCCTCCTGGCCATTCCTGCTCATCCTGTTTGAAGCCTCTTCCTCCTTTTTTTTTTTTTTTTTTTTTTAAGTTTATTTATTTATTCTGAGAGAGAGAGAGAGAGAGAGAGAGAGAGAGAAAGCATGCACGACTTGGGAGGGGCAGAGAGAGAGAGAAGGAGAGGGAGAATCCCATGCGAGCTGTGTGCTGACAGCACAGAGCCCCACACAGGCTCAATCTCACCAACTGTGAGACCATGACCTGAGCCGGAATCAAGAGCGGGAAGCTTAAGCCAGTGAGCCACCCAGGTGCCCCTCCCTCCTGTTCTGCACAGTAGAATGAGTCGCTCAATTCACTCTGCTCTCCCAGCACTTCCTATCAGCGTTCATCATAGCCGATGAGAAGCATTGCGGTGTAGCTGGTGATTCCCTGTGGATGGGTCAGGGGCACTGCACCGGCCATGTGCCAGGCATATATATCCTTTCATGTAATCCACACAGCACTGCTTAGGAAGTATACATTGTTATCCCCTGTTTAGCTGTGGAAACTAAGGTCAGAGAAGTTAAATTACTTGCTCCAGGTCATAGAACTGAGATGAATCAAACTTTTTTGATTCTAAAGCCCATGTGCTTTAGATTTTCCATGCCCTCTTCTTGTCTTATTTGTCTCTGTAACCTGAACTCTTACAATAGGCTAGCCTTTGGTATACATCAAGTACGACTGTTGAATTCTGCCCAATTCTGTTCAATCAATCTGTAAAGCTTTACCCATCAGAGCACAGGGCTAAGAGAACTAGCGAGGAAAATGTAATTGGGTGGGGATCTAGCTAGCCTTTTCTTGACTTGCAGTGAGCTTCTGGAGACATCTACTTTGAAATAAATACTCTCATTAGCCTTGGTGGTGTTTCAGCAGGACAGGCTGTGGTGGTCTCTTGACAAGGCCAGCTGGCAGGATAGATTCGTTTAACCACATTTGTTTCACATCTTTCTAATCACCCTTCTCTACGATCCTAGTTTCACAGGAGAAAATAGAACTCAAAACAACTTTCATACCTATGCAAAGGGGTGCACAGGAGCCTGAACAAAATCCTAAGAGAGCAGATTGGAGGGAGTGGTTAATTCTGCCTATAAGAATTGAGGAGGGTTTCACAGAGAAGGTGGCATTTGAGCTGGGACTCTAGGTTTACTTATTCAGTGTTTGTTTGTTTGTTTTCTAGGCATAGAAAGAGAAAGGCATTCTGGGTAGAAAAGCTGCAAATAGTTCTGTGATGGAACATACCAGGGGGGATAGTAAAAGGTGAGATGAGAAAGCTTTGTGGGGCCAGGTAGTCCAAAGATCTTGAATGTCATGCTAAGAATTTGGATTTATTCTGTAGGTGTTCCATGACATTGCAATGTCCACTGAGCTACATCTTCAAAGCATCATAAATTTTTGTCTGTTGGCCCCAAAGTCCTGACAATAAGCAGGGAGAGAAGCAGTATAGTGGACATTGGCAGTTGGGGGGTCTAGATTCCAGTCTGATTCTGCTGTGTACTTATTGGTGACTCAGTCTCTCTGGGCTTCCAGTCTCTCCTTTGGAAAGTGAAATGGTTAGAAGGTTTCTCAGACTTCTACTGTCTGCCAGCTTTACAAGGAAGATCCTTCATAAGGTTCATCTGAATTCCTGTGGTGGAGGGACCTGCTGGCATTCACGGCTTTGTGTAATTCCCCCCGCCTGAGTGTGGGCAGGGTCTGGGACTTGCTTCTAACTGATAGAATATAGCAAAGGTGATGGAATGGATGGAATATACATTATTACAAGTGGCTACACAGTTACATGACTTAAAAACTGTAGCACCCATCTCACTGGAGTCTCTCTCTTCTAAGTCCCCGGCTGGCTTTGAAGAAACAAGCCGCCGTCTTGTGGGATGCCTGTGTTGGGATGCCCACATGGCAAGGAACTGCAGGCAAGTCCAGTTGCTGAGGGCAGCCTTTGACTGATAGCAAGAAGGTGAAGCTCTCGGTGTTACAGCTGCAGGGAACTGAATTCTGTTAATGAATGAGTGAGTGAGGAAACAGATCCTTCCCCAGTTGAGCCTCAGATGAAATGGCAGCCCTGGATAACTCCTTGACTGCAGATTTGTGAGACCCTAGGTAGAGGGCTCAACTAAGCTACAGTCGGATTCCTGCTCTATAGGATCTGTGAGATCGTAAATATGTATTGTTTTAAGCCCCTAAATTTGTGATAATTTATTATGCAGTGGTAGAAACAGTTTCCCACCCTAGTACTCGAAACTCCTGACCTCAAGCCCTGTGCTCTGTTTATAATTCCATGTCACCTCTCTATGAATAATTGCATACCAGTATCGATGTGCATCTGTGTGCGAGAGGCTTTATCTGTCTATATCAATCTGTAGGTCATACCTTCATATTCAGTCACAGACCTGTGGGAAATACTTATTATGTGTGGGACACAGACAGATGGGTGAGCCCAGGGCTCGCTCCGAGGTGCTCACAGGCTGGTGAGGGAGACAGTCCCAAGCGCACCTGCAAAGGTGAGGGAGCTAAGGAAATAAATGTGTATCTAGCATTATTTAAACGAGTCCGTTTTCCCAGTGTTATTTCCTTTGAGTCTTATAAACCTCTAGGAAAGATGCTGTACATCAGAGAGGTGAAGGGACTTGCCTTAGATGACACATCTCGTGGAGACCATATCCAGGACCGTAACTCAATTCTTCTGCTTCAAATCGTTGGGATGATTAACAATTAGCTGTACATTTTCTATGTATTAATAGATTCTACTGGAACTTCCCAGCAAACTTACATGGAAGTCTCTGGGAGGTGACATGGCTGGAATTCTGCCTGATTCCAGTGTCAATGCACCCATGCGCTGTCTACATCACCTCAGAGACAGGGAAGCCAGAAGAAGACCTGGGACTGTCTTCACGTGCCCTCAGCTAGCACATGGTGAGCATTCAAGTACAGAGGCTGAACTGCATATTTTTGTGGGCGTAAACTCTGCCCTCTGTGTCTGAGGCATCATGTGATATGGCAGTGGGGATGTGGAGCTGTGGTACTCAAACTCAGGAGCCAGTAAGTCACCTGAGGAGACCTGTTGAAATGCAGATTCTGGAGCCCTCCCTCCACTCACTGCATTCAGTGGTGCCCAAGAAGCATTTTCATCAAGACCCTCAGATCGTTCTGACACAAATAAATCACAAAGCATATGGATGTTAGTGATAAAATCACAGCCATGCCAGGCTGAGGTTCAGTTCGCCTGCAGTCTGATGGGAACTGTTCCCAAACAGATCCCCACTCATGTTTACGATTCCTTTTCCTTATAGAAAGGAGGAAGCCGGTGGTGTGCTAGTAAATGTCTTAACTGGCTCTCTTCAGAAGGAATAAAAACAAACAAAAACCCTGATTTATAGCATTTTTCAATATCCACGGTGTAAATACTCATACCACCGATGATGTCAAGCTACCAAAGGGATATCACTGAAAACTGAGTTGGGAGGGGACATGTGGCATTGTCCCTATGGCAACCGCCAGAGGAAACCCAGGTAGGGGAGGGGACTTACTTCCCTGGGCCTCAGTTTCCCCACGAATAAAATGAGAATGCACTAAGGGCTTGTGATCTCTAATGGATTATGCTTTACTTAGACTAATTATTAGGCCTGACTGTGGGGTCTCTGGGTTGAGAAAAGTCAGATGTAGGGGGCCTGGTTGCCAGGGCACGCAGAGACGGGGACAGAGTGGGCCCAGCTCTGCTCATCCCTTTTTCTTTTTTTTTTCTTTTTTTTTTTTTTTAACGTTTATTTATTTTTGAGACAGAGAGAGACAGAGCATGAACAGGGGAGGATCAGAGAGAGAGGGAGACACAGAATCTGAAACAGGCTCCAGGCTCTGAGTGGTTAGCACAGAGCCCGATGCGGGGCTCGAACTCACGGACCGTGAGATCATGACCTGAGCCGAAGTCGGACGCTTAACCGACCGAGCCACCCAGGCGCCCCTGCTCATCCCTTTTTCTTTGGGAGGGTAGAGGAGCTCACTGGCTGGGTGTAAGGAGCATGGGCTTCAAATCCTGGCCAAACATTTACCGAGCTTCTGCAAGCCTCAGTTTCCCGATCTGTAAACTGCAGGGAACAATACTGTACTTCCCCCCCACACACACACAGAATGGTTGTAAGGACTAAATGAGATGAAGTCTGGCACATGGTAAAATTTCCATAAATATTGACTCCCATATCTCCATTCCTTGCCTATGATGGTTATTTTCCAAATTTTACCAGAGCCTTGTGAGACCAAATGGCCAATTTCACTTATAAACAGAGTAGTAAGTCACCCATACTGTATGATTTGAGGGAAAGATCCTTCAGACAAAAAGTTAATATATATTTAATGTATATGCATATGCATATACAGATACATACATGGGGTGTGTGTGTGTGTGTGTGTGTGTGTGTGTGTTCCTCCGCTGTTCTATCATGGGGGCTGAACTCCCATTATTTAAATCTTTGTTAATGCCCCATAGCAAAAGACCACTAGGAGCACATCTGTAGTCAAGCAAAGTTGGATTTGTATTACTTGCTGCTTGAAGGACATGGAGCCCCTTGTGGCAGCTTGGGGTGGGTCAGAGGGTACTGACAGGGGCTGGTTGCAAGCAGGAGTTTGGCTCTCCCCAAGTGCTGTCGGAAGGCAGAGGCAATCCAGTGATTAGGTATCTTTTTATCTAAGACAGGGAAGAATGGAGAACTAAGTCTATAATTGGCAAAGAAGCCGCCTCATCACTCGTGTTCCCGAGAGAGGAGGATGTTGGTCATTTTTACGATTTTGTCTGTATTCAGGCGCGATTGTGGAGTGGTATATCTTTGTCTTGCTGTGTCACGGTTACTGCGACTTTGTCTAGTGTTGATGTCCATGTTCGCTCAGAGAATGCCATGGCCTAGCTGTGAGTGCCAGGCCAGCCGGCCACTGACAGGGCTGCTATTTTACGTCCCATCTTATTTATTCACAAGACAGTTACTGATGCCTTTTATGCATGATCACACATATCATCTCATCTAAACCTCACCACATCATCCTGTGAGGGATAATTATCTATCTCCATTTTATGGATGAGGAAACAGACTCTGAAAGATGAATGACTTTCTAAATTCGTCCAGAAAAAAAAAAAAAAAAAAAAAGATAGTCTCCAGGGACTTGAATTCAGAACCATCTTCTCCGAGTCTGAGGCTCATCCAATCAAGCCGCTCCACAAGGAGTCAGGTTCTGACATGGCTGAGGATCACCCTAGTCCTCTTTTGCTACCTGAAAGAGATCGCTGTTCCTGGCAGGACTGCTGGGCTCTCCGGGTCCCCCGCCGAGGAGGTGACAGCGCAGAGGGGGTGCTGGGCCGGCCAGCGAGGCGCACAACTGGCTGTCAGTTGCACAGCGGTTTGGCATAACTGAGAAGGCAGGCGCTTGGGCTGTTTGTTCTAGACCTGTCAGTAACTCCCCATGTGACCTGGAATCAGTCATCTCCTGACTTTGGGCCTCAACCTCTCTAATGATCTAAGAGCCCCTGAACTCAGGAAATCTGTGAATAAACAGTGAGTGAATGTGTGAAATGAATGAATGAATGAATGGGAGGCTGACCAGAAATTGATTTTCTACAGTCAGTATTTTGTTTTGTTCCGTCTTTCTCCTCTTTCTGGTTTGTATGGTTCCAACCTCTGCTCCCGTCCCAGGCCTCCCTCCTCCGTGTCCGGGGCTCCCACGTACTCTCCCAGCCCAGTGGCCCAGCAGTGGCTGCTGACGCGGTGGCATCTCCTGGCAGCCCCTCAGTCTCAGTGACCTCAGCCCTCATTTCCAGCTGCTCCAGCCAGTCTGCAGCCACCCCCAAATACTGCTTCCTGCAAACCCCCTCCAGGTCTGCTCACCCTCAGACCCTGAGAAGGGGCTGTGTCCTGCCTTAGAAATGACCAGATCCAGCCCCCTCAGGCCCAGAGAGGGGGCAGTGTTTACACATGGTCACATAGCAACTGAGCCCATCACAAACAGAACCCAGGCATCCTGGGACGCCTGGGAGGCTCCGTCGGCTAAGCGTCCGACTTCGGCTCAGGTCATGATCTCACGGTCTGCGAGTTCGAGCCCCGCGTCGGGCTCTGTGCTGACAGCTCAGAGCCTGGAGCCTGCTTCGGATTCTGTGTCCCCCTTTCTCTCTGCCCCTCCCCCAGCTCGTACTCTTTCTCTCTCTCTCAAAAATAAATTCACAACAAAAAAAATTAAAAAGAAAAAAAGAACCCAAGCATCCTGATTCCTAGTCCTACATCCTTATCTCCTGGAAAAGGTCTGTTTTCATTTGAAGGCTGCCAGTTGTAGTCCATTCAGTATGTTGATTCCACACATGTTTGTTGACCAGTCTCCTGTGCTGGATTCTGGAGACAAGGAGAAGAATAAAACACTGTCTGTGCCTCTAGGGAATTCTAGTCAAGTGAGGAGACAAATAAATAGCTAATCATGCTATGAGTGCTCCGGAAACTAGGTAGACAGAATGCTGCAGGAAGATGGGGAGGGAGCAAGGGACTGCTAGGGATGGAGAGAAGGTCATGACATTTGCACTGGATCTTGAAGAATGGGTAGGAGTTTCCCAGGCAGAGAGCCGATGTGGGGCAGAAGAGCATTGCAGTCAGGGGTGGCTACTTAACCCATAGGAAGTCATGGAGCCATTGAAAAGCATGGCAGGAGTCCCCAGGTACGCAGTCGTGATGCAGAAAAAAATGGTCCTAGAATAAGAAAAAACTTAGGTTCTGATTTCAGTCCTGCCATGGAGTTGCCGGATGCCTTTAAAGCAAATTGCTTAGTCTCCCTGTGTCTCAATTACCTCCTCGTCTCTCCAGGAAGAGGCCCAAAGGCCGTATAGTCGTAAAGCTGCTCTGTCCAATATGGTAACCACTAGCCACAAGGCACTATTTCAATTTAAATTCATTAAAATTAAATAAAATTTAAAATTCAGTTCCTCCATTGCACTAGCCACATTTCAAGCCCTTCAAAGGCACCTGTGGCTAGTGGTCACTGTATTGGACAGCACAGATATTGAATACTTCCATTGTCCCAGAAAGTTCTATTGGGCAGTGCTGCTCCAGAGGCCTCTGGGTTCGGAGAAGGGAAGGGAATTTTTCCTGTCACAGAGCAAACTCTCCAGCCTCCTCACCTGCCCGTTCAGGAGGAGATCCCAAAGAATGGGATAGAGAGGACATGCCATTCCACTGCCAGCCTGGCTCCTGTCACACGATGACCTGGCTGAGAGGGCAAGGGTTCTTTGCCCCTCAGTCAATGTACACTATTTTCTGGTTTACCTGTGGGAAAACCTATCACAGTACCTGGCCCATAAAAGGGGACTTCATAAATGTTCAACTAGACCACCCCCCAGTTTCCTTCTGGGGAAGCTGAAGCCCAGAGCGGCTTTGTTTAGGACTCAGATCTCCAGGTTTCAAGCTATCTTGAACGATGGGATTTAGGACACATCGATGGTCCAAGGGCCTCATTTTGTCCTAAGCACCTAGGTTTTGTTTAAGTTGTAATCCAAGTGATCTTAGGAGGAAACTGTCAGATGTGTGACCTCTAGTGTTGCTTTATCTGGGGCCGCATGTGTGAATGTGGGCTGGGGCTAGCAGGAACTGAACAGTGGAAAACCCTGTTTGCAACGCGCAAGACTTTCATGTGATCTGGTTCCACGGTTTAATAGAAAGAATTCAGTAGCAGGTAGGATCAATTTTTTTTTCTTAAAGAATAGGAATTTCCTGCCTACTCTGTACCAAGCAGTGTTTGAGAGGGTCTAATAGATAACAGCCTGTGAGGCAGGGGGTGAGCAGGCTTGTTATCGTCACTCTGCACACAAGGGGACGGAGACAGGAATACGGACTTGCCCAAGACCCCGCAACTATTGAGCGGTGGAGCTGGGTCTCATACAGGCAGTGGCCTCAGTGTCCAGAATGTTAACCAGCCCTCTCAACCTGCCAGTGCTGAATATCAGGACTTGAGGGAGGCTACTGGACCATCCAGTCCAATCCATTTCTTTATTTTATTTTATTTTTTAAATATAGTTTATTGTCATTTGGCTAACATACAGTGTATACAGTGTGCTCTTGGTTTGGGGGGTAGATTCCTGTGATTCATCCGCTTATGTACAATGATCATGGGGATGCCGAAGACCACAGAGGGGCATTGATCTGCCCACGGCTACTTAGAAAGCTTTTTATGACAGACTTTGAACCTGTGGGACTCCTGACTCCTGTTCGATGTTCTCTTTGCTTTACTACTTTAAAAGAGACAATGGGGATGCCTGGGTGCCTCAGTCAGTCAAGTGTCTAACTCCCCCGCTTTTTCTCACTCTCAAAAATAAACATAAAAAAAATAAAGGAGTGAATAATTAAAATGACCCCTGAGCATCTTCTGGCTGCCCAACTTGTGCTGGATACGTTTGTGGAAAAAAACCTTGACCTAACAGAGAGATGCCTGGGAATCAAATCTTACCTCAGCTGCTTACCCAGGGACCTTGAGCAAGTCAATTTACATCTCAGCCTCAATTTCTCCAGATAAGGAACAAAGATATAAGCACCTTAAGGATTAAAGTAGAATGCTTAGCACAAAGTAATTGCTCAAGAAACAGGAATGGATTCTGAAGACACAGGTCCTGCCCTTCACAATCTGGATATGGAAGCAAGACTAACATGCAAGGAGGGTTGGGGGACAGCAGAGAGTAGGCTTGTTTGTCAGGCCAGACAATGTATTTTAGGACAATTAACCGGCTGTTGACTCTGTCTGGCAAAGGAGTCTTTAACCTTGAGCTAAGGCACAATGAAGAGACGCTCTGGAAAAGGCTGGCCTGCAGGAACCAGACTCGACACTAGGTGGCACTGGCGGCCCACTTGGGAACTGGGAGAACCCAGCAGGTAGCAGAGAACCCGGTGACCCGGTTTCCTTCTGGTGGCTGCTAGGACATTGGCCAACAGAGAGAGGGACAATGCATGCTGTGCTGAGGGGCAGGGTGCTGTGCCCCAGGAAAGAAGGATAAACAGGAACTTCTCACTCATTAACAGCCACTCTGCCACGTATTCTCTCAGTTTTACGCATAAGGCACTGCGACTCAGAGAAATTAAATAATTTCCCCAAGAGATACTATTAAGAAGTGGATCCCAGATGTGAATCCAGCCCCACTGATTGCAAAGCCCGTCCTCTTTCTAGGAAAATATGTTGCTACCAGCCAGTGGCATCCCACTTTATCGGCAGGCTAAACAGGATGTTGGGGGAGGTAACACCAGAAAATAGAAAACAGAATTAAAACTGCTTCCTCCCCTGTGACCTTTCTGCATAAATTCCCCATCCTTTTTCACCTGGTCTTCTGCAATAGCTTCCTAATCTATTTCCTTGCTTCTGTTCTTACACCCTTACAGCCTGTTCTCCAAGTGATTTTATTAAAACAAAGCCACATCACATTATTCCCCCATTCAAAACCCTCCAATGGCTTCTTATGCCAATTAGAACAAATCTATCACCTGGCCTACAAGCAGCAGTGTGCTGGTAAATACTTAACGATAGGTTCTCAGGGGTGGGGAGCCCTGATTTGTAGCATTTGCTAATGGTAGTGTGCATTCTCCCTCCAAGGCCAATTCCAAGCTTCCAACATGACATCGCTAAACAATAAGTGCTCCAGAGCCAGTCTGAGTTGGCTCCAGACACTGCTGTGCCAAGGCGCCATATGTAGGAACTGGCCCCAGACCACTCCTCAAGAAGAACTGCTTATCCCTCTCCCCCTGCCCACTCTGCCGGATCCCTGAACTTCTCGCTGTTTCTTGAATGTAGCAAGCACACTTCTACTTCAGGGCCTTTGCACTTGTGCTTCTCTCGGTTTGGGATGCTCTTCCCCCATGTCTGTGAATAACTTGCTGGACCAGTTCTCTGCTCAAATGTTACTGAGAGGCCTTCCCCGAGCAACTTAACCTAATATATATGAACCCCCTCCCTCCATCACTTTTACTCCCTTACTCTGCTTTATGTTTCTCTATGGGCACTCGTCACTAACTGATAATAAATGATAGACTTTTTTATACTTATCTCTCTAGGTCCTTATTGTATTCCCACCCCCTAGAAAAGACAGGGCTCAAAGAATGCACTCAATATATAGTTATTGAATTAATAAATGAATAACTGTCTTTCATCTACCTGGAAGGAGCCCCACATGAGGCCAGGGCTACGCCCCACTCAGGTTCAGTGACTGGGCGTGTGAAACCCCACCAACATCACGGGATGAGAATCTTGAGTCATCAGTGTGAAACCTGTGCTGGATAAGGCCCCTGAGGTCTAGGGAGAAACCATGAGGCAAGGTGGTTAAGTACAGAAAAATTAATCCCACTTAAGAAAACCCTACAGACGAAAATCCCAAAATACATGAGGAAAGCTGAAGCTGGTAATGCCAACAAAATCAGTAACTGGCAGAATGACTCCCCTACAGACAAAAGCAAAATAATATCGTTGTCTAAAAACGACTTCAAAATCAATGTTGAAGCTCTCCAAATAACATCCACCCATAAAAAGAGAAAAACAAATTATAAATTTAATACAGGCAGAAATGAAAACCATTTATAAACTCTGGAGATGAGAAATAAAGTCATCAAAATAAACTGAGGAGACAGAATATATCTGGATTGGACACGGTAGAAGATAGAATTAATTATTTGGAAGAGAGAATTAGGGATCTCACTCAGGATGCGACAAGAGATGAAGAGCAGTGGAGAAGTCGGAGAAGCTGTAAGGCATAGAGAGGTTGCAGACAGCGTTGAGGGCTGCTCACATTCCCTTGGCGGATCCCAGCACTCACCTGAAGACAGCTCTGTACAGGACAACAGCTTCCTGCATGTCGACGTGAGGGCATGCTCTGGCTGCCGGAGCGTGCTCAGTTTGTACAAGGGGCAGGCAGAGTACTGGGGGAGTTAGCCCCAGGAAAGACCCTCAAGCAATAGTTCATGGCTAAATGCTCCACCTTCCTTGCGCCTTGGTGGGACAATTACACATTCCGTTTCCCACAGTGGGATAGAGCCTCAGTCGCCCCCAACAGGAACTGCTCCTGATCAAATCTTTTGTCTCTTCCCTGTCTCATTTCCCTACTTCTTCACTGTGCTCCCTGGCATCATTTCCCAAATAAACCACAGTGAAACCTTGCTTTGCGAGCACAATTCATTCCAGAAGCATACTTGTAATCCAAAGCACTTATATATCAAAGCAAATTTCCCCACAAGAAATAACAGAAACTCAGATGATTCGTTCCACAACCCAAAAATACTCATATAAAAATGATTACAGCACTGTAATATAATACAAAATAATAGAGAAAATACAAAAGCAGAGCGAAAAATAAACAAATTAACCTGCACTTACCTTGAAAACCTTCGTGGCTGGTGTGAAGGAGACACGAGAGAGGAGGGTTATTGTGTCGGACGACTTTCACTATCACTCACGGAATCACGGCTATCTATTGGCTCAACGGAATCTTTTTCTTTTCATGCAACTTTACAAGGAACCTATCCAATGACACTTGCTTTTGCCTCCTTTTGAGGATTTTGTGGAAATGCCACATTGCATTGACGGTCAGCTACAATCCTGCAGTGAGAGAGAAAAAAAACCATCGACTCAGTTGTGATCATGTGACGTTTAGCATCACGTACTACTCGTATTGTAAGGCATCACTCATTTATTAAGTTAAAGTTTATTAGAAATATTTGCTCTTCTTGAGGAATACCCACAGAACAAGTTACTCGCCATCCAAGGTTTTACTGTACTTGCATCCAGATCCTTGTCTCAGGATCTGTTTTTGGGAAACCCAAACTAAGACAGGAAAATAACCATGGCTTACACAAGATACAAGTCCATTTCTCTCTCATAGTGGTTCATCATTAGGAAGTTTAGAACAACCTTATAAAGTCATTGAGACCCAAGCTCCTTCTATCTCAATTTTCTTTCTTTCTTTCTCTTTCTTTCTTTCTTTCTTTCTTTCTTTCTTTCTTTCTTTCTTTCTTTCTTTCTTTCTTTTAGAATTCAGCATATTTTAAATGTTTATTTTTGAGTGAGACACAGTGCGAGCTGGGGAGGGGGAGAGAGAGAGAGGGAGACACAGAATCTGAAGCAGGCTCCAGGCTTTGAGCTGATAGCTCAGAGCCCAACCCAGGGCTCTAATTCATGAACTGTGAGAGCATGACTGGATCTGAAATCGGATGCTTAACTGGTTGAGCCGCCCAGGCATCTCAATTCTACTTTATGGTCTGAGATGGCTCCACCACTCCAGCCATCCTGTGCATTTTCCAGATAGCAGGAAGAAAGACAAGTCAAATAGCACATTCCTCTGCTTTAAAGACATTCCAAGGAAGTTCCATATGACTCTTGCTTGTGTCCACTGTGCAGAGCTCAGTTATTTATCTGTATGTAGATAAAGGGAAGACAGAGAAGTATAGTCTTTATTCCCAGCAGCCACGTGCCTAATTAAAAGTCAGAGATTCTGTTTCTAAGGAAAAGGGGAAAATAGATACTGGGAAACAACTAGCATTTTATGCCCCAAGCAGTTAAGAAACGTGGAGTATAGGTTGACAGAATGCCATATAGGGGTTCCAGGAGAGCACATAGGGAGTGTAGAAGAAGCAAGATTAAAGAAATAAGGGCTGAGAATTTTCCAGAATTAAAGACAGACGTGAGAGCTCAAATTCAAAGTGCATACTCAATGCTGAACAGAGCAAATAAAAGTAAATTCACACCCAGATGCACTGTAGTGGAACTACAGCATATCAAGGATAAAGAGAAAACATAAAAGCTACTGCAAAGACACCCCGGCTTCCTGGGACCTCATCCAGAACCAGATTTTATGCTGATGCCTCAAGGCTCTCATCCTGTGATGCTGGTGGGGGTTTCACACATCCAGTCGCTGAACCTGAGTGGACTCCGGCCTCACTGGGAGGACTTCTTCTGTATACACATCCCTAGCTTCCTTCCGTTTTATCGAGCCCTTTGCATGACTATTCCATTTCTGGTCCATGAAAATGTCTATCCTGGATTTGAGCAGGGCTTTTCCTGTCTCGAATTTATCTGGTGTGTGTGTGCGCGCGCGCGCCCGCGTGTGTTTTAAATCCTTGCTATGAGTTCAGTGCGTGGAGGTGGGATTCAGAACACAAACTTACAGTACCATCTTGACCAGAAGTCTCTGGACGCTTCGGATCTCCCCAGGGTGGAGACACCCTGCCTGTTGTAAGACTGTTTCCAGCAACCAGGCATGCAGATATGGGAAAGGAAGGAATCTGCCCTTCTGGATGCTTCTGTTTCCTTCTCCAAGGAGATGCAGGCCCTGGAGGATCCAAAGAGCCCCCCCCCCCCAACCCCGAATAAAGCGTCTTTGGGCCTCCTGGCCTCCCGGCACCCTGGTTCATTGCTCCCTGACTCTCCCAAGTCACTCCATCACAGGGCTTCCTGCCAACACTCCACCTCAAAGGTCTTCACTGACGTGGGGCTTCAGGTGCTCATGGCCATATTTGAATTTCAACAAGGGACTCATAAAGATGTTTTCATCTTTAAAATGTACAGGAATGGAATTCAAATGGCGGGATGACAGGCGGTGTTTGGGGTCGATTGGCTGGGTCAGAGACATCACACCTGGCTGGCGGGGAGAGCTTTCTGACGACAGGAGCTGTCCAACAAGGCGTGGGCTGCTGTCACTGGAGGAACTCAAGCGGTGGACGGCTGACCTTGCACTGGATGGAGGGAGTCTTGAAGCAAGAGGGAGGGTTCTGGGAGCAGCAAGGGAAACAACTCCACAAAAGCATCTGTACACCGAAAAGCATCACTAAAATGTTCTTACTGTTCTGAAGCCAGCGCACTCCCCACACTGATGCGTTTCCAAAAGCATATCCTACGCTGCCACCCTGAAAATTGAGCGCGTAGTTCACCTTCTTGGGGTCTCACCTGTGAAGGAAAGGATTGGACTCAATCCCGGTGATTCTGAGAGTCTCCACCAGCAGATCTCAGAGTCCAGGCCATGAGAGGCCTCCCCCCTGCTTCCCAGAGCTCAGCCCCCTCAGTCTACCCCACCCCTGTTCTCCCATCTGTGTGACCCATTCTGAAGAGGTGATCCCACCTGCCAGTGCTACTGTCCCCCCAAAACCTGTATGATCTTTCATGTGTCACAGTTACCATAGCGGTAAGATTTATCTTCATCTTTTACAATTAAAAAAAATTTTTTTAAATATTTATTTATTTTTGAGAGTGTGAGTGGAGGAGGGGCAGAGAGAGAGGGAGGCACAGAATAGGAAGCTGTCAGCACAGAGCCCAACACAGGGCTCCAACTCACTACTTCAAGATCATGACGTGAGCCAAAGTCAGATGCTCGATTGACTAAGCCACCCAGGTGCTGCCATCTTTTACACTTTAAAAATAGGAATGGCATTACTGGTTTGGTCTGTGTTTTAAAGCGATAGCATTTTTCTTCCATTGCTCTCACATTTGCGATGCCCTTAAAATTTACTCTAAGAGAGAAATATAACCGCAGAAAGAGTCTCAGGGAAAAATGGGTATTTTTTCTCCCAATTTTGGTAGGGCTAATAGCATGATTGGCAACATATTAGAGTTTTTGTAGCATGACTGGTGGCATAGAATGGATTCTCTTAAGGGCCCTTTCACTGCTCACCTCCCTTCCTGGCCCCAGCAGGTGACAGCAGGATCCTTGCAGACCAGTGCACCTGTCATTGCTGGTGGCTGCCTTGAAGAAGGAAGAGAATTCATATTTATTGAGTGCTATGTCCCTCGCAAGTGCTGTCCTTTTCATCTATCCTGGGACCCATTTTACAGATGAGGTATCTGGGCCCAGAGACGTGGAGTGACTTACCCAAAGTCACACAGCCAAGAAGAGGCAGAGCACCTTGTTCTCTCAACCAAATTCTGTCCAAATCCTGCGGTTGGTCTCTGTTTGGCCGCCTTTTCTCAGGGAGGGAGGGTTTCTGCTTAAGCAAGAATTTCTATGTGGATTATAACCCTTAGGTGATGACACATTGTTACAAATTTTAGCTCTCACCTGTGTGGCACTTAACATTTGGGGCCTTTTCTGATTACGAGTGTAATATACAATCTGTTCTTTGCTAACTTTTTGGGGGGTAACTTTTTATTTTACAGATACACAGGAAGTTGCCAAAATAGTACAGAGAGGTCCCATGACCTTTCATCCAGTTTCCCCTAATGGTACCATATCAAAACCAGGAAATCCATTTTCATACAATGTGTGTGCACAGTTCTGTCATTTTATCACATGTATAGGTTTGTGTAACCACCACTGTAATCAAGATACAGAACATTCTATCCCCACAAAACTCCCTCGTGCTGTCCTTGATCCTCACATCCACGGACTTTCCTCCCACTCCCTAACTCCTGGCAGTCACTAATCTTCTCCCATTTCTATAATTTTTTTCATGCCTAGAATGTCATATAAATGGAATCACACGGTATGTAATGTTTTGAGATTGACCTCTTTCACTCAGGATAATGCTGTTGAGCGCCATCCAGGTTGTTGCCTATATCAACAGCTGGTTCTTTTTTATTGTTAAGGAGTATGCTATTGGTGGGGGGGGGGGGGAGGTCAGTTTTTTAAAAACTTAGAATTACAGACAATATACAGAAAACCATAGGGGAAAAAATCCCAAGCCCCCAGATTGGAGGAGGGAGGTCTCCTGGTTTCCTCCTTGCCCAGGTGAGGCCCGTTTTAGGCCCTAGGACCTGGCTGTGAACCCAGGTGCAAAGTCGGGAGAGGAGAGCCAGACAGAAGACAAAGCTGTGGGCCCCAGGCCCTGCTCCTCCCTCTCCTCCCCTCTGTGGGACTCCAGCTGGCTGCTGGGACTCTCTCTTTGCATCCCTCTTTTCTTTTTTCCCCTCTCTTTCTCCTCGCCCCGTGTGTCTCCATCTGTCTCTCTGAGTCAGTCTCTCTTTTTCTCAAACCACAAAACATGGCTAAATGCAATTTCCATTGAGTGCAAAATCTTGTGTCTGTGCTTCATTATTCTGTCTGGATCCGTACATGTTTTCAATTGCATAATTCCCCTCCTTCCTCATTTTCTCCCCAAGACTTTCTCCCACATAATATGAGCATTTGGGGGCCAGCTTTTGACAGTTCTGCCTTTGAATGTTGTGAAAAGTAGAGCGAGTGCCTCTTTCAGCCCTGCGCCACCAGGGAGACTTGGTTGGCAAGTTCCCCGGGGTTCCTGCAGTGCTTTGTCCCCTAGGCCAGTCCCTGGCGATGCGAGTGCCCCTTTACCAGCCCGCGAGAAGGCCAAGGCTTGACGTCAGCACCTGCCTTAGAAGAGTCCAAACAGCCTTCTGATGGTCAGCTCAGGACCCTCCACACCGCTGGTGACCGTGGCGGTGGGGCCGAACTGCCCACCCCCCCTCCTCCAGCTCTTCAGAGCCTTAAACATGTGGACCGCCCCTATTCATTCATTTATGCTTTCAGTCATATACAACTGGAAAAGTCTGGCTTTTTGCTCCAAAGGCCATTGCAGTTTTGAAATGCGGTTGAGAGAAAATAACCTAAATACCAACAAGAAGGGAACAGTTAAACACATTGTGAGATGTCCTATGAGATCAAACATTTAAAAGTCACTAAAAATCATGGTTTGGAGAGTTTTCAGAATGGGAAAGGATGCCTGGTATACTGTTAGAATCCCAATGGTGTAAAAATGCCTCAGTATGGAAAAATGGCTGAGAGAAAAGGCACCAAAGTGCTAACAGTTCTTATTTCTAGATTGTGGGATTACAGGTGACTTACATTTTTTCTTAATGTTGGCAATAAGCACGTTTTATCTTTATAATCAGAAATAAATATGCATTATTAACACTAAATGAAGCCTGCTGGATAAAACGTCGCTTCTATAGCCTTCTGCTCAAGGGGTGTTATAGAGCATCTCCCCTCCCCAGGGAGGGTGGACCCTTGTCCAGGCACCTTCCTCTGAGCTCAGGTCCCTGCTGCTGGGCCAGGTGGTGCCTGCCCTGCCCCGCCCTCCTCCTCCGTGTGTGTGTGTGTGTGTGTGTGTGTTTAATGTTTGTTTATTTTTGAGAGAGAGAAAAAGAGACAGAGTGCAAGTAGGGGAGGGGCAGAGAGTGATGGAGACACAGAATCTGAAGCAGGCTCCAGGCTCCAAGCTGTCAGCATAGAGCTTGACAGCATAGGGACTTGAACCCACAAGTCTCAAGATCATGACCTGGACCGAAGTCGGATGCTTAACTGACTGAGCCACCCAGGTGCCCCACTTCCCATGTGTTTTTAAAGGGAGTTTGCAGCAGAGTGGGCAGGTCCTGCCTGACATGTGCATCCCTGCACTACACTTCTGAAGCCAGGGACGGCCCCACTCTCCTGATGCAGTGCCCTTGACCATCCTCACGGCTTCCAAGTGGATTAGATGGGCCCCGTGTACCCCATGCACTCAGCACACACCCTTCATGCAAGGCCACCATGCGGTCTGGCCACCTGGACACTGGCATAGGCACTGGGCTTCCAGACGTATGCATGGAACTCACAGCTCCCTGGTTCCAGCCCAATGTACTAGAACGAGCACAGAGTTCTAGAAGCTTCGATTCTGCCATTAACTCCTCCCTGGGAGAAGAGAACCGTCCCATTTGCAGCACAGAAAGTCACAAACAGTGTCTGGGGGACATTTTTTTGACCAAGGGATTTTCAAGCCAGTTCCAAGTGCAAGAATAGTCTGCAGTCTGGCTACCCCAGTAATGGCTTAGGGCTGGGCTCTGGGGCCAGTCTGCCTTGGTTCTAATCCCAGCCCCACCACCCTGGGCAAGTTTCTTCCCGTCTCTGTGCCTCAGTTCCCTCGACTGCAAAATGGACGCACCTACTTTACAGAATCATCGTGAAGAGTAAAGAAGTGGACTCATGTCGAGTCCTGAGAGCAGGGCCTGTCTTGGAGCGGTCCACAGGGAATGTTAGCCATTATTCTTATTATTCCACCGTGCGGTCATGGGAATGGGAAAGCAGGATTCTTGACATTGGGGCTCTCCCAGAAAAGCCCAGATGTAAGTCTCTGTGATGAATGCCAAATGAGGATTACCAATTAAAAGCCCTGCCTCAAATCCGCCTGAAGAAATACAGGCCTCAGTGTGGGGGGGGGGAGCGTGGGGGGTGGGGAGGCCAGGGAGCACAGCCGGCTTGGCCTCCAAGGAGGCTGGGAGCAGAGAAAGGGGCTTGGCCAGGAAGCCTGGGGTGCCTCTGCCAGCAGAGGGGGATGTAGCAGGCGCCTTTAGAAAGGTTGCAGTTCCAGCTGGGACGGGGGTCCGCAGAGGGGGTTGGGACAAAGGCTAGGTTTGAGTCTGCTCTTGTGATGAGCGTACATTTGCAGCTGCTGTCTTGTCACAACCACCCTGCCGGTGGATTCGCATATAGAGGAGGAAACAAGGCTAGGCTCAGGACCCTGAGACTGGGAGGGACAGGGCTAAGATCTGAATCCAGTGCTGTCTGTGCAGTAGACCCCAGCTCCTGCCTTCCCCGGGGTGGGGGGATGGCTTTGCTCTGGGGTGGGGGTAAGGAGGGTCGGAGGAGGGGACACCCGGCTGCAGGGAGGGGGAGAGGCTGAGGGAAACCCAGCCCCAGGTGTGGAGAGACCCAGCACTACTGGGCAGCCACGTGGGGAAAGAGCAGAAAGTAGGTCAGTCACGCAGGAGACAGAGCGTGAAATTAATGAGCACGCAGGAGCTGGGGTAGTCACCTTCCAGGAGGGCCCAGAAGGAGGGATGCAGTCTCTTGGGAAAGGTGGTGGGCCCTGAGGGGCTGGGGCAGGTGGGGGACGAGGGCTGCGGTATCAGTGTTTTCTCTCCCTGCCCCTCCGCCAAGGGGAGCATCGTGGGACAGGATGGGGAAATGGTGGCAGAGTTTCAGGGATAGAGACTGGCGGGGGAGGGGCTGTCAGATATAAGGCCTACGAGGGCAGAACCGTAATTGTTTTCTTTACTGCTGCCTGGGACAGTGTCCTGAAGGTAATGGCCCTATCTGAATGAATACATGGTTAGAGGCAGTTTGGCTATGTACATTGTCGGGGACCCAAGGACGTGAGGCCCCTGTTCCTTACTGGTATCGAAGGAACTTGAGCTGAACTCAAGGTACTCGGTAACCTCTGCCGAGACCTACGATGTGCTGGACCCTTCCCTTATGAAGCTCACCACCTAATGGAAAAACAGGTTAGCAAATGATCCTAATACCATCTGCTAAGCAGGGCAAACGGATAGAGGGGACACAGAGGAGAGACAGTTCTGTTGGGGGTGTGCTCGTGGTACAATTTCTTAGAGGAAGTGACTCAACAGCTGGGTTTGAAGGCAGAGGACAGGCCTATATTATGACTTTTGTGGTCCTAGACACTTTTGCCTTTATGGGCCCCTTCCTACACACACACACACACACACACACGCACGCGCACACATACACATACATGCACATGCATGCACAAATGCATGCATGCACACGTACATTGTTAAAATTAGGTGTGCAAATGATGCACACGGAGGAAATTTTAAAGTATATGTAAAGTTTATTTATTTATTTTGAGAGAGACTGAGACAGCGTGAGTTGGGGAGGGCAGAGAGAGAGAGAGAGGGAGACTGAATCCCAAGCAGGCTCCATGCTGCCAGTGCAGAGCCTGATGCGGGGCTCGAACCCACTAGCTGTGAGATCATGACCTGAGCCAAAGTCAGACCCTTAACAGACTGAGCCACCCAGGCGCCCCTAAAGTATATTTAAAAAAACAACAGAAATATACATGAAAATATATTTTGCAGCCACACTAGTATAAAGGCAAATTATTGACGTTACATATTAAAACATTTTCTTTGACCTGAAAGTTTATTTTTTCTTCTTCTGATTTTAAAAGAAATGAAAACATTTTCAAGGGTCCCTAAAAGTGATTCAGGCCTGCAGCCCGATTCCTGCTATGTCTTTTGGGTAAACCAGCCCAGACTGAGAAGAATTTGCTTGGCTGACAGGACCGGGAAAGGCATTCCCAGGTAGAGAGAGCAGCGTATGCACAGACACAGAGGCCTGAGGGTGCCAGCGGGTTCTATCAAGAGCATGTTGTCCTGGGAGGTGGAACGCTAGGTATTTAAAGACACTGGCAGGAGACAGGATAAGAACTGTCAGATGGAGGTGCACGGTTGAACACATTGTTATGTGCATCCCCGAGGTTCTGGAATAGGGTTCAGAGGTTGCTGATGAGAAGGGAAAGTTCCTGGACCTTGATTCCAGAGGCTATGCCCAGAATGGTGATAGGTGCTTGCTGAAGTCTCTCCCAGCTCCAGTGACTCCCCCATACTGGCTAAGACTGGGGGTGGGGATGGAAGAAAAAGAATCCTAGCTGGCTCCTGGTTTCTCTCCACAGGGCAACATGGAGTCCCTTTGGGCCGTAGGAACTGCTTCTCAAAAGAGCTTCTGACCCCTGGAAAGAGGGGATATAGGGTGATTTGGCAGAAAGGTGGTGGGCTTTGGTAAGAGGCTGACCTGGGCTCAAATCCCAGAGCTGCCACCTGTGAGCTATGTGACCCTGGGCATGATGCTTCACCTGTGGACCGCAGCTCCTCTATGAATGTGGGGTATAGTCCCCCCTGGCAGGGCTGTTAAGGAGATTAAATGGGATTACACACAAGGCCAGGACAGGGCCCAGACACAGTAGGGGCTCCATCAGGAGCTACATGACTATGTATCTGCTCTACAAGGCGCCAGACATCATATGATGGTGAGCACCAGGCATGTGCCCTTGAACACTGTAGACATGGCCCTGTTCTCAAGGGGCTGCTTCGGTACCCCACACGTCATCTCTAGTCATCATGTTGGGGCTGGCTTGTTGCTGATGTAGGCTCGATCCTGCTTCTCTGGTAACCCAGGTGGTCTAGTTGACTGGGGCTGTGGTAAGCAGAGATTCTCCAGGAAGTGTCGTTTCTAGCTGGGCCCTTGAAACCCATGATTCTCCCAACTGAAACCAGCCAACTTGTCACCTTCAACAGGAAACTCTCTTTTCATGCCAGTCCAGCACCTTGCATATATTCACAAAAGTCCGGCAGGGGCAGGCCAGAGTCTGTGCTCCTGGTTTCCAGGCGAGGGAGAGGGGGCAGGTGACTCACCCAAAGGCACAGGGAGTGCGTAGGAAGCTAAGACTTAAACCTGAGCTGGTCTGACTCTGAAACCCGGTGCTGGTTCTAAGACAGGTATGACTTGGGCAGAGCTGGGGGTCTGTGAACCTTTGAACTGGCCCCCTTCTCCTGGGGACTCCTTCTGACCTCCAACCCCAGCTCCATCAGCCCTGCCAATGAGAAGGCAGGGATGGGGGGTGCCGGCAGGGTAGAATCATGGGGACACAGAGGTCTCTGGTCCGGCCCCCATCGGTCAGCAAACAGGTGGCCTTATACATGCCACGCTGTGCCCTAGGCCTGTTGAGAATAATCTGACATTAATTACCCCTCTGAGAACTCACAGTCTAGAGCAAGGTTTGTCCACCCTGGCTCTCTTGACACTTGGGGCCAGATGATTCTCTAGGGAGGCTATGCATTATAGGGGGGATATGTAGCAGCATTGCTGCTCTCTCCCTGCTAATTGCCAGTAACATCCCCTCAATCGTGACAACCAGACCATGTCTCCAGACATTGCCAAATGTCCCATTGGGGGACAAACTCCCCCTGGTTAAGAACCTCTGGCTTAGGCTGACACATCAGTGCAGTGTGCTGCAGGCCGTGCCCGAGGTGAGCATGGGGGGGACAGAACACAGGAGAGGCTTCTGGGAAGTTGGATCCGACAGTGGCAAGGCCACAGTTGTACGGCAAGTTGCCGGTGGAGTTGGGTTTCCAGCTCAGAATCCTTGTGCCCTGCCCCAGTGCTTCCCTCCTGGACACTGACTGCTGCTCTCCCAATCCGTCCACTCCCCTGACTCCCCTGCCAGAAGTGGCTTCTGCTCTAGGAAGCTAGCCACACTGGTTTGAGCAATCTGGCTTTCTCTACCCAGGGCGGGTCTCACGGCCTTGCCGTAGAGTTGGTGCCCAATAAGCTTTCACGCATGTTAAGAAAGGCTCTGCTCTTCCCTTGGGATGGCCCTCTGAAAGCTGGCTGGGTGGCCACTTAAGTACTGTGCTTATGCTAAGAACAATCCTTCAACCAAGTGCTCTAGTGTAAGCATTTCCAGGTTCCCTGCTCCACAGAAGCCGCTGCAACGTGGGAAGGACAAAACTCTGCAGCCTCTGGGCCCGGAGATGGGGTTCCCCCAGCTCTACCCTTCAGCAGCTGTGTGACCCCGACACAAGGCCGCCCTCCCGCAGGGTCTCTGCTTCCTGATCCTCAATGTAGGCACGGCCACCATTTGCCCCACTCCTCATAGCGTCCTAGGGATAACGCTCAAACGTCACAGGAGACAATTTTATAGACAGAAGTCTCATGCATGTTAATGATTTTCTGAGTTGCCAAGGGACCTCGAGGGTTGGTGTTCTGGCTTTTTCTTTCCTTTGAAAAGTATTATTTGAATTGTCACCCGCACATGTAACAAATATTTATTGAGCCCTGACTCTGTGCCAAGAACTCAGCAGTGAACACACAGAACAGGAGAGAGACAATAAACAAGAGAAGTGAGGTACCTGTAGATAGTATGTTAGATGGTAACAAATGTGAAAGGAGAGAAATCAAAACCATGCAGGTTGTGGGGCGGGGGTGTGTGTTGAAGGGAAGACCCCCTCTGGAAGCTGACATTTGAGTAAAAACCCAAAGGCACTGATGCCAATGTTACTCCAAACTGGGGAACAGCAAACACCATACCCAGATGTTTAGGAACAAGGAGAAGGCCAGGGTAGGGGGCTGGCGGCAGGATAGGGAAGTGAGGTTGGGGGTGGAGAAGGGGGAGCATGGTAAGGGAGGTGGGGGAGGCAACTCCCAGTGACCTCAAGGCCACCCTAGGGACTTCGGCTCTTCCTTTGGGTCCAGAGGCCAGTGGTGGGTTCTGGATGCAGGAGGGACAGGGTTGCTCTGACTGACCTGCTGAGACTGGCCACGTATCCGGTATTTCTCATACTTTGTTCTCCCAAGAACCCAATATAAAAAAGTCAATCCTGGGGGCTCCTGGGTGGCTCAGTCAGTTAAGCATATGCTTTGGCTCAGGTCATGATCTCGTGGTTTGTGAGTTCAAGCCCCACATTAGGCTCTATGCTGACAGCCTGGAGCCCACTTCAGACTCTGTGTCTCCTTCTCTCTCTCTGTCCCTCCCCTGCTCTCTCTCTCTCTCTCTCTCTCACTCTCTCTCTCTCAAAAATAAGTAAACATTAAAAAAAAGAAAAGTCAATCCTGCTTTTCACGTAGTTCAGAGACTTCTCTCAGATGGGGGATGGGAATGGCCCAGCTGAGCCTTTGATAGAGCCAGGACTTGACCCCCCAGTCTGTCCCAGCCCCTGGTATTTCAGCTAGGGCCACTCCACAGCCCATAGCAAGTCCCCATGTCCCCCCAAATCCTTGTTGAAACAGACAAAAAATACATTTCACAGCAATTTAGGATTATTTATGCCCCACTAAAGAGTGGTTATTGAAGACTTACTCATCTCTTAAGTGTTAGGTATCACTCCACGAAGAGACAACCTTGGAACAGGGGAGGAAAAGGCAGAAAAAGGTGCTAGAATCTGGAGGCCTGAACTCTGGTTTGGATTCTGCCACGTTGTTGCTGCTTGACCTTCTCAGTTCCCTCCTCTTTGAAATTCCTGACCTGCCGTTCTCAAGGTTGTAGTGAGGACAGAGAAGGTCAGGAGCCCGCTCTGGCAGGGGAAGGAACCCCTAGATCTAATTTTCCTTCCTACCAAGCTGCAGTGGAGGCCATATGCCCCTAGGTGGCGCAGTTTTCCTAGGCTGAACCCAGCAGCTGCTGCCAAAGGGGGTCAGAAGATTTGGGGGACACTGCGGGTGAAGATGATACTGGAAACCAGTAAAGTGGGTGTTTGAGGTTGAATTCTGCAGCCGGTGACCCTGCTTATCCTCCAGTGGGCGCCATGGGAGTTAGTAGAGCAGGGCACCCAGGCCCCTCTATCAGACCCTACTGTGGAAACTTACGGGCTGTGGTCCTTGGGGTCATGGAATGAAGGGCCAAGGTGTATGCAGTGCAGCATCTATTTTCTTTTCCAGATGAGGGAGCTGCAGGGTGGAGAGGAGGAGGCTTGCTTGGTCACCCTGGGACTCAGGGACAGAACTACTGCCCAGCTGGTCCCTCTGCTGATTAAATACAGAGCACTTGATGACAGCATGAAGTGCCACCCCCTTGGGTGGCCTCCTTGCCTCTCCACATTTCTTCCTGGGTTGGCCCTCCTCCTCCGCTTCACTGGATGCTCTCAGGAAAGGCTGGGAGGCAGTCATTAGCTCCTCATATGAAGAGTGGTTCTCTGGGCAGCAGAAGAACACAGGCTAAAGGGTACACTGGGTGTTCCAGCAGCTTTGTCATTACCTTAGGAACATGTGCCCAGGGCACATGGCTCTTTTCTCCCTGCCTTCCGTGTCCTTATCCGTAAAGTGCAGTGGGAAAAGAAAGAGAGGGGTGGGCTGGGTATCACCAAGGTCAGTTTGTAGCTCGGACCTTCTGAGTTACACTTGAAGCTTCACTTCTGTCCATCAGAGTACAGGTAGGGGAGGGGAGGGGAGGGTTTCAGGTCTTTCATTTAAAAACACGGGGAGTGGACTAGATGATGTGTCATTCTGGCTCTGACATCTGCTTGGCAAGGATGCGAGGCAGTCCCAGAGGCCACAGCCACCCCCTCTGAGCTGCCAATACATGATGGCTGCCCTGGGAGGTGCAGACCTGCTTCCTTCCACAGCCTCCAGAAGAGGCCCCGCAAAGTGGAAAGGCAGGCCCCTCAGCAAGACTGGCCTCCTTCCGCAGGCTCTGAAGGAGAAAGCCTTCCTCCTCCCTGCAGAGCTGAAACCCATCTGCACATCCAAAGGGTGTTCCCTCCTGGGCTGAATTACTAACTGTCTGACTCCCCGGCCAGACGAGCCTCTTAGTGACCTTGGGCTCTTTCCAAAATCAAATGTTCCTTCAAAGGAAGCAAGAGATTGGTCACCACTGAAGAAATTCAGAGAATGACAGCTGGAGGAAAATCCGAGGGGGAGGGGAGGAAACACTCACTGTCAGGCAGCCACATGCTAGGCACTACAGGGGCCCCCTCCTGAATATTAACCCCGTTAACCCTGTCACCCAAGGATGAAGTATTATAATGCCCTGTTTTCAGATGAAGGACCACTGCAGAGCTAGTGAATGGAGGAGCTGGGGTTTGACCCAGGTCTCTGAGTCCAAGCCTGTCCTTGTCCCACTTGAACATCCCACGGCAGGGAGGAATAACAGAACACGGGTCAGGAAGCCTGGATTCTGGCTTCAGTTTTGGATGTTGTGTGATGGTTAATGCCGGATAGCATTTTATAGTCTCGACATGATGAATCTTGTAGTGTCTTATTTGATTCTCAGATCAGCCCATTACACAGATGAGGAAACTGAAGCGCTCTTAGGTCTACTGACTTCCCCATGTGTGCTCACACAGTGGCTGGGTTGGCTTTAAACCAGATCTTTTGACCCCAGAGTCTGTGCAGCTCACAGACAATTTTTTTTGACACGTCACGCCTTTTTTCTTGGATTCATTTTTTTCCAATCTGAAAATAAGGGGTTGGATTAGATCAGTAGGCAATCCGTAGTTCCCAGACCCCATTATTTAAACAAAAATTGGGGAACTCATAGAATTTGGCGACTTAAAATTTTGTCAAGTAAGTGTACTTAAAGCAACATTTTACCTTTAAAAAGCTAGGGGGAGATAATCACAGTGTAGCAGGGAGAGAAAAATAGCAACTGAGAACAGAATTCCTCTTAGAAATTAACCAAGTTGTGTTTCGCCTAACACCTTGATGAGCCATTGTATTCATGCCTGACAGTTCTGTGGGCCTGGCTGGAGCAGACCAGAGGGGAAATGGAACTAGAAGAATTGTCTGCAAAAGAACTGATTTGCAGCTTGGGGGGGGGGGGGGCGGGGGCGGGGAGGGGATGAGCAAGCTAGTGACTTAAAGAGGAGAGACTGAAAAGAGTCTGGACACAGAGCAGTGGTTCCAGGGCCTGGAGACAACTCTGCAAGTTTCCTGAGTGGAAGACAGAGAAGGACCAAAGGACCCTAAGGAGAAGGGTGTCTAGTATTTAGTTCTGACCAGCAGGTGTCTGCTGTCTGTGCCAGTCACCCAGCTGACAGCCTGGATCTCCTGTCCAAGTGCCCTTGCACAGGGCAGCACCTCAGTGCACGGAGCCCTGGTAGTACAAGGGGAGTGGTCCCTTGGTTGGGAATGCTTGGAGTCTGGCAGACCTATCTCCATCACCTGCAAGTTACAGGGGCTCTCTAAGCTTTAGTTTCCTTCTCTGCGAAAGGGAAATACTATCCCCTGCCTGAGAGGTTGATATGAGGAATAAGTGCGACCATGAACCTAGCACAGTACTTAGTACTCAAGCCCTCAATAGCCACTTAGCTGCCTATTATTATTAACCGTGGTTATTCGGATATTCACAATTTTACTTCCTGTGGCAAGCCTGTAGGAGGTTTTGTTTATTTTGTTTAGGGAGGGGGGTAAATTTTGCTGCTCTTAAATCCAGCCAGGATAAGGCAGGAGTATCATCTGGAAGGAGAGGGAGGTAGGTGGGGTATCAAACTTGACATTGCGCACCCCCTTCCCCCAACCCTTCCTGCTTTTTCAAGGCTGCGTGCTGTCTGTGTCTGAGAATCAGCTCCCTTGGAAATGACAGCGTCTCCTTCCAGGGCTGAGCCCAGAGGGCAGGGCTCCTGCCAAGGACAGGCTGAGGGTTGGGGGAGACGGGGGGGGGGGAGACCTAGCAGAGGGGGGTAGTGAGCAGGAGAAGATGTGACGAAGGAGGGAAGGCGCTTCCAAGACTGACAATCAGTCACAGAGGCAGAGAGAGGATGCGTGTTTGCATGCGTGCTTGAATATGTGATCACATGCGTTCATCAGGTAGCAGGTGCATGTGGTTTGCATGTGTGGGTGTGACTATGTGTGAATGAGTGTGCATGAGAACCTGTCAACGTATGAGCGTTATCAGTGCATGACTCTGCATGTGCGTGGTTTGGGGTGTGTGTGTGTGTGTGTGTGTGTGTGTGTGTGTGTGTGTGTGTAAAGAGTTCATGTGCACGTGTGCCTGGGATCAGCGTGGGCTGGGCTGGTGAGTGGGGTTGACCTGTGACTCTCTGGGTGTGAGAGGAGCCCTGGCTCTGTCCTGTAAGAACACCTGGGTAGGGGGCCCTGGTAGGTGAGGCGGTGTCTAAAAGGAGGGACCATCTGTAGCTTCCTTCAGGATCCCCTGACTCCCCACCTCACCCCACCACCAACAACTGACAGTCTTCTTTCCTGGTCTAGGCCAGCTCCCCCATTGGCCTCCCTTGCTGGCTGCTGGCCTCAACAGTGGGTGGGGAGGGGCAAAGGAGGGAGGAGGAGGGGAGGAGTGACCGGCCTCCTAGCCCCAACCCACGGTGCTGCCAGGGAAACATCCTCCTCCCACCCCCCACCCCCAATCACTGTGATTCCTGCTGTGAGGGAGAGAGGAACCCTCCGTTTCCATGGCAACCTAGCAGCCCTGCTTCTCAGCCTGAGCCCAGGCTCCTCTGAGCCACGGAAGGAGGTGGGAAGAAAGCCCCTCCTCAGGCTGTCGAGCCCCCACCAAGCACCTCACCTCTGCACCCCGACCCCCTTGCTCCTCGGGCACCCGCGACCCCACTGGGACTCCTGGAGTGCGCGCCCCATCACCACTCCTGGGGTGTGGGGACCTGTCTTGTCGGCACAGGCCCAGAGCTGAGCACGAGCTCTGGAGAGTGACAGGATGGGCTGAATTCCAGTCCTCGCCTGTAAAATGGTACTAATGTCACTACCTCGCAGGGCTCTTGTGAGCAGAAATAAAATAGTGCCATGGAAGCTGTGGAAGGGCTTTGTGGGTGCCGAGCACGGGGTCGGGCGTGGGCCGCCAGGGTGGGTTGGGGGGGGGCACTGGCTCTTTGAACGGGGCAGCCTCTCCCCTGCAACCCCACCCTTGGCTCTCCCTCCCACGGAAATGCTGGCGTGCTCCGGCCGGTGCACACGGCACTGCTGGGGGCAGGGGGCTCTCTGACCGTGCAGACCTGGAAACAACCCCAACGTCCAGCAAGAGAGACGTGGTGAAATGAATCACGGCCCATCCACCGCCTTACAGCTCTTCCGAAGGGAGTACGTGTGCTGATATGGCACAATCACTAAGACATATTGCTAAGTCAAAAAATGCAGTTGAAGAACAGGTTGCCATATGACCCCAGCCATTGGCATGGGGGCAAGCATAGGTGTGTAAATGTCCGGAGGGGGACTGCGAGCAGTCAGGCCCGACCGTTGGCAGTGGTTACCCCACATGGAGGAATGAGACTGGGCCGGGGCCAGTGAAGGAGAACTTCGACTTTTTCTTCTATGTCTCTCTGATCCGTCTTTACGGCAAATGTAATTCAAAAATTAGGTGTCACTATTGTTATGGTTGAAGAGAGAAAACACCCAGAGACGCTCAAAGAAGAGGGCAAGAAAGTACAGAATCCCGTACTTGAGAAGCTTGAAGGAGAGAACGAATGTCAGGAGGGCTTCCAGGAGGAGGAGGAGGAGGAAGAGGAAGGCCAGTTGGATCTCAGAGCAAGAGTGGACCCCTGGATTTGGAGCAGAGAGAGGGCAGTCCAGGCACAAGGGAAAGGTTGGAGGTGAGGGCGTGTGCCACGGGAGAGGAATCTTGAAGTAGGAGAAAGAGCAGGAGAATTGGCCTTTTATGACTGGGGCGAGTCTCATCTTGGCCGTGCCCTGGAGCTACCTACCACCCTGGGCAAATCACTTATGGGTTCAGTGTCCCCATCTATAAATGGGCATAGTGGTACGGACCTCAGTGGATGGATGTGAAGACTGACCTCAGTTTGGAGCAAACTGTAAAGTAGCAGATAGATGGGAATTTATTGTCAGTTTCTTCCAGGGCTCAGGGAGAAGGCAGATTGGGTTGCAGTACCTTGGCAAGCCACGGTCAACCCTTGACCAGCCTGAGCTGGGAAACACTCACACTCGAGGTGATAGGAAATACAGAGCCAGCAGGACTTCTTAAGCATGGGAAGGAAGGTAAGATCCAAAAATGACAAGAAATCTTTACTTAGGATCCACATTATGCCAATCATGAGCTATGTATTTTACATATTTACTCAATCTTCAGAGGTACTTTATGGGGTGAGTATGCCCATTTTTACGGGTGGGGAAATAGAACTTCAGAGAAATTCATTCATTCAGCAAACACTGATTGAGCAGCTCCCATCCAATGTTCTAGTTGCTGAACGAATGGAAAGTCCCGGTCCTCACGGAGCTTACAGCCTGGTAGGAGAGATAGACGTCAACGCAAACAAATCTATGATATGATGTCAGGTGATAACGAGTGCTGTGCAGGAAACAAAGGTGAGTAAGCAACAGGAAGTGGTAGGCAGGTGGCTCTGTCTTCAAGCAGAGGACTGAATAAAGCAATCATAAGAACACCTGAGCAATAGCTGGTGCAAAGGCCCTGAGGTGGGGACATGCTTGGGGTAATCAAGGTGGGACAAGAAGCAGGTGTGGTTGTGGTGTGGTGGGCAGGTGTGATGAGAGAGTAGATGAGGATGGAGGGAATTGAGGGATACAGGGGTGTAGATTGGATAAGACTTTGGAGGTCAAGCAAGGACTATGGATTTAATTCTACACGTGTTGAGAACTAGAGGGGTTTGACCAGAAAAGTGGCCTAATCTCAGATTTATGCCTTAAAAGGATCGCTCTGGCCACTGGGAATAGATAAGACTGTAGGGGGAATGAGTGAGAGTATGGGGGTCAATTAGGATGTGGCCATACTAGTCCTGGTGAGAGGGGAAAGACGGTGTGGACCATAGTGACAGATGCAGAGGTGGTAAACAGAGTCAGATCTGAAATATATTTTATTTTATTTTTTTTAATTTTTTTTTCAACGTTTTTTATTTATTTTTGGGGACAGAGAGAGACAGAGCATGAACAGG
The DNA here is from genome assembly GCF_028018385.1 of Neofelis nebulosa. Lineage (NCBI taxonomy): Eukaryota > Metazoa > Chordata > Mammalia > Carnivora > Felidae > Neofelis > Neofelis nebulosa. Next base: position 190,234,007 of record NC_080783.1, on the reverse strand, counting down.
GGAGGGGCAGAGAGAGAGGGAGACACAGAATCGGAAACAGGCTCCAGGCTCTGAGCCATCGGCCCAGAGCCCGACGCGGGGCTCGAACTCACGGACCGCGAGATCGTGACCTGGCTGAAGTCGGACGCTTAACCGACTGCGCCACCCAGGCGCCCCTGAAATATATTTTAAAAAGAGACCCAACAGGATTTCCTATTGGATTAGATGCAAGAAGCCATGAGATTAAGAGAGGAGTCAAGGAAGACTCCAAAGCTTTGGGCCTGAGCAGCCGGGTCAGTGTTGATGCCATTTTCTGAGAAGAGGGAGATGGGGGAGGAGCTGTGTTGGGGACAATCAGGATTCACTTTAATTTTGAGATCCCGGAGACGTCCAAATGGAGATGTCAGGTAGGTAGCTGGATGTATGTGATGGGAGTTCACGGGCAATGTCAGGACTGAAGATATAAATTGGGAAGTTGTCAGCATATAAATGTTTAAAGCCGGGGGATAGGATGAGATCACCCAGAGAGAGAGTGTAGACAGAGAGAAGGGTCCCTGAGTGCTTCAGCATTTGTAGGGCTGGAAGAGTGGGGGACTCAGAAGGTTCACCGGCATCCCCCCGGCGTCATTCATGGTTGTTAAAACACACACGCTGGGCCCACTTGGGTGGGTCAGGGGTGGGGCCCAGGAGCTGCCGCAGCTGCTGGTGTAGACACTATACTTTGAGAACTACTGGTCTCGGGGAAGGAAGAGTTGCCGTGAGGGCATAGATTTTGGAGCCAGGTAGAACTGATTTCAAATCCAGCCTCTGCCACTAACTTGCTGTGTGGTCTTGGGCAAGACAGTGTCCATCCTTGAACCTTAGTGTCCTTATCTGTAAAATGGGAATAAGAACACCCACTACTCAGGGTTATTGTGAGGGCCAGACAGATGAGCCTCTTCTCTGCTTCCAGCATGGGTCCTAGACAAGCTGGGGTTCAGGACATGTTATCTCTACACCCTGGGAAGCCCTGGGGCTCCATTCACCCTCCCGGCTCTAGGCGGTCAGCTGGAAGCAGGGGAGAGGCGGCCTGGAGAGCAAGACATAGACATTTTGATGATCTGCCCCCGGGGCAGTCCTGAGACCTGGGTCCCTTGGAAAGAGGCAGTGCGCTGAAAGGCCGCCTCAGTCCTGGTCTCCGCTGTCCTCCGAGCACCTTCTGCCATCCGTGTTTTCTCTGGCCCCACGAAGGCCCCTCCTGCCCTGACTCTTGCAGATTTTTATCTCTTCCTGCCCCCGGTGACCAGTGGCTACTTCTCACCCTCCACCCCCTTCCCCTGACCTTGGCGGTGAGCCGCCCCTGAAAGGGAGTGTGGCCTGGCCTGGAGTCAGGCTGACCAGGGCACGGCAGCCGGGGACCGGGGCAAGCTGTCGTTTCCACGGCCCAGGGAGGTGTGGGTACTGACGCTGCCCACCTAAGGCTCAGTGGGCACTGGCAGGAAATGCCTATAAAAAGGCACCAGCCTTACAGTAGGTATGCGGTCTCTTCCTGTCCGCACTACTCCCCATCACGCAAGCCAAAGCCTTCCTCTCTGCTGCCTGCAGAGGCAGCCGGGCCTGGATGTGCTGAGAGGAGGCTGCCTTCCCATCCCCCGTTGCTTTTTAATGCCGTTAACAATGGATTCATTAACTGGGATTAATCTCATATACCAGCTCTCTATCCCCTTGGCTATTAATCACTCACTTCATTAACAGGACAGCATTAGCCAACCTGGGAGCGAGACAGGGCCCCCATACCAAGTACCTGTGTCTGCACCTTCTCATCCTTCCCCCTCACTGGTTCATCTTCTTGGTGCCTTTCCGCTTCTGGACTGGTTTCTGCCTCAGTCAAGTAGACTGTATGCACCTCTCTCCCCCATGTTTCCCAAGGTGCCCTTGTCTCTGCCCCTGATAACCTTCTCAGGGTCCATTTCTCTGTTTTGCCTCCCAGTGTGAGGCCTAACACATAGTAGGTGCTCAATGCAGGTTGGCTGAATGAAGCGTGGAGAGATACGAAGAAAGAGACGCCAATTCCAGGAGGCGCATTTTTCTTAAATTGCCTTTTCTGTTTACAAAGATAATATATGCTCACTGTACAAAATCCAAACAATACAAGAAAGGAGGAAAGGAGAACATAAAAATTCCCCGAAATCCCCACCATCTCAGGATAATAACCTTTAGTGTTTGTTGAGCACCCTCTCAGATCTTGAGTGATATACATATAATTTTACCTAAATGGGATCTTACTACGCATGCTGTTTTGCAACCTGCTTTTCCACTCAACAATATGTTGTTGAGATCTTTCTGTATCAGTGAATATAAATATACTCATACTCTTTTAATGGTAACATAGCATTCTGTTTCATGGACCTATCATAATTTAGTCGATGGATCTCCTACTGACGGACATTTATAATGTTCCCATTTTCCTGCTGATATATTTGACATGAAGAAGCACATCCATGTATATGTATATATCTCTGTGCACTTGCCTAATTAACTCCTTAAGATGGATTCCCAGGAGTGGAATTTCTAGGACAAAGGGTTTGCACAACTAACATTTTGGTATAATGTGGCAAAGCAGAACTGGCTGCCTGGGATTCAATACCCGATCTGCGATTTCCTAGCAAAGGGACCTTCGGCAAATTACTGAACCGCTCTAGGCTTCAGTTTCCTCATCTGTAAAATGGAGAGAATAATAAGATTTAGTTTGTGGGATTACTGTTTGGATTATGACATGCTGAGCACTTACAACGATGCTTGGTGTGTAACAAGGAGTGAGTGTATTAGTGACTGCGGTGGGTACGTTGCCCCACTGGCCTCCAGAGACACTGAACCTGTCCCCGTTGTCCCTTTCCTTACACCACTGCCAACGATAGACACCCTGGCCAGGTGTTGTTCGGGTTTTGTTGTTGTTTTTGTTGTTCTGTTTTTTGGGTTTTTTTAGCTTTTCTCCCTCAATTTTTTTTTTTATTGTAGTAAAATATATAACACACAAAATTTACCATATTAACCATTTTTAAGCGTATAGTTCTGTGGCATTTAGTACATTCTTGGGCAGCCACCATTATCATTCAACTCCAGAAATCCTTTCATCTTGTAAAGCTGAAACTCCGTATCCATTAAACACTAACTCCCATTTCCCCTCCCCCCTCCCCTCCCCCAGCCCCTGCAATGGCCATTCTCATTCCTGCCTCTATGTTTCTGACCGTGCTAACTACCTCATAGGAGTGGGGTCATATATTTGTCTTTTTCTCACTGGTTTATTACACTTAGCATAATGCCCTTAAGGCTCATCCATTTTGTTTGTTTTTTTTTAATTTTTTTTTTTTAACATTTATTTATTTTTGAGACAGAGAGAGACAGAGCATGAACGGGGGAGGGGCAGAGAGAGAGGGAGACACAGAATCGGAAACAGGCTCCAGGCTCTGAGCCATCAGCCCAGAGCCCGACGCGGGGCTCGAACTCGTGGACCGCGAGATCGTGACTTGAGCCGAAGTCGGACGCTTAACCGACTGAGCCACCCAGGCGCCCCTAAGGCTCATCCATTTTGTAGCCTGTGTCAGAAATTTCCTTCCTTTTTAAATGTTTATTTATTTATTTTTGAGAGAGAGAGAGAGAGAGAGAGAGAGAGAGAGAGAGAGCAAGTAGGGGAGCAGCAGAGAGAATCCCATGCAGGCTCCTCACTGTCAGTGCACAGCCTGATGTGGGCTTGAACCCATGAACCGTGAGATCATGACCTGAGCCGAAATCGAGAGTTGGATGCTTAACTGACGGAGCCACCCAGGCGCCCCAGAATTTCCTTCCATTTTAAAGCTAATATTTCATTGTATGCATAGCCCATATTTTGTTTATGCATCTGTCTGTCCACGGACACTTGGGTTGCTTTCACATTTTAGCTATTGTAAATAACGCTACTACAAACGTGGGTGTACAAATATTTTTTCAGGATCTTGCTTTCAATTCTTTTGGATATATACCCAGAAGTGGAATTGCTGGATCGTATGGTAATTCTATTTTTAATTTTTTTGAGGAAATGCTTCACTGTTTTCTGTAGTGGCAGCACCATTTTACATTTCCTCAACAGTGTACCCGGGTTCCAATTTCTCCACATCCTCACCAACACTTGCTATTTTCTGTTTTGTTTTGTTGTGTTGTGTTTTGATAGTAGCCGTTCTAAAGGGTGTAAGGTCATATCTCATTGTGGTTTTGATTTGCATTTCCCTAATGATGACTGTTGCACATCTTTTCATGTGCTTGTTGGCCATCTGTGGGTATTATTTGGAGAAACGTCTATTCAAGTCCTTTGCCCATTTTCTTAACTTGGTTGTTTTGTTGTTCCTGTTGAGTTGTAGGAGTTCTTTACATAATTCAGACATTAACCCCTTAGAGGATATAAACTTTGCAAATACATTGTCTCAATCTGTGAGTGGCCTTTTTACTCTGTTTATGGTGTCATTTGAAGTACAAAATGTTTAAATTTTCATGAAGTCCAATTTATCTAATTTTTCTTTCTTCACTTGTGCTTTTGGTGTCCTGAGAAATAATGTGCTGGATCCAATGTAAAGTTTTTGCCCTGTGCTTTCTTCTAAGAGCTTTATTCTTTTTTAAGTCTTGCCTTGAGGTCTTTGATGCATTTTGAGTTAACTTTTGAATACATAGTGTTGAGTAAGGACTCAACTTCATTCTTCTGCATGTGGATATCCAGCTTTCCCAGCTCCATATTTGGAAAAACTGTCCTTTCCTCACTGAATGGTCTTGACACCCTTGTCAAAAATTATTTGACCGTGTACTTGAGGATTTATTTCTGGGCTCTCTCTTCCATTCCATTGGTCCATACGTCTGTCTCTATGCTACTACCACACTGTTTTGAGTGCTGTAGCTTTTTAATATGTTTTGGAATCAGTAAGTACGAGTCCTCCGGCTTTGTTCTTTTTCCAGATGGTTTTGGCTATTCAGGGTCTCTTGAGATTCCACATGAATTTTAGGATGGCTTTTTCTATTTCTCTACAAAAAAAAAGATCATTGGGATTTTGATAGGGATCACACTGACTCTGTAGATTGCTTTGGGTAGTATTGACATCTTAACAATTAGTGAGTCTTCTAATCCATGAACATGGTGGGAAGAGAGCGCCCCTTTCCTCACACTGTTGCCAATGACAGACACCCTTATCAGTTAAAAAAAAGACTTTTGTCCACCTGATAGGTGACAACTGATACTTCTTTTTCTTTTGCATTTCTTTGATCACTATTGAACCAGAACATATACTCAGTTCTTAATGGGTGTTCACATGTCATTTTTGAATTGTCTGATCACGTTCTTTGTCCATTTCTCTACTGGAATATTTATCTTTTTTTTTTTTTTCTATTTGTGGGACCTCTTTTACATATTAGAGATAATATTCCTTATGGTTTTCTACTTCATCTTGATTTTCCATTTTATTTATTTTTTGTCTTTCATAAATACTTGATTTTTATGTGGTCAAGTCTGCCAAGCTTTTCCTTTAGAACTTTTGTATTTCATATCATGCTTAGAGAGACCACTTTTCCTTTAAACAATACCAATATTTACACTTTGCTTTAGTACTTCTGTGGTTTCATCTTTTTACACTTTATGTTTTTACCCTTTTGAGTGTATTTCTGTGTAAAGGCTCCAGCTTTATTGTTTTCCAAATGGTTGGTCAATTATCTCAACAACAAATTTGATTATTCGATCTTTCCCCCAGTGAGGACTAGAGAGGGGAAAAGGGTAAATAAACAAGGTTCCAAGACAGAAAGGGATGCCAATAGGTCAAAAGAACAGTTCAGACAAGATTCCCCAGTCTGCTAGCAGTGAATCCCTGTGGAATCTCTCTTCACTGTGGTCCCGCTCGCCCTTAATGGGCAGAGGCAGGATGTTACAGGGTTGAGGCAGACCCGCATTATTATTGGAGCCCTTTCCGGAAAGCTCTACATGTGCAGCCTTGCTCTTAGCTCTCAGCAGTTAAGAAGAAAATCTGACCTTCTTGTTTTGGAGTTAATAGTAAATTGCCATGTAACTTGGGATCTTTGTCAGCCTACTCTCCTGTTACCTCCCCGCCGTCACCCACTCCGGCCGCTCACCCAGACTCTCCACACTACCACATTAATATAGAAGTAATTCATCCCATCTTCTTCATCCACACTGCCACTGCCCTAGCAGTGAGCGTCATCCTGTCCTCTGGATGGCAGCCCCAAAACTAGGGCAGTCTGTGTGTGTGTTTGGAGGTGGGGAAAAGGGAGGACAGGGTGATGAGAGCAGTAGCTCCCAGGTTGCCTGTGCAGCAAGAAGCCTGGATTCTCACCATCGGTGCTTACACCCACATTCTGGCTGCTGGCATCCTCTTTGCCAATTTGTTTAAGGCAGCTTGGATTTTGACTGAGGTCTGGGTCTGGGCACAGAGAGGAGTTCGTCCTGAAGTTCCTGGCCAAGTAGGGGATCCTGGAAGATGTTGGGAGTGGTAGATACAGCTTGTGGTCCTCTTTCCTGGGAGACAGAGGCTTATGTGATCTCTATCCGCCACTCTCATCCCCAGCTTATTGACACAGCTTGGATCTGGGGCCAGGAGGACAGGCACAGGCAGCCTGGAGCTTAAGGCAGGCAAAACGCCAGGCCGGACAGTCATCTTGTGGGCGCTGCGGGTGAATTATGGCACCAGGGTCCACAGAGCAGGCACAAATCATGGGCTGTCAGGAACGGGGGAAAGGCAACGCCTGCCCTCCTCCCCCAGTTGGATTTATGGGTTCAGGGCCTGGGTCTGGGTTCAAGATGATTGGACTTTACCATGTTTCATTTCCCCAGAATGTTCCTGGGGAAGAGCTTGTCGCCTAGGACTGTGTATGTGTGAGCGTGTACATGTATTTATCATTATACATGACTTGCTGTGGCTGTGTAGGATGGTAAGTTTCTGCATAGCTCTCTGTGTGCTTCTGATTTTATTTTTGCATGGCTGACCATGCATGAGCTTTGTAGGAGTGTGGGCTTTGTGTTATATGACCCAGTGAGCTGTTTACAGGGTGAAGATCTCGTGGAGCTGGGAAGTCCAAGAGTTTTTTGTGTGTGTGTCCGTTGGAGAGTGGGTCAGGGAGGGGCTTAACTTGGGATGTCTGGGTAGCTGATGTAGCTCCAACCAAGAATAGGGGACTAGGAGGGAAAGTAGTTTGGGAGGGACAATTTTGGGTGTGATGAGTCTGAGGTCTTGGCAGAACATTGAGGGGACACATCTAGAAAAGCAGGGCTGGGCTTAAGGGAGAGTGAAGGGCAGGAGGGCCTCGGTTCAGGCTGCCTTCCAAATGCATTCAGATGACAATGCACTGGGGGATGCGGTGCTTGGCTAGAATGAACAACACACACACACACACACACACACACACACACCCCTCTGAAAGCTGAAAGGATACATGCTGTGTTAATCCCAGCTGGACAGAGTTCAATAGGAAATTTCCAAGGGTTGTTGGGATGGCATAAGTGTGCCCAATAGTGAGAGTCAGGGAAAACTTCCTGGCAGAGGTGATTATTCAGCAGAATCATAAGGAAAAGAGAATGCAGAGGGAAAAGGATAAATGCCCTGGCATTAGGGATGGGACATGGGGATAGATTCCACAACATTCGGTGCGAGGAGAGCAAACGATTTTGATGACAATGAGCCCCTAGGAGGCTGGGGCTGTTGACTACTCATCATGGCATTTCGAACACCTTGTGCGGGAGTAGGTGGTCTGGATGTTGAGTTGACCCAGAGTCAACGTCTGAACCACTATAACTAGAGAGAGTCCAGGTAGTTTACTGAAGGGGAACTTTGAAATTGACACAAGGTAGGGACTGACGGGAGAGGGGATGGGGATGCTAGGTACTTAAAGGGGGTGCCCAGCCCTGCCCAGCTCCTTCAGCCCGGCAGATCTGCCATACCGTGTTCCATTTTTAAAACCCAGACAGTGCTCTACCCATTCGCTTCCTCCATGACTTGCCTCCAGAGCTGTTGGTTTGAAACCATCACCTTGCAATCCCCCTCGCCACATTGCCTCCTGATCTTCCCAACCTCTGTGTGACCTTGACTCACTTTCCTGATCACGTCCTTGCCAAGCTCAATGGGTGGAGCAGCCTTCTGTCTGATCGCTTGCTGAATACGCCAGGGCACCAAAGGAAGGCTCAGCTAGAGAACACCCAGGACTTGAGAAGACCGTGTTTATCCTCTGCTATCAGGGCATGGATGCAGTGCAAAAAGGTCCAAGTTATATTTGAGGGATCCAAGGTCCAAGACATGCTAAGAGGTCTAAAACCGGATTTCTGGGGGCTACAGGGAAGGAGGCCTATGGTGCCACACCTGGATCATGAACAAGGTGAGTGTCCCGGTAGGTAAAAGGAGTACAGCAGTAGAGGCTCTCAGAGTCTGAGGTCTGCACAGGTGGATATAGACAGAGGTCAGCCTCAATGGCACAGGCTGTGAGCAGGGGCTGCCTGGGACCAGAAGTAACAGAAGACCTCAAACTTGGCAGCCTGAAATGGTGAAAAAAAAAAAACCACATGCATTATCTCACATAATAGGAGCTCCCTCCAGAGAGGGAGGATAAGCTCCCATGCTGTGGCTCAATGATACCATCAAGGACCCAGGTTCTTTCTGTCTTTTGCTGCTACGCTGAGTGTGTTGATTTTGTCCTCAGAATGGCTTCCCTCGGGGTCACAAAAGGGCTGCCCCAGAGTCAGTCAGCCTATCCAGACACCACAGTGTCCAGTAAAAGAAAAGACCCTCTCCTCTGGGTGTTCTTGAGTGAGAAACCTTTCCCCCAAGCCTCTCATTGGGCTCCTCCTTACATGCCTTTGCCTCTCCTGATCATTGACCAATACTAACTTGTGTCAGCCAAGAGTCTTCCCTGGGGCTGGGTCTGCTTCTCTGAAACATACGTCCCAAAGAGGAAGGAGGACCCCTGCACACAACCAGACTTCTTTTAGGAACGAGGAGGTGGATGTTGGGTAGACAATGAATTATCTCTGTTCCACCAGGCCTCTACCAGTGCCAGAGAAATGGGTGCAAGACAGATCTGCAAGAAGTTGTTGCAAAAGCTCCATATTGGGAGACCAAATCTAGGAACCGGTTATTTGAGATGAGGCCCTACGTCCCAGCGGAATCAGCAGACAGGTCAAACTACTAATTAAAAAACTCATTTATCGCCATCTCTGCTCCGACATGTCCTATGCCCACTTCAAAACCGGAATCCCTCACAAACCCTACAAAATCCTACATGATCTAGTCTGCTTTTAAAGCCCCATTTGGAGTTCTTCTCCTCTCCTTTCATATACAGTGCTCCTTTCTGCCTCGGGGCCTTTGCTTACGCTGCTTTCGCTCAATTTTTCCCTTTTTCATTCACCTACTTCTTCCCCTCACTCTTAAGTCAGGTCACTCCTTCTTCAGTATATTCCATGGCTCTCTACAAGTCTGTTTGGTACCTTCAGGGAACTTGTCTATTTACCCGGCTAGATTACAGTCTCCTTTCAGTCAAGGAAGGTATCTATCTTATTGTACACTATGCACTCCTCCCTAACGCAGTGCTTGGCACATAGTAGGCATTTGAAAATATTTTTTTGAATATATGAATAAATGAATCCCTACACTTAGGAACAGATGTGGACCTAAGCCTTGGGCCAGGACAATGGATAGATTAATGAAGAACCTGTTCTACTGGAAGCCCCTGCTGGTTTCTAAGCACAAAAAGGGCATGTCCACCATGGCCTCAAGGGCAGTGAGGACACCAGTGTGCACAGGATGGGTAAGAAGGCCCCTGAGGACCCTGTGCTCATCATCCAGGCACAAGGTTCCAGCCACGGAACCGTGTCTTGTGAATTGGCCATGATATTGTAGAAACAAGATGGGTTAGAATGGCTGAGTGTTGGGAGCAATGGCTCTGAGTGGTGGTGCCAGAGACCTGGCACACAATGAGAATGGTGATTTTATTTCCCATCAGGAAGGGTATCTGAGATGAGCCGTGTCAAGAACTTAGTCTAGTGTCTCAGTAAATAATTAAGCCTTGACTTTGCCTTTACCAACTTCTTACACTGAATGATTTACTGCCCCTATTCCTCATTCCAAGCCAGTTCTGAATTCGTCCCAGTTCTCTTTCTCACCCCGACAAAAACTCCCAGTGTGGATGCAGTGGGGCTGTACTCTACCACACTTACCCTTTCTGAACTTCTGTTTCTTCTTCCAGTTAAATGGGAGTAATAGTGCCCCCCTCACCTAGCTGGTGTGAGGGTCAAATAAGATAACACATTGTAGGGTGCTTTAGAAACTGTAAAGGACTGTAAGGAATCACTGTTCTTATTATTTCATTGGAGTTGGGCTCGTTCCTGGGCCTGGCATCTGCTCCGACTTTCCCAGTTCCTGTTTCTTGCTCAGTCTCCCGTTTTCTTGTAGCCACCCACGTTTCTGGCACTGACAGCGTAAGGATATAAGATGACATCCAGGGAACGAGAATGTAGAAGAAAAAGGAAGAAACGTGACAACAACCAGCAGCTCTCTCTCTCTCTCATTCCTCTACTTGGGGATGACCCCACCACCTTTCCCAGACCCCATATCTGGGCATCATTCATGTTCCAGTTAGCTAAGGCTGTGTAACAAACCACTTCAGTACTTAGTGACTTAGAACAGCAAGCTAGTATTACCTTTCATGGTTCTGAGGGCTGACTTGGGTAGGTAGTCCTAACTCAGGGGCTCTGGTAGGGTTGTAGTCAGAGGGCAGCTGTGGCTGGAATCATCCAAAGGCTTGCCTGGATGGGACGTCTAAAATGGCTTCCTTTACTCACATGTTCTGGTGCCTGGATTGGAATGGCTGGAATAGCTGGTGGCTGGCCAGGCATCTCTCTCCATGCTCTCTCCCTCTCTACATGGCTAGAGAGGGCTTTCTCATAGCTAGGGGTTTGAGCATATCTAGCCATTTTACATGGCAGCTGGCTTCTCCCAGGCTGAGGTGGGAGCTTTGTGGCTTCTTCTGATCTAGCCACAGAAGTTAGAAGGCACTGTTGTTGCATTTTATCGGTGACAGGGATGGCCCAGATTTGGTGTGGTAGGGGAGTGCACAAGGACCTGGCTACTGGAAGGCATGGTTCCTTTGGGAGCCATCTTTGGAGACTAGCTAGCAAGATCCTAGTCTGGATTCAATCGTTGCTCTGAGGAGCCCTCTCAAAGGTCAGGGCTTGGGACACAGGAGGAGCACTGAAGCTGCTGAAGCCCCCCAATTTTAATGTTTAATATTTATTTATTTATTTATTTATTTATTTATTTATTTATTTAATATTTTGGACTTTCACAAAGAATAGAATGTGAATTAAAAGTTCTGAGGCTCACTGCACCAAAGAAGAGATACAGATGTCGAATAAGCATATGAAAATATGTCCAACAATGTCAGTCATTAGGGAAATGCACAAAAAACCACGATGAGATATTACCACACACCTACTGGAATGGCTAAAATAATAATAACAATTTTGAAAAACTGATAGTATCAACTTCTGGCAAGAATGAGAACAGCTGGAATTCACACTCATTGCTGGTGGGAATGCAAAATGTTACAGACGCTTTGGAAAAGAGTTTGGCAGTTTCTTAGGAAGTGCAGACATTGCTACGAATCCAGCAATTCCACTCGCAGGTATCTACCCTAGAGAAATAAAAAGATACCTTCACGCAGACCTGTACACGAATATTCCCAGAAACTTTATTCATAACAGCCAGAAAAAGAAAAAAAAAAAAAACCCAAACCCAAATGTTCACCAATTAGTGATCGAATAAACTAACTGTGGCACATCCATACAATCAGTAATAAAACAGAATGAACTGCTGATACGCAGAACTTCATGGATGAATGTCAACAGCATTATGTGTAGAAGGCTATCTATGGCATGATTCCATTATGATAATGTGGAAAAGGCAAAGCTATAGTGACAGAAAGCAGATCAGTGGTTGCCAGGAGCTGGCAGGAGGGGAAGGAGTCGAGTCCAAAGGGGCACAAGGGAACTTTGTGGGGTGATGGAGGTGTGCTATGAGTCGATGGCCAGGGGGTGGTTACACGGCTGGACGTGTTTGTGAAAATCTGTCAAACTGTGTACCTAAAAAGGGCGGGTTTTCCTGAACACAAATCATGCAGTCCTGAGGCTAACAGTCTGAAAATGCAGAGCCTCTCTCTCTCCCGTGCTGTTTCCGGTTTCCAGTGCACCTGCACACGAAGCACGTCCCATCCCCACCCCTGCGTCTTTTCCTGGTCACTCTTCTCCCTCTCTTATCTCCTGGAGAGCTCCTAATTTATCCTTCAGGCTTCCAGCTAACTCTCACTTCCCAGAGAGCCTTTTCTCCCTCTCCAATATAAATTCGGTATCCCCTTTTAAGTTGTTCTTCCTTCTTCTGTAGAAAGTAAGCTCCGTGCGGACAGTGGGGATGTTTTGTTCATCTCTGCATAGTTCGCACTTGGCACATTTCATGGATTAAGAAACGTGGGGAGGATGTTCTGTACTGCATGAATTTGTTTTTTTATAAGGATGCACCACTTTTTTCTTTCTTTCTTTTTTTTGTATTTTTAAACTAGTTAAGAATTGAAATGATTTGAAAGTACATACAGTACAAGGTAAAAGTCATGCACGCACACATTTTAAAAGTAGAAATAAGGTTCTGCCTTTTCTTGTTGGTACCCAGAAGTCTCACTCATTCTTTTTAATAGCTATGTAATATTCCAGAGTGCAGTTCTACTATTTTCAACATTAGTTAATCATTAGTGGCCATTTAGGGATTCCCCCTCCCCTCATATTTCAGTGTTTCCTTATTTAAAATGCTGCATTATACATAGGCACATATGTGTGAGTATTGCTGAGGGATGGAGTTCTAGAAATTTGAGCTGTTAGAAAAGAAGTTATATGTATTTTAGATGTAGAGAATATCTATCCTATTCCAAAAAGATGTATGCAAATTCATATTGTCACCACACTCTATGAGAGAGCCCATGTGTCCACACCCTCACCAATTCTGGATAGCGAATCAACCTTGCCAATTTTCACCACTCGGGCTAAAATGCTATCTCATCATTTACATTTGCATTTCCTGCATTATTACTGAGGCTTGGCATATTGTCTTCTTTTTTAATGTTCATTTATTTTTGAGAAGAGAATGCATGTGTGAACGCATGTGGGGGAGGGGCAGGGAGAGAGGGACAGAGGATCAGAAGCGGGCTCTGTGCTGACAGCAGAGAGCCCTATGCGGGGCTCAAACTCACCAACTGTGGGATCATGACCTGAGTCAAAGTCCAACGCTTAACCGACTGATCCAGGCTGTGCCTTGAGGCTGTGCATATTTTCATGTGATTATTAGCTATTTCTGTGTTTTGCACTGTGAATTCCTAGTTTTACCTTTTGCCCATTTTTATGGGGTTGTATGTTTTTGTCTTAACTGATTTGTAGGAACTCCTTGTGTATGTATGATATGGAAATAATCAGTTTGAAAGTTATAAATAACTTTTGGGGGTGATGGATATGTTCATTCTTGATTGTAGTGATGGTTTCACAGGTGTATACTTATGTCAAAACTCATCAAATTGTACACTTTAAATATGTGCCGTTTATTGTATGTCAATCATACCTCGATAAAGCTGTTTAAAAGTACATAGTTAGTAATATATTTGCTCCCGGTTGTCCTTTTTCTTTAAACTTTATTTACTTCTTTTTTGTCATATGGGAGTTTAATGTGTCAATTATTTATATTCCGGTCTGGAGTTATCTTATCGGTGTGATTTAGGCAAATTACCTAACCTTTCTGTGCCTCAGTTTTCATATGTAAAATGAGGCCTTGAGTACCTCTGCATAGGGTTGTTGTGAAGATTAAATGGATTAATACACATGAAAAGGTCTTAGATTGGTAACCACTGCAGGGCATCACACAATAAAGATTAACTATTATCATTGCTTGGGATCTCAGATCTTACTTTAGGTAAACCTCTATCCCAATATTATAAGAATATTCTCCTTTATTTTCTTCTAGTTTTGAATGTTTAGTCTTTTAATCCATTTGAAATTTACACTTATAGATGGTGTGAGGCAGGGGTAAAAATGATGTTATTTTCCCCGGGAATAGACAGTTGTCCTGACACTATTTACGGCTGACCTATCCTTTCTGCACTAATTTGAAATTACCTTCTGACCTACATAGTAACTTCCCATGTATAAACAGCTCTGTTTCTCTATAGTAATTGGGCCCTTTGCTCTCTGTATTCATTTATTTGTTTTTGCCAATACTGATGAATGAGAATAACTTCTCTCCAACAATAATCCCATCATAATTCTTGGTGATGTCCACATTCAAATAGGTCATTTTCCCTATACCCTGGTCTCTCAGTTACTTGATTTCTATTAAGATCTGGTTTCTCATCCACTCATGGCCATGTTCCTGCCACAGACCGAATCATGACCAATAACTCTGACATCCCCGTAGCCCAGTTTAAGCAATTCACCTCTCTGAGCACCACTGGTAACCTTTCCAGCTCATTCATTCTGTTCTTCTACTCCAACAATTCTTTAGCCCACCAGGACCTACAATCTGTCGGTGCTTTCTACAGTTTTACTATCCTTACTCTGTACCCTGCCCGGTCCAGAGCCCTTGGTTCATCACCCTGACCCCCTCAACTTCCTTGTTCCTCACTCATCAGGGAAGCTCTCAACCCTCACTAGGCCCCGTTCTCCATATGCTCCTGGAGGAGCATATGTTTCCTGAAGGAAAACATGACATGCTGACCAATCTCATGCTAAATTCATGGCCATGAAGCTCAAGTGGATTCTTGGTATTGCAGGTGAAGGCAAGTATCCTAGGTCATTTGCTCTCCTACTCTCTCATTTAACACCTTCTCATATTTCCTCAAAAGACTTGAACAGTGACTTCATAAAAGCAAGTATCCAGATGGGCATTGACTGTATGAAAGGGTGCTCAACCTTATCAGTCACCAAGAGAATGGAAATGAAAAGCTTGGTGGGGCACCATGACACCTGCCTCAGAGCGGCTGAAATTAAGAAGACCTAGGAGAGTACCAGGTATTGACAAGGATTGCAGAACAACTGATTGCCGTGCTGGTGGGAGTGTAGATTGGTATCACCACTTTGAAAAACTACTTGGTAATATCTACTAAAGCTGAATATACGCTTACCCTCTTATCCAGCTATCCCACACCTACCGTATATACCAAACACAAAGGCATATGCTTGTGTACCAAAAGATACAGGCAAGCATCTTCAGGTAACATTAAGTATAATACACAGACAGTAAACAACCTAAGTGCCCATCCGTAAGAATAGAATGGGTGCAGAATTTGTGGAATAGTCATAAAGGGCATGCTATGTGGTGATGAAAATGAATGGGCTATTGCTATATTCAACATCTCACAAATAATGTTGAGCGAAAGAAGTCGCATTGTATGATTCTACCACACAAGTTTCAAAAACAACGGAATTAATTTATGGTTAGAATAGCGGCTACCTTGGGGAGGAAGAACTGGATAATGACGGCATGAGGGACCTTCTGGGGTGCTGGTAGTACTCTCTTTCCTGATCTAGGTAGGATTTACATGGATACATGAACTTGTGAAAACCTACCGACCTGAAGCTCATGATTTGTGCACTCCTCTCTATGTATGTCATACCATAATGGAAAGTTGTTATGTATGTGCGCATGTGTGTGTATGTATGTATGCATAGATAAGTATATATAAATATATATATATATATATATATATATATATATATATATATTTGTATTCCTCACTTGACCTCACTTTTATTTCCAGCTGTTATACTGTTTCTCTTCTTCACTTCACAGCAAAACTAAAAAAAAAAAAAATTGTTCATGTTTATGATCTCCCTAGTTTTTCTGTCCTCAACGTTCTGCTGAAATCGCTCTTGTGAGTGTCACCAATGACATCCATATTGCAAAATGCAATGGTCAATCTCAGGCCTCATTGAACTTGACCTGTCAGCCAAATTCAACACATATGACCCTTCTCTTAGGCACACTGTCTTCACCTGACTCCCAGGACACCACTCTCCCGGTTTCTGACAGTCATCTTGGACTCCTTGGCTAGCCCCTCATCTCTTGTATAAACATTGGAGTGCTCCAGGGTTTAGTTCAAGGCCCTTCTTTATCTATACTCTCTGGCTGGTATGTTGATGAGTTTCTCAGCTTTTTTTTTTTTTTTTTTTACCTATATACTCATGACTCCCAAATTTATGTCTGCAGCCTGGATCTCTTTCCTGAGAGGCCTCATATCGCCAGTCGTCAATCGCCACCTTGATAAATTTGCTTGGGTGTTTAATGGGTGTCTCAAACTTAACACATCCCCCAGACTCCTCGCCTCCTCCCATCCCCTCAGGGTGCACCTCCTCCCGCAGCTGTGGCCTGTTCTTCCAGGTGCTAAGGTCCCACAGCTCACACTAATCTTCAACTTCTCTTCTTCCCTCACTTCACCCAATCTGTCTCCAAGCAAAACTCACCCGCGTCTCCATCACTTTTCATTACGTCTAAAACTATGACTCTGGAGCAAGTCGCCTTCATTCCTCCACTGGGCGCTTCCGCGAGCCCCCTACCCAACAGGCCTCCCCGTTTCTGTCCTTACCTCCTTCTTTCAGGCAGGATCTGCCCATGACAACAGAGAGCGGTCCACGAGGGAAGGTAATACTGACACCAGCTACACAGTGACAGCTGAGAAGGCAAATAGGACACCGGGAGGCAGCCCCCATATTGCCAACAGCAAGAAGCTGTGACCCCCTGTAGACCGTATGCACGACAGGAAAAGGTGGCGTTACCTTCACCCAGGGGCCAGAGCTACTTTGAAAGAAGTTGTGAGCAACATAGGCCTGTTGGGCTGGAGCTAGGAGCACAGAGGGGTGGTTAGTGATGTGGGAAGGACTGGCTTCTCCTTCCTTCCAGGCCTCTTGTCTCCCACCGGGCCTTCTCATTGACAAGGTCCTGCCAGAAGGCAGCTGACGCAGGATCCCTGGACATGGCCTGCAGGGTCACTCCCCCTCCAGAGACCAGGGCAGGGGGGACACGGAAAAATGAGTCTGAGGCAAAGATGCCAAGGACTAGCTCACTGCAGCCCCCATTGTCCATTCATCCCCGGGAGATCAGGTCTTGTGGGGCCCGAAGCGTATGCAATTTGCGGAGCCCTCGTTAGGAAGAAATTAAAAGATGAGAAATACTAAGTTAGGAATGAAAGTAAATATTTAGATGAAAACACCAATCACGGCAAAACACAGAGTTGTAACAGGCCAGTAAATACCACAAACGGATGACATCGATCGGGAAAATAACAATCTCTTTTATCAATTGATTGCCTGGCCTACCTCTACATTACTTTCTTTTCTTTTTTTCTTTTTTTAATGTTTATTTATTTTTGAGAGAAAGACAGAGTATGAGTGGGGGGAGGGGCAGAGAGAGAGGGAGACACGGACTCTGATGCAGGTTCCAGGCTCTGAGCTGTCAGCACAGAGACTGACACAGGGCTCGAAGTCACAAACTGCAAGATCATGACCTGAGCTGAAGTCGGACACTTAGGCTGAGCCACTCAGGTGCCCCTGAAGTAGTTTTTTTTTTTTTTTTAATGTTTTATTTATTTTTGACTGAGAGAGAGAGAGAGAGACAGAGAATGAGCGGGGGAGGGGCAGAGAGAGAGGGAGACGCAGAATCCGAAGCAGGCTCCAGGCTCCGAGCTGTCAGCACAGAGCCTGACACGCGGCTCGAACTCACAAGCTGTGAGATCGTGACCTGAGCCAAAGTCTGTCGCTCAACTGACTGAGCCACCACCCCTCTACGTTACTTTCTCCCTTGTATTTTTTGGCTTCATATTCTTTGTCATACCTTTTCCCGTGACAAAGTCATTTCATAGAAAGAGTACAAATGTGTTCTTTATTGCACTTGATTGCCTTCTTTTTAATTAATGGTTTAAAAAAGCTTCCTCCATTTACCCAACTGGTTATGGTAAATTTTTAGAACTGTCAAGTTTGGGAAAGCTCTGTCAAGTTTCTTTCATATGTGAACTGCAAGATTTCTGGGCCTTTCAAATTTTCTTGTGAAGTGACTAATTTTTTAAGAATTCTGTGAGTTGACAGCACTCGGGTAAAGCTCTCACATCTCAGTCCCGGGCAGCGACACGGTGGGTGGTAGGCGGGTTCCTAAAAGCCATTCGTGCTCCAGGACAGCCGGCAATAACTTCTAAAAACATAGGAAGAACCGTGAACCACACGAATATATCCCTGAACTCACACTGGAAGTACCCCAGCTCAATTTTCCCCAGCTGGACCCCAAACATGCCTGTGGCCATTCCAGCACTGAGAGCTGATATGGTAGAAAAATCAAGAAAGGGATCAGCTGGTCCTAACCAATTGTGGTTATAGTATCATGCTTTTGCAAGTTTTACAAAGTGTATGACCACACGAATGCATTGCCGGAAACTTGGAAGGGGCCGGGCAGGTGCAGAGTTCTTTAGGATGAAGCGGATAGACACCTACAAGAGACAGAGTGGTCCTTAACAAAGTGTAAGTTGAACTGTGGACCCCTCTGCTCTATGTGCTCAGAAGGCCTAAAAAATCGAATCCTTACAATCACCTCTGGTGCCCCACCACTCCTCCCGGACCCCACCTTCTGGTCCCCTCCCTCTGGCTCCTGCTGTTCAACACACCCTGGCCTGTTGCTCTTACTCTAGCATTCCTACCACAGGGCCTTTGCTCTGGCTTTCCCCTCTATCTAAAACTCAATTCTCCCAGATAGATGCTTATATCTTCTCTTCCCTCAGGTTCTTATTCAAATATCACCTGCTGTATGTGCTTCCTATTGTGACTGTAACAAATGACCGCAAACTTAGTGGCTTAAAACAACACAGATTTATTATCTTCTCATTCTGCAGATCAGAATTCCAAAATGGGCTGGCAGGGCTTCATTCCCTCTGCAGGCACTAAGGAAGAATCCATTTTCTTTCCTTTTCCAGTTTCCAGAGGCCGCCCATGTTCCCCGGCCCACAGCTGCGTCTCTCACCTCTCCTCCGACTCCGAAACTCCTGCCTCTTTTTTTTTTTTTTTTTTACCCCCCTCATAAGGATCCTTATGATTACATTGGACCCACATGGAAAATCCAGAATCATCTCCTCCCTCAAGATCCTGAATTGAATCATCCCAGCTTATCCCAGCTAAGTCCCTTTTGCCCTATAACCTAACATATTCACAGGTTCTGGAAGTAGGATCTGAACATCTTTTATATATATATATATATATATATATATATATGATATAGATATATATATATCATATATAGATATATATCATATATATATCACATATATATGATATATATCTATATATGATATATATCATATATCATATATCATATATATATCATATATATGTGATATATATATGATATATATATATCATCATATATGTGATATATATATCATATATATATCATATATATCATATATATCATATATAAAAGATCTTTTATATATCTTTTATATATGATATATATATCATATATAAATATGATATATATATCATATATATATATGATATATATATCATATATATATCAGATATATATATCATATATATCATATATATATATGATATATATATAATTTATCGTCAAATTGGTTTCCATACAACATCCAGTGCTCATCCCAACAGATGCCCTCCTCAGTGCCCATCACCCACATCTTTAGGGGGAAGGGGCATTCTTCTGCCTACTTCATCTTCCTGGTAAGACCCTCCCCTATCATCCTTTTATTGTTTTTAAATGTTTATTTATTTTTGAGAAAGAGAGAGAGAGAACATGCTTGAGAGGGGGAGGGGCAGAGAGAGAGGGAGACAGAGGATCTGAAGCAGGCTCTGTGCTGACAGCAGAGAGCCCTATGTGGGGCTCGGACCCATGAACTTTGAGATCATGACCCGAGCTGAAGTTGGACGCTCAATCAACCGAGCCACCCAGGCGCGTCCCCATCATCCTTTTAAAATGTTGGAATAGTGGGGATCTTGTCTCGTCCCTGCCTGAGAGGAAATGTTTCCTGTGGTCCACAGGTATGTATGATGTTTTCTGCAGTTAGAAACCTGTATCAGTCAGGGCACTACCAGAGAAATAGAACTGCTAGGAAATATATATGAGCAGATTTATTGCAATTGTGGGGGCTGGCTAGGCAGGTCCAAAATCCGTACGGCAGGCTGTCAGGAAGGGTGGGTGGAACTCACAGACAAGAGCTGAAGCTGTGGCCCACAGGTGGAATTTCTTCTTCTGCAAAGTCTCAGTTCTGCTCCTAAAGCCTTTCATGTCGATGAATCAGGGCACACCCAGATTATCCAGGATAATCTCCCTTAACTAGAGTCACCTGATTATGGACTTTAATCATACTACAAAATACGGTCACAGTAATGCCTAGATGAGTGTTTGCATAACTGGGGACTGTGGCCTCACCAATTAGACACGTAAAACTGACCACTGCCAGGACCCTTTATCAGGTTAAGGAAGCGGATTACAAATTCTTATCATCTTGTTAGAGACGGCCATTTAGTTTTCTTCCTTTAATGTATCACTATAGTGAATTTAAAAATAAAGATTGGCTTGTAATGTTAGAATCTATGTTTGATTCTTGGGATGAAACCTATTTGCTCATGATTTATTGGTCTTATAATACATAGCTAGATTAAATTTGCTACCATTTTATTTATGAGTTTTGCATCAGTGTAATTTTGATTGGGCCACTTCCTTGTGTGTGTTGTCTCAGTTCAGTTTTGGTCTGTTGGGGTTAGAGGCTTCCATTGAAAATGACAGAAAATTCAACTTGAGCTTGTTTTAAACAGTGGTTCTGAGATCTGGAGGGTACGGGGTGGGGGTAGGGCATACCTGGAGGCAGGGCTCCATTCAGGGCTCAGATACTGTAATCAATGCTCGTTCTCTCTCTCTGTCCTGGTTCTGCTTTTCCCTTGTGTCTGCTTTCGTCTAGGGCTCCACACAGCAGGCAAAGGGTGGCTCCAGGATCTATAGCCCAGAAGCCACTGAAAAATTTGTTCTTAACAGGATCACATGCCCATTCCTGAACCATTCACAGTGGTCGGGAGAAAGGAAAGCTGAGCGAGGTTTATGTGCCCAGCCCGGGAACTAGGGATGGCGTCACCACCCCTGGAAGTAGAGAGACACAGACCAGGGTGGAGAGGGAGACGGCTCCCGCTGAGGGTAATCAGGGTGTGGTTACTAGAAGGATGAATGAACACTGAGGAGAAAAACCACAGATGCCCACTCCAGTGCTAGCCCAACAGACTGGATTGGGGAAGTTTTCCGTCTTTGTTCTCTGCTTTGTAGCTATTTAAATAGCAGAAGTTATTGGTTCCTTGAAGGTTTGCTATAACTCACTGTTAAAACCATTTTGGGCCTGATGCTGTTTTTAGAAGCATAGTTTGATGGTCTAATTTCTTCTGTGTATGTTAGCATTTTTTTACCTCTTCTTGAGCCATTCAGGGGAATAAATAAATTAAAGAAGCAGCATTTGGTTTCATTTACCAAGTCAACATTTGTTTCTCATTTCATTAATTTCTGCTTTTATCTCTATTAATTCCTTATTTTTATAGAGGTTCCCCCCCCCTCTAATTTTCCTATTCCCAATTGCTTGCATTCAACTCTCTTTCCTGTTTTCTAATAAATGTGTTCAGGCTATACATTTTTCTGTAAATACTGCATTGGCCTTAACAATTGAACTCATTATATGGTGCTCTCAGTGTCATTAATTTATAAATAATCATTTCAATTTTGAGTTTGTCTTTAACCTGAGAGTTATATAGAATAGCGTTTTAAAATTTCAGGTTGCTGAGGGGCACGTGGGTGGCTCAGTCAGTTAAGTGTCTGACTTCAGCTCAGGTCATGATCTCACAGCTTGTGAGTTTGAGCCCCGTGTCGGGCTCTGTGTGGGCTCTGGGCTGACAGCTCAGAGCCTGGAGTCTGCCTCGGATTCTGTGTCTCATTCTCTCTCTCTGCCCCTCCCCTGCTCACACTCTGTCTCTCTCTCTCTCTCTCTCTCTCTCTCTCTCTCAAAAAATAAACGTTAAAATTTTTTTTTAAATGTTTAAAATTTCAGGTTGCTGAGTATTTGTTACATTGTTTTGCTACTCTTTTATCTTTGATTCTAGTTTTTTTTTTTTTTTTTTAACATTGTAGTCAGAAAATGTAGCCTATATGATGTCTACTTTTTGGAATTAAGATTTTTCTTCAAGCCAACTTTAATGGATGGTCAATTTTTGTTTGTATCGTAGATATTAAAAAGCAACATGTAAATGTATATTCTCAGTTCAGTAAATCTTCTTATATAAATCTCAAATCAAACTGACTTCTTTTTCTTTACCAGATCTATCAGCTTTTGAAAGGCATGGGTGAATGAAGTGTCATTACGAGTTTGACAATTTCTCTTTGTAGTTCTATTTCTTTTATATTTTGATACTTTGTTGTTTAAGTATAAAATGTATTTCATTGTCATAATTCCTTGGTACGTTGTACCTTTTATAGGTGCTTTATTTTGAATTCTATTAAATCTTATACTAATATTTTCATGCTTTTGTTTTGTTTTGTTTTGTTAGCATATATTCATTTTTCCATTCTTCTATTTTTCTTCCTTTTTGTAGTACATTGTTTTAAATGCAACCCTTCAAAATAATTGTATTATGTATGGACATGTGTATATGTTGTTGAGATTTCTTTCACCCATTCTGAAAGTCTCTGTCATTTAATAAGAGATTTTAACCCATTCACAATTATTGTGATTTTGGTATGTTTGGATGTCTCCCCACCTTCTGTTCAATTGATCAAGTTTTCTTTATTTTTATTTTTCTGTATTTTTTGGCAAGTTATGTGTACTATTTCTATTTTTATAATGCTCTATTTTTTTAAGTTCATTTGTTTTGAGAGAGAAAGAGAGAGAGAGAGAGAGAGAGAGAGAGAGAACCCCCAGCAGACTCTGCACTGTCAGCACAGAGCCCAACATAGGGCCTGAACCCAGAACTGTGAGATCATGACCCGAGCGGAAACCAAGAGTCGGATGTCCAACTGACTGAGCCATCCAGCACCCCTCTAAATTTTTAATAAACTTATTCAAGCACTTTTTCTTTCAAGTATCTTAGACCTCTTCCTATGTTTCATATTTTGTTGAAACTTTAGTTCCAAGTGTTATTGTTTTATTTCCATATTTTTAAAATAAATCATTTCTTTAAAATTAAAGTTTTATAGATGCATTTTCATTCATTATTTAGACTCTTAAACATTTACTGGTTTCTTTTCTTTAAAACATTTTAAAATGCAAAAAATAAAAAATAAAAAATAATAAAAATAAAACATTTAAAAATCCATGACATTCTCCTTTTTGAATTCTATTTTGGTTTTCCTATAGTACATAATTATTTCTTCAGAAGGGGTGAATGAATAATAGTAAATTTTCTTTGTTCTTCCTTAGCAGAAAACATCTTGGATTTGTTTTCATACTTGATAGTTTGGCTGATGTAGAATTTTAGGTTTGAAACAATCCAGAAACATTGAGAATTCTGTTTTCATTTTGTAATTTAGAAATGCCACAAGGATGTGTATCTTTTTCGTGTTTTCTGCTTACTACTGGGTGGGTCTTTTTATAGTTTGAGGACTCAGGTCCTTCTGTAGCTCTGGAAAATATTTTGAAATTATATCTTTAATTATTTCATTACCTCTGTTGCCTCTTTTATCTAGTCTAGAGTGTTTATAAGTATTAGGTCATGTATTTTCTCATATTTTGTATCTCTTTGTGTTTCCACTCTATTTTCTAGGGGATTTCTTTGATTTTATCTTCATGTTTTTAATTTTCAAGGATAATTTCTTTTTATTTGATTGCTTCTTTTCAATAGAAATCTACTCTTATTTTATGAAAGCAAATTTCTTTTGGATCTCTCTGAGGATACAATCTAGAATTCTTTTAAAGTTCCTCTCTGTTCCTACATTCTCTCACTTTCCTCCAGGATGAGTTGTTTTGGCTTTTTATCTTACTCTTTCTCATACTTTTGGTTTGCCTCAAAGGTGATCCATGATGATCATTTCAGATTTATACATTTAAAATTAGGTAGCCTAATATATTCAGGAGACTGGTATGAGTTTCCTTCATGGCTGTGTAGGTGTGCATTCAAAATGGACCTTCCCCTGGAAAGGAGGCTGTCGGCAGCTCTGTGTCAGTGAGACAGCAGGAGGGGTTTGCTCACTGTAGGGGGGGTCCTGTTAGAAAGAATGAGGGGACCACACATAGGCAGGCTGGGGACTCTCATGACTGCTAAAGTAAGGGAGACTTTATTCTGTGTATGAAGTGTTTTAATATATTTCTTTGCTGAGCAGGTCTACCTCATTGTCTTTTCTTTCTTTTCCCCTTCCCATGACCATTGCAAAGATTTAGTTCTGTTCTGCTTCACTCAACCCCTACATAGTCATTTCTCTTGTATCAGTTATCTAGTGCCACATAACAAAACACCCCACAGCTTCATGTCTTCAAACAACAATTTGTTATTTCTTGTGATTCTATGGGTTTCCTGGGCTCATTCTTTTACTCCATGTGGTATTGATTAGACCCACTCATGTTGCTGCACTCGGCGGGCAGCTGGGCTGTGTTGGAAGGCCCAGAAGGCTTCACTTTCATGTCTGGGGCCTTGGTGCTGGCTATCTGCTAAAACATCTAGTTTCTTGGGGCACCTGGGTGGCTCAGTAGGTTGAGCGTCCAACTTTGGCTCAGGTCATGATCTCACGGTTTGTGAGTTCGAGCCCCGCATCAGGCTCTGTGCTGACAGCTCAGAGCCTGGAGCCTGCTTTGGATTCTGTGTCTCCCTCTCTCTTTGCCCATCCCCTGCTTACGTGCTCTCTCTCTCTCTCTCTCACTCTCTCTGTCTCTCAAAAATAAATAAACATTAAACATTAAAAAAAAAAAAAAACAAGAAAAACATCTAGTTTCTCCAACAGGTGGGATCTTTCTCCACATGGATTTTCATCCTCCAGAACGTCTTTCTCCAGAATAGGGTGGACTTTCTTACAGAATGGTGGTCCCATTCTAAGGGGGAGTGTTCTAAGCAGACAAGCCCCGGTAATTTCAGCAGACTTGCTAATGTCCCATTGGCCAAAACAGGTTACATTGTCAAGTCCAAACCCAATGTGTAGGGAATCCCACAAGGATCTGACTACCGAGAGGGGTTGTTCATTGACACCAATGTGTCAGTTTACCATACCTCCTAAGGTAGATCTTTCATGTTGTTTAGAAGGCAGTCCACCAGGCTTCTGTGTCAGGAGCAAAAGCCACAGCCAGTCATTCTGTACACATCGGGAGAGAAAGAGACTGCTGCCTGTTTATTCAATAGTTCTTTGCCTGATGTCTACACCATGGCCTGCTCCCTGCTCCCTAAACTGGGAGTCTCCCCAAGATTCTGCTGGAGAGAACAGCTTACATCTCCTTAGTCAATTTCTTCATGCTGATTTAACCACTCTGGTTTTCTCCATAAATTGGATTCTATCTGCTTTTTGTCTTCTAGAAAGTCTTCAAATTTCTCTGTTCTCCTGGAGCCATGATTTCTCATTTTCTTGGGTAGACATGAATATATTCTTTTTACGTGCCTTTCTATTATTTAAGTGAAATTTGATGAAGGGAAGGGTTTGTATGTATTTCAAACATCATCTTGAAGCACACGGAAAAAGCAAAAGAGTTTAAAGTTTATCCTTTTAGTAAGAGGAAAAGAACGTAGTGGGATTCCTGTCCCAGTAGGTAGGGGTGCACCCGTGTGGCAGGAACGCGGAAGAGGGGTGGTGGTTAGACCAGAGGACAGTCTTGCAGTTTGCCAGTTCTGAGATGGTGGCCTTGCTGGCGCTCTTCTTCCTCGGGAATCCAGGTTGATGAGTTACCGCTGACCATTTATTTTTGTTCAAGCACCATCTGGGTCTCTGATGGCCTTTGAAACTGGCCTTTTAGTGGATCTAGTTCAGACTCCTCGGTTTGCAGTTTCGGAAACAAGGCACAGAGATGGGAACAAAGGTCACCCCACATATCAGCAGCACAACTGGGGTTCAAACCCGTGCCTCCTGCCACAGAATCCTGCGGTCTTTCCACCACGTGCTTCCCTGCATCTCACCCCCGTCTGCACCTCGGAGCGTCCCTCAGAGAAGCCCAGGGTCTTACTGTCAGCCACGAGACCAGGCAGTACCCCCACCCCAGGATACCCAGAGATGAAGGATTTGGGGCTATAGGTGCCCCAAATGAGACAGATGTCTGTCTGGCCCTTCCTCCCAAAAGGCAATCATTTGAGCTGGAGATGACAGCCGCGTTTGGATCATAGATTCTCCTTCTCCCTCCAGCGCCCTCTCTCCCCTACTCAGTTATCTATTTACCTATCTATTTACGTGAGCCTTTTTTTCCCCAATGAATTACGTCTGCAAGGCAGTAAAATGTTATGTATTTGCAAGGCCCATAATCTTTAAAAGCCCAGTGATGCCAGCTCCAGACAGCAGCGAGCTCCCTCCAGTATGTTAATAGATAGTATTAGGGCAATAATGAAAACACTTGAGACAAGTAAGCTCCTATCAAAAGCTGAGTAATAGGGCTTCGCCGAGTGAATCACAATGCAGAAGAGATTAAGACGTCTGCCGTTGTGCAGTGTCTATTCAGACTAACAGCTGCTCCGTTTCTGATTAAAATGGGGTTGGGGAGACCTTTCCGAGCAAGTCCCCTTTTCATCCTGCCTTGTCCTCACCCTTTCCACCTCCACCTCCACACACGGGCACCTTCATTTGCACTCAGCCGCAGGCATTCACACACACGCGCACACACACACACACACACCCCTCAGAACAGAGTCACAAACACACGTTGCGTCACACACAGAGCCGCAGCCACACACACAGCCATCAGCGCTGACACGCAGCCACACTGATGCATCCACGCACGCAAACACAGCCGCATCCTCGTGCATAGGCACACATGTGACCACCTCGCACACACTCACCGCCTCAGCCAGTCTCTGACACGCACATCATTATTATGATCTGTCACCAACACGGTCTCATATATGCGTGAGATGGCAACCTGTCACACACACACTCTTCGGTCACAACCAGACACTCAGAGACAACCTGACCAGAGTCACAGGACGCACACATACCTGGCAGGTCACGTACAGCCCTAGCAAGCCGTTCGTGTGCAGATTCACACTTGTGATCACGGTTAGTCGCACACACACAGCCCTTCATTGGCAGGCCATCAGGAGCACTGCTACCCACATCCAGTCACTGTCAGAGACATGCACACATGGTCACGCTGACACGTGACCACAGCCCAGGCACATAGGGAAGGAAGTGATGCCTTTCCTTACACATACAGGGCTGGTCTGCATCCCTGCCAACCCCCAGCCGTGAGCATGCAGTATAATTCACAGATACATCCGGGCACACACGCAGCCCTAGGCACCCCTCTGCACGCCCCTTCAGAGAGTGACCCAAGAGGCAAGACTCAACTACGAGCTCAAGGGATGGCCTCGGAGATGGTTCGGAGGCCTCCCGAGAAAATCCTCAGGGGCCAGGTATCAGGGTCTCCATTTTCCAGTCCCTGCAATGCTGTCTCACCACGGGGGAGATGGAACTGTTTCCGTGGAGTCTCATAGCATAGAACTTGACCTTGAGTGGACCTGCAGATTTAGACGTAGGAAAACTCAGAGCTGTGCAAGCAGAAATGGCTGCTTCAGGAAGGAGTGAGCGCTCCGTCAGTGGAGGTATGCCCACGGAGGCTGGACAGCCACTTGGTAAGGGTGATGAAGAGGGACTCCTGCATGGCACAGGGGTGAACTCGATGCCCTGCAGGTCCATTCCAATCCCCATCCTGGGCCCCGACGTCCTTTGTGTCCTCTTTTCACACCCCTGCCCCATTGACGACTCCCTTCTTCACCCCACTCTTCAGATAGGAGAAGCCAGCAGTCTTGACCTTCCACTTCTCCCTTTACATGATTTCTTCCAAGATCATCTTTCAGTTGATGCTTTCTTTCCATCTCTGTCCCTAAATGTCTGAGACCCGAACTCTAGGCCCAGGGGCAGAGACAGGTGTAGTTAAGCCAGCAGTTATTCAGGAACTCAACTTCTACCTTATTCCGAGAGACCTGGCAGGGCCTTTGGAGACTGACCTGGGCATCTCCTGATTGAAAGGCACTAGGTCACCAGAACTGGGCAGCTAGAAGGATCTTTACTAGGTGGCTGATCAGTCCCAGGGCCAGGCTTTGAAAGCATATGAGGACTTCCACTGGGCTGCAGCCGGTGGCCGCAACTCACCACCCACCCAGCGTCCTCTCCCCAGGCACCCATCTCCACCCTGGCGGGGGGGGGGGGGCATCTCGCTATACCTTTCTCCCCAAGCACACCGCCACCCCCCCTCCCCCGACTGGGATGCCTTCCCCCCTTGCTCTCAGCGATACCTGCATTTGTCCAAAACCCACCCACCCACCCTGCAGGCACCATGCAGCCTCAGGAGCCCTGGGCTAGAATCAATCCTTTCCCCATTCTTCCTCCCACAGTCATTGTTTTTCTCTGCGAGGACGTGTACCATCTGTCTTCTGCTCAAGGGGCGGGGTTAGGCAGAGGGCTCCTGCTGCTCAAGGGGGTGGGGCAGGAGCTGACTGGACAGGCCCAGGAGCCAAGAAGGGGAACTAGTCCCTCAAAGTGTAGATAGAGCCAAGGGCATAGTTGGGAAAACAACTCTCAGGCTCAACTATGGTGTGATTGGGGCATGGGGACTGAGCCTGAAGGGGCTGGCTACACTGGGGTCTGGTGGGTCAAGTTGCTTCAAGTAGAGGAGTTTGTTATATGGCCCAGAGACACCTCATACAAAGGAATAAGGACCGCAGCAGGACTGGCATGGGAATAGGGTCAGATTAAGCTAGAGGTGTCTGGGATTCTGGCCAGGGGCTCTATTGGGGTCTGCATCCCACCTTTAGGAGCCTGTATGGATGGCTGCCTTGAAGAGTCAGAGCTTAAGCAGAACCCAAGGGTCATATCCATAGGGTGATACCCCAAACAAGAGAATTAAGAGCCGTGGTCAGTACCAGAAACCCAAACCAAGATGGCCTGGAGGAGCCCTTCAGAAGTAAGGTCATCTTTTTATGGAGCCTGGTAAAATCTGTATCCCAGGAGCTTGTCTGGGTATTTAAAAGAGCCACAAAATGTCAACACTTTCCTCTAACTATCCTGCATCTGGGCCATCCATCCACTTGTGTCTCTCTCCTATTAGATGGGGAACCTCCCCAGGAAAGACCACGTCTTACGTCTTCGGGTTCTCCCCTCTGGCTTTTCATAGTGCCTGGCACGTAACACATTCCCGGTGACATTTCAGTTTTGCATCTGCTTCTGAATCTGGGGTCTGGACTTGACCTCCAGGCCCCACATAGCTGCTACCGCCTGATTTACCTGCAGTGGGTCTCCTTCTAGTTCCCAGGAACAATCCTGCCCGACCTGAAGCTGGAAGGATCTAGAGCCTCCAGTTTGGCCTTTGGCTGCTTGAGCCCAAGTTGTGTTGGCTTTGCTTAACTGGCATCATCTCATTTGCTGTTCACGAGGCCAGATCCTATCCCAGAACCCATCTGACATCACAGTTCTAGATGGAATTTCAGCGTATTCCCTGTTTATTCATCCAACCAACATTTACTCCCCATCGCCAGTGGCCAGCTGTCCCCAGTCTTCATCTCCCCAGAGCTGACATTGCTCTAAAACCAGTGATCACATCCTCCTTCTGAAACACTTTCTTTATTTACCTTCTAGGGCACCACCCTGGCTTGGCTTGTCTCTTCCTCTGCTCGGGGTCCGTCGTTAGTTACCCCCACCATCTCCCCGGCTTCTTAGTGATGCATTGCTCCAAGTGCTGTCCTCTTACCTCTTCTTTTTGCCTGCCCTCACTTCCCAAGGGACCTGCTCCAAGCTCAAGGCTTTAAAACCCCTTTGTGTGCTGACCACTGTCAAGCCTCAGGTATGTTTCTTCAGCCCACATCTCTGCCCTGAACCCTACCTGCTTGCTCAACATTTCCACCCGGATGTCTGTTAGCCTCTCAAACTTTAAACAAACTCCCGATTACCACCTCCAACCTTCTGCCCCCATAGTCTACTTGAACTTGATACATAGTGACTCTGCTAATGGTAACTCTTCCAGTCACTCAGCCCCAAGACCTTGGGGTCATCTCTCAACTCCTGCTCAGACTCGGTATGAACCGCCCTCATCTCTTGCCTGGATCACTGCAGTGGCCTCAGACTGCTCTCCCTGCTTCTGCCCTTGTCCCCACCCGAGGTGCTGGCCCCCTGCTGGGTTCTGACCTACCCCTCTGACCCCTCCGCACCTCACCCTGTCCCTTGTGTCATCCCCAACTCTTTGTTGCCAAGAGTCTGGCTCCTGTTCCTCCTATTCGAACTTCCGGGTGCTGACATCATCTGAGAAGCAACAGAGAGGACACTTGTGCTCCTGCCCCCTCTTTTCCGTTGGCCTTCTATCACCTCAGTCCCTACATTCTTAGTGCCCATGCTTAGCGGTCCTGAGCAAAGAAGAGCAGGCCTCAGTCCGGTCCCTTGACCAACACCTTGGACCTAACATCAGGACGGGGGCCCTGAGAGGTTGGAACGTTTCTTTGGTGCAAAGCCCTTATGTTCCCCCATCTCCTTTAATCTTCAGGTGATCCTGGGAGGCAGGAGTAATTTCCCCTTCCTCTGGGGGGTGGGGGGGCAGGAGAAAAGAGAACCTGCTTGACCACAGCTACACAGCTAGTCAAGATTTGAACCCAAGTCTTCTGACCCCAGGGCTCCTGCTTCTTCCACCTCTAGTGTCCGTAGAGATCAAGTCACCCTCCTCTCTTCCCTCTCAGCCCTGTATCACACTTCTAGAAGGGAGCCCTGAAATCCAGAGGTGGGGAGTGTCTTTCCCAGGGTCACAGACTCAGTGACTGAGCCCAGAGGGGTCCCCAGCTAACCCAGAGTCAGTGGGGGGACCCACACCCCAAGGCCAGGCCCTTCTCCCTTGGGCTCAGCCTGAGGTCCAGAGGCCTAAATAGCACAAGCGATGTTGTCTCCCTCCTCGGGGAGGGGAAGGCAGTGGCGGCAGTTGTGGCGGGCGGAGAGAAATTTCCCCTTTCTGTAGATTGGATCAGTCACTCTCAGAATTGATGGCAACGGCTTCATCACGAAGATCTAATGCTTTAATTATGTTGTGACATGACCTGACACGGGGGTGGCATTTGATGGATTCTCTGGTGTCATCAGCGTGGCCCTGACATAGGAAAGTGGCAGAAGGCAGGGGGGTGGGGGAGGAGGAAGGGCTCCCAGTGGGAGACAAGTCCTCTCAGGTCCCTCCACCTTTCCCTGCTCCTCATCTCCCGGGGCAGCTCCAGCAGCAGTGGGAGAGGGCAGAACAGCTTCTGTGTAGGAGAGGGTTGATGTGCCCTCTGGGATGGACTGGATCCTGGGGGAGGGGGGTGCCCACGCGAGTGCATGTGTGTGTGTGCCTGTGTGAGCGTGTGCTTAGATACACAGGGACAGGTCTGAACAGGTGAGAAGATTCGGACCCATGTTGTAGAAGCAACAGCTGAATTGCTGTCTGGCCTGTAAAGAAGGTCTAGAAGGTGAAGCGTGGGGGTGGGGCACGGGGCTGGTCCACAGGAGTAGACGCGCTCATGCAGTCTTGGAGGGCAGGGCTGGGACCAGTGGAGGGACTCATGCCGGGCCACAGTGTAGACCGCCCTGGGAGCCAGTGAGCAACTCGTCCCTGGCAAAGGCTGCCAGGGCTCGTGCGGAGGGCATTCCTTCCCCTGGGGGACACCTTACAACTAATGGCCTCTGGGGCTAGGATTCCCTGTATCTGTGGGCGAGCCACTGAGTGTGTTTCTCTCCTTGTTTTACTGTCAGGGCTTTGTAGTGCCCTCAGTGTGGCAAGAATAAGAAGCCAAGCTGCTCCCCTCAGCCCAAGTTCTTTGTCAGGATGCTAGATTGTGCAGCCCCTGCTCTGCTCCTGCGGCCGGGGCTCTTCCTCCCCGAGCTGGACAGTCCCACTTTTCAGCGAGAGTGGAGGCTGGCAGGGGAAGGGGGTGGGGATGCCCACCGGCGGGGTCCACCCCGGGTCAGGGGCCCTGCCAGTCTGTCCTCATGACGACCTGTGACCAGGAGCGAGTGGTTAGCCCCGCCTTACAGGGGATGCTAGAGAAGCTCAGAGACATGGAGTTGCCTGCCCAGGGCTACCTGACCAGGAAGGGGTGGATCAGATTGGATTTGGCAAATGCTTGTGAAGTGGCCCCTGCGTGGCAGACCCTGGAGAAAAAGCCGCAGATCCGAACCGCAGTCTCTGCCCTTGAGAAGCACAATGCCTGCCCACAGCTCCCTCTCCTTCAGATGTCCCTGCTCTTTCCACTGCTCCGCTCTGCCCTGGCTGGGGGCTTGGGGATGGCAGCCCAGAGTGGGGAGGGCGGGAGAGCTAGAGAAGGTGTCAGGGGACTGGGGCCTGGTTCGGGATGCTTCAGTCGCCAGCCCTGCCGTGGGGAAAGCAGAGGCTTTCTTCAGTACTATCCTCCCCATCCTACCTCACCCCATCCCTTCATGGGGCAGAAGGAGAAACCAAGGCCGCTAGAGAAGAAGAGAGAGGCCCAAGGTCACTCCGTGTGTTAGCACAGGAGTCAAGATCATGAACATGGGCTCCCAGGTCAAGGCTTGACCACATCGGTACCCAGGGGGCAGGGCTGCCAGGCCCGGCCATAAAAGGCCTCCGGGGGGAGGCTTGAGCTTCTTCTAGAAAGAGGAGTTAAAGAAGGTCTGGCCAGAGAGGAGATTCATGTCGGAGATGTCAAGATGGGGAGAGAGTGGGAGCTAAGGCTTGGCTATTCTCTAAAATCCTGGATGCCCTGCAGGCTCTGAAATGACACCTGAGGGAGACGTGAGAACAGAAGGACCTCGCAGATACGAGCGGAGCAGCAGTGTGTGAGTCCGGGCGTGGACAGAAGCAGGTGCTCACGCGTGCTGCCCAGAACCTGCAGTCCGGGGGCAGCGTTAAGACTCTGCAGAGCCCCGAAGTGTGGAGTCAAGGGTCTGCACGGGTGGGGGCTGCAAACAAGAGCTGGGTCAGAGAGGAGGTGGGGGTTCTCCCGGAAGAATCTGTGTCTGGATGTAACTGGTATTCTAGTGTGACTGTGGAGCCGCCATATGCCTTGGTGTGCCCTGCTAGGTGACCACTCCCCCGGGCTTAGCTGTGGCCAAGTATGGCTGGGTGTCCCTGTGTGAAGGTGTTAGCAGGTGCAGCCATGCAGCCATATCTGGTCAGGCTGGTTGGACACCTGTGCCTGTCTGACCTCCCTAGTCTGGTGTGTACTTGGAAGCAGCTGTGTGTTTAGTGAACGCAGCTCTAGGCATAGCCATGGCCCCTAACATAGCTCTGTGCCCCCTCGTAGCCACATTTGTGTGGAATTGTGCGGCCCTATTTGCGACTGTCTCTGAGGTAACCTTGGCCCTATGGCCTGGGGCTCTGGGCTGCTGGGGCTCTGTAGCTAGGCAGCCCCTCCATCACAAGACACTGCGTGTCTTCCTAAACCATCACCATCAGCTGGTTTCCAGCGCATGGGCAGGGAATCAACACCAAGACCACCTTGGGCAGGCCCAGACTCTTCTGCCCTTAGGCCCCTGGGCCCCTCCACGGCTTTTCTCAGATGGAGAGAAGGGCAAAGATGTCACTAAAACCCTCCCTACTAGGTCTCACGGGGACGGGTCATAGAGCTATCTCCTCCGATGGCCTCATTTGGCAAATGGAGAAACTGAGGTTCAGCCAGGAAGTAACCTGCCCCAGATCAAACCCCAGGATTATGTTCCAAACTTGAGATAAAGCTGAGAATACCAAATGTGGAAACCGCATTTCACAGGCTTTAACGTGCCCATTTGACAGATGGGTATTAACAGTGGGTATTAGAACTGTTCTGGCCTGGAATTCTGGTCCTGACTCCACACCCGATATGTGACCTTGGATCATTCATACCCTTCTCTGAGCTTCTTTTTCTCACCTATAAACTGAGAGGCTTGATGGGTTTGCTTTTTAAGTGCCCTGTTCTAGCATGGTCCATGATCAGTCCTGGAGGCTGGAGGTCAGTACGATCTGGGAGGTCGTGTGCACCT
Source organism: Neofelis nebulosa (assembly GCF_028018385.1). Taxonomy (NCBI): domain Eukaryota; kingdom Metazoa; phylum Chordata; class Mammalia; order Carnivora; family Felidae; genus Neofelis; species Neofelis nebulosa. The sequence continues at coordinate 190,199,799 of NC_080783.1, read as the reverse complement.
GTTGGGTGATCACTATTCAAAGCTTAATTATGGGTGAGTATTAAGCATAGCCCAGAGGGGACAGCTGTGAACTTGGGGTCACACAGTGAACTGGTGGCAATATCAGGATGAGAAGGAAGCTAGGCCTCCTGACCCCTCACCAACGCCCCCTCACTGCACCCCAGAGCTGCTCCCGGGACTCTCTGGGCCTGTAGGTGTCAATGACTTCTTGACACAACCTCATGGACCTCCCCGAAGCTGTCTTGCCATTTCCTGAAGTCATATGCCTGGCATATCCATGCCAGGCAGGTGCTGTGCTAGAGACTCTTCTTCCCATTCCCTTATTTAATCCTGGTGGGAGCCCATTTTACAGATGAGAAAGCTGAGGCTCGAAGGAGTTAAGAGATAATAATTGCTCATACTTTTGAGCCTTTCTTGACTGAATGCAAGACCCTTTGCTGGACACTCACTGAGATGAGGGGAGGGTGACAATCCAGCCTCCAAAATATCCCTCCCGAATAGCGCCAAGACCTGCATGGGATCTGCCAGCCTGATTTAGACAGCAATTTGCATACAATTTACCCGGAAAGCTGCACTGTGAAAAATATAATTACTTTTTTAATATTCTTGCTCTGATGCGAATGCTTACCGCCCGGTAATGAATTACTTGCTTAATGAAGATAAACCTGAATTGGAGATGCACTTTGGAGAGCTGCTGGGGCAGCCGACTTGAAGCCATCATTTGCAGCTGTTAATCTCTGAAATTGATGCCCTTGTTGGTAGGATCATAAATCGAGGGGAAAATCTATGAGCTCCAGCGCCTCCAGTAACTTACTCTGTGGCACTGGTGGAGTCACTCGGCCTCTCTGTGTCTCAGTTTCCTCATCTGTAACCATCGTATGGGGGTATGATAGAATCGTAGAAATGCAGGCATGGAATGGGCCTTCATTCAAGAATGATCGAGCATCTACAGTGCGCCAGGTAAGAGTCAGAGGGAGGAAGCGATTTATTTTCAAAGACACACATAGACTGAGGGGCTTGGGAACCAAAACTGCGCAGCGTAACCACATCTCTGCTCACAGGTGCTATACCTGGATCCTTGCTCCTAAATGGACTCTAAGCTACCTCCCGGCTGCTGGTGACGGAAGAGAGCACCAGGTAAGAGTCAGATCCTCATAGGAGGAAAAAACCCTGTGGTCTAGTGTGGCCACTGGAAACTGACTGTTCTTGTACTTGATGCTGGCCATTTCCGGGGACCAATTAGAGCCGAGGCCAAGACTCCTAAGTCCCCCTTCACAGAAGTTTCTCAACACATACACCCAGGTCAGGGCTGAGGGTTCCAGGACAAGTCCCCAGTTTAGTAAATATGTATTTACCTCCTTCTATGACAAGGTGTTATATAAGGTCTAGGGACATAATTATGAATAAGACCAACAAGTCACGGCCGCAAAGACCCCAAATTCTAGAAAAGTGTGGCAACCACTTAGAAATAACGAGTCAACTAATAACAAAGATAATGTCAGATAGTGATAAATGCTATAAAATTTTTTAATGGGGGCGCCTGGGTGGCGCAGTCGGTTAAGCGTCCGACTTCAGCCAGGTCACGATCTCGCAGTCCGTGAGTTCGAGCCCCGCGTCAGGCTCTGGGCTGATGGCTCGGAGCCTGGAGCCTGTTTCCGATTCTGTGTCTCCCTCTCTCTCTGCCCCTCCCCCGTTCATGCTCTGTCTCTCTCTGTCCCAAAAATAAATAAAAAACGTTGAAAAAAAAATTAAAAAAAAATTTTTTTTAATGGATAATATGATGTAGAGCAATTGAGGAGACTGTTTTTACTTGTTAGTCAAACAGACCTTCCTAAGGAGGGGACACCTGGGCTAAAATCTAAATAAAACTAAGAAATCATCCTTGTGGGCACCCTGGCTGACTCAGTCGGTGGAGCATGTGACTCTTAATCTGTGTTGTGTGTGAGTTCGAGTCCCACATTGGGTGCAGAGATTAACTAAATAAATAAGAAATCATCTTTGTAAATATCCAAAAAAAAAAAAAAATGTGGTTCCAAGTAAGATTTGAAAAGCAGGCAGAAGCCAGGTCACAAAAAGCCACATAAGTTATGGAGGGGATTTCAGATTTTATTCTTAGTGCAAGGAGAAGTCGTTGGATGTTTTCATAAGGGGAGTGAGATGATTTATTGACATTTTAATAGATCATTCTGTAAGAAAAAAAATAGAAAATCTGGATAGCTCTATATCTTTTTTCGATAGCTCTATATCTATTAAAGAAATTGAATTTATAATATAAAAATTTCCCACCCAGATGGTTTCACTGGTAAATTCTATCAAATATTTAAGGAATAAATAATACCAATTGTACACAAACTCTTTCAGAAACTAGACAAAAAAAGAACATACCCCAATTCTCCTATTGGTTATTTATTTCTGCACAACTATCCCTAAATGTAGTGGCTTAAAACAATACTTTATTATTATATCTCATGATTTAGACAGGCCACACAGTGGGGTTGGCTTGTCTATGCTCCACAATATCTGGGCCTCAGCTGGGCTGAGATGACTCAAATGTCTAGGGATTATAACAACTGGAAGCTAGCTTAGCAATGTTTCTCTCTCTCTCCATATGGCCTCTTGGTTAGCGTGGGTCCCCTTACAGCATGGTGGTCTCATTTCCTGCATGGCAGACTGGGGCTCTAGCTGTGAGCATTCCAAGAAGACTGGAAGAAGTTGCAAAGCTTCTTAGGACCTAGCTTTGGAAGGATACCGCTGTTGGTCAAGCAAGTGCTCAAGTCAGCACAAATTCAAAAAGAAGAGAATTAGGCTCCACCTCTCAATGGAAAGTAGCAAACAATTTGTGGCAGTCTTTAACCTAACACACCTCTGATGCCAAAACCTGACAAAGACATTACAAGAGAAGGAAATTATTGTGCAATATTACTCACAAAAAAATGTAAAACTCCTTAAGAAAATATTACCAATCAAGTCCAACAACATATATAAAAGAGAAAACATTATTACTAAGTGTGGTTTATTCTAGGAATGTAAGTTTAACATTACAAAAAAAATCAATCCATTTGGGGTGCCTGGGTGGCTTAGTGGGTTAAATGTCCAACTCTTGATTTCAGCTCAGGCCGTGATCTCATGGTTAGTGGGATTGAGCCCCTCATTGGGCTCTGTGCTGACGGTGTGGAGCCTGCTTGGGATACTCTCTCTGCCTCTCTCTGCCCCTCACCCACTCATTCTCTCTCTCTCTCTCAAAATAAAGAAAATAAACATTTAAAAAATCCATTTAATTCACCACATTACCAGAATAAAGAGGAAAAACCATAACATTGTCTCAATAGATGCAGTAGAAGTACATTTGACAAAATCCAACACCCATTTATGATAAAAAAAAAAAAAACCTCTTAGCAAACTGGGAACAGAAGGGATAAAGTATATCTATACTGAACTTACAGTTAATACCATACTTACTAGTGAAAAAAAAAAATGAATGCTTTTCTCCACTTTAGGAACAAGGCAAAGATGCTTGCTTTCATTGCTTCTATTCAACATTGTACTGGAAATTCTAGCTAGCCAGTGCAATAAGGCAAGAAAAGGAAATAAAAGGTATAAGGACTGGAAAGGAAGAAGTAAAACTGCTTTTATTTGTAATAAGGGATCCTTAAAACAACTACCAAGCTCATAAAAGAATTTGACATATTTGCAAGATACAAAGTCAATATGCAAAAATTAATTGCATTTCTATATATCAACAGTAAGCAGCTGGAAAAGGGGAAATTTAAAAAACTTATTTATAATAGCATAAAAAGCACAAAATACTGGGAAAAATAGGAAAAATCATGCAAAAATCTCTAAACTAAATACTATAAATCAGTGTTGAAGAAGACCTAAATAAATGGACTGGTAGACTATGTTTATGGATTGAAAAGCTCAATATTAGTAAGATGTTCGTTGTGCCTAAATTGACCTATATGCTCACGGCAATCTCAGTCAAAGCCCAGTACGGTTTTTTGTTGCTGTTAAGATGACAAGATTATTCTAAAATTTATGGGAACATTCACAGGAATTAAATAGCCAAGATAATTTTGAAAAAGTTTAAGGACTCACCCTAGCTGATCTAAAGAAATAGTTTATACATAACCCACTTTGGGTTATTGGTGTGGACCGGATGAGAGATGATGGGAACTGAGACTCTGGTGAGAGTAAAGGCGATGGAGAGAAATGGAAATTTGGAGCTATATTTTGGAGATGGAGGCAGCACAGTGAGATCTGTAGATGATTGTAAGTGAGGAGTGACAGAAAGAGAAGAACTAAATGTAATTTTTGCTTGAGCAACTGGGTCTTAATGGTGTGACTTAATGAGATGGGAAAAGTGGTGGAGAGAGATGGAATAGGAGAAGGGTTGAGTCTCTGTTCCATGTGTACTAAGTCCAAGAGACCCAGGAGGCCTATATGGGGAGGTTTCAAACAGGCTGTTAAATATATAGGTTTGGAGTTCTAGGGAGAGATCAAGAACTGGAAATATAAATTTTGGAGTCAGTGTAGAGATGACACATATGGGCCTGGGTGAGATCACCTAGCCTGGGGAAGTAGACAGGAGGAAGAGGAGGGAGGGCCAAAGATTATTCCTTGGAGCACTCTCACCTTCAGAGGGAAGAGAAGCAGTAAGGCCTAACTCAGGAGTCTGGAAAGAAAGGTGGGAGGACAATCAGGAGAATGTGATGCAGGGAAAGTCACGGGGATCGGAGAGGGGAGACGAGAGACATGGGAGGGGAATAACTCACATTGCTCCATTTCTTCCATGTGCCAGGCACTGGCTTGGGACCTTCACGTGCGCTGTCTCAGGACAACCTTGTGCAGTAGGTATTGTTCCTGAGACTCAGATTGATGAATTGACTTGTCCCAGTCTTTTTTTTTTTTTATTTATTTTTTTATTTTTGGGACAGAGAGAGACCGAGCATGAACGGGGGAGGGGCAGAGAGAGAGGGAGACACAGAATCGGAAACAGGCTCCAGGCTCCGAGCCATCAGCCCAGAGCCCGACGCGGGGCTCGAACTCACGGACCGCGAGATCGTGACCTGGCTGAAGTCGGACGCTTAACCGACTGCGCCACCCAGGCGCCCCTGTCCCAGTCTTATAAGCAGGAAGCGGGGAGCCCGGCTCTGCAGCCAGACCTGGCTTTGCAGTTCTTTCCACCAACCCCAAGCTGCTACCTTCTCCCGGTGCCTCCAGCAGGGGGTGCAAGACTAGGGGAAGGTGCTTAACGGTTCCTTGTCTGTAGATTGTTCATCTTTCAGGGTTATGAGGATAAAATGAGATAATCTGTGTTAAGTACTTGGTAGTGCTTGTTTAGCCCTTGCTAAACAGTGACGACTACGGCTGTATGCGCAGAGCACAGAGGAGTCCTATGGTCAGTGAGACCACTGCCGGGGGAAGGGTGCGGGGGAAGGTTGTGACGGGCTTCAGGCTTCCTGGAGAAGATGTAGTGTGAGCTGAGGACTCCGCGGTTCCAAACACTGGTCTGTGATGAAGTTTCCCGTGGCTCCTGGGCCAAATGAGAAAAAGGACGATGCAATAGGTTTTACGTAACGCCAAATGTGTTCCAATGTAAAGGATTGCTCTCTTTGTTTAATGTTTGTTTATTTATTTTTGAGAGAGCGCTCACGCAGGCACGCGAGAGTGCAGGGGAGGGGCAGAGAGAGAGAGGGTGAGAGAATCCCAAGCAAGCTCTGCAAGGTCAGCGCGGAGCCTGATGCAGGGCTGGAACTCACGAACCGGTGAGATCATGACCTGAGCCAAGATCAAGAGTAAGGATGCTTAACTGACTGAGCCACCCAGGCAAGAAAGGATTACACTTTCTCTTGAGATTACGTCCTTCCTACTTCGTTGGTATTAAAGGATTCTTTTTGTGAAACCACGGTGGATAGAGAGTGGTAGTTATATTTTAAATATTGTTCCTGATGAAATGAAAACGTGGCAACCTTCTGTCATTCTCTGAACTTTCTTTTGAAGCTTTTAACTGGTTAATGAAATTCAAAACTATGAGAACCACTGACAGCTGGCGTGGAGAGGGTATTCTTGGCAGAGAGACCTGCATGTGCAAACACAAAGGTGCAGGGAACAGCACAGTGTATTCTGGAACCGCAAACAAGTAGCAAGAGTAGCAGGGACACCTGAGGAGAGGGGTTTGCAGTGAGTCTGAACAAGGGAGCAGAGGCCAAGTACTGGGGTGGGGTGGTCACCACGCTGAAATCCCCGCCCTCAACCTTTCAAAGGCCCAAAGTGACAGGGGAAGTCCCTCTGGCCTGAGCCTGAGCCCCAGGGCATCCCATGACCGTGCAGGATACGTGCGCGCGCGCGCACATGTGTGCACGTGCACATGCGCACAAATCCTTGGTGCAGAAAGGAGTCTTGGAAGAGGACAGCGTTAAGGACGAGAGGGGCCTGGCCTAATAAGTGAAGAGACACACAGGATGGAGAGAGAAACCAGGAAAGGCAGTGGGGAGAAAAGGAAGGAGAACCCCAGGACTATCTAAGTTGGGGGAGCAGAGACTGCATGTCTGGGCACAAGTGTGTGTGTGAGTGTGTGTGTCCCTGAGATCTTGCGTGTCTGTGTGTTTGTGCATTTGCACCCTACATAATGTATGTTTATTTCTTTCTTTTTTCTTTTTTTAGATTTTTTGATGTTTATTTATCTTTGAGAGAGACAGAGCATGGGCAAGGGAGGGGCAGAGAGAGAAGGAGACACAGAATCCGAAGCGGGCTCCAGGCTCTGAGCTGGCAGCACAGAGCCTGACGCGGGGCTCGAGCTCAGGAACCGGGAGATCGTGACCTGAGCCGAATTCGGTCACTTAACCGACTGACCCAACCAGGCGCCCCACATGTGCCTATTTCTTACACATGATACTTGAAGGTGGAGCTGGCGGAGGGCAAGTCCTTGAACCCATGCCCTTGTCAGCCTTGAGAGCACTCCAGCTGGAGTGCGGGGGCGGGAGAGGCCCTGTGGGGCAGGGGTGGCCTTTCCAGAGCCCTGCTCTCAGCCTGGCTTCGTCGGTAGAGGCTCAGTTTGCCTGTCTGCAACGCTCTCCACACCTCCCACCTCGGTGTCTCCCTCCGAGGCTGGTCTTGGGCTCCAGATGGCTCAGCTCACTGTGCCTGTGAGCAGACCGAGGTCAGCCTGGCTGCCCTCCTCAATGCCCACCTCCCCCCTGCCTCGGGTCCCCTCTTGCAGGTTTCTCCCGAGTCAGGCCTCTCTGATGGGGCTGGGTCTTGGAGAGCAGGCTTCCCCCTCAGTGCCTTGCCTTTGCCACTTGGCCTCTTGGCCCATGTCCAGGAGCCTGCCAGGGGGAGTTCAGCAGAGAGAAAAAGTGGGGCAGGGTGGGCGGTTGTGTCTGGGCGTGATGAGGGTACCCCGTGAGTGTGTGTCTGTGTAAGTTGGAGCATGACAGGTGTATCCGTGAGCAAATGGCATGCCCGTGTCAGAGCGCCCCTGGCAACGCTGATGTGTGAGTGTGTGCAAGACAAGACTGTGTGTGAAAGTGGGGGGGGGGGGGGGGCTGTGAGTACAAGCTCACATTTATCAAGCGCCCACTGTTAGGCAGGACACTAAGTGCTTCGCTCAGATTATCTCATTTAATAAGTGTGACAGCGTGTGAGAGGGTGAGAGAGGGGCGCAGAGGGCGGGTGGCTGGAGTCCTCGCGCACTGCGCCCCAGCAGAGCCACCCAGGCAGGTGTGAAGCGGGCCTCAGACCCATCACCATATGGAGGCCGGCAGCAGGAGGGAAGAGGCTATTCCCTGGGGTCCAGCCCGGTTCCCTGTCCCGTCCTCAGCTCTTCCCAGGGATGGGCTGACTCCCTCCCGGGACAGAAGACTGCCTGGTTCTTGTGTTCCCTCCCACTGTGCTTAGCACGGGCTTAACCAGGTGCTTAACCGGCCCCTATTCTTCCATAGAGGGCGAGGCAGGCCCTTGGAAACGTCTGTGCATTGGTTCAGCCTGGTCCTTACTCTGTAAATGTCACATGAAGGGGAGGAGAAGCCCCATGGGTCAGAAGCCAGGCCTCACAAACAAAGGAAGGAGTGGCTGCAGTTGTCTGAGCTGAGCCAAAACGGCTAAGGTGCCATTAGACTCACCCGAGGCCTCAGAGGCCCCTTCTTTGGCCCATTGCTTTATCCCACTCCCGTTTGGGTCTCAGGTAAAGTGAAGGTGCTTGGAAGTGAGCACTGGGGTCTCTTGTCACCCCGGTGGGAACACTGCAAGGATTTCTAGAGGAACAGTGACAGGAAGGAGGGGGAGGGAAGAGGGCGGAGGGAGGAATACCATGGAGGTAAATGGAGTCTTTCCTGTCCCCTGCATCAACCACCCCGTGGGGGCAGGCCAGCTATTCAGAGACATGCTCTACAAGTATCAGAAGACCCAGAACAGCAGCCGTGGGGAGGGCTTCCGGGAGGAAGCTGGCGGCCCTGGAACACAGGATTGCCACAGGGAGGGGTCGGAACTGGGGGAATAGTTCCAGGAAGGGCCAGCAAGTACGTTTGGGGGTCAAATGCACCTCCGAAAGAGCACGTCACCTCCCACCCCCTCCCTGAGATGGTAGTTTTCAGGAAAATACTAGTATTAGTTTATCATTTGTTGAGTATTTTGAGAGAAATACGATACTATTCCTACATGAGGAAATCAAGTTTCAAAAAGGCAAAGGTCCTTGTCCAAAGCCTCACACAGAACCAGTGCCGGGATCTGAACCCAGGGCTCGGCTTCAAGCCTCGTGTACTGACCAACTCGTGTCACACTGCTGCCCATGTCTCAAGCCCACCCCTGCTAGGTCTCGGAAGTTGTGGCACCAGCACGGGCCAGGCTTTGGGGCTCAAAACCTCAGCGTCCCCTCCACCACCACTTCCAGCAGGTGCCAGATCCTGAGTATCCTTCCTCCTCAGGGTTGCAATCAGACGGCTGTGGATTCCGATCCCAGCTCCATCACTTGTCAGCTGGGTGATCCTGGGGAAGTCACTTAACCTCTCTGTGCCTCAGTTTTCTTTACTGAGGGAAGGAGAATGGCACTTAGAGGATTGTGGTGAGATTTTTTATAAGTTTATTTATTTATTTTGAGAGAGTGAGGGAGGGGCAGAGAGGGAAGAAGAGAGAGAATCCCAAGCAGGTTCTGCACTGTCAACGCAGAGCGCGGCTGTGGGCTTGAACTCCCGAGCCATGAGATCGTGACTTGAGCCAGAGTCAAGAGTGGGACACTCAACCGACTGAGCCACCCAGGCGCCCCAGGGTTGTAGGGAGATTTTAACCAGTGAATGCCTGTAAGGAACGGAGCACAATGTCCAGCATAATAGATACTCAGGAAACGTGAGCTATTTTTATTTCCACTAAACTACATGCTGTTCTTGTAACTGTCCTATACAGGGACCTGTCACTCCTGCCTCATACCTTGCAGATGAACAAGGCAGACTGGCCGGAAATTCCAGAATACATCATGCTACCTGCACCGGTCTGGCTCAGGCTACCGTAACAAAGCCCACAGGCTGGGGGCTTAAACAATGGAAATTTATTTCCTCACGGTTCTGGAGGCTAGAAGTCCAAGATCAATAAAAAGTGTTGGCAGGTTTGGTTTCTCTGAGGCCTCTCTCCTTGGCTTGCAGACACATGGCCTTTCCTCTGTGTGTCTTTTCCTGTCTCTTTGTGTGTCCAAATTTCTTCTTCTTATAAGGGAACCAGTCAGATTGGATTAGGGCCCACCCATATGACATCATTCAACCTTAATTACTTCTTTAAAGGCCCTATCGCCAAATACAGCCACTTTCTGAGGTATTGGGGTTTAGCGCTCTAACATACAAATATTATGGGGGACACAGTTCAGCTCATAATATGACGTTCCTTTTCCTGGTGTTTGCTCGTGTTGCCTTTCTCTCTGCCTGGAACACTGTCCACATTCTCTCCTCCCATCCCCTGAAGACAGCCTCCTACTCATCGTCTAAAACTCAGAGCATCACCACCACCAAGAAGGCTTCCTGGCTAGACTGCTATCTCCTCTGGCCTCCTACTGCACCCTACCCATATCATGGCAGGCACCACACTCTAAGAACTGTCTTTTCATATTGCCTGTATCCCCTGCTCAGGTAGATGTCTATTGTTTTGATCTGTACAGCATTTTCTCTGCCCCTTCCTCACATGGAAGAAATGACACTCCCACTGGTACCTCCCCTCCTCACGGCCTCATTTAACCTTTCACCTCCTCACAGGGCCCATCTCCCCGGTCACCCTGGGGGTTAGGGCTTCAAGATATGAATGAGGGCAGGGGGGACACAAACATTCAGTCCACAACAGTTGGTGAGAATGTGGAGGAATTAGGACTCTCATATCTTGTTGGTGGGAATGCAAAATGGGGCACCAAATCATGGTTCCTGCTGCTTGCCACTGGGATGAGCATGTGACTCCTTCCTTGAGCTTTTCGTCTGTGAATGCTGGGTGAGAAGATACTTCCATTTCCCCTGGGGTCCAGAACGATGTAAGCCTGGAGCTTTGTGTGGCCGTGCCCCACTCTCCTCCCACCATGAAGGGCCTCAGAGGAAACACCTACTGTGGGCCAGATTCTTGAATGAACTGTAAACATTTCATGTTTCATTTTCTAGTGTTTGGGATAAGTAACACATTGAAATGGTTCAAAAAATCAAAATAATATATAAAGCTATACAATGAGAGTGCTCAGTTTTATTCCTGTTCCTGACCCACCTCCGGCCACATGGCTAATCGCTTTATTTCCTGTAGATCCTTCAAATGGTTATTTATGGCAATATAAGCAAATAACAATTATATGTGTGTGTGTGTGTGTGTGTGTGTGTGTGTGTGTGTATTATTATCTCTCTCTTTTTTTAAAGCAGTGGCCTTTGGATCTGAAAGTGTGGGTTTCAGGCGCACCACATTTTTTCCTGATGTTTATTTATTTATTTATTTATTTGAGAGAGAGAGAGAGAGAGAGAGAGAGAGAGACAGAGCAAGACAGAACAAGCACAAGTGGGTGGGGGAGGGGCAGAGAGAGAGAGAGAGAGTGAGAGAAAGAGAGAGAAAACCTCAAGCAGGGTCTGCACTGTCAGCAACCAGCCCGATGTGGGGCTCGATCTCGCAAACCATGAGATCATGACCTGAGCTGAAATCAAGAGTCAGACACCAAACTGACTGAGCCACCCAGATGCCCCTCTCCCTCTTTCGTCAAAGAAAGGATACTATACACACATATACTATATCATATAGTATTATATATAGTTCTACACCTTGTTTGTTTTCCTTTACCAATATATTCTGGTATGCTTTCTATAAAGTACCCTGTGACCCTTCTCTTTTTTACAGCTGCATAATATTCCAATGTGGGAATGAACTACACAGTTCCTGATGATGAACACCAGGGTTATTTCCAATCTGTTGCAACCAGTAGGCTGTGTAGGTATCGTTTTACATGAGTATAAGAATATATGTGGGCTTAATAAAAAAATGATAAGCCAATTGAAACAGCTGAGCAAGGTATTTGAATATACATTCCTCTAAAGAAGATACACGAATGGCTGATAAGTGCATGAAAAGATAGTCACCATTGTTAGCCATTAGGGAAACCCAAATCTAAACCACAATGAGATACCACATCCACGAGGATGGCAATAATCAAAAAGACAGACAATAACAAGTGTTGGTGTCTTAGCCTACTCAGGTTACTATGACAAAAATACCACAGACTGGTTGGTTTAAACAACAGAAATTTATTTCTCGTAGCTCTAAAGGCCAAGAAGTCCAGGATTAAGGTGTTGGCCAATTGGTTTCTTGTGAGACTTCACTTTCTGGTTGTAAATGGCTGCCATGTCACTGTGTGCTCGATGGACTCTTTGTGCACGTTCAGAGAAAGGAGAGATAGCTCTGCTGTCTCTTCTTATAAGGGCAGCGATCAGATTAGAGTTCCACCATTAGGACTTCATTTAACCTTTCACCTCCTCACGGGCCCCATCTCCAAACATAGCTGCACTGAGGGTTAGGGCTTCCGCATATGAATTTGGGAGGCATGAAAACATTCCATCCATAATAGTTGGTGAGACTGTGGAGAAATTGGAACTCTATACCTTGTTGGTGGGAATGCATAATGGTGCAACCACCTTGGAAAACAGTTTGGAAGTTGTTCGAAATGTTAAACATGGAGTTATCCTTTGACTCAGAAAGTCTACTCCTAGGTAGATATCCAAGAGAAATGAAAACATGTGTCCACGCAAAAACTTGTACGTGCATGTTCATAGCAGCATTATTCATAACAGGCAAAAATAGAAACAATCCAAATGTTGGATTCATCAACCGGTGAATGGGTAAACATGTGGTATATCCAGATAATGGAATATTATTAAGCAATAAAAGCAATGAAGTACTGATCCATGCTACAGTATAGATGAAACTTGAAAGCATTATGCTAAGTGAAGGAAGCCAGCCACAAAGGATGACATTTGTATGAATTCCATTTATATGAAATTTCCAGAATAAGCAAATCTGTGGAGAGAGAAATCAGATTCGTTGTTGTCTGGGGCTGAGGCAATTGGTAGGAAATTACGGGGATTGCTAATAGGTATGGAGTTTCTTCCGGGGGGGCGGGGGGGTGGAAATCTTTTAAAATAGGTTGTACCACTCTGTGAATAAACCAAAGTCATTATATTTTACAGGTTAAATGGGTGAATTGTGTGGTATCAGAATTATAACTTGAAAGAACTGGTTTTTTTTTTTTTTTTAATTTTTTTTTCAACGTTTTTTATTTATTTTTGGGACAGAGAGAGACAGAGCATGAACGGGGGAGGGGCAGAGAGAGAGGGAGACACAGAATCGGAAACAGGCTCCAGGCTCCGAGCCATCGGCCCAGAGCCTGACGCGGGGCTCCAACTCACGGACCGCGAGATCGTGACCTGGCTGAAGTCGGATGCTTAACCGACTGCGCCACCCAGGCGCCCCAAATAGAAAGAACTGTTGATCTAAATAGAGTCCCAGAACTGCAACTGCTGGGCAAAAGGGTAAATGCATTTAAAATTTGATCAGTATTGACACATGTGGCTAGAAGTTTCTTACATTTTTCATTCTCACTAGCGATACATAAAAGTGCAAGGTGGGTACTATTATCTCTATTTTATACAAGAAACTGAGGCCTGGGGGCGCCTGGGTGGCGCAGTCGGTTAAGCGTCCGACTTCAGCCAGGTCACGATCTCGCGGTCTGTGAGTTTGAGCCCCGCGTCAGGCTCTGGGCTGATGGCTCGGAGCCTGGAGCCTGTTTCTGATTCTGTGTCTCCCTCTCTCTCTGCCCCTCCCCCGTTCATGCTCTGTCTCTCTCTGTCCCAAAAAAAATAAATAAAAAACGTTGAAAAAAAAAATTTAAAAAAAAAAAAAAAAAAGAAACTGAGGCCTGGATAATCCAATATCACGCAATAAATAATATCCAAGATGTAATAAATCAGCTGGTGCTCTGTTGCATCTTACTTATTTGGTGTTTTTCCTTTTTTTCTAAAATTTTTTTTTTTAACATTTATTTATTTTTGAGCGACAGAGACAGAGCACGAGTCGGGGAGGGGCAGAGAGAGAGAGGGAGATGCACAATCTGAAGCAGGCTCCAGGCTCTGAACTGTCAGCACAGAGCCCAACGTGGGGCTTGAATTCATGAACCTGAGCTGAAGTCAGGTGCTTAGCCGACTGAGCTACCCAGGTACCCCCCATTTGGTGTTTTTCCAACAGTCATTTGATCTTCTAAAAACAAGAAGAATTTTTGATTGCATTGATTTTCTCTATGATTTTTCTGTTTTTTATATCATTGATTTATGCCCTGATGTTTGTTATTTCTTCTTTTCTGCTGGCTTGGGCTTAATTTACTCTTCTTTTTCTAGTTCTTAAGGTAGAAGCTGATGACACTGATTTGAGACCTTTCTTGTTTTCTAATTCAGGTGTTTAGTCCTATAAACTTTTTCCTAAGTATGTTTCTTAGTGTCATTTCACAAATTCTGATATATTGTATTTTCATTTTCATGCAGTTGAAAATACTTTTTTTTTTTTAGAGAAAGGTCTTAAACTTTTTTTTGAACATTTATTTATTTTTGAGAGACAGAGAGAGACAGAGCATGAGCAGGGGATAGGCAGAGAGAGAGGGAGACACAGAATCTAAAGCAGGCTCCAGGCTCTGAGCTATCAGCACAGAGCCTGATGCGGGCTCAAACCCATGAACTGGGAGATCATGACCTGAGCTGAAGTCGGATACTTAACCAACTGAGCCACCCAGGCACCCCAGCTCAAAATATTTTCTAATGTTCTTTATGATTTCTTCTTTGGCCCATGGGATATTTAGAAGTATGTTAATGAGTTTCCACATATTTAGGGGATTTTATAGATATCTTTTTATTATTGATTTCTAATTTAATTCTATTATAGTCAGAGAACATACTTTGTCTAATACTAAATTTATTAAAACTTGTTTTATGGTCTAGTTTGGTAAATGTTTTGTGTGCATTTTAGTAAAGTATACTCTACTGTTGTTGGGTGAAGTGTTTTATAAATGTCAATTAGGCCAAGTTGATTGACAGTGTTTATGCCTACTATATTCTTGCTGATTTTCTGCCTGTTTATTCTATTGATTACTGAGAAAGGAATATTGAAGTATCCCCATCTATAATTGTAGATTTTCTCATTTATCCTTGAAATTCTATCAGTTGTTGATAGAATTTAAATTTATACTTAAAGTAGTTTCTTGGGGTGGCTGGGTGGCTCAGTCAGTTGAGTGTCCAACTCTTGATTTTACCTCAGGTCATGATTCTAGGGCTGTGGGATTAAGCCTAGCATTGGACTTCATGCTGAGTGTGGAGCCTGCTTGAGATCCTTTCCCTCTCTGCCTCTGTCCTCTCTCCAACTCACACTCTCTTTCTCTCTAAAATAATAATAATAATAATAAAATAAAGTAAGTTTCTTATAGGCAACATGTAATCAGATCTTGCTTTGGATAAACAGTCTGACAATCTTGGCCTTCTAATTATGTTTTTTTGACCATTTACAGTTAATGTGATTATTAATATGAATGGGTTTAAATCTACCTTGCTATTTATTTTCTCTTTGTCCCATGTGTTCCTCATTCCCCTTTTCCCTATTTTTCTGATTGTGTTTTTTTAAATATCATTTTATGTCCTTTATTGTTTTAATTGGTTATATATGTATATATTTCTTGGTGGTTACTTTGGAGTTTATAGTATACATCTTTAATTTATCCCAATCTATCTTCAAAAACTATTATACCACTTCATGTATGGAATAAGAATCCTATAAGAGTATGTGCTTTCATTTCCCCCAGCCTTTATGCTATTGTTGTCACACATTTTCCTTCTATATGTGTTATGAACCGAGAATACTCGTTATGTGTTTTTGCTTTAACCAATAAATTATTTTTTTTATTTAAAAAAATTTTTTTAACGTTTATTTATTTTTGAGACAGAGAGAGATAATGCATGAACGGGGGAGGGTCAGAGAGAGAGGGAGACACAGCATGTGAAACAGGCTCCAGGCTCTGAGCTGTCAGCACAGAGCCCGACGCGGGGCTCGAACCCACGGACTGTGAGATCGTGACCTGAGCTGAAGTTGGACGCTCAGCCGACTGAGCCACCCAGGCGCCCCTAAATTATCTTTTAAATATATTTTTAAATAAGAAAAAAAGTATTTGACATTTTGCCCCATAGTTATCATTTCGGGAGGTCTTCCTTGTTTTGTGTAGATCCGGGTTTCTATCTGGTATTTTTCCTTTGGTCTCAAGGACTTCCTGTAGCATTTCTTACAATGCAGTTTTGATAATAATTATTATTTCAGCTTTTTTTTTTAATCTTGGAAGAAGTCTTATTTCACCTTTGTTTTGAAATACATTTTCAGTGGGTACAGAATTCTAGATTGATGGGGGCTTTTTGTTTTATTTTTACATTCCATACTTTAAAGATGTTTTACCACTGTCTTCTGACTTGAATTGTTTCTGATGAGAAGCCTGCTGTCATTCTTATCTTCATTTCTTTGTATGTAATCTGTCTCTTTTTCTCTGGCTGTTTTCGGATTTTCTCCTCATCACTGGTTTTAAGCAATTTTACTGTTACAAAGTTATAATAATAAGCTTGCCTTTGTGAAGTTTTATTCATGTTTCCTATACTTGATGTTCTGTGAGATTTTTGATCCCCTGGTTTAGTTTTTATCAAATTTGAAAATTTTGACTATTATTTCTTCAAAATATTTCTGCTCCCCTCCTCTTTTGGGGACCCCAGTTACAAATATACTAGGCCTCTTAGAGTTGTCCCACAGCTCATTGATGATCTGTCCATGTTTAAAAAATTTTTTTATTCTCTATATATTTCATTTGGGATCTTTCTATTGCTATGTCTTCAAATGTACTAATCCTTTCTTCTGTGCTATCAAATCTGTTATTAATCCTTATCAGTGTATTCTTCACCTCAGACACTGTATTTTTCATCTCTAGAACTTAAATTTGGCCTTCCTCCCTCCCCACACCCATCCCAGTATCCACGTAACGTGATCAGTCGTTACTTTAGCTTCCTGAGCATATGGAATATAGTTCTATTGTTTTAATATCCTTCTATGCTAATTCTATCTTCTGTGTTATTTTGGGGTCTGTTTCTTTTTTCTTTTTTTTTTTTTAACGTTTATTTATTTTTGAGACAGAGAGAGACAGAGCATGAGCAAGGGAGGGGCAGAGAGAGAGGGAGACACAGAATCTGAAACAGGCTCCAGGCTCTGAGCGGTCAGCACAGAGCCCGACGCGGGGCTCGAACCCACGGACCGTGAGATCATGACCTGAGCCGAAGTCGGACGCTTAACCGACCGAGCCACCCAGGCGCCCCTTTGGGGTCTGTTTCTATTGATAAACTTCTCCTTATCAAGGATTGCATTTTCCTGCTTTTTTTTTTTTTTCATGTATGCTAGTTTTAGGTTGGATTCCAGACATTGTGAATTTTACCATGTGTGCTGGCCATTTTAATGTTCCTATAAATATCCTTGAGCTTTGTTCTAGGATGCAGTCAACTTACTTGATACTTGAAAAAGAGTTTGATTCTGTTGAGACTTGCGTTTCAACTCAGGTCCTTAGGCAGGACTGTTACCTTTTTTCCCACTCCTGAAGCAATAGCCTTCTAAGGAATCAATTAGATGCCCCATGACTTACGAGGTTTTTCACTCTGATTGGCAGGGATACAAACCGAATGGTCTTGTGTGTACTTTGCAAACTGTTTCCTCTGCTCCTTTGGGATGTTCTTTCCTCCAATTCTGATAGTTTCCTCACACACAAGCGCCGTTCAATATTCAGTTGAAGGCTTGAGGGGGACTCTCTGTAGATTTTTGAGGCTCTCTCTCTCTCTGTAAGGCTCTCTTCTCTGCAGTTCTCTGCCCAGTGAACTCCAGTTGCTTTGGCCTCCCCAGACTCCTTGCTCTATCTTCTTAACGCAGAGACAGCTGGGACCCCGCTCCCTGTGCTGCAGCCTGGAAACTCTCCCCAGGCAGAAGCTGGCAATCGTAGGGCTCACCTCATTAGTTTCTCCTCTCTCAGGGCTTGCTATTTTGTGCTGCCTGATGTTCAATGTCTGAAAACTGTTGTTTTGTATATTTTCTGTGGGTTTCAGTTGCTCAGAACAGAGGGTAAATTGACTCCCTGTTGCTTGCTCTTTCCAAAAGTGCTATAGCTACATTTTAATATGTAGCTATGACTGTGATCTTAAATATTAGATATGACTAACCCATTTTACAGATGAGGAAAATTGAGGCTTAAAGAAGGCGTTACAGAAGAGTTGGGAGGCAGAATAACGTGACACGTAAAAAGATGGATTGTTTGACTCTCAGATTCCCCATTTTTAGTTGTGAGACCTTGGACAAATTGTCTAGCCTCTCTGTGCTTCATTTTCCTCACTTGTATCAGTGGGATGATAATAATAAAAACGACCTTATGGGACTGTTATGAGGATTAAATGAGTTAATATATATAACTGCCATATAGCTACTATGTAAGTATGCGTTATTATTATCAGGGCAGAATAGTTGACAAATCTAGCCGAGTGACAAGCAGACTCATCTTGAATTCCAGCTCCATCACTCGCTCACTCCCTGTGAACTCCTCGCCCTGTGCATCAGTCAAGGTTCAGTTGGAGAAGCCGGGCCACTAAGGAGGTTCTAACCAGAACCGTGCCGGAAAGAGCATTCTGGGAAATGTAGCCCAGCTGAGCCGAGGTGACACGTCGCAAAGCCCGTCACACCATGCCACTTCTCTGCGCTGAGAATCGAGTTCCTCATCCGTGAGATGGGATAGTAACTCATGGAATGAAATGAGATGATGCACCTGAAGCCCTTGACACGTCGTCTGGGTTCAAGAAATGGTTCTTACTGCCCGGGATCCCACTGCTAATAACGGCAAGAGGCATGAGCTATCCCCAAAGCCTGTTGCTCTCCCCCTTTTGCCGTGCTGCCTCCCCGTGCCGGGCCTGGAAGTATGGAAACGAGGAGGACAGTTCCTATCCCCGGACAGAGGGGTAGGCCAGGGGCACGAGTAAGTGTAATAGGGGACAGGAAAAGGAAAGCGGTCACCGTGAATGGGACCGCCCACAAGACTGGCACTGAGCTGGATCCTCTACAGGGAGAAGCGGAGGAAGGGACCAGGATTTTCTGCATGCCTACTGTGTGCCAGGCACTGTGGGAGGCACTTTACGTGACCATCGCAGCGAGTCATCACAACCAAAAAATGAGCTAGGTAGTATTATTATCCCTGCAATACAGACAAGGGAACTGAGACTCAGAGAGAGTAAGTCCCCCGCCCTTGGTCACTCAGTGACCACCTGCCAGAGCCCCCGCGTCCCCGGAGACGGCTAGAGTGGCGGTGGAAGCGGCAACGTGGGGTCATCCCGGAGGCGGTGGCTCTCCGGAGCTGGCAGCCAGGGCTGGCTCCGCGCCCCGCCAGGCCGGCCTCTGTGCCCGTGTCTGCCCGTGGGCGGCAGGCGCTCTGGTGGCTGCAGTGCCGTGGTGGTGGCAGCGGCGGGCGGCAGCAGGGAGACAGTCACACCTCGCTGTTTTGTAAACTGTTTCTCACAGCTTGTTTGTTCCGGGTTAGGGCTGGAGCGGCACCGTATGGAAGTGTGACTCATTGTTTAATGTGGCAGCTCATTAGCAGATCTTGTTGCTGCCTCTGATTTCTCTGCTCCCGCTAATTGGAGAGCCCAGTGGGGCCCCGGCTTCCCGTGAAGAACAAGCCAGTCCCCAGGGCTCCAGCCGGCCCTTGCCCCTCCGGCTCCCGAGGAGGCCACCCCACGCGGTGGGCACTGGAATCAGCCAGGCTGGGTTCAAATCCCAGCTCATCCCGGCTGTGTAACCTTGGGCAAGGAGCCTGGTCCGCCCCTCTCTGAGCCTCGGTTTCCCTACCCAGCCGGTGGAGGAAGTAGTGGCCACCTCATCAGAGTGGGTGGGAGGAAGAGTAACCATAAAGTCTCCTGGCGCATAATAGATGCTCAGTAAGTAGGTGTTGTAGTGCTACTATCATCAGGCCAGAACCTGAGGGAACCCCTCAGTCCTGACCCCCTGGGGCAGCCACCCAGGCCAGAAGAAGTGCGAGGCTCCAGGTGGGAGGACATATTCGCTGCAGGTAACCTAACAACACTTCTTCCTCGCATGCTGTCCCTCCTCAGGCAGATCTGCCAGGCTCCGTCCACCCTCTGCACCCCTGGAAGGGGGAGCCACAGTGCGGGCCCAGCCTTGAGTGGGGGTCGGCCTCCCTGGAGCTCTCCCTCAGGCCCCTGTTCTCATCTTTGAGCCACCCAGAACACGTCTGCTCCCTGGGCCCCAGGACTGTCCTCTGCTCTTTGGAGACAGCGGCCACGCCTCTCTCCACATCCTCTCTCCAGGTGGAACCTGGGTCCCTTCCGTGACATGGGTCATGGGGTCGCGGGATGCAGCCCCAGTTGACGGCGATGTCAGCGGTGCCCCTGGAGGTGTGCAACGCTGTGACCTCCTTGTGGGTCCCTTTCCCAGTTTCCTCGTTCTGTCTGGATATGCTCCTCCCTGCCCTACCCTTCCCTTTGAGACCCGCCCTGTCCGATAGCAATATAAAGTTAGCCCTGTGTGTATCTTTAAATTTTCTATTTTATTTATAAAAGCCTTTTATTTATAAAAATAAGAAAAAAATCGGCAACGTTAATTTCAAACCATATTGAATATAACCTAATACATCCGAAGTAGTATCATTTCAACATATAATCAATATAAAAATCATTAATGACAAATCTCAAACTTTTTTTCTTTTCATACTGTATCAGATGTGTTTTTACCCGTACAGCACATCCTATTTGGGACGAGCCATGTTTCAAGTACTCAGTAACCACATGTGACTTGTGGCTATGGTGTTGGACATATGTGATGCACTTCTGGACTCTAGCTCTATTAATGTGGTCGGAGCTGGCTTGGGCATTGTGGCTAACACATCACTCTGATTCAGGAGGAAAGAATAAACTGGTCCCTGAGAGTGAGGGCATCTGGCTGTCGGGAGGTCCGGGACCCCATCTGGGTTCTATTACCAGCTCACTCCACACGTGACTGTGGACAAGTCACTCCTCTCCTCCAGGCCCCAGAATCCTCATCTGACAAATATGAGGAGTTCTCTGGGTGTTCTGTCTATGTTCTCTTATGTATTTCTTAGGAAAGCCCCATGATGTTTCCCAATTGGGGAGATGGAGGCTCAGAGAGATCTCACCTCTTCCTCACATTCGGGGCTTGCGGATTCCCGCAGCTCGCGGGCTGGTTGCTCCTGGCTACCAGTGGGGCTCAGTTCCAGGCAGGCAGCCCTCAATCCTGTCCCCTTCCTTATTGTTAAGGACAGGTGATGGCAGCAAATGCAAGTGTTGACAGTGCATGCAGGTGGAGATCTGCTAAAGGAAAATGCCTCCATCTGCTCAGCTATCTGCTCTGTCTCTCCATGGCTGTCTCACACAGTGGGGGCTTGAGGTCAGGTGCCGGCCCCTCCCTGTGTTTGTTTCTGCTCCACCAGGACGTATCAGAGTAAAACCCGGACACCATCTCACTCGAGGCTCCCTCCCTCCATCTGCTTCTTCCCCCAATCCTTGAATCCAGCTGACTTCTCCTTCCTGACCACAGACTTGTCTTCCAGTTCCAGAGCCGTCATCTGTCATCTGTGTGTTTTTACACTTAAAAACACATCTGTCACATCTGTGTGACTTCGAGCAAATCACTTCATTTGAACCTTCACTTCCCTGTTTGGGATGGGGGAGAACCTCCCCTTCCTCGCAAGGTTGACGAGAGTAACAACAGAGCCGATATATGTGAATGCGCCTGGCTGGGTACTTTCTGTAAATGTTAACTGTGGCCGAATATTTACAAGTCATTTTAAGAACCACTGAGTTTTACTCTTCCAAACTGGACCTTGCCGGGTTACTCGACAATGCTCTGCATGGCTTTGTCCCCTTTCCCCAGCCAGTCGAGCCTTCTTAGCTCCCTACGGTCTTCTGAGCGGAGGGATCGTCCACAGATGACCACTCTCTCTGGTGAGAGCACAGGACGATGGGGCTGGAGGGGTCTTGGCAGTCATGCCTGGGGGGCACCTCACCACCAAGACCGACCGTCTTTGCAAATAACACAGATGTGACTTCTGTCGTGAATCTCTCTACATATATTGCACCCGTTCCCGTGTCCCCCAAAAGAGAATGATTGACATGAATTTAACTTTTTCTTGATGCATGATCATCATCACAGCCGGACGTTTTTACATTAAAATAGTAAGAGCGCTCACTTCCG
Organism: Neofelis nebulosa; assembly: GCF_028018385.1. Classification (NCBI taxonomy): domain Eukaryota; kingdom Metazoa; phylum Chordata; class Mammalia; order Carnivora; family Felidae; genus Neofelis; species Neofelis nebulosa. The sequence goes on along the minus strand of NC_080783.1, from coordinate 190,177,986 downwards.
TTGCGTGTGTCGGTGCACTTGTATCCTGCAAATGGCATCCTCCGGTTCTTACACGACCCCGAGGTAAAGTTTGGCTATTATCCTCTTCTCATGGGTGAAGAAGAGACTTGTCCGGGCCTCACTGCAGAGGGACGTGATCCCCCCGCTTCGGCAGCATAACCTCTCGATGGCCTCTGGGCTCTTCTCCTGGGGCCCCTGATGGACTAGGGGTCCATATGTGAGCCTCAGAGGCTGGCCTTGCCCTTGCTGGGGGCTGGGGACACACCCCAGGGGCAGCCATTGCCTTGCTTTGGGGCCTGCGCTGGTCTGAGAAAGGGAATAGTGCAGCACAGGCTTTGAAGCCTTTGCTTTCTTGACCCGGCCGTGTGCTGCCTGAACAAGTTCCCAGTTCCTCCTTCTTTCACACTCTCTTCTCCTGCTTTCATGAGCCCCCCTTTCTTAGCTCTCTGGCTGTTTTTCCCAGAATCCTTTGCAGTCTGACCCTGCTCTGCTCCCCTTAATGTGCTGGTGTCCTTCAGCACCCCCTTTGGCTCTCTGCCCTCTCCACATCTTCCTCCACATCACCCCCAGGGTCTTCGTCTTGAGCTTATTCTCCTCAAGCAAATGATCACCTTGAAACTACACATTGAAGGAACACGTGCACTGAGCCTGGCAGGCCCACTTCGGGGTCCTGGCTCTAGCTCTGTGGATTCGGGCAAGTGCCTCATCTCCCCGAGCCTCAGCCATCCTAGCTATATAGAGGCACTGACAATACCTACTTAGACCCCCAGGGTCTCTGCGCCACGGACTCCCAGAAACACATGTCCCATGCGGCCCTCTTCCCAGAGCTGAGGCTGTATACGGATGCACATGTCTTCCCCAGCTGAGTCCATCGTCCTTCTCTGAAGCTCCCCCACCCCCTCTTGTGGTCTCTAGCTCAGGAACCTCCTCCCAATTATCCTATGCTTTATGACAATACAGGCTACCGTCTCTCAAGGGCTTCTAGAGTACAGACCCAGGCTGAGTGATCCCATGGCTCTCACTTGATCCTCCATCAACCCGGGGAGGTTGCCAGTATTTTATTATCATACCCATTTCACGGATGAAGATGCGGTAACAGAAGCCCCCGGCACATCGCAGGCGCTTGACAAGGGCTGGTTCTCTCTTTTGGCTTTGGGTTTTTCAAGAGTCGAAATTCATAAATGAAATTGACTAAGCTGGAGCCAAGCCGAGGTGCCCAGCACTCATTCCCACCCAGAGGTAGGGGTCCACGTTGCCCTGTGACTCCAGCTTGGCACGCCGGATGGATGCCTGGTCTGCTACCTTGTCCCGAGGTATCTCATCCTCGGCTCCCTCCTGCTGAAATCCAGACCGTGCCTCAAGAGGCAGCCGCTGTGCAGAGTTAGTTACCCAGGAACCCCATTTCAGGTGTGTGGCCCTGAGGCTGTTCCCTCTTTCATCCCCGGTAACAGATGCAGGACAGGTGATGGTGGTGCTTTCAGGTGGTGGCCTGTGAGGTGCTTTCTAGTGACTGCCTAGGTATCTGTCTCTCCAGAGCTGTCCCACCGCATCGGGTGGTTATGAGGCCGGGTACTGCCCCTCTCCGTGTGTGTTGTTGTTGTTATAACTATAATAATGATTATTATTGGCATTATCGTCCCATGAGAGCCCGTGAAGTAGGTATTATCAGTGCCCGTCTATAGCTAAGACAGCTGGGGCTCGAGGAGATGGGGCACTTGCCTAAGTCTACAGAGCTAGAGCCAAGACCCAGACTGGGTCTGCTGGGCTCAGGGTGCACGTTCTTTCAATGTGTAGTTTCAAGGTGATCATTTGCGTAAGGAAAGTAAGATCAAGTTCTTCTTTTAAAAACATTTTTTGACGTGTATTTATTTTTGAGAGATAGGGAGAGACAGCGTGAGCAGGGGGAGGGGCAGAGAGAGGGGGAGACACAGAATCCGAAGCAGGCTCCAGGCTCCGAGCTGTCAGCACACAGTTCGACGCGGGGCTCAAACTCACAAACGGCGAGACGGTGACTTGAGCCGAAGCCGGACGCTTAACCGACTAAGCCATCCAGGTGTCCCAAATCAAGTTCTTCTTAAAGTGACTTGTAAGATGTAGGCATCCCCCCAGAAAAAGACTGAAGATTCGGTCACAATGAATATTTACTCAAAGTACTGGGTGAGGCGCGTTCACATATAATGTGTCAGCTGTTAGTCCTGCCAACCTTGTGAGGAAGGAGTGGGGGGGCGGGGGTTCTCCTCGATCTCAGACACGGAAGCAAAGATTCTGTTCAAAGCAGTGATTTCCTCAAAGTCACCCGGGTGACAGGTGATGCTCTGGGATCAAAAGGCAAGCCTTTGAGACTCCAAGGCCTGTGCCCCTTTCCCCCGCGAGCGATGGCCAGGAACAGGTGCTGGGGAAGAAGCAGGTGGAGGGAGAAAGCCTTGGGTGACCAGGCACAACAGTTCATTTTTCTGAGGCTAGAGAAGGGCAGTGATTTGTTTCAAGTTACACAACGAGGAAGTCGTGATGCTGGCATTCTGCTCCCATCTGTCTGACTTTGCCCTCTGCACCACTCCACAGTGGGGTTGCCAAAGCCACACCTCCTCCTCCCCACGGCCTCTTCTCCTAGCCATAGCCTGAGGTCCATTAGGCACTCTAGATCCTTTTCTGTCAGGTAAAAAGGGCTTATGCCCCTCTGCCTTGTTACCCCTAACTCTGCCAGGCACTGTACTAGGGCAATTGACATGCATTACTTTATTTAATCGTCATGGTAAGTCTGAGAGGTAGGGACTACGATCCTCCCTGTTTTAATGATGATGACCCTGAGGCCCAAAGAGGTCACACAATTAGAGGTGAGGAAGCTGGAAACTGGAATCTGCATCAGGGACTGACCCCAGACCTGAGTTTTCAACTGCTACCCTCTCTCACTTTTTTTTACCTGGATTGGGTATGGATTTCCCTCTCTGAGGTGTATCAGGCCATGAGCCCTGAAGGCCAGAGTCCAAATCTCTAGCTACCCTTGTCCCCATCTGTAACTCCCTCCCCTTCCTAAAGATACCACCTCACCAACGAACGCCATGGCTCAAGTCCCACTCTCACTTGGGGATGTCTTTGGCCATTTCTGTACTTTGTCACCAATTTTCACAAATGTCCTCAGGGTAGGCAGTGTGGCCTCCCTCTCCTGGAGGATTCGAGTCTGTAGGGTGCCTCAAGGTGGGCATCAAGGTCCCAAACCAGGTCTGCCTCGAAGACCCATGTCCTTTCTACTCACCACACCCCTCCCCCCTGGGAGGTCTTGAGAGAGCACAGAAAAAGCTCCCACTCGGAACTGTGATGTTTGGATTCTGGCCAGCTGTACCCCTATCTGGGCACCTCACGCCATCCAAGGGACGCAGTTCCCATTCGTGTCTAATTTTGAGACGAGAGAGTGACAGAGAGAATGAGCGGGGGAGGGGTAGAGAGAGAGGGAGACAGAAGAGCCAAAGCAGGCTCTGCGCTGACAGCAGAGATCCCAATGTGGGGCCTGAATCCACAAACCATGAGATCATGAGCCGAGCCAAAGTCGGACACTTAACCCACTGAGCCACCCAGGTGCCCTCAAGTTTATTTTTTTTTAACTAATCTCTACACCCAATATGGGGCTCGAACCCACAACCCCGAGATCAAGAGTTGAATACTCTTCCTCTTCTAACTGAGCCAGCCAGGAGCCTGAGGTCTATTTATTTTTTTTAAATTTTTTTTTAATGTTTTATTTATTTTTGAGATAGAGAGAGAGAGAGAGACAGAGCATGAGCAGGGGAGGGTCAGAGAGAGAGGGAGACACAGAATCCGAAGCAGGGTCCAGGCTCTGAGCTGTCAGCACAGAGCCCGACGTGGGGCTCGAACTCACGAACTGTGAGATCATGACCTGAGCTGAAGTCCCACGCTTAATCGATTGAGCCACCCAGGCGCCCCGAGGTCTATTTATTTTTAAAGAGCTGCATAGTTGTCCTCTGTGTGGTTTTGCCCTCACATAATGTCCTCCGGGTGGCACCAGTGTTTTCCTGCTCTAAGTATGGCTGTCACTTCTGGAGCGCCCAGCACATGCCTGTCACTGCAGGAGACGATTTATGAACACATTTTTATGGTTAGTCATTCTTATTCTTGGGTACCTCGCCTGGCCCAGGAAATTATTGGAAGACCCAGCTCCAGCGGTTCACCTTGGGGAAGCTTCTCATCCCCCCCCCCCCCCACCTCTCCTGCCCCCATCGGGTCCTGGGCTGGGCCCGAGAGATGAGCAAGACAGAGGAGCTCACAGACTAGCAACCAGATATGGAAGCAGGTCATTACAGGCAAGTGAGGAGAACGAGAAGAGAGGAGGAAGGACTGGTGTAGCTGCAGGTTTGGGGTGGGGGCAGGGAAGCTCTCAGGGGGGGACAGCCGAGCCTTGGAAGGACGCGGGGAGTGTGGCCGGTGTGCAGGGCCGTGCCTCGGTTCTGTCTATACCCTCCATGGACTGCCTCCCTGCACCTGTGCTTCCCGCCCTCATCGCCACTCATGCCTCATCTACTTCTGAAAACAAGGATTGGGGTAGATTCTGATTTTTATAAAATTACGTAGATAATAGCAACAGGACCACGAAGTGAGGAAAAGGAGTAAGAGTTTTGTAATAAAACGGCGGGAGAGAATGACCCTCGTCCTAAACGGAGGGTAGTTACTACAAATGAACACAAAGCTCGCCTCTCCGCTCGCAGCAGACAGAAAGGGCTGCACCGGCTGCAGCCCGCGGGGTCGAAAGGCCCATCCAGTCCCACCGGTGGAGTCCTGTCGCCTCCTCTCTGCACTTGATCCCTGGTTTGTTCCCTGTGTTTATGGCTCCCTTGGGTACTGGGCTGGTATTTTGACTGGATCGTGAATTCTGACCCATTCACACGACTGAACTGAATGGAGAGGCTGTGGATACAACGGCTCTGGGGCACCTACTATGTGCCATTCCTTTATAACCCCTTCACTCTGAGACACCGACAGAGAAGAAACTGAGGCTCAGAGGAGTTAGGGGAAATGTGGACAGGACCGTCTGTGGGCCCCCGTCTCCTGACCCCCACCCAGCTTCTTCACAAGCTCAGCTAGGAGGGGTCTGAAGATGAGATACCTCAGGACGAGGAAGCAGACCGGGCGTCCAGTTTGCCAAGCTGGAGTCATGGGGCAAGCCGGACACCTGCAGATGTCTGGGTGGGAACGAGTGCTGGGCCCCTTGGCTTGGTTTGAACTTAGCTGGTTTCATTTATGAATTTCGACTCCTGAAAAACCCAAAGCCAAAAGAAAGAACCAGCCCTTGTCAAGCGCCTGCGATGTGCCGGGGGCTTCTGTTACCACATCTTCATCTGTGAAATGGGTATGATAATAAAATACTGGCAACCTCCCTGGGTTTATGAAGGATCAAGTGAGAGCCATGGGACCACTTAGTGTAGAGCTATCCCCTAATAAGTATTCTCATAATTTAAAAAAATGTTTTAATGTTTATTTCTTTTTGAAAGAGAGGGAGACAGACAAAGTGTGAACAGGGGAGGAGTAGAGAGAGGGAGACGGAGACACAGAATCTGAAGCAGGCTCTGAGCTGTCAGCACAGAGCCCGCCGCGGGGCTCGAACTCACAAACAGTGAGATCATGACTTGAGCCAAAGTTGGACGCTCAACCGACTGAGCCACCCAGGTACCCCAATATTCTCATAATTTTTTAAAGTTTATTTGTTTATTTTGAGAGACAGAGACCACACAAGTTGGGAGGGGCAGAAAGAGAGGGAGACAGAGAATCCCAGGCGGGCTCCACTCGGAGCCTGATGTGGGGCTCAAACTCACAAAACTGTGAGATCACGACTTGAATGGCAACCAAGAGTCAGACACTTAACTGACTGAGCCACCCAGGCACCCCAGTATTCTCATAATTATCTGTGTTATCGAGATGATCATCCTCAACATGGGCTTGTGAAGTAGGGACTGCCAGTGCTGCCTTATGGCTAAGAAACTGAGGCTCCGGGAAAGGAAGTGCCCAAAGTCACAGAGTTGGAGCAGGAAGCCTGTTGGGCTCAGTTTCTGTGCTGCGTCCACACTGAGAGACGAGCCCAGGAGGTAAAATGAAGGCCCAAGACAAGGAAGCAGAGCTGGAGACCAGACTTCAGTGAGTGCTTTACGGTGTCAGATCCCTCTTGGGGGGGGGGGGGCTCCAAATGGCAGCCGTGGAGAGAGCTCAGGTGCAGATGACTGGCCTCTCCTGGCAGCCAGAGCTGCTGTCACTGTGGCAGGGCCATGCCTGGGCCATGCACAGCACCCAGAGGAGCAGTACAGAAGCGGCTGCAAAGAAGGCTGGGCCCAGGTCCCAGGGCACTTGGAAGGACCAGAGCACCTAAAAAGCAGCATCGCTTGGCACCTGGGTACTGAGGGCTTAGGAAGGGTGAAATGGCCTCATTTGCGTGGACTGAATTTTTGGCTCGTCCTCCCTTAGTCTGACCGAACTATTTAACTGTAAGGATTGAAAAGTAGAAGTTAAGAGCGTGGGCTGAACAGGTTTCACAACACACGGAAGGGAGAAGGTGAAATACCCCATCCCTGTTCCCCTGTCAGTCTCATTTGGCTTGGGTGGTCTGTGTCCACCGGCCCCTCGCCTTATTTGGCCTCACCCACCCGTGCAGGCAACAGCCAGTTGTGATAAAGCAACTGCAGCGGTAAAGGCACCACCTTTGGGGGCAGAAAGCTCTGGCTTAGATCGTGGGGGGGGGGGGGCGGGTAGTCATTTTACCCCTCTGAGTCTCTGATGCCCCCTGTAAAGCAATGCCAACCTCTCAGGGTCAATTAAGGATCAAGGGAGGACCACGGAATCATTAGCAACATGGCTGTCCTTAGGAAGCACTCCATAAATATTATTATTGTATTTGTTATTGTCATCATTCTTACAAAGGCCCCGTGAGGTGGGCTCATCATATGCCCTGTTTCCTCATCTGTAAAATGGGACTCATGCTGAGGCTCCAGGGGTGCCTGTGCAGATGGAATGAGGGGCGTGGCACAGAGCCAGCAGTGCACAGGAGGCCCCCCATCACTGCGAGCCTCCTCCCTGCTCACCAGCTCTCTCAGTAGGGTCGGTCGTTCTGATCTTCCTCATTCCCCAGGAGCCCAAGGCCTCTCCTACCGGAGGCCCTCATGCTATAGGGGTTCTGAGACCAAGAGTCAGGCCGAAGAGGTGGCAGTGTTTGCCATGTGCCCAGCAGACACAGGGCAAGGCCAAGCTGTGGGATGGAGAGAGAGAACGCCTTGAGAAATTCCTCTGAGGCTGCACAGCTCCTTCTCCCCATGTTCTCTCCTTCTATTCTCCTGCCTGCTCTGGGGGTAATTGCTGTGACCTCCATTTTGCAGATGGGGAAACTGAGGTTAGCGACCAGTGCAGGGTCACACAGTGAGTCCTTAATGGGGCTGGTACTTGCTGCCTCCCTCTGTAGCTACATGTCACCCAGCACTGGGGTCATGACCGCAGAGGGGAGAAGCAGCAAACCCAGGGCGCTATGGGTGGGTGGGCATCTGGGGGCTCCTCCCAGCTTGGCTCCTCCCAAGCTCACTGGCTTGGGAAAGTCTATTGCCTCCGTGGCCTGGGGGGCTGAGGGGACCGGGAGAGGGAGGGCAGCTGGAAGAGGCAGCCTTCTCCTAGAAACCTCACTCCCTTTTCCACGACTTCTTCCCCTAACAGTCATGGCTCTGGAATTCCAAATGACTTTAGTATTTTGCAAGGAGGTCTCAGGGCTCTGTGAACATCAGCCTCAGACTGAACCTTCGAGATCATCTGCTTCAAGCCTCCCATCCATTTGACTAATCAGAAGACAGAGCCCCTGAGGAATGGAGGAGCGACTTAGCCAAGAGCAGGGCCAGTAGCAGAACCTTGCAGCTCAATGTTCTGAGAGCGTCATTGGATCTAGGGTGATGACAGGCCAGGGTCAGGACATTCCAGAGGAGAGGTCACATGGGCCGGACAGGGCAGGGTAGGACAGGGCAGGGCCAGGCAGGGCAGGGCATGAGGCCACAATGCGATGCTAGGGATTCCCCTGCCAGGCTCTGTTGTCAAGTCCTCACTTTGTCATTTCCTTTCTACATCCCTGGGAGGTCAGGGTTGTTGTCCTCAGTTTACAGGGAAAGAAGCAAGACACAGAGAAGTCCAAAGTCAAACAGCTTCTTAGTGAAGGAGGCAGAACTCAAACCTGGTTGCTGCTTATCTCCAAATCCTACACATTTTCCATGACATCCCTTGTACTGGGTTGAATAGCGTCCCCCACTGCCCCTCCCCCCAAGTCATGCTCTTCCTAGAACCTCAAAATGTGACCTTATTTAGAAACAAAGGCTTTGCAGATGTAGATCATTAAGATTAGGTCATAGCAAAGCAGGGTGGGCCCTAAATCCAATGTGGCTGGATTTATAAGAAGAGGAGACGCACAGAGAGAAGAATGTCGTGTGAAGCCGTGGAGAAGAGACAAGGGAGGACACCATGTGGAGAAGGAGGCAGAGACTGGAGCGATGTGTCTACAAGACAAGGAACACCAGGCTTGCTGGCCATGAACAGAAGCTGCAGGAGGCAAGGAAGGTTTTCCCCGAGAGCTCGGCCCTGCAAGCCCCTTGATTTCAGACGACAAGCCTCCAGAACATTAAGACAATATTCCTGTTGCTTTCAGCCACTTTGCTGCTTTGTTGCAGCAGCCCCAGCAAACGAATACGCCTCCCCCCCTGTCATGCAGGAAGAGGGGTGACCGACAGGCCTCTTGGGTCTCAGGTGTGCTTGTGTTGAAATTTAGAATGTTAGGGCAAGCCCATGGTGGAGAAGGATGGAGGGAACATACATGCGTCCGACAGGTGAACAAGTGAACAAGGGAGGGTCAAAGGTCTCGCTCTCAAGGGGCCAGAGTTTTCTGGATAACGCCTGTCAGGTGCTCTGCAGGGGCTGCCAGTAAGTGCTCCATAAAACTTCCGGGGATAAAAAGAGAAGACTGAATGGGACGGTGTGCAGAAGGGCGTGGCCCGGAGAGGCAGTACGATTCAGCACTAATTCTGTACCCTGTTGGTGTGGTACGGTCCCCAGCTCAGGAGAACACAAGGTCCTTGGGCACCCGGCACTCACTGATCTAAGCTGCTTCCCCAAAGCCCCAGAACTTTCTCTGCCCCAGGCAGGGACTGTGGAGGCAGCTAAAGGAGGCGTGTCATGAGGGCCCTCCCCTGCTGCACTGTCCCCCTCAGCCACACTGCCTCAGCTCAGCCCCACCCGTTCCCTGACACTGTCCCTGGGCCAGGCCTGAGCCTGCTCTGGAGACTCTCCCAGCTGTCCTGATGTCCCCTCTGGCTTCTGCAGACGCTCCCCTTTTCCACCCCTGGAGGCCTCGTCTGGGCACCGGCCCCTCCCCTCCAGAGGCGTCCCCAGACATCACTCCTGTGCTATTCTTTTTTCCTGACAACTGTGGCATCAAATGTCAACCAGGCGGTGCTCAGCACCAGAAGGTGGGGGCGGGGGGGGGGGCTGGTTCTTGATAACCGTGTGGCTTAGGGGACGGTCCTTGTGAGCCCCCCATGAGGGAACGGCCGGCCCTGGTCTGGCTGCGCTCCCAGCACACTGTGCTGCCCTGAGCAAACCTCTTCCTCCTCAGACCTCGGTCTGTCTGAGCCATGAAGGGGAGGCAGGCTTCTCTGCCTTCACCTGCTGGTAGGAGAGTCAGGGAACACGGGCACCGCCCTCGGGGGGGGCTAAGAGAATGCTGGGCAAGTGGCAGTGGACTCCCCTGAGAGCCAACTCTGCAAGGGGATTCTTGGGGGTGCAGAGTAGCTACACCCACCAAACCTCAGAGAAGCCCGTCCTCCTGTCCTCACTTGCCCCGACTGAGCTGGGACAGCTGGCACCAAGCGCTGGGGAAGCGGGCTCTGGCGGGCCCTGACAGCTCAGCAGTGGCAGCGGGGAGGTGGCGGTGGCCGCAGTGGCAGGGGCTATTCTGAGAGTTGGGAAGGGCTGCGGAGCCCAGACGGGGGGGCGGGGAAGCAGCCCAGGAGAAGACAGTCCTGTGAGGACGTGGGGAGTATCCCTGTGGCCCCGAGAGGGGGTGTCTGCCCATGGCCATGTCCCTGTTCATAGAAGGGAGAGACCGTGTAGCGGTCACCGGGAGGGGATGGACCATGGAGGTGGTGAGGCACGCGCTGGGACTCCTTGGGTGTGTGGGTACAAGCTTGTGATCCGAGCACGAGTTGAGTTGAACGGGGTAAAGCATGCACCTGTAAGCATGGGAGCAAGCGAGTGTGAGTGCGTTGGATTGCGAGCGCGTTCAAGTGCACGGGAAGGTGTGAGCAGAAGCGAACGTGCCTGGGTGTGGACGGGGGAGGAATTCGAGGGTCAGCAAGCGGGGGCTTGTTCGTGGGCAGGAATGAATGTGGGAGCGGTAAGCAGGGTGAATGAGAGAGCAAGCGTGGGGGAGGGGTGGGGAGTGCGAGAGAGCTGGGGTCAAGGGAACCCTCAGGAGGGTGTGGTTTGGAGACACAAGTGAAGGGACTTTTGCGGGGGGGGGGGTGTGAGTGAGCCAGTGTGCACCAGTGGGTGCCACTGTGTGCGTGGCGAGAGCAGGGGGGACGGTGTGAACTGGGACAAGGGAATATATGTAGGAACAACAGCAGTGGTAAGAAAAAGAGCTAGCGTTTATTGAGCACTTACTCTGAGCCTGGGGCTGACATTTATGATGGTATTGAATTCTTTACATGTCCTACGAAGTCGGTGCTGTGATGGTACTCATTTATAGATCAGGAAATAGTGCTTTGAGCAGTTAAGTAATTTGCCCATACTCTTAATCACTGTGTTAGACTGCCTCGTAATGAATGTGTGAGCAGGGGCCAAGTTGTGAGTAAAGAATGAGTGTGTCTGTGGTAGGAGTGAGTTTGAGTGTGTGTGTGTGTGTGTGTGTGTGTGTGTGTGCGTGCACGCACACACACACACACGTGTGGGAGGCTGAGTGTGCCAGACGTGGGTCCCAGAGGAGCAGCAGCTGTGGACACTGGGCGGGGCAGGGGCCCGAGCAGAGCCTGAGTCAGTCGCCAGGGCATCTCTGCCAATCTGACTTCCCGGCCCCGCAGTGGCAGCCTGTGCCAGGGCCCCCAGCTAAGGGATCCTCCCAGCTCTGGTATGGCCCCCAGCAGGCCCCTCACACAGTGGGCTGGGCCAAGGCTGGAGGCTGGCAGGAGGCCTGCGTGGCCTCCAGGGTACTTGGGGGTCTGCCCCAGTGTGGGCTCCCCAGGCAGGCAGGGCATATGAGAAGTGCGGGAGGGGGTCCACTAGCTCCGTAGTGATTTCAGGCCTCTTGTGACTCTAAACAGAACCACCTGGAGGGTGTGTGTATGCAGGCCGAGTGGGGGCAGCCAGTGGTTCCCATGCCCACCCCTGCCTTGGGGATGTGAGTCAGGCAGATGCCATGTCAGGCATTTGCAAGCTGGGCCTACTGCTACCCTGGGGTGGCGAGGAGGGGCCCCTCCAGCCTCACCCCACCCCCACCCTCACCCTTGGCCCAACTTCTCAGGACCTAAGCTGGAAGGAAGGAATTTTTGAGAGCCAGCTATCTCCCGTGGCCTGGGCCCGGCCCCCCACTGCCTGGAGAACTTGGTAAGCAGTGGTCTCCAGCCTCTCCAACTGCAGAACCATCCTGGCTGGAGAGCTTGAGCTTCTGGTGCTGGCCATTCCATCCGGGCGAGTGACCTCCTCACTCTAGGCCTCAGTATCGTGACTGGCAAAAGAGAAATGTTGTATTAAAGGGACATAAGGTGTTGCTGGCAGAGCAGCAAGTGGGGGGGCGGGGGGGTGGGGTGGGCAAGCAACAGAGATGGTGGTAGGAGCTAGAGTTAGACAAGGTGTTAGGATGAGCTGACACTTGAGCTGGGCTTTGAAGAATGGGAGAGTCTCCAGTGAGGTTCCTGGGGGGGAGAAAGGTGTTCTGGCAGAGGGGATACCCTGAGCAAAGGCTGGCAGGTACAGTGGTGGCTAGAAACCTAGCCTAGGACCCTGCAGGATGAGGTCGTGGACTCCCTCTCCTTTCTGAGGCCACATAATGATCTGATCAACATCTGACTCCTCCACTAGCCTGTGCAATAGGTACCTCATCTGTCTCTGTCACCTGCCACTCTTGTTGGAGTGGCCCGAACAGTATCTGGTGCATTAAAAGTGCTCAATAAATATCAGTTAAATAAATGAGAAGCTTCTCCCCAAACAAGATGAACTTGGGGGGCAAGTGCTTGTTCAACAGCCCCTGCAAGCGCCTCCAGAGGCTACAAAACAGTGGTTTGCAAAATGTGGTCCCGGGTGCATCACCTGGGAACTTGTTAGAAATGCAAAGTCTCGAGCTCCAACCCAAACTTCCTGGCCTGCAATGTTTTAACAAGCTCTCCAGGTTGATTCTGTTACATGTTAAACTTTGAGAACCAAGGCTCTAAAACTATGTCCACAGGTCCCCTAAGAGCCCCTGAAGAACCCATTTGCAGATGGAGAAGTTACAACTGTGGCCAAGCCTCGCCCCAAACTCAGATATTCTTGATCCCTTCCCTTTCCCCAGACCAGTCCAGGGTACAAAGGAGAGCTCGATCATTCGCCCTATCAGGTTTCGAAGATAGGAAACCCGGGGGTCTGGAAGCAGGGGGCGGGGCATTCCCCTCGGGAGTAGAAGGCGGGGCAAGGGTTCTGAGCCCCGCCCCATCCCCGTTGCCCCGGGAAACCCCGGGTTGTAACAATAACCCGCTGACGCGCTTCTGGGAGGGATCCTGCCGAGTCCGTGGGCGGGACAGCTGGGCTGCGGACCAATGAGAGAGCTCGGGCCCCGCCCCCGCGCCCCCTCCCCCAGCGCTGAACAGGGGGCGGGGTCGCTCCCGCCGCTCCTCCCCTGCTCCGTAGGCGGCGCTGTTGCGTGCGGGGGCTGCGACGGGGTCGCCCTGAGCCGGGAGCCCCGCGCCTCAACCCCCAGCCCACGGGCGGGGCACGCGGGAAGGCCGAGGATTCCGTGGCCGCGGGCGGGCACGCCCCGCCCTCTCCCGCGCCGGGCCCGCCCCCTCCCCGTCCCCCGCCCATCCCGAGGTGCAGCCGGCGCTGAGCGCGGCAGGCGCGGGAGCTGGCGCTGGAGCCGGAGCGGCGGCGGCGGCGGCGGCGGCATTCACGGGGCGGCGGCGGCGGCGGCGCGGGCTCCGGCACGGGCTCGGGCTCCGGCATGGTGCAATCCGGCCTCGTCCCGGGAGAGCGGGGCCCGCGTGCGGGGCCGGCGCCGGGGGAGCGGCGGCAACGACGGTGGCGGTGGTGGCTGCAGGCGCAAGCAGGCGGCAGGTGCTAGAAGCGGGGCTGGGCGAGGTGTGTGCCCGCTGGGCTCCGGGGCCGCCGCTCCCTCGCTGCCCCCATCTTTCCCTCTCTTCGGGATTCCCAGCGTGTCCAGCCCCCTGTCTCCGCGCCCCGGCCCATGGCGCCCCGCGGTTGAGCCGGCGCCGCCAGGGACCCCTCCCGCGGGCCTCCCCGGGGCGCGCAGATCCCGGAGCCGCCCGCCCACCCTCCGCGGAGTCTCCCTCCCTTCCTCGCCCGAGCCGGGCGGGACCATGGCTGCTAAGCTGCGAGCGCATCAGGTGGACGTGGACCCGGACTTCGCGCCGCAGAGCCGGCCGCGCTCGTGTACCTGGCCCCTGCCGCAGCCCGACTTGGCCGGCGACGAGGACGGAGCGCTGGGTTCAGGGGTGTCTGAGGGCGCCGAGGACTGCGGGCCGGAGCGCCGGGCTACGGCCCCGGCGATGGCCCCAGCGCCGCCGCTGGGCGCGGAGGTCGGACCGCTGCGGAAAGCGAAGAGCTCCCGGCGGAACGCGTGGGGGAACCTGTCCTACGCCGACCTCATCACCAAAGCCATCGAGAGCGCCCCGGACAAGCGACTCACGCTCTCGCAGATCTACGACTGGATGGTCCGTTACGTGCCCTACTTCAAGGATAAAGGCGACAGCAACAGCTCGGCGGGCTGGAAGGTGGGAGCGTCCGGCTGGGGAGGGGGGCTGGGGTCGCCGGCTGGGGATTCCAGGGGCCGCTAGGTGCGTCCGGGTTCCCAGTGAGCCGTCGGGAGGGAGGCCCCGGGGCACCCCTTGGGGTCACGGAGTGTGTGCCCAGGGAGTGGAGCTGGCCGGCAGACAGGCGGGGGCGTGCTGGGAGCAGCTGTGTGCGTGCTCTCGATGCAGGGTGGGAGGTCTGGTGAGGTGACAAGGGACTGCTACTTTGAAGCACCCCCGAGGGACACCCCCACCCCATCCTTGGCAGCAGAGCAGAGTAACCCATTTCCAGGCCTCGGGTATTAGGGGGGCCCCCTCTTCACCCCCACGAGTTTGCTTTGTGTGTTACTCTTGTTTTATACCCTCTCCACCCAGGGCACCCTCCTTAAAGAGCCGGAATAATGATTTGGGGCCAGCCCCTGCTTTCCCCCCAAGTCTTTCCCACTGTCCTCCCTGGAGCTGGCTCCAGGGTAAGGAAGGAGTGCCACCCTGAGCCCACAGTTCTTCCTGTGGTGTCAGGAGTTCACCCTAGGGCACCAGCCAGCCTGGGGTGGGGAGCTGGTCAGGTGAGCTGGGATCTGACCTCTCCACGGGGCAGCTGCTCTTCCCCCTTGCCTGGGTCAGCATGGTGATGACCTCTGCTGGTGTGAGGGCAGGGTATTGAGGACTGGGGATCTGTCCCTGCCCACCCCAGGCTGTCTTCCACTCTCCTGGCTTTCCCAGCCCAGATGGATTGGGAGGGGAGGGGAGGGGAGGGGCAGGGGCACCCCAGGAAGGCCTCTGTGCCATCCAGTGGAAAGGGGGGAGCCATCTTGGGAGAGGACAAGGGCTTGACTGGATTGTGGCCTCCAGACCCTCCTCTGGCTGTCTTGTCCAGGAATGGGGATAGTTGGTGCCTTTGCAGAAGGAGGAGGTTGTAGGGGCTGTGCCTAAGGCCTCTGAGCTGTTAGGCCTCCTGTGGGAGAGGGGTCTCTGCAAGGGGGGCTTGCCTAGATGGAGGGAGGGAGCTGTGCCTAGTGGTGGCTGCAGACAGGGTCAGGGGAAGGAGGTGTGCCAGAGGAGGAGGAGGCCTGTGGACGTGGACAGCTCTGGTTGCCCAGTGGCTGCCTCGTAGGGGTCACAGTGCTCTGACCTGGGGGCGCGTGACTCTCAGGCTTCGTGCTGGCTGCTTCTCTGTCTCTCTCTGACCACTATGGGGGTAGAGGCACAGGTTGGAGGCACTCACGTGAGTCTCCCTCCACACCCTCTCTCCAGTCCCCTTGGTCTCAGACCCCACCGGAACACTTATTCCTCCTAAGTGGGCACTGCTTTTGGGTTTTGCAGCTTTGCTCCCACCTCCCTCCCTGTCCCCATGCATTGTCCCACTGTTTACTTCTCCCTGTAGATTTCCTGTCCTCAAGAGCATAGCGTTTGGATGCCTCTTCCAGGAAGTCTTCCCTGACCCCTTTTAGCTAGCTAAGGACTCCCTCTTCTCTGGCCCTCTCCCCGCCTGTCACAGGGTTCAGTCTTTTGTGTCTTGTTTCATTTCCCTTCCCCACACCCCCTTTAGAAGACAGTGGCAGTGTGGGAGCAATCTCTGTGCCCACAGCAGCCAGCGTAGAGCCTGGCACTGGGGAGCCGTCAGTGCTTATCTGGTGAGAGTGTGAGGAAATGGGTGGCTGGTGCAGAAGATACTGAGGCTGGGGAGGGTACTGTGGGCCAGAGTAAGCTAGGAGGGCTTCTTGTAGGAGGTGGAACTCCGCTTGAGCTTGATGGATGAGGGCTGGTGGAGGACGCTGGCAAGAGGAGACATGGGGCTGGATGCTGGGGGAGAGCTGCCGTTCATGCAGGGTCTCGGGGTCAAGCCCCGTGCCAGGCACCTCTGGGCATCGTGTCCGGTGTCTCCTTTAGTGCCCTCAGCAGTCCCTGAGGTGGGTTTTACTGTCACCATTTACAGAGCTGGGCGCTGAGGCGCAGAGTGGAGGAGTGAACTGCCCAAGGTCACACAGTCGGTAGATGGGAAAGCTGGACTCCAATCCAGGTGTGTCTCCCTCCGAGGCCCCATAGTCTCTGGAATAGTGTCCTGCTGGCACTGGGTGTGGGAGGGGGACCCAGATGGCTTTTGAACAGGGGCAGGTCTAAATCCTAGAATGGGACTGGGAATGTGCTTGGAGATAACATAGTCCCATGAGTTCATTTCTCAGGCGGTGTGACTGAGGCCCCGGAAGGGGACGGAACTCCTTAGGTCGCTGGTGAGCGGCAGGCCTTGGATGACGGCCCAGGTCTCCTGCCTACCCACTGGAAGTGGTTTCCACTGCACCACGGTGCTGGGGACACACTGGTCCTCCCTGCACCTGGCTCAGGAAGGAAGGAGCCCTGGCAGGCGGGTCCTGAGCTGGGGCATGGGAGAGGGAGCCTGAGGCTTGGGCTTGTGACCCAGGCCCTGGCCGAGACCACCCAGGCACTGGATGAGGGCTGTTCAGGGGAGCCTCTGGCCTTTCTCATCTCATTCCCTCAGTGGCTGCCCTCATTCTGCCCCACCCCCCATCCTTTTCCTCCTCTCATTCCTGCTCCCCACCCCACCCCACCCCATTCCCATTCAGTCCCTCCAGGAACCCAGTGGAGGGATAATCCCCAGCTCCTGGGGCCAGTCTGTGCTTAGCAAGGCTTCTGTACACCTCAGGTGCCAGGCCTGGGGCTGGGGCCCATTGTTCCTTCCTCCCTCCCCTCCCCCACATAGGTGTTGCACCTGAATCCTTGGGGTGTACCAAACCCTGTATTAGATGGAGGATGGGGGACCAAAGGGGAAGGCGTCGGGCCTGCCTTCAGGATGCATCAGGGCTCCACACCCAGGCTGTGTATTTTACAGGCAGGAAGGGCTGCGGATGGGGGCAGGGGTGCAGGGAGGGCAGGTTAGACCCCCTGGGAGCCCAGGCAAACCCTCACAGAGAAGGTGGCACTTGATCCGGGCTGTCTTCATTGGGGGGCACAATTTGGGAGAAAGTCTCTCCAGGGATGTTGACTGCATACGCAAAGGCAAGGAGGTAGAACTGTACTAGACCATTGGGCGGGCCGGGCCAGAACCAGTAGCTCCTAGGGATGGCTGGGAGGCAGCACGGGAAAGGCGGAGCCGGCCAGATCAGGAAGGGCCCACATGCTTGGCCTTTGCCCTGTGGTCCCACCTCTGATGTGGGGAGGTAGTCAAAGGTGCTGAGGATAGAAACATGAGGAGGCAAGATCAGCAGCAGGTGACAGGACCCCCAGCAAGCTGAAGCCTGCAGAGAGGCTCGGCTTGGTGCTGGAGACCCCACCGAAGAGGCTGATAGTGTTTCCCTCAGGGTGGAGGGTCTCCAGGCCCTGGGTGAGGGCTTGGACAGGAGGTCCTCCTCCCTCTGCAGTGTCCTAGAAGTGTGTTTGTCCGACAACTGGGTAGAGCCTCCCACTTCTCGGATGCTCCAGCCCCATCTTCCCTGGTGCACAACTCCTCCAGGCAGCCTTCCAGGCTGCTATGGGTCCTGGTGCTCCTTCCATTTAGCGGCCCCTGGAGTTGTTCTTCCTGCTTTTGTGTTTCCTGGCTGCCAGCTCCCCTGAGAGCTCCCAGGCCAGGCCTGGGTCCCTCCCATTCCAGTCCCCAGGCTTGATGGGGGAGGAGCACAGTGGATGGGGACTTCCCTTTTCCCTCAGGGCCTGGAGCTGCCCTGTGGTTGGGGGATGGGGTCTTGAGGGGTGGTGCTACCCCCATCTGGCCGAGGCTGGCCAGTAGGTCTTAGGTGGGGTGGAAGGAGGGACCGATGGAGAGACCTCTGGGAGAGGGGTCCTGTTACAGCCAGGCTGAGCAGTAGTTGTGAGTGCAGAGGGCTCCCGCTTCTCGCCTCCTTCCAGCTTGCTCCAGCAGGGCTCCCTCCTCCTTCTTTGTCCTCCGGGGATCCCCAGCCCCAAGGGCTGGTGGGGGTGCGGGAGGAGGCGGTGTGAGCCCCGGTTGGGGGGTGTCCTCACCCCCCGCACTGCACGAGCTGGGGGCTGGCAGCTGCCCGCCTCCTGGGCACGAGCCCGTGCCAGCCGCTCCTGGCACAGTTGCTGGCACGCCCGGCAGACTCCCACGGCCACCTGCTCACACCCACCCACGAGCGCTGGCGCGCTGCGGGCCCTTCCGGCTTCCCGGGCCTCCCGGCGCCCCTCCCCCGCCGCCCGGCTCCGGAGCCCCCACCCCAGTCCTCTGCTCCCCGCCGGCCCCCTCGCTCCCCGCCAGCCCCTGGGCCCGGCCCCCTCCCTGCGCAACTTGGGGAGCTCTGGAGTCTGGGTTGCGGGGAGGCCCCCTGGGTTGCCGCGGGGAGAAGGGGGGACGCGGAGACAGACAGACGGACAGACAGGGTGAGGGCCCCGCCTGCCACCTGGCGCCGCTCCAGCGGGACGATGGCGGGCAGCGCCGTGCCAGGCGGTAATTGCAGACAGACTAATTTAAAGAGATGAGACGGTTATTTTTAACTCGTGTTAAGGTAATGAACGGCGCGGGGGGTTTGCGGGTTCGAAAGTTCAGCGCCCCCAGCCCCCACTTTCTGCGGGTTGGGGCCCCCCTCTCTGCACACACCCTGAGGACTCCAGCTTGGGGACTGACTGGAGTTGGGGGCCTCTGCCAGAGACGGGGCGGACTGAGAGGGCCAGGAAAGAGGCGCCCCCTAGTCCAGCGCAGATCCGTTCACATTCTGGCCACCATGTTTCCAGAGGTACTAGCATCCCTGTATCCCAGGGGGAGGAGTGACTTGCCCTGGGGTCACGTCCCTAGGAAGTGTCCGGCCTGGGACTTGAACCCCTTTCTGACCCCCAAACTCAAGCCTTTTCTGTGCCATTGGGGCTGGAGGAGGGGGCTCGTGTTTGGATCTTGAAAGGGTGCAGGCTCGTTCCGGGCAATCCACAGTCATGTCTTTGAGCAGCAGTTGGTAGTGGCCACCGCACAGGGTCCTGGGGGTTGTGGAACCCCCCTCTGTCTGGGTCCTCCGAGGAGTGGGGGTGGGTGGTCATGAGCTAAGTGTGGATATGAGCTTCTGGGATAGGACGTACTGGCTATAGCAGGGGAGCCCCCTCCTCACGTCACTGCCTCCCTTACCTGTGGGAGGCTCACCAGCAGCCCCTCCCTATTTGCAGCCTATGAGCTTGCCTCCCAGCTTGGGGGTGGGTACGCATGCCCCCCCCCCTCCTTCCACCTCCAAATCAGACTTCAGGTCTCCAGGGAAGGTGGGGAGTCATGGAACCCAACACTACTTTCCAAGCCTCCTTCCCCAGCTCCGTCCCCTTCTCACACACCCCTGGTGACTGAGTGGCTGCCCTCTGGGACTGCCCATTGTATTGCAAGACAGGTCTTAAAGTTGTTAGCACTTCCTTCCTTCTCCCTGGCAGTGGTCCAACCCCCTGGAGCATCACTTATGTCCTGGTATATTAGTTCAGCTGCTTGGGGTCAGCTGGAGCTGTGGAGTCGGAATTGCTGAGGGGTGGACAGAGCATCCACAGAGCACCCGTGAGGGAATGTGATCCAGTGTGTGAGCTGGAGCAAAGCTCTTCCCCATTCTGGTCCTTGGTGTTCTCTTGGGTGTCCAAAGGGCCTTAACTGGATCCCTGGTTCTTTCAGGCTGCAACTGACACTGTCGGGTTCTAGGAGCCATGAGGGGTTAGTTGGGACCCAGGGCACAAAGCACTGATAGGATTTCTCATGGGTGCAAGCATATGATTGATTGATTACAGGTGTGGATGGACTTGAACTTGGGATTCCTGCTTGGGGACGCCTCCCCTGCCCCTGGCAGTACCCAGGTGGCAAACATTGGACACAATGAACGGAGTGCTCATGGCAGTCTCAGCGGGCCCCCGGAGCAGGCAGATGGGGGGTGCAGGGTGCTGGGTGGGCATTAGCTAAGGCTCTGGGCCCTGGGTAGGGTGCTCAGGGGGACAGCTGGATCTGGAGCGCCCCCCTTCCTCCTGGCACCCTGGTTACCATGGAAACCAACTCCTGTTTGGGAGGGTTTGGCTGTTTGCTGCCTCTCCCCACCCCCCAACCCATATGTGGAGGTGGGAGGGGGGCCAGGTGGCGTGTGGGGGAGGGGCCTCCCACACCCTCCCCCTGGGGCCTCCCTCTTTGCAGAGAAACCTTTCTGGTCTCTAAAGAGGGGTGCCTCTTGTGGGAAGGGGAACAAGAATTAACGTCTGGGTGCCAGGCAGTTGGGCACTTCGCATACATTCCCTTTTTATATCGTCTCTGGATCCTGCCAGATATGTGTTAATAGCCCCATTTTGCAGTTGAGGAAATGGAGGCCAAGAAAGGTGAAGTCACTTGGCCAGGGCAGCATAGCTGGGATGAGGCCGAGCTCAGATTTAGACACAGACCTGTCTGTGTTCCCCCCTGTGCTGTGCAGCCTCAGCCCCACACACCCTAGTGCTCCTGTGCCCCGAGGCTCACTCATGCTCCAGAACCCTCTGGGGCTCCTCAGTTCCCCTGCGAGCCAACCAAGCTCAAACTGCTCTGTTTGGATCCCTGGGCCCTCAGCTGGCCTTGGCCAGGCCCTGCCCGCCCTCCTGCTTTCCCTGCTGCCTACGATCTCAGGACACCTTTGCATTTGTCACTTTCACACCCCATACCTGCTGCCGTTGTCAAATGCTCATCGAGGGAGCTACTGACTCATGGACTGATCCCTTGTGACACCCTTCAGAAACTAGGCTGGGTGCTTGGGTGGATTGAATACAGGCCCACCTCTCAGGTGATTCTGGAACCCACTACATCTCTCTGAGAATCCCTACCTTAAATCCTTCATTGTTGGCAAACGTGGTTGACGATCAGAGTCAGCCTGGAAGTTTTTAAATAAATAATACAGGTTTCTAGTCCTAGTTCAGTGGCTCTGATTCTAACAGGTCTGTCTAGTGATGGACCAGATCCTGAGCCAGTGCCTCAGGTGGTAGTGTCCCGAGCTCCTGCTTGTACCTCCCTTCTGCTCCCAGTGTAGACCAGCTTCTTCTCCAAGCAGGCGGCCCAGGTGAAGCCCCCTCCTCTCCTCGCTTTTTTGTTTTCCTCCAGAGAATTGAAAGCCATGCAGTCAGGTCCAAGGGACTGACTCCACCGCCCCGACACCTTCCCCCTCGCTTAGGAATCACACTGCATAGACACAGCTGGAGAGGATGAAACTAGCAGCCGGGGCTGACACCCTGTGCCACTGGGAGCCTTTGGCTACAGGAGGGAGGATGCATGTTGGTGTAAATTCTCAGCAAGCCTCTGGAACTGGACCAGTGAGGAGCTGAAAGTTACAGCCCCTGTTCTTTGATAGCTCCCTATGTGTACAGTGCCGGGTTGTTCCCACAGGGTCCAGTCCAGGGGCCTTAGCATGACACTCAGGGCCTTGGCTCCCTGGTCCCAGTCAGTCTCTCCAGCCACATCACTCCGACCTCCCGCCTTCTGACCCTCGAATTAGCCACACTGAACTATTCTAGCCGGGGATTCAACCGCCATGTGCCATTACACATGCTTTCATCTAATTCTCACGGCACCCTGTGAAGCTGGTACTGTGACTCTACCGGTTTTGCAGAGGAGGAAACTAAGTCTAGAGAAAGAAAGTGGCTTTCATTGTCCCCTGCTGTAAGTGACAGAAATGAAATTCCCCAGGGCTAACATCTCCCTAGCCCAGAGTGCTGGCCAGGCCTGTCCAAGCTGATCACACCCTCCCTGGGGGACGACTCCAGGGGTACCTGGCTCCCTTTCTCAGACAGAGCTCCCTGAGGGCAAGCCCCGAGCAGCCCAGTGTGGTGTTTTCTCCCCGCCCCCACGCCATTTGCAAGCCCAAGGCTGCTGACAGCTTCCTCCATTCACCTTAACTACAGGTGTAAGCCACCCAAGACAGTGCTGCTCAGAGGAACCAGACTGGCTCCCTGACCTTGAGTGGCCCACAGGTCAAACCGGGGAGGTAAGATGAGGACTCCTGAATTTGACTCAGGATAAAGATGTCTCAGGGTCATGAGGGAAGGCCACATAATGAGCCCTGGGTATTCGGAGAATACCAGATATTGTCTGGGGAACCAGACAAAGGAGGCCAAACCCTCCTTTAGGAGCCCCATGGGGTCCGGTTCTGTTGGTCAGAGCACAGCAGGACTCAAAGCTAGGGAAGCAAGCTGGGCTCTAAAGGAGAGCAGTCTTGAATATCAAGCCAGGGAGCTGGCACTCCACACTGGGGAGTGATACAGGCAGAGAGATCATTCGAGGATGATGCGGACAGGGGGAAAGACAGGCTTGGGCACCCAGTGTGGGCCTGGTACTGGGGTCCAGGGGAGAAGATGAGCCTGAGAGGGTAGAGGCCCAAAGAATCCAAGAAGCAGGCCTGAGGTCCCTTAAGGATCTTAGAAGTGAGACAGGGTGGTGTGCTTATAGGAGTCTTGGAGGCAGTGGGCAGGAGCAGAACCTGGCCCTGGGTGGCTTTGGGCAACTGAGCCTCAGTTTTCTCCTCTACAAAGTGGGATAATGATAGGACTTATGCCCGAGCAGATGTCATTACTGCTATACGTTGCTCTGAGAAAGGAAAGGAATCCCTTCCCCACTGCTGTGTAGGGCGGGGATCCTGGGCCCTGATCCTTGAGAGACACTGACTTGTGCGAGTGTATGTGTGTGCTGGGGGCCAGTGGTCCTTCCTCTGATGCCTCCCTTTCTGTCCGGAGGTGTCAGCTATTCAGGATAAGCTTCAACCTGCCCCCACTTGACCCACTGCTTTCTGGCCTGCAGAGCTTTCCTCAGGGCTTGGGAGGGAAGCAGGCAGGTTTTAGGCTCTGTATTTTCACAGATGAAGGCAGTGGTTTGCTCAAGGTCACCCTTGAACCCAGGGCTGCCTGCCCCTGGACACGGGCTTCTCTTTGCCCACTGGGGAGGCTGTGTGACCTTGGGCATGGCCCTTCCCTCTCTGGCTCTCTGGCTCTCTCCCATCCAGAGATCCGAATTCCCCTCCCCCAACACTCTGGGATGCTGTGTTGCCTCCTCCACCCCGTCTGTCCCCTCCCCCTGTCCTCTGCTGGCCTTGCCTTCTCTGTAACCTGAGCTGGGGCTGTGGGGGAAGGGGGCTTGCCCTCTGCCAGAGGCACCTGCCAGCAGAGCAGATGTGAGGGGATGGAGGCCCCCTCCCCCCAGGGGATCTCAGGCTCTTAGCCCAGCTAGGCTGGGGCTGGGGCATGCAGCCCTCAGCACACCCAGGCCTGGCCTCTGGCCTCTACACCCAGAGCTTACCCTGGACACTTGTTCATTTTCCAGCGGACGTTCATGCTCCAACGTGTCCCGCAAAGACCTCTCAGTATCCAGAAGACAGATGGCAGATGAGGGCTGGTGCCCCGGTCTGGGTGGGCTGCCTTGGGCTCCTGGAGCCCCTTGGCATGGGGACAGAGGGCCAAGGGCAGCCCCTGGGGGAGAGGCCAGTGTCTGTGCGGGTGGCCGTGCCCCTGGGAGAGCAGATGGTTCTCTTGGCGCTGTGCCCACTCTTCCTCTTTCCCCCCTAGGAGCCAGCCTACAGGGCTGGGGCACAGCTGCTGGGCCCTCCCCAGAGCTGGGCCCAGGGCAGGGCTGGGTGAGGTCACCGCAGCTGCTCCCAGGGCCTGGGGCAGGGCTGTAGGGAGGTGCTGCCTACAGAGGGGACAGGGCTCAGATTGAGGAGAGATAGGGAGAGGCCTGAATGGCTTTGCATCTAGGGATCCCCGTCAATCTTGAACGAGGGAGGCAAACGTCTGCGGAGGAGTTGATGAGCCAGTATGGACAGCAACTCCCTCCCTCCCACTCCTACCCCAGGCCCACCTGGGAGCTTCTACCTGGCCTGGGCACCTCCTTAGAGGCATCTCAGGGTGGGAGGAAGAACAGGGGCCCTGGGTGTGAATTCCGGCAGCACCACTTATACCACGTGACCTTGGGCAGCTCCAGGTGTCTCTCGAAGCCTCAGTTTCTCATCTGTGAAATAGGCACACTGAACCAACACAGAGGCTTGTTAAAAAGACAGTAAGATTTTAAGCGTTGTGGCAGCATGGCACGTAGCACACGATGAATGTTCAGTAAATGGTGGTTTCTCTCCTCCCTTACTTTGCTAAATTCTCCCGAGGGTCCTGGAAGCGCTGGGGAAGAGCAGGGAGGGGGCAGAGGCAGCTAGAGCTGGCGGGGAAAGCAGGGGTGAGGATGAGGAGGCCAGGCCTGGAGCTCTGGCCTGAGGTTTTGCTGAACAGCAACAGCACAGAATTGCCAGGTCTGAGCGGTTCACAGCCGCTGAGAGCTCCGTCCTGTGTGTTGACTTATTATGAGCCAAGGGTTGCTCCGCAAAGTTCAAGTAGCGAGGCCAACTCATACACACTCACATTCTGGTTGGTAGTTCTGTTTCTCCGCAGTGGCGCTGAGGTAGGAGCGGCTACCTTTGGGACTTGCAGAGGGAACTGGAAAGAGCAGGAACCAGCCAAGCAGAGACAGAAGGAGGGCCAGAGGGAACAGGAGTGTGCAGAGACATGGCGGTGTCAGACCTCCAGGGGGGCTGGGGCCCAGCAGGGCTGAAGGGAATGCGGGTGATGAGGCGGGAGAGCCTCAGAGGGCCCGTGTATGTCAGTCTGGAGTCGGACCCAAGCCCACAAGTGATGAGAAGCCATGGGCTTTTGGGTAGAGGTGGGCCTCGACTTCTGCTGGTTTGCCTGTACCGGGCTTGGCGTATGGGCTCCGCTATCTCTGGGGTAGGCCTGGGGGATGTCTTGGGACCTCATGCCTTGCATTCGACATTTTGCTCCTCCTGGCCCCTGGCTGCCCACTGCTGTTCCACCGCTGACCCCAAGCCCAAGCACCTGTTGACACCTGTAGGCCTGATGCCCCCGCCACCTGCCCTCCTCCGCTACAGACCCTACTACCGAGGATTTGCACACGGCCTCAGGCCTCTCCAAGTCAGCCCGTTCAGCCTGGAAGCCTGTCGGTGCCAAACACCCCAGCTTTAGCCCAGGTGGTAGAGCAAGTGACCCTCAGAGAGACTGTGACTCCAAGACAGGCGTGTGTTGCTGGCCAGCCTGGGGCCCCAGAGTGGGGTGTGGCATAAAGGTTGGGACGGGGGCTGCTCCTAGGGCTCTGAGTCAGGGAGGGGATGAGATTCTTGACAGATAGGTTCTCATCCAGGTCCCAGCCTTCCCCGTGCATATCACGATTGTTACCCTCTTTTATAGGGGAGGCCCAAGGTCCCATGAATGAACTTGGGATTCCCACTCTGCTCCCCACCTTTCTTCATGCAAGAAGGAGGGGGAGGGCAAATGTGAGTCATGGAGGGCGCCAGAGAACTCACACGACCCCAGGGAGGCACTCGAGGGAGGAGCTGGAGCTGGAGCTGGATGGTCATCACCATTGGGTAGGCGAGGTCCGCTTCCTGAGGGAAGGGCTGAGCTAAAGCTGGGACAGTGGTGAAACCTGGAGAGATGTCCAGACCTGGCTTTGGGATTGGGCGGATGGACAGGAGACCTAAGACTAAACCCGGGAGGGTCCTGGCATTGCCCAGATGTCAGGAAGGCCAGGAGGTAGCACGGGACTCGTGGTGGGTGGGGGACACAAGACTTGGGTCTCCTGCCTGACGAAATCCGGGAAGCTTGGGCTCGAGAACCAAAGCGGGGATGGCCATTGGGGTGGGCAGCAGGACGGTGTCCCTGCCACGTGGGGGAGGGCATGGGAAGAGCCCTGGCTTTGGAATCCAACAGCCCCGAGACCCGGACCTGGCTCCATAACTTCTCAGTTTTGTGGCCCCGGGAGTCATTGAGCCCTTAACCCTCCTGAGCGCAGTTTCCCCGCTTTGTAACATAGCGGTACCTATTGGCAGAGTGGTTATCAGGCTTGAAAGAAGAAATGTGTCTAAAGAAGCCAGCCTGGGTCTGGCACGTGGTAGGTAATGGTAATGCCCTTCTCCTGCCTTGGTATTTGAAGCACGTGTCAGTGGTGTGCTAGAGCTGGCTTGCATGGGCTCATAAGAGCCAGTCCTGCACACTTTTCCCAGTTCTATAGTCAGTGATGTCATGCTGGCAGCTTCAAGTTGGCTGCGATGGGAGTATCCATGCCGCAGAAATCAGCAAAAGCTACAAATCAAATCGAGTGGGATCTTTTCTCTACTGGAGAGCTGGAGGAAGTCAATCCTGTGGGCCCTTTTTAGCCCGAGAGGGACTAAATGGAAAGTGGCTGGGCAGAGCAACCTAGGACTCCAGGTCTGCGGGCCCTGTAGGGCCGGTGGAGATCGGACATAGTCATAGCGCCAGGCAGCCCTCTGTAGGCAGGGGACAGGGACATTGCCACATTCTCCCTCCCCCTCCCCCCCCCCCCCCCCCCCACCCGCCACCGTCCTGGGGCTCTGGCAGGCTCTGGCTTGGAGGAGGAACAACGGATGGGGTGAGCTATCAGAGAATGGAGCTGTACTGGGAGGAGAAATGAGGTTGTAGTGGAAGATAAACGAGGTTGTACTGTCAGGGAATGAGGTGGTACTTGGAGGCAAGGTGAGGCTGCATTATTAGATAAATGAGGTTGTACTGTCAGGGGATGAAGAGTACTTGTAGGAGAGATGACGTCCTGCTGGGCTAGTCGGGTTGCACCGTCAGAGAACACAGCCCACCACAGGCAGAAGGAGAGACTCCGACTTGGAGGATAAATGAGGGTGTCCCGCTGGATAAATGAGGGGGCCCGTCAGGTGAATGGAGTGCTGTTAGCAAATGAGGTTGTACTCGCTGGATAAATGGGACTGGTGTGCTGGATAAATGGGGTTGTGCCGTCAGATGAATGCATTACTGCTCGTGGGCGAAGGGTGTCCTGGGAACAGATGAGGGTGTCCCGCTGGATAGATGAGCTGCCACCACCAAATGGATCAGACCCTGTCCGTGAGGGAGGCACCGTCAGCAAGGACAAGGTTGTTCTCTTCCCACTGGAGCGTCTTCCGGCCCGGGTGGGACAGGCTCTGAGAAACCTTGGCCGAAGCAAGCCCTGGATTACTCCAGTCTATCTGGGCAGCAGGAGGGAGCAGGATGGGGGCTGGGGAGGGCAGCCGCACGTTCACCTTGCAAGGCCTTCTTCAAGTCTCTCGGAAGCCCTTATCCTTCTCTGCAGTTCCCTCTGGATCGTACTGCTCCCGACTTGTTCCATCCCATGCTTGTCTCTTGTCCTGCGTTCCCTTCTCTCAGCCCAGTTTGGGGAAGCCCCTCTCATGTGCCAGCTACTCTGCGCGGTTTCCTTTCGTTCTGCCTGCAACACGGTGTTAACCCCCCTTTACTATCTCTCTCTCATTCGTTCAACGAACATTTATGAAATGCCTAGTATGTGTCAAACACATGGGGTATGGTAAAAATGGACAAAAATCCCTCATGAAACTTATATTCTAATATGAGGGGAACCAGATGATAAGTAAGTACAGGGGTGTCTGGGTGGCTCAGTCAGTTAAGCGTCCAACTCTTGATCTTAGCTCGGGTCATGATCTCACAGTCTGTGAGTTCGAGCCCTCCTTCGGGCTGTGTACTGACAGTGCAGAGCCTGCTTGGGATTCTTTCTCTCCCTCTCTCTGCATCTCTCTCTCTCTCTCTCTCAAAATAAGTAAAAAAGATTAAAAAAATAGTAAGTACAGAGTATAAATTATACATTAAAAAAATTTTTTTTAAACATTTATTTATTGTTGAGAGAGAGAGCACAAGCAGGGGAGGAGCAGAGAGAGAGAGAGGGAGACCCAGAATCTGAAGCAGGCTCCAGGCTCCCAGCTGTCAGCACAGAGCCCGACACGGGGCTTGAACCCACGAACCATGAAGTCATGACCTGAGCCGAAGTCAGACGCTTAACCGACTGAGCCACCCAGGTGTCCCTAAATTATACATTTTATATGATTGATATATGAACTTATTAATGTACAGATATATATAAATTATTAATTTAGAAAGTGATCATTGCTTTAGAAAAATTTAGAGCAGGTAAGGGGGCCAAGAAATGGCAGGGAAGAGGAGCGAATGGTGGTCAGGATGGGCCTCACGGCAAAAGACGGTATCTGAACACAGACTCGGAAGAGAGGAGAGATTGATGTGGGTGTCTGGGTGAACGGTTTTCCCCTGAGACAGAGGCCCCAGGGTGGGATTGTGCCTAGCAGGTTCAGGGAACAGGAGGGAGGGATCAAGCGGGACAGTGTTAGGGGAGGAGTCTGAAGGGTCACGGAAGGTCTTGGCAAGGTCAAGGTGGGTTATGGCAAGGCCTTTGTTCTTTACTCTGAGATGGGGGGGCGGGCATCAGAGGGCTCTGGGCAGCACTGGACGTGATCCAAGTTATATAAGGGATCACTGTGACTGCTGGGTGGCGGAGGGCTTTAGGGAAGCTAGGGTGCAAGCAGGTTGCTGTTTGAGGAAATAGAGGTTCAAAGCACCTTGCTCCAGAGTTGCACTGCCATGGAGCCCAAACTGGAATCCAGACCCAACACCAGAGGCCATGGACTTTACCCTGCATCAGCCTCCTCTCCCAGGTGGGTGAAACCCCAGGGGACCAGCTGCCCTAGCCCAGGCTCTGAGGGAGAGTGGGATGGGCATGGATGTAACCCACTGTCCCTTCCCTCTCCCCCGTGACGGCCTCCCTCCTGCTAACCTGCCCCAGGCCTGCGTGGAGGTGCGGGAGGTGTGAGGCCCCAGAAGCCAGGCCCAGCTCTGGGCACAGGGGAGCCCGGGCATGCCGGGGCTGTGGCTGTGGTGGCGGGTTGCTAGGTGACTCCAAGAGGGAGCCCTGGTTACTGCTGCCTGGCAGAGGCGCCTCCCTCCTCTGCCGCCCTCACCTCCTCCGTGGCCTCTGGCCTCCCAGGAGGCCTTGTGGGTGAGTCGTGATCTGCGCTCGCCACTGGATCTCGGCTGAGAGCTCTGACTGGTACCAGGTGGCTGGGCCCTGAGGAGCCAGACGGGGCTTCAGGACTGGGACTTCCTCAGGGGCCACAGCCCTGGTGCACACCTGGTACCCAGCTCCACAGTCAGAGGGCTAGTCCTTGCCCAGCCCTGGGCCACCTCCCTGGGTGACCTTGAGCGAGGTACGGCAGCCCTCTAGGCCTCAACTGCCCCATCTGGCCTGCAGAATCCCCTCCACAGGGGCCTGGTTTTCGGTGAGAGGGCCAGGGGTGCTGAGCCGGCCTAGCTCCGGGCACCCCATCCCCGCTCCCTGGTGGCTTGAGTGTGTAACACTCAGTTTTGCATTGGATTCCCTATACCAACAGAGTTCCCCTACTTACAAAAAAAGAAAAAAAAAAAGTTTGAAAGCCTCTGGACTGGACGATTTCAAGAACTCACAGTGTCAACAGTTGGCACAGCTCATCGGTGGCCAGGTGGGGGAACAGGCCCGGAGAGAAGGACAGGCTTGCCCAGGTGAGGCTTGGGGGAGTGGAAAGAGCACCGTGCTGGGGGCCAGGAGGCCTGTGCTCAAATCCCTGCTCTTCGACCGGGTCCTGGGCAACCTTGGGCAAGTCCTTTCTTCTCTCTGGGTTGGACCAGCAACGGTTTCAGACTGGAGCTCAAGCCCCCAGGGGTACCTGGCCAGGCACGGAACAGAGTGGGGAAGGGTGCAAAGCTTCATAGGCCCAGATCATATGCTCTTGGTACAGATAATCTAAAACATTATTTTTATATTCACGAAACTTAGATGCATTATGAAGTACAATGCAAAATCCCCCTGAATGCTAGAAATGGAAGCACAAGGCTTAATAGGAAATTTTGACCTTGCAACGTGCCCCCAGTCCTCCCCTGCTGCCAGCTTCTAGGGATAGTTTACATGGAAAGTTTGAGAAGCACTAGAGTACTGGCTTCCTAAGATTCTTTGGAAATTCCCTGACTTGTTTCCCTCTCCCGTGGTGGAATGTGATGGCCTTTAGTCTCGAAGTGAGACTAACCCGAAATCCACACCTGGCTCTGCCATTTGAACTGTGTGACTGGCAGCTTACTTAGCCTCTCTGAGCCTTACTTTCCTCATCTTGAGATAGGGATCACAATCCCGGACTTGGATGGAGTTTGATACGTGAGATAAAGTGCTTATAACACCTAGGGCTGAACAAGCAGGTACTGAGTAGGTGCCAGCACTTGGCAATGTCCTTCCTTCTCTCCTGCTGCCAGCACTCAGAACCAGGCCGGCACATAGTGACATTGATCATTGATAAAGAGTTGTGTTCCCTGACCAACCTCCAGCTGGAGAGGCTAGGAGGTGGAGCCTCTGGTAAGCCAGACAGTCCCATGGGGAGAACTGAGGCCCCTGAGGCCTCTGAACACAGGTGTGGAGGAGGGGCTAGGGAGCCAGGTGTAGGGGCAGGAGTGGGAAGGGGGTATCTACTTAAGGGAGCACCATTCCCTGGGGGTCTAGTTCCCCTCTTCTCAGGGCCCCAGGAGAAGCCAGGCAGGGCAACGCTGAGAGGGGCCTTGGAGTTGTCACCTCCCACGACCAGAAAGTGCCAGCGATAGAGAGCTGGGGTGGGGGTGGGCAGGGCTTGAGGGGTCAGGTCAGTACCTAGAACTGGGGTGAAAGTGGAAGTATATCCTGGGTGACAGGAAGGACCCCTCCTTACGGAGACTGATGGGAAGGAGGCAGGAGGGAGGGCCCTCACCCGTCAGTGGTTATGGGGCTGGGCAGAAAAATGAATTACGATTAGGTCCATGAACTGGCTAGATCTGGGTAGTACCTGGCATTGCTGCCTGTGGGATCCTGGGCAAAATTACATCATGCCTCTGGGCCTCTGTTCCCTGGTACAGTGAGATGGGGTAATGCCAGCTTCCCAGACTTGTTGGTGCCTACCACAGTTATACTCAGGACACGATATTAGGGAGGTAGAGACAGAGCAGGTCTGTTGGGTGATCTAAGAGTGTGGTCTTCTGGCCAGAGTGAGGGCTTTAACCAATGTTTGCAAGCACCTGGTGCATTCACCGATCGGTACCCACACACATGACCTCAGGTAGTGATTTTACAGCTTTCTGAGCTTTCATTTCACTGAATGGTGCCCATTTTTGCCAGAGTAGTTCACTGAGGCCCTGAGGCTCATAGAGATTGAGTCAGTAGCCCATGGTCACGTAGCTAGGTGGCCGAAAAGAGCTAGGCATCCCGCCCAGCTCTTCTGATAGCCAAGCCCATGCTGTTTCCACGGCAGTGCCTGAATCCGGAGGTCAAGGCCACTAGGTGGTAGGTGCCCAGGCTCAGCATAAGTTCTACTCCTTCAGGTGCCTCTGGGGAGCCAGGTCATTGGAGCTATGGCCCCCTCCCCACCTTCTTTGCAAAAGCGGGCCATGACATAGGGAGCACTAGAGGCTGGCACAGCAGAAATTTAGAAGAGAGGGTGTGCAGGGTGGCAGAGACAGAGCCCAGGGAGGTACCCAAAAGGGCTGTGTAGCCTTGGACAAGCCACTTCAACTCTCTGAGCCTTGATCTTCTTGTTGTAAACGGGGATTATGCCACTTGATTCGTGGGGACTTTGTGAAGCTTCCACCAGGAAGGGGCTTTTGGGAGCACAGTTACTGTGCGTCAGGTGGTCAGGAAGGGAGGGCGGGCTGGAAAGCTGGGCTGGCCTGAAGGTGGGCACTGTGTAGAGGTGGGCTCTGAGGTCCCCAGGGCTGATGGATGTGCTCTGAGGAGCTTGCCGGGATCCAAGACTTCTAAGGGTTCACAGGGGCTCACAAGAGTTGGGGGAAATTTTGGAAGAGTTTCGGGCCCATACCCACCTTAGAGACCCCCAGCGTATTCCGCTTTCCCTGGCCAGGCCCTCCCAGCAAAGGGTTAACAGCCTTCTCTACCTGCAGTTGCATTTTAAAGACACGAAATTAAAGCAGGTAATTTATTCTCCCCACACACGAAAGAGCAATTAGTTCTAAACAGGGCTTAATCAGTCACCGCGAGATTGATTTCTGGAGCCCTGGGTTTTCGGGCTCCTGGCGCCATGCCAGGCTGGGGAGGGAGGGGGCAGACAAATGAGCCGCGGAGGCATGAGCCCTTACATAATCTGCTGGGGGGCCCTGGCAGCCTGGCTAGCCCCAGGCGGGGCGGGGCTGAGCTGGGGAGAGGGGGCCCTGCTTCAGCTCCCTGAGAGTAGCCCTCAGGGTTCGGCCAGGCCTCCTGGGAAAAGGCCAGGCCCAAAGCTCCAGCCCCACCCTCTGGGCAGTGGAAGGGGGGCGGTTCTGGGGTAGAAAAGGTGGGTATTCCTGTCCAACCTGGTACTTACACCTGTTCTCCCACACACACCCCCCCCCCACCCCCACCCCCACCCCCGACCCCATCGACCCTTCATTTCTGTTTGCTCCCACTGCCCGTTCTGGCCCTTCTACTTCCTCTCTCGCTTTTCTATTTTCTCCCCCTCCTCTTTTCCATCACTTCCTCCTCTTTTCCCATGGTCTCCTTGCATCCCACTCCCCCACCCATGTCCTTGTCTCTGGCCACAGAACTCCATCCGGCACAACCTGTCGCTGCACACCCGTTTCATCCGCGTGCAGAACGAGGGCACGGGCAAGAGCTCCTGGTGGATGCTGAACCCCGAGGGCGGAAAGACAGGCAAGACCCCGCGGCGGAGGGCCGTGTCCATGGACAACGGGGCCAAGTTCCTGCGCATTAAGGGCAAGGCGAGCAAGAAGAAGCAGCTGCAGGCACCTGAGCGAAGCCCCGATGACAGTCCCCCAGGCGCGCCAGCCCCGGGGCCCGTGCCTGCCGCTGCCAAGTGGGCCACCAGCCCGGCCTCGCACGCCAGCGATGACTACGAGGCGTGGGCCGACTTCCGCGGCGGCGGGAGACCCCTGCTCGGGGAAGCGGCCGAATTGGAGGACGACGAGGCCCTGGAGGCCCTGGCGCCGTCGTCCCCGCTCATGTACCCGAGCCCGGCGAGCGCGCTGTCGCCCGCGCTAGGTGCGCGCTGCCCCGGGGAGCTGCCCCGCCTGGCCGAGCTGGGGGGCCCGCTGGGCCTGCACGGGGGCGGCGCGGGGCTGCCCGAGGCCCTGCTGGACGGCGCGCAGGACGCGTACGGGCCGCGGGCCCGGGCGGGGACGCCCGCCTACTTTGGCGGCTGCAAGAGCGGCGCCTACGGCGGGGGCGGGGGCTTCGGGCCTCCGGCGCTGGGCGCGCTGCGCCGCCTGCCCATGCAGACCATCCAGGAGAACAAGCAGGCCAGCTTCGCGCCGGCCGCCGCGCCCTTCCGCCCGGGGGCGCTGCCCGCGCTGCTGCCGCCGCCGCCCGCGCCCAGGCCCGGCCCGGTGCTGGGCGCGCCCGGGGAGCTGGCGCTGGCGGGAGCGGCCGCCGCCTACCCTGGCAAGGGCGCGGCCCCGTACGCGCCGCCGGTGCCCTCGCGCAGTGCCTTAGCCCACCCCATCAGCCTTATGACGCTGCCCGGCGAGGCGGGCGCCGCGGGCCTGGCGCCGCCGAGCCACGCGGCCGCCTTCGGGGCCCCGCCCGGTGGCCTCCTGCTGGACGCGCTGCCGGGGCCGTACGCGGCCGCTGCCGCCGGGCCGCTGGGGGCCGCGCCCGACCGCTTCCCGGCCGACCTGGACCTCGACATGTTCAGCGGGAGCCTCGAGTGCGACGTCGAGTCCATCATCCTCAACGACTTCATGGACAGCGACGAAATGGACTTCAACTTCGACTCGGCCCTGCCTCCGCCGCCGCCTGGCCTGGCCGGGGCCCCGCCCCCCAACCAGAGCTGGGTGCCGGGCTGAGGGCCGCCTTCCCTCGCCCCCGGGCGCCCCGCCCCGCCCCCAAGGGGCTTCTGTCTTCCCGTCCTGATCCCCTGGGCCCCATCCCCATTCCAGCTTCACGGGGTGGGGTGGGGTGGGGGGATCCGGGAGGCAGCCCCAGGTCTGCTAGAGAAGTCCCTCAGAAGTTTACCCCTGAGGGAAGTGATAGGGAGGGGCTGGGGCACCTGCCATTCGTGCCCAAACTCCTGAGACCCGCTCCACCTCCCTCCTGGGGCAGGAAGCCTGGGCGGAGCGGAATTTCGGGCTGGGTGGGAGTGGGGACCAGCCAGGCGGGCTGCTCTGGTCGGCGATGCCAACCGGGAGATGTGGCACGGGGCCAGAGGCGGTCTGAATCTTCGTTTCATTTGTGAGGGCCGCGACGGATAGCCCACCCCAAACTCCAATCTGATTCCCGACTCACACCTTCCCACTGGTCTTAGCCCCACCCACCCAAGCCAGGAACCCCCTCCCGAAAACACCCACGCCTACCTATTGGCTGTTCACCCTGAGCTGTTTCCCTTTAGCCCTAAGCCACCCTTAGAGCCCCCATACCCATGATTCAGCCCCTCCCTCCTAACCCTGCAGGCCCTAACTTCTCCTCTCCTCTCAGGTTGGAGTCAACCCCCCCCCCCCTCACTTCCCCCTACCCCCCGTACTGGTCTCAGCCTCTCCAGCAGGTCTCAGCTCCGGATCCACCCCCCAAACCAACACCCCTTTCTCCGTTCCAGTCCTGCCTCCTCTCCCGTATTTATAAGTGTCCGGTCGGGGCGGGCTGTGGGCGCGGCGTCCCCGGCGCATATCGTAGGCAGTGTACCGTGGCCGTGCCGTCAGCGTGTGCGTGTGCGTGTGTGCCGTGTCGAGGCCGTGTAGAGTGCATTGTACAGCATATTTTCATGAATAAAATTGTTTTAAATATTTCCCGCGCCTTGGGCTAGCAGGGGTGGTGGTGGCAAAGGAGGATAATTGGCAGGAATCGTTGCGGGAAGGGGGTTGTCCCTGTGCCTGAGCCCCTATTGTGGTTTTGTGTCTCAGTATATGTCAGCGTTCACTGATGCCTGTCTGCTCAACACACATTGGTTAAG
This sequence comes from Neofelis nebulosa, assembly GCF_028018385.1. Taxonomy (NCBI): domain Eukaryota; kingdom Metazoa; phylum Chordata; class Mammalia; order Carnivora; family Felidae; genus Neofelis; species Neofelis nebulosa. The sequence goes on along the minus strand of NC_080783.1, from coordinate 190,143,224 downwards.
CGCCTACTGAGTTCTGGACGCTGGCGATGTGCCTGTGTGGAGCTCTGCACCTGTTTGTGTGAACATATGCATGCAGGAAGTTTCTGGTTTGGGGAAATTCTGTCCTGAATACATAAGCCTGAGAGGTTGGGAGAGAAGGCACAGATATTCATTGAGAACCTGTTCGTGTCGGGTCCTGCATTAGGTATGATTTTTGTTCCCATTGTACAGATGAGAGAAGAGGACCTGAGAGGGAGAATGGTTTGGGAAGGCCTGTTGGGATAATGGAAGGGAGGCCTTTGGAGGCACACAGACTTCTCTTTGAATCCGCTCCCTGCCACTTGCCAGCTCGGTGACCATGAGCAAGTTTTCAACCTCTGTAGTCTTACTTTTCTGGTCTAGACCACAGAAGAGTAGCATCCCAGAAGGTGGATTTCGGCTGAAGAGGAAATGAGGAAGGTATGTAAAGTGCTCAGCCCTGCACTCATTCATTCATCCATCCATGGAAGCTTCCGTGGGCATCTTTTTTACTTTTCCCTCATTCCCCATAGTGAGCGCCTTTAAGTGCCAAGGTCTTGCACCAAGCATTGGGACTGCCAGAGAGAGCATCATAGGCACAATGTCTGCCCTCAAGTAACTTAGAGGCTCAAGGGGACACAAGTGAGTAAACAGGAGATTATCGATCAGAGCTGTGATGAATGGAGGAGACAGGCTGTGGGAATGAATGACCCTGCCGCACCTGTCCCGGGCTTGAGGCATCGGGAGGTACCTGGAGGGGGTGCTGTCTCAGCTGAGCCTTGAAGAGTGAGTTGGCATTGGGAAGGGAAGGGATTCAGACAGAGAGGGAATGGCATGTTCAGAGGCCCAGAGTCGAGATCACGTGGGTTCCAGAACCAAAAGCAGTTTAGTGTGGCCAAAGCTCCGAGATGGAGAGATTACTGATGCCGGAGAGGCAGATGGGCCAGAAGAGGGAGAGGATCAGTGACCGGGCCAGCGGTGCTGTTGGTGACTCAAACCAGGAGGGATTGGGGAGGGCAGTGGGGGGAGAAGGGGAAAGGATGAGTTCCCATAAGTTTTGGATAGAGAATCATTGGGACTGGTTTGGGATTGGACACAGGGGGTGAGGGAGAGGGAAGAGTAAAGAGGTGTCTGGTTTCTAGTTGGGCACTGGACAGACAGGGCCATTCCCTGAGAATCGAGGCAGGAGGAGCCCAGGGGAAGGTGGCATGCCCAGCCTCAGACAGGCTCCATCTGAGTTAGATTCTATGGAAGCCTTGGGATTTGGGAGGGTTGTTCAGCACTATGTCCACTGTGTGAATGGCAGTCCCTGGCACTGGGCAACATGGTGGCCTGGGGATGTTCAGCTGGATCGTGGAGTCAGAAACCCCGGAGAGGGAAGAATCAAGAGCACAGAGGTTGTCACGGAGGTGTTAGGAGTGGCTTGGGGGATGGTGCTGAGTGGGAAGAGCAGGGCGGCCCCAGGGCTGCTCCAGGGAACACCTAAGAACACATTGGCACAGGAGGAGGAACCCACTTGCTGAGAAGGAGCAGCCGAAGGGAGAGAAGGAGGAAACCCAGGACACTGAGCTCCTAGAGTGTGAGGAGGGCGTGGCCCTAGAAATAATGCCTAGTGCTCTTACCTTTGGGAGCCTCACTTTCTTGGTCTGGGAGTTGGGGCAGACGCACCTGTCTCAGACCCATTTTGAGGAGTGAACAAGATTGGAATTATTCTCTGAGGTCATACTTCCGGCAAGGGGCAGAGCAGGGTTCTTGCCTACACTGTGTACCTCCAGTGCCCAGGCTTTCCCGTGGCCCCCACTGCTTCTGGGCACTGCACCCACCGAGCTCAGAGCCAGCAGAACCTTTACAGGTCCTGGGCTAAGGGGTGGGGGGGGGCAAGACCTCACTGTGGGGTGTGCTGGCTGTCCTCACTGGGTCGGGAGCCTATAGAGGCTGATGGACTCTCCCTTGGGACAGATGCCCCAGCCCCAGCCCCAGCCCACAAGCAGACTCCAGGAGAGCCCAGCTGGGTCTGGGCTCCATATGGGCTGCAGAGCTGCCCCCACCCCGAGCTAATGGAGGGTGGGCTGCTGGTATGCGTGTGCAGGTCTGTGTGTGTCCATGTAGCCCTATAGGCATCGGTGTGGGCCTGTGTGCACGCGTGCTGGGTGAGGGGCAGGCTGGGTGATGGTTGGGGTCTCCCTGTCTGTGCGCATGCCTGAGTGAACTTGTGTGTGTGTGTGTGTGTGTGTGTGTGTGTGTGTGTTGGGAATTACAGCGTATCCATCTCCCAGTGTGCCCACATGTGCGCCCGGGGCTATGGAGTCTGTGCACTGCATGCTTCCCTCTCTGGGTGTGTCTGGCGTCTTGGCACATACCTCTCTCTGGGTGCACCAGAGAGAGGTGGTAGCCTGCCAGGAGCGTCTTCTGGGCTGCTCTGCTGGGGGAGGGTTGGGGAGGGAAGCATCGGGACACTCCCTACCCTGGGATGGGGCCAGGCTCATGAGCAGGGAGCAGCGAGACCACCTCAGAGTAAAGACGCCTCTGCCAGGCTCAGGCCAGTGGTATTCCAGAGCCAGCGTCTGTCCTGCTGGGCCCCCTCAGGAGAAAGGGGACAACGCCCCTGCAGCTGGGGGGCTGCAACTGGCCCTTCTCTGCCAGCCTTGGAGCCCAGCAGACGCGCCCCCCTCCATGCCCACTCCCTGGGAGGCGTCTGACACATGATTTATTCATAAAAAGCCATTATTTGTGCCAAAGAACTGAGCCGCTGCTTTTTAAGTGCTGATAATGCTCTCGGCCTCCTTGCCTCTCCACCCCCCACCTCCTGTCTCTCTCCTCTCTCTCTCTCACCTTCTTGGGGCTTCCCATCCTTTCTCTTCCCCTTTTCTCCCTGCTTCCCTCACCTCCCTTCCTATTCCTGTATTGTTCTCCTCACCTCTCCTCCCATTTCTTCATTCTCCCCCCACCCCCCGTCACCCCACTCACCCGCTCCACAATTAGGGGAATCAGGCAGGGCGGCTAGAGGCTCAGAACCAATTGTCCCGGACTGGGGAAGCCAGCCTGGAGTCCAGGGCTCCCCACCCTCCACCTCAGTCTTCACCTCTTCAGGACTAGGGCAAGGCGAGGAGGAGGAAGAGCCTGCTGGGAAAGGCAGGGGGAGGGTCTGCGGAGGCTGTCATAACCAGCTCCCCCTAAAGGCCATGACTTTAGCCCCCCCATTAGTCGCCCCAGCCTCCCAAAGAAACGTTCAGTCTCAAGAGCAGTGCCCTTGCTATGCAAATGCAGATTCTTGGCAAGCTCTGTGGGCCTTGTCCCCCCCCTCCCCCACCCTTGTGGCCCCTAAGTGCCCCCTGGAGAAATTCTAGAGCCACCATTACTCAGGCAGTGCCAGGAGATCCTGGCATCAAGGGCGGCACTTGGGGTCCTGTCACTGATCGCCCTCTGTGCAGACAGGAGGCAGCAGAACGAGTATCACAGATGTGAGCGTGGATGCACACTCACACAAGGTTCTTAGAAGCAGACATCACAGATCCACGTGTGTGCGCTCTCATGCTCGCACGTGCACACACGCAGGCATGCACACAGCCACACACCTACTCATGCAGACGGAGAGTCATTCCTCCCCTGAGCACCTGCAGCGGGGGCTGAAACTCTTTCCCCATTCAGGTCCCCGTTCGTTCGTTTGTTCGCTCACTCGCTCAGTCATTCATTCACTCATTCATTGATTCTTTCAACTTTACTTTCACACCCGCACTGTGCCAGCACCAAGGCTGGGCACTGGGGTGGCGGAAATGAACGTGATTGGGTCACAGGGAGGGGAACTGGAGCAGAGCGGCTACTGCGCCCCACCCCCAGCAGCCTTGGGCTGGGGGTTAAGCGCCCAGCAGGCAAGGGGTTAAGTCATTTGGCATCCAGAGCTGGAGCCATTAGGCCTCCTAATTATGAAATTATCGAGGTCCTCAGGTGACTGCTAATTTCACACACACTGTTCCTCTCACGGCTAATGAACGCCCGCAGAACCCACGCCTCGTCTTTCCTGCTGAACAGTGACCTGCAGTTAATGAGCTCAGGAAGGCAGACAGGCCACCGGCTGGGTGGGTGGGGCGCCAGGCCTGAGGAGGGGGCCCGAAGAGGGGCTTCGGGGCCCAAACCCAGCCGGCGGCGGTTTGCAGGACTGGCTAGGCCAGGGGCCAGAGGAAGCAGGAAGAGATGCAGACCTGGGGAGGGCTTCAGGTCATGCGGTCCTGGCAGGAACACGGTGGAGGGTGGGGGCAAGGAGAAATGGGTCGTAAGTGGTGGGGAGGCGAGAGCCTTTCTGCTAGGTTCTGGGCCCCATCAGGGTTTAAGGGCCGGCCAGGAGCAGCAAAACTTACGAGGTGGGAATTGGTGGCGTTGGGGGGGGCGCCGCGGCACAGTCCTACCGTGATGCTGGGGCTGGTGATGACTCTGGGGGCTGGCAGTGCTAATGGTGAGATAGCAATGCCGCTGGTTATGATTTCTAAAGTTTTGATTTTTTTTTTTTAATTAAAAATGTAACGTAGAAAATTGCCCTGCAAAATCTGAATGAAGAAAGAAAAAGTAACACACCCTGCTTGCAATCTTAGATGGGGGCAGTGCCAGAGCCCAGGTCCCTTCTCCCTGGGGATGCAGCGGACCCTTCAGGCTGAAAACCAAATAGGTTCGAAGGCCCTACGACCTGCCCACGGGGAGGACCCTGCCCAACTCGTGGCCCACCAGCCCGATCAATGCCAACTGAGTGGTGCAGCCTCGAATGAGGAGAGCAAGGGGGTGACAATCGTGGTCTGGGCCCAGGGTCCTCTGTTCTAGCTTTTTCCTATCCTGTAGCCTTGAGCAAGTTCCTTTCCCTCTGGGCCTCCAGAGTAAATGGTAGGGTTGGACCAGGGCTGTGTTTGCAAAGGGGGTGGGGCTCGGCTCCTGAAGAGCTGCCCCCGTACTCAGCTTGAGTTCGCATCAGGGACCCTCTCCTGAGGCAAGCACCCCAGGCCCGGGGACGGATGACCACCCCCCTTTGCTCCAGGCTTGTGTATTTGTGTGCGGTGTGCACGAAGGTTGGCATCACTCCATCCTCTTGAAGCTGCCCCCTCTCGCTCAGGAATAAGAGGGGCGTCCTGGCTTCCCACAGCCCCGACGGCAAGCTTCCACTCTGCCACCACCTCCCACGTGTCTGCTTTTCCACCTCAGTTTCCCACCTGTCAAAGGTAGGTAATGAAAGTGCGAGCTCACTTAGGACGTGACAAAGATCTCAGAGGTTGTCGCTGCTACTATGTGACCCCGGGCCTGACCACCTCTCCCCTCAGGTATCCATAGGGTCTCTTCTGGACAGTCAGCTCCATGTTGGGGTGGGGAGTGTCTGAGCCACGGGTGTTCCCAGGGAGCAGGGAAGGATTGGGAGGCTGGGAAGGGCCTCTCCGCCTGCACACAGGCACACACCCCTGCATCTTGCACGTTCCTGCTGGCCCTTTGAGTGCATTTTCTTTCCCGTTTGACCCGCGCAACATGAGGCGAACGCTTTTATCACCTCCATTTGTGAGAAAACTGATAGTCGGAGAGGTTAAGCAGTTATCCCAGAGTCACACAGCTGGAAATGGCAGGGCCAGGCCTCAGACTCAAAGCCTGCGGGCCCTTCACCACTGCGTTACCCCTTTCCTCCACGTGTCGTGCCCAGGTGCCCAAGGACATGCATGCCGCTTGCACACGCGTACCCCAGCCAGAGACCCTCTCATCTCCACGTCCTTCCTGCGCGCACACAACACCCATGTCTGCCCTCCCCTGGGCTTCGGCGTGCAAACCCGCACACTCATAGGTGCACTCAGATACAAATATGGACTTTATAGACTTGCAAAACTCCACACCTACATGCCGCCCGCAAGGAGACGTCCACACACAAACACGCAAGGCACACGAAAGCACGCGTAAACACACACAAGCTCTGTTGCATACGCGTGCAAACACACCCACCCAGGAAGGTACGCGCACACACACACACATGCACACCCCATGGGCACACCTGGGAGTATTTACCCACACACATACTCTGACATACAAACACATGGGTGCATAGTAAGCGTCCTCCAAGGAGCGTTTATACACACACACGTGTGCCTGTACAGACACATGCCCTCCACGTATGAAACGAGGCACACGGGTGTGCTCGCATGTGCACACATGAACAGAAGCACAGGCCGGGGCACTCGGGTGTGGTGAGGTGAGCAACCTCCCGTACCGTGGGGGTGATGGATGGACCCACGTCCTAAGTGACTATCAAAGTGTCGTGGTGTGTGAGGCGCAAACACCAATTAGTGGGGCCTTTGAAAGCATCAGCTCGTTAGAGGGGAAGCCGAAGAGGCTGGGATTGGCATAAAACGCGGAGCTATTTAACTATCGTGGGGCGGGGGTATGGGAGCTGTGCAGAGGCCTTCGGGCAGAGCGGCCCCTCCACCCTGTACTTGCTAGTGGAGAAGGACCCTCACGAGGGGCCTTGGCAGGCGGCTCTGACGCTCCTTGAAAGCGGGGGGTGGGGGGGCAGCCTCCTGCCAGCGCTGGGCTGGCACTGAGTGCGCGGGGGCTGTGCCAACTGGCGATCAATTTCATGCACATCGTAAACCTAAGTGCTTTCTGGAGAGTCGGGCAGATTGCACATAAAGTCCCCCTTCTGTCCCTAGCACACGGGTGGGCGGGTGAGGCAGAGGCTCACCCTGGTCGACAAGACCTCTGCTATGCTGCCCGAGACCTGTATAACCTGGTCCCCAGGAGGAGGTCTCCTTGGGGACATGGGGCGGCGGGGGGGGGGGGGGGGGATTCTGTCAGGAGGGCTGGTGCTTCTAGGGGCAGCTGGATCTGTGGGCAGTGCATGAGCCCCAAGGTCGACCGCCCTCTGCTACCCGATGGCTGAACGACTTCGGGCCATCAGCTCCTCTGACCCTCGGTTTCTTCATCTATAAAGTGGGTTGAGGTAAGAATTAAACGAGTTCCTGTCCGTGCCATGATGTGTCACAGAGCTGAAGAACCTATGAGCGCAAGTGAGATCACATTTGCATTTATTGTTATGCCCAAGGGATTCAGGCTCTGAGTCCCCACATGCTCACCCAAGGGCCCCAGACCCCTCCCCACGGTCTCCACTGTTTCTGGGAGGCTCCAGAGGTGGGGGAGGGGTGTCTCACAGGGAGCCACAAACCTGTCTTTCATTACAGGAGCCTACCTATGATTCGATCCTGGTTCTGCCCAGTCTCCTGTTTACACACACCTGCCACCCTTGAACGTGTCTGGAGAGCCCTCCCCACCATCCCTCCTATCGTGAAGTATCAATGCCAGGCCAGAGGGGTGGCTTCTGGATGTTCTCCAGGTCCCCTGCCCTTTGGGTGCCAGAGCAGTTCTGGGCCCTGCATCAGGGCCAAGGTGGCAGGGCGGGGGTGGGGCGGGACAGAAGGGTAAAGGGTAAAGGTGGCCAAGTTCCTGCTTAGCTCTGTGCCTCTGTCATCTGGGCCCCAAGCTGTGCTTGTGCATGTCACCTCCCAAACACTCTCACGAAACCAGCTTCTTCAGCTTTTGCCCTCCCCCCTGATCCTGGAAGCTCAGATCCAGGCCAGGGGTGGGGCTGGGGAGGGGGCCCCCGGCTGCCCTCCCCCCAGGAGCCCCTACGGTGGTGGGGTTTAGAGCCATTCTGAAGCCAGACTGCTCAGATTCAAATTCTGGCTTTGCTGCTTATAAGCCACAAGATGTTGGGTAACTTACCTTATCTCTGCCTCAGTTTCCTCGTCTGTAAAGTGGGGATGGTGATATTTACCTCATAGGGCTGTTGTGAAAAAGAAATGAATAAGTATAATTGAAGTGCTTGGAGCAGTACCTAGAACAGAGCAGCATGATGTGAATGTTTCCTGATTATTATGATAATACTAACATTATGATATCATAACCATTGTTCCTTTCTCCTGTGCCCTTTTTTTTTTTTTTTTAATTTTTTTTTTCAACGTTTTTTATTTATTTTTGGGACAGAGAGAGACAGAGCATGAACGGGGGAGGGGCAGAGAGAGAGGGAGACACAGAATCAGAAACAGGCTCCAGGCTCCGAGCCATCAGCCCAGAGCCCGACGTGGGGCTCGAACTCACAGACCGCGAGATCGTGACCTGGCTGAAGTCGGCCGCTTAACCGACTGCGCCACCCAGGCGCCCCTCTCCTGTGCCCTTTTTAGACAACCCCCATTCTTCTTCTTGTGGCAACAAAAGCAGTCTCCATATTTATCAGCGGGTTCAAAACAGAACTGAGAGTGGAAATATGACAGGGTTACTATGGTTCACAACTCCAGAGGGTGACTTCCAATTACAAGTTTTGTCAGTGCCCCGGTTGTTCAGTACCCAACCTGAGCAACTGAGCATAACTATCCCCTTTTCTCTCTGATACATGGAGCCCTGCTGTCTTAGTCTGCTTGGGCTGCTGTAACAAAATATCATAGACTAGGTGGTGTAACTAACACTCATTGCTCACAGATCTGAAGGGTGGCAAGTCTAAGATCAAGGTGCTGACAGATTTGCTTCCTTCCTGGCTTGTGGAGGCCACCTTCTCACTGTTTCCTTCCAGGGCAGAAGAGAGAGAGAGAAAGAGAGAGAGAGAGAGAGAGAGAGAGAACTCTGGTTTCTCCCTCATACGATAAAGACACTAATCCCATTATGGGGGTCTCATCCTTGTGACCTCATCTAAACCTAAGACCCCCAAAGGCCCCCCCCACCTCCAAACACCAACACACTGGGATCAACATATGGATTTGGGATTGACAGAAACATTTATTTCATAACACCTGCCCAGCCAGGACATCTCACAGTCAGGCACCACACAGTGGGCCCGGCACGCAGTAGGCGCTCAGGAACTGAGGGTGGGCCTCTCAACAATTAACCCTCACAATCACCCTGTGAAGAGCAGATGGTTACTGTCAGACTAGAGACAGAGAAATAGTGCTCAGAGAGGGCTAGATAGGCAGGATGGGAGAGGCTGTGCTTGGTGACCGACAGCCCCTAAATCTCAGCAGGTGAACGCAACGGAAGTTGCTCATGCAAAGTCTGCTGCGGGTCCTGGTGTCTCTCAGGGCTGCTGTCCCTTGTGGGCTGACTCAGCTTTCCGTGCAGCTTTGACCTTGAGGACCCGCCATTACAGAAGAGGCTTTCTTGGTTGCGACGGCAGCCGGAAGGTCAGGCATCAGCTCTTGTATGCTTTGGCCAGGAAGTGACCATTTCACCTCTGTCCCCAGCTCACTGGCCGGGAGCCGTGACCCACTTACAGCCAGGAGCCTGGGAAATAGAGGAGTCCGTGTCTGTGGAGGAGGTGACTCTGTGTGTCCAGGCATGGACCAGGCAGGAAGAGCCCAGGAGCTTAGCCTAAGAGGAGGTCCTGCCAGCTGGGGCAGAGAGGAGAGGTGTTGTTGGAGGGGGCTGGAGCTAGGCTTTGGAGAAGACAGGCAAGATGGATTTGGACAGGCAAAGAAGAGAAAGAGGGCATTCCACGTGGGCACAGAGTGAGCATATATCTGCAGGTAGGATATAGCAGGAGATACCTCCAGGGAACAATGAAAACATTCTGGCTTGAGCAGGTCTGTCTAGGGAGGATGATGAAGGTAAGGGTGGACTTTCAAGGCCTTAGAGAGAGAAATATTTTGGAGGAAGAGGTGATGAATCTGTAGTCCGTCATCACCCGCTGTGTGGGTGTGGTGGGGGAAAGCCGCACTGGTTTGACTTCCAGTTTTCTGGCTTGGGAAACCGGGACATGAAGGTGCCGGACAGCAGATCGGAGAACCCGAGGGAAGGAGTGTGACGTGGGGTCAGAGGGAAAGCTTGGCTAGGGCCACGCTGGGTTTGAGATAGCCGTGGAACATGCCGGGAGGGGGCCAGGAGGCAGTGGGCAGTTGGGTTCCGAGCTCAGGAGAAAGAGCGGGGCTGCAGTGGAAGAACAGAGATGTAGACACACAGAGGGGTCATGTGAAGGATGAAAGGAGAAGGGGATCCCGGACAGAGCTCTGGAAAGCAGCCTTGTGAAGCAAGAGCAGAGGAGGAGTCCGAGGAGGTACAAGCCAGAGGGATGGGGGCAAAGCCAGGGGGGTCATGGGAGCAAGGGACAGCCAAGAAGAGAGGAGCAGTGAGTTGTGTCTGACATTGTCCTGGCATCCAGATGAGGTATGACCAGGGGATTTAGCGACGAATGGGTTGCTGGTGACCTTGGCAAGGATTGTTCCTAGGGTGTGATGGGTAGGAAAGCCAGATCGGAGTGGGTCAAGGAGCAAGTGTAGACAACTCTCCCAGAAGCTTCCCTAAAGGGCAGATCGGAGTGGGTCAAGGAGCAAGTGTAGACAACTCTCCCAGAAGCTTCCCTAAAGGGCAGGGGGAGACGGCCGTGGGTGGAAAAGGTTGAGCTATCAAGGGAGAGTATTTCTGGGAAAGAAAATCTTTTATTATTATTATTATTATTGTGTTTTAAGAAGGGAGAGATTTGAATATGTTCACAGCCGATGGGAAGGGGCCGGTAGGGAGGAAGATGTTGGAGGCAGCGAATCCCTGAGGAGTAGGGGGCAGAAGGAGGAATCCAGGGCTGGGCTCGGAGATAGGGATTCGTCTGGAAGGTGTGCTGTGAGGAAGCCGTGGAGAGGGGCATGGGGAATCTAGCTGAGGCTAGAGGCTCCCAGGGAGACCCAGGATGTGGTGGGGGTGGGGGTGGGGTTCGGGTGCGGGTGTAAGACAGGGAGAGGTGGGGAGGAGGGGGAGGGGGCTGGAGATAGCAGAGACAGGTAGGAGTCCCACCCACACAAAGGTAATCAGAGAAATAAAGATACAGAAGAGAAGAGAGACGGAGGGAGGAGGAGGATGAAAGGCTGAGCTGAGGCTCAGGAGAGGCCCCTCAGGAGCGGGCTGTGGGTGTGGGCCTGTGGAAAGAGTGTGCACTCTTCTCGGGGGCCTCCGAGCCAGCCCAGAAGCTCCGACCCTCTCCCAAACCAGCTAGTGCCCGGCCCAGGAGCCCGCCTGATGGTAGCCACGCGGATGCCATCCGCGGCCTTTGCTTTCGTGGCCTGCGGTGGGGGTCTGCCAAGCCCTTCCTCTGCTGCAGGAGCACCCGCCGTGCCCCCTTCCAAGCTGCCGATCCTGGGCAGAGGGGAGCCTTCTCTTCACAGGGACGGTCCAGGCCTCTGGCCACCCAACAGGCGTGGGACCTCACATGTGGTATGGTCAGGCCCCGAAGGAGGCGACAGTTGCAGCCAGCCCCCTGCCCCTCACCCCTCGTGGCCCCAGCCCCAGGTCTTGCTCGCCCTGTGGGGCCTAGGCCACCCTGACATTCACCTAATTGTCTTCCCGCTTTGATGAGTGGCTCCGCAGAGGCGCCGCCACGGATCAAATTAAATGTGAGCCAAGCAGGCAGCCCGGCTGATGAGATGGGAAATACCACATTTACATAGCCCCACACCAGGGCTGGGGACCCAGCACCGGAGACAAAGATCGGGGGACCCGGGCAGAGACAGAGGGGGTCAGAGAGACAGAGACAGGGAGGTGGGGTGGAGGGGGGGGGGGAAGAAAGAGATGGGATAGGAGGTGGGGGAAGGTGGACAGAGGCACCGTTTACAGGGTCCCGGTCACTGTTGCTGAAGGAAGGGCAGTGGGGGAGGGAGATCGATACAGGTAGAGGCTCTTGTCACCTCCAGACAGGTGGCTGCCGCCCCTGCCAAGCCTAGCCGGCTGGTCCCAGAGGTAGGAAGGTGACCTGGAGCCCCAGAGGCAGCTGAGTCCCCCTCCTGCCCGACTCCCAGCTGAGTCTCCACACAGCTCCTCTTTTCCACCCAGACCCCACAGCTGGGCTGCAGCTGGCGTCCTCAGCACAGCCCTGTGGGTGTGGCCGTGAGCTTCCCCCCAGTTCACTCGGGGACATTCTGGCTGCCCCAGGAAGTGTGTGTGTGTGTGTGTGTGTGTGTGTGTGAGTGTGTGTGCAAATGGGACAGAGAGAGTGTGACCATGTGTGGCACCTTCACGGGATCTCCTGTGTGCAGGTGTGCTGGCCGCCACTAGGCCCTGGGCCCTTGGAGGACAGCTGGGTCCTCCCTCTGATCCGAAGGGCTGGGGTGGCCTGGAGGCGGACCCTGAGTCTGTGTGCAGGACAAGAGGGGCGCCGGTGTTCCCGGCCGAGCGATCACTCCAACCGTCCCTCCTGCCCCTAACAGCAGCGTTCCAGGTGCCAAGCACCATCCCCAACCTCGGGGCGACTCTGTGGGGGAGCCACTGCCATTCTTTCCAGTGTATAGAAAAGAAAGCTGAGGTGCGGGGAGGAGAAGGATACTGTCTAGAAAGGGCACAGCCCGGACACGAGCCCGGGACTGTCCTCTTCAGCTTAGTGGGTCCTCCTGTGTTGGTTGCTGTAGGTGTCCAGGGTGCTGTGTGCTTGGCAGGGGTTGGAAAGTACTTACTCATCCTTCCTTCAGTCTCCTGGTTCCCTGCAGAAACGCCCCCTCCCCCCTCCCTCCAGTCTCACAGGCCTGGGCTGGACACGCTGGATAGTACTCCCACCATTAACGTTAGGTGTTTGCTGAGCACACGGCGCATGCCAGGCGTGAGGCGCGCCCTCTGGGTAGGTGTCCCTGAACCCTCCCTTCCACCCTCGGCGGGAGGCAGCATCATTAGCCTCATGTGACAGGTGTGGAAACTGAGGGCACACAGATCAGGGGGAGAGGCGTTTTGTGAAGAGTTACGCTCTGCTTGGGTTCAGTCCCCCTTCCCTCCCTCCGTCACTGACCCCGACCTAGCCATCCAGGGAGGCGGAGGGGCGCGGAGAGCCTTCCTGCACATGCTCCGTGTGTCTGTCTGCACGTGTGTGCGAGCTTGGGGCTGGGCCGGCAGGACGCCTACCCCGTGCTGGTGTCTGTGACGTGTGCTTCTGCCACTTCACCCCCTTCACTCCTCACGGTGACGCCACTACCTTGGGATGACTCCGCCCTCGTTTTGGAGTGAGCGAACTGAGGCTCTGAGATGGCAAGCGACAGCAGGTTAGCTTCAAGGCGAGTTCTGGGACCCGAGCGTCCGGATTCCGGGCTCTTGCCGGCGCCCGAGGCTCAACAGGCTTTGCCCTTTTCTTCCCTCCTTGGGGACTCCTACTCGGGGTCCCCTGCCCAGGGAAGCTGGCCCCCGGAAAGCGCCTGTTGGCTCCACTGAGAAGCCCTTCCCCCTCACCCACGGGGGCCAGGGCGGCTTTTACTGGGGAAATAATTAGAAATCTAATTCTTGGGGCGCCTGGGTGGCGCAGTCGGTTAAGCGTCCGACTTCAGCCAGGTCACGATCTCGCGGTCCGTGAGTTCGAGCCCCGCGTCAGGCTCTGGGCCGATGGCTCGGAGCCTGGAGCCTGTTTCCGATTCTGTGTCTCCCTCTCTCTCTGCCCCTCCCCCGTTCATGCTCTGTCTCTCTCTGTCCCAAAAATAAATAAAAAATGTTGAAAAAAAAAATTAAAAAAAAAAAAAAAAGAAACCTAATTCTTATTTCTCCCACTCCGCTAATTGTCTGTGGACAATTTGATTGTAACAGTCGCCACTGAAGCAGAAAAACCACCTTATTTCTGCCAGACATCCTCCCTGCAAATAACACCGGCAACTGCCTGGCTCCCCTCTCACCTGCAGAGCCCCAGGGCCTGAGGGGCCCTCCCAGCTCTGGTGAGGGCACATCTGGGGGCCAGGCCTAGCCACAGGGGAGCAGGGGCAGGGGCAGTGCCCAAGGACCTACAGGACAAGGTCGGGGGGTGGGGTGCGAGAGGAGAGAATATGAATATTTGAGCATTTGGGGGAAAGACGGAGGAGGAAGATGGAGACCCAGGCCCAAGAAGATACTGGTGGGGGTGCAGTGAGCCAGGCGATCTCAAAGCAGATGAAGGAGAAGGAAATGCCTGGTGGGGGTCAGGCCGAGGAGGCAGGAGCCAGGACTCCTGGCCCAGACTGCCTCTCTGCCAAAGCAGGGGACACACCTCCGAGACAAAACCAGACAGTGTTTTTAGGAGCAGGCTGCTGAGGGCTCCCCAGAGAGCCTAGCCTCCGGTGGGATGTGGTTGATTAGGAAAGGAAGGAGGAGGATGGGATGGGATGGGGCCTGAGGGTGGGGGTGGGGGGTGGGAAGGGTGAAGTGTCCAGAGACCAGACAAGAATGCAGATGGGGACAGACTGGACTAATGGGGACTGGATTGAGCATGAGGCAGACACCCAGTCTGGGACTGACCTGTTGATTAACGCTCCCTCACCAGCTGCCCACCCATCCCTCCCTGGCAGCACAGCCCTCTGGGGGCCAGGCAGCCTCCATTTCTACCCCTGCCTCCCTCCCTATCTTATCTCTAGAGTCCCCCCTCCCTGTCCCTCCCTCTCTCTCTGGGGCCAGGCCAATGGCTGTGGGCGGTTGTGGGAGCCCTGATCCCACACAAGCTGAGCCCTGTGACTTGGGGTGCAGGCTGAAGAGCTCACAGTGGCCCCCTTGGCCATGGAAGCTGGCACGGGGCGGGGGGCAGGAGGGAGGGACTTCTGTGTTGGCATGAACCTACTCTTGGATGCCCATCCCAGGGCGTCTTCCCGAGGGTGGGTAGGTGGGTGTGGGTGGCTTGTTGGGTGCTCAGATGGGGGGGAAGGGGTGGAGGCTTAGTCCTGACTCCTAGGGAACGCTGAGCATCCTCTGCCTGCACCCCAGGGCTCTTCTTCAGCCCCGCTCCTTTGGCTAGGCCAGGAGGGAGAGTGCCAGGGACTGGGGCAGGCAGCCACGTGGTGGGGCCTGGGGCCCGCACAGAGTGGGAGAGAGGGGGGGTGGTGGGGGAAGCCACAGCCCAGAGCCTCCTCCGCCTCTTCTTCCCTCTGCGGGTTCTCAGCCCTCCCCTCTTCCCCCCTCCCAGGCTTGTCAGGGGAGGATGTGGGGGGGGGGTGCCGGGGGCTCCTGTCAGTCTAGAGCTGGAGAGCTCCCCAAGCTTCATTAACATGCAAATTAGCAAGTTCTGACTGGCTGTGGCAGCTACGGGCAGCCACCCCTCCCAGCCCCAAGTGTGTGTGTGTGTGTGTGTGTGTGTGTGTGTGTGTGATCTGCAGCAGCATCTGAAAAGAGAGGGAGCGGCTCTCATGGCCCTGGACTCCACAGACAGCAGTACACGTGTGTCTCACCCACACTTACACCCACACACCTACACAAAGACCAAATATGCACACACATGTATATACATATGCACACCAGACAGATTCTCCTGGTCGTAGCCAGTCAGCCACATTTGCAGGGCTTAGGGACACCCATGGACACACAATCACAGGCACACAACTTCACCCACAGCGGCCACACCTCGAATGGTCTCAGACAGGCATGCGCACCAAGCGGCCCACTCCTTCCACACTCGTGCCACTTCACACCCTGACACACAGTCCCACACGGGAACAGACCCGTGAACACACCGTCCCCCACACAGCCGCACACACCGCCTGTCAGTCACCCAAAGTCACACCCAGACAAAGTCTGGCGAGAGGTGGGTACCGTGGCTCCACAGCCTGCCCCGAGGGCGGGTGCCACACCCTGGACCCCCCGAGTGTCCATGCTGTGGTGCGTTCCTTCCACTGGAGCTGACCAGGGCCAGCCCCGGTCTCCTGCCCACGTGGGTGAGTTTCTTGTACTGTCGGCCCCTCTGCGTGGACCCCCACCCGAATCTCCTTCGCTCCCTGCATCTGCACTGTCATCACCTGCCCCGGCAGCCAGCCCTTGGCCCTCCCTGGAGAATGGCCCCGGTCACACGGCACTGAAACTGCCGGTTGATGTGTCTGCCTCCACCAGGCAGGGAGCTTGAGGAGGAGGACAGGGTTGGCGTCAGTCAGTCTGGTGCACTGCTCTGTCCCCAGTGCTCCGCTCACTCTGACCCATCCATGCTATTTCCGCAATTGGGTGGAATGGGAGACAGCAGTGATAAGAACGCAAATGGCTGACACTTATTTGGTATTTGCTAGGCGCTCAGGCCCCATTCACAACGACCCCATGAGGGATCGGCCCCATTGTTACCCCATTGTTAGAGGAGGAACCTGAGGCACAGAGGGATCGAGGAGCCTTGTCAGGATCATCCTGACTATAAGTGACAGACAGAACTGGGATCTGAACTCCGGCTGTCTAGCTCTGGACAGCCCTGCCTGTGCTCTTCCCCGGGACACCAGGCAGAGAGTTGGGGGGCACTCACGGGGGGTGGGGAGCGGAGGAGCCCCCCAGTCCCGAGCAATGGAAGGGAGCCCTCAGCTTCTAAGAGGAGGGCCTTGCTCACTGACACCTGTCATGGGGGCTCCGGGCCATGGGAACCTGGGGCACCCAGGGTGGGGAGATAACCAGGACATCCCCCATTTTAGAGAGCAGGTGACTGAGGCCAGAGAGGTCCTGGGTCAAACTGACCCACATTTCTTTAATACTTGCTGTGTGCCAAGCCCTCATCTGATTGATGTCCTTTATTCCTCAGGACAGCCCCGTGAGGTCGGCTC
This sequence comes from Neofelis nebulosa, assembly GCF_028018385.1. NCBI lineage: Eukaryota > Metazoa > Chordata > Mammalia > Carnivora > Felidae > Neofelis > Neofelis nebulosa. Next base: position 190,126,746 of record NC_080783.1, on the reverse strand, counting down.
ACTTACCAGCTCCATTTTACAGGTCAGAGAGCGAGGTTCATGGTAGCTTCACATGCCGGGGTGTCAGTGTGGTGGTCACCTGTGGTTTTGTCTGCAAGGAACCATACCCCCCCCACCCCTCTCCACCCCTCCCCACCCCTCCCCGCGCTAACTAAACTTGCTTCTGGAATGGGAGATCCCACCCTCCTGCGTGGGGTTGATTGGTTCGGTGATAGACAGGTGATTCAAACTGGGCCAATCAGTGCCCTCGCTTGAGAGTTTTGACCTTGGGGTCAATGTTGAGGCTCTGGAGTTTTCAGCAGCCCAGACCCATTTCTGCAGTGAGAGCAGGGAAACTACAAAAGCACTGAGGGAAGGCTGTAGTCTGGCTGTGACCCGCTGTGATGGGGCAGCTGGGGGCCTTCAGCCTGCCTTCTGCCTCCTGGGCACTCTCCAGCTGGCTCCACCTTGTCCAAGTCTCTCCTCCATCCCTCCTTCACCCCTCTGCTTGTCTAGCACCCACCATCGCCCAGGGGGTTCACAACAAGTGTCCTGGGGATCGGAGCCAGGCGGGAGCGGATGGCCCAGCAAGACTCGGCACGGGCAGCCTCATTCCTGCTGGACGGTTTGCGGGTGAGTGGCTGACTGCCATCACTGAGTGAGTGGTCCCCACCCTCACGTTGCCCAAGCCAGGGCCCTGTCACCTCTTCACTGTGCCCCAAACAGTGCCTGACGTACAGAAGGCCTTCACTGTCTAACTGGGAAATGAATGAACGGCCGTATTAATTGGCATATGTCTCAGGCCTTGGCTAGGCGCAGCAGAGTTCATTCTGTGGGGCTCCGCAGGTGGTCCCCCTGCTGACCTGTCCCCTCGGGGTCCCTTTTACCACCTTTTCCAGCATTTCAAGTCTTTTCTCCAGTCTAGAGGGCGAGGCTGGAGTGGCCCTCTCCACACAAGCAGCATCCTGTTGTTTCGGTCTTAACTTAGAAGAGTACCTTTTGAGAATACGCAGCTTTGTTTCTCGCGCTGGTGCAGGGGCGACCCCTGCGTCACTGCGTATGGCGGCCCCAAGTGGCAGCCCATGATCTGTGGCACATAGTGGCTCAAGACTCAAACCCAACTGCCGAAACTGGGAGGAAAGACCCTTGGAGGGCAAGTCAAGACATTTGGTGAGAGTGGGTGGGAGAGTGGCCTATTAATTAATCACTCAAAATGTCATCAGGCCCCACATCAGCTGTGAAGCTGGGACTCAGACCCAGGGTTCCTTGCAACCTAGGGCTCTGTAGCCCCCACGGTTGCTTTCTGAATTCCTCAGAGAGAATTTCTAGCATGGAAATTCAGAGTGGTCAGGGCTCACTGAACGTGGCCTGCTGAATCCTGTCTAGACCCAGTGTGGGCCCCAAATGGGACTGGGCAGTGACCCACCGTCCCAGTCTGAAGGCCACTGTTAGGCCTGTGGCTTCTGTTCCTGGGTTCTGTTTCTGGCTCCTGATCCCAGGAGAGGGCATCAGGTCCCTGGAGAGAGAAGAAGGGGCCCCTTGGGCCAGAGCCCCTGAGGATCCTTTGAGACTGACCCCAAATTCTGCCGAGGTGGAACAGAGGTGCCTACGTTCCTGGCCCTGGTTCCTCAGCCTGGCAGCTGCAACCAGCATTTGGCACAGACAGGGCAAGAGCACGGCCTCCAGCTGGGGGCGTCAGGGGTCTAAGCTCGGTTGGCAAGCAGGGCAGCCCTTTCCAGCCCTGGAAGCAAAGGGTTAACCTGCTGGGGAAGGCGGGAGCAGCAGTCATTTGGCTAAGGAGCCTTGTTAATTGATTCCCTCGTTCCCATTTGTTCCTGCTAAAGAGAGACAGATGAGAGCGAGCCCGCCAGGCCCGTCTTGGCACCCGGCAGCTTGGCTGGGCACAGCTGTGCTCCTGGCTCTGGTGTCTCTGTGGGGGGAGGGGCCGGTCACAGTGGAGGTGAGGAGGTGGGGCGCCCCCACCGGCCTCAGCGCCCCTCCGCTCACCCTCGGTACCCACCGCGGTGATCTCGGAGTGCTTTGGAGAGGACACATCTTTTTCTTTCACCTTGTGACACCTCTTTGATCTTTTGGCCGCACTGTCACCACCCACAGTCTGCGAGCTCAGTAGCAGAAATCGGAGGCAGCTTCCTCACCACGGGCGCTCACCATGGGCTCCCGCCAGCCTGAGGCCCAGGCGAGGTTTCTGCCTGGAAGAGGGTCAGCTCTGGTCTGTCCAGTTGAGTTCTGTGGCTGCGTGAGGCAGGCTGAAACCCATGTCGCAGAGCTGGCAGTCTTGTCGCGGCCGCAGGCTCCGTCTGAATCCCCTGGTCCCGACCCGTCTCAGCCTTGACTTTTTATCTGCTGCCGCCTCACAGCCGAGCTCTCCAGGGCCTGTTAGATCGGGCCATCTGGGGTGGTGCCAGACAAGGGCCCTGCTCCTTTCCCCTGAGAGGATGGAGTTTGAATGCCACAATGCAATTGGGCATGGAGACCTCTGAGTTCAAGTCCTGGCTCTTCCATGTCCTAGCTGCATAATTTGGACACGGTGTGTTTGCCCCTCTGAATCTCCATTTTCTCACGTACAAAATGGAAGTTATTCTAGTGCCGATCGTGGCGGGTTGGAAAGGTGGCCACAACTCTCCACTCCCCTCGGAGCCTGCCCCATGGCAACATGACTTTGCAGCTCCTCGCATCCTTTTAAATCTGGCGTGGCCTTGAGACTCGCTCTGGCCGACAGAATGTGGTCAAAGTGCCAGGGCCGGGTCTGAGCCTAAGCCTCCAGAGTCCTTGCCCGCTTTCACTGGCTCTCTGCTGGCCAACTGTTGTGTGAAAAAGCTTCGGCTATCCTGCCGGAGGGAGAGAGCCCCATGGCTCGGTCGCCCCCGTCACCCACATGACAGCCGGGCAACTCCCAGAAGTGGAGCCATTTAACTGACCAGGGGCTGGCGGCAGATGCGTGAATGAGGCCAGCCAAGGCCAGGAGAACAGCCTGGCTGCATTTCCCAACCGTAGAATCATGAGCTCCCTAAGTGGTTGTTGTTTGAAGCCACAAGTGTGGGCTACTTTGTTACGCAGCAAAAGCTAACTGACACATTGTCTCAAATCATTGCCGCACAGGGACAGAAATGAGCCCACGGCTAAGTCAAGCACCCAGCAGAATGCCCAGCGTGTAGGGGCGATCAGAAAGTACAACTTTTATTACCATTGCCCAGGGTGGAGTCATTGACCACAGATTAAAGCCTTTTGCATTTGAGACTGTTCTCTCTTTGGGACTCATGTTAAGGGAATAGTCCTTGACCTACCCCTTCCACACCTCCTCTCCAGTCGTGGTGGAGATCGTAGTTAACATTGTCGAGTGTGCACGTCCCCTGGGCCAGGTTCTGCAGCTGCTGTTTGACGTGCCTTATCTTATCTAATCTTCACTGGTCCTCCTGAGAGACGCACTCTCATCTCTACATCATTTCATTTTACACACTCGCCATTTTATTTTTTATTTTTTTTAAATTTTTTTTTTTCAACATTTTTTATTTATTTTTGGGACAGAGAGAGAGCATGAACGGGGGAGGGGCAGAGAGAGAGGGAGACACAGAATCGGAAACAGGCTCCAGGCTCCGAGCCATCAGCCCAGAGCCTGACGCGGGGCTCGAACTCACGGACCGCGAGATCGTGACCTGGCTGAAGTCGGACGCTTAACCGACTGCGCCACCCAGGCGCCCCACACACTCGCCATTTTAAATCCGAGCAAACTGAGGCTTGGAGATGTGAAACGTCACTTACCGAAGGCTGCACGGCTTGTGAGTGTCTCGGGAGACGTCGGTTGACTGTCCACTTCTGTCTGGTTTGCCAGGTCAGCTCCCAACCGCAGGCCCTTCCTTGGCCGCCCTAGTCCCTGGGGGATATAAAGGTCTTTCTCAAACGTTCACCAGTATTATAGGATATTACAGTGTCCATTAGCTCCCCACACACCTGGCCACTCTGGAAGTATGGACATTGCTCCTCTGGCTGCCTTCCACTTTTCTCCGTTGGGACAATGCTTTTTTGTTTTTTGGTTTTTAAGTTTATTTTGAGAAAGACAGAGACAGCGTGAGTGGAGGAGGGGCAGAGAGAGAGGGGGAGACAGAGAATCCCATGAGGGGCTTGAACTCACGAAACCGTGAGATCATGACCTGAGCCGAAGCCAAGAGCCGGAGGTTTAACCAACTGAGCCACCCAGGTGTCCTTGGGACAATGCTTTTTATCCTCTGCTCTCAGTAGATGGCTTTTAGGGCCACAGGCTTTTCTCTGGCTGCCCCTCCTGCTGGACCTCCACATGACAGCTACTCAATTTTCCAAACTTTGGCAAAGTTTTCTTTGTTGTTCCTTTCCATCTCTCTGGTCCGGAATTCACCTGACATTCACACCCTGGAAGAGATGTTGAGAGTGTTCTCTGTGCAGCGCCTTTCCCTTCCCTTGGAAGTCACAGCACTTCTGGCCTCATAGCGAGGCCCTATGGGCACTTCCTGTGCCCAGAGCGACGGACGCCATGTTTTTACACCCTGCACCCCACTCCCCGCCATAATAGCTTACGGATCCAAGTGTGGCACATGATTCACGCCTAGCCAGTTGAAGTTCTCCGGGTTTCTCAGCTGGAAATGAAAGAGCATCAGTCTTTCTTGGGAGCTATGGTATATAAAAAGGGATGCTATTATGTATTTTCTGTATTTTATTTGTCCTGTTTTAAACTACCCTGCTTTTGTATGTGAATACTTTTTAGAATAGTAAATTTTTTAAAGATATATGTGCTTTTGGAGTAGGCTTTTCCCTCTTCGCATAGTTCATTATCGTGTTCCCTCATATTTTAGGCCAAAGGGGACCGAGCCAGCCCTGTTGAAGTGAAAAAAGAATGAAAAAATAAGAGCGGGTTCCTCTTTTTAAGTCACCTAGGCTTCAGTGTTTCCTGCCTTGGGGAAGAAGCGGGTCTAAAGTGGGAATGGATGAGCCAGCAGGGGGACAGAAGCAGAGAGCAGATCCCCAGCTCCGGGCCATTCCTGTGGGTTAATTCCTTGGATTCTTTAAGCCGCTAAATCCTTCTTTGTGCCTTTGGGAACTGGAGTTGCATTTCTGTCACTGACAAAGCTGAGTTCTGACTTAGGCTTCTTGCCATACAGCCCTCTCCAAACACCTCTTCCAGAAAGGCCTAGGGCAGGCCCCTGGGGACAGGGGAAGGGGAGGCAGCATGGCCCGGAAAAATAACTTCTGTCCCAGGGACTGAGGCTTCATCTTCATAGACGATTCACAAATGAATTGGTTTTCCAGATCTTAGAAACTGGCCTCACCAATCGCCTGTTTACTCAGACTAGAGACCCGGATCTTACCCCTCTTTCTTGCCCTTCTCTTAACCACCCCCCATACCTAGATCATGAAAGAGTTCTGGCAATTCTATCTCCCCGAGGGTCCCCAAATCTGACCACTTCTCTCTATTGCCATTGCTACCCACGGGTTCACACCCTCCTTCTTTCTGCTCTGGACCTCTGCGACTGACATCCACCTGAGCTGGCCCCAGAAGGCCGTTCTCCACACGGCAGCAAAAGCAGTCTTAGCATGTGCATGGAAATCAAATTGCATGGCTTCTGGAAGGCTCCGTGGCTTCCCAAAGCTCACACCAGCTCACACACACCTGTTTGCACTGCTGTAGTCCCAGTGGTCCTCCTCCTGTCCTGCAGACTTGCCTGAGGAAGCTTGTCCTGAAAGCTCATAACCTGCAGCTCGGTTGAGCAACCGGCTTCAGGCCGGGTCATGATCTCCGGGCTCGTCTCCACCCCAGTCCCTCATTTGTGTTCTCCACAGTGCCATGGCAACCTTGGACATTTCGTTTGTCTGTGTACTTGTTCCCACTCTGCCTCTCCCACTAGAACGTAAGCTCATTGAGGGTGGGAAATGTGTCTGCCTTGTTCCCTCTCATGTCCCTAGGACCTAACTGTAGTGCTTGGTCCACAGGTGGCTTTGATAAGTCTTTATTAAATGACCAAGTGCAAAGTTGAATCCAGTGAGGGAGGCGGTGTTCTCCCATTCTGCAGAACAGGAAGTTCTCCCATTCTGCAGAACAGAGCCAGCAAGTGGCAGGATGGGGACCGAAGTCCAAGTCTGTGTGAGGAAGGAGCCTTTGCGCTTTCCCAAATAGCTACCATTTGTGTCAGGATTGAATTGACAAAGCAAAGCTCACGCTGATCATTTTACTTGATCTTTACAACCCAGCCCATTCTCCCCATTTTATACATGAGGGGATGGGGGCTTGGAGAGGGCTCATGGCTGGTCCAAGGGGCCTTGCCTTCAGTAGGGACCTCGAGGGTTTCATGGGCTTCTGAGGCCCCTACACCTGTCATGGCTGGAGGGACTCAGCCTGAGCTCCCCTGGCCCACGGGGGCACCACCTCCCTCCGCCCTTGTGCAGGCTGCCCGCCTGTGTCTGTCACATCAAGTTCAAGTGATTCATGTGGCAGCAGCTCTTGGTCTGCCTGTCGGCACGTCAGCTAGTCCTGGTTACCATGACAACAGGATGCAAGGCACCAGGGCATCAGTGGGCTGTGGCTCTTGGAGGGGCAGTGCCATGGGCAAGGGAGGGGCCTTGTTTCCTCCTCCTGTGGGAAGCTTGGCAAGGGCTGGAGACTCCGGGGGCTGGCTGGCCCCTCCCTGCCTCTGTGCCTTGGCATTTCCTTCCTGCCATCTGTGCTGGGAGCTGGGAGGAGGGGCTAGAGTGCCATCCCCGGTAGGAGGGGTCTGGGAGCAGATGGGCGGGAGGAACAGCCCTTCCCATCTGGGCTATACCTGCACCACCCCGAGGTTCTAAATACTCTCTTCCAGAGCACACCCTCCTTAGCCCCTCCAGCCACTGCTGTCTGCCTTTCCACACCCCAGCCTTCGTTTCTCTCCTTGGCACAGATGCAAAGTTCAAGACCCAGTTCAGCCAGAAAACGGGTCTCTGGGCTTGGAGTACAACCCCTGTGTCCTGATTTCAAGGGAGGGGTCCTGAGGGAACTAACCTGCTTTGTGCCAGCACCTGGCTAGGACCTCGTCTCAGCCACTCCTCCCAGCCACCCTATGGGTCTAGACTTAGGCCCATTTTACAGAGGGGGAAACCGAGGTTCAGAAACGGGAGGCGACTTGCCACAAATCAGCCAGCCGGAAAGTGGGAACACCAGGCTTCAAACCCAGGTGCATCTGGTTCCCAACTTTGCTCTTGCAGGAGCCCTTGCTGCAACCTCAGAGTGGGGAGGGGTGGGGGAATTCTTCCCTTCCCCAGCTCTCCATCAGTCAGGGAGATGATGGCCGGCATTGAGCTGGTGGAGGGAGCACTGGCCCGTGAATTATTGCCTGGGTTTAGGGCCCGGCTCTGCGGCCAGCCCCCTTGGGGCCACAGTCCCTTTGTCCAAGACGCTGCAGGATGGCTGGAGTAGAGGTGCTGCTCTTTAATGGATCCAGGGAGGGGGTTGGGCTGGGCCTGGGGGTGGTGACAGGGATGGGGATATAGCTGAGGGAGCAGAGGCTTGCTTTCATACTACATTGTCCAAACAGGGCAGGCTCACTTGGAATGCTTCTGAGAGTAACTCAGTCAAGAACGCCCATGCTCTAAATTGAAATGTCCATTTCTTCAGGCCTTGCAAGGTTGGTGACCTCAAGCTGCTTCTGGGACCCTTGGTACCCACCTTCAAGCTGCATAAAGGAAGGGAGAATGATGTGGGTGAGGCAGGGGGAGATGGGCAATGAGGATTCCTTTGGAGGCGCGAGGCATGCCCCCATACTGCCATTTAACTGGGTGAGGGTGTGGGGCTTCAGGAGAAACATTTGGAAAAGCTGATAGGGCTCCCCTAGGATCTGGGCAGGCACAGCGGCCGAGACCTGACCCTGGTTGGTTGAACGGAGTCTAGAGTGACTTGGAACCGTCTATGGTGGTCAGGGAGAGAATCTGGCGAGCCCACTTTCTTCCGTGGTTCTGAGTGGCCATAGCAAGGCACGCTGCACAGAGGGTCTGCCTGCCAAGGGTAGGTGATTTTTTGGACTTCAAGTAGGGTAGAGCCCCGGAAACAGGAGCTGGGGACAATCACGAGATATCAGCTGTGGACATCACTGTTCTGTGTCAGGGAAATACTCTCTCTCTGGTGAGGGAGCCTCTAAAGACCCACAAGAAATCTCTAGAGAGAGGCCCTGTAAGCCCCACCCTTCCTGGAGGACCGGGCCTCCCTTCCCCATGGCTTGGGTTTCTTAGCCTAGTCAGGCTCCAACTAGAGAGTGATGGGAAGAATCTGTTTTAGATTGAATGGGTAATTGAAGTTTTGATGTTAGATCAGATTCTAGATCAGATTGGATATTTTAATTTATAAAAATGAGATGGTTAGTGCCTGAGAGCATCCAGAAAAACCATGGGGTGTTCTCCAGACGTGGTCCAGGGGTGTGGGAACAACAATCTCTGATGAAGGATCTCAGCAGAGCTGAGAAAGAATCATACGTTTTCTGCACTAGGCGTTACCTGCCGGGCCATTCCAGTAAACTTGTGCCTTGGTTGGTGTTCTGAAAGTGGGAGTGGTCAGGCTGCATTCCAGGCCCCTCTTCTTCCTCCCTCCCACCCGGCCCTCACCTCTCCACCTAGACTCAGCAGATACTGGGAGGGATCCCCAGTGGTCGTCTCTTTCCATCCACTGCCCCTGTAGGGCTCCTTGTTCCTGCCAGCCCAGCGCCCCCCCCACCCCCAGCAAGAACTCACTCCTCCCTCCCCTCTCACTGCCCACTAGGGCCCATTTTAGCTCCTTGGAACCAAGTTCATTATCGTAGCTGGGGCAGGGCTGGGTCCATATCCTCAAATGGACCAATGTATCTACTGGTCCTATAACCTCTGTTACAGATAGGGAAACTGAGGCCCGGGAAAGCAAGGGAACTTGTCGAAGGCCATACGACAACGCAGGGCAGAGCCAGGGTAGAGTCTAGGCTGTTGGCTCCCTAGTCCTGGGCACAGTGGAGGACCTAGGGCTCCCAGGGACATATGGTTGGGTCGGGACCATGGCGGGTCCTGCTTACTGCTCCTCCCTGGCCTGCAAAAGCACATCCAGAGGGATCAGAAAGGATGGAAGGCTAGAAAGATTCCTTCCCAGAGGACCGCAGGCCCAATTCAGATGGACAGACATGTCAGCACCAGGCAGCCCCTCATTCCCCCACACCTCGCCCTGAGATTCTGTGGGCCACTGGGACCCTCAGGGAGCTAGGGGTCAGAGAAGCTTCTGCCAAGGGCATCTGCTGTGCCAGCTGCCTAGTGTTGGGACCCAGCAGGTGGGGTGGAAAAAGTCCAGGTTCTGGAGTCAAACCTGAGTCTAAGTCCTGTCTCTGTTAATTAAGAGTTGTGCATCCTTGGGCAAATCACATGACTTCTCTGAGCCTCAGTCTCTCTGTCTTTAAAAAAATTTTTTTAAATGTCTATTTTTGAGAGAGAAAGAGAGAGGGAGAGACAGAGAGCACAAGCAGGGGAGGGGCAGAGAGAGAGGGAAACACAGAATCCAAAGCAGGCTCCAGGCTCTAAGCTGTCGGCCAGCACAGAGCCCGACGCGGGGCTCGAACTCACCAACTGTGAGATCGTGACCTGAGCCAGATGCTTAACCGTCCGAGCCACCCAGGTGCCCCCCACCCCCCCTCATCCTCTTGTATATGAAAAGGGAATAAAGCACGGGCACTCTGCGAGGACAATGAGCTAACGCACCCAAGGCACGCATCCAGGGTCTGGCCTGCCAGGCTGCTTCCTGTCCCCCACAGAGAGCTCTGTCACCTCGGATTTCCTTTTGAACAATATGGTGAAGGCCAGGGTGGTGGTCCCCCCCTGCTCCCCTGCTCCCCCTGCGTGGGGCCCCAGGGTCACCCTGCTTATTTTTACACTTCTGTTCCTCCCTCTGTCCTACGGATTCCATCCTCTTCATCCCCCTCCCCCCCCCTTTTTTTAGAAATGACATAATTAGAGGGATTTAATGTTCTGCTGCTGAAATCTTCATTTTCTTGGGTAATTTCCACTATTTCATCAAGGAATAATTAATTGCATTGTCTTTAATCAATTGTTTTACAAATCCAGCAGCGGGAGGAATTCTCCCACCATCTCCGCAGCTGCTCTCCCCTCCTGGGTGAGGTGCCAGCTCCTGCCAGCGAGGGAGCTTGGCTGCCAGAGCCGGGGTGGGGGGCGACTGCAGGGGAGGGACCGACAGTCTCCCCAACCCAGGGGAAGGGGGAAGGAGAGCACCGGCGGCTAGGAATCCACCTGGCAGCCAAGGGGGGGGGGGCACACACCTGCAGGGGGCAGGCTCAGGGAGCCCGCTGTGCTCACCTGGGAGTTCAGGCGCCCTGCAGCCTAGACAGCTGGGGAGAATTGGTCCCACTTAGCAGATGCAGGAGCCGAGGGGAGGGGGATGGGGAAGACTCTGGTCTCTAGGGCTCTGGGACTCAAGAGGGGGATGATCCAGAAGTGATGTCTTAGGGCGGGGGCTGGTAGTGACTGGGGGAGGGGCAAGGTTGGAGGGGAGGGACCTCCCTGGGCAGAGGTGGAAGGTGATGGCCGTGATAGCCAATGATGTCCTAGCGCTTACAGGATGCCGAGTGCTGTTCTAAGCATCTTGTGGTCACAGTAACTCTGGGAGGTAGATCCTCTTATTACCCTCAACTTACTAAGAGGAAGCTGAGGCTCTGGGAAGTCAAGTGATTTGCCCAAGGTCATAGGGCTAGTAGAGGGTACAGCTGGGCCTTGGCCTCAGGCATTCTGGCTCTAGGGACTGTGTGTTTAGTCATTTGCCCACAGCCACCCTGTGATAGTGTCCTGTCTCACTCGAGAAAGGCCAAGCCCTGCCATGGCCAACGGTGTCCTCACAGTCCCCTTCTCTCCCTTACTCTGCCCCTGGCTCATTGCTCCAGCCGTGGGTTACCTTGCTGCCCCAGGGCATTTGCTTTTCCCTCCAGAGTATGTGCTCTTTCTACAGGATTGCTCCCAAGCTTCACTGATGTCTGCTCCCATGGCACCTCTTCAGGTGGCCTCTCCCTTTCTCTCCTACCCACCCACTCCATCTCCTTGCAACAACTGTATTTTTCTTCATGGTCCTTATCCGTGAATGTCTCTGTGGTGGGCATTAGTGCCTTCCACCAAATTCTCCCCACTGCCATCTTCTGGGTACGAGGTAGACTATACTTCCCTGCCCCTTGGAGAAGATGAATTTAGCCATGTGACTTACTGGTGGGAAGTGAAATAGGACAGACGTGTCATGTATCACTCCCAGGGCTGGGGTTGGGGGCTTTGGACTTATTGGGCAATTTGCCACGTTCCCAGTTGCCAAAGTTGGAGAGGGAGCCTCCTTCAGCCTGGTCCCTGATGAGGACAGAGCCCCCCCTGCAGGTATCTCCAAGAATATGTAGTGTGGATGAGAAATAATTCTTAGTGACTTTAAGCCACTAATGGCAGCATGACTCTGCCCCTTCTGGCTCATCCCTCACTTGATACATTATTACTCATTTATGTGTCTCCATCCCTAGAGTGTCAGTTCCATGGGAACAGGGGCTTCCTATCATGTTTGCTGCCCTTATTCCCAGCTCCTAGAACACTGCCTGGCACATAGTAGGTGATCATTAAGTATCTGATGAATGAATGAATGAATGAATGAAGATCATGTTCCTTTGTGCAGCACTTTAGAATTCACCGAGTTTTTGTGCACCAGTGCAGGCACACACGCACGCACACACATGCGCGCGCGCGCACACACACACACACACACACACACAGACACATATTTATCTTACTATAGTCCCGTGCTGTAGGCAGTATCCCCATTTTACAGATCTGGAAATGACACTCAGAGAGGTTAGCTGAGCTCCCTCTTGACATGCAACTCATTAATAGTGGAGCTGGGACTAGAATCCGTATCTCTTAAAATTGTGTTTTAATGTTTATTTAGTTTTGAGAGAGAGAGACAGAGCGTGAGCGGGGGAGGGGCAGGGAGAGAGGGAGACACAGAATCCGAAGCAGGTTCCAGGCTCCGAGCTGTCAGCACAGAGCCCGACGCGGGGCTCGAACTCACGAACCGCGAGATCATGACCCGAGCCGAAGTCGGAAGCTTACCCGGCCGAGCTGCTCGGGCGCCCCTAGAACCCACATCTCTTATTCACTGCTCCCCATTCTGCCCCCTGTCCATTTGCTCCTTGGATACAGCATCCAGAGTTCTTCCTATCCCCAGCCCCCACAAGGGTACTCTTCCCTTTTACCCCTCACACCAGGCACTTTTCCTCTGATGGGGGTGTGGGAAGGGGAATTTCCTTCAGGTGGAGCCCATGGTTCCAGGGTCTGCTTCCTTCCCTCCCCTGTGGGAGGTGGCCATGGTGGAGTCACCCGCAGTGTCTCTCAGTTGCACTGAGAGCTAGAGCCACCCCTGCTCCTTCAGTCTCTCATCTTGATAACCGTCACCTCTGGAGCACAGCAGAAGGAGGGCATCACAAAGCCCCTGCACTAAAGCTCCCACCACCCTCCCTGGGGCAAAGGGGCTCCCAGGTCTCAGTCAGGGATGGTAACTCTTCCTTTCCGTGTGGCTCCACCAAGCTTGGCTACCTGATTTTCCTGCCTCCGGTGGATCCGGAGTAGCGAATTTGAAGGGTAGGGTAGGGCATGGGTACACTGGCACACAGTAACGTGCAGAAAAGGGAAGATGGCGAAAACATGCAAAATCTCAAATGACGCAGACTTTGGGGCCATTTATTGCAGGGGCAAAGGCAAGGGCTGTACATGGTCCAGTAAAGCAGGGAGGTCACCATCCTGCAGCTCAGCCAGCTGCTTGATGTGGGCAAGTTGCATGATCTCTCCAGCCTGACTCTCGTTCCTCGTCTACTGATGATCTCCGAAGTTCCTTCTGAAAATCTCTGCATCTGCACTGACACAAATCATGCAATCAATCAAGCAAGGTTCAGGCATGCCCCATATACTATTTTGAAAAGGCAGGGAAGTGTGTAACGCCTTTTTAGAAATATTTCCATCCAATGTGGGTCTTAAAGGTCAACCTAAAGGTCTTCCATTTTAAATACTTTGATGTGCTCTGCTCTGGGCACTGAGCAAGGCGCTGGGAATACAGAATTTCAAGATACCCCATGCTTTTGAGGTTGTCATCTACTAGGGGACAAGACATGCCAGCTGATCCTTGAAATCCACCAAGATGCACTGGGGCCAAGAGAGACCAGCTCTTTGTGGAGGATCAGAATGGCTGGGTCTTGGCAGATTGGTAGAGGAATTTTCCAGGCAAAGAAGGAGGGCGGGCAATCCAGGTAGAGAGAAGAGCGTGAGAGAGGAAAGATCTGGAAGCATGAAACCCTTGTATTCCACAAGTTGCAGGTGGTTCGGTATCTCTTGGAGTGGAGCATCAGATTTGAGACCAAGAAATACTGGAGATGAAACTGAATGGATAAGGTCCTAAGGAGTTTGGACCTTACCCTATAGGGGTAAGGCAACAGGGGAGCCAGAGAAGGTTATAGAGCAGGTGAGCAACATTGTCAGATCTATGTTTTAAAAAGTCCCTCCTTCCAGGGGCTGGTGTTGGGGCTGCCGTGACAGGTGAGAGAGAGTGTGGCCTGAGTGGGACGTGGCCAAGAGAAGAAGGATTCCAGGGATACGCAAGAGATCAAATGGACCAAGTTTTGTCAGTGGCTGGATGTTGGGGATAAGAAAGTGCCTGAGGCACAGCCACGTGTTGGTCTTTGGTTCTGGAAGAAGCAGGGCTGGGGTCCGGTGCAGGCTGGTCTGTGGCCGAAGGCGACTCCTTCATGCACCTGGCCAGCCAGCACTGGTTGTCAGGGGCCCTCAGTGCCTCTCCATCGGGCCGTTTCACCGTGTGCACAACATGGTAACGGGCTTCCCCAGAGAGAGTGACTCACAAGGACGAGCAAGGCAGAAGCCTCACCGTCTTTTTGTGACCTAGCATCAGGAGCCCCACTCTGTCATTTTCACGACCTCCTCCCATGTTTACACACATCAGCCATCTTCACTAACTGCGAAGGGCGGGGGGTGTGCCTGGCTGTCTCAGTTGGTGGAGCGTGTGACTCTTGGTCTCAGGGTTGTGAGTTTGGCCCCAACATTTGGGGTAGAGTTTACTTTAAAAAAAAAAAAGAAACCAAAACAACACACCGCAAAGGGTTGTGACAACAGGGGACCTCCTTGGAAGCTGGCTGGCATAGAGCGAGAGCATCCTTTTCCCTTGTTCTGGGGGTGAGGAAACCGAGGCTGGCATAGGCAGGGACTTGGCCACGACCACCGAGCAAGTTTGGGTGAGGGCCTGGGCTGGAAGCCAAGTCTTCATAGGCCAGTGTCCCCTGGAAGGCCCAGAGGGAGGAGGAGAAGCCCTCAGGAGGCAGATGCCAGGCACCCAGCACCCAGCTGAAGGGCTGGCCAGCCTCCCTGAGAGTGGGCTGGAGGGTGGAGCCCCCCTCCTCAACCTCCCCCGGAGTATGAGCAGTAAACCAGGGCCGCTCCTTCCGGACCTGGGCGGGCTCTCCCCACCTTCCTACCGCCCAGCTCCATTCAAGCAGGTGTACGAGAGGCAGGCCTTGCTTATTCATCTCCCAACACAGATTCGTTTATTCAGCCAACACGGGTTCACCGAAACCCTCCTATGTGCCTGGCATCTCTACGACCCGTGTTGGACATACAGGGACTTATGTGTTCCCTTGACCTCGTGTGTGAAGCTTATGGGCTAGTGTGGGAGACAGATGTGAAGCAAATAAAGACATAAAGGGAGATATTCATACAAATTGGGAAATGTGCCTTGGGAGAGATTAACAGGGACACTTAGTTTAAATTTTTTTTTTTTTTTAACGTTTATTTATTTTTGAGACAGAGAGAGACAGAGCATGAGCAGGGGAGGAGCAGAGAGAGAGGGAGACACAGAATCTGAAACAGGCTCCAGGCTCCGAGCTGTTAGCACAGAGCCCGACGCGGGGCTCGAACCCACGGACCGTGAGATCATGACCTGAGCCGAAGTCGGATGCTTAACCGACCAAGCCACCCAGGCGCCCCAAGGGACACTTAGTTTAAATGAGGTAGTCAGGGAAGAGTCTCTGAGGCAGCGACATTTAGGTCTAGAGCAAGGGGGTCAGGCAGGCAGAGTTCAGGGAGAGGGCGTTCCGGGCACAGGGACCAGAGCGTGCACCGTCTGTAAGGAGGGGAGACTGTAGGCACGATGAGGATTCAGCAAGAAACATGGCGGTGACCTGAGTGCCACCAGTGAGGAGAAGGGAGGGGGTGCTGCTGGGGACAGAGATGGCAGGACAGGACAGATGGGGTGGTGGTCCAGACTTTTCTCGTGATGGCAACTGCAAGGCCAGACTAATATCAGTCTGACTGCTGTGTGACAGATGAGCCAGTGTGGCTCTGGAAAGGCAAAACATGGGGGAGGGCACGAAGCCTGGACTGTCACCAAGGTGGTCCTGAGCACGACCTGTGGCCCCAAAGGATGGACAGGCCGAGCCAGGGGAGGCTGCTGCTAGGGAGCTCGGACGGGGTACAGAGGCCAGAGCCAAGGAGAGGAGTCTGTCGTGAGGACTTGGGGCCCTAAGAGCTGACCAGAGCTCTGGGAGGGAGAAGACCTCCCAGGATGTCAGAAGACCCCCCAGGTTTCTGAGTCTCCCCCACGGGGCACCCCAAAACACTTCCCTGTGGCTTCAGGCGTGGGAGCAGTCCAAACTAAGCGAGTCCTGCCCCTTACCCGCAGTCGGGCCGCAGGAAGGCCCCACTCCCTCTCGAAGGCCTCAGTGCCCTTCACCGCCAAACTGCAGTGAAAATCCTCACATCGCAGGAGACTGTCCGGACCAAAAGGGATCGTGGATAAGAAAGTGTCTTATTGATTGAGAAGTGTCCCTCTCAACCCCTAGTGAGGATTTGGGGTTCACTGTTAGCAAGGAACCCACTAAGCCCTCTGCTGTGGTGCCCCCGGCCAGCTGAGTACGGACAGGGAGGGTTTCCGCTAGGGGGTCGTGGGGTTAAGCGGGAGCTAAGAGGATCAGAGCGTCCTCGTGAGTGGCTCAGAGTGATCAGAAGCGCGCCCCCGGCCCAGGAGTCTGGGTAGGAAGGAAGGTGACAGTGGCAGAGGCTGAGGAATGGAGGAGGCAAGGCACCAGTGGGGGAAGGACTCAGAGGAGCTGGGGAGACCCACCAGCTGCACCCCCCCCCTTTGTGCACATCCACACACACACAGTGTCCATAGCACATGTGCGTGCACCCTTGAGCACGTGCATACACGCACGCTCACGCACACACACACACACATGAGCACACACGAGCACACAGCACGTGCACACGGACACACGTGAGCACCCATGCGCACCTAGGCATGCTCAGGCCCCTCCCCCCCCAGCCTGGCCACGCCCGCCCACGCTCTCCCACACTCAGTCGCTCCTGCACAGTCTGAGACCCCAAGGCCCATAGGTCTCTAGGCCATAACTGCACCTCAGGGGCTCCTTCCGTCCCACATCAGTCACACATGCAGCCGTGTGACGTGCCGCGTTGCATAGCTAGAAAGAGCCTGAGGCAGGATTTGGACTCATTTTAGTGTGTGTGCCTGTGTAAGGGGGCAGGGAGACCAAGGAATGGAAGGTGAATCCAGGAGCCCCTAGAGGGCCACACCCCCAGGGAGAGGGAGAATGGGTGAGGGACGCATAGCCACAGGGAACTGTCCATGCGCCTCCCAGGTGCCCCTTTCCACATCCTGCCTTCTGGTGTCCCTTCTGGTTTTCCTTTAACTCCCTGGACCCATCTCCTGGGGCCCAGGCAGGGCACTTCTGGCCAGGGGCCTGGTGCGCCTGGAGAATAATCCAGAAGGCTCCCACTGGCCTGACCGTGCCCGGTGTCCACAGGCAGGCCAGAGGGAGGTGGGAAGGGGCTGGCATCCGTGGAGGGGCAGCTGCTGGGTGCCCAGGGAGATGCTGGTCTCCTTCATCTCATCACACATCTAAGTGAAATGTTGAGGGGTTTGCAGGGTTCATGGGGCCAGGGTGGGAGAGGGCCAGCCTTGACCTCAAGCGCCTCTCTCCACAAAGCCACGGGCCTGGCTGGGAAGGCATAGAGCCTGGAGTGGCCCTGGTGCCGCTGTTGACAGTGGGCCCAACTCAGCCACCGTCTCAGGCTGACTATGCGAGGCCTGAGGCCATGAGAAGGTGACCCAGGCAGGAGCAGCCTGGGGTGAGAGGCTTTGGGCCAGCTGTCCCATGCAGGCCGCAGGTCCTTAAGCCCAGGTGATGCCGAGCCTTAGCTGCAGGGTGGGGTTGGTTCTTAGCTCTCCCCCTGGAGGCAGCCGCAGTGCTGGCTGGGAAGGGATGGCGGGGCGGCGTGCTCTGAAAGTGCCCGGAGCTGCCCCTGCACTGTAGCCACAGATTTCTGCGGAGGTGAGCATCAGCCCGGGACGTGGGGGCAGGTAAGTCACAGCTGGGAGGCCCAAGCTGCAGCCTGGCCCTAGGCTGGCCCTCTCCCCCCACCACCTTCAAGGCTTCCTCACCCACCCTGCGTAAACCAAGCCCAGAGCTGGGCGAGGACGTTAGGGAGAAGTCGCGGCCCTCCGCCCTCCCCCTCCCTGTGGAGCCTCTGGGTTTACTGACACTGGGGCTGGAGGTGAAGAGCTGGGCTCTGAAAGACCCTTCCGTGGGCCCAAGAACCAGGTCCCCCACGCCCGACATGGGAGCTTGGGCAAAGTCACAGCTCTGTGCCTCCATTTCTTCAGCTAACATGGAGAAAACGGGCACACCTGTGCGTGGGCCTGGTGAGGGTTCGGTGGGTTTGCTAAGGTGCTTAGAACAGGGCCTGAGAAGTGAGCTGCTCTCACCTGAGGCCCCGGGGCAGCACGCAGAGGCCTGGAGCTGGCTTGGCCTGCGCCCCAGGGTTTATGCCTCGGGTGCCCGTCTGCGCACCTGGCGAGGGGTCAAGGTGGCCCTTCCCCAGAGGCTGCTGTGAATCAGATCTGCGCTTGGTCAGCAGGCTCCAAGTGGGGCCAGGGCAGGGCCCGCTGGGGAGCCGTGGGGGGGGGGGCACTGGGGGGGGGTGCGCCCAGTCGTAGCTCCTGTGGGGACAGAGCTCAAAACCTGCCTCTCTGTGACCCCCTTGAGGCGTTTCCTCCTCTGGAAGACCCTCAGGGATGGCTACTATTGATATCTTGGTTTAAAGAGGAGGTGTTCAGGGGCACCTGGGTGGCTCAGTCTGTTAAGCATCTGACTCTTGGTTTCAACTCAGCTCAGGATCTCACGGTTTCGTGAGTTTGAGCCCTGTTTCGGGCTCTGCACTGGCAGCACGGAGCCTGTGTGGGATCCTCTTTCTCCCTCTCTGCCCCTTCCACACTCCTGCTGTCTCTGTCTCTCCCAAAATAAATAAACAAAAACTAAACAAAAACAAAAAGAAAAGAAGAGGTGCTCAGACTCAGAGAGCACCTGACTTGCCCAAGGGCACACAGCTGCTGAAAGGCAGGCTGGATTTGAACGAGCCTCTCAGCAACCCGAACCCCAGCCTGGGGGTTCAGTGTTTCTTAGAAGCGCGCCAGTCCCCACGCCCAGGGACAGGAGCTGGTGAGGCCTGGCCAAGAGCAGGCGCTCACCAAGTGTGAATGCCTTCCGTCTTCACTGCCTCTCGCCCCACAGGGGCCCACAGGGCGGAAGCCCACCAGGGCTGGGGTGGGGGGTGGGAGCTGGGAGGACCCCAGCCCCAGGTGAGCCCCCAGGTGAGTGCCAAGCCCGGCCTGGGAGAGGCTCAGGAGACAGGCTGGGGCCCTGGGTGTATCTCTTAGCAACGTGGCCCCAGGGCCCCAGGCCCGTCTGCCTTAGGTGCCCCCGGGAGCCCTGCTCAACCACCACCCCCAGGAGGGGCTGTCTGGCTGGCAAGCCCTGCTGAGGTAGGGGGTGGGGTGGAGGGGCTGGGGCAAAAGCTCTGGCTGAGCCCCCAGGAGGGCAAAGCTGCCATGGGGTGGCCTTGGCGGAGGCTGGCTCCCCTGCTGCCCGGCTCTTTCTTTGTGTGTCCTTCTCCCATCTCTGTCTCCCTCCAGGTTTCCTGATCTTTCCTGCATCACTCTCTCTGCCTTTTGGGAGCTGTCTCCCTTCTCCCTCTATCTCTATTCTCCTGCCTTCAGAGGGCCCTGCCCCTCCACCTCCCTCACTCCCTCTCCCTCCCTGCCTCTCCCTCCCTCCCTCTACCCTTCCCTCCTCTTCGTCCCTCTCAGGTTGTCTCTCTCTCTCCCTCTCTCCCCTGCCCAGTCTCCCCACCTCCCTCCCCTCTTCTCAGTTCTAAGGATTCCCCATCTCTTTTTCTATCCCATGCACTTTTTTCTGGGTCTTATCCCATGTCTCTGTCTCTTTCAAATGTCTCTCTCACATCTCTGTCTCTTCCATGCCCCTACCTTTTGGCCCCCCTCATATTTTTTGTCTCTCTGTCTCTCTTTGTGCACCCCAGCACTCTCTCCGGCCCCTTCTCCTCAAGGTCTCCCCTCCATCAGTGCTTCTTCCCCTGCCGTGTCTCTGAACAAGGAGTGTCAGATGTGGGCAGTGGTGCCGGCTCCCCAGCCTTGGTTGGGGGTACGTGTCACACCCTGGGATGTTCACCGGGACGTGAAGGGAGGTCCATCGGAGCAGGGAAGCCAGCTTTCACCTCATGACTGGATTTGGCCTCTCCTCCTCTCCAGCCTCCGCTTTCCCTTCTGTTAAATGGGTCTAAGGGCCCTGGTGGGAACGTCGAGGTGCTCTCTGGGCTGCTGTTGGTCCCAGACATGATAGAAATGGGCAGAATATCAAGCCTAGATGGTGTGGGGGCATCTTGTGGAGAAAGGACTGCGTGGGTATCCGCTCTCTGCCCTTGCGCTCCAACTGACAGGCCTCTGGCTGGCATTGCCAATTCTCTCCTGACCGGTCTTGCCCCACGGGAGTCAGGGAGGCCTTGACGCCCCTGGGCAGCTTTGGCTGCATCGTGGTGCCCTCTGGTGGCACCAGGTAGGCACTGCCGCCGCACTTCACTGCCTGCTGGTCCTGGGCATGGACTCCATCCAGGTCCTTGCTGAGGGACACTGAG
Organism: Neofelis nebulosa; assembly: GCF_028018385.1. Classification (NCBI taxonomy): domain Eukaryota; kingdom Metazoa; phylum Chordata; class Mammalia; order Carnivora; family Felidae; genus Neofelis; species Neofelis nebulosa. Next base: position 190,106,703 of record NC_080783.1, on the reverse strand, counting down.
TACTAGGAGTACCAATAGGAGCTAAACTCTGCTGAGCCCTGGGATGGGCTTGGCCCTCTTCTAGCTGCTTCTGTGCACTATCTCACTTTATCCCCAGCCTACCCTACCCTGCTAGGATCTCCACCTTACAGATGGGAAAGTTGACACCAGGGTTTCAAACCCAGGCAGTCCACACTTGGAATTCTGCCTCTAGATTATCTGCACCGATGCCTATGGCTCCACCATCAATGAGGACCCATTCTTTGGGGCTACCTATTTGTCCAAAAAATATCTATTGATACCTACTGTGGGCAGTGCCCGGTGGGAAGCCTCAGACCCAGAGAAGCCCATAGAATCCACCTAGTCTGGCTACCACTTTATAGTTGGGGAAACTGAGGCCCAGCGAGGGAGAATGACTGTCCCAAGGTCACACGTGTGAGTATGCGAGTTTGTGGGAGAGCTGACCGTCCGTGCTCAGCTCAGCGCTTGGCCGCCATGTGGGCTGAGGCAGAGTTGGGACGGGGATGGAAGACGGTGCCACCTTTTGGGACAAGCGTGGCCACGCTGGGTGAGGCTGGAGGTCCTGCAGAGAAAGTGGCAGATCCTGGAATCTGGTCCATGTGTGATTGCGGAATTCCAGGAAGCGACAGCTGGAGCCGATGCACGGGGAGGGGGTGGGAGCCTGGCAGGAAAGAGGTGTCTGAGCATCGACACGGGCATGGCAGGGGCAGGTGGGTGTGCCTGCACCTGCGTGCCCGTGTGTCAGGGTGTCCTGAGGGTCAGGCATCAATGCCAGCCAAGGAGCTGGCCTTAGCACGGCAGCAGCTGTAGCGGGAGCTACGTGCCTCCAGCCATCTTGTTTCCCTCCCAGAGGCTTTCCTGAGCTCCTGCTCGGTGCCAGGTGTGGCCTGGGGAGTTTGCAGTCCAGCCTGAGGAGCACAAAAGAAACTGCCTTAGAAAGGGGCCTCGGACATCTAATGTGAGGTCAGCAGAGTGAGGGAAATTCCAGAGCTAACAGGGCGGTAGTCACACGGGGTACACGTAGGGAGCAGTGCCTTGAGACGTTCACTTCGAAAAAGCAAACCCTTGGGGCACCTGGGTGGCTCAGTCGGTTAAGCATCCAACTCTTGATTTTGGCTTAGCTCACGATCTCACGGTTCGTGAGTTGGAGCCCTGCATCGGGCTCTGCGCTGAGAGCACAGAGCCTGCTTGGGATTCTCTCTCTCCCTCTCTGTCTGCCCCTCCACTTGTGCTGTCTCTCTCTCTCTCTCTCTCTCAAAATAAATTAATAAACAAACAAAAAAAAAACAACAAAAAAAAGAAAGAAAAAGTGAAGAAGTGCAAGCTTCCGAAGAAAGAGAAACAAAGAGTAGACCCCTGCCCTGGATGGGAGGGAAGCCTAGAAAGGTCTGGATGGAGAGAGAAGCTGGTGGAGAATTCTATGGGGGAGTGAATGCTGGAGCCCCGCTCTTGGGAGGGGGTCTGGATAGTGGGTGAAGCCTCAAAGATTTCGGGAGGCTCAGGGATCCCAGGGCATCGTGTTTCTGGAAGAACCTCCCTCTCCCCGCTGCCCTCCAGAAGTCAGAGGGACAGGAAGCCCACTGAGGGCATGGACCTGGGACACTGACTAAATCCACAGACGTACAGGCCCCCGTCTCCTCATCTGCTAGGGGTGGAACAGAGCCCCCGTGTCTACACGTTCACGGGCTCCCCAGGTGACCCCTGACTTTGTCAGGCCACAGAGCCGTACTGGGACATCATAGCCTGACATTCTTTCCAACCCTTGGCTTCTGGGATTCCAGACCCCGGGATTCTCTGGGTTGGAAAAATCCTTCCAGCTGTGGCTCAGCCCTCATTTCACCTGGAGAAGCTGAGTCCCAGAGACGGGGAGTCACAGCCAGCTCCAAGCCAGAGCTGTAACCTAACCGCATCTGGCCTGCCAGGCCAGGTTCCCGGCCCCGAGAGGCTGACTTGGTCACGAGGCAGGAATTCGCAGCCGTCAGGGGCCTCGGGGAGAGGTGGGTGGGGTCTGCGGGTGGGTGTGCAGAGCCTTGCAGCTGTGGGTGGGTCCCACCCAGGCTGCGGGTGCCCCAGGTCTCCAGGGTTGGTTGGAGGCCATCTCGGGCTGTCAGCTGCTCAGGGCTTATGCCCATCTGCTGCCCCCGTAGCCCAGAACGGAGTCCCTGGTGGTGGGGGGGTGGGGGGGGGCATTCCTGGCCACCGGGGGAGGAGGCAGAACCCGGGCTCCAGCCCTAGTGATGGGAGCCTCTGCTGAGCTGTCACATGGAAGCGCCACCCTTGAACCCCAGCCCACAGGGAGGGTCTCATGAGGATGTCAGTGGCACAGGCTGAGCCATCAAGGTTACCGGTCATGGGAGAACAGAGTGAGGGTGACTCCTGGCCCTGGCCTCACCTCTGCTCTGGTCATCTCCCTCCCCTATTGTCTCCTCCTCCTCTTTCGTACCAGTCCAATACCTTCCCCTGCCCTGGCCCCTCCCCTCCTGACCCCTTTAGAGCAGACCTGGTCTGAGCCCCAGCTCCCACGCCCTCACGCCCTCCCCCTGCCCCCACAGCTCCTGAGCTCTGTGAGCTTGGACAAGTTGGTAAACCTCTCTGAAGTCTCCGTTTATTTATCTGCAAAGGTGGATCGATCCTATCCCATGACAGGATTGTGAGGGTCTTTAAACCGTCTTATGTTGGTTGAGCACTTACTCTGTGCCAGGCACTGTGCTCGTGTTTTATGCCAGTTATCTTATTGACCTGCCAGGGACAGCTACCATCATCGACCCCGTATCATAGACAGGACACTGAGGCTCGAGGAGCGGGTACAGGCTTTTTCCTGGTTGTCCAACTGTAAGGTTAGAGCCGAGCTCTGGGGCTGTAAGACCTGTGTCCTTTGCCAGGCAGTAGGGACGTGGAGCAGGGCCATGGGCAGGGCTGTGAGCTCACCAGGTAGGGAGGTGGGGGAGTCTGGGACCTGGGTCCCATGCACGTACAGGAGTTAAGTTCCTGGGTTGGGGAGTCAGGCCTCAGTTTCCTCATCTGTAGAATGGGGAAAGGGGTAACCATCCCTAGGAGTGGTGCTGACGAGGGACAGACTAGGTAAAAGGGACAGCCTGAGACCGAATCCAGCCTCCCACGCACTCCGCTGCCCAAAGCAAGAAGGACTCTTGGGCTGAGGCGGAGGATGGCTCCACCTTATGGAGACCATTACACAGCAAATACTGGTGAATTTAACCCCAAACCAGTGAAGTTTTCCTTGCAACCACTATTGCAAACCCTGAGATCTGTGCTCAAAGGATGAAAATGGCTGGCTGCACACATCATTTGAAGTCTCTACCCAAGCCCTGAACTTAGTCCCCTGAGTAATGCCCAGGAACCCCACGTACAGGGTAAAGCAACCGCCGCTCGGAGTGGGGGCCCGGGCTTGCCCCGGATCCCACAGCCCGGGGCGGCAGGGGGCCTGACCCTCCTCGCCCCACACGGCTTTCCCTCCCCAGGGGGCCCGGAAGGCTGGCGAGGCTGGCTTCCCTCACCTCAGCGGATGCCCCCACTAGAACCGTGAAGTGCACCCACCCAGGTTACCGTCATGTGGTTCCGTAGATTCACATTCTGTGGGTTCTAAGTCACCTTAATTGACCCTGCAGGGAATCCTTCAGACTCCTGGGTTTTTACAGCTTCTTGGAGTTTTATTTTGGCTTTTGAAAAATAGTGCATTTATGCCAAACATGCAGGGTTATAAATCCATGCCGTTCTAATTAAGTGCAAAAAGGCCAGCGTGCTGAGTGGCCAGGGCCACAGAGCTCCCCCATGTGGCCAGGTCCTGGACCTGGACGTCCCCCGACAACCCCAACTTATGGATGAGGTTCAGAGAGGGCTGTGGTGGCAATAGCAGCTGCTTTTTTTTTTTTGGCCACTTACTGTGCATTGAGCTCTGTGCTAAGCACCGGGTGGACATTAAGTAGAATCGCCCAACGTCCAGCCACTAATGATCGCCTGATCCAAAGGGCAGCTTGGCCAGGAATGAGAAGTTCCGGGCAGAGCCCATGAGCCTGCTCTGGTTGTGGCGAGTTTGAGGTTCTTGTGGGATATTCGACAGGGAGATCTTGGCTCCGAGGCTCGTAGGCTGTTCCACCCTAAGCAACTCAGTTAACCTCTCTGTGCCCGAGCACGCCATCTGCAAAACAGGGAGGACAATAATAGTACCTACCTAATGGGGTTGTGTTGGGGATTAAATGGGTTCATGTGAGTGGGGTTGTGGGCAGAGGCCAACACTGGATGGAGGAAATAACAGCGGGTGAGGACAATGTCCTGGCGGGGGGATGGATGAGAGAATGCAGAGGACCGAGGGGGTTGTTGGTGATGGAGGACCCCAGAACCGAGAGGCGCGGTGGCAGGTTGGCATCAGGGGAACCGGGAGCAGCCAGGATGAAGGCGGGACTCTGGCCGGGGGGTGGGGAGAGTCTGAGTTTTAGCACCAGTGGGGACAGCTGATGGGGCGTGAGCCTCAGCAAAGGAGAATTCAGATCTGGAGCTCTTGGGACCACTTACCCAGCCTGTAGGCACATCCCTGCCTCCTCCCCGGCCCCAAGTCCCTTCCACATCCCTGGGGCTGCTGGTGGAGGGAAGGGGCTGTATGGCTCGAATCCTGCCTCTGGCGGTCCATGAAGTACGCTGGGGAGGCCAAGAGCACGGGGGGAGCACTGGGGCTGGCCTCTCACTGCCCCCATAGGGGCAAAGCTTCTCAGAGAGGTGACACTTAGGTCCTCAAGGTGTCCTGAAGCATAATTACAGACACTGGCTGGGCTCCAGCCTAGCCTCCTGCCATGGGTCCTGGAGCCACTGGGTCTGGCTGCCCCCTATTGCCCAGCCCACCTCACACACACCAGGGCCACCTCAGCTGGAATGACTGTGCCTCTCCCACCACCCAGCTCTGCCTCAGGGCCTTTGCACATGTGGGTTCACCCAGCTCTGCCTCAGGGCCTTTGCACATGTGGGTTTTCTTGCCTGGATCACCCACCCCTCCTTCCTTCTCGTCTGCCTCTTCCTTCAAGACTCAGCATAGAAGTTCCATCTCTTCAGAACATCTTTGACACTCTGGCTGGTTAAGGGCCCTGCTGGGCAAGACCAGCCCCTGCCCTGAATGAATCACTGTGGACCCCACGTTCAGGTCCACAGGGCCAGGCCTGCTGCTAAGTCACCTGTGCCCCAACTGTGCAAGTAGGAAATGGTGTTGGGTAAACCGGGGAGGGAGGCAGCCAGAAGCTCCTAGGAGACATAGCATGGTGGGGGGAGCTGGGTTCTGGGGCTAGAGTGTCAGAACTAAGAGCTGTGTGGCCTCTGGCACGTTCTTGGTGTCTCTCATGCCTTCTTCACCTGTAAGTCAGAGGATAGTCCTTCCTCATAGGTGTGTAAAATGCACGGTTCTTCTTCTGAATTGTTATTATGACTTGGTGCTTCCCAGAGAAGGGCAGGGTCTCTGTGGTAGAAGGAGCCCTAGAAGGTGCCAGGAACAGAGTTTGTTGCCGCTCTGAGGGCCTGAGGGCTGCTCACCCCCCGCCCCCCCCCCCCCCCCGGGTTGATTCCAGCACTTTCTCCAAAACTCAGCCAGCAGCCTGCACTGGGGAGAATAACCTGCTTGCTCCAAGCTGTGTGACCTAGGCAAATCACTGAACCACTCTGAGTTACTCTTCTCATCTGTAAAATACCTAACAATAATACTAAGAGCTCCTTCAATTAATTTATTCACGTGCTTATTCAGCAAACATTTACCGAAGCCAGGTAGTGTTGCCAGCAGATGAAAAGTGTGGATAAGGGCCTTGCCTGGGGTGAACACTGGTATCTGTGCCCCATCGCCCTAAGATCCAGCGGGGGCTGGGAGGTCCCCTCTCGGGGCAGAAACCCACCTGGAAGCCTCATAGCCTTGGCTCCCTGCGGGGTGAAGCTCGGGCGCCCTCTGGTGGCAACAGAGCTCCACACACCGCCCCTCACCGGGGACCAGAATCCCCCGCGCTGGGGGGGGGGGGTCAGTGTGGAGGGAGCCCTGGGGACCACCCCACCTCGACTGCGTGCAGAACAGGCACCCGAGGCCCTGAAAGCGCTGCAACTTGTCCCAGGCCACACTGCCGGTTGAGGGTGGCCCTGGCCTCCAGCCTGGAGCCTTCACCTTGGGTGGGGTCTGGGAGACGGGAGGTGGAGGATGGGTCCTGCCCCTCCCTCCGAGACCACCCTCCCAGAGGCTGCCTCTTCCTGGCAGGACCCTCCCGGGCAGTCTGGGCCCAGCATGCCCGCTAGCTCGTGGGCAGGCCCTGGAAACTAACGGCTGGTGCAAGTGGGCGTTTGGCGGCACTGCCGGGCCCAGGCACTCGCCAGCTGGCAGCCTGTAACTCCGCCCCCCTCCCCACCCTCCCCCATTTAGGCCGCTGGCTAGACCCGAGTGTCTTAAGCCCAGGTGCTGTGGACACTCTTGGAACCTCAGAAAACAGGTCCTGAGCTTTCTTCTTAGGCTCAGGTTGAGTTGGCCTATGCTAGGGGGGTGTGGATAAAACTCCCAAGTAAAGATGGCCCAACCTAGGGACTCCCTTCTGACTCTTAGCCCATCTGGGCCACAGATGGTAAAGAGAGTGCTGTGCGTGTGTGCGCTTCTCCATGTGACCATGTTCACCTATAGGGATTCATATTTCTTTCATTCATTCATTCATTTATTCATTCATTCATTCATTCATTCATTTATTCATTCATTCGACATAACTCGAATCTGTACCAGGTCCTAAATCCTGTTCACAGACAGAGATGCTCACAGGTCGAGACAGGCCAGAGAACAGACAGATGTAGAGAGGTGCAGGGTGCTACTGGGGATGTTGGAGCCCAGAAGAAGGTCCAGCTGCAGGGCCAAGAAGGCTTGAGGCGTCCAAGGAGAGTGTTGAGAGGCAGGTGGGAGTTAGGACAAGCAGTGCCCTGTGGTGGGGCCACAGTGAGCCGGGCTCCATGCTGCGGCCCCGCCCCGTACCTCATTAGTCTTCGTGATGAAGGCCAAGAACAACTTGTTTCCCAGGCGAGGAAAGAGCTCAGAGAGGTGGCTTGAATTGTCCAGGATCATAGTCCCCAAATGACCTGCCCAGGATTCAGACCCGCATCTAGCTGATCCGGAACCCGTGTTTTAAATTGCTCTGCCCCTCAGGCCTCAGTGAGGGGAGCAGGCAGGTCCTGACGGCCTCAAAGGCCAGGTTATGAGGTCAGTGGGAGCAGGGGACCTGCTCAGATTAGGGTTCTGGGGAGATCTTCTTGACAGATGATGGGGTTTTTATGTGTGCACGTACGTGTGTGTGTGTGTGTGTGTGTGTGTATGTGTGTGTGTGTGCGCACTGTGGGGGTGGGGAGGGGGGGGGAAAGCAGGGAAATGGATAACAAGGAGTTGGCAGCATTCCAGAGGGGTGATGGTGGCCTGGATCGGGTGGGATGGGGGTATTCCCTGAGGTGGGACAGAGGAGCAGACAGGGGGCAGGGTGAGCTCAGCCTCGGAGCCAATCTGTGGGTGTCCCGTGCCCCTCTCTGAGCTGACGAAGACACGTGCATGCACGCTCACCCTCCCCCAGGGTGCCCAAGCCAGCTCCTGGCCCGGCACTGATGGAGCACGGTCAGAAGGGGTCTCGTGGCTGCATTGCCTCAGCCTCAGCCCTACCCTGGTCACCCCAGCCCTGATCACCTCCAGGCCTGGGCTCCCCGTGTCGCTGTGGGCTGTGGGGACAGGGGGATTCTAGACACCGTCCTACCAGAGACTTGGCTCTGGCCAAGCTCCCGGAGGGGGCAAGGGCACCCGGCACCAGCATGGTGGTCTGAACCTCCTGGATAGATGCCCACCTCCCTCTAGACCTCCTGCCGCCGGCTCTCTCCTTCCAGTATCTGGCTTGGGCATTTCCTGCAGCCCAAATCTGAGTCCCTCCGGCCAGGTCACAAGTTGCTGGTCCTCAATTTCTGCCCCTGTGAGACCCCTGCCAGCTTTCCAGAAAACTGAGCTCCCTCCACGCCCAGCCGGCAACACCCCACTTTCTGCTCTGCAGAGAAGATCCCGTCTGAGGCTGCCCCCCGCCCCACTCTGAGCCTCAGTTTCCTCATCTGTCCAATGGGGTTAGATAGCTTGGACCTGCGGAGTCGTGGTAGGGAAGGTCCCCACGATGAGGAAAGGGCACATTCCTCAGGGGGGGGTGCTCTTGTCTTATAAGGGCCCCTCCCTGCAGTGTGGGGGGCCGCTCCTCAGGAGGCTCTGAAGGGCCCTCTTCTGGGGCCCTTCCCTGGCAAGCTGCCAGCAGCTCTTCCAGGCTAATTAAATTATTTTGGAGAGGCTGTGGAGGGTCGATTACCGAGCAACTGGCTGTGGGCTGTGACGGGTGCCAGCCCCCCCCCCAACCCGCCAGGTGCCCTGCAGCTCTGGAAATGCCAATGAGCCCGGGGCCTCTCTCTCAGCGCTGGGCCATGAGCGCCAGGCTGCGGGCTGCCTTGGACTGGGCACCTGCTTGTGCCAGGCAGAGGCCTGCTGTCCCATCTCACATCCCGCAGCCCACCCCTCCTGGTCAGGAAGCAGTCCAAGCTGAGACTGTCCCCCCCCCCCCCCCCCATCGGGCTGTCCCAGCTCTCCGCTCTGGGGCAGGGTGGGGGACGGGTGGGTGAGTTCTCCAACATTCCTTAGGATCTGAACCGGCAGTGGATGTGCTGGGCCCTTGCTTCCCTTCCTTGCCGCAGCCAGCCCCTCTCCGAGAAGGATGCGCGCCTGGGGGCCTTGTTCCCGTCGACAGGCCAGAAGCCAGGGCTGCCAGACCCACGAGAGGCCAGGTGGGCAGGGCTGGGATGCCCCCTGCCCCCGCTGCCACTGGCCTGTGGCTGATGGTGTGGCCGGGCCTCCGTGTGCCACGCCCTAGGTCACACTCATGGGGCTGGATGGCCAGCGCTGGCATGGAAGACTGGCTCCTGGCACTTCTCCGGGCCCCAGGTTCCCCCTCCGTAGAACAGGTGGTGAGGATACCCACCCTGGAAGCTTGTGGCGAGATTTTCCTACAGTAGCTGCCAGGCCGGGAGGAGGTGCCCATGAACAGCACCACCCGGCGGACTGGTCCCCGGTGTCCTACCCCTTCTGGCGTGCCTGCCTGCTTGGACCTTACCTGAGGCCTCTCTGTGGCCCCTGGCTGTGGGGTAAGGGAGCCCCGGGAGCCTTGCCCGGACTCTGGTGAGACTGGGGGCGGGGCAGGAGGAGGCCAAGGCCGTGTGCGCCGTGTGAGGAGACCCGGGGCAGGTGGCTGCTGCAATGGAAGAACCCTCCCCCACCAGGTCTGTAGCTCCTCGAAGGGGCAGCACGGCCACGACCAAGGGGAAGGTCAGGGTGATGGGCTCCTCAGGACTTAGGAAGACACGGGTAACGTCCACACAGCGGCCACGCTGGCAGCACCCTCCTCCCGAACCCACCCCTAACTTCACAGGGGCAACCGCCCACACCTGTCACATGGCCCCCAGGCTGCACATGGCTTTGCACTCACACAGGTACAACGCACCTGCACGCACACACCACACCCCCCACCAAGGGAGCGCTCGTGCAGTGCGGGGACCGGCACCTGAGCCTGCGCACTCCTGGAACGTCTGGCCCCAGGCTCTGCCTTTACCCTGGGTGGAGCGCCGGCACCTGGCAGACAGCTGGGTCCCCCACCTGCTCTTCCCCTCCCCCGGGACCCCCGAGTCCACCCCCGGCCAACACCGCCTCTTACCCTCCCAGCCCAGCCCAGCCCTCACCCTAGTCACACAAGGCAGTATGGGTGGGACACCTGAGAGGTAACTTGTGATTCCAGGCACACTGGGGTGGCCCCGGGGAAGGGGCCTCAAGAGCCAGCACGTTTCTCAGCTGTGTGACCTTTGGCAAGTGACCACCTCTCCGAGCCTTTCTCATCTGTCAGGTGTGAGCAATAGCCATATACCCACCCGGGGAAGGTGAAACAGGAGGCTGCAGGCAAAGCACAGAGTAGGCGCTTACTGAATGTGGGTGCACCTCTGCCTGTCTCCACGGTGAGGCGCTCAGGTCCAGAGGGGCGACAACGCCCCTTGGCCATCGGGACAAGGCACCTCAGGCACACAGCAGGTGCTCCGCTTGCATCCTTTCTTTTCCATTTCTCTTGGGAGCAGACCTAGGACTCAAACCCAGGACATCTGACTCTGTCTAGTGCTCCCAGCCCTGCTCCGAGCTGCATGTAGGAAGCTCCGGCTGTATACGGGACGCAGTCCCTGGGATGGTGGGTGGACAGATGCCAGCCTCCACCTGACTTTGTCTCTTTAGCTTCCCCACCGCCTCCTACGCACCCCTCACTCCACACCCCTACATACACGTGTACCTCCTCCGAACACCCCAGGGAGCAGTTCTCTGAACCTTTCAGAGACAGCCTCTCATTTGCCATGGGTTAATGTCCTATCTGACAGATGGGGCAACTGAGACTGAAGTTCAATGACTTACTCAGGGTCATTTAAACACACAGACACATGACTTCCCTTCGGCTAGACTCCCCCATTCATCACCCCCCACACCTTCCTCTTCGAGGACTGGGGCCGCTGCATACAATTTGCTGCCATCCAGCCGTGTCCCCCTCCCAGGGCTGTGGCCCGGGCTGACACGTTCATGCCTCCCCCCTGCCGTCTCTGCCCACCCCACTGTGTCACACACATCTCCTTGCTTCTAGCTTCCGTGCCCCCTCCTTGCCCCAGAAGTGTCTTTGAACCTAAGCAAAGCCCTCAGTGGCTCCTACTGCCTTCAGGGTGAGGTCTAAGGTGACCTGGGTCAGCTTCCCTCACTCTTTCCACCCTGTGATCACCGCGCTCCCGAGCCTGGACGCAGACCACATGTTCCTGCCTCTAGACCCGTGTTGCTAATATGGCAGCCATTAGCCACGCGTGGTGATTTAAATGTAGCTAAAATGAAATAACACTAAAAATTCCATTTCTCAGTCACACTGGCCACATTTCAAGGGTTCAGTAACCATGGGTGCCTACTGGCTTTTGTACTGGACAGCGCAAATTTAGAAATTTCCGTCCTCGGGGCAGATTGATGGTTCATGCCCTTCTTTCTGCCTGGATGCGGTTCCTTCCCCACCCAAAGGTCCAAATCCCTCCTCCCGGGCCTCCCGTCACTTCCACCGTGAAGCCCTCCTTCCCCTCCAGCCACAGATGTTTCCCTTCTCCCACTCCCTCCTCTGCTAACCTCTGTCCTCCTGGGAGACCCAGAGGTGGATCTCCATCTGTTCATACATCTTGTCTTCCCCGTGGGACATGACCCTCGCAAGAACAGTGCCCACGGCGGGCTCACGTCAGCGCCCAGCACAAGGCTGCTCACAGAGGCATCCATGACTGCCCACTCCCACCGAGTGATTGACTGGCTGGATATCTACGGACCGACGTGACCCAAGACACTCTTCCAAACAATCTGCGCCACCCCCCCCCTTTACATGCCTCCAGCCATGGGAAGCTCACTCCCTTAGGAAGAATCCCCTTCATCTTTCTTTTTTTTTTTAATTTTTTTTTTTCAACGTTTTTTTATTTATTTTTGGGACAGAGAGAGACAGAGCATGAACGGGGGAGGGGCAGAGAGAGAGGGAGACACAGAATCGGAAACAGGCTCCAGGCTCCGAGCCATCAGCCCAGAGCCTGACGCGGGGCTCGAACTCACGGACCGCGAGATCGTGACCTGGCTGAAGTCGGACGCTTAACCGACTGCGCCACCCAGGCGCCCCTGAATCCCCTTCATCTTTCGATGGCTCTACCTGTCCAGAAGTCTGGCTTAATGGTAAGGTAGAAACCACCTCTCTGGAGCTGCCTCTCGAGGCACGCGGGATAGATCTTCTGTCTTTCCCCACAGCGTCCATTCACTGAATCCCCACACCCCCTGCTCTGTGCTCTGGGCTGGGGATGAAGATGTGGCTCCTGTCTACCCGCCTGGATTCCCATAGCTCTGTCCCATTTGTTGCTCCCCTCGCGTATCACGTTCGATTCTCTGAACCTTTCGATCTCTGAACCTTTGCGTTGTCTGTTCCCTGTGCCCCCAGCCCCTGGCCGGCTCCTTCTCAGCTGCCAGATATCCATACAAAGGCCTCCTTTTCAGCTGACACCAGTGGTCCTTCCCTATTCTGTCAGGTCCTCCTGTTTCCTCCTCACTCATTGCTACCTCATCCCCTGTACTCTTTAACTGGTAGATCTGATTTCCGTGTCCCCCTGGCATGCAGGGCCTTTGGGGGGCAGGGACTGTATCTTCCACCCTGGAGGCTCTTATGGGGCCTGGTACTCAGGAGACTCAGTGCACCACCCCTGTCCCATCACGGCAGCGCTGTGCCTGGCCTCTGGGTCTCATCCTGGGATGTGACTGGTCCTTTCCCAGGAGCCTCTGAGATGGAAGGAGGTAGGCAGGGCTGAGAAAATGGATCCACCAGAGCCCAGGCCCAACTCTTGGCTTTCCCCAGATTCTAGGCTCTTTCTTATAAACCTTTCTCATTCTCTCATAAAGAGAGACTCTCCCCTAGGGCCGCCTAGGTGGCTCAGTTGGTTAGCATTCGACTCCCCTTTTAAAAAATGTATTTATATTAGAGAGAGAGAGAGAGTAAGCACAAATGGGGGGGGGGACAGAGAGAGAGGGAGAGAAAGAGAATCCCAAGCAAGCTGTCTGCGCACAGCCTGATGCGAGGCTCGAACCCATGAACTGTGAGATCATGCCCTAAGCCGAAATCAAGAGTCGGACACTTAACTGATGGAGTCACCCAGATACCCCAAGCATCCAACTCTTGATCTTGGCTGAGGTCATGATCCCACAGTTGGAGATGGAGCCCCACGTCAGACCCTGTGCTGATAGTGCAGAGCTTTCTTGGGATACTCTCCCTTTCTCCCTGCCCCTCCCCTGCGCGTGCTCTCTCTCTCTCTCTATTTCAATAGAAAAAAACGGTCTTAAAAAAAATCTTAAAAACAAAAAGATAGCCTCTCTCCTATCTGTAGCCCCACCGGGGTCTGCAGGCATGAGGAAATTTATGTATCACACGCATCTAATGTGTGCCAGGGAGCTCCTAACGCTTCCTAACAACCCCGCGAGGCAGGGTCGGAGCCCCCACTTTACTGATAAGGAGCCTGAGGTCCAGAGAAGCCAGCGTCCAAGGACACACAGCTGGGAAAGATGAATCTGGACTGGATCTCAGCGATCTGCGACCCCAGATCCTGGGCGTGAGAATTGGAAGGGTTCTATGGAAGTTGGAGCCGGCTTGTTGTCTGGAGCCAGCCCCCAAGAGGCAGCTGCAGAGAGAAAGGCTTTGACTTCCTGGAGGAAGAGGCTACATCACCCTGAGCTGCCCCTGAGGCCTACTCCAAAGGTGGCGAGTCCCCCCCCCCCCCCCCCCCCCCCCCCCCCCGGAGGATCCCAACACCATGCGAAGTAAACCACCACAGGGCCCTCTGGTTTACAAGGCGTTGCTTCTCGTCTTGAAAGGCTCATTTGCTCCCCAGCAACGCCGGGAGGCAGGAATCGGTCTCAGGCTCATTTAGAAGAAACACACGTACTCAGGGAAGTCAGACGAAGCGTTTTAGACCCCGTGGGATACGCAGCTAAAGTAGCTACCACTGGGCTAAGGGCGATACGGACATCATTTCACCTCATGCTTACAACCACCCTGAGGAAGGTAGGTTCCATTATCATCTCCATTCTCCAGATGAGGGAGCAGACTCAGAGAGGTTAAGTAACTTGCCCAAAGTCACACAGCTAAGTAACAGAGACAGCATGACCCCACGAGAAATCTCCAGCCAACGGGCTCCTTCTCTGTGGGTGAAACAAACATGAACCTCCGTACGCTCAGGAGTACCGGTCCTCTTCCCAGAGCCCCTGAGGTGACATTCTCAGCCTGTGGGCCTTGAGCTGAAGAGGCTGCCTCCCCAGGGATATCCTCTGGCCGTTTTGAGGACAGAGAATGGGGAGGGCTCCCAGGCCAAGGGGCATGGTCTCTAGTTCACGGGCACAAAACATCACTCTTTAGAAAGCGCCCCTAAGGATGTTGACCTTCAACACATTCCCGCTCCCTGGCTGGCCACCAGCTTCCCAACAGCCATCGTTGGGAGCTCTTTCAGAATCGGGGAGAGGCTTCTGGCACACACGGGCTCACTGCAGCTAGTTCAGAAGAGCAGTAGGTGGAAACAACACGAAGGCTGGGAACAAAGGAGACGCCCCTGGGCAGAAGGAGGGACTCTGAGCCAAGGGGACACGCTCAGAAAGTCTTCGCTGTACCACGGGAGACAGGAAGCCCGGGGGGGGGGGGGGGGGGGCAAAAAGAAGTCACCCGAAGGCTGAAAGTCCTTGTGGTGAGACAAGGACCTTGTGGTGCTCTTGTGTGCTTTCTTGTTGTGGTATTTTTCATGTGTTTGCCAAGTAGTAATGTCACCAAGGGGGGAAACATTCATACAGAGAGACCGTCATTTCGTACAACGAAAACTGCTTCTGGACGCAACGGAGGCCCAGGCACACAGATCCGGGGAGGGCCCGGGGGTCCCCACTGCCGGGTCCTGCTGGGCAAAGACGTCTCTTCCCCGACGCTGCCCTCCTCTGAGGAATGCTGGGAGCCTCGCTGAAACACGGAGTGCCAGTCTTGCCAGAAATCCTTTCCATGGTCCTTGCAGTCTTATCCCAGGCTCGGGGGTGAGGGGCGCGTCTTGGCGCTTCTCTCCACAGGTGACTCTACCTCGTCGTCTCCAAAGCACAGAATCCCTTTTCACGGCAGTACATTCCCCCTGCGGGATCTTCCTTGCAGGCTGGGGGAGGTGGGCCGCGGGCGTGGCATTTTAGCTGGCTGATGTCCATGTTCATGTGCAGACAATGCAGGTTATTTGATGGCCTGACCAGGGAATTTATAATGTGGGCATCCCAGGCCTGGGGGGCCCCTTCCAAGTCAGGCTGGGCCTCCAACATCTTCTACAGCCAGGGGGAAGCCAGAAGTGCCAGAGACCCAGGCAGGAGCGCAGAGCAGGCCAGGGAAGCCCCGGTCCATTGTCTGCCTCCCCAGGCCCTGCTCCTGGGTCTCCTGCGCCCCCAGATGCAGACTCCTCAGCCGGGATGTTGGCTCCAAGGGCCTGCAAGAAATCCTCAGGGAAAGCCTCGTATATCAAGAGGGCATCTCAGCCGGGTTCCTGTAGCCCCAAGCCCAGATGGGACCATGCTTCCAAGAAGCTGGAGCACCCTTTGGCACAGCAGCTCCTTGCCACATTTGCGTGGGCTAATCCTGGGGTTCCCTGTAGAGGGAAGCGTGGGGATGGGTCCCTGGAATAGAGCAGGTGGAGATGAGATGCAAAGAAGGGCAGAGGATGCCCTATTCCTACGCTTAGTTGACTCCTACTCCCATTTTAAAGAGGGGGAGACTGAGGCTTGGTATAAGACACTTGTTCAAGGTCATCCGGTCTGCAGCAGAGCCACGAGTATTAGCTAAGATATCGGGCTTCCCACGGAAGGGGTCAGGACCCCTGGAAGGGCCCCTCACTACCGACACCTCCCTATGAACTATTCTTCCGGACTCTTTTGGTCTCAGATGGGCCCATCATAGAGAAGGAATAATCAATCTGTCCTAAGCTAGTGTGTGCTCTAAAAAAGAGCATCGAGTCAGATAGACCTGATGTATATACTGTGTGATATCGGGCAAGTCACTTAACCTCTCTGGTCCTTCCTTTGCTGTAGCTGAGTACTAGTACCTACCTCACAGGGTTAGTTGGTAGCAGAGGGGCTTTCTGTATGTAAAGGAGAGGGAAATCATATAATAAATTATTAAAAGTATTCCCTGTATTCTCCTAATGGGCCTAGGGAGCCCATTTTATAAAAGAGGGTAGGAAAGACCCGGGATCAGTAGGTACTAAGCAGCAAATCCCGGATGTGAACCCAAGTGTCATTAGCTCCACAGTCTCTGAGAGCAGAGGCCTTCACAAAGGAGAGAGTGTGACCCTGGGGGCTGGCCTGGCCCATGCCCTGACCTCAAGCCTTCTAGAGCCTTCACTTGCTGAATCACAGTTGACCTTGCCTGTGGCAATAACGGGGCTTTGTGAGGCTGAGCACTGAAACTGCACTGGGAGGAGCTCACCTGATGTTGACCCAGGACCCCCACTTGGCTGTGATCAGTAGGTGTCCCCTGCCCGAGGGTGGAGGGCCGGACCAGTGTGCGCCTGATGCAGAGCCTGACATGGGGCAGGCGCTTGATAAATTTGTCGAGCAAGTGAAGAAAACCTGGCAAGTGGCTGAGTCCCCAGCCCCATCTCTGCTGCTTTTTCTGGCCCCTGTAGCCTCTCTCCTCCTGTGCTCAAGCCCTGGCCTCCGCTGAGTAGCTGCTCTAACCCTTGTGTGGAGAGGTAAAGGGCCCTGGGTCCATCTGCCAAGCTGGTCCTTAGGTCTGAAAGCATTCTCTGTTCCTTATGAAGGGCTTTGTCCGTTAACTGAGCATTTACTACATGCCAGGAGCCCTGCATTCTCTCATTTATGCCTCACAACACCTCCAGGGGGGAAATGCTATGAGCATCTTCATTTTATAGAGGAGGAGTCTGAAGATCCGAGGCGAAAAGCTTTGCCCAAGGTCGCATAGGGAGGAGCAACCAGGATTCCAACTCCGATCTGTCCCTGTGGACTATGAAGCCTGTGCGTTTTTTATGACACCATACTGGGTCTCCTGTGCCAGAGTCGTGCCTCAACAATCAGGTCTGACAGGCAGCTACCTCCCCCAACCCCCCCTGTTCCAAGGTCATGTTCTAGCTTTGGTAGCCTCCAGACCCATCTCAGGGCAGGCCGGCTCCCTATAGGTCACCTGGCTTGATTTCTGCTGCGCCAGCGCCCCCTGCTGGTCAGGACCGCTTCTGCGTTGTCCCTGCCCCTAGCACCCAAACCCCACCCCCCAATCTGGCTCTCCAAGCCCTGTCACCTCCCTGCCATGCCTCCTCTGTAGGCCTCCTTCCTTCCACTGCCTGGGCACAGGGCCCAGGGCCCACCGAGGGGGTGAGGGAGGCATAGATGGGAAGTCAGGTGGCCTCTGCGCCCAGGGCCTCTCCTTGGCTGCCTCCACTCACCGAACCCCCCAGGTCTTGGAAAGCGCGAGTTGGAATCAGATATTCCTGGGTCCTTTCTGCACTCTGCCACTAACTCCTCACTGTTCCTTGACTGTAAAAGAGGGGCAGTAGCTCTTCTTCTTGGGGTGTAGAGGGCCCAACACCCAAGGGGTTAGCACAAAATAGGTGTTAGTATACGTTTGGGAACGCACGGAAGGGCTGGGTCAGTGGCCTTGACTGAGGGGGCGGGACCCCTGCTCCTCCCCAGGCTGTCTTCCTCGCCCTCAGTTCCTCTGCAAGGTAACCCTGTGGGGGCTGGCCCTGCCAAGTGCCCATCAGATGCCAACAATCTCCCCCATCTACACGTGGGGTGGCCCTGTTTGTCCCTCTGGGCCAAGCTCAAGCCCAGAGCTCGAGGTGTCCCGGGGGGGGTGGGCAGCCTGAAGTGGGAAGAACTCAGGGAAGGGCAGATCTGGTTCCGATCTTGGTTCTGCCATATCCTCACTGTGGAACTTCGGGTAAACTGTTTTCTGGTCTGAGCCTCGGTTTCCTCTTCTGGATGATGAGAGCAGTGACCCCTGCTGTGTCAAGGGAGCTGCAGACAAGGGGCAGCTCACACGAGGTGTCTCATGCCTGCACCCACCCCACGGTCCAGGTTGGGTCTCACTACCCACCGTGCCTCGGGGGGTCTCTAGCTTCACAGAGCTGCAGTCTCTCAAAAGCATCTCAAGCGGGGAGCCTGGGTGGCTCAGCCGCCTGGGTGTCCGACTCTTGATTTCAGCTCAGGTCATGATCCTGCGGCCGTGGGATGGAGCCCTGCGTGCAGAGCGTGGAGCCTGCTTGGGATGCTCTGTCTCTCTCTCTTTCTCTCTCTCTCTGCCCCTCTCTCCTGCTTGTGTGCTTTCTCACTCTAAAATAAAAATTTTAAAAAAGGCAGCATCTCAAGATCAGCCTATTCCCTTGCCCTCACTGAGCCCCATCTCAGTGGCTGCCCCACTCCGCTCCCTGCACAAACCAGAATGCTGGATGGGGACTTCCTTGACCCCTCCCTCTTCCTCCACCCCCCCTCCCCAGCCTGTCCTTCCAGCCCTCCTGCCCTCCCGCAGCCCCCGCCTCCCCAGCTCTGCCCCTGGAGATTCTGTCCTCACACACCCCTTTCTTGACTCTCTTTCCTTGACTGTCCCTGGCACCCCATGCCACCACCGCCTGGACTGGTGCAGGAGCATCCTGGCAGGTCCCACATCCGCTGGCTCCCTTCCAGCCCTCTGCCACACTGCAGCCAGTGTCATTGACACATACAGTTTCCTTGCTGGAAACCCGGCAGTGGCTTCTCGGTGCTTTTAGGATAAAGATCAGATGTCTGAGCTAGAGACTACATTGTCTGGGCCTCCCTGGCCCCTCCCTGCTGGATCTCAGGCCGCTTTCTGCTCCCTCTGGGCTCCAGCCATCCTGGACCACCTCTGCTGGCCTCTGTGCATGCCATTCCCGCTTCTGGAACACTCTTCCCTGCCCCATCATCACCGCGTTGCTTCCCTCCCGCCATCCAGATCACGGCCCAGGCACAGCATCCCCAGAGAGGCCTGCCCTAGGCCCCAGGGAGGGTTAAATGCTCCTGCCTCAAGCTCCCACCAGCCTGGGACCTCTTCTTTGGGCCCTTGTCTTGGTTTATCACTGAACATAGCTCGGGGTGATCCTGTCGAGGGTTCTCTGCCCCAAGAGGCTACAAGCTCCTCGGGCGCAGGACCACGTCTCTGTCTGCTTGCCACAGTGTCCCCAGTCTTTAGCACAGGATCCAGAGTGAGGTAGTTGCTGGATAAATACGGTAATGGATCCTTTAACCTTCTGTGACCCTCGGTGTATGTCCTGGGTTTTGCACCTTATGATGTTCAGGCTGTCGGTGAGCTCACAGCGCGGTGGAAAGAAACTTAGTCCTAAGAATCAGGAGGCTCACGTTCTAGTCCTGGCTCTGCTGTGTGACACTGGGCAAACCGTTGCCCTCTCTGAGTCTGTTTCCTTACCATAACACCAACGGAGAAGGGACGAGTTACGAGAGGTCGGACCGGTCCCTTCCCACAAGGCTGGTCTAGGTAGGGCAGGACTGAGTTGGAGCAAAGTAGGAAAGACACTCCAGGTGGGAAGAACAGTATGGGCAAAGGCGGAGAGGAGCAGAGCCCGTGAATCGCAGGTGTGGCTGGACAGAGGGTGGGGGACAGGGCCCTGGGGAGACGGGAGAGGAAAGAAAAGAGCGGGAGCAGGAACTGATTCCAACTCCCAACGTCGTCTGGGGCCCCCACTGAGTAGGATCTTTGGTCCCTTCCTTGAGAACACTGGCCCAGCTTGAAGGCGCCTTGATTGCTGGGCCCCTAATTATCCACCCCACCCAGCGCCTCCTGCCTCTGGCATGGTGGGTTAATTTCCTGTTCCCTAGAGCTGTCCTGTTAACAGTCCTGCCTTCCTGTAACCGACAGCCCCTGCATCAGATAGCAGCGAGGACAAGTCCTCTGGGGGAATCCGAGGCTCCTGCCTGCCGCCCTCCAGTGCTGGGGAGATGGCGTCACCACTCAGGAACGCCGTGCCCGGACCCCCTCCCTGTTCCCAGCGGCCCTATCTCGTCTGGGATCTTGTACCTCCCCCTGCCACCCTTGGCCCCACACACTGTCCCCCAGAGCTGGCTCCTCAGGTGGTTTGGGTCTAAAGGGCTGTTGGCCTTGGTGACTTTAGTCCCCTCAGGCCAGGGCTAGGAGCCTGGCTCCTGAGTTGTGGTCGGGGTGGGTGCTGGGATCTCGGCTCGGGGAGGGGCTGAGAGGCGGGGGTGCACGTGCAGGAAGCAGCAGGCTGAGTTTGCAGAGCTAAGGTTGAGATGAGCTGGAACTTGCTGCCAGAAAGAACCAGGATCCCTGAAGCGGGGGAGACTGGGGAGTAGGGAATGAGGGTCTCATCCTGAACACTCAGCCTGCTCAGGGGGGCCCAGCTTCCATGAAAAGGGGAGAGACTAAGGCAGGTGAGACCAGCCAAGTAGAGAGTGCTCTCCCCCTTCTTTACTATACCTTAGCCACATGGGCTACTTTTTGGTTTCTCCAGAATTCCAAATTCATTCCTGCCTCAGGGCCTTTGCTCATGCTGTTCTCTCTACCTGAAATCTTATTCACTCTGCTCTTTGCTTCTTTCAGATTCAGCTGATACATCCCCCCCCCCACCCCAGTCATTGTCCAATGTGATACCCGGTTTTATGCTTTATAGCATGTCACTGTCTGAAATGATTTCCCCCACTTACTTAGCTCTTTCTTATTTGTCCCCCCCCCCCCCCCCCCGCAGATTACAAATTCTATGAGACACACTGTGTGTGTGTCTTGTCTGCAGGATCTTCCCAGGTTCTAGCCCACTGTCTGTCACATAGTCTGGGCTCAGTAAATATTGGGGCTCCATGTGCTGGCCTTCAAAGTCAAGGCAGTTTGACTTTTTTCAGCTATGTAGGGTGTTTCCTGTCTCTATGCCTTTGGATAAGCTATTCCTTCTGCCTCGAATGCCCTTCCCTCGGCTTTTACCTGAGAAAATGCCTTCAATGCCCAGCCCATGTGGACAGGGGAGAAGGCGCACCTGAGCCCTCCTGTGGTGCAGGTGCGTTATGAAGACAAGCCTCTTGCCAAGTCTGTGTGTGGCTCCCCTCTCTCCCCCAGCGTCTGTCAAGGACTTTCTTACCTACTGCGCTAGGCTGACCCATTATTAGACAGTTGCCATGAGAAAGCTCTTTCTTCTTTTGTGAGTGGCCTTCTTTTGTGAGCCTGCCTCCTGACTCTGCCAATTCTGCAGAGTCACAGCCCCCTGAGGGGAGAGTGGGAGACGGGCGTGGGGATCAGAGACATGGCAACTGAGTACCCCGCACTTGCTGCAGGAAGTTGGTAACAGAGGTAGCTGGTCCAGTAGGTAATGGGCTCCCTACCAGAGGAGGGAGGGAGGTACGCTTTCTCGACTTCTCCTACTCAACCGCCAACTTCTCTCTAGGAAGAAGGAAAGCATCCCTCCTCCCTACGAGCCCTGGGTGGTCATAGGGCAGTTGGCCAGTGCTGAGACTGGTGCGCAGGTGACAGGTGCGGGTGCTCATAGGTAACATTGGGAGACTTTCCCTGAGTTGGATCCGGAAGGATGAGAGAACAATGAACCCACAAGAGCCGGGGGAGAGAAAGAGAAAGAGCAGAGAGAGAGAGAGAGAGAGAGAGAGGAGAATGCCACACGTGTTGCACTAAAAAATAGTTCAGTTCATCTGAATACATATAATTGAGGGGATATAATCACTTCAACAATAGTAATGGCAATAGTTCATATTTACTGGATATATACTAGACGCACAATGCTTTCTGTGGCTCATTTCATCCCCCCCAAGAGTCTCAGTTTTACAAGAGGGGGTGGCTGAGGCCCAGAGCGGGGAAAGAACACCCAGGGTCACAGGCCTGTTGGGGCCCCTGTCTGCCCAGCTCCTGCACAGGCCAGACCTTCCTTTGCGGCCATCAGTTGTGAGGCTGGGAGTCTGATGGCAGGCTCTGCTGTCTTTTTCATTGTGCACAAGCTTACACAAGGGCCTCATTTTTGTAGGACGCTTAACAGTGGTATTTGAGAGACCCCAGCGTCTGTCTGGGAAGGAACCTCGTGATCACCTGCCATACCCACCCTGCCCTGAGTGGAGAGGGCGGAGCTGGGGGCAAGAGCCCAGCCTCCTGGCTGCCCACCACGCTGGTTCCATGCCCAGCCTCCTGGCTGCCCACCACGCTCGTTCCATGCCCAGCCCAGGGCTGGCTTCTCACCCACTCTCTCATCAAAGCCTCGCCGCAGCCTTGTAGGAGACAGCGGTACTGTGTTCACAGACACGGAAACCGAGGCTCACACGGAGGTCCTTAGCTAGATGCTGGCCCAGTAAGACAGTGGGATGGAACCGAGGTCTCTTTGGCTCCAAAGCACCAGCCCTTAGATGTGCACAGCCCTCAACAGTTTACAAAGCCCTTCCTAATCCCCTAGCTTATTCATTCTTGCATTCAACAAACAGTGATTCGGCCCATAGTACCTTTCATGCATTTTCCTAGGTATTGGCAAAATGGAGCTGAGCAGGTAGATGAAGTCCTGATATCACAGAGCTTGTGGTCTACAGGAGGAGCAGACGTGATTGGCATCATTCGCAAATAAATGTCTCATAACACATTGAGCTAAGTCCTATCCATGAACGAAAGGATGCTACGGAGTGGAACATCTCAGTGAGGCTGGGAGAATGGATGTTGTCCCCGTTTTCCAGATGATGGAATTGAGACCCACCCAGAGAATTTCAGGGACTTGCTCGAGGTCACACAGCCGGGCCAAGTCAGGAGGGAGAGCTGGGACTCCAGCCTGGGGAGGGTCACTTCTACTTTGGTGCTGGTTCCGTTACCCTGCAAAACCCATGAGAGCACAACCCACCAGAGTCCCCTCGCTTCCTACCTGCACGCACATACACCCGTGCACAGCTATGACTCCGTGTGAGGCACAGGGTCAGTGGGGACTGCTGTGGTGGAGCAGAGAGGCTGGTGGCCATAGCCCTGGAGCAGCTCCCGAGCCCTCCTTTCCTGTGCCAGTGTCTCCCTGCTGCCTGCTGCACAGAGTCTGTGAACCCCTTGATGCCTGTCTGATACACTTATTTTCAGTATGAGTCGACTCGAGCTTATTTCTGTTGTTTGCAAACCAGAACCCTGATGAGTACCGATATTGGTGCCATAATTGGGGTGCGGGCAGAAACCCTGAGGGAATCTTGGGAACCTGGGATTGGTTACTGCCCTAGTTAGGGCTGAAGACAGGGAAATAACAGCTAGTGTGAAGGGGTGGGGCCCGGATGCTCACGGTACCCAGTGTTGAAGCAGCTAATTAAAGTGTCCCTTGGGTTATTGGAAATGAAGTACCCGCTGAAGCCAAGATGTTAGAGGCCTGTCATAGAGGAACATGAAGGGCAGGAGGGATTCAAGGACCGTGGGTTGGAATGTCTGCTTTTAATGGCACTGGATAGCTTAAAGAAAGAAAATAATGAACAGAAATCCCTAGAGCCTTAGCGCAAGCCATGGACTGGAACTCAGGAACTTTCTATGGGGAGAAAGAATTTCCTCTCTTACTGATGCAGGCCTGAAACAACCAGAAACCAGATGCCTGATCTGTTCTGGTGGATTCCTGAATTACAATCTTTGTTGGATTCTCAACCTTTGCAGGGTTCTTACACACAGTTGAAGAAATTAATCTAGACAGGGTGAGAACTGAGAAGCAAAACGTGGATGACAGATTCGGTGCCACAGACTCCCCAACCCTGTAGAGTTGGCCACATTGGCTAAACTGGCCCTGCTGCCCTATTAGATGGGTCTGTCCTGCCTTAGTTACAGGCTCCTTGCCCAAGAGTGTTATCTCGTGAGGGGAAACCAGTATTTCTCGTGGTCCCTCCAGGCTTATGACTAGATTAGATTCCAGCGTGTTCCTGGGGACCAATTATAAAGTCAAACCTTGTAGGAGAAAGTTTATTCACTGACAGAATTACAAGACTTTGCTAATTTATCTTGGCAAAATTCTAGGGAATACATGTGGGGATGAATTCTCAGAAGGAGTATCGTTTTAAATCTGGAGGAATTGCTCGATGTTGATGAACCGGTCTGAGCTCTGGATTCAAGGCTCTGGTTTGAGGGGCTGAAAGACTTTGCTTGATGTAAAAGTTCAGAAGAGAGAAGGGTCCTCCCATCTCAAACTCTGTCCCCTAATAGAGTGCAGAAGAGACTCCTTTTACCAAGACTTTGGAAAAGAGTCACCAAATGAGGGAAGTGTCAACATCTCTGAAGGACCCTTCAATGGCTGCTGGTGGAGGTTGCCATAGTTCAATGGGCCCCTGATATCAATGGAAATGGGAGGATCTTGGTGTGACAGAGGCCATGGGGTAGCACTTAAGGGCCAGAGGTTAGGTAGGTGTGATGACCATTTTAAGCAGCAGAACCTCATGGTAATCATGTTTTTTGGACATGGTTAATGATCATGTGTTTAAGGCTAAAGGAGATGGGGAGCCTACTATGGTCCATATTGATTCATAGAATAAAACCCATGTGTATCTCATGAATAGAAAATGACTTGAGCCATTATAATAAAAATTTTTCAGAATTTAACCCAGTCAATATGCAAAACTGGAGTCTGTTGAAAGGAGTAGGCCCCCCTTGAGGAAATACTGCAATAATAAAAAATTTAATAATTTAATTCCTTAAAGCTTCTTTTGTCCTTGCCTAATGTGATCTATGGCCATATTTCAGGGTACTGGAGTACTGAGAAAGAGCCTAGATCTTCTGGGAATTATTAGACACTAGCCCTCAACTAATGCCGATTCTTAAAGACCCAGATTAGTCCTGATTAGAGCAGGAGGTTTACAGGGATCTGATGATAAATAGAATGTTGATTTGCGTCTGCTCTCTGGCAGATAGAAGGTCTATCTGTGCCCATTTACCCATGTTTTAAGAGTATTGTTAGAATAGATAACCTCACAACTGGCAGATTTACTACACTGGCTCCCTGACCATGGAGCACAGACAGGCCAAGTGAAAGTTATCGTAGGTTCCCAAACAATATCAAAATAGTAAGTCAGCGCAATAATACTTTGGAAGAATCACAAAGATGCAAGCTACTGTCAGCGAAAGATGTAGGCGTAGTGATTCCATTTAACTCTCCGATTTGGACAGTGCGTAAGATGGATGAGTTGTAAAGAATGAAAATGGATTATTATAATTAATCAGGTGGCGATTCCAATTACAGTTCCACCATGTTGCACATATGGTCTCATGATTGGAACAAATGAATGCAAATCTGATACTCAGGGACTATGTTCCCTCTTCTCCCTTTGCTGTCGGAACAAGAGCACTTAGATTCCTCATGGCAGGGACAGCAGTACACCTCCCGTCTTGCCTTAGTGCTATGCCAACTATCCGACTGTATGTCTAATCCACACATTAGTTCATTGGGCCTTGATCATTTCATCATTGCACAGGACACCACACTAGTCTAGTACATTGGTGATAATGATGGTAAAACCGAGAGATCATAAGATGGCAAGCATCTTAAAGTACAATTGTGCTTTGGGGAGTGGGTAGGGGGGCAGAATAGTCTGAGAAATACAGGGAACCCAGCTAAGCTGCTGGGAAAATAGTAATCTGGGAAATTCAGATTACCTACTTCAGAATGAAGATGGGGTTGTCAAACTTTGCATCCCTGATCATTAAGAAAGGGACTCGTCATTTTGGTGAGTTACTTTGAATTTTAGAGATGACATTTACCACATTCATGTATATTACTTCAAGCCATTTCCTGAGTGATCAAAAAAGTGTCTGACTTTAGATGGGGTCAGAGATGGTTAAGGCTTCAAGCTGTGTTCTTCTGATACGTTTGACTCAATGCTCCTTGAAGTATCTGTGGCTGATTACAATCTCATATGGAGTCTTTGGCAAGACCAGATAGGAGAATCACATTTCATAGGAAACCCTTCATTTTTGCAGTGAGGCTGTGCCTTCTCAGGCAAATAACTATCCACCTTTTGAGAACCCAGCCATTAAATTGAGTGTGCCCAACAATGCTCCTTCATCAAGGGGAAATTGCATAAATGGGTCCAGACCCAAGCAAGTCCTGAAAATACAAATACATAGCATAAGCAGGTGGCTACACCTTGCAGCGTGCTCTGTATTTTCCAGCCCACTCTTCTGTTCTCATAGGAATTCCCTATAGCAGCTTACTGAAGAGAAAACATTCTGAACCTTGTTACCAAATGGCTCTTCTTGATTTGCTGGCACCAAGTGGAAGTGGGATGCTGTGATATTACAGCCCATTTAGAGGTAAACCTGAAGGACAGGATAGGGAGATCTTCCCAGGGCAGCATGGGCCCGACACCATAAGCAAACTTCCCTCCTCTGAGAACACTCGCCAGAAGTTCCCAAAGACCCTGGAAGGGAGAACCTTAATAAACAGGTGGACGAGATGCTCTCCTTGTGGACGCCAGTTAGTCTCTCTCCCTGACCACCTCACTGCTTGCTCAGTGGGTTCAGTGAAAAAACAGCCATGGATGTCACCTGGTGGTAGATAGACAACATTGGATTTCTTCCTCCACGGGAAGGAACAGCAATTTTTCCTCATTGGACTCGCCCTTTATTCTGGATCTGGATTTGCTTTCCCTGCCCACCATCACTCTACCAGCAGCAACATCTGCAGACTCACTGAATACTTCATCCACTGTCGTGGTATCTCACGCGACATTGCTGTAGACCAAGGACTTCATTTTATAGAAAGGAGTAAGCCAATAGACTGAAGCTAATTGGATCCATTGGTCATACCAGATACTCTGTTGCCCAGAAGCAGATGGACCCACAGAATCATGGAATGACCTAATGACCTAATGAAAAACTTTGTTCCAGAGCCAAATGGAATTTAAAAAGATTATGATGCCAGGAGGTCATGTTATAGGATGCAATATACACTCTTTTTTCAAAAATGGTTGTTATTTTTGAGAGAGCACAAGCATGGGAGGGGCAAAGAGAGGAGGACAGAGGATCCGAAGCAGGCTCTGTGCTGACAGCAGGGACCCCGATGTGGGACTCAAACTCAAGAACTGGAGATCATGACCTGAGCCAAAGTCGGACGCTCAACTGACTAAGCCACCCAGGCGCGCCAAGGTGCCATATACACTCTTAACCAACTACCTATGCATACTATTGTTTCTCCCAAAGCTAGACTGCATGGCCAGGGGACCAAGGATCCCTGCAAGGATCAGAGCAAGGGTGGCAGCACTCATAATTCCATCTAACAACATTCTCCCCAAACTTGAGGTTGAAAAGTGTTAGCACCCAAAAAAGAAATGCTTCCACTAGAAGATATAAGACCATTTGTATTGAAGTGCTGGTGACCACTGAAGATGCCTTACATCACTGGGCAAACAAGCAGAAAGAGGGGTTACAATTTGATTGGGGTTATTGATTCTGACTATCACAAGGAAATCAACTTTCCAATAGTCAGTGGCAGCAGGGGGTAATGGGGGGGAAACTGTCTTAGGCTAAAAGTTGAAGACCACCATGGCCCTAGATGGCCTTTTAAAGTCTTAGATGCACAGGAATGACTGGGTGACCTTACTGGGTCCTGCCCAAGGAAGGAGGAAATCGACAAACATCAACTATTAGATCATTCGGAGTAGCAGAAGGAAATCTGTAGCATTTGCCTATATTTCCTTTTTGTCCCCTTCATGTCATATATGCGTTATATATTTTTTAATGTAGTGGTTCTTAATCTCTAATGCACCTGCACTCATCTAGGGAATGTTGTTAAAATGCAGGTTCTGAATCAGCAGGTCTGGACTGAGGCCCGAGATTCTGCATTTCTAAGCAGTCTTTCCTGACCTCTTTATACAAAGTAATTCTTCCCAAGTCACTATCTTTGCAATTATTCTGCTGTTTTTCCTTCATGGCAGTGATCGTTATCTGAGATTATTTATTCATTTATTTATGCACCCATTTGCTACCTGTCTCTTACACTTTGTAAATTGCATGAGGAAAGAGACCTTGAATTTCTCATTCATCTCTGTGTTCACAGCACAAAGACAACATGTGGCACACAGTAGGCACTCTGTAAATATTTGTGCAGTGAATAAATGAATCTAACGCGGTCATCCCTTGTACTCCCCACGTGTACCTAGACACACACAGACACACACACACACACAGATACACACACACACACACACAAGGACATACACATGCACAGGCATATACGAGATGTAATTAGACATAGTTGGAAAAACACACATGCAAGCGAGTATAGAGATTCACGTGCACAAACACACGAACACGTGACCCACACGTATACATACACATGAATACACAAGAGCATAACATAAATGCACATGAGCACACATTCCCTCCAGGAAACCCGGGCCGGCCTCGGAGTCCCAGGTGTCACCAGCCGGTCCTGCAGTGCCTCAGGCTAAGTCTCTCTTTTGGCCACCTTCCTATCCCCTCCAGGTGGTCAGAGTCTCCCCAGCCAAGGCAGAGAAAGAGCTCAAAGCTTGGACCCCTTCCCCTTCCTCCCAGAAGGACCCCGCTGATCTCCCTCCCCATCCGAGCTAGTGCATATCAGTCAGTGCCCTGGATACAGAGAATGCGTTCCCTCCCTGCTGCCTGGAAGGCAGTGTCTGTGGCTCCTTCTCCCCAGTGCTGGCCAGGTACAGTGTGGGTGCCCAGTGGGTTGTCAGTCTGCAGATGGGAAGCTTGCTGCCAGAGAGAGGCAGGACCTTGTCTGCCATCGCACAGAAGAGTTCCAAGCCCAGACTCTTAGCTGCTCTGAATGTGGAGGTTCTCTCTATGACTCAGGGCCCCGGTGCCTGCTCCTGCGTGCCCCATCCCAGGGCCCTGTATAGAAAGAGCTGTAGCTGCTGCCCAGGCCCCAGTCTATTTTGTTTGCAATTATCTGGCCAGGAGGCCCGGAAGCTGCTCTGAGCAAGTTTTGGCAGACGAACCTATGTCTCTGCCTAGAGATCACTGCTCCTGATAATCCCCCAGGAAACCTTGCAACCTCACCTCCTCCTTGGAACCCCCTTACCTGCTTTGCTTTGAGTCCCTGAGCGGCCATGACTCAGGCCCGACAGGCCTCTTCCACCTGTGACCGGCGTCCTCTCTGAACCCGCCCAGGTGGGGGTATTGAAGGGGTAGTCAGGGCCTGCTTGGACCTACAGGGGGCAGGGAGCTCACCACCTCCCAAGGGGCCCAGGTCCCCTAACTAGAAAGAGTCCTGCTTTTTTTTTTCTTTTTAATTTATTTATTTTTGGGAGAGTGCGAGTGGGGGATGGGCGGGGGGGTGGGGTGGGACAGAGGATCCGAAGGGGGCTCTGCGCTGACAGCAGAGAGGCTGATGTGGGGTCTGAACTCACAAACTGCGAGATCGTGACCTGAGCCAAAGTTGGACCCTCCACTGACAGAGCCACCCAGGCGCCACACAGAGTCCTGCTGTTAAGGGACTCCCAGCCCTTTGGAATTCTGAGACGGGGCTTGTATCTCCCCTGAATCTTCCCAGTTCCCTGCGAACAGGCCTTTCGCTTCATCCAAAGAAGACATGCTTTCAAGTTCCCATTATCTATCTACTCAATGATTCATCCAACCAAGAGTTACTGGGTTCCCAGTATGGGCTCAGCCCCGCACTGAGCCCTGGGCCTCAGAGGTGAACATAGCAACACAGCATGCTGCCTGGTGGGGCATATGTTCTCCTGGCAGAGACAGACGGAAGAGAATTTGAAAAATACAAATAAAAACAGTGTTGCAATCATTCTGATAATATTCCAAGAAAGAAACAATGTCCTGATGTACAGGAAATAATGAGGTGAACCCCACCCAACAGTCGTTATGTGGCTCGGAGGCATCTTTGATAAAGGGGTCGTTTCGGCTGTGGCCTGAAGGGGGAAAGACAGCTGCTCTGAGAAGAACCCACTGTCTCTTGGCCTCAAGCCCCTGTTCTCCTCTCTTGCAGCACCGAAAAGACAAAATTCCAGTCCTGCTCCTACACTTAGCAGGGGTGTGAATTTGTACGTGTTTTGAACATCTTGGAGCCTCCTTGTCCTCGTGTATTTATTTATTTGTAATTATTTTTATTAAAAATTTTAAAATATTTTTATTTGGAGAGAGAGAGAGAGAGAGAGAGAGACAGAGAGAGTGAGAGCACGCACATGTGCACATGAGCGTGAGCAGGGGGCAGGGCAGAGAGAGGAGACAGAGGATCCAAGGCAGGCTCCATGCTGACAACAGAGAGCCCGATGTGGGGCTGAAACTCACGAACCATGAGAACATGACCTGAGCCAAAGTCAGACACTTAACCAACTGGGCTACCCAGGCGCCCCTCTCATTTATTTATGTGCATAATTATGCCCACTTGAAGGGCTGTTAGAAGGAACCACTGAGATAGTTAAATTCCATGCTGTGACCAGAATCACCTACCTCCCTACTTTGGAGAGATTGCTCACAAGTCTCTTAATTTTCTGGTTAATTGCTCAAATTCCTGCCTGTGTAACTTAGTGGGAGTCCAATATCTTCTGATTGAAGCCATTGCTTCCCCTTGTCCAAATGAACCCACTCATTTTCCCTGTCCAAAGAGGGGACTCCTGCTTTCTTGGCCAGGAAGAAACTAGTTCTCGTCAAGCCATTGCTGCTACCACGTGGGGGCGCTGTTGAAGACATGTTCTGCCAGCCTCATGGACCCTTGTGCTTGTGATGGAGCCTGGGATTCTGTGATCACTACAGATTGGCTCCAAGGTTATAGCTTTCTTAGACTCGCATCCACAAACTTGGCCATTGGCCCCAAAGCAAACCATCATGCCAGGCCAAGAAGGGTTTCTAGCCTCAGCCTCATGGGAAACCAGAACCTGCCCTCCTACCAATATCCTGGACTCTGGGGTGGGTGACCAGGTCATCATTTCAGACCCTCCCCTTACTCGTGGAGAGTGGGACGGGCCCTTGGAGTCTCTCCTGGGCAATGGGTTATACCAGTCTTTAAGACATAACGCTGAACGTGCAGGGTTCTTGGTCCCCATGCAGATTTGCCCACCGGCATCTCTGAGACCAGGCCTGCAAAGGATCTGGAGCGGGAGATCCTTTTTTGAGGCCCCAGTGAGTCCTGTCACACCCTTCCCCAGGGCCACAGGGACCTCCTGGCTCTGTGTTTGGAGAGCATCCTCTACCCTGGCCAGTGACACTTCCCTGTTTTTACTTCCACAGAGGACCGGCTGATGGTTTCTTGCACCACCTGCCTAACTTACATCCCCCTTCCTAGGTGCTCCCGCACGGATACAGCCTCCCACCGCATCCTCGCGAACCAGCCAGTGCAGAAGGAGCCGCTATAAGCTTTGAAGGGATGGCATGTGGTTTGGACCAAGAAGAAGGTGGCTGCTTAAGGAAGGACAGGTGTTGTTGTTGTTATTCGGAGTCCGGTTTGGGTTCCCCGTCAGCACGGAACACACATCTTAGGCCCCTCACTTAAAGACTGCTTGGGACCTGCCTTCTTGACTCAGCGTGGCCCTCTCCACAGCACGAGAAAAGAGCAGCCTTTAACGCCTCCCTGGACGGTGATTAGGAGGCCCTGCCCCCTGCCCCCTGCCCGGTGCTCACCCGGGCCATTCCAGATGGACCAGCTGGGGGTTCTGTAGCATCAGGGAGAGGGAAGGGCGGCAGGGAAGGTACATCTGGGGTGAGTAGAAGCAGGTCTTCCATCTGGCAGGCAGGTGGGCAGGCAGAGCCCCCAGGCCGAGCTAAGGACAGGCCAGATTGCTGAGCCCAACTGAAGGAGGGGCAGCCCGCCGTGCCTTGCCTACCTGGCGTTAAGGTCCTCATCCTTGCAAGGGCCCGGGCTCTGTGCACAGCACACCTAGCCACAGCCCCTGCCTCTTGGAGGGATGGCAGGTGAAGGCTGTGATCCCCCTCGCAGCCATGGCATTATCCACGGGCACTGCCGCCCCTGGCTGGAGGGAGCCCACTCCTGAACAAATGGGCTCCTGATAACAAGCCTGATGTTGGCATGGAGACCCCCTACACATGCCCCTTCAAGAGCCGCAAGTCTGAGCTCGTTAAATCAAGGGGGGGTGACCTTCTCTGAATCTAGGGGTTAAGTGAGCAAACTCCTCTTGGTTGTCTGCAAGACATCGCGAGCAGGGGGAGAGAGAAAGCATCCATTTCCTGTATGTCCTAGCCAAGTCAGGCCACCACTACGGGCTGCGGCGCCCTCTCCTCCCAAACGACCTTGGAGCTTCCTTCCAGATCTGTCACCCGATGACATCTGATGGTATAGTAATGATAAACAACAACCAAGCTTTCGAGCACTTGTCTAATTAAACCCTCCTGAGCTAGTACTAATATTATCCTCACTTTATGGACAAAGAAACTGGACTTAGAAAGGGTAAGTAAATTGCCCAAGGTCGCCCATGAGTTAAGGGCAAAGCCTGCGTTCAAACCCGAGACTCTCTGAGTACAGAATTCAACACGCTTAAAACCCTTCTACTATACCATCCGGGTCTGCCTTCTGGACAGCGTTGAGATTATCTAGCCAACGCTAGTTTATTGCCGGTCTTTTGCTGATGACAGTTGACCCATCCCTTGTTCTGGTTTTGTGCTCTGTGGCTTTAAGAAAACTTCTTTTCTCTTTGTGCTGTAGTTTCTGAAGAAACTGGCCAAGCTGGCTCAGAACCGCCAGCCAAAAGAACTCTGTGTAAGTCAAGCAGGCTCTTGCCTAAGAAAGCAGATGTGTGTGTGGAGGGGAGGGACCCGGGAGTAATTAGGGCGATATCTCGTAGGGGGAAACATGCCTTCTTCTTGGGGGAAGATGGCGGGCCCATCTGTCAACAATGCCTCCTTGACTCTCTTCTCCGGGCTGGGCACCGTGGGGGGTAGAGGGATGTCAGGAGCTCAGGGCTCCCTCCCAGGTCTGAATGCTCTGACATGAAGACACCCCATCCCTTCCTCCCTCTGTTCCCCTCCCCCATACCCTGGAGCTCAAATTGTGTTAGGAGAGATAAGATTTATATGCACCAAAGTGAAGGAATGAGATGATTTGTGCCAAGTGTGTGGTCTATCTACTCATTAATAAGCATTTATTGAGTCTTCTCGGGACCAGGACTGGGCTAGGCAAGGGGGATACAGAGATGAAAGGGACCCAGCCTCCCTTCTTAGCACAGGACCAGTGGGAAGGATGGGTTTGTTGACCAGTCAGGGCCACAATCGAGGCAAGAAGCCCAGAAGCCTCATGGTGGCACATAGTAGGTGTCAAGCTAATTACTTGGGCTAAAACACTTCTTATGGATTTCCTTGTTAAATCCCTCCAAAGCTGGATGAGTTGGGACCTATGACTGGTCCCGTTTCACGTGTGAGGGAACTGAGGCTTAGCATAGGTTTGCAACTTGTCCAAGGTCCCGAAACTTGTCAGAGACGGAGGCGGGAGATGAATCCAGGAATCATGGCTTTAAAGGCCAGGTCCCCTTGTGCCGGACTCCAGGCTGTTGGGTGCGTGCGTGGTGGGGAGCTGAGAGTGTAGGCTGGGCTGGATCGGGAAGAGCCCTAGTGCCTTGTGGTATCATCCTGGAGGGAGCGAGGGACTCCTGCCGATCCAGAGGGTGGTGGGCTGTGTGATCAGGGAACAGAAGCGTTGCTGGGGGTGGTAGGCTTGAGCTGGCTATTGTGGGAATTGGGAGAAGTAGTGGGAACAAGGGGAGGAGGCAGGGGCACCCCAGCATGGATGGGGAAGGTATGCGTGGAGGGTTGAGGACAGGGGGCATTGGAAAGGCAAGTCCTTGAATTCCAGACTTGAGTTTGTTCCTGGGGCAGTGAGTGCTGGCTGTGTAGACAGGGGATGTCCCGGGAAGGTGGAGCTCTGGGTTGCTATGTGCCAGGCACAGTGTGGCTGTAGGCTGAGCAAGACAGACATGGCCCCTGGTCTTCACAGAATTTTCAGTCCAGGAGTCGAGACAGACATGAATCAAGCAACCACAGGCACCCATGGGTGAGTGCAAACAAGCTGGGGGCCGATGAACCCTAGGGGCCCTGTGCGGAAATGTGGGCTGGTGGGAAATGTGAGAAGCGGCCCTTGGCCTGATCTCTTGGGGATGGGTCAGGGGGAGAAGGAAACACATTCTGGGCAGAGAAAGCAGCGAGAACGAAGCCTTGGAGGCAGGGAGAAGCATGGTGAGTTGAAGGAAAGTGAAAGGGCCAGGGAGGCTGGTGCTCAGAGAGCTGGGGGCGGATGGCACAAGGTGCCACCCATTTGGGGGTTTCACTGGGGAGCAGTTGGAAGGTGGTGGCCAATGACATAAAAAGATGTATGTTTTAGAAAGATCCCTCTGGCTGCTGTAAGGAGAGTGGAATGTGGGGTAAGTGTGGCTTAGGGAGATCAGTTAGGACCCCCTCACTGGGGCACAGGTGGGGTGTCCCAGGTTTAAGTGGCATCATCTGAATCAGGAAGTCTGGATGGAGTGCACAGGCATTCGGAAGGTGAACTCAGCAGGACTTAGCGACTGGGTGCAGCGAGAGTGAGAGGAAGGGGTCAGCAACTCCCAGGTTTTTGGCTTGAACGCAGGGTGGGTGATCGTGCTGTTTATGGACTTAGGGGCTTGGGAGGGAAAGCGGGTCTGAGAGATAGAATCATGAGATGGTTCCAGACATGCTTGGTTTGAGTTGCTGTAGAGACACCCAGTGGAGGCAGTTGGGTGCCCAGGCCCAGAGCCCAGGAGACAGGTCTGGGCTGGGATGTGGCCCTAGGACTCGTTGGCTATTCAATCCATGGGAATGCCAAGGGAGAGAGCTTGGGAAGAAGAGTGGACTCAAGACAGAACAGCAACGCTTGGGTGGGGGAGGAGCTGACAAAGGGCATTGAGAAGTTGCTGGCAGAGCAGTGGTGGGGTGGGGGGACAGGAGTGACAGATGGCTCCCTGCAGGGAGTGGTCAACAGGGGAACTGGTGCAGGAAGGTCAGGCAGGTGGAGTGCCACACAGCGCGGGTTGGATTTAGGGAGCGAAGTTGCTGGTGACCTGAGCAGAAGCCATCTGGGTGGAGGGTGGAGGGGGCAGGGGCAGCCCCATGGGGTGGAGAGTAGGGGTGGAGCCAAGGAGATAAGACCTGGAGATAACAGGTCGCCACCAAGACTGGGGCTAAAGGACTAGAGGGTAGAAGAGGGTTGGCTTTGTCGGCTTGGTGGTTGGGTTTTAGGATGGGAGGAGCTGGGAGAGGAAAGCTCTGGCTTCTTTCAGGGAGTAGACCCTTGAGGCGAAGAGCAGCAACAGAATCCAGAAGGGAGAAATGAAATTAGCTTTTTAGCTGAGTAGCACAAAGGCAAGCCAGCAGTTGCCCTATGGCTCTGCCAGGGAAGGTCAGAGAAAGGCCTCCCTAGGGACGGAGAGGGGAAGGAAGTGAGGGGGAGAAAAAGCAGCCGGAGAAGTGGGCTTTGCCTGGGGGGGGGGGGCGGGGGGAGGGAAGGGGGGAGGGGAGAGAGGCGTTCTCTAAAGGCACATAGGAGCATTA
Source organism: Neofelis nebulosa (assembly GCF_028018385.1). Lineage (NCBI taxonomy): Eukaryota > Metazoa > Chordata > Mammalia > Carnivora > Felidae > Neofelis > Neofelis nebulosa. The sequence goes on along the minus strand of NC_080783.1, from coordinate 190,071,604 downwards.
AACTGGGGAAAGTTAAAAGTGAGAACAAGTAATAAAGATTCTTACATGTGGCTGAGGCTCTCTGTGTCCTTTGAGAAGATCATATTTAAAGTTCGGTGTTTCGGGGCGCCTGGGCGGCTCAGTCGGTCAAGCGTCCGACTTCGGCTCAGGTCACGATCTCATGGTTCGTGGGTTCGAGCCCCGCGTCAGGCTCTGTGCTGACAGCTCGGAGCCTGGAGCCTGTTTCAGATTCTGTGTCTCCTTCTCTCTGTGACCCTCCCCCGTTCATGCTCTGTCTCTCTCTGTCTCAAAAATAAATAAACATTAAAAAAAAAAAATTTTTAAAGTTCGGTGTTTGAACTTGACTCTCAGCAGCGGTCACTTGCGGCGGAAGAATTCTGGCTTGGAAAACAGGAGATCGGGCTTCTTCTAGTCCAGCTCTGCCGTTATCTGGCTTTGGGGCCCCGGGCCTCAGTTTCCCATATTTAAGTTGGGTTGGTGGTGTTTCTAATATTTTCATGCGACATATTTGGTCATCTTGCTACCCGCTGGTGGCTTGGTGCTTAACACGTTTGCTGTATGAAGTAATAACAACGTGGGTCATGGGAATCATAGCTGAAGTGTATTTCATATCGTCTCTGTGATCTGCACGGCCAAGAGCTTTGGATCCTGTGGAGGGGTCATTGTTCCCGTTTTATAGATGAGAAAACCGAGGCTCCCTTCCCCAAGTTCACGCTTCCAGGAAATGGCAAGGTTGGGATTCTCCTCTGCATGGATCCTCTGCCCGGGGCAGGCACATGGGCCACCTACCCTTCAGAGAAAGGCATGCTCACTACCTGGGATCCCATCTGTGACCACAAAGCTGTGCATGGGCAAGGAACGAACTAGGCCTAACAGGCCAAATCTGGAATTGGGATGAGCAGGCCACGTGGAGACAGCATCCCAAGATTGAAGGTCATCGCCCGGGCACAGGGGGAGCAGTGGGCACAGAGGCCAGAGACCAGATGATGGAGATGCTGAAGGCCAAATTGAGGGTCCAAGCTGGACCCTGTAGGCATGGGGAGCCATTGAAAGTTTGGGAGGAAGCCTCAGCAAAACTGATGGCAGGGTCTACATCAGACAGGGGGGGATGAGGCCAGAGTCTGGCAAGGAAGGAGGGCAAGCAGTAATCCCAGAAGCGATTTGTGGAGTTTGGGTGGGGGAAAAAGCAGAAGGGCTGGCCAGAGGGAGGCACCGGCCTCTCCAGGACCAAGGCGAGGCTGCCCATTCCCTGGGAGAGGGTGGGGAATCCTCACCGGCTGGCTCCAGCTCTGAGCCCATCTGAGAGGTGGGTTAGGGCATGTCTGAGGGTGTTTGTCTCTGCGATTTTGTTGTCTGTTTACAAACTGATCTCCTGCCTTTGGCTGCAGCCGGGAGCTTGTGAAAGCCCTAACCTGCCGCTGGCTTGGCCTCACTGTGTCTCTCCTGTCACTGCCTTACGGTGCCTTGGTGGGTCACCTGCCCACCCCCGTTTGTTGCCGAGCTCAGCTTTAAGGACCTGACACATCTGTCTCCCTGCCACTCGCCCTCCATGACCTGGGGCCACTCAGACCCCAGTGGAATCTTGTCCTGGGATCAGGCTCCCTGAACCTCCCCTTCCCCCACATGTCCCTGTGTTCCCTGCCACCACCGTCACCCCCTTGGGAGTCAAAGCTGTGCATTACGGAGGTCCTCCCCTCCCCCCACATACACATTGCTTTTCTTTCTAAGCACTTTACATCTATCTTGTATTCCCCCGACATTAGGAGAACAGTAGCTGAGCCACGGGGCCCGGGCCTGACGACCCAGGTGTCACAGTTGGTGGGAAAGTCAGGACCTCGGCGAGAGCTCTTCCTGCTGCTACCGCTCAGGGCTGAGGGACGCTGAAGCATCAGGCTGGAAAAAGGCCTGATGCAGGACAGCTGGGTTCCAATTCTGGCTCTGCTGTCCTCCTTCACTGTGTGACCCTGAGCAAGTCCTGCTTCCCTGCTCGTGGGCAGGAGAGGAGAGGGTAGGCTAGGTGAGAGCCTCGGCAAGGCTGAAGCAGATCTCTCATTCGGCGGACTTCCCTAGGCCTTCCGCGGCCTGCATGGCCAGCCTGTGCTGGGGCAGGGGCCACCATGGCAGGTGTCCTCAGGGCCAGTGTGACCCAGATAAAAGGACCACAGGGTCCAGTCCCCAGATACAAACAGGCAGCATCCAAAAGGCCACTGAGGTTAGTGAAGGGCATCCTGTCTGCAGCAGGGCCACCTCTCATCCCCTCCCCCATCCCAGGTCCCTCTTTTGCCCCCCTCCCCCCAACCCATTACCTACAACCTCTGTCTTCACCCCAACTACCCTCAGGAGTGTTTTCTCTTTCTGGCTCCAGACCCTTTGTTATGCAAATCACCCTAGCCCGCTGTCTGTTATTCCTTTGCCTTCCTCCACTGCCCCTTCTCAGAGGCTCGGGATCTCCTCCTAGGGTGGGCAGGGACCCCAACACTTCTCCCAGACGAGCCCTAGACCAGGGCCCATGGGCTGTGCTGGTGGGCCTGGTGCAGGGCCCTTGGTCTAACCCTTGCTGCCCTTGCCTAAGGGTCTCCTGTCCTCCTTAGGGCATGTCCTCAGTGTCCTCAGGCCCAGACCCACCCTGACTACCCCCAACCCGCCCCCCAGCTAGCCTGTGATGAGGACCAGCCAGCAGAGCCCAAGGTTAGCCGTGCCCGAGGGTTCCCTGGCCCGAGGATTCCCTGACTCAGAGACCGTCAGAGCAGGAAATGTCTTCAGTGTCCTCCCCCGATTCTATATGTGAGGAAACCGAGGCCCAGAGAGGAGAGGGACGTGTCCAGAGTGAGATTGGAAGCCAGTCCTTCTAACTTCTAGGCAAGGCTTCCTTTCCCGGCCTAACGCTGTCTCCTTGGTATCAGCAATTATTATAATGAGGATGTTGATGATGATTAGTCTCGTCATTTCTGTTATCACTTCTTATGTGGTAGCATCACCTCTGGCCAGACCCTCACTTAATCCTCCTTGCAACCGCCATAGGCGGTAGATATTCTTCTCCCCATTTTGCAGATGAGGCACCGAGGAGGCTGAGGCTAAATGATTCATCCGCAGTCTCCTGGTGCGTTGGGGGCAGGGTGGGGGAGTGTCCCCAGAGCCTGGACCCCCAGTGCCAGAGCTCAAACCTCAGTTCTCTGCTCATCGGCTGTGTGGCCTTGAAGGGTGGCTTGCTTTCTCGGAATCTTAGCTTTCTTTTGGATAGAAGAGAGCTACCCTTTCCCGCCTCGGGGTATGGGAAAAGCAACACCCAGGTCACCAGGTCGGGGTGGGGGCCACAGGAGCGGGCACTGGCAGGAGGCTGGCGCTCAATTAGCCAGTTTATCCGGAGCCGCCTGATTTCGGAAATGACCGAGGCTCTCTTGGATTATTTCCCAAAGCTCAAGTCCTGGGGACCGGTTGTTACTTGGATCAAAGTGCACAGCCGCTTACACAGGTTAGTAGCTTTTTGTTACGCGTAGAGCTCTGGAGTCAGATGGACCTGTGTGTAAATCTCCACTGGGCCATTTCCAAGGGTGCAGCCCTGGGTGAGTGACCTCCCTCCCTTCTCTCAGCTTCAGATCTCTTATCTGTAAGTCTGTAATATCACCTGTCTCAAGGGATTGATTGCTGCCTGACTTGAAGGAAGTACTCACAAACCCTACCTTTCACTCTGCCACCGTCGTCCATGAACCGATAGGAACCCTGATGTCAAGGAAAGGAATGGCTGCGTGACCAAGGTCGCCCGGTCTGTGTGGTTGGTGGCCCAGATGTATTTGGAGCCTGCCTCAGCCCCTCCCCCGGGAGACTCCCTCGTACCCAAGCCCGGACTGGAATTGAGAAGGGGCAGAGGCAGTGGTGGCCTGAGACCTCAGGCAGGTAGCAGGCATTGGGAACGGGAGGAAGGAGGGGGCTGTTGGGTGAGAGTCCCCGATGGCGCCCCATTCCCTACATGATGCCTGTTGACCCTTGACTAGTCCGTTTTCCACCCCCAGGGTTTTGCTCTGCACTTTGCTCCAGGCAGAGTGTTCTTCCCCGCCAAACTGGCTTGAGTTGCACGGTCCTCTCTGTCGTGGGGCTATGGTGGGGGAGCCTCCTTTATCTGTCTCCCTGGGCCACAGCCCTCCTCAAGGGATGAGGATTGGATAGGATGAACGTGGGCATTTCAGAGCCGGTCGAGACCAATTTCGTGTTTTTTTAATGGAAAAATGGAAGCCCCAATGGGAGATGAACTTTGTCCAAGGCCACACAATCTGTCCATTGATCTGTTTCTTACAGGCCTACTAAGTGCTTAGCACGGGCCTAAGGGCGTGGCCAGGAAGGGCGTGATGTGGCAGAAGGAACACAGGTTTGGGGACCAAAAGTTCCCTCTCTGTCACTGCCTCGTGGGATCTCGGGCTTGTTATGGCCCCTCTCTGGGCCTCAGTCCTCCACCTGGAAAGTGGAGGTGGGAAACCTACCTCCTTCTTGAGGCCGGTGGAGGGAGGTATCGGAGACACTGTGCCAACGTTACACGCTGTTGTGCTGGGGGCCATGCGCCCTAGCGGGGAGCGGCCTGCTGGGTGACAGGAGGCTGAGTCGGGTCCCGAGGAAGCAGGCTCCTCCACTCATGGGCTGTGTGACCTCAGACAAGCCACCTCTCCTCTCTGAGCCTCGGTTCTTCCCCCGCCACCTCCTCAGAGAGGGCGTCCCTGACCACTTTGCGTCAAATGGCCTTCCCCAACCTACCTTCCACCCACCCCTTCGTTTCTGCTGCAGCGCTGACCTCAGCTTGCAGTTACCTTGTTCGTTCCTTTTTGTTGTTCGTCTCCCCCTTCCTGGGTGTAAGCTCCATGAGAGCAAAGGTTTTTTCCTGGTTTTTTCCTTGCTGCATCTCTAGGATCCAGCACGGTGCTGACACGTAGTAGGCACTCAATAAATATCTGTTGAAAGAATGGGTGGATGGGTCAGTGAATGCAGTGGAGTTAATTATTCCGACCCCAAGGGCGTTTGCAGATGAAAGGAGACAGGAGTGAAACGTGCCCAGCCCAGCACAAGGTGGGTTCTGTCAGCGAGGATGCGGCCACTGCTGCCATCCTGAAGACAAACTTTGCAACTGCCTCCCAGGAAGCCAGGCCCACGGTCGAGGGCCGGGCCGCTCAGCAGCTCTCCAGATACGGCTCCCCCGATGCGGCTCCCCCTTCCTGGCTGGAGCTCGGCCCTGTAATTGTTCCCGTCTCCTTGGCAGCCTCAGTAGCCGGCTAATGAGTTTGCACCCAACTGGCCCCTGGGCCGGGCAGCACAGCCCAGGCCTGCCTGCGCATCTGCAGGGAGACAAAGGCCCTCTGTCCTTGGGCTCTGCCTCCTGCCCGCCCACTGCATCCCCGACACACCGAGGTCCTGGCGGCCAAGCTCCCCTTCTGCAGCGGAGGAGTCTGAGACCCTGGCGCGGATCAGGGGCACAGAGCAGAGCAGAAGGGGTGTTTGTCCTGGAGAGTGGAGTCCTGGCCCGAGTCCCAGCTCGGCCGCCACTACTGGGGACCTGAGACGTCGTATCCGGGAGCATGGACTCTGGGGCCCAACTGCCTGAGTTGGAATCCTGCTTCCAGCAGCCGCCAGTTCTGTACCCCTGGGCAAGTCACTGCACACCTCCTTAGTACTCAGTTTCCTCATCCTTGAAGTGGGACTAGATTACATGAGCCACTGGGGGCAGATACTCAGTGCGCTCCCAGCACACGGGAGGAGCTACTGTCATTATTGGGGACCCTCTTTTGATCCAGCGTCCTCAGCCCTCTCAGCTTCTAAAGCGGGCTTGCTTAACCTCAGCAGGATTGACATTTCAGACTGGAATATTCGTTGCTGTGGAAGGCCATCCTGTGCCTTGTACGATGTTCAGCAGCAACCCTGGCCTCCACGGACCCAGTTTCGAGGTTCCCTGTAACTCTGAAATTTCCTGATTTGCTCCAGGAATCCCAGAGCCTCCCCCATGATTGGAACCATTGCAAAACAACCCTGACTTATAAACTCCCCCCCCCAAAATAACCTCTCCAATCTGGGAACCCTGAAGGTGAGGAGTCTTAGCACTGGGAGAATGATGACCACTTCTTCACGGAAAGGAACCACAAGCTAAATTATGTAAAACCTGTTAGCAGGCCTCAGCCCTGAGCACCCTGAAAACTCCTTGGAATGTTCCTTGTAGCAGTTCCCTGGAACCCCTATCTTCTTTCTGGATCACAGAGGGCTGCCAGCCCATAACCCTGCCTTACATCCTGCTATGTCCCCATCCCCGGCTCGGGGCCCTAGCATCCACAGGGGTCGTGTCCCACCAAGCCCACCCTTTGCTCTTTCCCAGCGCTCTGTATCCCAAAGCCGCTAGGCCTTTGCCGGTGCTGTCCCTCCTGCCCTGAGTGCCCTTTCTCCACCCTCCCTATCCTTCCAGGTGCAGCTCTGAGGCCCCTCCCCCTGAGGCTCTCGAAGATCCCTCTGTCCGGCTCTGCCCTGCCCCAGGCTCCAGAGCCAGCCCTGAGCTCACCGCTCTGCCGAAACACATGTCTGCCCAGCATGGCATCGGGTTTATTTATGAGGCTGTCTGTCTGCCCCCAGTCCTGGGAGCCCCAGGGCAGGGCCCTGTCTGATTCATGGCCCAGCCAGGGTCTGGCCAGCATCAGGGAGCGTGTGCTAAGCAGCACTGACGTGAGCTGGCTCTGGGAGGAGGCATCGTGAGGTCTGGTTGGCACAGAGCACGGGCCCAGGGGTGGTGGGGACTTTCTAATGCCAGGGCTGCTGGAAAAGGCTGGGAACCCTTCTGGGCTCGCTCTCCTTCACAGGCTACTCTCCATTCCCTCCCCTTCCTTCCCTCAGTCACTGACTCATTCACTCAATGACTCCTTCTCTCGTTCATTCATGCATCTGCCTGCTCCTTCATGTACCCGCTCACTAACGGGAGAGCATCCATTCACTTGTTCACCCACTCCTTTAGAACAAACGCTTCCCGAGCTCTGTGTGGTAGCCAGGCCTGCTCTCCGTGGGCACCCTGGACACACACGGAGAGAAACTGGCCCCTGTCCAGCTCAGAAGACCATCTATTTCAGGAGCAGCGGTGGGGCTGGGGGATGGTGGCTGGCAGGGCAGGGTGGGGGGGGGGCGGGGACACAGACATGTAAACAAACAAGTGCCTGAGGCACAAGAGTGAGAGAGGCCGGGAGCAAGTGATATCAGTGTGCCTGCATTTGGAGCTGGCCTTGGAAATGAAGAAATGCCAAGGAATGGCCGGCGGGATGGGGTTTAGAGTTTGGGGAGAGGGAGAGGCAAGGGGGCAGAGCAGGGGAAGAGGCACTTTCTGTAGGACTGGGGAACCGCTTGGCTTAGGTGACTGGGGAGGCAGAGGGAGGGACAAGAGCCGTGTTCTATTCCCACCCTTCATCCGGGCGCACTGAACCCACAGTCAGTGCCTACTGTGGCCCAGGGGCTGGGGATGCACGAACCACACGGACACCCTGCCCTCAAAGAGCTTACACTTCAGTGTGGGGAGAGAAACGACCAGAAAAACAAAGCAGTAGGTGCTTTAAAGAAGCTGGGCCGGGGGGGTGGTCAGGGAGGACTTCTCTGAGCAGGCAACACTGGTGTGTGATGCTGTGTCCAGTGAGGGTGTCCGCACGGATCCCTGCCGGGAAGGCGAGCTGCCTGTGGAGGGCAGGGACTGGCTTCAATTCCGCATCACAGCCCAGGCGGCATCAGGCTGAGCAGCTGTGGGACTCATGGCAGAGTCCCCACAATGCTTTCCCTGGCCCTATTCACCTGCTGCAGCAGGCTGTCCTGAGGTGGGGGTCGGCCTGCCTTCCTTTCTGAGCCCAGAGCTCAGCTCGGGGGCCTGGGGACCAGGAAGCCGCAGGGGGTCAGAATGGGGCAGGAGACCCTGGGGCAGCTGCTGCCTGTTCAGGCAGGGGTCAGAGGTGGATGAGGAGGTTCAGGGGGTCCAGAGGGTCTTCCTCTGGGAGGCCAGTCCTTCACGGAGGAGGTGAGCATGGGAGAAATCCAGACCCACCCCACTCCCAGGCAGGGGCACAGGGGAGTGTTAAGGTGTCCTATGCTAGCCTTTCTGAGAGCTGAGATTCTCGAAGTGGGGCCCGTGTGGTACCCTCTGGGGGTCTACACTGAGGATCTTTCTGATTCTGGAGACAGGGCCTCCGGAGAGGAAACGGAGTCTGGGGCTAAGTATAGGGATGAGGCCAGGGAGGAGAGGAGGGTGGGCAGGGGCAAGTGGGTCCCAGAGAACCTGCCTCTTCTCCAGCTTTTCCTCTTTTTGGTCTTTCTTCTTCCCCTCCCCAAGCTCTGAGCTCAGAGCTCAGCCTCTCTAGCCCTTACTAGTGGGTACAGGGTCAGCCCTGGGATTTTTCCTGGTCAAGGGCAAAGGCTCCTTCCACCCAGCCCGGGGCTCCTGGCAAGAGCCTGGAGAAATGTCAGAGCCAGGCCTGCTGGGCTTGAATGCTGCATTAGGACCAAGTCAAGAAGAGAACCCTGAAGTCAAGATCTTAGGGAGAGATGGGGACCCTGGGCAGAGAAGGGTGCACCAGGGGCTCTGGGGTCTAAGCTGTGGCCTCTGGTGCCCAGAGCCCAGAGATTCCTCCGGAGGTGCCGAGGGTCCTCAGCTCTGTCCCAGAAGGATGCAGCACCATTACCGCAGGAATGTGAGCCCAGGCTGGGACATTCAGACAGGTGCGGGTGCCTTCTGTCCTGAGACTCTGGGGCGGAAGGGAGCAGAGGGCCAGGCTTTGGATGACAACCCTCTTCGGATCCCCAGGAGATGCCAAAGTCCTGCAAACCATCATTTGACTTTGGATGAGATCTTCCTGGGGCAGAGAACATTCACTCAGCTAGGATAGGGCCTGCGCAAGGTGTCAAAACTCGAACTCTCAACTTAAAAAAAAAAAAAATTGTTACTACCCTTCTTGAGTCATTGCTTTGTCTGACAAATAAACTTCCTGCATGATTGACAGTTGAGCCATAACAGGTACCTAAGGGAACTGTGGATGCTTTTAGTGAAAGCTAAACTAACTTGGATTACTTTAAATCATCAGGATTTTAAATTATAAATGTAATTTATACTCACTCTAAAAATCCAAACGTTACAGTAACACCAACTCAGAAAGGGAGGTCTGCTTCCCCCCAAATTCCCTTCCCCAGAGCCAACCCCTGTTACAGTTTAGAGGTTCTTACCCCAGAGTTTTGTGTGAACGTCAGTGTAATGTGGGCAATTTCTTGGAAATACAGTAACATGTGTCTTTCTCATACTTCCTTATGTGACATTTTCCTCCTATTCAGCCAGAGGCATCCATTTTCTTCAGGGGGGATTAAAATAGAACAGTGATATAAATAGGACAAAGAACAATGCTTAGTTAGCTTTTGACGCCCAAAATAAGACCTCAAAGCCTATAGTAAGACAGTAGTATTAGAAACTGGCGTTAGTGAGTGACATACTGGTTAGGATGCTTTGGGTTGCAGATACCAGTAAGCCCAACACAAATGGCCTCTACGATGAGATGTACTGGCTCAGGTAGCCAGACTCTGCAGATAGGGTGTGCTTCAGGTCTGGCTTAATCCAGCAACTCTAGCCCATTTCTCTGCAGTCCTTTGGTTGTGTTGTCCTCTATCTGATAGTTTCATCCATGGGCTGTCTTCCCTCAAAAAGCCAATGGCTAGGCTGCACAGTCATGATCATGATAGAGAAAGGGAGATCATGTCTCTTCTGGTAGATCCTTCTTAAGAGCAAGGAAACACCTTTCTCGAAGCTCCCAGAAGTCTCCCTTTGCATCTTGGCTAGAGTCACATACCAGTTCCTATGGCCAGGGGGGTACCCTGTACTGGTACTCAGGCCTGGGTTTCTGGACCATCACCCTGGCAAGTGGGATGGGATTCCGTGACACCAGTCAGAACTGCCCCCGGAGCTGAAGTTGGGGCGATCTTCCCCCGAAGCACAAAGGTGATGTGAAGGCAAGGTGGATTTCAGAACGAAAACAGGTATTTTCAAGAAGAGGAAGAGGGAAATAGAAGATGAATAGAGAATCAACACCCTCTGCTATGAGAGAGAAAGCAGATTTCCCTGTTCCCAGATCTTTCCTGCAGACATCAAGAGTCAGTCTTGGAGGACCAGCATGGAGTTCTAAGGCACAGGTAGAGAGATGGAAGGAAACTCCCGCCCAGCTTGAGAGGAAGCGGGCAGAGCTTCTACTTCTCAAAAGAGCCCCTAGAGAGTTAGGAAAGCAGACTTGGAGCAGGCAAGAGTGAGACAAAGGGCTGCCTGAGGGACCCAGTGCCCCACTTTCTCTCTGAGCCCCAGCCTGAGGAGGGGTTGTGGAAAAGATAGAAACCCCAGAGGGGGGCTTCTGCCCACTTCTAGAACTCCAGAACTCTGCCGGATGCTGTCCTGAAGGATGTTTGGTCCATGACCCCAGTGGAACAGAAAGGGCAGCAGCAGGTATATATAAGTTTCTTGGGCTGCCTTAACAAATGACCATGAACTTGGTGGTTTAAAACAACAGACACTTATTCTTTGATAGTTCTGGAGGCCAGATGTTTGAAATCATGGTAGTGGCAGGTCTCTAGGGGACAGTCTGTTCCTTGCCTCTTCCAGCTGCTGGTGGCTGTTGGCATTCCTTTGGCTGGGTCACTGCCATCCCTGTCTCTGCCTTCAAAGGCTTTCTTCTCCGTTTCCGAGGCTTCTCTTCCGTGTCAAATCGCTCTCTTTCTCTTATAAAATCATGTGTCATTGGATTTAGGGCCACCTAGATAATCTAGGGTGATCTTGAGATCCTTAACTATGTCTGCAAAGACTTTTTTTTTTTTTTTGTCAACTCACACTCACAAGTTTCGGGGGTTAGGATGTGGACATACCTTTTTTGGGGCCAGCATTCTGCCCACTCCAAGGTGTTAAATAGACAGAAGATCATGGAGAGTGCCCCTGTCATGTTTGTCTCCTGTGTGGTGTGGAACGGATGCCCCAATTTCCCAGCGTCCCAATAAAGGGAGGACACAGAAGGCCCCGGGTGGGTCACTTGCCAGTCAGGACCCTGGACAGGGACACAATGACCCTCCAGTCCCAGACAGACCCCAGGGATTCATTGTTGTGGATCTTGGCCAGCCCAGCAATTCTGGGCTTCCCCCAGTCTTTGCCCAAGTCAGAACAGATCCTGGATTCCACTGGCTGCACAGGAAATGACAGCTGGGACAGAAATCGAGGCTCACAACCATCAGAATGAGACACTCCAGAGGGGGTGACATGAGGTCAAGAGGGGCCCTTCCGTGATGCCATGAGTACACGGAAGCTTCCAGCCCTTAGACGCCATCTTGGGAGGGAAACCACTTAGGCTGGGGAGACAGTCCTGATAGGGAACTGAAGTTTGCACCAACTGAATCCACCAAAGTGAATGAGTTACCTTTAACTGCAATTTATTTTTTTTTCTCCACATCTGAGTGTATATATTACATGCCTCCCGCAAATGATGGGATTGCCAGTTTAGTTTTTTAATGTGCATATGTTACACATATTATTCCACAAATTGTTTTTTTTTTAAATACCACGTTATTGAAGTACAATTGGGCAAATTGCTTTTAACACTCCCTACATTAGAGACATATTTCTGTGACAGTATATTTTAGAGCTACCTTACTTCTTTTTAAATCTACATACTTTCATTTGTTTACCCAGATCCCTTACAGGTGACCGTTCAGGTCGTCTGTTGCGTTTATTGGAATTAACGAGGGAATCCGTCAGTGCCACGATGTCCATTCATGTTGGGGTCGCAAAAATGCAATCTCTTCTTCCCTTTCTCCTAAATCTAGGCGGCTCTGCCCCTCACACTTCAGCACATGAAAAAGTAATTTCATGGCCCCAGAACTGTTGGTCAGGAAAGTGCACCACAGGCATTGTCACCTGCCAGAGCACTCTGGGTAGTCAGGTGGAAGACAGCTTGCCAAGACACAGCTCTTCCAGTATGAGTGACATTCTGAACTCTTGAACATAACCTGCTGGCAGAATTCGCTCTGCCTCATTAGTCAATTGTCACTTCTCAAAGGAGGGCAGCAGGACAAGGATCTTTGCCTCATTGCAACATTCTAATTGCAACGGCCCTTTAAAAAAATCCTCTCTGCATATCTCTGTGTGTTTCTGGGATATGAAGGTGCAGAAAGGGTTTGGCTGTTTTCTCACCTGCTGTTTTAATCAGAACCCTTTAGACTCCAAGTGACAGAAACCCTGATGAAACGTAAGCAGGGCAGGAAATGTGTTGTCTCGTGCAAATGACAAGTCTGAGGAACTTCAGACATGCTGCATCCAGGTGTTTAATTGATGCCATTAAGACTATCTCTCTATCTCTCAGCTTGGCTTGCCTGCCTTTGTTTTTTTCCAGGCACATTTTCTCTGTGTGATGCAAGATGTCCCCCAGCTGCTACAGCCCCACCTTTATAGCTCACAGTCTCAGAAGAGAGACTTTCCAGAGAGCTCTGGCAAAAGTCTCAGGGAAGAATCCTATTGGCCTGCCTTGGGTCATGTGTTTATCCTTGAGCCAATCACAGCACCCGGGGGGTGGGTGCTCTGGTTGGCTAGGCCTGGTTCATGGGTTGCCCTGCCTGAGCGCATGGGGAGAGAACCCCACCTGAGCCACCGGACGGAGTGGGATTAAATCCGGGAGACGTGGGGTGCCAAAGAAAGTCTGGCCTGACAAACAGGTGCCCCTAATGCCTGGCCTTCGTCAGGGTTACACCTGTGTCTGTAGAGAAGGTGCTTGTTATTTGAATACAGAATTGGCTCTGGCTGGATTCCAAACTGATAGCTATGCAGAGGAGTTGGACCCTGCTCAGGCCTGTCTTAGGCTCCTATTGTCTAGTCTCCCTCAGGCTAAAGTGGGGGGAGAGGAGGGCGGTGCCCATCCAAGCCCATGCCTTTGGGCCCAGGCTTTTCCTGACTCTTGTGCAGGTTCCACAGACAATGCAAACAAACACAGGCCTTCCGACCTGTGAGAAGGCCCAGTGAGGCAGCCCTGTCTGAATTCAGGTGGCAGGAGATTAAACACTAAATGGCCCTTCTCAGCATTTCAGGACCCTCTCTACCTTAGCTCGAGGTCCTTTGTTCAGGACCATTCTGTTCAGCCCTTGACTACTTTAATTCCCACACAGTGGCCTGGGCCTGGCCACCCTGGGGAGCCTCATTCCTTCATCCTTGCTCTCTGGCCGGGTCCCAGGCCTGACTTGCAGCCTCTCTGTTGGGAATGGCGTCTCCTGGCTGTGGGAGGCATTCTTGTGATTTGGGGGTGCTTGCTGTGCTGGGGGTTGGATTGAGGAGAGTCAGAGGACTTGGGGGGGGGTGGCTGGAAGACAGCATTTGGGGATGGTCTCAGGACCATAGCCCAGCTTGGGCTTCTGAGAAAATGGGCATGGAGAGGGGGCATTTGCCCTTCCCAGAGCCCCAAGGGGCAAACTTCCCATCTGACCTGCATGGTAGGGTTTCTGCTGGACCCCACCTCAGTCTCACCTGCCTCCCCTTTCCTCATAGCCCCAGGCTGGGCAATACTGTTCCTCCCTCTGGGCCTCTGTCCATGCTGTTCCCCCACCCCCCCACCCCCCCACCCCCGCCCCGGAATGCCCTTTCAAGTAGCCACTGCACGCAACCGGGAATTTGACCTTCGACCATTCCTAGTGTGGGAAGACGTGTTGTAGAGTGTGCTCCAGCCAGTGCCTCCAGCTCTGGGCCTCAGGGCTTCTGTGCAGCCTGGGAAGTGCCAGGGAGTCAATGCCCTCCCATATCTGCAACAGCCCACAGCCAATGACCTACTGGCCCAGCTCCCTCGCTCTGAGGTGTGGTTTACACAGTTTCCCAGAGTCTCCCTGCGGGATGAAAGTCCAGATGCCCGAGGCTGTAGCTTGCTTGTTGACACGTTCCTCAGTGGCGTCCTCCTGCCCCTTTCGGCTTCTGTACGCCCTCATGAGTTTTCCTGGGATCACCCGCTGGTATGGACTGAATTGTACCTAGGGAGATAGGGCCTTTAGGGAGGTAACTAAGGTTAAATGAGACCAAAAGGGTGAGGCCCTAATGTGATAGAATTGGTATCCTTATAGGAAGAGGGAGAGACACCAGCCATCTCTCTCTACACACGCACAGGGAAGAGGCCACGTGAGGACACAGCACAAGGCTGCTGCCCGCAAGACGGGAGGACAGGCCTCGCCAGAAACGAACTTTGAGGGCACCTTGATCTTGGCCTTCTAGCAGCCTCCAGAACTGTGAGAAAAGACATGTCTGTTCTTTTGGCCACACTGTGTGTGGTGTTTTGCTATGGCAGCCCTAGGGGAGGAACGCGGTTGCCAGCTAAACAACTTGTCGGAATCCCTGCCTCAGGCTCGGCAGCTAGGGAATGCACACCGAGGCGTTCCCTTCAACTTCATTAGGCACCAGGAAAATGCAGAATACAACCACAGTGTGAGACAGCTCCACGCCTGCAGGAAAGGCTGGAAGGAGAAAATTTGGCCACATCAGTGCTTCCTGAGAATGTGAAGCTGTCACATACGGCAGATGGAAGTGTGAAAAGGGAGATCATTTCGGAACACTCTTCGCCAGAGTCTAATAAAGCTGAAAATGCATATATCCCATGATCCAGCAATCCCACCCCTAGATCCGTCAGGAATTCTGCTACCCCAGCAGAAATACATACAGATGGTCAGTGAGGAGCAAAAATGTTCAAAGCCACACTCTTTGTAATGGCTTCCCACCTGGAAACAGCCCAACTTCCATCAATGGTCTGACGCATGAACAAATAGTGGTCTAGTCATGCAATGGAATCCTATAGAGCACTGAAAAAGGAGAAACTCTGTTGCCATGTGTCACTGATGAACGTCAAAAACACAATGTGGCCCCAAAGAGGCCAAACGCAAAAGAGAACATTCCCCGTACGTAAGATTTAACTTGCATGAAGTTCAAGAGCAAAATATTCACACAGAGAGGTGTGCAAATCATGTATGTACAACTGCATGAATATTGGGTGAACACTTTTCTAGGGTCTACACCTAGAAGTGGATTTTTTTTTAAGTTTATTTTATTTATTTTGAGAGAGAGAGAGAGAGCACGTGTGCGTGTGCACAAGTGGGGGAGGGGCAGAGAGAGGAGGAGGGAGAGAATCCCAAGCAGGATCCTTGCTTTCAGCGTGGAGCTTGACACAGGGCTTGATCCCATGAATGGTGAGATCACGATCTGAGCCGAAATCCAGAGTCAGATGCTTCACTGAGCCACCCAGGCGCCCCAGAAGTAGAATTACATTGGTTTCGTTTCTTCTGCCGTCCTGAAGATAACCTAAGAGATCTCTGACTTCCCCTCCGGGCTAAAGTCAGAGGTCCTCAGTTTCCCTCTGTGGCTAGGGCATGGTTGCCTACCCCAGGTGCCATGGGGGCTCTAAGAGCTTCTCGAGGGAGTAGGATCAGGTCGTGGGCCCTTGGACCTACTTACTGGCCCAGCTCCCGGCACTCATGAGTCCAAAGGTACCCAGAAAAGGGCTGATATTACAAGCCCAGCCTTAGCTACTCCACCAGCCAGGTGCAGGATTTGGGCAGTAGGTGAGTGTCAGGTCAGATCCAGGTCAGGCAGAGGAAACAGGAACAGACAGGGCACATCCCAGGCCCAGGGTCTCCTGCAGAGGGAGGCAGGCCAGTCCCGGACCTCTGTGCCCGCCAGAGTGGGGGCTGGCCTCCTTAGCACCTGCCTGCTCTTCTCTGGGCCTCTCTTTCCTCTTCTGTCAACTTCTGCTCAGAGTTGCTTCCTCACCAGCTTGAGGATTAAAGGAGGTTTGAAGATGATTATCTGGAGCCGGTGGGGCATTGTCAGCCCATTTCGCAGCCAAGGAAGCTGAAACTCAGAGAGGTTAAGGGGCTTCTCTGAGTCACACAGCACGTGAGCCCAAGTCTGTCGGGTTCTAAAGCCTGGGTTTTTCCGACTCGATGTGGCTGCCTGCCTGCCTGGGGGTTGACACGGTGTGATCTGAGGGGTGTAAGGAAAGCCAGCCCCCAAAGTCGGGCTGTGTCTTTTCCAATGCCTGAGTTTCCGCTGTTAGAGATTTATTCCTCCGGATAAAGTAATACCCTCTTCTTCTTTTTTTTTTTTTTTAATTTTTTTTTTAACGTTTATTTATTTTTGAGGCAGAGAGAGACAGAGCATGAACGGGGGAGGGGCAGAGAGAGAGGGAGACACAGAATCGGAAGCCGGCTCCGGGCTCTGAGCCGTCAGCCCAGAGCCCGACGCGGGGCTCGAACTCACGGACCGTGAGATCGTGACCTGAGCTGAAGTCGGATGCTCAACCGACTGAGCCACCCAGGCACCCCAGTAATACCCTCTTCTGAAAGCATGCAGGAACCAGGGGCAAGAGGCACCATATCTGATATTTGGTGTGCAAATGATTGTCTGGCAGAAGTGGAGAGTAGGGGTCCTCGATGGGGCACTCTACTCCCTTCATTCACTTCCTTGCCCCCACCTGGGCCCTACACCATTTGATGAAGAGGGGAAACAGGCCCAGGGAAGGACACCGAATTCCTCAAACTCACATCTAGGGCCTTACCCTAGGCAGCCTCTCTTCTCTGTCAGAAGGACTCAGGCCATAGGCTGAATGGGAGAGGGCCGGCTGAGGAACCCCTCTGCCACCCCCCACCCTCACCCCTCCTCCCCCCCCCCCCCCACCCTGGGGCTCTTAGCAGGGGGTGCCCTGAGGCCAGCCCCCATGATATCTGAGGTGTGCTTCTGCAGAAGGGAGAAAGGTATGGGTGCGGTCTTAGGCCCCGAGACAAGCCGTGCCTCCTGTCAGCTGCTGTGCTCACACCCATACCCTCTGTCCCCCCAGCACGCACAGAGCCCCGCACCCCAACCTGACATCACTCGCGGTCCTGGGCCTCCTGCCCACCAGGGCTCCTCAGGCTGCCCAGGGACCCCCACCCGCTGTGCTTCAGACCCACACAAGCCTCATGGCCTCTGAGACAGGGGGCCCTTTGGAGACAGGCCCTCCCGGTCCCCCGGGCACTCACAGCCCCACACCTGCTGCCCCTCTGTTTGGGGATGGGGTCCCCAGAAGTAGACTTGAACTAGGATTTGAGAGCATGGAGTTTACTTGCCAGGTGATTCGAGGAACCCATAAAGAATGTGACGTGAGTGAGAACAAGGAGGGAAGCCAACCTGGGCCAGTTACTAAGCAGCAGGTGGGGCCTGGGGCTCAGGGGACGGTGAAGAACTGGTCTCAGAATTGTCCCACCCGAGGCATCAGGGAGCCGAGGCATCTGTCCACCAGCCCAGTCCTTCGTGCTCCAAGTCTGCTCCTGAGGACACGGCTGTGGGCACCCTCGGCAGCCCCCCAGACCCACAGACGCTTGCTAAGTGCTATGGGGCTGTGGGCGGCTGAGGAGGGAACTTGTATATGAGAGAAGGGATCTGGGAGGAGGGGAGCCTGAAGGTCCCAGGGTCCGGAGGGCCCAAGTCCCAGCTCTGCTGCTGCTGTCTCATCTCTGAGGCTCAGTTGTTGCATCTACGAAATGGGAATAAAAGTATTGCTTACCTCCCAAATGTGTGGTGGGGATCCGACGTGATAAGGTTTGTAAGTGGCCGGGAGTGGTGCCCGCAGCGGGTGGAGATTGATAAATGGGGCTTTTTCTTCCCTCCCCCAGGGCAAGGATCAGGCTGACTCACCAGTGTGGGGGCACCCGACAACCTGCTGTGTGTACTAAACATTGTTGCTTTTAGATCCTGTCCTCTCCCTCCCCGTCCCTCTTTATCTTGTATTTTTAAAGTCAAATAGTGACTGATATCTAAGCCATGCCAGGTTGGGGTGGGCTCTGGGGACCCAGGAATGCCCCGAGGCTGTCCTTGCCCTGGGAGTTAGTTCATAGTCCAGTCGGGAGGACACAAATATGTGGCCAGGTAGTGACACGGGCGGGGGCTTTGACAGCTAGGTAGAAGTTAGCGTCTGGGGCAAGGAGGCTGTGCAAGCAGAGTAAGGAGCCAGAGGAGCTGGGGGGTGGGGAGGGCAGAGAAATCGTTCCAGGGGCAGGAGGGAGGGGAGCAAAGAAAAGCAGGCAGGTACAGGAGCTTGTGTTTTGAGGTTCCTTGCATGCGAAGCCCTGGGTTTCCCTTGAGTCACAGATGAGGGCATGGAGGCTGAGAGGGGCTGTGTCTTGCCCGGTTGCAGGGGCTGGCCAGGGCTCTGCCTGCTACCCCCACTCCTCAACCCCCACCTGAGCCAGTGCTGGGGGCTCCTGGGCCCAGAACAATCATCTACCTGGGTGTGGGGTGTGGGTGGAGCTCAGCAGTGGGCAGCCTTGGGACTGAGGCAGGGGCTCCCTGCTCTGACTCCTCCCTCACCTTCCCTTCCTGACCCCCATATGTACTTACCCAACACTGCTGGTCCAAACCACTGACAGCTCCCTGGAGGCTGGGGAAGGGGGGGGGGGGCTCCTCTACTTCTGTGCTTTTTGTTCAAATTCCATATGATTTTTGCATCTATGGTATATCCATGTTTGTTCTTTTTTAAAAAAAAACATTTTTTTTTAACGTTTATTTATTTTTGAGACAGAGAGAGACAGAGCGTGAACGAGGGAGGGGCAGAGAGAGAGGGAGACACAGAATCTGAAGCAGACTCCAGGCTCTGAGCTGTCAGCACAGAGCTCGAGGCGGGGCTCGAACCCACGGGCCGCAAGATCATGACCTGAGCCGAAGTCGGACGCTTAACCGACTGAGCCAGCCAGGCGCCCCCATGTTTGTTCTTAAAATCAATAAAGTTTATGACTTACTGGTTACTAAAACAATTAATCTGCCTGCTAATAAAACAAGATAATTAGAGTTTATACGGTGACAGTGTTCTTCTGTTTTTCCTTAGTGTGAGTGGGGTGGGGGTCCAGGCAAGGTGGGGTGGGTCCTGGAGTAAATGTCAAGGTTCACAGACCCAGAGGAGTCCAGTATTTCCATATCTAGTAATGGCCACACACATACCGAAATACCTCTAGATCTACACTCCTGTGTTCACTCGAATGCACACACTCAATCTACACTTATTGACATTCATGCACGTGTTCCTACACATGCCCAGATACACACGTGCACCTGCGTGTGTGCTTATGTCGCCCTTGCACCCACACATCGGTCATCTATCATCGTGGACTTGCACGCACATTCTACAGGTACGCATGTATCCTCATGCACGCACACATACGTAGGCACGTATCTCTGCGGCCACAATCAGGCAGACTTACACACTCAGGGGCGTTCACAGCACGCATATGCTTGTTTGTACACATCGACGTGCACGGGAATGTGCACACGTGTGACTTGTGCATGATGAACCCATCACATGAGACGCAAACCCAAGTGCCTGTAGACAAGCAGAAATATCCCCAGCTGTGCACACGAGAATACATTTTGCACGTACGTGTCCCCTTTTGTGCACGTGCTCAAGTGCGGTCTCATATTAGCCAGGTGGGGCTTCGCTGTACTGGGCTCACGACACGCTGCTTCGGAGTCATAGGGAGGGAGCCTCAGGTGCCTGGCTCCGAGGGGGGGTGGCCACGCTCCCCTTTTCTGCCCTCCCTGCCCTTCCTTGTCCCCAGGCTGCCACCTCCCAGGAGGAGCCCTTCTTCCACCTTGGGGATAATTAATGCGCATGGCCAGTGTGGAGCCCCTGGAGGGGGCAGATTTCGTGCCAACTCCCTGGCAGGGATCTCACCAGCCTGGCAGCCGGGAGCCTGGTGCCCAGAAGGGTCAGCAGCCTGCCTGGGTCTACACAGCAAGGCCTGAGCAGAGGCAAAAGGAGGATCCAGTCTTTTTAAAGAGACTAGTTTGGATCACAGTCTGACAAGGGACAAGGATGAGAAGGGACACAGTCTGACAAGGGACAAGGGACATAGGCTCCCTGTCTGCAAAAAACCCGTAGGCTCAGGTACACATGCTTTTTGGTGAAGATGTCCGTGGAAGGCCTTCCCCAAGGCACATTTGTTAGGGGAGCGTGGGGGCAGCTGAGGGAGGAGACTGGCCAGCCTCTGCTCCATCCCTAAGCTCCCTGGGGGACCAACTGAAAGGCTGGGGACTAATACTGGCCACAAGAGGACAGGCTTGCAGCCAGATGGGATCCCAGAGACCCAGCACTGGGAAACCCTCAAGGGTCCTCTGTACCAGCTGGGGGGAGGGCGGGACATCTGAGCACTGCCAGACCCCCCCATCCTTCTCAGTCCAGGCGGCGAGAGGTGTATCTCTTGTGCACCAGATTCCTTGTGAAGAAATGGTTTCTGAATCAGAGCAGCCAGTGCTGGAAGGGATGTAAGGAAAAGGGCACTCATGCCCAGCGAGTGCAGGAGTGCAAATTGGAACCTCATTCTTGGCAGAACACTTAAAATATGCATGTCCTTTGATCCAGCAATTTCACGCCTAAAAATCTTTGTGGACAAATCATGTAAACAAGATATTTACCTCAGCATGCTTATGAAAACAACACGGAGGTCGTCCAAAAGGCTTCAGCAGGTGAATAGTTAAATAAACAGCAGTCTGTTCCAGGGACCTGGTAAAATTAAGCCTGGGGTGGATCTGTGTGTGCTGGTCTGGAAAGATGCCTCTGGAGTGAGGAAAGCAGGCTGTAGAATAGGGACACTTATGTCTCCATTTGTTACTTTAAACGCTTCTAAAAAGTTAGATACAAAACATATGTCTGAGTCCATAGGAAAAGGCTATATACCTCATTCTCAGAGTGGTTACCTTGGAGTGAGAGGCAGGGAGAAGGTTTAGTTTTTATTCTAGATGTTCTTATATTTTTCTTTTCTTTCTCTTTTCTTTTCTTCTTCTTCTTCTTCTTTTTTTTTTTTTTTGCCACAAGCTTTTGTGTATATACTGCCTTACCATTAGATTTCTTGTTCCATTACTTAATAGATGACAGCCCTGAGGTGGTAAAGACCCACCCAAGGTCACTTATGTATGACCTTGACTGTACCTCTGATCTTGACCTCACCCAGGATCCTTCTTCTGCTGCTCAGCGGCAGGGCCTTGGCGTC
The DNA here is from genome assembly GCF_028018385.1 of Neofelis nebulosa. NCBI lineage: Eukaryota > Metazoa > Chordata > Mammalia > Carnivora > Felidae > Neofelis > Neofelis nebulosa. Next base: position 190,050,562 of record NC_080783.1, on the reverse strand, counting down.
ACGAGGGGAGTCAGGGCTTCCTAGGTGGGGATGGGTGGAGACATGGCTTCTAGGTTCCAGGTCAGTGATGCTCAGCAGGGGGGACAGGCCCATCCAGGCGTGAAGAGATGTCCCCATTCCTGAAAGAGTCACTTGTGTGCCAAGATGGCAATTTTTTTTTATCACTGGATGTTCCAACAGCCCTACTGTACCGTGGGGCCTTGCTTCGCAGACCCCAGCTCAGCCACCTTCAGAAACTCTGCTGGGAAATGCCACCCTTTGCTAAAAGCCCAATGGATGCCACTTCTGGTGCAGTTTTCTATGGGTGCTGACTTACACTGTCTTATTTGACTGAGAAGGTAGTATTTGGCCCAATGGCCAAAGCCACCATCTCTGAAACTAGACTCTTGGGGCAAAGGTCCCTCTCCACGGCTGCTTAATAGCTAAGTGACCTGGGAGGGGACACTCAGTCTCTTTGTCTATCTGATGACCTAATAGCACCTCCCCATGCGGTTGTTGGGGGCTAAAAAGCGCTTGGGCCAAAAAGTTCAACAACCCCAATGTCCATCAGTGGATGAATGGATAAGTCAAATGTAATTCATCCCTACAATGGAGTATCATTCAGCCATGGAAAGGGATGAAATTCTGGCACACACCTATGGCACGGGTGAATCTTGAAAACCTGATGCTGAGTAAACGAAGGCACAAATGGCCACATAGTGTTTGATTTTATTTATGTGAAATGTCCAGAGTAGGAAGATCCACAGGGACAGAAGGCAGATCAGTAATTTCCAGAAGCTGGGGGGCGGGGGGGGGGGGGTGCTGGCATGTGGGGAATGACTGCTGAAGGCTATTTCTTTCTGGGGGAGATAAAAATGTTCTGGAATGAGATGGTGGTGATGGGTTGTATAACTTGGTGAATATACTAAAACCCACTGAAGTGTACTCTTTAAAAGAGTGAGTTTTATGGTGTGTGAATTATGTCTCAATAAAAAAAATATGTAGCAAAAGAGAATTAGGAATGAATATAAAATTTATGGACAAATGTAGCACACAGCACGATTTTATTGGTGGGAAAGTGGACAAAGTTAAAGATATACCTATGAGGTAATACACACATTATGCTATAGCCTTATGATGATATATTATGTAGGTATGAATAAAATCTTATTTTGGAAAACATTTAAAAATTACATAAAGTACTTAAGACAGTGCCCGATACACAGAATACCTTAGTGTGGGCTGTTATTTTATTTTATTTTTTAGTGTTTATCTATTTTTTGTGTGTGAGAGAGAGAGATACAGGGTGCAAGTGGGGGAGGGCAGAGAGAGAGAGAGAGAGGGAGACACAGAATCTGAAGCAGGCTCCAGGTTCCGAGCCATCAGCACAGAGCCTGATGCAGGGCTCGAACTCATGAACTGCAAGATGGTGACCTAAGCCAAAGTCAGATGCTTAACTGACTGAGCCACCCAGGCAGCCCTAGTGTGAACTGTTATTAATGAGCCTATGCACCGGCCATCTCGTCCCTGCATGGTAGATGGGAAACTAAGCCTCAGAGACAGGACGCAATATGGCCTCACTGCCCTCCTTCTGGTCTGCTTCAGGCTACTCTGGGTACCCGTCCTGGCTCTGCCACTTTCTAGCCATAAAGCCCTGGTCCAGCCTGTCACTGACCCACTGAGACCCCCTCAGCCTCTGTCTCCTACCTGTGAGGGGAACGGTGTCCCTGGGAGGAGTCTCAGAGTGCACGGTGCTATTACAGTGCCTCTGGGACAGGGCCAAGTTGTAGATCTGGCACCAAATGGCTAGAGATTCTGGGGAGACAGGATCACATGTTCCAGCCCCACCTGCCTGGAGCAGTGAGCCGTGCGTCCCTGGTGGTCCCGTAGGGAAACTTCTGGGGGAGGCTACTGAGGCAGAGACCAGGGGTGTGGCCTTTCCTTCTGCAGGCCCTTATTCCATTTAGTATCCTGGGGCCCCTTTTTAGTAAGCTGTCCTTGGGAAAGGAATCCTCCCTCCCTCCCTGGAGCCTTGATTTCCCCCGCTGAGCCAGCCCAGCACCGTGGTTCTGACAACGTGCTCTTGGGACCCAGACTACCTGAGTCCAAATCCCAGTTTCTCTGAATGCGGGATCCTGGGCAGGAAAGTTTGCCCCTCTGAGTCTCGGTTAGCTCATCGGCAAAATGGCGCTAACAGGCCCCACCTCACCGGTCCTTGTCGTGCTTGGATGAGAGTGCCTACGACCTGCTTAGCACTGGGGCTGCCACACCGGGAGCCCTCAAGGCCTATTGGCTGTTACTATTACCGTCATTGCAGGGTTCAGCTGTGAAGGGGTCGGAGGACACGTGTGTGCCTGGAGGCAATGGGCTAGCCCCCCAAGCCCCTGTCTCCCAGCTCCCTGCCGGCTGTCCCCCTCACTCTCTTCAGCACTGAGTGATCGACAGGCTGGGCCAGTGGCGGCCTGGCAGGCCTGTCCTGGCAGCTGCTCCCACAAGGCGAGGCCCTCTGAGCTTTGGAGAATTAATTAGGCCACATTCCTCTTCAGGGCTCCTGGGGCGGGCCTGCACACGGCCCCCTTCCGAGCTGCTGAGGGCTCTTGGCTCGGGTCCCTGGCAGGCGAGGCCCGCAGTCTGCTTTCCCCTGAGAGGGCTGGGAGGGCCCTGGTGAGCTGGAAGCAGTGGCTAAGGAGGGGACAACGACAAGCCGGCAGCCCAAGGCCAACTCCTGCCCTCGCTCTCCCCTGCTTGGCCACCTTTGCTGGTTCCCATCACTCAAGTTCAAATTCCTGGCATTGGATGCCATTCCCAGCCTGGCCCCTGCTGATCAGGCCGGCTGCCTTTCTTCAGATTCTTCCAAGCTCTGGCCAGACACACCTCATGCCCTTCCCCCCAGCCGCGATGCCCTTTCCCTCGTTCCAGCTTGTGCAAACTTTACCGCCTCTCCCCCTCTACCAAACCAGCTGGAAGGGCACTCCATAATGTATCCCACCGCCCGTCCCTTCGCTTGGCCTTGTCTGTCTTCCCTGCCAGGCTGCGAGGCCCTTGAGTGCAGCAAGTGCGGTCTGATCGAAAGGCATGAGGAACAAGTGGAGGGCATTTCAGGCACGGTCATACTCTCCTGGGACTCACTGTCTGAGGCTGTGACGCAGAGTGACCGCTGCTGTAGACCTCTCTGTCTGGAGCCCCTTCTCCCATGCCAGGTGCTCAGGCTTGACCTGGGGTTCAAGATGGCACTACGCCCTCCTGCTTCCCCCTCTCCAGACCTCCCTACGCCCCTTTCTTCTTTCGCTTCCTGAAAGGGAGCTCCCGAGAATAGCTCCCTTCCCTGCCGAGCCTTCACCTCTGCTGCTCCGTCCGCCTGGAACACTCTTGTCTGCTCTCCTTCACTTGACTGATTCTCTTGAGCTGGGCCTAGACGTCACCTCCTTCAGGAAGCCACCCTGGGCTCCCTCATGCCCGGAACTCTTTTCACAGTATGGATGTCCTATCAGAGAGGCAGTAAGGCATAGAAGTTTAGAGCCTGAGGTTTATATCCCAGCTCAGTCATATAGTAGCTATGTGCCTTTGAGCAAGTTACTCAATTCCTTGGTTACCGCTTCTATAAAATGGGAATAATAATTGTCGAACCTGCTGCATAGGTTGCGGTAAAGAACCAAGGAATTCATACACAGAAAGCACCTAGTGAGTGCTCAGTAAATGCTAACTATTATTATTATTATTATTTTATCTTAATACTTAATAGTATTTTTTTAAACTTTATTTTAATTTTTTTAAACGTTTAATTTTGAGAAATAGAGTGTGCGAGCAGGGGAGGGGCAGAGAGAAGGAGACACGGAATCCGAAGCAGGCTCCAGGCTCGGGGCTATCAGCACGGAGCCGGACACGGGGCTCGAATTCAGGAACCGTGAGATCATGACCTGAGCTGAAGTCGGACACTTAACCAACTGAGCCACCCCGGTGCCCCTAGTAGTGGTTTTTTGGGAGGGCTCTCCTCTTGGCCTGTGGGGCCAGAAGCTGTGTCTGTCTCACTCACAGGAGTCTCCTGAGAGGGAATTATTCATCAGTAGATGCCATTTCTGAAACCCGGCAACCTGGTCTCCATTTTTAATCAGAGAGAGAGACAGAGAGAGAGAGAGAGAGAGAGAGAGAGAGACTCATTCCTTGGGGTTCTTTCCTGAGTGAGGGGTGTGAGGAGAGGCAGCCCAAGGACAGAAGACCCAGTCTACAGCCTGGGCATATATCAGGCTGCATGGTCTTGAACATGGGAGCAAACTCCCCTCTGCCTCAGCTTCTGTCTGTGCATGGTACCTGAGTAAATCTGGGTCATTCTGTGCCCCCTTCTGGCCTTTCTCTGCCTGGTGTTCTAGCCAAAAGGAACATAGATTGGACTCAAAAAGCCTTGACAAAACCAGTTAAGTATTTATGGAAAAGACAGAAAAAGGCAGGAAAAGGGGAGATGTTGTCCTATAAAATCCAGACAGACTCCCCAAAATGCTGACATCTTGCTTCCCAGGGTTTCCTTTGACCTGGAAGCCGCCCCTCACAGATTTTCCTCTGCTCCTTCCGCACACTGTCTCACCTTCCCCCATGCTTCTGGGGCCTCAGATCCCCGCAATGCGGCCTAGTAGCAGGCGCAGACTAGGGGCACACAAACTTCTTGCCCTGTGGAAAGAGGTATGACCGAGGAAGGGCACAGTAGGACCCCCCAAAGTGCAGGAGGCCCTCATTCCCCAGGAATCAGGACTCAAGGGACTGCGTTGTCACCTTGCCTTTTCCTGCCTCCTGGGCCTCCTCCCCTCCCTTTAATCATCTCTGTGACTTAATCATTTGAGTTTCTGATCTCTGAACTCTGGCCAGGGCCACAGGGGCCTGTGCCAAGGGCAGGGAATGCCTGCTTCCCCGGGCCTCTGACACACCCTCGGTCAGGATCTCATCATCCTTCTGCCAGGCTTCCATCATACCCGTCATCCTGGGGTTGCCCTAACTCAGCTGCCCAGCCTGGCCACTGGCTATTGGCTTTGGGTCTCCCAGGAGGCAGGGAGCCATTTTGCATGGAATGCTGGGCTGCCAGGGAGGGAGAGTCTTCTGACATCAGGCTCTGCTGAGATTTGAGAGGTGTTCCCTGCTCCTGGGCTCCCTTACCCCAAGCCTCACCACCTAGGATGCACCGTGGACCTCCGAGGGCAGGGGGTGGGGTGGGGTGGTGAACTTGCTTCCCCATTCACTGGGCTCCAGCCACATAGGGGTCCTCCGTGGGAATCTCCTTTGTCACTCTTACTGCCATAGCTTCTGCCTGTTCCCTCTGTCTGGAGTTCCTTCCTGCATTTTTCTATTTATTTGAGTCTTACTCATCTCTGGAGGCTACAGGAGTAGCCCCTTTGTCCAGGATTCTTTCTCTGACCACCCCTTGTCACCCCAGCTGCCCCACCTTCGGTCCTCCAGCTCTGGGGCTGTTCTCATTACAAAATCCCTTTGATGACCCTGACAAGCAGTCTCTGCCTCCTATCACGCCCCGGGGGCTGAGCCCAGCAGTCTGTTCAGTGTTCCTACCTGCCCTACAAGGTTGGGACTATCGCTTCTCACTTTATAGATTGAAAAACACTGAGGCCCAGAAAGAGATTTGTTTCGGGTCACACTGCAGTGCTGATCCACGAATTCCACCAATAATATTTATGAAATGCAGACATACATTTGTACCGTAGACTCTGGGTTCAAATCCGGATACCACCACTTACTCACTGTGTGACCTTGGGCCAGTCAGTTGCCTTCTCTGTGCCTCAATTTTGTCACCTTTAAAATGGAGATAATAAACGTACCTATGTCATGGGGCTGTTGTGAGGAGGAAATGAGTTAATACAGGTAAAGTGCCAGTATACAGTAGGATTTCACTACATGTCAGCATGTTATCCTTCCACGAAGGGGTCAGGGCTGGCTTCACGGACAAGGCAGGATTAGAGCAGTGTGTAAATAATTATTTTTCAACAGCCAGCTCAGGCCACCTGCCACTCCCAGCACAAGCCAGCCGGGAGAAAAGGGAACAGCTTGTCACAGGAGGATTTGGCAGAAATGGAGGCTGTGGGTCCAGGAACTGCCAGCAGGGGTGATCGTGGCTGCTGGCTATCCCTGGAACTCAGGTGGGCCGCTTCTTGGGCCCTGGCAGCAATCCTAGAGCCTTGGGCTTCTTCAGTCAAGGAAGTGAGCAAGGTCCAAGGAGAGGGATGAGACCGGGGTCAGGCTGTGGCTCCACCATAGCACCCATCACTGGCCACTAGGGCAGTACACAGTCTTGGGACCATCTGGCCCCAGCCCTCACTGGACAGATTGGCTCTGGGCCTCACAACAGTTCCTGGTGGCACAGGGCAGCTGGGGAAGAAGGGGGTCTTGGTATTCTCGTAGCCTCGACTCCTTCCAAACACACTCTTGGGAAAGGCCTGGCCGCAGGGACTGGCCTGCTGGGAACAGAGGAATCCTAGATGTCAAAGCCACAAATGGCTGTCCAGGCACATGACAGGCAAAAGCCTAGAGAGGGTGGGATAGCAGCCAGAAGTGCCCAGCGGCAGCTTGGGAAGTGGAATGCAGGGCTCCGGCCACCTGCCCCGGACCCCTTCCCTCTCCTTCATGGGTCCCCCTAACTTCTAAGCAGCCCCGTCCTGCAAGGTGCCTCCCACCTCTGCTTCAGCCAAGACAAAATACCAGGGTACCATTTCATGGTTTATTACAAACACAAGTTCGCAGGTAAATAACTGAGTCTAAAAAAATACATTAAAATAAATAAGTGGAATTCTCAAAGTTCTTAGAGCAAATAAGTTATATACAGGCAGGTGAAGCAGAACAGGCCGTTCTCCCCAGGAGTGTCCCGAGGGTATGAGAGTGTGAGGACTCTGGGGAGGCAGAGCTGGAGGGGTCAGACGGGGGCCACCCAGGACGCCAGCCCTTAGGTGGACCCGTCCAGCCTCCAGGGCTGGCTTGGGTCTAGGGTCCACCGCTGCGCATCGATTCTGGCTTGTAGCCAACAGGCAGGAAACCTCTCGGGACGTGGCCTCCAGGTTAGCACATTCCTCATGCGGTTCCTTCCAGCGGCATGGTGGGGCTGGGGCCGGCGGGGGGACGTGGCTGAAGGCTTTCCCCGGGCCGTGTGAGGGCACGAGCTGCCTGGAAGGAAGTTCCCTCACTTGCACGAGGAGGCCAAAGCATGTGCCTTCCCAGCAGGTGGATTCCCCAGCTCTGGGCTGCCCCTCTCCTCCTGGCTCCACACAGGCTCCTTCCCAGCATTCCTTGGCCACCGGTGCTATCTCTTCCTCCGCCTGGAGTGTGTAGGCCTCAGTTCCCTCACTGCCACCTGTTGTCGCCTAGCAAAGTGGCTCTTGGCTGCAGAAATGTCCCTGGAATCAAGAAGGGTCAATTTAGCATCTCAGGAGATATGGACTGCCCAAGAGCTCCCTGCAAGAGACAGCAGTAGTAGGAACGGGCCCCTTTAATCATAGCTGCTCTGGGGTCAGAGGTCAGCCACAGCTGACCCTGAAAACAAAGTCTGCGCATCAAGGACAGGCCAGACCAGGCCTAGAAGCTTCCCTGCCCACGAGGACTTTGACAAAGCTGACATCCAACATCAAATACTGCTGGAAGGACCAGAGGGCCGAGACCAGTGTATCTCCTGTGACCTGCCTTCCCACGTCCACACCTTTGCTCATGTTGCGCCTTCTAGGCTGTTTACCTTCCCTCCACCCACATTCCACCTACTGAAATTCCCATTCTTCAAGGTCCAGCTCAGGGTAGTTCAACCCAGACAAACACGGGTCCTAGCTTCCCTTTGAACCAGGATGAGGCCCTGGGAAGGACTCTGGCATCACCCAAGCGGTCTCGTCCTGGCTCAAAGTGTCCCAGACCGGGAGCTAGGAGGCTGGCTTCAGGTCCCAGCTCTGGGAGCTCAGGCAGATGTGTCAACCTCTCCGAGCCCCTTTCTTGGTCTGTAAAATGAAAACAGGCCTGAGCCAGTGTGAGGATGAGTGTAGGCTGGCAAAGTGAGCTGTTTGCCCACAGGAGGTGCCATATGCACTTGCAGAGTCTAAACCATGATTTTCTTTTCATCCAAAGATACTTCCGAAGCGTATGCTGCGTCTTCCCCAACCCACCATCCTGCCCTTTCTCCTACGTTTCCTCCTCTCCACCAAGATGGGAGCCCCTGAGGGGCTGAGCTGGGCCCCAGCACCGGCCAGCTCCGAGGAGCCTCAGGGACAGAGGTCGGAATGGTTGACACCTGCAAAAGCTCCCCTGGGGTGCCAGGCCCTGCTCGAGGCGCCCCACATATGTCGATTCATCTACCCTCACAACGATTCCCTAGAGATGGATTGCACTGCTGCCCCTGGAACAAAAATGGGAGCCGGAAGCACAGAAAAGTGAAATGACAAGCTCAAGGTCACAAAGCCTTGCTGGGGACAGAGCTGGCTCAGAAGCTGCTCCGTTAGCCGCCTGTCTACACAGCCAGATGCAGGGTCTCTATTCTCAAGTCAGTTTGGTTGGACAAACATTCGCGGGCACCTCCTGTGCGCCAGGCCTCGAGCTGAGCCACGCGGAGGCGGCCAGGAAGGGGATCCGGTCTGGGACAGCGGGGAGGGGACAGGCTGGGTAGTCGGCCACTGTGGGCCCAGCACGTAGGAGACGCTTCCTTGAGACACAACCTGAATGAACAGTAGAGGGCCTTCCACGGTCACAATCCCTCAACTCGCCTGAGAAAGTCCACTGCTAGGCCTGGTGGGAACAAAGGGCACAGCAGGCAAGGTCACAGGCTCTGGAACCAGCCAGATGCCACAGACCGCTGTGCCCTTGGGCAAATGTCTTAACTTCTCTGAGCCTCAGTTCTCTTGGCTGCCCGGTGAGGACCCAGTCGTGCCTCATACGGAGAACAAGGGAAATGTGCAAGGCATACAGGAGGTGCTCAGTCAGTGGGGGCACCGCTCACCTCAGCTGCTGGAGGAGCTCTCCTGCCGATGGCCGTGTCCTGCCAGCCTGGAACACGTCTGGAGGGGGTCCACTGCCTGGGACCACCACGGCTTCAGGCCTGAAGGAACAGCGTTAGGGCCCGAGTGAGGGGCTGTCCAGGGCCCTGAGAACACCTGGCTGTAGGCCCAGCACCCTCCCCCCGCCCCAGCAGATCCATTGTGCACCTGGCCTCCTTCCCTTCCCAGGCGGGGTGGGGACTGAGGAAAACTGAGCTACCGGGAATACGTTCTTAGCCTCAGAAAGAGGCAGCTGGGTGCCCGACCTTCCCAGAATCCAGCCACCTGCAGCTGAGCACGGCCTTTTGTAGGGGAAACTGAGGCAGGGGTGGAGCCCCGGTTTGAGTCTCGGAGGAGGAGTTTCTCATAAACCATCGCGGGGATGGGAGGTTCGAGACGGGGAAGCCACTTTCTGCTTTCCCCAAATGCTCCGAGGGGACGAGGGAGGGGACAAAGTCCCCCACCTCTTTAACAGATGGGAAAACTGAGGTGCGGAGAGCGAAGAGGTGTGGCAGAGCACCCCCGCCCGCCCCTTCCTCAGCAATTCCGTGACAACCTTGGGATGGTGCCAGGGCCTCCCGACTCCAGATGTCACTTCTCCGCGGAAACTCCAAAGCCCTCCGAGGCTCTGTCCCAAATCCAAAGCCCCGTGGACTTGGTCAGGCAGACTAAGGCTGAAAGCCCAGCTCTCCTTCTGACTAGCTGTGTGGCCCGATGAGACAAGTCCCCTCCCTTCTCTGGGCCTGGACTGCTTTAGCTGACACCTGAGGAGAATCCCTCCTGCCCCCGAGTGAGGGTGGGAGCTCTCAGAAGACCCCGGAGCTGGGGACTAGGAGGGACTTGGGGTGACTGGTTCCCCACGGAAAGGGACATGCCCCATGGGCCCAGGGCAGCCTATGGGCCCCCAGGACCTCCCCCCCACCCCCACCATTGTTAGCCACTCTGCTCTCCTGCTGATCTTCCAGACACCCTGCTCTCCAGGTCCAGGCTAGCAGCCACCCTGGCCTCTGCAGCCTGGGTGTGCACTTACTTGGGCCTTCGATGGCAGAAGGTGGCACAGGCGGGGTCCCTGCCACTGGAGCACTCACAGCGCTTTGGCAGGGAGCGGCGCCGGCGTCTTGGCGGATTTCCCAGGCCGTAAGGAGCTGTCTGTCTGTGGGCGGGCAGCCAGCAAGGTAGTGGTGTAGGGTGGAGAGAGAGGAGGAGAGAGGGAGAGGGACAGAGGATGAGATAAACTAAGGCCACTGGCAAGCAGAGGCCGTCTGCGGTGCATCCTGGCATGGCCACCCGTGCCACCGGGCTGGAAGCAGAAGGCTGCCAGCCCCTGACCTCGGGAAGCCTCAGTGCATTCTTCTGCCCGGGTGCCAGGTGGTCCCGGACAACGTCCCTCCCCTTTCTGGGCCTCTGCTTGCTCCCCGCCTCTGGCCCTGCTCAGTAAGACTGCCAGCATGGGGAGGATGGGGTGGAACCGTGCTCTCTCCCTAAGTTGGGAAGTGGGGCGTCCCCCCAGCCCGACCCCTCTCACGGCTAGGAGCTCGAGCTGGAGGATGGAGCCTTGCTAGTCCCCCCGGAGGAGAGGAGAAAATACCATCTGACAGCAGTAAACACGCAGGCTAAGCTGCCCTCACCTGGCCACCACCTGCCCGGAGGGGTGATAAATGTGTCTGAGCGCTTTGACCTAAAAACGGTGTGTGTGTGTGCATGTGCTTGTGGGTGCATGTGCGTGTGTGAGATCAGGTGGGGTCGGTTTCAGATTGAAAGTCTGGCCAAGGCGGGCTGGGGGCAGGGCAGGGGCCCTGTGGCCGGCTGGACCAGCACCTTCAGGTGCCAGAGCTAATTTTAGACGATGCGGTTGGGGTTGTAATGACTCCAGGTGGACCCGGCACGCAGGGACTGGCAGGGTTCCCGCCCTGAGCAAGTGTTTGGATGCGGATTAGCTCCACACACGCTTACGTGCAGGGCTTCTCTTGCCTTTTGCAATTTGGGGAAGGGAACACACACACACACACACACACACACACACACACACACACAGAAACTTCAACTTGAAGTATGCAGTGGCCCGGAGGCAGTGCGGGTGCAGACAGAACAGACAGCACTAGGCTCCCACCCCGGCTCTGCCAGGTGACACAGGGCAGGTTTCTCGTCTTGTCACTGGGGACAACAGCACTACCTGCTTCACGGGGAGGATGAGGGATTCAGGAGCTGATAACATACGAGCAGTGCTCGGCATAGGGCCTGGCACAGCCGAGACACGGGCACTGTCATTACTCGTATTATGCTTGGAAGGTCATGCAGAGGCAGCGTGGCATCCATGGGCCTGGGATGGAGCCTCTGTCTACCATGGACTTCCTCCTGTGTAATCCCGGGGAAGGCACCCAGCCTCTCTGAGCCTCGGTACCCTGATCTGGAGAATGGGGCCAATGCTTTCCTACCAGGCTGCCGTGAGAATTCTCAGGAGCCAGCCCTGGATTACTTAGGCATTCCCCACGTGGGCGTTGGAACGGTAACCAGTAACTATTGATACTAGCTCAGTGATCCCGTCTGGAGGCCCAGGGAGAGCCGCACGGTGCCCGGGGTTCCCCACCCCCTGCCCCGCGTCTAGCGGCCCCGCCTGGATCCCCGCGGTAGCTCACCCGGGAGTGTTCACCCAGATGATGTCCAGGTGGCAGAAGTAGACACACTCCTTGTCGAGCCAGGAGCTGCAGGAGCAACGTCGAGGCCGCAGGTGGGAGGCTCGCGCGCGGTGTGAAGGTGCTGGTTGGTCCGGAGCAGCAGCCACCTGGCCCTTGCCTGCACGCACAGGAGGGGGACAGAGGTGGACAGGTGGGTCGGGGTGCCCGGCACAGCGGGATAGGGGGACCCGCCGGGCTCCTCCTCTCGCGTAATTGAGGAAGTTGGCATTCTCGTTGCTTAGGAGCTCCAGGCCAGCCAGGGGAAGCCCCAGCAGTCCTGGGGGGAAGGGCTGGTGGCTGTCCTGTGCCTGCAGCACCTCTTGACTTGCAGAGCCCCTTGAAGCGGCCGCCGCTGCGGGGCCCCCACCCCTGGATGCCCCCCAGCTGGCTTGCGGGTACGGTGCCCTGGGGCAGGAGACACCTGCAAGCGGACCCCGGGTGGGGGCGGGGGGCGCTGCCGCCGCAGGTGAGGCTAGGGCAGCTCACCTTCATGCAGGGCCAGGAGCAGGGCCAGGGCGATGGAGCACCAGGCGGTGGGCATGGCGACCACAGTGGCGGTGGAGCGCACAGGCTGGACCAGAGCAGGGAGCGTGCCTGTTGCCAGCGTCTTGCTGCCAGGCAGAGCCGATAGCTCATTGCCTCAGTGCCCTGGCTGCTTCTTATAACACCAGGCACAGCCCCGCCTCTGCCCGACCGACCGGCCCTGCCCTGCCGCACAGGAGAGCCAGGGACACCGCCTCCTCCCCAGGCGCCTGGCCCGCCCCGGCCTCCGCGGTTGGAGGGGAGGGGGGCAGGGGAGGGCGGAGGCGGGAGGGAAGGCCCCGCTCCTCCCTCTGTGCCTGGAGCACCTCCTGGAGTACCGAAGCGCCCCTGCGGCCCCCAGGGACCTCTCCCAGTCCTGCTGGGCTTCCTCAAGTCATCCCCAAAGTGCTCCGAGTCCCCTTCCTCACTCTCTGTGTGGCTGTCCCATGGGTCTTGCCCAGAGCTAAGAGTTGGGGAGGGGAGGCCCATGAGCAGAACCCTCTCTCTCCTTGGAAGGCACCCTGCCGTCCTGCCTGCTTACTGCCAACAAGGCTGAGGATGCCCTTTCTATTGTGTGGGAGGGGAAAGGGGGTACTCAAGGCTGTGTGGCCTTGGGCAAGTCAGAGCCGTCTCTGGGCCTGCTTTCCTCAGTGAAGGACACAACCCACCCCTGGCCTCTGACCAGCCTAGAGCTGTCTCATCCTTACCTCACCCAGGAAGTGCCCCTCTTCCCTCCTTCCCCATCCCTCCTCCCAGGGCCTGGGGATGGGAGTTCTGGCCCTTTTCAGGACCTATTGCCCCTGTGGGCCCATATATAAAGCACTCCTTGAAAGGTCTTCAACCTTGGACATGGCAGGGTGCTTGGTTCACCTCGGTGGGTACTCTCTTCACAAAAGGCAAGGCAGGGGCGTCTGGGTGGCTCGGGGGCGAGCATTCTGCTTCTCAGAAGCCAGGTCTTGCTGGAGACAGAGTGGGGATGCGCCGGTGCTGAGCTAAGCAGCTGGTGGAACTGGCAGTCGTCCTCTGTTCCTGGCCCGGCCTGGCTCAGAGTCCACCTCCTGCAATGTCTTCCAGGGACCCTGTCTCCAGGCACAACAGGAAAAGCCTTCTCATTTCTCGGAACTCCCAGAGCCTTACTCTCCAGCCTGCCTGACTCATGACTTTGGGCTTATCTCTCCAGCAATCTTGAGGTCCAGAACTCCAGGGAACGCGCGGGGCCCGGGAGCCTGCCTGATGCACAGTAGGAGCCCTCTGAGCGAGTGCTCTCTGAGGGAGGGGGGAGTGAATGAATACATGCCTGGCTTTGAACCCGCAGAAATTTAGGTCCCCAGGAACCCAGGCTGCTCAAGCTTTAGTTCCTGTGTTCAGCAGCGGTTTTGTCGTTAGATGTCTACGAAGGGGGCAATAGATGACCGCAGAGGAACAGGTGAGCTGGCTTCTTCCTAGGGCAAGACCAGAGCACGTACGTGTGTCTGCGTGTGCCTGTGCCATCCTGGTGCAGAGGGACGGGACCTGAGGACGGAGGTAGCCGTCGGAGTTACCTTCCTTCCCCCAGGCTGGGTCAGGTTGCAATGCAAGCAGGAATAAACATTTCTGAGCACCTACTGCGTGCTCAGAGCCTTTTCAACTCCTCTCCATTGTGGCCCTGGGAGGCGGCTGTGACCATCCGGGATCAGCTCCCCTACTGTCCGAGCCGAAATGAAGGCTCAGAGAAGAGCCCTGCCTGGTCCAGTCTGCACAGCGCTGGCACAGGGACTCAGGTCTCAGATCTTGGTCTCCCGGTCTCTCCAGCAAAAAACAGAGACTCCCCACGCAGTGCTCACTGCCCTCCCCCGCAAGGTGCCTCTCTAAGAATTTAGAAGAGTATTTCTGGAATGAGGTGAGCAATACTCCTAGTCATTTCTATTAGCCTCTGAGAGAATATAAATACGAAATCAAGCAGGGTTCAGGTGGGGGCAGGGGGTGGATAGAGAATTCAAACTACTGAACCATGAAGAGAAGAAAGGAGAACAAGCAGGTCAGCAGGGAGCAGGAGGGGGTCTGGGTGGTGAGGAAAACAAACAGGGAATCAGATAAAGGCAGGTAGGGAGAGAGGGAGGACAAGGAAGCAGAGCCTAGCGCGAGAGAAAGGACTCGGATTTGAGAAAGTAAAAGAGAAAGACCATTTGGAAGGAGAGTGAAGGTTCCACTGCGTCTAATCTTTACACAAACGCAAAGTGCTGCTCAGGACAATAGGGAACCAGAGGCTCTGAGTCTGGGAAACATAATAGAAGAATTAAACGGACCAGGAGACAGGATCCGTCTCTGGTGTGAAAGGAGGAAGACGACAGGGCAGGGGCCACCGCCTGGGCCTCGTGGGGTCAGTGCAGGGAGCTGTGCCTGGCTCCAGTTCCTCCCCTGCCCTGAGCTGGACAAACAGGGCTCCTGTGAAATGGAGAGGGCAGGCCCGGAACCTGAGCGAGCTCAGATCCTAGGGGGTGAAAGCGTTCCCGGAACAGCGCTACCCCACCGGCAAGGGTTGGTTTCCAGGTAGAGAAAATTAAGCTGAGTTAAAAATAACCCCAGCCCCAGCCCCATAGCTCTCTAGCCTGGCCCTGACCATCACCTCTGCCCCTCCCAGCTGGCCTGGCTACATGGTCCCCAGCCCCACTGCTCTGGTCAGCTGCTGCTGCACTGCCCCAACCCGATCTGGCCCTGTTCCCTGCCTGGTAAAGCTGCAGGTCAGGTCTGGGGACAGGGATTCACTGAAGGTCCCCCCCCCCCCCCCCCCCCCGGTCAGGATTTGGAGGGAATCATTTTGTGCACAAAATAATTTGCTCCACTCGTGCTCGGTTCCGGCCCAATCCAAGGAGAGATTTGTGGGGAGGGCAGGTTGGCGGAAGAGAGAAGTTGAGGCGTATTTCTGGGTGAGATGCTGTGCCAGAAACTGCCCTCTAGAAATCCTCTCCAGTGTCCACTCCCATTTGCTGGATGAGATAATTGAGGTCCAAGAGGAGCAGCGACTTGCTCAAGACAGTGATGGGGCCGGACATGTTCTCGTGGCTACTTTTCCAGCCCCAGTCTTTCCAGTACACCTGTGAAGCTGCCAGGGGTCCAAGTTGAGCCCCTGGGTCTGTTTGGGAAGGGCTGCTAGGAAGGACCCAGTGGCAGGAGGGCCGGGGGCCTGGGCTAGAGCTAGGCCACCTTCCCGTGCACCCTCAATGCCCCCCCAAAGCCCCCTCTAGACCCTCTGGACTAAGAGCAAATATCTTCGGCTGTCCAGCAGCTGAGGCCACCGTGTGGGATAGAGGATGCACAGGGGTGAGGATTAAATGTCTGGCGATGTTGTCCAACAGGGAGGCCACGGGCTGCAGCAGGTGCCTGGTGCGTTTGCAGGAACAACAAACTTCTTCCCAGCTCTGCTACGCATCCCGTGTGGCCTTGGGCAAGTCCTGCCCCTTCCTTGGCTTCCCTGGGAAGTGTTTCTGCCTTCTGAGAGGGGTGCTCTCAGCTCTGACAGCCTATGGCATTCAGAACCAACCTGACCAGAGTTTAGAGCTCCCCAGATAGCCCTGTCACCTCTTGCCACCAGCGTGAGACCCCCTGGTCCCTCCCCTCCAGAAAACCAGTTGCTTCCCTGTGGCCACCACCCTGGCCCCACCAGGTTTCAGGAAGTTCTGTGTGCAGCCCCCGGTGGAAGAGACACAGCGTCTCGTTTGCAGGCACACACCGTGCAGGCAGTTCAGCAGAGCGAGCCGCTGGGAAGATGGGGCTGGTCAGGGGGAGATGTCTGGAGCCTGCAGGGGATGAGGGGTTGGGGAGGGTTTGGCTCTGGAGCCAGCCCGGGTTGGGGATCTAGGGACTGAGGAGGTTCAGACATTCCCATCATGATTTGCCCCCAAGGCTGCAGGGCAGGGCTGCCCCCATTCAGGCCTGGGGCCACTCAGCCTCGGGGCCTCTTTCTGGTGGGTGGTCTGGGCCTCCTGCCATGGGCCACAGTGCACCCCGAGCCAGCAGGGCTGGCCACCACCCACACCATCGTCCCCATGCTGGGTCTCTGCAAGGGCAGTCTCGGCCTTGCAGGACCAGCTCGCCTGGTGTCCACGGCTTCCCTGGGAGGACACCCCCTTCCTCGATCTCCTCCTCCCTCTGCCTCAGCCCATTTGGAGAGATTTATATCTCCCACATAAACCCTACTTTTAAAGGAATAACTCATGTGCCGCGTTTGTTATTAATCTAGGGGTAATCAGGACAGGGTCAGCGAGGCCCGCGGAACCTGCTGGAACTTCAGCCGAAAGCAGTTATTGTTCAGTCAAGGCACCCTCGTCAAGAGGCCCTGTGAGTCCTGACGAACTTTGTGAAATGAGAAAACCAACTCAGGGACTCAGCATCCAGGATGAAAATCTCTGGACTCAAAGTTTCTGAGTTACCTCCAAAGTGCTAAGGGCCCCATTCCCCACTTAGCCTTTTAGGGGTGTGGGGTAAACACACACTTGCTGAGTATTTAGTGAATTCCAAGTAAATCCGCGCTAGCTGATTTACATGCATTATCTCCATTAACTGTCACACCATACCTAAGAGGTGGGTACCACAATTAGTCCCTATTTTGTGAATGAGGAAACTGAGGCTCAGGACTTGCCTAATGTCAGACAGCTAGAAAGTGGCAGAGCCAAGGTTACCAAATGGGTCTGTGTAACTTCAGAGCCTTCACTCTGGATGTTGTGTGCCCTCCACGTGCTTTCCGGGCTCCCAGGACCATAGGGAACTTTCCTGTAGCACCTTTTCTTCGGAGGTCAGCCTCCCTGGGAAGGCAGAGCCCTGTGCAGACTGGGAGAGTGGGAACCGCCAGAGTAGAAGTAGCCTCCCACCTGTGTCTATGGGGGGGCCTCACCCCCATAGTAAAAACAACATACAGCCCATGCCTACAAGGTCTGTCGCTGGGGCCTCGTCACAGCTGTCAGACAGACATGGACAGTCCATTCTTATTTCGCCAGATACCCACGATAGACCTGGGAGGCAGGTGAGGGTCATAATTCTCACTTTATACATGAGATCTTTCCAGATTCTCACTTTATAGATAAGGAAGTGACTTACTCGGGGTCACACAGTGAATAAGAGGCAAGGTTGGAACTTTCCCCCTTATCCTTTTTTGCTATGGGACCAACAACCTATACCATGCATATCCAATGTCCCTTCATCTACTCATCCATCCAATCCATCCATCCATCCATCTATCCATCCATCCATCTATCCATCCATCCATCCATCCATCCATCCATCCATCATCTAACCTTTCACCGACCCTTCTATCCATACATCTACACAGCCAGTCTCCCGTGCGTCCACCTCTTTAATGACAGATGTGGTTAGAGAGATTAGAAGGGTCAAACCTTGACAAGCTCTGAATAGCACATCACACTTGTCCTGGAGATACTTGGTTATTTCCTGGGGAGAGAGGTGTGCCTCCTCACTGAGCCAATGAGCTCATTGAGACATGGTCTTCTCTGGAATCCCCACCCCAGGGCTTACCACAGGCCTGGACACATGGTTTCTCCCCAACACTTCAGTGAAATGGAACAGATGACCCCGTCCCACCAGACAAAGCTTGTTCTCGCACAGACATCTTTCTGATGAGGGCTATCGAGTCCTCTTCTCCTTTCTGTTTCCATCTTCAGCATGTTCTAATCATGGAGACCTAAGATAATATTTAAGAAAAAAAAAAATTAGAGAAGCATCTCAAGAGGGAAGGGCCCTTGACAAAGCCAAGGTCCAGGTAGGTAGGGGAGCAGTTTGCCCGAGGTCACCCTGCTAGCCCTGGCTCTGGAAACCCATAATGCCTGGACTCCTTTCTTTCTGCTAGGCCCCTGCACCCCAACCTTCCCCTCCATCCCACTGCCACCACTAGCCAAGACATGCAACTGGTAGGTTTTCAGAGTCACACCCACTCTGTTGCCTAGAACCCATGTTTTCCAAGGCGCGCCCAGTGCCCCACCAGGGGGACGCCTTTCCCCTCTGGGAAGGGGTGAGCTTCCAGGAGGTCAGGCCACCAGAAGTACAGTACTCGCTTCTAGAATTAAACGTCAGCTAAAAATAAGTGCCTGGTGCCTCTATCATCAGGGTAGCTTGGTGCCCAGAAGGCAGGCAAATCTTGGGGTTCCCCCTGTGATGCCAGGCCGAAATTCCTGAGCAGAGGTGTGCCTGGGATACCTCACTGCCTACAGGCCTTGGCCTTCCTGCCCGGCTCCTGGGAATCCTGAGCCATGAATGACCCAGGAGAGGCACAACTGGGCCCTGGCAGGCAAGAGCGTGGTCAGGAGCTGAAGCCTCTGCCTGGGGCTGGCTCAGGGTGTGGGGGTGAGTCAGAAGCCAGCCCACCTCTGGAACCTCTGTGGCTTGGCAGATCCAGCTGTCAACTTCAAAGCCCTGTGACTCAGGCCCGAGTCCCCTTCCCCCCTCCACCGTCCCGCTATGGACAAATGCCCAGCACCGTGCCAGGATGGAAGTGGGGCAGGACAGGGGCCGGCCAGTCTGAGGCCGGTTCTCTTGCTCACTGGCCATGTGACCTAGGGCACACCACAGCTTAACCTTCCTGAGCGTCAGAGGCCACGTCCGTCAAAGGTGTCTTAAGAAGAAAAATCCCACCTCACAGCTACTGGGAGGCTTTATGGCAGAGCAAATGGAAGATTTGGCCTGTTGCCTGACACAGGGGGGGCTCTGTTAGCCAGCCTCTATCCCCTTTTTCATTCTGGCCTGCAAGGTGCATGTGGACCTCTTGGTATAGACATGCTCCTGGAAAGGAATGGTGTGTGTGCGTGGGGGGGTGGGGAGTAGGGGGAGGTGGTCAGAGGTCCTACTAGAAATTGTGCTATCTGCATATCATGGGCCAGATCCCCCATGAGTGGCCCCTCTACTACTCTGTGTCACATTGTCCCTCCAATAGCACTTGGCCACCCTGGCTTGCTCTACTCACATTTGCTTTGGCATACCGAATAATGCCACCCCAGACAAGAAGTGTGTTCAGATTTGGGCCAAAACTGCCTGCCTAGGAAAACCCAGCTTTAGCTGGAAGTCTGTCTGCAGTCAGGACCCAGCCGGGTGTCAGGGTGAAGCAATTCACCAAGCCCAGATGCCCACCCTGGTGTCCTGACTACTTGAGGTTTGACCTTGAACTATCTTTCCTTCTTCATCCCACCAACGACCTGGGTGCCCAAAGCTTTAGCCCACCAGGTCACACGGCTTGTCATTCCCTGGATACACCACAGATTTTCTTGGCTCCTTTCCTCCGTGCAAGCTGGGGCCTCCTAGCGTCCTTTCATTCTTACCTGATTTATTCTGCCCATCCTTACAGACCATCACAAATGTTACCTCCCCCAGGAAGCCTTCCCAAATCTAAGATATGAGATTTAACCATCTTCTGAACACCCATGTGGTTCTCATTCACAGCCATGCTAGGCTATACATTTCTGGCTTTATCCTGTGTCTCCAAGGGCTGGCTGTGGCTAAAGGCTCTGACTCGGTTGTCAGGCTGAGCTAGGTTTGTATCAGAGGCCCACCTCTCATTACATGTGCCCTTTCCTCCTTCTTTGAGCCCCGGTCTTCCCATTTATAAAATGGGTATAGGGGCGCCTGGGTGGCGCAGTCGGTTAAGCGTCCGACTTCAGCCAGGTCACGATCTCGCGGTCCGTGAGTTCGAGCCCCGCGTCAGGCTCTGGGCTGATGGCTCGGAGCCTGGAGCCTGTTTCCGATTCTGTGTCTCCCTCTCTCTCTGCCCCTCCCCCGTTCATGCTCTGTCTCTCTCTGTCCCAAAAATAAATAAAAAATGTTGAAAAAAAAAATTAAAAAAAAATGGGTATAATCATGGTATTGTGGCTATGGTAGCCATTATGGGTCACACTTAATTTCAGAGCAGAGTCTCAGTCTTGTTCTCACCTTACAACATAACCCTCTAAGGTATGTCAGTGCTTTCATTTTCCAATGAGACTTCGGACTCTGAGGGGTTGGACAGCTTGGCCTGTTATGGTCGGGGTTCAAACTCAGGTCTATCAGACCCCGTGGTCTCTGAGGTTTCTCTTCCCTCTGTCTTTACCCATATGACCTCCCCGGCCTCGGTGCCCTCATCCAGACCGTATGCTTGCTCAGTGGATCCTTGTTGAATTGGAAATGGAGAAGTCAGGAACATTGTCCTCCACTGGTCTCAGCCCAGGCTCCCTGGGTCCCCACTTGGGGACCCTCTTGAGCATCATGGGACAAGATAAAGACAAAGGCTCATGGGTTGATGCGGCCCAGCCCAGCGTTTCTATAGTATGTTCCAAGGAAACACTGGTAGTAGGTGGGACTCCATTGCCAAAGGAGTTTGGGAAACTGGGTTTCTAGCAAGGGTCCCAAGAGCTTCCATTGGGCAGATGAGCTCTGTGATTCCTCCTGAGTGCTGTTTCTGACATAAGAGGTGAGGTGTCCCGGGGTCCAGGGAGGCGGCCAAGAAGGGGCATGGAGCTTTCAGCTGGGTGGCTGCAGGCAAGCCCCTTCTTCTATCTGAGCATTAACTTTGGCCTCCACGAGATGCTGTGCTCTGTGGGTACCTCGGGGGCTATACAGTGTGAGGTTAGCCACAGCCCAGAAAGACCTCTTCAAAGAGCCTTCTGGATGCACCTAGGGAAGTATGGTGAGCAGCCTGCAAAGGGTACTCGGGAGCCTCAGTATCTGGGGAGTGCTTCCCTGGGGTAGCATCAGGGACCATGTACTCTCCATCTCCCCATCAGTCACTGAAACCATCCTGGGCTTCTTAAGCACCTGGCCCTTTAAGAATTAAGCATCGCTACCTTTTACCCATGTAAACATTTACCCATATCCGGTGCCAGGTGTCAGATAATGCACAGAACCTTTATATATGTTATCATCACAGCAGCGGGGATTCTTTTTATTATTTCCAGTTTACAGATGAGGCTGAAAGCAGTGAAGGAGTGGCTTGCGCAAGGTCACACAGCCGTTTAAATGTTTAAATCGACATATGCCTGCCTCCCAGCCTGCATTCTTTTTTTTTTTTTTTTTTTTTGAGAGAGAGGATACAAGTGAGCAAGGGACAGACAGAGAGAGAGGGAGAGAGGGAGAGAGAGAGAGAGAAGCAGCACTCACCCGACGCGGGGCTCGAGCTCACCTGGTGCAGGATTCAAATTCATGAACCACAAGATCGTGACCTGCGCTGAAGTCAGATGCTTAACCGACTGTCCTGGTGTATGTGATCCCACACAGAATCGGCATGGGATGCAGCTGATTAATAATACCTCCTTTTTCAGATGGGGAAACTGAGGTACCTTATCCAAGGTCACCCATTCTAATGAGGAAGGAGCTGGGATTTGAACCCAGGTCAGCCTGAGCCCTTGGTCTGAGCTCTTAACCTCGATTCTAGATTTTCCTGTCAGGGCCAGAGAATCCCCTGAAAGCAGGTCCTGAGGGTCCTGGGGATCGACCTCGGGGCCCGAGTCTGAGGGCAGTAGGAAAGGCCCTCCATGCCGGGCTCTTGGGCCTTTAGCAGCGGGAACTCCGGGAGCTTGGAGGAGAGGAGTAGGCTGTTTATGCAACGAGCCGTGTGCTGGGTGGTGAGGTGAGTGGTGACTCAGGGTGGGAGGCCCTGAGCAGGCGGACAGGGAGTGGGGGCAGCCCAGGCCAGGTCGGGCCATTGCTGGGGTCCCCTGGAGGAGGAGGTCTGGGTATGGCAGGGCTGAGTCACAGCAGCGAGATGGGACAGGGAGCTGGGATGGCCAATGACCTCACGCTTTCATCTGAGCCTGGCAAGGAGCCTCGGGCCCAGGCAGGCCTGGTGGGCCCACCCTGGCAGGATGGGTACACGCCCTCTTCGGCCACCCATAGGCAGGGGGTGTGTGTGAGACCAGAGGGTCTCCCTGCATGCTGCCTGAGGAGCCCTGAAACCCTGGCAGATTGGGGAAGCAGCTGTGCAGGGCACAGAGTAGGGGTATAAAGGATAGAATCTCACTTCTCCTCTCGCTGTGTGACCTGGGCCAAGCAATTCCAGCTCTCTGAGCTTTGCCTACCTCCTGTGTCCTCTGGATTTACGTGAGGGCCTCCAAAGCTGATTCTTGTCCAAACGGATGTCCTGGGGGGTGGAGAGGGACAGAGACAGCCACCCCCAGCCAGGAGCCCACAGAGAATGGAGGGCTGGAGCAAATGCGGCCTGACTGTGCTGACAGACCCACTCACCAGCGTCCCGGCTATTGGCTGTGTGGCTTGGGGTGAAGGCCTTCTGACCTCTACGCCTCAGGTTCCCTATGTGTCAAATAAGCCCCAGGCTCTCAGAAGGATGATGTCACAGGGTTTCTGGAATCTCCTACCACCACCTTTGGCCAGATAATGAGGAGCCGAAGAGTAGGACCCCTCCCTCAGGGGCCCAGAGGCAATGAGGGGACCCCTCTCCCCCCAACCATGCCTGCGTGGAAGACACGCCTGGGAGCTTTGTGAAGCCTGACCCCCACCGGCACTCCCCAAGGCTGGTCCAGAGAGGGTATAGGGGTACCAAGGTCACACAGAAGCCAGCTGAATAGGTCTATCATCCGGGGGGGAGGGGGCCTTTATCTCCCCAGATAAGGAACCCAGAATGGCCTCGGATTTGGGTGAATCCTAGGGTGGGGAGGGGCGGGCCAGAGCTGGGCTGGCTCAGGCTGACCATAAAGCCACCACTTTTGCCGGTGCCTCCTCAGCCTGAGTCAGCCAGGGGCTGGGGCTGCCGCTGAGTTCATCGTCCGCCTGCTGCCCAACCTTGGCACCCAAGCCTCAGGCATAAGGCAGGTCCGTAATAATGACCTGGTGATAATGACAGCTCTGCGAGGAGCTGTGCCCCCGTGCCAAGCATTCTCTCCGCTTTCCTTCATCTAATCTTCCAAACAGGCTTAGGAAGCAGGCAGGGCCTGCATAAGCTGCCCAAGGTCACACAGCCAGGAACAGAAAAGATGGGTCTTTAGGCCCTCGGGGTGTGCCTTCTGCTACCATATAGCAGGGGTGCTGAGGCTGTTCTGTGTCAGACCTGAGCTGAGTCTTTGGGTCTCTGGCCCAACTGCGATTTGGGGAAAGGGACCCCATACCTGCCTAGGATAGGGACCTGGGAACTTGGGGGACCTGTGATCAAGGCTCCAGGCCTAAGGACCATGGTGCTCTGTGCCTGGCTCTGTGCTCGTCGAAAGGGAGGGTAGACATGGAGCCCCAGGACCCCAGAGGGGTGAGTGCCTGCCTCTGCCTGCAGGGCAGGAGAAGCGACACTTGAATGAGGCTGTGACCGAGGAAAAGCATTCCCGGGAGAGGAAGTGGCATGGGTGCAGGCCGGTAGGCCTGAAGAGGCATGGCTTGTCTCAGGAGGTGCGGGCCACGGTATGAGGGACTCAGTGACAGGAGAGGAGCTTGGAGGCCAGACCACAGGCCTTGCAGGTCTAGCCAGGAGCTGACCTTTCCCTGAGCTGAAAGTGGAGGCAGCTCACATCTGTGCTGTGGAGGCCCATGCAGTGGGACCCAAACCAGTGCTGGCTGGGGGCAGGGATTTCCTTCCAGGGCCGTCCCTGGCTCTCAGATGAGCACCCAGCTGGGTGACACCACAGCCTGGGGAGAGCAAAGTCAGGGCAGGCCTCTGACCCCGACACCCCACAGTTCCACAGAGCTCCACCTTCTCTGAAATCAGGCTGCAATGGGGAAAGAGGCCAGGCTGGCAGAGGGACCATGGCAAGGACCCTCCCACTGCCTCATTTTTCCCAAGGAGGCTCAGTGGCCCCCAGCCTCCTGGCTGCCCTGTGGAGGCCCGCCCCAGTGTGACCCTGCCTGGCAGGTGTCCCCGGGCTTAGTTTGGCTCCTCTCTGCACTCCGGTGTTGGCCCAGCTGATCACCGGGTGCCCTTGAGGAAAGCCTGTTCAATCAAATCCGCCTGGTCTTTTACCACACTTGGACCCTCACTTGTTATTTCCCGTACAGCCCCTGGAGGGCGCCCTTCCGCAGGCACCCACATTACAGGGGAGGGATTGGAGGTTTAGTCAAGTGAGGGGCCTGGTCGCAGGCAACACCAAGAGGTAGGGAGGGTTAGCGGGGCGGGGACGATACTCCCGGTGTGGCCAGGCGCTACGCTATAATTTCAGCCTACAGGGGATACACGCAGATTCCGGAACCTTACAACCTGGATTCAAAACCTAGCTCTGCCACTCACTAGTACGGGACCTCAAGCCATCAGTGCCCGTGCCTCAGTTTCCCTGTTTGCAAAATGGTGAAAATAATATACCTTCCTCCCTGGGTTGGTGTAAGAATTAGTTGAGATAGCTCGCACCGAGCGCTGACAACAGTGCCCTGAGCCTCCCCATTTGGCAGATGGGGAAACTGAGGCTCCATGACAAGCAGAGTGCCCTCGGGCCGGACCAGGATTCACCCCAGCCTGCCTCCTGCGCCCTGCTCACCCTCCCACGCCCCACGCGGTGGCCCCCTGCCTGACCCTCCTGGCCATCGCGGGGACCGCCGGGGGTTCGCCCTGTCGCTCCCTCTCTTGCCTGTTTTGGGAAATCCTTGGCTGGGAACCGAGCGCCGCGCGGCCGCTGGGAGCGCGGGGCGGGGAGCGAGACGCGCTCGGCCCGCCCTCGCTCCCGACCAATTTTGGGCAAAGCGGCGGCGGCGGCGCGCTACGTGCCGGCGGTGAGTCAGCGCGCAGGAATGCGCAGGACGCTTTGTTCCCCGCTCTGCGGACGAACGTGCTGGGACCGGGGCGCGGCGAGGTCTGACATCACCGCGAGGGCAGCGCCGCCACATGCGCCCCCCGCGGCAGGTCCGGCTCTCTGCTCCCCCTCCGGGACTCCAGGACACCTCGCGGAGGCCAGGTCCCCTCTGCAGCCTCTGGGACTGTGGCTCTACGTGGTCCCCAGCAGCCCAGGCCCCCTGCGTGGGTCACAGGGAAACGGCACCTGGGGGTGGGAGGAAGGGTTGCACAGAAGGAGGAAGGCCTGTGCCCTGGAAGGGCCAGCGGGGTGATACTGAGAGGTCGCAGAGCCACATCGAGACCCCAAGGCTGCCCTGGGGACGCTACTGGCAGCCCAGGATCTCTTCTCCGCGTTGAGGCTGTCTTGGGAGAGGAAGCAGGGCATGAGTCCTCCAAGCCCTGCCTCCAGTTTGCTGTGTGTTTTTTCCTCTCTGGGCCTGGGTCTGGGAAGCTGAAAAGTGGGGTGACACGGGCTGTCTTGCTCGTCTCCAGAGTCCTGTGCTGGGTAATGTCTCCATCACCTAGGGTAATGTCTCCAAGCCTAGGAGTGCTTTGGAAAGGAGCGCAGGGACCTTTGAGAAGTCTTTGGAAACTACAGATGGCCACGGTGAGACCTTTTGTGTGCCAGACTATGCTTGGATCTTTCCAAACGTGACACCGTCTAATGATCGCAACAACCCCGAGTGGTGGGCATTGCTGCTTGTGGAAACTGAGGCTCAGAGAGGCGGAGTCATCTGCCACCACCATACTCTAGCACTGGTAGAGCAGGTGGGAGTCCGGGGCAGTGAGACTGGGCCCCCTTCTTCCTGAAGGGTGTGGACACTCCTCCCGGGCTGGAGGGGCAGGCTGGAGACCTCAGGCTCCTGGGTGCTGCTGTGGCTCCACGTTGAGCTCTCCTCACAAGGAGCAGTGGTGGCTGGAGTTAGAATCCTTCCTACCCCTGGGTGGCCTTGGGCACATCCCTTGCCTGCTGGGTTCTCCCCTGACTCCACTGTCATTTTCCCATTTTCACTTCCCCAGGAACGAAATAGCCGAGCCTGTGGGTAGAGCCTGCAGGGGGCACGCAGGGTGGCCAATCCAGCGAGTGTTCTCTGGATGGGATTTTGGTCAAGCCCTTCCTCCTTCCCCCTTCCTTCCTCCTCAGGGTTCTAGACGCCAGGGCATAGTACCCCCTTGTCCCCTCCCCGGGGCTGGAACTTGGGGGACCCAGTTAGCTTGGGGATGTCTCACAGGGGTCTGTGGCCATCAGCTCTTGCGTCAGGGACTCCGCAATTGGGTGGGTCCTCACTGGGGTCCTGGCCAGCCCCTCCCTCCCCTTCCTCAGTCTATTCTGGAACTCACTGGCTACTGTTCCTCTGAGGCCATATGTTCTTTATGGCGGAGATAGGGGCTGACCTCTCCCACCCTTGGGCTCATGTTGCAGAGGCCTCGTTCCATGTTAGTGCCTGCTCTCTCCTGGTACACCAACAAGCCCCCTGCCAAGCCTCAGCTGGTCCCCCATGCTGGGCCCTGGCAGAAGAGCCCGAAGCTTGAAGGTGGCTCTCAGCCACGCCCCCCACCCCCACCCTGGTGGTCCTACCCACGGGTAGCACAGCCACAACCTGGGGAAGGTGGATGTGGCAAGGGCCCTGGCAGGCCTCGGTGCCCCCTAGGGCCGGGGATCCCTGCGTCTAGGACAGCGTTTTTCATGCTGCCTGCGGTGCTTAGGCCTCACCTGCAGACCTCTCCACCGGCTGTGCGAAATGTGCTGGGTGGCAGAGACCACACAACACACACACACACACACACACACACACACACACACACACACACCATGGTTGGATGCTGGGCTCCAGAGTCAGCCAGCTCAGGGACCTGGCTAGGGCACTGCACATCTGTACCTTGGATTCCACATCTGTAAGTGGGAACAGGGCCCCTTTTGTGAGCATTCGGGGAGTTTGTAGATGCAAGCGCCTTATTAGCACACGGTGGCTGTTGGGTCAGGACACAAGGGGTTCTAATGACTTCCGCATCGTGTCCATCACCTCCCTTGAGCAGAGTCAATGACTGCACTCTTCCTGTAGATCTCTGTGGTCAGAGGTTCCCCCACGAGGAAGAGCACCCGGTGTGGCCCCACACAGCTCAGACTGGCCACTGCAGCCCAGTGGGAGACGGGGCTCCGTGTGGCAGGCTGGGCAGGGAGAACCTGGTCGCCACTCCGGGTGGGGGACGATGGTCTGTGAGACCCCTGGGCCTGGGCGATGGGAGAGATGGAGGTGAACGGTATCTGCACGTGCACTCCCCTCAGCACAATTCCTGGCACCCGAGGGCCCCGCCTCAGCCTGGCATGCCTGCCCAGATTCCTACCCGTGTGGTTTCCCCTGGGCCTCTCCCTCACGTCCGCTGGCAGAGTATCCCCAACTGTCTGCATTCCTCTGCCGTGAAGACGGCCACCTTAGGGCCGGGCCTGGCTGGGACACCCCCGAGTGGGAGCGTGCATGCCGGTGAGGATGTGCAGGGACTCACCTGTGGGCACCTGCCTCTCTGTGTCCATACGTGGGTGGGCATACGTGGGCATGGCTGTGCCCTGGGTGCCCATGTGTGCATGGACGTGTCTGTGTGTGCAGACACGCATGGGGGAGGGCACACACACCTGTGTGGACATTCATGCACGCATGAGGGGTGCAGGGGGGCCGTGTGTGCAGGGGGGAACTTACAGATCCCTTGGGGTCCCCCAGGCTGGTGGGCAGCGAACTGCGCTCATGCATAGTGTCAGAGGTGGTGCGTGTTTCCCATACCTGAGGGCCTTTGCATGTGTGAGGGTCATGCAGCTAGGTACGGCCTCTCCCAGGCTGAGTGCGCAGCCACCGGGGACAGCTGGAGGAAGCAAGAGAAAGAGGTTAGGATGCGATCAGGTGTGGAGAACCCATCTGCCTGGCTGAGCCGCGTGTCTCCCACACACTCCCCTAGGTAAGTCTCGGACCAGTCCCTGGAGGGATAAGGTGGGATTTGAGCCTTGGAGGGGGCCACTCACTCGCCCAGGTCCGCACAACCCGTAAGTGGTGGAGTCAGCGTTCAAATCCAAGTCTGCCTGAGTCCAGAAGCTGCGGGTGGCAGGGAGGGAGGGGAGCTGCCGCAGGGGCCGTAGCACAGCAGAGACCTGTACAGTGTCCAGCCCAGGGCCAGCCTGTGCCCTTGGCGGGTGGGAGCCTCAGAGCTACCCACCCGGGGCCCCTGTATCACAGCCCCCACCTGCCTCGGCTGGATAATCCTAATAAACATGCACGGAGCAGTTGTTCTGTGCCAAGCCCTGGTGTAAGGGCTTTGCCTGTAGTAATTCATCTAAGCCTCCCTAACACTCTAGGAGGCTGGTGCCATTATGGGCTATTATTGTCATGCTATATGAATAAAATACATATTATGTGTAATATTTATACTATACCATAACATATGAGAATAACTATTATTGTTATTCTCGTTTTAGAGATGGGGAAACTGAGGCATGAATATGTTAAGTAACTTGCCTGAAGTCGCACAGCTGAAAAACGGGCAGCCGGGATTTGAGCCCGTGCAGTCTGGCCCCAGAGTGCAAATGCCCAAGCCATACGCATGCCACTCAGGCCGGCATCTCCTCGTGCATGAGACCCCAGCCTCATCCCCTGTCTGCTTGGTGGTCTCCAGCTCCATCCTACATGCAGGCCCATGGCAACGGAGGGCTGGGTATGCCGGGCCCCCCGTCTCACAGATGGGGAAACTGAGTCTGGACTGACACAGTGCCTGAGCCTGAAAAGATGACCTCTAAGGCCAGGTGTGGTCCTAACTTTGCCTGCTCTTGACCTGCTGGGGGACTTGGGACAAGCGCCCGCTCTCTCTGGGCCTCGGTTTCTGCCCTCCCCCGGAGAGCAGGTAGGAAGGGCTGTCCCAGAGTTTCCAGGTGGGGAGTCCTGGGAGGAGGCGGGGCAGGGCTGGCAGCAGGCATGGAGTGGGCAGGCGTGTAAAGGTGAGACTGGTCCAGGGCTGAAGTCAAGGTGTGGAGCCGGTTTTCCCAGGCTGTGTCTGAGTAATCCTGTGTCTATATTTATCTCCTCCTTTCTTGGGTGAGCAAACAGAGCCCAATGCCAGCCTGGCCCGCCACCCCCCGTGCCGGCACGTTTCCCTCACCTGCCAGGTGGCCCCGGAGAGTACCGCAGTCTTGGCTCCAAGCTCAGCTTGGCCCACGTAGGACACATAAGGATGCTCGGACCCAGTGGCTTCCACGATGAATCCAATTGTCAGTGGTGGTCAGGCAAGCTCCGTGCAGGCCTCGGAACATGTGGGCAGCCATGGCTGTGGCTCTGGGCAATGGTGGTGCAGCAGGGGCCTGGGGAAGCCCTGCCCCCACAGGAACAGAGGATCCTTCTTGTCAGTTTCATTCCTCCGTAGACACTTGGGTCCACGTGGCAGCTTCCGTCCCTCCAAAATCTGACTTTCCCAGAGGAGGAAGTGTGCATGGTCTGGCGGTCTCGAGTCAGACTGCTCTGGGATTGAATCCTGGCACCCTGGCCTGGGGAAATAACCCGTGACTCAGTTTCCTTGCTTGTCAAATGGAGCCCAAACTTCCTGCTTCCCAGGGATCTTGTGAGCATTGAGTTGGAGGCACCATGACAGATGGGATGAGCTTGGCTGGGGAGGGGTCGCCTGTCCCTGCCTGCTTCCACTCTCCAGGCCCAGAACCCATAGCAATGACCATGAGCCACACAAGGTCCACACGGGGGCATATATGTGCGTGACTTTCACAGCACGCACACACCAGTGGACAGCCCTAGTTCTGATAGGTGCATATGCCTTACACTCAGGATGGATTAGGTAAGTTGGGGTTTGGACCCTGGGAAGACCCCAGAAAGGACCAGATGCTAACTCTGCTCACACCCTTCCCAGAGAGGGCAGGACGAGTGGCCAGTTAGGCCCAAGGGATGATGGGAACAGAAGGGCATCTTGTGGAGAGACGGCTCAGCCTGGACCAGGCCTGGGCTCCGTCCTCCTGACCCCAGCTGTGTTCCCTACCCCAATTCTGGCCTCTGCCCCCAGTGGTGCCACCTTCCTGACCCTGGGGAGCCCTGGGCCTGGTGCACGTGCACCCCAGCCCTGCCTACTCCCAGGCTGGATTAGGCAGAGTCCGAGGACGTGCTGGGCTGGGAGGCTCATGGGCGGGGCCGGTGCCAGCACTGGGGTTGCCCTATGCTGGATTGCGACTGGGCTGCAGCAAGGCCTTGTATGGCTCTGGCAGGGTAGCTCAGCTGGCAGCACCCATTGGCTGGGCTGGCACTCCCAGCCGGGGCCGCCGGGGCCCCAAACCACGGTAACCAGAGCTGCCGGGAGCCGGTGGATTAGCATGGCCGCCTGCCCACTCGCCTGCCTGCCACCAGGGCTGCTCTTTTCCTTTCCTAAAAAGGCAGAGCCGGGCAGGAGAGCCAGGCAGGTGAACTCGGGCCTGGGGTAGGGGAGGGAGTGGGCAGGGTGTGCAGGTGGCTCTGCTGAGGGCTCAGCAATTCTAGCCTTGGCCTTGGGCCAAGCTCTTCCCAGCTCTGGACATCAGTTTCCTCATCTATAAAAGGGGTCAGTTTAGGTCTCCCTAAAGTGGCTGAGGTTTTGATGGGATCAGGGGATACGTACGCTGGGGTCCCCCGAACCCGACCCGGATTCGAGGGCTGCTTGGTAGCAAAGAGGCAGATTCTCTTTCCATAGGAAGCCAACCACTTCCAGAATGTAAGGGCCTGGTTTTCTATCCCAGCTCTGCCACTCACCACGATCACCTTGGGAAGCAGCAGCGTCTGTCTGAGCCCCAGTCTGCCTTCTCTTTAAACGGGATGGGGCGACAAGCCCCCGACCCTGTGATGAGCCCGTGCAACCGGCCCCAGTCTGCTTTCTCAGTGGCCCTCTCTCTTCCCCTGACCCTTTCTTCTTCCTGTCTCCACGCTTGCTCGTCTCAGGCTGGCCTGCCCTCTGAAGCCGCCGCGGCCTGGCCCCAGGAGTCTCCAGGTCCTGAGCCCAGAGAGGGTCCGGGCCTTGGTGGGGGTGGGGGGGGGGAGCAAAATCAACCCAGTTCTAGATGTGGAGCCAGGCAAAGCGTGGCTAAGGCCTCAATGGCCACAGACACAGCCTAAGCCCTCCCGAGGCTTTGGGTCAGGTGTAGCTAGCCCAGTGGTGCTGTCACTCGCTAGAGTGTGATTCGGGGCTCTGCTCTTCATGTGGAAAATGGGGGTGTGTGCCTCATCCATGACCTCCAGAGAGCAGCCGCAGGAGGCCTTGTGGCAAGTGTAAATGACTGGGGGGACCTCAGGCCCCGTGGCAGGTGGGTGAGGGCAGGCGGCTGGTCCTGCGGAGAATTCACGTGCAGCTTGCAAGCACTCACATATGGGGACCCAAAGTGTGGCGCCTGCTGGTCGATCCCTGGGCCTGTGGCTTCAGGCACGGGGAACCCACGTGGCTACCAGATGGCCCTGCTGAGAAGCCAGGCGGCTGCTGGGGAGGAGCCCCAGCCTGGGCTTGCCTTGTCCCACGGCTCCCTGGCCGGAAGGAGGTGAGTTGTCCGAGACCCAGGGTGGAGAGAGGGGAGGAACACGGGGTTCCCTGAGGACCTGCTCTGAAGTCAGACTGGGGTCAGTCTTCATACTGCCTCGGACTAGCTGGGCACTTTGGGCTGGTGGGGGTCCTTTGGAACTTCTGTTTTCTCCTCTAAAAATTAGGACAGTCACCCTCTTCGTCTTGGGTTGTTGCGAATCAGGTTTGTAAAATGCTGGGCCCTGGGCCTGGCATGTACTATGCTTTTCTAAAGTTCTTTGGGGCTGTTTCAGACTTATCCTACTGGCCTAGACTGAGACCTAGGCTCCCCACAAGGACTTGCTCTCAAGCAGCCGTTTGGTGGGGGGGCTTCTCATCCTTCCACACCCCACGATGCTAAGGCCAGATACCGTCTTCGCTCTCTGGGGCCTCTTCTAGACCTTTATTGTTCTCATCTGAAAAACCCAGCACTTTTGAGGCTGATGTCATCAGGCTCTGTCCCGCCTCTCCCCCTAGCCGCCCCCCCCCCCCACGCCATCATTGACATCCGCTCCCCTCCTGGGCACTTCCGATCTCAAGAAGTCCTAACTTTGTGTGGTTGTCATCAGGCCTGCTAACAGGTGCTCCTGGTCTCTTTCCTTAAGCCTGGCCGTGTGACTGGCTTTGGCTGGTGAAATGGGAGTGGAGGGAGGTTTGTTTCCAGCTGGAAGCATTTATTTGTCAGTGCAAGGGAGCACCGGGCTCTTCTCATCTGCCTGAGGTCACGGGAGCCCGAAGCTGAAGCCTCTGTCAGTCTGGGTGTCGAAGTGATCGGGCTGAGTAGAATTCTCCTGCTGGCCCACATCGAACGAGTTGCCAAGGGAAAGAAAAAATAAGCTTCTGCTGAGTCAGCCCCTGGGTTTCTGGATTGCTTGTGCATGCGGCAGGCAGCCCCTCTCCTGACTGCTACTCCCTAGCTGAGAGCCCCGATCTCCACCCAAGCGCTGCGGTCATCAGACATGACCTCCATGCCCTGGCCACTCACCTCCTGGCCTCTTCCTCTGCAGCGGCCTTCTCTTTCACGGCACCTCTGCAGTCACGCCGGAGGTCGACCATCTTTAGCCACAACTGGCTCGCCTCTGAAATAATGAGCTAAGATAACTCCCAGCCTTTTCTGTTTTCATCCAAATCCCCGGTCACTTGACCACTGGCCTCTCTCTGTATCGGCCACCCCTGTTTGCTTCCCAGCCCGCGAAGTTGATGGCATAATTCACCTCTTCATTTGCTGATATTCTCACCTCCCGTACCCCGCTGTCCTTCCGTCCCCTGGCTGGGCAGAACCCCCACCCCGATGCATCGACCTGGCTGCCCGCGCCCGCCGTGGCTGCTGAGTGCTGCGGTTGAGCACCCGGCCCTCAGTACCTGGTTCCTCTGGGTGGCTTTTTCCTGCTCCCTTCAAAGGTCCTTCACACCTTCTCCAGTCTGTAATCCTCAGGTGGCCTCACTCCATTTCACAGAGAAACTGCCTCCACGGGGATGCTCTCAACTTCCTCTCACCCTGCAGACACGCTGACTCCCTTTGCATCTCTTCCCGTGGGTCATAACGGGATGGTGGGATGGCGGCGGCTTGATTCTCACCATCTCCTTCCCATCAACGCTGCCCCACCCCACCCCCCACCCCAGCCCCCACCCCAGCACTCAACTCTTTTCTTCCCCGGGTCCCGTGCCCCTTCCAGCTACTGCCCCGCTCTCCCCTGGGAGGGCATCTGGATCTGCTGTCCCCGCCTCCCACCCTGCTATGCACCAGACACTGTGCTAGGCCAGCCTTTCCCTAAGTCAGCAGTGACCCCCTCATTGGTTCTTGGGTTCTTAGTGCTGAATTTCTGGGCTGCTCCTTCTCAGGGCTTCCCCTTCCTCGGTTGACCCTTAGGTGTTTTCCGGGAAAGGTCTCTAGGATGACTGCGACCCAGTTGGACTAGAGCTTTTGTTCTCTCCCACCACAGCAATTATGGCCACTGCAATTGGGTCATTAGTGCCATCATCAGGATGTAATGTACACACAATGACATGCTAGAATGTAAGCTCTTCGAGAGTGGGACTGTTTTATTCACTGTTGTATCCAACCATGGCCCCTCACTGTCACTCAGCAAATCAGTATGCAATGCAAAAGGTAGGGACCCATGCCTGTCTTTTCTCCCTGGTATCCCCAGCACCCCATGCAAGGCCTGCTCGGAGAAGAGTGTTGAAGGCTCCATTAGCCTTCCTGTATATACGATCTCATGTAATCCCCACAACCACTCTCCATGTCACAGTTGGCAAATGCAGGCCCAGAGAGGTTGTGTAATTTGCCCAAGGTCACACAGGCAATAAGTAGCTGGGTCGTGATCTGATTCCAAGTCTTACTCTGTAGGGAGTCGGATGATGGCCCTCCAAGTGAAGCCCGCGCCCTAGTTCCCACAACCTGTGAGTGTGACCTTCATTTGGAAAAAAGGGTCATTGCAGATACATTCAATTAAGGATCTAGAGGCGAGATCATCTTTGATAGAGTAGGCCCCAAATCCCATGACAGGTGTCCTTAGAAGAGAAGGGGGGCGGTAGGGAATCTACGGAGAAGGCAGCAGGAAGGCGGAAATAGAGATCCCAGTGATGTGGCCACAAACTGAGGCGTGTCAAGGATCGCTCGCGGCCACGGAAGCTGGGAGAGAGGCATGGGACGGACTCTCCCTCAGAGCCTCCAGAAGGAACCAACCGTGCCAATACCTAGACTTCAGGCTTCCGGCCTCCAGAATCGTGAAAGAACAGACTTCTGTTGTTTTCAGCTGCCTATGCTGCCTATGCAGTGGGAGGTGTTTACGGCAGCCCTGGGAAACACAGACCCCAGACCACACGGTGAGGTATCTAGTCGCCAGGCCTGGAAGCCAGGGGCCACGGGAGTCCCAGGCTGTGTGACTGTGGCCTGGCCACCTGCCTCCTCTGGGCCTGATTGCTCTATAGTAAAAGAGACACTTGGGATACCAAGTGTCCCTCCAGCTCTGAGATTCCACAGCCTTCCAGAAAAACCATGAGCCAGGCAAGCAGGGCTATGTTGGGATTTTCAAATTTATTCCAACGTGCTGTGTGTTTTTTTTAAAAAATATCCTCAGGCTGAACACTCAGCCAGAGCTGTAATAAAGGCAATTATTATACTTGTAAAAACTTCTCATTCACAGTACAGATGTAATTTACAACAAAGGTCACACACATCAATACTGAGCATTTTTTTTTTTCCTTTTGTACATCAGACTCTGTGCTTTAGACCTGCATGGATTTTTTTGAGTTTTTTTTTTTCTTTTGCACTGTTATATACCATACTGACGTTGCAAGATGCAAGGGTAGAAACCGGAGTTTAAATAAAATTACAGGCAAAACTACCCCATCCCAGTGTGGCCGCTGTGCATATCTACAGTACGATTTTTTGGAATGTATTGCCATTTAAGAACATAGAAACTCTCTACAGACAATTTCACATACAGAATACATACACCTTTTAGAAAAAAAAAAAGGCAAATATTTATCTTACAGAAATCATGTATCTTACATTTGCCTACACCTTTCTTTTTTCTGTTTCTTTCCTCTTCTTCTTCTTTTTTTAAACACTAGGTTTAGTAAAGTGATCATAAGTGCCGAAGCGGTTTTCTAATGGAAAGCAGACTGGAGCCACAACACAGAAGCAGAATTTGTAGGGACAGGTCTTTGGGAACTTTCTCCCCTTGGTCAGTGCTGCAGATCTGTCTCCAAGGCAGGACTTTTTGCTTTAAGAAGGATTTTTTTTTTTTTTTCTGGAGAAAGGGCTGGAGAGCAGTTCAGCTCAGATATATTGCTGGTTCCTATTCAGAAGTGCAGGGTGAGAACGGAGCAGGGGCTACAGGGATCTGGAAGCTAATTCTTTCCGATGTTTTCCCACAGAGAGAGGCAGAGGGACTTCTGGGGTCTGGAGGACGGAGGTGATAGAAAAGGGAGAGTGGATGCTTTGCTGCTGTCAGTGTCCTGGTTGGGCCAGAGGAGAAGCCAAGGGTGGAAGGCCGGGAGGGGGGGGCGCAGGGGGGGGGCGCTGGGGCAAGGTGCCTCGGAGGGGAACAAGGTTAGTACCCAGAATGATCCTGAACTTGCCGAGGGTGAAGGGCATCCTGGAGGGGAGGCCTGGGAGCTGAGTGTTCTGGAGTCCGCAACAGAAGGCGAGGGCCGGCTCTGGATCCTGTGCAGTTTGGTTCCTGCCACACCACTGGCACCCAAGGACCAGAGTGGGCCCGTACCAAGGAATGGCCGCCTGGCACATTTTGGCAGAGCGTCAGCAGGTGTCTGTGGCAACCAATCAGCACCTCTTTCTGTTCTGCCTCCCTGAACAGGGACGGCAGCCTCACAGGCAAACTGCAAATGTGGAAGTGGTTGGGAGTAGACGGGCGGCCCTGTGGAGGGCATGGAGTGAGAGTCTTTTTCCAGAATTATGGAGGTGTGTGTGCGTGTGTGTGTGTGTGCTGGGGTCTCTGTGCTCGGGGGAACAGGGATAGAGTCTGGCAGAAGGGGTTAGCACTGTGCCCGGTGACATAGGTCCCGGGCTTGGTGGCATCGATTCCATCCCTCTGGGGAGCTGTGTGGGGCAGCAGCCCTCTGGCCAGATTCTGTTTGTGCATTGTGTCCCTGTTATTGAGAAATGGATCTCTGGTGTCCTGGTCCCTGTCCCCTCCGCCTGTGCCTGTGGGCCTGAGTGGCTTGAGGACTCTCACCTGCTGGCCACATTGTCTGTGACTGGGTCTCCCAGGAAGGCAACCTCAGTAGGCACGCTGTCTGAGAATAGGGGAAATGATGCCCAGGAGAGCTGGGGTGCATGGCTGGGGGGAGGGGCATGGCCACCCCCAAGGTCAGGGGCTCGTCCAGCAGAGCCACCTGTCCACTACTTTGTAAGTCTAGGCTGGAAGATCTTGCCCAGGAAGGTTTCAAACCTGGGCTCCCAGCTCCCAGGCCCCAGTGCTAGAAGTCTCCATGGGTAGGGCTGAGAGGTAAGGGTGAGGAAAGCCTGGGCTATAACCGGGCCCTGGTACCTTCCCGCTTCCTGTGAGGACAAAATAGCACCCATATGGTCAAGGCTGGGCTTGCTGGCCTTCTCCCAGTTTGGGCGGGAGCCCTGGACTCCGGGCCAGGCAGCTGAACACGGCTGGCTAACCTCACCCCAGTACCCTGGAGCCCAGCAGACCTCCAGGGGGGGCCCTTCCCTCTTGTTCCCTTTGTGTCTTAGCTCTGAGAGAGGCCCTAAGGGAAACAAGGCAGTGGCCTGAGGCTGAACCTGGGTCTGGCTCATCTACTCAGCAGAGGCCAAGCAGAGAAAGACCCTGAACTGGCAGAGGAGGGATTATGGCCTCGACCAGTGTCCTGTCTAAACCACTTTAACAGCTCAGGAGGCCCCAGGCTCAGGATTCACATGGCTGGCCGAGGACAGGGAAGTGGTCAGGGAGTCCCATTGTAGAATTTCCCATTCTACAATTTCCCATTGTAGAAACTACAGAAAATAAATTCTGGAAGGTTGGGAGAAAACCTGACTCTCCCAGGGCAGGGTAAACAAGAATTCTATATTTCAACGTGGGATTTTAATTTCCGGTCGTATAATTTTTCTTACAAAGCAGGCTTTTGCTCCAGGAAGTCCAGGGAGGCTTCTTGAAGGAGGAGATGGGGAGGAGGGAGGAGACTAGTACTGGTTGATTGGAGACGAATTCAATGGGCTTAGGACACTTTTAGGGCAAGAGAATCTGAGGAGACTAGGAGAAGTACCAAACACCATCCTCTCTTTGTGTGCGTGTGTGTGTGTGTGTGTGTGTGTGTGATTTTTTAAAAGACATTTAAAAACAGCTCTGGGCAGTTCCTACCAGTCATGGTTTTAGGTACTTCCTGGGAGTAGTGGAGGCCTGACAGTGGGTGAGGTGGAGATGGGGGCACGGGCGGGATCCAGTTCTACTGAAAAGAGGTCTAGAAACAGGTCCCTATAAACTTCCAGTGCTGAGCACTGGAAAAGCCCAGCCATGGAGGAAACAGGGCCCTTTGAACCTCAGGGACCAAACATGAAATGAAACCCAAGTCCCAGCCTCAGGAATGGCAAGGCAATGCACCTTGGATCTTGACCCCTAAGGGTTGGGCCCTGTCACTTCAGCCTCGTGGGTAGTTTCTAGAATAAGGGAGGCAGTCTGCAGCTGGGTCCCTTCTGAAGCAAGGCCTCAGTCAGGTGTTCAGGACCCAAGAGATGAACAGTCAGGCCTCCTTTTGCCGCCTAGGGGCTGGGGGGAGGGGGTAGAGGGGAGGGGTGGCAGGTGGGGGGCTGGGGGGATTTGTCAGGATGCCAGGATGGGTCCATGACTCAGACCACCAGGATATCAGGGAGCCCGGAGGGAACCAACAAGCTCCCACCTCCCATCTGCTCCTATCACTTGTGATGAAATCCTAGGAAATGTTAACATTTTTCTTTTTCCTGGGAAAAAGAAAGCTGGAGTTTTCTGGGCCTGCCTGTGGAGGCTGAATGGGGTCCCCCTGCCTGTGTCCCTCTGCCTTGGGCTGCTGGCCCTTCTGCTGGCAGTGAGAGTGGTCACTAGCTGGGGTGGAATAAAGCGGCAATAAATAGGAACCATAGACATCTGTACATAGGAGTGCTTGCTTTTACATTTAATTATATGTTTGTAAAAGTTTCTCGCTTTTTTCTTTTTCCTCTTTCAGTGCATCCCCCTTTCCCTCATCAAATGGCTACCTCTCGCCAGCCTGGGGGGAGGGGCGGTGGTGACTGTAGACCGCAGTGGCCCAGGGTGAGGCCCCACCTACACCCTTTCTCAAAAAAGCACAACATATTCACAGCCTCAGACTCCTCGTGGGTTTGTTTGTTTTTTTTTTTTTTTTTTTTATGTGTGCGTGTGTTTTGTTTCTTTTCAAGCAACAAAAGGTATAGAAAAAGGCACAGGTAACTGCATACGTGGGAAGATAGAACAGTTGGGGACTGAGGAGAAGCTGCTTGGACAGATGGACAGACGGGAAAGGGAGCCCATGACAGCGAGATGATTCGAGGAAGCTGGCTGGAAGCGTCTGTTGCTGAACACCGGAAGCCAGATGCTGAAGCAGTCGGAGAGAGACTAAGTGCTTGGGGGGCCCCTGTCCTTGGGCTGATGTGGAGGTGCCCCAGGCCCCCCACTTCCTGAGGGCTCGGGGGAGCCCTGACTGGTCCTGGGTTCCCCAGAGAGGTTCCTCCTCCGGGCTGGGAAGTGAGCGGAGGCCTCTGCCAGGCAGCCTACCGAACTGCTGCGGTCCAGGGGCGAGGCGGCAGAGGCCGCGGGGTTGGCCGGCGTGCGTGGTGACTCCAGGCGGGGGCTCCAGGATTCTGGCCTGCGGCCGTGGGACAGCCGGGGTGAAGCCTCGGGCGGGGTGCGGGGGCTGTGGGTGGGTACGGGCTCTGCGGGCACCTCAGCCACTCGGGGCTCCCAGTCAGGAGGTCTGCCCAGGCCCCCACTCGTCCTCTCCCTCTCCTTGGGGTAGTCCCTGCCCTCCAGCTCCGATGAGAGTGTGAACTTGGATACCTTAGCCACAGGGGACACGGAGGCTGACGAGCTCTCGGTGGGACTCCAGCGGCCTCGCTCCTGGGCCTCCCGGGCCCCTGTCAGGTCGCTGCCACCTCCCGAGAAGCCGCTGACCCAGGTGGCCGTGGGCCCCGGCAGCAGGGTGGGGTGGGCCCCCGGCCGGGCCTGCACCATCTGGATCCCGCCAATGGGAATCAGGGGGCACGGGGCACGGGTCAAGTGCTGGGAGTGCAGAGGGAGGTGGCTGAAGATGTTCTCCTCTGTCCGGGCTGGGGTGTGGCCGTGGAAGTCATGGGGGGCCGAGAAGGGTCGGGAGGAGGGAGGATGAGCAGGGCCAGGTGAGCAGGAGGGACTCCGGGACGCGGCCTTCTGCTGGGGTCAGAAAACAAGACAGGGTAAGGCAAGGGCTACGTGCTGGCACATGGAGACCCCCGAGGCCTAAAAGATGAGGAGGGGCTCGCCTGATATCACACAGCAAGTCCCGGCGGAGCTGGGGGGAGCTGAGCGCCAACTCCCTGCCCGTGGAGCTGCCCTGTGCTGGCGGGGGCCGTCCCCAGCCCCGCAGTGACCGTGAGCACATCGGGCCCCACGGTCTTCGTGCCTCTGGCCAGCATGCCCGCCTGCCGCGCGCCTGGCCCTCTCTCTCGGTTCTGCTGCCTCTCCTGTTCCCAGAACGGTCCTGAGCCAACTCTACCCTTGGACATGAGCTCCCACTCCGTGCTCTTTATCTTCTCCCACCATCGGGCATCGTAACGTGACCCCCAAACCGAAAACCAAGGAGAGATTCCTAGCCTGCGCTCCTGCGGGAGCGCGAGTCTCTGAGTGATGGCGTGGATGCTGCTGGGAGTGAATGGTTCATGACAACGCGGTGACAGAAAAGGCATTGGAAGGTCAAGGGAAGTGGACAGTGATGCTGTGGCGACACCGGTGGTGGTGAGAGCGTGTGAGTGTGGTGATGGCAGCGATGGCCCTGGGGACGGCCACGGTGACGGTGCTGACGGTGTGGCAGGGACGGTGTCGGCTGTGGTGTCTCTGAGGGTGCTGGTGACAGTGATGTTGGAGACGTGGGGCCGGGGAGATGGGAGGGGAAGGGCAAAGTGTTTACGCCTGCCTCCAGGGCCAGCCCCGGCGCCCATGTTCTGCTGCTCCCGGGGCTGCCCCGGCCGCCTTGGGAGCCCCAGGGTGGGGGCTGGCATGGAAGGTGGCCCACAAACGTTTGCTATGTCATTAGCGATCAGCAAGCTGGCAGGGCTGTGCAGCTACGGGTCTGATGCCTCAGGGAGGAGTGCGCCGTGGCCCCCCACCCGTCGGGGATGAGCGGCCCAGCCGCTCGGGGGCAGGAACTCACCCACGTGGAGGCGCAGGTCTCGGGGCTTCTGCCAAGAAGCTTGTGAGGTAGAGGCAGGGGCGGGTAGGGAGCCCGCGGGGCCAGCCCCGAGCCTGGGCCGCGTTCGCCCGCTGAGGGGCTGCCCGGCCCAGCCAAGGCCCACTTCCCTGGCAGCGCTGACCGTGGCGGTGACTCGGCCTGGCCCGGGGACCGTCTCCTGGTGGGTGAATGTCTGGGGGGGCCCGGATCTGGGGCCCCCTTGCGCTCGGTGGGTGGATGCACTCGAGGGGGCAGTTCCCTTCCCAGGGGGCGGAGGGTGAGAGGAGACAGCTCGAGTCTTGGAGACCCACAAGGGAGAGGGCCTGGCTGGGGGCCCGGCGGGCTCGGGGCTGAGGCCTGTGGCTCTCCGGCCGGTGGGTGTCGCTGGGGAGACGAGTCGCTTTTGGTTAGTGAGTGTTTGTGGGTGAGTGCTGGGCGGCTGCCTGCTTCTTTGCTTGGGGACCACGGCCTTCTTGGGGACACAGCCTTGGAGCTCAGGGCCGAGCCTGTGTCCTTCTCCACGGGGCCCGGAGGGGCCGGTCCCAGACGGGGGAGGCACGGGATGCTTTGGCTGGACGTGGAACAACTTCCAGCTGCCGAGCGCTCAGCTTCCAAGACCGAGCTGCCCCGCGTGGCCTGATCGCCAGAGGTGGCATCTGGGGGCTGAGGGCCCGGGACAGGTGAGGAGTCTGCCGGCAGCGTGGCTGGCGGGCCAGGCGGGGGTGCCTCCGAGGCCGGTCCCGATGGCTCGTCCTGGCTCTCCTCTTCGTCCTCATCCTCGTCTTCGTCCAGGTCCGAGTCCGAGTCTGAGTCCTCCAGGTCTGAAAACTGGTGCTCCGCCACGGCCTCTGAGCCCTCTCGCCCTTCTGAGTCCTGGAACGGGTCATCACTGGTTCCTGAGGGGGGGACACAGGAGACCCTTGGGTCACAGCCAGCCCTACGCCGCCGTCCTCGATGCCCACGTCCTTGTCTGCGCACGGGGCCTAACGGCTGTGTCAGTGGCACAAGACTGTTGACAGGATGGGGGCCATGACAGAGATGGGAACGCTTTGCACACTATCACGGTGAACAAAAGCTGCCTTGTGTCTACCACGGGCCAGGCTCAGTTCTAGAGCCTTCCTGGGTGTTAATGCCTCTAGTCCTCAAATGATCCCGGGAGGTCTGCCCTGTTTTTATCTTCATGTTACAAATGAGGGACTCAAGGTAAGCAAGGTTAAGTAACCTGTTCAGGTGAGAGAAGTGGAAGGGCTGGGATTGAACCAGAGCAAACAAAGGCAAGCCTTTTTGTCGGTTTGCTTTTCTCACGAGGGTTTCCGTGCGGGTTCCCCCATGAGCAACATAAGTCACCTTGCTGTGCTTCTGTCTCCCGCCTTGTCAAACGAATGTGGCAGTCTCACCTCGCGGGGTTCGCTACGAGGAACAAACACACGCCTGGCACCGAGACGTGGTTCCCATAATTACGGTCGCTCAATGCATTCTTGAAGAAATCTGTTATTCTGGGACACGGCAGCCATCGGGCCGGTCCGGGAGCACTGGCCATGGTCCGTCGACACACACACCTGTCACCGTGGCCAGGCTGCCGCTGGCGGTACAACAGCATCTGGCAGGTGGCAGGTGCTGGCCTCGGGGGGCGGGAGGGGGTGTTGGCTACGCTGGCCTACGCCTGCAGAGCAGGGCCCCATCCCAGCCGCTCTCGTCCAGAGGACCTGCTGCGCTTGGCAGAACTGACGCTGCTCCCAGGCGGGAGGCAGCGGAGCCCTGAAATACTAGTCTCCTGGTCTGGTTTCCGGTGGGGGCGGCCCACCCATCCGGGTCACCTTTAACACGACACCTGTCTAGTTGAGGCCTCTCTGATATGGGCAGCAGACTCTGGGGAGAGCTCTGCTAACGTCTGGCCCACCTGTCAGGCTCCTGAGGGTTTGGGTCCTGCTGGCCCATCTCCGGGCACATCGCCAGCCCCACCGCTGCTCTTGGGACACACCAGCACCTGTTCTCCCCCCACTGACCGAGAGAGCTGGACCCACAAGCTGACTCTGGCCACCGATGCAACCAGGCTTTCAAACTCCACCATGCCCAGTTGCCCTGGGGCTGGGAATCCTAGCATCCATGCTTCCAAACAGCTCAGCATGCAGCAGTAAGATGCGTGAAATAGATGACAGAGGGTCAGAAACTATGGGGTGGACCTGGGGTTGGCAGGTGAAGGGCGGGCCAAGGGACCCAGGGCAGGATCTCCTGGCGGCTGGGAGCAGAGGGGAAGGCCGTAGGGATGTGGATGGGGGCGGAGGGTGGGAACCACCTAAGACTTTAGCGAGGCCTATTTCAGACCCAGAAGTTCACCTAGCCCCACCCCTCATTTACATACGGGGAAATCCAGGCCCAGAGGGGGCAAGTGCTTCCTCCCCAAGATCACCCAGGGAGTAGTGGCTGAGTCAGGACTAAGATTTACAACCCCTGCGTTATTACACTGCCAGTATAAGAGTGATGTTATGCATCGAGAAGCAGGAAATGGTCTGGGTTTGGATCCCAGCTCTACCCTTCCTTGCTGTATGATGTTGTATAATTGGCTTTCTCTCTCTATGTTCAGTTTCCTGATGTGTAAAATGGGGGGTAAGAGCAACAACAGCCTCCCCATGAAGCTGGTGGGAGGCTCATGAGGGTCTGACACATCGGAAGTATGCAATACAACTTAGCAAATAGCTCAAGTACCCCAGTACCTTGGCAGGCAGGCAGTGTTTAGGAGGGCTCCTAAACAGCTCCTTTAGGCTGCCCTAAGCACCCGGGGTAGAAATGACGGGAGCCAAAGGTCCCCTGCCCAGAACAGGGTTCTTCAGGCCCCCCATGTCTGGGCTCCTGCAAGGGTACAGGATGCTCCTGCCCAGGCGGCCCATTCCCAGCGCACCCTCATGGAGCCGCCAGGCCGCTGCCGGGATCACCACCAAGGCTCCACAAAGCCCCGAACTGGCCTGGGGACTGCGGAAAAGACCGAATGAAGCCTTCGAGGGCGCCGAGGGGGTCTGACCACACGGTGGCGCTGGTGTCTAACTTCCTCACTGTCAGAGGCTGCAGCGCGGGCCGGGCCACCGGGAGGCAATCGTTCCTAGACTGTGCACCCCAAAGCCACTTGGTGTCTAAGAGACATGCTCCTCCCTGCATCCTCATCATCGCGGGAAGTAGCAACTCCATCCTTCCAGTTTCTTAGGCCATAAACCTCGGACTCGGCTTCGGCTCCTTTATTCTCATGGCACCACCAGCGCCCCCTTGTGGTGGCAAAACCTGGAGGCTCTACCAGAGGAATGTTTCCAGAATCCTACCACTTCTCCCCACCCCACCCAGTCCAAGCCGACATGAGCTCAGCCTGATCACTGCCTACAGCCGCACCCCTTCTTGACCGTCCTGTGCACACAGAGTCACTGCAAGTTGGGGGACGTCACTCCATTGCATTGCCAAGTCCATCCTTTGACATTTGTGGTCCCTGCTCTGCGTCCATCTCCCCGTCCCTCTGATCCTTTAGGGGCTCTGCATTTTTTGCTCCTCCAGGGCCCTAAGGGGAGAGCCCTTCCCTAGACTCCACCTGCCTTCCTGACCCCTCCCTCATGTCCTCTGCTCACACCATCCTAACAGAGAGATCCCTCCCTACACTTCCCAGCCCCTCACTCGTTTACATTTTACTTCGTACTCAGTGCTCCTGTCCTATTCCACATTTGTTCATTGCCCTCCTCCCTTTGAGAATGTGG
Source organism: Neofelis nebulosa (assembly GCF_028018385.1). Lineage (NCBI taxonomy): Eukaryota > Metazoa > Chordata > Mammalia > Carnivora > Felidae > Neofelis > Neofelis nebulosa. Next base: position 190,006,497 of record NC_080783.1, on the reverse strand, counting down.
GCTTCCAGAGGCCAGGAACTAGGTTTTATTCACTGTGGCATCTCCAGTGCCTGGAATAGGGCTGGTGTTCAGTAGTTATTTCTAGAATAAATGCATTGATTTCATCCTCAAACTAGGTGGGTAGGGTTGTTAGGGTTGTCCTTTTTTTTTTTGCCTCATTGGAAAAATTAGGTTGGGAGAGGGGACCAGCCCTGCCTGGGTGCCTCAGTGGACCCCTGGTGTGGGGCCAGGTGCAACTGTTTGACTCTCACCTGGGGAGGGTTCTGGGCTCAAGGCTCAGGCTCAGGCCACCAAGTCCAGCCCACCAGGCATCGGGGTGGTGTGGAGCCGGCTTTTTTGTATGACCTTCAACAACTGCCTTTACCTGTCTGAGCTTTACTTTCCTCAATTTACACTGGGGCAACACAGGTTTCTCCCACTAGTTAGTTATAAGGATGCAGTGAGACAACATGTGTAAATGGCCTGATGTACATTCTCGATAAACATGGTAACCCTACATTCTCATTTTGGGGGGAACGGTCCCACGTTCATTGTGTTTAGTTCAGTAAAAGTGACTTATTCCACCTAAAAGGAAATGTACTCGGGGCGCCTGGGTGTCTCAGTTGGCTAAGCATCCAACTCTTGGTTTCAGCTCAGGACACGATCTCACAGTTTGTGAGTCTTGAGCCCTGTGTCCAGCTTTGTGCCGACAGCATGGAGCCTGCTTGGGATCCTCTCTCTCCCTCTCTCTCTGCCCCTCCCCTGCTCATGCTCTCTCTCTTAAAATAAATAAACTTTAAAAATTAAAAACAATAAATAAAAGGAAATGTGCTTTGACTCTCTTTTAAGACTGTAAACACATCCTGAAATCAGAAACACACACACACACACACACACACACACACACACTCCTCTTTGTGACACTCATGTCCTGATTCTGATTTTAGGGAATCTGGTCAAAGGGTTGCTGGGTACAGAAGGAATGCCTCTGGTTTCTCTGACCTCCCTTTGCAGGCAGGACTGCCTGTCCACCTGCCAAAGTCCCTTTGGCCTCCTCCCTGGATGCTGTGGCTGGGCCAGGGCCTTTGACTCAACTTCTCTCTGCTGGGTCTTTTCAGGCACGGGCTCTCCTATGCCTTTTGCTGGTGGAGGACTTCGGCCAGGGTGGAGTGCTGGGATGTGGGATGACGTTGGGAGGTGACAAGGGGCTGTCAGGTTTAGCTTTGGCTCTCCTGCTCCTCAAGCTCTAAAAGGCCCAGCTGTCAGGCCCATGCCCAGAGCGTGTAGGTGAGAAGGCGGGTTCGGAGTGTAGAAGAATGCACTCTTCACCTCACAGCGTCACCGTGAGGGTTTACGGGATAATTCACGGCATGTGTTTCGAATGCGCCTGATGCATAGTGGGTGCTCGGTCAATGTTGACCACCAGTACTCACGTGTTAGTTTGTTCAAGACACATTCACTGCACACCTGTGAGCCACCTGCCAGGCACCCCCCCGCCCCCCGCCCTCCCAGGTAGACTCTAATTCACACTAGCTATGGCTGCACAGCATGAACTGCAAGTGTAGGAGAGTAGGGGCAATTGCTCTGTGAATTTAACCTTTATCTCCCAGTAGGTGGGAAAACCGGAGGGCAGGACAAGGAAGAGGGAGAGGAAGGAGCCGGGACAGGAGGACGGACGGGAAGGGGAGGGCGAGGGGGACAGGTGGAAAAGCAGGCAGAGGAAGAGTGGGGAGGAGGGAGTTGGCAGTCCGTTACCTTCTTCGGCTTCCAGCTCCTCCAGCACCCCTGTCTCTTGGCACTTTTTGCTGTGGGCCTTTGACTTCATGTGCTTAGTCAGATTCCCTGGAAAGAAATGAGAACAGACTCAGGCTTGGCCGCAGGGCGGGGGGCCAGGGCAGGCCCGGGGCTCGCAGAGGCAGTCAGGGCCCTGCTGGCCGCAGGGGCCGGCTGGGGGCCGGGCCATCCCTCTCCGCCCGGGTGCTCAGGCGCTGGGATGTGCACCACGGCCGCCATTCGGGACAGCACACGGGAGCTGGGGGAGGGTGGGCACGGGGGCTGTGTGGGGACAGAGGGTATAATGAGGAAGTGAGATGCTGATTAAAAAACAAACGAAAAAGAAATTAAAAGACAACTCATGTGTGAGAGGTTTTTCCAGTTTTGGCTTTAACTCTGGGCCCAGGAGCTAGTGACACTCATGGAGCAGGATATTTGGCCTTCTCAGATGCTGGGTGACCGGAGGGCTCCTGTTAACCGACGTGGTAGGTAGGACGCCCTTCCAACTGAGGCCACGTCTAGGGCAGCCCACAGGGTGTGGGAAGAGGAACCAGGACAAAGTTTCTGTTTCTCTTAGAAACAGAGAAAGGGCAAAAGGTATACAGAAGTCTGCTGGACAGAGACCCGTGAGCCACAGAGCTAGGGCCCAGGCCCTGACTTCCTTAGAGAAACCACGTCTGGGCCTCAGTTTCCCCCAGGTCACTGTGCAGTGCAGACACGGGGTATAGGCAGGGAAGGCTGGGCAAAGGCTCTGCCCACTTCAGCCCTGACTCTGCCCTACATGGTCGGTCCAGCCCCACAGCTGATAAGCAGGAGCAGCAGTTCTGTGGAATCGGGGGAAAGGTAGCAACGCCTTCAGTTCTCTCCCGTGTGTGCACAGCACTTCACAGGCCATGAGCCTCTGTGGGCAGGGGCACTCTGTAAAGGAGAGGCAGAGCACCCCAGCCTTCCCTAGGAGCATGCAGGCCAGAGGCCCCAGGATGCTCCTCTGGGCCCGGCAGCCACCTCCGAATTGTGATGTTCTCACTGTTGCCCTGCAGACTGCTACACTTCTACATCATCACTCACATAATAACCATATGTTCCCCGAGTTAGGTGGTCTATCGCACTAAGCTGATGAATCGGCAAGTTTGAATAGATGGATGAAAGACAGAAGAATGGATGCTTGAACAGGTGCATAGAGAGACTGGTGAGTGAACGGATGGATGGATGGATGGATGGGTGGGTGGATGGACAGACGGGTAAGTGGGTAAGAGGAAATACGGGGTGAAAGAAGAATGGGAAGAATAAGGACAGATGGATAGGACACTGGATGATTAGATAAGCAGATGGATAGACAGATGGGGAATCAGTGGTTAGATGAAACAAAGAAATGGAAGGAGAGTTGGAAAATGGGTTAATAAACAGACGGGAAGCTGGAGAACTGGAGAGGAAGAGAGAGGCCTGGGTGGATGGGGGAGTGGCTGTTGGGTTGCATGGGTGAATGGCTACATGCTCATAAACATGCAGGAGGGACAGGCAGGAGGAGAAAAGGCGGGGAAGGTGGACGGAAGGTTGGATTGGTGGGAGGACAGATGTGAGAAAGGGAGGGACAGTCAGGAGGAGAAAAGAAATGGGAAGATACATGGACAGGAAGACAAAGTAGGAGATGGGAGAAACGGGTAGATGGGAGGACAGATGGATAGATGGGCAGGCGAATAGGAGAGAGCCCATGGGTGAACCAAAGGGCGCTTCATAACCATTCTGAGAATTTTAAGGAACGTGTAGGGTTTGCTGAGGGGATGATGGGAACCTTAACCTGGGATCCCTTGAAGTCAAGGGCAGCAGGGATGGAAGGGCACTTGTGTCTTGCCTCTCTCTTCCCTTTACTCCTAGTCTGTGGTTGTATCCTTCCCAACTCAGATTTTCCTCCTATAACCAGACAAAAACCTGTATCTTCTACTCCTGGCCAAAGGGGAAGCAGAGTCATAACTTTCCAGAGACATTCTGGGAGCAGAGGGTCTCCAAAGGGGACCTATCCAATATAGGGGGTTCCTGTCTTCACTGTCATGAGCAAGCCAAGCTTGAGTAGGATGTCAAGGGGTGGCAAAGGTAGCTGGGGTCTTCCATGGGCCAGAGATACCAATGGTCCCCTGAGGTTCTGGAACCAGCCCACTGTCCCCTGATACCCCAGACCACAGAGGACTACGAACACTGCTCCTTACGGCTATGACATAATTGTATGTGTTCTGCCAGGAAGGTTTAGGTCTCTTTTCGACCAAGTTAGGTGCCGAGCACACAACGGGTGCACAATAATCGCACGTGGGAAGTGCTCTCCTCGTCTCAGAAGCAAGGTGTTGGAAGGAACTTTGCGGACCGTGTAACCCAACCCCCATCAGGCCCAGGGTTCTGATGCTTCCGCTCTAACTCTGGGCCTCGGGGCTGGTGATGCCGTTAGAGAAGATTACTGACGGTCTCAGCTGCTGGGATGTCATGGGAGGGCTCCCATTGGCCAACACAGCGAACCGGCCAGCCGAGGCACCTTGTTAGCACAGAGCCCTGCCTAGAACCAGGTTTCAGGACCCCAGGGGTCTTGCTTGCGGCACGCTGGCGCAATCAACCCAGGCTGGTCTAGGCGCTCGCCGATCTTGGGTCTGAGCTTGGGCTCTGCCACTTGCTAGCTGTGTGCTCTTGGGCAAGTTTCCGAACATTCTGAGCCCCCACTTCCTGCAACTCTCAAGCAATACCTACCTCTCGGGGATGCCGGGAGGAGCTGATGAGAGAGTGCATGTAGAGTGGTGGCAGGGCGTGCCCGGCAGAGAGCAGACGTTCACCACGTGGAACCGCCTTCCCGCCCATACTGTGTGCCCCCCACCCCCATGACAATCACTCTTTATTGAGCACCAGGGACTCTGCCACGCGCCATGCTGGGTGTGGAGGACAGAGATGCTGAAATGAAGATGCTAATGACTTTATCCTCCAGTCTGGGCTCAGGGGCTCCCAGGAGAAGGTGCCAGTGGCCCCTGGAGGCCGCAGGGAGGAGTCACAGAGTCTGAGGGGACTCTGCCAGGACAGGCCATGTGGGTTACAGGAGAGAAGGCTGGCTGAGCAGCCCCGAGTGTTACCCGGTGCCCTCCCTGCCCTCCCCTCCCCGGACCGCTTCTGTGAACTGAGGGAGGTATACCCAGTGGCAGCAGACATCTTCTTTGGCTTGGACACCATTTCTCTGCCAAGGGGCAGAGCCCTGGCTGGCCAGGCAGAGTCCCCAGCTCCACACCAGTTGTCCCACCCCTCACCGGAAGCCCCACAGTCCTGGAGTGAAGGAGGAAAGGCAAGTGGATGAACATGATGAGTGGCTGGAAGAGAGGTGGAACTTCCACTGAGAGCATCGTCCAACGACTCTGCCTCATTCAGCTTTGACCAACCGCCCTCCTTCCGCCCCTGCAGGCCTGACAGACTGAGGCCTGCCCACAGCTGTCATCTCCATCTCCTGCGGCGACCGGCGCGAGGGCCTGTACACGGCACAGTCACCCTGCTGGCATCTGGGAACCCTCTAAGAAGAGGAAAGGGGACCCCCGGACCTCCACAGGGACATCCCGGCAGCCTTTCCCGGCACCACCCACTGAGACGCCTCAGCTAGCGCCCAGAGGCCCGAGCTGCCACCACAATGTCCAACACGGAGACGGAGACACAGACAGGCAGACAGAGACGGACAGGAAGGGCTCTCCGGGCCTGGGCGCAGCCAGGTGGTGGTGGTGGAGGGTCCTGAAGACCACCAGGCCCAGCCAGAGCCCAAGGGTGAGGGGAGGGAGGGGATGGCAGCCTGAAGGAAGCCGAGAGCCTAAGAGGAGGCTCCTGAGGTTTCCGAGTGATGGGGAAGGCCCACGCCTCCCGGAAGACACATGGCCCCGGAGGAACAGAAGACTCAGTGTGCTGCCTTTCCCTCACTCCCGGCACGCAGTGAGGGCCAACGGCAAGCTTTCTCTGCTGCAACTTGCCATCACCCACCCGCCACCAGTCCCTCTCGGAAGTCACGGAGTTTGAGATTCTACCATTTCAGATTCGCTTACTGCTTCGGCTCTGAAGGTATTGTCTTCCGGAAGCCTCTACGAGCATTTGAAGAGAGCTCAGAACCCTCGCTGATCACTGGTTGGGAACAGAGACTCCTGGGCCTGGCCTTCGGGGCGGCCTGGGCAAGCCTTCACACCCAGGACTCCACGCCCCAAGGCATATGTGGTATCTACACCCCTCTGTTCAGGTTATACCCTCTGGACCCTCCAGGGCGGGGATTGCCGGTAGGCTTGGCATGGCCTCCAATGAAAAGAGCTGCTGGAAAAGAAGTGTTCCTGCCGGGGACCCGGCCTCTCTCAGACCTGACAAAAACAGACCAGGCCTTTTCTCTCCAAAAAGGCAGGGGGACCTGAATTGGGACCCCTCTTTGGAGACACTGCCCTGGCTGAGAACTTAGCCGGATGGGTTTTTCTAGTCTCATGTGTCAAGGTGAAGGCTCTCCGAGATGGTTCTCTGTGTGCTGGGCACAGCGAACCCAAATGGCCCTGGGCTGGGATGCACTCTCAAGACTGGGTTCCTCACATTGAGAACAGAACAGTGGGGTCCCCTGGATGCACCCCACTCCAGAGGCCACTTGATCAGCCACCTGATTTTGCCACTCCTTCCAGGAAAGGGGGGGATCTGCTCAAGAGAGGAAGGTGATGGGGGTGATGCCCTGAGACAGGGGTCCTGGGTTCTAGTTACGGCTCTAGCATTAATGATCACTTGGTTTTGGGGGGCGGATTCACTTCCTTTACCTTCAAGAGGGTTTTGGACAAGAGGCTTTTTACTCTGTTACTTAGACTATCAGTGAATTATTCCCATCTCTCTTCTCCATGAAGGTCCACTGGCTGCCTAAGGCCAGAGGGGGTGGGGCTGTAGGGGACACATGGGGACAGAGCCCACACCCAGGGCAGAGGCAGGCGGGGCTGTGCTGCCTTGGACATGGCAGGGCTCTGGGACTGGAAGCATGCACGAGGCAGGGGGCCGGGCTCCAGGCCTATCTGCCTTCCCTGGGGACCTCTTGGAACACTGTTTATGGGACGCCAAGAGAGAAGAAGACCAGAGAAAGAGAGCGGGAGGGACGGCACCTCCATTCCAACCAAAGCCTAAGTGGGAAAGTTTGAGGTCCGCTGAGAATGCCAGAAGGCAGAGGAGGGCAGGGGTCGGTGAACGGGGTTAGGAGACCAGAGGTGGAACTCGGTCAGAGAAGGGCCATGAGCCAGGGGATGTGGTGAGCTGGCCCCTGACCCAGTACAGAGAGAACGGAAGGGGCCAGCAAGAGGAGGAGGAAGTGAGGAAGGCTGGCCAACTCGCCCGGGCCCCCTCAAAGCTGTGGCCCAACCTCTCTCACTGGGCACAGCTTCACCAACAGAAGAAAGGTCAACGAGTGGCAAAATTGAATCTGTTCTCCAGTTCTTCCTGCAGAAACACCACAAGGCTCCAGTGGGGGCCAGCCCGGAGGCCCCCCACTTGCTCAAAGGAGAAGCCAGGGCCCTCATGCCCCTGCCCCAAGAATCTGCAGCGCACAAGAGGCTGAAGCCACCGGGGAGGGGGGGGGGGGTCCGAGAGCCCCAGGCCTTTCTCTGCTTCACCTCTGGACGTCTGCTCCTCTACCAGGAAGCAGAGGGCAAGCCGCACTATCTTCCCTGCCTGGCCTGCGGGGACAGTCAACGCCATGAGTGGGGGGAGGGGCTTGATCCAAGTCTCACGGACTCGGCCCCACTTGCTCACACGAAGGGCCGGGCAGCTGCCGCCGGCCAGGCCACCGCCAGCTCCTAGCACAGCTCTGTGGGACGCGTGCCCTCCGTGGCCCGTCCTTCTTCCTTTCTCAGATGACGGCCAGGGCCTGTGCTGACCCTGCTTCGGGGTGCGGCTGGGGCCGGAATGCAAGGGCTGCCAGCCGGGGCGGTTGCGGGGAGAGCGGCGGAGGAGCCGGGCGGGCAGGAACATGGTCTGAGTGGTGAGGAGGGTGGAGGCAGGGGCGAGCGCTGCCATGAGAAGTGACCATGCGAGTGTGCTTAGTGGCTCGGAGTGGAATGGATTTCCAAACGCAAGAGTGGTGGTGACGAGTGCAGCTGCGGGAGCTCACCAGCTCAGTGGACAAAGGGCTAAGGAGACATGCAGAAGGACGGGGTGAGGAGATAAAATCAAAACCAGGAACCGTGTGCAAGAGCGCCATCAGGCGGCGGGCGGGGGGGGAGCGCGAAGGTGGAGGACGGTGTGGGATCCAAGAGGACAGGCTGCGGCAGCCAGGGGGCGCTACTGCCCAGTCTGGAGCCGGCTGCTCGGCCACCGGGGAGCCCGGGGAAGGGGGGTGCCCCAGGCCCCAGGCGGAGAGGTCTGGACCCCTGAGCTCTGTGCTAGGGCTCCCAGAGGGGAGCTCCCTACAGCGGGAAGGGGCAGTGCCCCAGCTGACTGTCTCTTACCTTTGGTTTTAAAAGCAAAGTGACAGTGCTTGCACACATAGGGCCGGACGTCAGTGTGGGTGCGGATGTGTTTCTTCAGCATGCTGGGCTTCTTGCAGCGAATTCCACACTCCTCACAAACATATTTCCCTCGGCCGCGGCCTCGCACATATACATACTCTTCGTTTGATTTGTACCTATGAGCAACAGGCGTCATGGTAAAGGAAAAAAAAAGGAGGAGAAGAGGCAGGTTCCCACCTCAGAAGATGCACACGCTTGCTAGCCGCATCCAGCCCGTTACGGATACCGGGAGAGGAGGACGCGGAACGAGAGAGAACCTGGGGGTGGGGGTGGGGGTGGTCGCCCTGGGGATCCACCATGGACCCCTGCACCTGCCCTGCCCTCCGACAGGTAGGGCTGCCCCCTCTTTTCTCTCTAGAGGCAGCAGACCCTGTGCTTCCTGCCGGGAAGTGAAGCCACCGGTTGGCAGAGGGCCTCCGCTCCAGAGCCAGCCTCCACACCAGCCCACAAGGGACAGCCACTCTGGGCCACCAGAGGAACGACAAGAGTGAGAGAAGGTGACGACCACAGCTCTAGCGGCTACCATTTGCCAAGTGCTCACGCTGTGCTGGGCACTTTACACAAATTGAATCACAGTCACGAGCAAGAGCCCTTCAGAGCTCGAGGCTCAAGCTCCCACAGCCAGAAAGGTATGGAAGGAGGATCTGAATCTGCCCCAAAGCCTATCCGCCTCTCACGACGGGCAACAGTCTGCGAGGAAGCCACCTGGACACTGGTGTGAGGGGAGGTATGAGGGACGGCCATCATTTCCCTGTTCTCAGAGTGAGAAACCAGGAGCCCCGTGCTCTCTGCACGACCCTATCTCCACATGAGCTGGAAAGCTCTCAGGACCCAGATTCCAGCGATCCCCTAGGGTCACAGGAGCAGGGCCAAAAGCTTTCCTAGGGTGGCTCCTGGGGCAGCCAGACCACCTGCCCGGCCTCAGGGCCACCAATGTTCTTGGACCTGAATCAGAATGCTCTTATTTCCACCTAGAAGGAAGCCCATGAGGTTCACTCGATACGATCCTCATCAAAATGCCTTGTTGGCCTGCTATAGATGTGCACGTCTCCTGACTGGGGCAGGAAAGGCTATGATGGAGCCAGTGGAGGGGTTCCTGGATGATTCCAGGAGAGCCTTCTGACTCATGAGGCATGGGTGCCTTAGGGGCGGTGTGGCCTCTTGGCCAGCTGAGCATGCCCCAGAACCCAGCAAGAGGCCTGCCTGTGCCCCACACTCGCACTGCACAACATGTCTCTGCCCGGGGTCCTTGGCACTCAAACTCAGAACAGGCGCAGAGGGACAGGGAGGTGGCTGGGACAGGGTGAGGAGGTTGGGACAGCAGCTGGGACCCAACCCTACTCTGCAGGGACCATCAGCTTATGGCTGCGAGGATGTCACAGGATGACGTGAAAGAAGGGACTCTAAGGGAGGGAGCCAGCAGGCAGTGACAGAGGGATCACTCACACACACTCTCACGCGTACTCACACATACACACGTATGCACACCCACACGCACTCCTACTCATATGCATACACTCTCTCACCATGGACCGCTGTCCACAGGTCCCTACGGGTCCTGGCTTTTGTCACCTCAGCTTCGGCCAACGAATGCCTCTTACGTCATCTAAAACCAGGGCGAAGTGGTATCTTGTGCTCAAGGGGAAGAAATGGAGGCCGTGGGGGTGGTTGGTAGGGAGACACGACTCTCGTCACTCTGCTGAAGAGCACCCTATGGGCAAACAGGGGATGGCGATCTCCCAGTGACAGAGGGTCGCACCCAGACAGCAGGACTCCTGGACCCAAAGCAGCTACCCACACCTGATTTTAATTCCTATGTCCCTCTGTTGCCCCTGGGACCCATTCTGAGATGGAGCATCCTTTTCGCAGCTAGAGAAGTGAGAACGGCTTAGTCTCTTAGCACTGGGGGCTCTGCCGCCACCTGGACACCAACCTCCGCTCAGCCCTGCTCGCCGGGTCCACGACACCCTCCCCCTGCTCCAACGTCCATCGACACAGGCATCCCTCGGTGTCCCCCTTCCCTCCACCCCACTGCTGTGGCGGGTGCTGGGCACTTGGCCCACCATCAGTCTGACTTCTCCTGTATTTGGGCTCCACCCTAGGCTCAAGCCAACTCAGCATCAGGTACTGGAGTCCATCTTCCGAGGCTGCTCTCGGACCCCTCATTTCTTCCTCTACAGCAAGCCTACACGACAAGCTTACGCGTACACACGCGCACAGAAAGGACTCTGTCTGAACCTTCAAGGGTTGTGCCTTGACTCGTGTGCCTTGACCATGGAAGGTGTGTGCAACCTGCTGGGGAGCACAAGGGGGCTGGGAAGGGCCAGGGAGGACAGCGAGAGATGAAAGCTGGTCCAGACAGGGACCAGGAACAAAGGCAAGAGGTGTTAAAACGCCCGGAGGATTTGGTGGGTGAAAGCAGATGAGGTGAGTAGGGCGGGACCAACTGGATCACCATCTCCGTCAGGCTGGAATGAATGCTCTGCTAAGAAGTGTAGACTCCACTCCATCAAAGTTGTCTCAAAGATAAAGTCTCCGACAGAAGATGCTTCCCTGGCAGCACGGGGAATGGTGTGGAGGAGGAGAGACTTCGAGTCCCTGTAAGAGGCACATGTCATAGGACAGGCGGCCATCTGGAGGGGGTAGGGGTCACAGTGACGCAGAAACAAAGATCAGAGTTTTCAACTTGGCTGGTTCGAGTGATACCATCTGGGGGCTTGGAGGGAAGCAATGCAGGACTCTAGTCTTTTGCTGAGTGTGAGATGCCTGTGAGGAGGACTTGAAGAAATGCCCAGGACACGGCTGGAAATCCTCAGGACTCGGCATATGGGACGCGCAGATTTGTGAGGGGGAAGCTGACCACTCAGGACGGGATTGAAAATAACAGGAGGACAGCGTAAGGGCCTAGAAGCCTCCCAAATGTGAGGGGGGGCAGAAAGACGGCACCAAAGCAGCAACTTCCTGGTAGCTCAGGAGGTTTGGAAGCCAGGGGAAAGGGGCTGGAGGGGGCAGTGGCCAGCTGAGCCAACGTCACGGAGATATGGAAGAGGATAGTTACTGAGGGGCCTCGGGCCTTGTCGAGGGCAGTCCTGGTTGAATGGCTCGGAGCCTATGATTTCTCTGCTCCTTGAAAGCTGGGACCAGGATCCATAAAGCTTTACAGCTTTGTGGTTCCCAAAGGGCCCAACCCAAGGACAGGCTTGGGGCAGCCGTCCTGTGTGGGCTGGACCCTCCTCCTGGGTAGGACCATCCCCCACTTCTCACTTCCCTCCCTCCCCCCCGCTCCCCACCCTGCACGCCGGGTCGGGATCAGCCCCCCCTTGTTTGTGTAGAGGTCCCACCCCTTCCCCAACAGCTCCAAAGCCTCTGCCTCTGCTTTCTGGCACATTCCGCCATCATGGACCACACACTCAGTTCAATCTTGTCACTAACTGACCAACCAACTGCAAAGCCTCCCTGGACCCGCACCCACTCCAGCGACTGCTCCCTCTGCTTCCTTTCTCAGCCCAAGCCTGGAAAGGATGGTCCATGCTTGTTTGTCCATGCCTCCTCACCACCCCAACTCCTGAGCCCCCACAACCCAGCTTCCCTGGCCGGCTGTCCTTGCCAAGGTCACGGGTTGCTAAATCCAAAGGACAGCTGCCTTTTCCTGTCTGCCCTTTGGCCTGCTTTCCAGAGGCGCCTGCTTGGCTTGGTGACCCTTCTCTGCAAGCTCCTTCCTTACCCCTCTCCAGGCTCCAGCCTGCACTCTCCTCTCCTCACCCCTCCCAGTGAACCCCCTCTGTGAACACCTGACTTATCACCCAACAGCCAATGGATACGCTGTTCTCTCCAGCTCTGACCTCTCTGCTGTACATCCAGCTACCCCCTCAGTATCTCGCCTGGTGGTCATCAGGCACCTTGCACCCACGTGCCCAGAACCCTGTTCCCATGTCCCTCCTTCAGTACCACCTCCTTCTGGGTGCCTGTCTCCGTAAATGGCATGCACACCTCTGCGGCTGGTGAGGCCGGCAGCCTGGGCTTCCCCCTCAGTGCCTCCGCTGCCTTCTCTCTTTATACTCAGTCCATCACCACAGCCCTGACCAAGTATGGTCCAAGGAGACCCGCCTCCTGCCCGGACTAGCCAGGGCCACCAGCCTCTCCCCCTTGAGGCGGCATCTTTTCTCCACAGAGCAGCCAGAAGGGCTTTCCCTTCTGCCTCTGGGAGTCCTGTCTCTCCTCCCAGCCTGGGGGCGACGCCCCCCCCCCCCCCCCATCTCCCTCAGGATAAAGCCCTGCCCCTGCACCGCCTGGCCCTGCTACCTCTCCAGAGCCCCGCTCCCCACTGTGCCAAACATCATGGGGCCTCAGTGTCCCTTTCCTCTGGCCTTCCGCCCTCCCCAGCACCACCCCCCTCCATCTGACCAGCTCCTCTGCTCCTTCAGGACTTTGCCAAAAGGTCCCTTCCTTTGGAGCCCTCTCTTCCACCTCTGAGCCTGGGGGTCCCACCTGCTCCTCCTTCACACTGTCGAGCTGTGGTTTTCTCACAAGCGTGGTCCCCATGATCCCCACGAAGGAGGGACTGTGTCCGCCTCAGCGCTTGGCCTATCCCCAGGGCTTAGCACAGCGCCTGACACCCAGCAAGTGCCCGGCACATCTGACTGCACACGAGAAAGCCAAACCCAGGCCTTCTCTCCCTGGCTCTGCTATAATCAGCCTCTCAGCCTTGACATCCCCACTCGCGGAGGCTAGAGCACAGGCTCAACCCAATGCTGTGGCCACCCCACGGGCCACATAGCCAGGTCCTCCTAGCCACGATGGACTGGCTGAACACTCCCCACTCCCCGGTAGCAACTGTTCTGCTCACAGGATGTAGGTCAGTATGAGACCTGGGTCCAAGTTCTGGCTCCTGCTTGAGCTTGCCGGGTGACCTTGGGTAGGTCGATTTCAGTCCCTTGGAAACAATCCATCTTCACTGCCCAGAGATACACCAAGCACCGTCACATGCCCCGACCTCAACCAGTCCTCTCATCAGCCCTTTACCATTGTCCCCATTTTACAGAAAAGGGAACCAAGGCCCAAGAAGTTTAAGTGATGTGGCCAAGATCAGCCCATCAGCGATCTTTCTGCCCAGCTCCCCATCTCTGCACAGACTTGCTGCACAAATACTTTCAGATGATGTTGCCCAAGGTTTCCTTAGCACTTTCCTTCTCCAGGGTTCCCAGGGCCCTGTAACACTGCAGACAAACAAGAACAGCATCGTTCTCCACCCAGCCCTTCCTGAAAGGGCCGCCAGCGCTGGGTGGGACCCACAGGTGTTGACAGCTAACAGAAAAATGCCCTGCAGAGAGCCGGGGCAGGAAACCAGAAAACCATGGTGGGGCCTCTAGGGGCCCAGTCCTGCCTCCCAGGTTTGCTGGCCCCTCCCCGTCTGCCTAAGGCTGCCCTTGATCCAGGGCGGAGAAGTGAGGGACCCCCTGCCTGTTCTGGGGCCACAAGACAGTCCATGCTGACAGGCCTGGAAGCAGCTGACTCACAGCTCCCGGGACAGGGAGCCATTTCTCTGAGCCCCACCTACCTGCCTGTCTTCTGCTTCCCTGACAAACCAGTATCAGCCAGTCCTCAAAATGTTTGGTTTTGTTCTTCGAGAAAAATAGGTGTTTCTCTGGGTTCCAGAATGTCTTAGTTAGAGGGACCTTGAGACCACACAGCTTAACTCCCTGAGGCCCAGACTTGTGATGGCCAGGCAGCAAAGCAGCTGAGCAGAGCCCGGCCAGTCCGACCATGGCCGTGGCACCAGACCCCCTGCCTGGACGCAGCTTTCAGTTCTGCCGCCTTCGGTCAAGCAATGAACAAGGCTGGTGGGAGAGGTCTGGAGGTGCCAGGATCTTCAAGAGCGTCTTATTCTATTCCTCTAATAGAGACGCAAACAGAAACGGAGAGGTTGAGTGTCTTGCCAAAGTGACAAGGCAACTAGAAAGAGGTGACGCAGAGCCTGGAACCCAGATCTGCCCCCAGTGCTCTTACACACGACACGGTATGACCTCCTGCCTCCTGCTGCTTCTCCTCCAATCCCGTACCTGAGGATGCCGAGCTCCCGGACTATGAGCATTCAGCACATGACCCCTTGGCTTGGGGCTCTAGACTCCTCACGGACATTTCTGAAAATTGCAGCTTCCACCAGGCATGCTGGAACTCTGTGTACGTGGCACATCCCTCTGCTCCAGGTCCCAGAAGAGGGGATGTGGTGGAAATTAAATGCATTTCAGTCAAGGTGATGGGGGAGTTGTTCTTGGCTCTGCATATGACAAAGATCCAGCAATGGAGTGGCTCTGTGAGGTAGTGAGCTCCCTGTCACTAGCACTGTTCACCCAGAGGCCAGATGAACAGGCTGGGAGACCAAGGAGCAGGAGGAAATTCACGGCTACTGCATGCCCGTGACACGGCCAGCTCAGTGACAGAAGGGGAACAGCTTGTTTACTCCTACGACCTGCTGTAAAATGGGCATATTTAGCCACTAAATATTTCATGTTGATTCCAATAAAAATAAATAGACCTATTTATTCCTGCACAAATGGAGGCAGGAATGGGGAGGGTGGCAAGAGGGACTAAGCAAGCAGCGGTGGCATGGGGGTGGGGGCTGAAGCGGGCTAGAAAACAGGATACAGTCCCTCTCTAAAGGGACAGTGGCTATACCTTTCCAGCCATGTGTTGCATGATGTTGGCTGATCTTCCAGGTTTTCGAGAAAACCACAAATACAGATTAAAAAAAAAAATGAATATTAGTCTACTCTTATATAGCTCTCCCTGGGTACCAAGCACTATTTAAAATGCTTTCTATGCATCACCTCATTTAAATCACATGGTGGCCCGTTAAGACAGGGGCTCTAATCATCCCCATTTACACCTGAGGAAATGGAGTCACAGAGAGGTTAAGTAACCTGCCCAAGGTCACACAGCCAGTAAGTTAACAGCTAGAGTTTGAACACAGGTCACATGTTACAAAGTTCAGGTGCTTAACTGCTATGAAATCACCTGTTTTAAGAGACACAATTCAAGGCAAATAAAATAGAAGGAGAGGCAGATCCAGCCCAGAGCTAAACTTCTGGTTCAAAGTAATTTCCCCAAGGTCACGAAGCTGGTTGGGGCACGTCTGACCTTCATGACCATGACTTTTTTCTCCACCAAGCTGCGTTTTTCTCTTAAATGAGGGGGGTGAACTCAATGGCCTCCAAGTCACCTTCCTAATCTGAGCTCCTATGAAGCTTTTCTGTGGGTATGTTCTTGACCTCTCCATTTATTATTAATATTTTATCATTAAACTCTCACCAGTCCTCCAAATTTGCAGATCATCACTCTAAGCAAAAGCAAGATGCGATCGGAAACACGCACACCGTTGCTCTAAGTCCCACTTTTGCAGGGAGCCTGTCCTCTGAAGTGAGGCTTAGAGTCCATTCCCAGGGGTCACTGTGCCCCCATGAGGTCAGGCCACAGTGAGCCCGTCAGCTTGTCTGCAGTGACACACTCCTGGGGGAGCTCAAAAGGAAAGGACATGGGAAGAGGAACAAGTGCCAGGTGGCAGAGGCCACTGAGCTGTGTACCTGTCACAAATATTTAGTTGCCAAGAGGTAGGGAACACACCCCTTGGTGAAAAATAAACTCGGGAGGCTGGGCTGTGGGCCACAGGGGAAGTTCTCGCTAGATTCTCCTAGATTCTCCTTTTGCTGGGTTCTGCAGAGATGACATTACATCACAACATCTGGGGTCGGGGGCATTTAATGGGCAGTCCAGGGACAGGCCTGCTGGGCCAGGAATGCCACAGCACCTGTGTAATTCAGGCATGGGCACAGAGCCCACCTGTGGAGTGTCTATTTTAAGCAGTACTCTGTGTATTTACTCAATAATACTTACGAAGGCCTGGTCTGAGCCTGAGGCTGGGCCAGGGCCAGAAATACAAAGCTAAATAAGACTTTGACCTTGGTCTCAAGTGTGAATTAACAGGTACTTAAAAGATCATAAAACAAAGACAAAACAGAAGCCCCTCAATGTACAAAGTGCCATGGATGATCGGAGGAGGGCCAGCGAGGGGGAGGGGGAGGGGGTCTTAGGTGGTTTTCCTGGAAGAAATGCTTTTCATCTGGTAATGTATGGAGTCCAAACCTGGGCAGAGGCAGGGGCAGGAGGAAAGAAGACAGATTCCAGAAGTCGGGTGGCCTGACAGAGGCGGGAGGGGAGACCAGGTCAAGGAGCCTAATTTTCTACCTTCCAGAAGGACCACCCCCACTGACGTGAGTCCTTGTCCATTTCGCAGGCTTGCATTTGTGGCACTGGACCATTCCCTGGTTTTACCATCACGACTTGTCATTCTAGGGGCACATCAGTAGACAGCACCAGCTGCCCAGGAGACAGCAGCAGCTCTGGGGACCCAGCAGGCACAGATCTAAGAATAGGAGGTGCCTTTTATTCTAAAGACACTGGTACAGTCGGTGGAGATATTGTGGAGTGAATGACCAAGTGAAGACATCCAGAACCACCGGCTAGGGTCAAAAGAATGCAGCCAAAGGCCCTGTTTCCGAGCAGACAGGGAGATCAGGGAGGGGGGCAGGAAGCCAGAAGCTGGGCCTCTCATGTTCGGAGAAGTGAAACCACCAAAGAGGCGTGCACTCCTTACATGTGTACCTTATACAGGGCTGCTCCAGCCTTCAGCAGGCCCTGGCGCGCAGGGTTCTAGAACAATGACTTTCACTCAGGGAGGTGGGGAGGCTGAGCGCGGGGGTTCTGCACCCTCCCTTTCCCCTCCGCATTGAGCTACTTCTCAGACCAGGCATCTATGTAAACTGAACCCTGTAGAAAAGAGTTTTGTTCATTGTGGGCGCCTGGGTGGTTCAGTAGGTTAAGCGTCTGACTCTTGGTTTCGGCTCAGGTCATGATCTCACAGTTCACAGGATGGAGCCCCAAGCTGGGCTGTGTAGTGACAGCATGGAGCCTGCTTGGGATTCTCTCTCTCTCTCTCTCTCTCTCTCTCTGCCCCTCCCCTGCTTGCGCTCTCCCTCCCTATCTCAAAATAAATAAAATATAAACATTGGAAAAACAGAGTTCTGAGAATTTAAAAACGATTTGAAAATTACTGTTAAAGAACATCCATGCTGGGCAGGACCTTAAAACCTCAGACTTCCGGCGAGGGGGGGGTGCGGGTGGTGGAGCGTTGTGAATCCTCTGATGTGGTCATTGTCAGGCCCGTGGGTACACATTGTCCTATGAGTGCACACGCCTTGGCACCTGGGGTCTCACGGTTTCCGGGGAGCTCTTCTTCCATGAAGCGAAAGTTGTCAACCTGTGTTCCCACCCGAGTCTGAGCTCTGGCTAGTGCTACTCCGCTTCACGTGACAGTGTCCAAAGCGTGCCACTCCACCCAAGACTGCTTTCCTCCAGGCCTGTCATTGCTATAGTCCCAGCTACTCCACTCAGGGTGGATGCCGATTCCTTCTCAGACCGGCCCAGGTCCCTCCAGGTTGCCCTTTGTAAGATGGAATGGGCCATAAGCACCCAGGGGCCCCTCGGGGGGTGGGGGTGGGGGGCTGGACCCAGCCCAGCTGAAGCAGGACTGGGATCACTTGGTTCCTCCAGCTTCCCTTCCTTTTTCCCCAGACAGGAAGCAGGCTCAGAATAGGAACATGACCAGATCCTGGAGATTGAACACCTGTCTTATTCTTTACTAAAAAAGCACCAAAAAGAAAGTCAGCCAGGGTCAGAGGTGTAATCTCTTATCACGGAAAAAGAAAGGGCTGTCATTTGTTGAGCACTGAATCTGTGACAGGTGTTTTTTCCAGGAATTCTGCTGTGGAAGCCACAACACAATTCTGTAGGATCAGTGCCAGGAACTGAGGCGGGAAGGTCACGTCGAGGCTGGCTTAGGAAAGTCTCAGATGCCAGCACAAAAGCTGGGCCTGTGTCTAGCAGGCAGTGGGGGATGGGGAAGGTGTTCAGTCCGAGTGGTGTTCTGGAAGCACATGCTGAGGCCGCAGTGCGGCCGCAGCTAGAAGGGACACTGCCCAAGGCTGTCTTAGAGTAGCAGCTGCTGAAATGTGTATACACTAAGTGCCTGATCAATGCTTGTGAGCCATGGCTATCGACTGCTGTGCCACTGTGGCCTCTAAAGCCTCAGTGTCTCCTGCAGCACAGAGACACAAATATGCACTGAGAGGCAAATGAGAACAGGCCGTGCAGCGTATTCGAATCTCACAGTGAATGCAAGATCTCCTCCTGGGAAGGTGTCCCCCAGTAATAGCTTTCCTAGGGGGCAGTGAAGTGCAGCAATGAAGAGAATCGGACTTAGGAGCCAGAATTCCCGAGGCTGAAACCAGGCTTTGCCCCTTATTAGCTCTGTGACCTTGGACAGGTTACTTAACCTCTCTGTGCCTCAGTTCCTTAATCTGTAAAATGGAGATAATGTCCTATTTCTTGACCTGGGGGTAGGTGAGCATAGTTACAGAGGTGTATTCATTGTGTAATGGCTCATGGACTGTGTACTTATGACTTGGATTGCTTTTTCTATGTATGATAGGTTTCCACTTAAAAACTACTGAAAAATAATAGTATATACTCATAGGATTATTGTGAGGCTAATTTCCTTAATACAGGTTACATGCTTAGAACAGTGCTTGCTCTCTCTAGCACTCTGTTAGCACTCACTACAGTTAAATTTACTCTTGGGGTGTCTGGGTGGCTCAGTTGGTTAAGTGTCCGACTTTGGCTCAGGTCATGATCTCACAGAGTTCACAAGTTCGAGTCCTGCATCGGGCTCTGTGCTGACAGCTCAGAGCCTGGAACCTGCTTTGGATTCTGTGTCTCCCTCTCTCTCTCTCTGCCTTGCCCCCCCCCCCCCCCACTCTGTCTCTCTCAAAACAAACATTAAAAATTTTTTAAATTTATTCTTCACCAATGTAAGGAAAACCAAACGGCCCAGTTTTCTATAGATGGAGAAGCCTGGAGATGTCCCTCTCACCCAAATCAGAAAGGAAGGCAATGGTTTGGTGCTACAATGCCCTTAGAACTGTCCATCTGGGGCCACATAGGCACCAGCTGATAGAGTAAGCAGTTACCGATGGAGGCTCCGCCCCCTCATCTCCTTTGCCTCCTCCCCAGCCCCGCCAGGTTTGCAAAGGAATCCAAAACATGCTGATGGGGATGCGGGTGCCCTGGGAAGCCTTTTAAGACCGCAGCCAGCGGAGGCGATGGTGGTGAGGAACCAGTTCCGGTGTTGAAGATGGAGCTGCTGACTTGGAATGGGAAACATGCCAGCATCCAAACTTTCAGGTTGAATCCATGGCCGAGGCAGCTTCGGCTCCCCCTGTGACACGTGACCCACACAACAGGGGGCTTGACCAGTCTTAGACTCCAGCTGTCCACGTGAGAATACTTTTGAAACGGGAATCAGTAGGACGAAGGATCAAGGTCCAGATAAAGAAAAGGCAGCAGCAGGAAGTGCAGCCTCAGGGAAGTTAACCAAACCCTTAGAAGCCATGTCAGGAGGATACAGACGCAAAATGCCTAAGAGCTTTCCAAGGAATTCCAAGCTTAAGAATAAAGGGTTATTTGCGCTTGCCAACTGCAAAACAAGACTCCCCTGGTAGGGGGCGCTGTGCCAGTTTTAACTGTACACCTAGCCTTTCTCCAACCCGTCACCTTAACTGTGTGACCATTCAACACTGCAGCCAAATTAGTGTCATCACGAGGGGAACGTGGAGGGGAGGGGGCATGGCAATAGTTACAAGCTGGAGTGGTCACGTCACGGACAATCTGAGCTCCTGCTTGCCTATCACATCTCACCTTCCCTTCCGTTAAAACTTTCTTTCTTTTTTTTTTTTTTAATGTTTATTGATTTTTGAGATAGAGAGATACAGAGCATGAGCGGGGGAGGGGCAGAGAGAGAGGGGGAGACACGGAATCCGAAGCAGGCTCCAGGCTCTGAGCGCTCAGCACAGAGCCCGACGCGGGACCCGAACCCACGAACTGTGAGATCATGACCTGAGCCGAAGTCGGACGCCCAACCGACTGAGCCACCCAGGCGCCCCCCACCCCCCCGTTAAAATTTTCAATGCTTTGGACAGTTCTCAGCACGACAGACGGAAGAGGCACTTTGCATAGAGGCAGGCAGGGTGGGAAGACGTGGCAAAACCCAGAGCTCCTACGTTAAGATCAGACTGAGACCTGCCGCCACCAGCTCGGCTCTCCTTCAGAAATGCCATTTCCGTGAAGTCTGGTCCGAGATGAAGAGGCACGCGGGCCAGCTAGCAGAGAACACGTCACCGGTCCCCAGCACGGTGAAGGTGGAGCTGAGCGTGAGCAGGTACTGGACGTGAGAAAGCAGAGACGGGGTATGAAATGAGGCAGAGGCGGCTGCAGAGGCGGCAGAGGCTGGTTCTTTTGAAATCCTCAAAGGTCAGTGAAGGGGATGTCGAAGCTTCTCAAGCCCCTGGAGAAGTTTCTCTTGGACTGGGAACCGCACCTCAGACAGAGCCGTCGTCACGCTCCGTCCTCAGGCACCTGACAGCCTGCATCTCTGGGAGCCAGTTACCCTGCTTCTGTGACCCCCAGTCTCAGCCTGGGGCCGCAAGCCTCAAGAGGTCACAGCTTCTGACACAGCCCCAGAAGGCTCTTCATCTTCTGGCGGGAGCTCTATATCACCTTTATGGTCAAGGTGAAGTTGGAAAGTCTCCCGTCTGACAGACTTGCTGAAGGATGGTTTGGCCCACTGGCTGCTGGACTTGGCATGACTTCTGAGCTACACGTTTGCACTGGACGGACAAGATCAGCAACAGCAATACCAATGGCGCATCTATGATCACTTAGCACGACCGAGGCATCTTCCTCGTTACGGGAGCTCAAGCACCCCTTGTGTGTCGCACTGTTCCTCTTTTTCCGATGAGGAAAAGGGAGGCTCAGAGAGGTCACATCACCTGCCCGAGGTCACACAACCAGTGAGCAGCTGAGGCAGGACACCGAACCCCCAACGCTCTTCTCTGGCTCACACGCCCTTCCAGCTCTCACGGCTGGAGAAGATGCTGCTGATGGGGCGCCTGTTCTCCAGAGCGTGGAAGGAGAGAGGGAGAGGGCAGAGATGTCCATCCCTCGCCACAGCCGCTGGGGAAGCACTGCCATGTCCACCATCTCCATGCACCAGCGTTTGGTGAGGTCCACCCGGGGCCGGGGCGGGGCAGCAACGGGGTCTCATCAGGAGCCGGCCGTGCAGGCGGCCGAGCGTCAGAGGATGCAGAAAGTAGGGCGCCCCAGTGCATGGAGCTGTGGTGGAAAGGACACAGATCCGGAACCAATAGGGCTGGCTTTGGTTCCCAGCTCTGCTCCTCACTATCTGAGCCATAGGTAAGTTCCTTTGCTTCTCTGAGCCTTGACCCCCCTCAACTGGAGAATGGGCATGTGTGCGTGTGTGTATAACGTGTACAAATACGGCTTAGCAGGTGGTGATGAGGATTAGAAATTCTATTTGTGAGGTGCTTAGTGCTCAGTTCTGTACCCGGGGGCACAGCAGGCACCCAACAGACGATGGCTGCGGTTACTGCAGATGGAGATGAAGGGGGGACGACGGGGGGGGGCACTGCCGTCGGAACAGGGCTCGGCCCAAGGGGCCACGTGCTGCACCTCGACCGGTGGTCACTAGAGCTGAAGTCAGTTATACCTGGGGTCCTTCCTGAGTATGCATGGTGAGTGCTGCCGGCGGGGAAGGCAGGTGGGGCTGAAGCAGGCTCCCCGCGGGGCCGGAGAATGGTCAACCCCTGGGCACAGAAAAGCAAGCGCCGCTTTTCTCAGCAGGCCGAGAGCTGACAGAGGAGAGTTCCAGACAGAGAACAGAAGGAGCTCTCAAGAGGGTCCAGCTACACCGATAGAACAGATACACCAGAAAGGTTTTAAGTAAGGAGACCCCGGTGTATGAGGGCGTGTGCCTTACCCAAGGTCGCATGGACGTTGATGGCAGAGCCGGGACTACGACCAAAGACTCCCCCCTCCCAAGGCAGGGCTGATGTGACTGGGCGTGCCCTCGTTACAGATGACCGGGACCGCTCCCCACACACTTCCCTGCACTCGGCCGGGTGCCCAGTGGAGAACTGAGTCAACACGGTGTCTCCAGAAAGCCACGGGCAGCCCTCCAGCAGCACTGGCCAGGCCGGGACCGAGTGTCACTTACAACTGCTATTTACAGCACGCGGTGCCTTTCAGAGTGACCCTGTGGCTATAGAGCTAAGTCCAGATAAGATGCAGAGTCAGCTCTAAGTGGCTGAAAGGGAACAGATCCTGCTAACATTTCCTGCAGATCCTCTGGCGTTTGCCGAGAATGGGGACAGACGCTGAAGCACCCTCCAGCCCCCGGGTTTCAAAACAGCCTATGACATAGAGATAGTTGTCCCTGTTCCGGAGATGGAGACACTGAGCTCAGAGAGGCACGGCGACTTGCTCTCAGCCACACAGCTAGTAAGTGGCACCATATATATCACACCAAAGATCATTCGTATTGTGCCGCTGCCTACATTTTTAAACGTACATGTTTAAACCACGCATGGATTTTACGAAGTGGAGTTCCCCTGCCTGGGGGCTTTAAGGCCAGCCATCAGGGGAAACATCCGTTTGTCTGACCAAACAGAAAATAAAAATGTCAAGTTAAGGGAAGATAACAGGTCCTGGGGGTTCAGAAGGAGAGATGAAGTCTGGCAGGCGGTGGCAGGGTGAGGAAGGTCAGGGAGGCGCCATGGGAATGATCCCTGATGGACAGGTCAGCTGTGACGATTTGGGGTTGAAGAGGGGGAGGGGGCCTTCCAGAGAGGAGGGAACAGCATCAGCAAAGGCACTGAAGCAGAGAAGCATGGGTCACGCAGAGGCCAGGGCAGGGGGAAGAGACTGAGGAGGCGGTGCTTTGGAGGGAACCGGAGGGAACTGGGGCGCCAGCAAAGACTCTTTCTGAGCCAGGCTTTAGGGCCAACTGCACGGTGGAGTCATAGAAATGCCAAGCTTTGGGGATTTAAAAATAGCTCCAAATGCACGACGTGTTTACAATTTACAGTAATTCCTATTTGTTCATCCTCCCTGTCCTCTCACAAAAATGAAATGAATGGAAAGGGACAGAGGTCCTTCCCCACCCGCAACCGACAGCTGTGGCGGGACCCCAGGCCCCTCCCCCACCTCCCCACCTCTCTGGTTGCCCCCCCCCCACCCGCTCACAGCCGCTTCAGGCCGCATCAGCTCCCTGTTCTCGCAGCCTCCGGCCTTCCCCTCTGCCAGTTCGTTCATCTGGAACAATTCTCCCCCACCCTCCAACCTGCCCCTGCCCATGCCTTTGTCAAACTGCTGCCCGTCCTCGGAGGTGCTTCCAGAGCGGTGCCCGGTCCTCCTGTTCGATGGCCGCCTGCGCAAAGCCATCCAGGTGTCAGAGTGGAGGGACAGGGCCCCGTAAGCTGACGCTCACTGCACGTCTGCGGGTGCCGGCACACGCATGGTAACACGTTCAGTCCTAGCACAGCCCTAGTACTCTCCCCGCTTTGCAGGTGACAAAGGGAGGCACAGAGAGGTTACACACCCAGCAGGTGACGGAGCAGGGACTCAAGCCCAGGTGGGCTGGCTCGAGGCTGCGGTCCTGGACCCCCCAGTCCAGCCTGTGTCCAGCTTTCCCAATGACACTGCTCTGCCTCCCCATACAGGCCGCTTCCATACTTCCCAGGGCCCCTGTCCCAGCTTGCCCCAAATCACACGGCCCATCTGGGCAGAGCCAAGGCCGCTCCCAGGTCTCCTGGACTCCAGACGCAGCGATTCTCCCCAAAACCATAGAAAAGGACCCAGCCCAGAGTGTCCAACCTCCAGTTCCTTGCTGCCTCCTTCCAATTCTTGCCATGCCCTACCCACCGGAAGTGATCTTCTAGGAGGACTGTAAAGGGCTGCGGTGATGCTCCAGGGGCTGGTGTTTCAGAACCCAGCCCGAGGACCCCCATCTTGCGGTCTCCAGAGTCAGAGCTCAGAGACAGGCCTCCTGAGCATGCCCCTGTGTGTCCTGTCCCCTCCCCCGCCCCCGCCAGGCATCATCCTAAGGCCTCACCGTCACAGAACTGCAGGTTTCGTGTGTTGTTTTACGTTATTTCTAACACACGTTAAAATAGAACGTGACAGAGGAAATAAGGAGCATTTGTCCATGTACTGCCCAAACTCACGCTGATGGTTTGCGTCACAGCCTGAGGGAGGCTCTCACCCAGGTAGCTGCAGACACAAAGCACCTGCCGTGAAGCAGGCTGACATGGGCAGGAGCCAAGTGCCCAGGAGTCCAGGGAGGGAACGCGGCCTGTGAGGAATTCCTGGAAGGGTGGAAGCAGAGTTCCGAGCGTTGTGAGCTTGTGCTGTGATTCTCTGGGAGGAGAGTGACAGTGTCCCCTAGGCCCACCCAGCAGGTGGGGTGTTGAGAGCGCCCCCCGGGGCCCCATGGCGGATGGCCAGGCCTGTCTACCGAGGCTGCTGGGACCCCAACCGGCTCCTCTGGGCCGTGCTGCAGAGACCAGCCCTTGACCCCCATCTCATCGTTGTACTGGAGAGAAAGGCTCCCCCTGCCAGTGTGGTCTGACGCCAGCGAACCTGGGGGAGCCCTGCTTGCTGTTTTCAGTGTGCTGTTTGGACTGAGAGGGACTCCTGCCACTCTGGGCAGAGGAGACCCAAGGAAGCGAGGGGAAGGGCACCCCCCCTTTGATGGGGACATGAGCAGGCGTGAGGCCCCATCCTGCTGGACCCCAGGCAGAGCCTGACTACATTCACAGCAGCTTCTCCTCTGCCTCAAGTGAGAGTCGACCTTCGGGGGCCATTCAGAGGGACGGGGCAGACTAAGGCCTCCAAAACGGGGAAGGGAGAGAGCCTAGATCAGTGTGGGGACACCCGTGGGTTCCTGCAGCAGCCAGACCCCCCGATATCCTGCTGGGGTCCAGGCGGACAGCACCCGTCTGTCTGGCGAGGCTGCAGCCGGGCCCAAGTCCCACCTCTGCTGCATCCTTCCATCCCCGGTGGGAGTTCCTGGGTCACTGCTCACCCTGTGGCTGGCCCCCTGGGAACCAGGGGTCCCCTGGGCCCAGACCCATTCAAATCCCATCCCCTGCTCTGCCCCATGGGGCTCCCGTTGGTCACAGAGAGGATGCAACTCCCCAGCTGCCTCCCTCACTCGAAGGATGCACCACTCACTGTGATGGTGAGAACCCAGAGTCCACAGAGAGCCACCGCCAGTGGGTTACAGCCCTTAGGAAAATCACGCTTCTCAGAATCTGCTCCTGAGCTTGCAGGCTAAGCAGTCCCAGAAACTTCTGAGAGACAGATCGGAGGCAGCCCAGCTGCCCGATCTGCTGACGTTTGAAAGTCTACAGGAACTGGCCTCCTCCTCTTTGTCAGGGGATGGCTCTCCTTCCTTTTGAATCAGCCTGCATCCGATCTGGCCGCCACTGGGTGAATACGCTTTCCTACCTGACCCCTTAGAGATCCTTCCCCAGGCTGTACAGCACAGCCTATGGACAAGCCTCCCTGGCCCTCTGGACCCTGCCAGCTGCCTCCACTCCTTGCCACCATCCCTGGGGAGATGCCCTCCCTGTTCCTGGCTCCAGTCCCCGGAAGCCCTCGCCTGGCCCCTGGCTGGCTGCCTCCTGGCCCCAGTCTGCCAGCCGTACTTGCCAGAAGGTCACAAGGCCTCACTCACAGCCTGGCTTCTTGCTGGCTGCCTCAGGCTCGTTTTGGCTCTTGTGTCCTGCCCGGTCTGTTGCCACCATGTTCCTGGGAACCTGCCTGCCTGGCACACCAGGCCCCCTGCTGCCCGGCTCCGGCCCAATCTGTCTTCTGCTGGCTGCTATGCCCCAGGACATACCTCCCTCAACCCTCCTGCCAGCTGGGCTGTCCCTCTTCAGTCTGTAAGCCACCCACAGTGACAGATGACACCCATCCACATCATGGGTCCGAAATTCTGCCTGGACTTCAGGCCCCACTCGTCCCTTGGTCTGATGCCCTCAGCTCCCCCTCTTGGCCTTGGCTGACTCCACTTGTCCAGAAATCTGCCCAGCAGCCCCTGACAGCCCATATCCCTTTTCAACTCTTTCCTCGATTTCTGGCTTCCTCAGTCTCTTTTCTTCCGAGCCAAATTTATTCTCTCTCTTTTTTATCTTACGTTTCTATTTTGGAACTGTTACAAACACACAGAAAAGTTAAAAGCATAGTGGGGGGAAACAACTTTCTCCCCGAACCATTTGAGAGCAAGTTGCCAATTCCATGTCGCATTCTCCCCCAACGCTTCGGTGCCCAGCTCCTCCCTCCAAGGCCACCCCAGGCCTCCCCATCTGGTCATGCTCCACCGGCCCCAGTCATGGCCCACCGCCTGGGGACGGGTGCCCTCCTCAACCTGCGTGGGTTGTGGCCCCCCAACCAGGCCACCCTATGTTGTCTCTAGAACCAAAGGAAGCCTGTGGGGTTGGTCATCTCTCTTCATGGGAGCTGAAGGCACCGCACGTTTCCAAGGCAGTACCATTCCAGAACCATCTCCCTGCTGTCAGTACAGTCACATACCTCACACACACCTATACACGTATGACACCACCTTCCTTCCTGCCTCCCACTGGCACGTTCTGAGGGGGGGTCAACAGGATGGCTTCCGTCATTAACATGCTGTGTTAATGTCTCCCTAGGGCATAGTTTCCTCATTGGCAAAGCGAGGAATCTGGGTTAGGTAATTTCTAGGGACCCTTTCAGAATACCAAGAGCAGTGGACTTTTACTGAGTATTGATTGTGCACCAAGCATGGGGCATTCGCTACATGGAGCATCTTCGTAAATCCTCATGCAAACCTTTTGAGATGTAATGACTGTTACCGTTTCCATGCATGGGGAAACTGAGGCACAGAGGCATTACCTAATTTACCCAACATCAGAAGGTCACCCTGATAGATCCAGGATTCCCACGCAGGCCATATGGCTTCCGAGGTTACACTTTACCACAAAGCGCTCGTAGAAGGCGGCAGGTACCAGGAATTTACCCTTTACTTGGAGAGGCAATCGTATAATAAATATCGATAATTCATGGCAGAATAAGAGGTCAACTTACTACGTGCCAGGTACCGTGCCAGATACTTACAAACATTGTTTCCGCTTATTCTCAACAACTTTGACCAATAGGTACTATTACTCTCACTCTCCAGCTGCGAAGTCTGAGAGGTTAAGTGACTTTCTAATCAGTGGCAGAGCCAGGATCTGAACCCAGGTCTGGCTGGCGCCAAAGCCGTGCTCTTGTTACCGCCACACCTAGACGGGTGCTCCGCTCTGAGCGCAGGGAGCAAAGGATGCCACCCATGCCCTCTGCTTGACAGTGGGGTTGGGACGGACTGTGCCAGGCTCCGGGCAAGAGTTTCTGGTGTCCGATCCGACTTAACGTTCACAACAGCCCTGGGAAGCCTCCCCACCTCCAGAGTGGAGAAGGGCACCCCAGGAGCACCAAAGAGCAAGGCGGGCAGACACAGGGCAGCGGAGTATGGCCAGCTGGAGGCATCAGTGTCTCCTGGGGCTGGGCCTGCACCCTGTGGACAGCAAGGAGCCACTGATGCTTGATGGGGAGACACCGCAGCTGGGACCCCCCTCCTCCAGGAGACTCCAGACCATGGGGAGAGAGCAACTCTCTTCTCATTTTTCTGAGCTGTGGGGCCAGAGAACCCTAGAGATTTAGCCTCTTTTGCCCTCCTTGTCCCCCTCACCTATGTGTGCTCAGGCAAGCAATACCCAATACCCAGCTCCGGGCGCTGAAAGAAATTCTTCCCAACAGATGTCTCATCTCAGGCTGGGGCATATGGCCAAAGACTCCTGCCCAGGTAGGGGTACCCTGCAGAGGAGCCTGGGTTAGATCCTCTGAAAGCTAGGAAAGGCCAGCTCCTCCTCGGGGAGAGACAAGGGCTTACAACGGCCTGCACGGCACCCTGGCCCTTTCCCTTGAAGACTGTGTCTGAGCCACATCTCCTCCCGGTACCGACTGCAGTGGTAAATGAGCTCATCTGCTGACAAAAACTGGAAGATCCTACGTGTGACATCATGACGGCCAGAGATGGTTCACCCAGACCACGTGGCCAACATTCGTTCTACGGACGGGAACTGAGATTCTCAAAGAGCAAAGGCACCGTCCATGATCTCAGAGCCAGCGATGGCAGAGTCAGGACTGAGACCCCAGCCCCGACTCCAAGGCTCAAGCCCTCTCCCACATCCTCTGATTAATTACCCATGAGGAAGCTGAGACGGAGACAGGCGATAGACTTCCCCACACCTGCCATGACAGGGCTCACACCATGTTACCTCCTTCCCCATAGGGGGCCTCACTTCAAGCAATGGTGGAAAAGGCAAATGGTTCCTGTGATTTGTAGTGAATCAAATCCAGGTGGACCCGTGCTCAACCCCGTGTTGCACACTCCATCAGCCCCACAGCCCGTGTGTGATGTATTCTTTTTTTTTTTTTTTTCATTTTTACTAGATCAACCAGTCATGGAGCTGGAGCTGACTTCCAACCCTTCCCCTTCTGATGTGGGGTCCACATGTGGCCGTCAGAGACACCCTGGCTTATAGGCCTCAGAGGCTCTACTGACCGGGCACAAAGAGCACTGTAGCCCAGAGAAGATCAGAATCATGCTGGGGGAGGGAAGGCGGGAAGGAAGAGAGCAAGATGGAAGGAAGGAAAGAACAGTGAAGAAGGAAGGAAGGAAGGGGCACCTTTGTTGAGCATTTCCTGGATGCCAGGTACCGATAAGCAGCCTGAAAGTATCTTGCCATTCATTTACAAGCAGCCTGTGGAGTAGATACCACTGACCCTGTTTTTAGGGACGGGCCAGTAATTGCTGGAGGCGGGGCTGGAATCTGATTCTATCTCAGTCCAGAGCCTAGAGACTTCCTAGGCTTTCTAGAACTGGCACTTTGCCCTGTGCTCCTCTGACTCCTAGGAGTTTAGGGAGCCTGAGAGGGTGGCTTTCCCTGGGGTTCCTCAGAAGAATGAGTTCCATGGCTGAAACGTATTTAAAAACAGCTCTACTGGTAGTCTGTTATTAAAGATGGTGGGGAAAGCATTCTTTCTTTTTTCTCTCTTCTACCTCCCCCACCTCTCTCCCCCTCTACTCTGCCCTTCTCTCTCTTTCCCCCTTCCTCTCTCTTTTTTTCTTTCCCTTTGGCATAATAACCCCACGAAAAAGGGAAGGGTAGGAGAGGACACTGGCAATAAAGCTTTCAGAAGCTGGAAAGAGATGGATGGGTGAAAAAGACTTTGCAGGTTCAAGAAAGTGGAATCTTAAATTGACAGTAGGGAATACGAGAACGAAATCGACTTACACCATAGGATCTCTCAAGGACTCTAGAGATGGGGGTGGGGGGAATCAAGAAAAGGATGACTGATATATATATATAAAATGTTTTGTATTTTTGAGAAAGAGAGAGACTGTGAGCGGGGAAGGGTCAGAGAGAGAGGGAGACACAGAATCCGAAGCAGGCTCCAGGCTCTGAGCTGTTAGCACAGAGCCGGACATGGGGCTCGAACTCACAGACCACAAGATCATGACCTGAGCCAAAGACAGATGCCCAACAGACCGAACCACCCAGGCACCCCTATTTATTTATATTTTTAAAAGCAGGGACAGAGGAATGACAGGAGCTGGCGATTTACTTATTTCTTTAATTTATTTTTTTAAGTAAACCCTGCCCCCAACGTGGGGCTGGAACTCACAACTCTGAGATCAAGAGCTGCATGCTCTACTGACTGAGCCAACCAGGCGCCCCAGGGTTACTGTTTTTATTTTTACTTTTACTTATATATGTATTGTTATTTTTACTTTTTGATGTTTATTCACTTATTTTGAGATAGAGAGAGAGAGTGAGCATGAGTGGAGGAGGAGCAGAGAGAGAGCAAGAGAGAATCCCAAGCTCCTTGTGGTCAGCACAGAGCCTCACATGGGGCTCGATTTCATGAACCACGAGATTGTGACCTGAGCCAAAATCAAGAGTCGGACACTTAGCCAATCGAGCCACCCAGATGCCCCTATTTTATAACTTATTTTTAACTTTTAAAAGTAATCTCTATGCCTAACATGGGGCTCAAACTCACAATCCTGAGATCAAGAGTCACATGATCTACCAAATGAGCCAGCCAGGTGCTTCCCAAGTTGACTGTTTTTAGACCCCCATCCCTTCCTCAACTCTAGCAGCCAGGAGACCGCCCCTCCTCCAGCCCAGAGAAAGTCTGGAAGTTTCTCTGCAAACGATGAAACGAGAGGTCTTTGAGGAAGACGTCAGGCAAGCTGAGGGCAGGCAGGGACACCATAAAGATGAAGGGGATGTACAACTGGATGCTGGGGTTCTTCTCCCCTCCCCCTCCCACCTTTTTCTTCCCTGTGGCTCCCAGAATAGAAACCCTACACCCTTCAGTCAGGCCACTTGAGTCTCCACGGGGAGAACGTCACGCGAAAAGACAAAGAGATAGGAAATCTGACAGAGAGGTATGAAAATCAGAGAAACAAGCCAGGAGGTCCCAGCCCTGAACCACAGGAGATCCAGGGAGAGGGGACAGATGTCATCGAGGAAGCAATGCAAGATCATTTCTTAAAGCTGAAGCCCCCCGAGGTGTCAGATTGGAAGGGTCACTGACGGAGGCAGACCACCCCGCACCAAGAGCCACCCGGGTGACCTTTCACAGTTCTGAGTGGGAAGGGAAGATCCAGAGAGGGTTGCAGAGAATGGAACAGGAAAAAACTGACCTGTCAGAGACACTTTCTCCAGAACACTATACAGAAGGATGGTCTCTGCAAAAATGAGGAAGTAAATGAGGAAAAGGAAGATGTGAGTTTCCAGAGAGGGGAGAGCCAATATAGGAGGAAGAGAATCTCCTGGGGGGGGGGGGCGCTGGGGGGTGGTGAAGGGAGACTCTGTGGGGAGGGGGGCAGCTGTGCCCCAGGCAGAGGGAGCAGGAAGGGGCCTGTGTCAGCAAGATGGAATTCACAGACCGCCTGTGCCGCCATCTTGGTGAGGGTTGAATTGAGGCTATGAATTGAATCCATAATAAATACATGGAAAAATAAGTGAACACACACACAGTTTTTATCTGCAGAGAAAACAGAAACGTTGTACAGGAAAGAAAAAGAAACCGCAGTTCATTATGTGACTTAGCTGTGAATTATGTATGTGCTACTCTAATGAGAGGTGGGGAAGTGAGGGGGCGTGTGACGAATGCAGAGAGGCTCTTGGGTCACTAGTTACTACTTAAAGCTGAAATGCCCTACTGGGGTAGCCGCCCAGGCCCATTTCTTAGAGATGTACAACTAAACAAAGAGGAAGGGTACTGCTCTTCTCCATAAACAAAATTTACGGAAATATTTGGCTGTTTTTAAAAAAAAATTTTTAAGTTTATTTATTTTGGGAGGGAGAGAGAGAGAGAGCACAAGCAGGGGAGGGGCGGAGAGAAGGCGGGGCAGACAGAATCCTGAGCAGCCTCTGTGCCATCAGCGCAGAGCCCGACGCCGGGCTCGAACTCCCCAACTGTGAGATCGTGACCTGAGCTGAAATCAAGAGTTGGACACTTAACCAGCTGTGCCATCCAGGTGCCCTGGAAATAATCTGGTTCTTTAAATTCTGTGCATGTGTAACTTTGATAAAAACAGAAAGAATGAGAGAGAGGCTGTGCATGTCACTGCTCCCTAGGAGGCCACTTCTCCCACAGGAGAGAGATGGGGAAGCCACCTTCCTTCTGGGCTCTGGGCCGGATTCCCCAGGACAGGAGAGGCCAGGACTCAGGCAGACGCTGTCCAGGCCCAGTGGATGCTGAGTCCTCAGCTCTCAGGGGCCTCAGCGTGTCGGGGTGAGGAGCCCACTTCCCCGCACTCCCTCCTCCCAGGCTGGGTCCCCAGCCGCCTTAGATCCCCTACAGGAACCCAGAGGCAGCGGCTGCTTAAGAAATGGATGCTCCTTTAAATTTTAATAGGATGCATTTAGGTCTTCTCCGACAGTCCTCAGGGCTCCGGGGACTCTGGCCCCAGCCCACTCAGACACTCAGTCTGCCCCATGATCAATATGTCTTTCCTCTCGTCCATTTTGCTTTCATGCATTTTTTTTTTTTTTTTAACTGTCCGTGACTTGGGTTTCGTAGTGACATAATCAGCTTTCTCTAATGCCTGGAGTGAGTGTTCCCTGGGAGGTCCTTCGAGCACTCAGGAGAAAGATGCCAGGCCAGTCCCAAGAGTCAAGCTAACTAGACTAACATCCAATACAAGCACAGCTCAGAGATACTGCGGGTTCACTTCCAGAATGCGCCACAAAGCAAGCCAGGTGAACGTGTTGGTTCCCCGGTGTGTACAAATTTATGTTTACGCTACGCCATACGTTGTCTAGTAAGTGGGTAATAATTGCATTATGTCTAGAAGATGTACATACCTTCATTTAAAGACATTTTGTTGCTAAAAAAAAAAATGATAACCATCATCTGAGCTTTCAGCAAGTTGTAATCGTTTTGCTGGGGGAGAGTCACAGCCCCCAGTGTCGGTGGCTGCTGACTGGTCAGGGTGGGGGTGCTCGGGGTTGGGGTGGCCGTGGGAATGTCCCCGAATCAGACAACGATGATGTTTGCTGCCTCTACTGAGTCTTCCTTTCACAAACGATGTTTCTGTAGCGCGTGGCACTGTTTCATAGCATTTTACCTACGGTAGAACTTCTTTCGACACTGGGGTCGGTCCTCTCGCACTCTGCCACTCCCTTATCAACTCAGTTCAGGTGATATCCTAAATCCTGTGTTGTCATTTCAACAATCTTCGCAGTCTCTTCGCTGTGTGTGGAGGAGATTCCACCCCAAGAAACCCCTGTCTTTGTTCATCCCTAAGAAGCAGCTCCTCGTCCCTTCAGGTGTCCTCATGGGACTGCAGCCATTCGGCCACAGCGTCAGCCTCCGCTGCCGATTCCTGTTCTCTTGCTCTTTCTACCGCGTCTGCAGTGACTTCCTCCACTGAGGTCCTGAACCTCCAATTTACAAAAAAGCAATATCTGCAAAGCGCAACAAAGCGAGGCCTGGTAAAATGAGGGATGCTTATATTTTTATTTGAAGGAATAATCTTAAAAAAATTTTTTTTTTAATTTGTAAAAGTTTATTTATGTATTTAGAGAGAACGAGCAGGGAAAGGGCAGGGGTGGGGGGACGGAGGACCCGAAGCAGGCTCTGTGACAGCACAGAGCCTGATGAGGGGCTCAAACTCATGAACTGTGAGATCATGACCTGAGCTGAAGTCTGATGCTCAACTGACTGAGCCACCCAGGCGCCCAGAGGGGATAATCTTCACAAAGGAATACCTTTCTCAGGAATCTAAGTGATTTCCTGGGAACAGAAATTTCCTGCCCTTGTTTTCTTTTCTTTCTTTCTTTTTTTATTTTTATTTTTTTACTTTTTAAAATGTTTATTTATTTTTGAGACAGAGAGACAGAGTGCGAGCAGGGGAGGGGCAGAGAAAGAGGGAGACACAGAATCTGAAGCAGGCTCCAGGCTCTGAGCTGTCAGCACAGAGCTCAATTTGGGGCTCGAACCCACAAACTATGAGATCATGACCTGAGCTGAAGTCAGAAGTTTAACCGACTGAGCCACCCAGGTGTCCCGGTCTTTTTTTTTTTTCTTTTTTTAAGAGTTTATTTATTTCTTTTGAGAGAGAGAGAGAGAGAGAGAGAGAGCAAGCAGGGGTGGGGCAGAGAGGGAGGGAGAGAGAAAGAATCCTAAACAGGCTCCACACTGTCAGCATAGAGCTCCATGTGGGGCTTGAACTCGCACACTGCAAGATCATGACCTGAACTGAAATTGAGAGTTGGATGCTTAACCAACTGAGCCACCAAGGTGCTCCTCTTGCCCTTGTTTTCAAAATGGCCCTTCACAAGTCTATCGTTGGTGAAGACCCAGAGCCTGGATTGGGTCTGAAAGAACCCTCCCTAATTCCCAGCTCAAACCCTCAATTCTGCTTGTATGGCGGCCATCATCTTTCTTTCCTCCTGCTGTATAGAGAAGTGCCCCCTTCTCAACACTGCTTTGGCCCTACCCCCTGGACCTTCTCCAGGGCTCTGCTCCTGCACTCTGCCCCTCCTTTCCAGAACCATTTCTACCCCTGGCTAGAAGTCCCTCCTAGCAGCACCAGGATCCCTCAGTTTGTTATTGTTATTATTATTATTGTAGAAATGTTTACTTATTTTTGAGAAAGAGGCAGAGTGCGAGTGAGCAGGGGAGGGGCAGAGAGGGAGAGGGAGACCCAGAATCCGAAGCAGGCTCCAGGCTCTGAGCTGTCAGCACGGAGCCCGACGTGGGGCTCGAGCTCACGAACTGCGAGATCATGACCTAAGCCGAAGTTGTATGCTTAACTGACTGAGCCACCCACGCGCCCCAACTTTCAAGCTCTTTTGCAGCTTTGTCTCTACTGGCTTCTAGCTGGTGGATCCCGGGTTCAGTCCTGGATGCCCTTTACTTTTCTCTCCTTCTGTCTCCCCGGGTGACCCTCGCCAGACCTAGCCTCTAAATAGCATCCGTGCATTGACAAACGCATATCCCCAATGTGTATTTCCAGCTCAGGCCTGTCCTCTGAATGCCAGGCTCACTGTCCGGATTGCCAAACACCTCCCTGAACACCTGGACCTACGGCTGGCATCTCAGAATTAACATGTCCACCAAGTTCTGATCTCCCCTTCCTTAAACCTCTTTTACACTCTCCTCTCCCATCCCTGTGCATCTCAGTAAATGACACCACCATCCATCCACTGTCACTCGAGCCGGAAGTGTGGCAGCCATTCCAGTGTCCAACCTTCTCTTTCTCGACCTTCATATTCGATTCACCCGAAGTCCTACAGCTACCTTCCCCAGCTTCACGGCCATCTTCCTGGTCTCAGCCACTGGATGTGTCACAAGGACTCTGCCGTATCCTGCCCTCCATGCCTCCCTCCCAAAGTCCAGGTAATATTGCTTAGGAGAGATGAGGAGGACTTGGGGAGGAGGAGAATGAGAATAAAACCCAGGGTGGGCACATGTGATGGGGCTGGACAATTCACTCCCCGGGCCCCTGGGGCCACACTCGGGGCTGCATGTCCACACTTAGAGGGAGAAGTTTGAGAATTCAGGAGGGATCAGGGCACTGGGGCCCTCTCAGGAAGAAGACAGGGCCCCAGAAGCCTGGACTCACTTGGGCACCACAGCCATGGCAGGGCACCCAGGGCCACTTCTCCCCGGGCCCCAAGGACACAAGGGATCTGCTCAGGGCAGGCCCTGGCCTGAGAGCTGACTGCCCACAAGCCAGCCCTTTTTGGCATCCCATGTTTCATTTTGACCTTTAACACTTGCAGGGCAGGTCAGCAAGCAAAGGACCTTGGATCCCAACCCCAGACGCTGGCCCCATCACTGAGACCATCTGACTTTACCTTCCCCAGACCAAGCCTGACCCCACGTGCTCAGCCTGGTTCAGCCCCGACTCTTGTCCTTGCTCCTTCCGGAGATCCAGAGCCTCAGTCCTGCTCACAGATTCTAAGAGCTTCTGAGTCCAGGGACCTGTCCCTCACCTGCAGTCTCCTGACCACGCCGGAGGGAGATTCCTTCACTTAATAAACGTTCTCTAGCCTTGCCTACGTGCCAGGCACTTTTCTCAGCATCAGGGATACAACAATGACCAAAACACAATTCCTGCCCTCTCACAGAGCTTACATTCTGGTGGGGGAAATAGAAACAAACTAGCACATACACAGAAAAAAATAAAGCAGGGAAGGGAAATAAAGAAATGCCAGAAAAGGGCACAAGTGGGTAGGTAGTCTGGGAAGGCTTCGCTGAAGGGTGACTAAAAGAAGTGAGGGAGCCATGGGACTCCTGGGAAACGTGTTCTCGGCAGAGGGCACAGCAAGTGCTAAGGCCCTGAGGCAGAGGCATGTCTGACAAAGAACAAAGAGGCCACAGGCTGGAGCACAGGGAACAGGGGTAGAGTGGCAGGCAGTGGCCAGGGAGGAGCTGAGGCCGGCACACAGAGGCCACTTGAGGGCTGTGGAGGGCGCAGGACGGCAGTGACAGGGTCTGTTGACATTCAGCAGGATCACTGTAGCTGCTGGGTTGAGAATGCACTGTGGTGGGAAAGGGGGAAGCAGGAGATTATCGGACACCGTGATCATCCAGATGAGAGACGGCAGTGGCTTGACCGAGGAGACGTGAAAAAAATGGGCAGATTCTGGATACGGTTTCAAAGGTTGAGTTGACAAGATTTGCTAATGGATATGAAACCCCCTCCTCCTTGGGCCATTAACGGGACTTTCAAAAGGACATTCAGCGAGCGTGTGGTAAGGTACAAGGTGTTTCTGCCTGTGTCATACATCACAGCTTTTATATTACCAACTTTTCGGCAGGATGCGTTTTTTTGTTCCAGGTTGGAGTTTTATTTTTATTTATTTTATTTTTTGATGTTCATGTATTTGCTTTTGAGAGAGAGAGAAAAGGCGAGAAGCGGGGCGGGCAGCGAGAGAGGGAGACAGAATCCCAAGCAGGCTGGCTCTGTGCTGTGTCAGTGCAGAACCACTGCGAGGCACGAACCATATTGGTACCAACTGTGAGATGATGGCCTGAGCCGAAACCGAGAGTCAGACACTTAACCGACCGAGGCGTCCCCCCAGTTTGCATTTTTAGAGTGGCTCACCTGATGACTGTACTGCTTACACCTGTCCAAAAAGCGCCAACTCATCACATTTAATTACTAATTTAATCCATTTGTTCCTCAAAACATATACAGGGATCACACCTATTACCAAAGACATAACTCAACCTCATCCATAATCTGGAGATCACAGAAAGATGGGGGATAGACAGCGGAGAAATTCAGAAATTTGGGATGAAAAATAACGACACACGTGTAGGTTTCCAAGTCCAAGAAGAAATGAGTTTGTAGAAAAATTATCGAGAAAGAAAATGACCTTCAAATTTTTAAAAATTAAAACTATTCTCTTTAAGTGACTATTTTATACACACACACACACTTTAAAAAAATATAAGTGCACCATAAAACAATGTGTGTTGGGTATATTGCATGAACTCTTAGGCTTGAATAAAATAAGTTCAGCTATTAGAAATGAAAATACATGAGACAGAAAAGCACATCTGTTAAAAATAGAACTCCCTCAAGTGGGGCAATATTGAATTAAGTAAAATTTTAATTTCTTTAACAATTGTACCAAGAACCCAATGAGTCACCGTGGCTCTTCAGTATCTGTGTGTGTTGTTCTAAGGATGAGTTTGCTGAACACACCAGTGGAAATTACACAGATGGCTGGAGACTTACATGAA
Organism: Neofelis nebulosa; assembly: GCF_028018385.1. Lineage (NCBI taxonomy): Eukaryota > Metazoa > Chordata > Mammalia > Carnivora > Felidae > Neofelis > Neofelis nebulosa. The sequence goes on along the minus strand of NC_080783.1, from coordinate 189,968,896 downwards.
GCCCCAGGGAGAAGTCCAGCTGGACACATGAGTCTGGGAGTCATCAGCCTACAGACGGTATAGAGAGTCACCTTGGGAGTTTAGACAGAGGAAAGGGGAGTACCAGGGGGTGAGCCCTGGGAGCCCTGATGTTTAGAGATCAGAAGATGATGGGAAACCATCAAAGATGATGAGAAAGTGCCCGCTGGCAAAGGAAGAGGAGGGTCAAGAAAGATGGCACCCTGGAAACCAATGGACAGAGTGTTTCAAGGAAGGGGGTAGGGACCCGTCGTGTCAAATGCTACTGACAGGGCAGGGAAGAAGTGAGAACCGACCACAGAATTCTACAGGGTGGAGGGCACTATTGATCTTGTCAGGAACAGTTACCTGGAATGGACTGAGAGAGAATGGGAGGAAAGACACGGAGGTAAGCAAGTATAGTCAACTCCTTCTGGAGTTTTCCTTTAAAGAGAAGCAGAGAAATCTGGTGATATAGACCCTTCAGTCAAAGGCGTGTTTTTAAGGTGGGAAGCTTTAAGTTTGGATATGCTGAATCAAATGGGTCAGGAGAGAACCAATGGCTGGAGTGATGTGTTGGGGTATATTGGGGTAGGTGAGAAGAGATGGGATCCAGCACCCTCCAAGAGGATCCCAGGTGGTCTTCTCTCAGCCCAGTAGCTGAGGTCCTACAGTTGGCAGGGTCTGGGGTGGGGTTTGTTCTGATAAATGCCCAAAGGGCTCAGGAGCAGCCCCGGGCAACATATAAATACCGCCCCCCCCCACACACACCAATCCCTTGCTCCCTGCCCATGGCCACCTTTCCCAATATCCCACCTCAGCTGGGCCTGGCTCCCCTGGCTCTTACTGTCTGAACTCATCATTCTCTTCAGACCTAAGCACCGACCTCCCCATTCCTCAAAGCTTGGATGACTACTTTCAGCAGCCGGGTAGTTCTTATGGATTCCAACCTCTCCTTCTTCCACACCAGCCCTTGGGGCTAAGCTCCCAGCTTTCCTTGCCACAAGTGAACTTGAGTTAGGACAATATAAGCATTACCCTCCATGAACAATATAACTTTGTATGTGTGAAAACAACACTCCCTAACAAAGGAGCCCTTCTGAAACAACGAAGGCCAAATGCATAGGTGCTGGCTGAGAGAGCCAACACATTCCTGATGGGCGCTTCCAGAGGCTGTCTGGAAAATGCAGGCTTTGTTCAGGTGTGGAAGTGATGGGAAATGAAGAGAGGGCTCTGGGTGCCAGCAATAAATAGGAACCGATGCATAGGTGTACAAAGCAAGGGCCTAGGACCCAAGTCAAGAGGGGTCCTGGAATGAATTCCAGTGCCAATGTTATTCCAGAAGTTACACAAAGGGCTAGGGAGTGTGGAGGGACCTGGGACGTTAGTTAAAAGAGAGGGTTGAGTACTGCCTCTGAAGGCTGGACAAGATTTGGCACAGGGCAGAGTTCAGCAGGCCCAGAGGGTAATGGACGGTAGTGGCTTGTTGGACTGTGGGTCCAGGAAGATCAGGTTGAGTTTTAACTGGATTCTGTGGGTATGGCAGCCACAGAAGGCCCTGAAGCTGAAGTCTGATAGGCAGAACCATGATCAAAGGCACTCAATGGCACCAACCTGGGAGGCTGGAGAGAGGGAGGCCAGAGACACGGCACAGGGAATGAAGAGAGGTGATAGCTGGGTCGTGGACCACTTTGTGTGGACACCAGAACTTGGGGACTAACTGGAAGGTGGGGGGGATCAGGAGAAAAGGTGTCCAAGATGATACTAAGGTTTTGAGTGTGAACGTCTGAGTACATCATCCAAGGTCTGGATGTAGAAGAAGATTCTGTTGGTGGCTTGGTCAGTACATGCTGAAATTGAGGGGCCCAGGAAGCATCAGAAGCAAGGGCGTATAGTTCAGGAATGAGGTTCTAGCCGGAGACCCAGATTTAGTGCCACTGGTGCAGTGACAACGTTTGAAACCAAGGAGATAAGTGATGACAAGGGAGAACACTTCAGGCCAAAAGAAATCAGTCTGACCAAGTACGTGGGTCGCCATTATTTTCAGACTGCTGACTGAGCTACCTTCCCTCTTGGCCTGTCCCAGTCTCACCCACCTTTCCAGGCCTAGCCCCACCCTGTCCAGGAAGCCTCTTTTGGCTGCTCTAGACCCAGGGACCCCTGTCTGTTGTGAGCATCTCAACACGAGCAATCCACACCTCAGCCTTGTGCTACCACCTGAACCACTCACCAAGCACCTTAAGAGCAGAACCATGGTTTATCCCCTTGGCTCTGGGTATCTTCGGGCCCAGAGCACCCACAAGACACGGAATAAATGGCCCCACCTTGATGGATTGGTTAATTGATCAATTGCTGGGTTGGAGGTCAAGAAGAAGGTAGGGAGACTAGTGAGTAGCTTGATTAGTGATAAAAAGACTCATGAGTGTTGGTCCCATGGTATCTACTCTTTGTGTCCGGCTTATCGACTTACTGCTATGAATCAGATCTATGTGAATCAACAAGGATACATCTCGAAAACATTGTTGAGTAAAAACAAGTTGCAGATGCATGTTAAAGCCACCGGAGTAGTCAGTGCTGTCTACCAAGTACGTCTGGTTCCCCCATGCAGCAGGTGAGGCTGCGGGGCTTGCCCTGGCCATTGCAAGAAAATAGAAGCTTCTGGGTGGAAGCTGTAGGAGGCAGTGCATAACTGGCTATTTTTCATCTTCCTCTCTCAGTCTCTGTCGCCCTAGATGCCTTAGTGGTTCTTAGGAACAGAACCCCTTGTTGAATGTGTCCTGAAGTGAAATATAAATGTCTGCTGTGAGAAGGAGAAGGAGAAGGAGAAGGAGAAGAAGGGGAAAGAAGGAGGAGGGGGAGGAGGAGGAGAAGGAAGGGGAGGAGGAAGAAAAGGAGGGGGAGGAGGAGGAGAAGAAGAAAGAGGAGGAGGAGGCAGAGAGGGAGGAGGAGGGGAAGAAAATGAAAGAAAAAAGGAAGACAGGGATCTAAGACAAAACTGTGGACCTCAGATGGGTCTGCTTGAAGGGCATAGTCATTTTCTGGGTGGGGGACATCCCTGGCAGTTTGAGTGGTTTTGTGCTTGGTTGCATGGATGGTCGCATCCTTGACTCCATCCATGAAATGCCAGAGGTGCCCCCATGTATATGGCAACCTAAAACACTCTCCCCAAATTTCCAAACATTCCTGGGGGGGGGTGATACCAGCCCCCAGAGAACCATGAATATAGAGGGGTCACCAGAAGTGGGGCGTGGGAGGTGCAGCGAGGGCCCAGATGGGACAGCTGGGCTGCGGGAGAAGAGAATCTGACGGGTGACACTACATGACCCTGAAGCGCTCAAATTGGATGTGACAAGCTGAGGGACTGAGGAGGACATGTCTCACAGCCTGCGGAAGAGAGCGAGATCATCCTGGAGGGAGACACATGAGATGGGTACGGTAGTGACAAAATGCTCAGTGCCATGAACCATGGCCCATGGGTGGCACAGCACAGGATCCTCCGCCGATCAACAGAGCATGTTGTTTTTTCCCTCTAACACATGAGGAAACCGAGCTGGAGACGTGAGGGCTTGTCTGAGCGGAAGAGAGGTAAGTGGGAGGGGCAGGGAGGATGGACCTAGAAAGAGAGGGAGATTCTGGAAGAGAGCAGGTGGGACTAAATGGCAACCTGGATGGGACAATGGAGGGGGGGCACCGATGCCCAGGCGGTAGGAAGAGAAGGGGACTCGGGTGTAACCTTCCACGTTTCAGCTGAAGGCAGATCATGTGGCAGAGAGACTCCAGCACGTAGCTGGAGATGTGAACTAACCGGGATCAGGGGAGGCTCCTGCCAGCTGTCCTTCTGGAGCTCAGGCTTCCCAGGGGAACAAGGGCAGCAGGGAGCCGCCTCGGGGACCCGACCTCCAGTCTGGGGGCAGCTGCTTCTCAGGGAAGAAGCAAACCTCTTTGTGCACACCAGCTATCACTCAGCGGCCCCTCAGGGCCTCACAGTTCTTCTGCAAGGCGATTTTCTTGTTTCTTTTCTTTTCTTTTTTTTTTTTTTTTTTTTAAGAAGGCTTCATGCCTAGCGCAGAACCCAACGCAGAGCCCAACGCGGGGCTGAAACTCACAACCTTGAGATCGAGACCTGAACTCAGATTAAGAGTCGGACGCTTAATGGATTGAGCCACCCTGGCGTCCCTTGAAGCAAGAGGAGAGAAGGCAAGTCCCTGTGACCAGAAGCATCAATCCTTGGATGAAGTCTTAGGGGGCCTTTTAAGTACCCAATGATATGAGAACACAGAGACACAAGAGGGCGCTCTATTCAAATAGCAGGAGAGGAAACTGGTCTGTCCCCAGTTGGAAAGAGGGTCAGTATTTTGAAAAACCTTTGATCTAGTATTTCCCAATGGAGCCACTATTGGAATTCTGGGTGGGATGTTTCTGCCCTACAGGGTGGTAGTCTTACCACTGCCATTTTTTGTCATCCCCAACCCCCTCGATGTCACCGTGACAACCCAACTCCCCAAGTTTCGTTTCCAAACACCCTCTGCTGACAGCCCCTGCTGGCCACTGCCACCGGGAACTTGGCCGCCTCTGTTTTCCCCAACCAAGAGAGGAGTCCAACACCTCCCGCTTTGACCTTGTGAGTTCGGCACCTCCAGGTGCTAGGGAATGGCGGGCCCCCAGTGACACCCCGTGTTGGCTGGTGTCCGTGAGGACTGTCCTTCTTGGAAGGTAGGTTTTCCCTCATGCCGTTGTCCCTTGGGGCTGGGTACGAGGAGGGCTGCATTGATTACATTGGAGACACAGACACAGGACCCTGAGACAGACACCACAGGATCTGCTTACAGACACCCATATCCCGGGGAGCAAACACACGGTCACATAGAACACAGCTTGCACAAAACTTCCACAAAGCAAGTCCGAAACAAGGTACCCTTCCGGAGCCCAGAGGGCCCCAGAGTGTGAGTTCCGAGATGTTTGGATCATTAGGTTTCCAAAGACAAGCACCAAAGGTAAAACACCAGGGGTGATATTCCAAACACTGACCAACTGATGCATCCTGGACCCCGACCAGTCAGAATGGGGACGGGTGTAGACAGCTGGTGCGAGCACTGCCTTCATTATCAGCCCTGCAAACAGCCTGCGGGCAGAGCCCGAGTCCCCTGTGGGACACCAGGCAGGCCAAGGTGGCCGCTTGGGCAGGACAGAGGTGATTTTGGGGGGAACACGCACCAAAGTAAATGGCAGTCCAGACAGGACCTGGGAGACGACTAGCGGCCCCAATGCAGGGACTAGAAACCCGGCCAGCATCGGAAGAACGAAGGGGCTGGAGAAAGACCCAGACTCCTCCAGTCCTCAGCAGACGCCCTGTTCCCATCCCCCACCAGAGAGCCCGGCATTCTGAAACCGAGGTGGCCTTCGAGTCCCACGAACATGGCGCCTGCGGGCAAGCACCTGTGGGCACAGCCCCGCCGGGAGAGACGCTCACCGCCGCTCAACACAGACGGTGCCACCTCTTACTCCACAGGAAGCAGAACCAAATATTGCAAACCAAACGTGATTCTTACCCTCCTTCGAAGATTTTGATCCTCGCTGGCTCCCCTCTTTTGGAGGCAGGAGCATCTTCCTCCGGCTTCCCTCGCTTCTCTTCTGACTTCTGCACTCTAGCTAGATCTTTCTGGCCTTCCGGGGAAACCAGCGAAGGGAGGTGAACCTGGCCCACCGCAGAATGACAAAATCACTGCTGTTAAACGGTAGTCATAGAACGGTGCCTTTGATGGCACTGCACGCTTACTCTTAACTGTGTGTAGCTCACTTACTCTTCCCTCGACCCTGTGCAGATGCGTTAGTAGCTGCAGTTTGCAGAAAGAAGGAAACTGATCCCCAGAGAGGTGAAGCCCCTTCTTCAAGGCCACGTGGTTAGTGTCAAAACTGGGACTCCGACCAGGTCCTTCTCCTGGGGAGACCAGGCTTTCCCACGGGAGCTGTGTTTGCCTTTCCTTTCACACTAGTCTAGGACCTTCTGGGGACAGGTCCTTATGCTGGCGTCCTCGGTCATGCCAGCCCCCAAAACAGGGCCTGCTTCAGAGAGGATGGGTAAGGAATGCGGAGCAAATAAATGAACACTCCATCCTGGAGATGAACTGGTCCAGTTCTCTTTTATAGATCAGGAAGTCAAGGTCACCCTCCAAGTTAAGGACATTGCTGGGAGCAGAGTGCAGGCATCCCGAGGGCCCTGACCATGCTCACTGATGGGCATGCACCTGGAGGGGGCTGTGCAGGCTCTGGCTGGTAGTCTGAGGGAACCCGATCTTTTCACAGCGCTGTGGGCCCCAGTGGGGAGAGCTGGCTCATGAGAGCAACAGGTCCTCTAGACCCTCTGATGGCAGCAGCAGGTGGGCATACCCTTGAATAGGGAGCAGTGATGCTGGGCTGGGGGCTGGGGCCCACAGTGCCAGGAGTGAGATTCTCGCCCTCGTTTATGCTGCTGTCAGTCAAGGTCAGGTTTACAGCCAGTGGGAGAAGCAACCATGTCTCTGCGGGCGGGGGCGATCTAAGCCCCAGGCTCCTGTGGCAGCCATGACACCTGCCGCTATAAACGTGGGTTGGGCTGAGCAGAAAGGTAGCTGGTTGGGCATCAGGGAATCTGAGTTTTGGCTCCACGTAGGCTAGTGCGTGCTGAGCCGCCTTTGGGTGGATTACTTCATCTTTCTGGGTTTAGCTCACCTCTGAGGGGATTTAGATCATCCTGAAGATCCAGGTCAGGGCCAATGCCTATGACTCAGTGACCCCCCCCCCCCCCCAAACAGTCTCTTCAGAATTGGAGATGGGAGACCAAGTGAGGCTATGGACCGCAGCTTTGACAGAAGGCAGCTGACTTCGTGTAATACCCATGGGTTTCCAGAGTTGCTGTTCTCACTCCTATCTCAGCCTGCCATCTGGGCCACCCACAGAATGAGCAAGGGGCCTCCCCCAGGCTGATGGATGACTTTTCTCTCACAACCAGCTGTGATGTCTGGGCTAAGCTGGAGGAGGCTGGTTTGGGTGGCAACGAACCACTCTATCAGGAAACACTGCTAGAACGGAGCAGGTGGGCCAGGGCTCCATGTTGGCTTTTAAAGACAATAATATGATTGTCTTTCCATCATAAAAACGATTATTGAGTGCCAATGTGCCAAGTACTGTTCTAAACACACTTTGTATATTTTAACTCACTTTCTTATCTCCACAGTCCTATGAGCTAAGTATTTTTGGTATCTCTAGTTTACAGATGAGGAAACCAACGCACAGACAGAGTAGGTAGCTGGCTCAAGGTCACACAGCTAGTAAGCGGGGAAGTGGGATTCAAATCTGGGAAACCTGACACTGGAATCCTTATTCCTTCTGTTTGCTATATGTGGTTGTCAAAATGATCCCCAAGGAGAAAGAAGCAGGAGAAACCTGGGGAATGATCGGAATGTGGCTCCCACATGAACTTTTGTATAAGCTTGAGTTCCTCCAGGGCTTATGTACAGAAAAAAGTACCTATGACCAAACTCAAACCCGATAGGGTGACCTAGACCTTCATGAAGACAGTTTGGAAGACCTTTAAAATGCTAAGATAACCTGAAGGGCCTTTTCAGAGCTACTAACAGAGAACAGAAGCTACAAGCTCAATACAGTAAAGAACTTCCTTGGAGCACTGTCCAAAGATAGGTTGGGTTGTACCAAGAGGGGGTGAGCTCCCCATCACGGGAGATATGCAAACAGTGGCCAGAGAGAGAGAGAGAGGTGTAATTGTAGCAAGGCATCAAGCAGTGGGCCATGCAGTTAATATTAGTGCACCAGACTGGCGCACTTCTGGCAGGAAATCTGCCAGTGAATCTGTTGAGTTATTCCGAGAAAAAGTTTGCAGGTTTCAGCTCATTTTATGAAAGCGGCATTTTTTTAAAAATTTTTTTTTCAACGTTTTTATTTATTTTTGAACGTTTTTTTTTTTTTTTTTTTTATTTTATTTTTGGGACAGAGAGACAGAGCATGAACGGGGGAGGGGCAGAGAGAGAGGGAGACACAGAATCAGAAACAGGCTCCAGGCTCCGAGCCATCAGCCCAGAGCCTGACGCGGGGCTCGAACTCACGGACCGCGAGATCGTGACCTGACTGAAGTCGGACGCTTAACCGACTGCGCCACCCAGGCGCCCCCGTTTTTATTTATTTTTGGGACAGAGAGAGACAGAGCATGAACGGGGGAGGGGCAGAGAGAGAGGGAGACACAGAAGCGGAAACAGGCTCCAGGCTCCGAGCCATCAGCCCAGAGCCTGACGCGGGGCTCGAACTCACGGACCGCGAGATCGTGACCTGGCTGAAGTCGGACGCTTAACCGACTGCGCCACCCAGGCGCCCCTGAAAGCGGCATTTTAAGCAAAAGACTGCTGAACTCCATTAAGCTAAATTAAGCCTTACTTTTTCATAAATGACCTTTTAGTGTATAGTCATTAAAGCGGGGAGGCAGCCCAGATCATTTGAAAGGGCTCTGGAGTGAGGTCTAATTTTGAATCCGGGCTCCGCCATGTCCCGTGCAGCCCTGTACAGGTTACCTAACTTCTCTGTGTGTTGGTATTCTCATCCATAAAATGGTGATGTAGTACCCTAACTTCCAAGGTGGTTGTAAGGATGAAAGTGAAGTCTAGCACACCACTTGGCCCACAGCAGGTGCACAAGAAGCTGTAAGTATGAATATAAGTATAAAAGCATTTTGGGAGTAGACGTAGCCAGCAAGATACACAGGAGAGCAAATCAGTCATGATTTGCCACTTTATGGCAAAAGTGGAAATCTCATTTAGGGACGTCCATAGACTGACAGGACAGTCAGAGGATACATCTGGGAAACAATCCTGTGAAGCATACCCAGCTGAGCTAAGGACAAACTCAGTGCACAAATTTTACTCAATGATAAAAGAGGAGGACGCAAACACAGGAGAAGTTCCAGAACACAGTTTTGTTCATTTATCTGTAAGATGAATGTAGTTTAGTGGATTTATGCCTGATTTGAGCAAAGCATCTGGCCTGAAGACACACTGATGAACATTTTAAAATTTGCAGTCACTTTTACGGTCTTCTTTCCTCAAATATTTGGAAGAAGAAGAAATTGAGTCTCTGGAGTCAGATCTAAGTGCAAATTCTGGGTTTGTCAAATATCTACCATATATGGCCTTGACTTCTCTCACCCCTGACCCTTGGGTCCCTCATCTATAGAGAGGGGATGGTCCTCCTGCCTCATAAGTAGAAATAACCACTGACTGGATTCAAGGGCCCAGCACAGCGCCTGGCACACTGAGGCTACTCAATCGACAGAACAATGTCAATCGGCCGACATGGCACGGCCGGGGTCCTTAGGCTGGCCTTATCAGGGTATGGAGCTGTTTGGGTATCTGAAGCAAAGTTGGAACCATCAAATTTCCAATTTCCTGAACTTGCAGGCGTCACTCTATGGCTCCTGGAGCAGCCTCAGATCAGAGGCAACTGAGGAGTACATGTGAACCCTTAGGGAAAGGTGCTGCCACACAGCACAGCTGTGAGTGATCTTGCCCCCTACTGGTGACAGGGAGCACTGCAGCCAACACTTTCTTTTCCAGCCAGCTCGTGGAAAAGAAAGAAGAAATATTTCAGGAGTTGTTTGTGCCAAATTCTAGAAACTCTGGGAGTGGGAAGATTCTGAGTGGTAACCAGAGAATGGAAATAGCAGGTGTAGAGAATAAGAAAAGCAGGAAAAGGCTGACAGGACAAGGAAGGAACGTGGGCAGTGGCATAAAGTTTTCAAATTGCTGCAGACTTTCCCATCAGCCAAGGTTTCCGATTCAGTCTTTTGGAGATTTTTTTTTTTTTTTTTTTGTCCTGACTCAGATGGTGTCTTTGCTTTTACAATAGAAGCTACTAATGGGAAAGCAGGATTACTTTAAATCTTACTTTATCGAAATGTATCTAGTCTGACGATGAGGGACACAAAAAGAAACCCAATAAATATGTTTTCTCATACGGTGGTCAGTCACAGCTGACAGAGAGGAAATCTGCCCACTCGTTCTGCTCTAGTTATGCAAACAGAACTTGAGGAGAGTGCGCCTTTAAAAGCTCAGCACAGGCTTCAGCAATACAGCAAGGAGAAGGAGAACAAGGCAGACTTACCTCTGTCATGCGGGGCTTGCGGGAGCTGGATGGCACAAGCCTTCCTGTCTCAGGATGCGGAGCTGTGGCCATGGTATATGTTTCTTTGCTCACCTTCTGCTTAGACCTCAGGAGGGACAAAGCAGCTTTAGTGGAAACCCCCGGAAGGTTGGGGTTGTACAAACTTATGCACCAACCAGCGTAAACAGAGGACCTCCTATCTGCATGCTGGATGTGATTTGGCTTAATGTAGTTTAAATAGCACCAACTGACATTAGTGGTCGTGTGGAGGCTGGGGAACTGCAGTACCTTCTTTGAGTCCGTACCTTCTTGCGACTTGGCTGGTCTGGGGGACGTTTCTGACAGAGGCAGCGAGCTGGAAGGTGCCAGTGGAGGGAGGTCAGGTTGTTCCTTGGAATCTTCTTTCTTCACACTCAGTGAGGGCAGCCCTCTTCGGTGAGGCTTAGCGGGTGGTTGGGCATATTCCTTCAAAGCCTCTGAGCCTGGGGCCGTCACATGGGACAATGAGGAGTGAGGAAGGGGACTGATTTCCTTTGGGTCAGACGGATCTGAGGATAGGCTGGACAGTGTTTCTAGCTCCCTCCTGGCCTGGCCCTGGCTGCCCAAGTGGGATTTCTCCGGCCTCTTGCCGTCCTCCGTGCTGGTGAGCACCACGCTGCATGGTTTTACCAGCTCAAGTTTTTCATCTGCCTTGGAAGCCTCCTCTTCCTTCACCCTTTTTTGCTGCTGGGTTTCCATGGTAAGTTCAAGGCTGCCAGCTGGTGAAAGGACACGTTTGCTCCCCCCGACCGTTGAAGAACTCCCCTCCGGACTCAGGACGCTCTCCGAGGACAGGGAGGCGCCTTTTCTTTCGGGCAATGTCACAGGCACTCTCAAGTATGGAGTCGGGAAACCTCTGCTCTGCTCTTCGCTCACCCCAGCCAATCCAGGCCGGACCTCGTACACATCCGTCCCACACACACTTGTCCCTTTGCACGGGGGCTCCTCAAACTTGGGAAGAGTCATGGTTGTGGAGCTGCTCTGGGACTGGGTGACCAGGATCTGGGACAGGGTCGTGTACATGGCACTCCCGTAGGACGGCATGTTGGTCTGAATGCGGACGGGCACAACCAGGGATACCATGGTGTCTGGGCAGGCGGGCAGGGTCAGCGGGGGGGCCGATGTGGGTGCCGAACAGCTGGCCGGGGGAGCCACGGGGGACAGCTGGACATCACTGCTGTACTCTGTGCTGGGGGAGAGGCCGGCCGTTCCCGTTGCTAGCGGGGCCGGGCTGGTTTTGATCTGGGGCAGATGGCTCTCCACGTCACCGGGGAGCGGAAGCGAGAACTGGGATTGCAGAGGCAGGAAAAATCCAGAAGAGAGTGCCGACGAGGCAGGGTACGGCACGGGAAGAAACGAAGGGGGCTGCCGGAAGGGGAGGCTGGCTGGGTGAGGCATGAGCTGGGGGAGGTGGAGCTGGCCCGGGTGCAGAACGGTGGGCTGGAGGGGAAGTGGCGGGGCTTGAAATAAGGAGGGAGGAAGCGGCGGCATGGAGTACGGGGCGGAGAGGAGGCTGGACACGGCCTGGGTGGAGAAGAATTCTGAAGACTGTCCTGGCTCGTGCTGCAAGAGGGGCTGGAAGGAGAAGAGGGAGACGGGTGGGGGCAGGTAGGGTTTCTCATGCAGGGGGAGCTGGGCAACGGGGTGGTGGAATGCCTGCAGAGCTTCTGTGTAGGGCGGAGTGGACCCCAGCTGGGGTCTGTCCTGCCCCTGGCTCTTGCCTCCCGGGTGCCCGCTGTGCGAGGTGGCCGCCGAGGAAATCTGGGGCAGTGAGCTTTTGGCGGAAGGCTTACTGCATGAGGGCTTTGGTTCCTCGCTCTCCTGTCGTCCCTTGGGGGCGGCCTCTGGCTCAGTTTCTGGAGGCCTGCTCAGAGAGGCCTGTCTCACCAAAAAGCATTTCCTTCTCTCTGGCGGGGCTGTGGGGGCCGCCGGGGCAGCGGGAGCCGCTGGGGCCGGCGCCAAAGAGCCTGTCAGGGACAAGCTGCCGTAGTCGAATGATTTGCTGCGTGTCTCGGTCATGTGGGCGGAGTGGGAAATGTTGGGGCTCTGCTCTGAGGCTGACCTCCGCATCTCTCGGGCGTGCGGGTGGTGGCTGGGGACGGTCAGCATGTGGGTGCCCAAGGGCTTGGGGCGCGTGTCGGACAAGAGCCCGGGGGCCTCGGCTTTTCCGTGGTCATCCCTCTCGAAGGAGGCGGAGCGGCTGGACCCGCTCAGAGAGACACCGCTCTCCTGGCTGGGGCTGCGAGACAGGGGCGCGGAGGACTCGAAGCTGGACTCCCCCGATGACTGGGCCATCTCTGCCAGGCGCAGCCTCTTCTTCTTAGGCGGCAGCTTCTCTGCCGGGAGCTGGGCGAGCGTCTGGCTGCGCTGGGGCCACTGGAATCCCTCTGTCTTCTCGGGCTCCTTGGGAGGCGGCTCAGGCTCCGTGTCTGGCCGGTCGGGCTCCTCCGTCACCAGGATCTCGGGGACCTGGATGTTGGGCTGGCGGACCAGCCTGGGCTGCAGGGAGTGGGCGGAGCGTCCGTGTGGGGCGGGCGGGGGCGAGGAGAACGGGGCCGGGGGCTTGTCTTCCCCTTCCAGGCCGCTGGGCTGCTCCAGGGAGTCGGACTTCTCGAAGGAGCTGGTGTGCTGGATGACGGAAATTTCTTTGGACGTTGTTCTCCTCTCCTTCCCTGACTCGAGACCAGACCCTGGCTTGGGAGTCCTGGGCGGGAAGCCCGCGGGTCCCTCCAGGGAGGGCACTGACTTACTCGGTTCTGCTGGTGACTTGGTGGACTCCAGGGGAAGGTTCCGAGCAGCATCGGATGGCCCGGGGCTGCCAAACTGACTTTTAGTCGACTCAAAGGCAGGCGGCTCTTCCTCATCCCCGAGGCTCTTCTCCTTCCTCCTCTTCCTCAGCGGAGTGAGCTCCAGGGTGGTCCCCAGCTTGTAATGCATCATCTGGGACCAGGGCTCGTGCTCAGCCTGACTCTTTTCGGCTTCTGGGGACACGTGAGCACCTGCAGAGACGGGCTTTGTGATCTGCAGCTCCGAGCAGTAGTACTTCCTGTGGGCTTCGTAATTGTCCCTTTTCTTGTACCGAGCACCGCATATGTTACATTCATAGATCACCCCTTTCGTTTTCAAGCCCTTCTTGGTCTTTTTGGTGAGGTCACTTTCCTTGGGTTCCGGCTCGTCCGCGGGTTTGGAGGCTGTGTCTTTGCTACTGGGCCCGGCCTCCTCGGAACTGTACTCCCCTCCCAAAGGTAGTTCGATGGCCGGCTGGCGCTTGAGCATCCGGGGGTGGGAGGTAAGCACTTGAGTGCTGCGGCTCAGGGCTTCAGACTCGGTGACGTGGTCGTCGAACGAGTAGCTACCTCGGAAGGTGTGATGGGGGGTACTGAGGGTGCAGGTGGCGGAAGGCATTGAGTGGCTTCTCAGCAGAGGCACAGGGGGGGTGGTGCTGGGCGGGTGCTGGAGGCTCAGCAGTGATTGTTCGGGCTTCGTCGTTTTCTCGCCGTGGGACGACAGGGGCTCCCGGTAGAGGCTGGATTTGGGGGACTCCATGCTGCTGCGCCTGGACAGCGAGCTCCTCCTCGGCTTCACGCTGTCTATCTCGCTGGTGTCCACCACAGCCTCGTTGATGGTGATGAGCTTGGTGATGTGCTCTATGACCTGCGTCCGGGGCACAGACAAAGGCACCAGGCTGGGCTTGTCTTCGGTGGACAGCGGCAGGAGGGGCTGCGTGGACGTGGCCGTCAGCATGGCGGTCCGCTGCCCGATCCGCCCGCACTTGCCGAAGATGATCTCGGCATAGGACCTGGCGTTGGTGTTCGGGGGGCTGACCTGCTGCTCGGCGCTCTCAGAGCGGGAGAAATATCCAGACTCCGTGCTCCCTTTGCTGCCCGGGCTCAGAAACGCCTGCTCGTCCATCACCTTTTTCCTCTCACTCAAGCGGAGGGCCAGCTTCTGCTTTATTGTGTGGGTGTCTTCGGGTTTCTGGCTCAGGGGGTGTTCGGAGGAGGGTTCCGAGAACGGGGTGGGGTCCTCGAGCGACGGGGCTGAGCTGGACTGGGACAAGGAACAGCGGTCGTGACTGGAGCCCTGGCTCCCAGAGCTGTACAAGCCGCTGGACAAGAGGGGGTGCTTGGGCCTGGGGGAGAGCTCTGTGGGGTGGGCAGACGTGGTGCCTGTTTCCTCTTCTGAGTCTGTGCTTTCCCCCTCGGTGGGCTCCTCGAACTCCTCCCCCGGGATCCTCTCCATCTCCAGCCCCGGGGGGTACATCTCTCCGCCCACCCCGGAGGCCAGGCCGGCTTTGATGCGGTGGGCGTGGGACTTCCTGTGCTTGTACAGGTTACTCTTGGTCTTGAAGGAGAAGCCGCAGGGGCCGCAGGGGTAGGGCCTCTCGCCCGTGTGCGAGCGGATGTGTTTCTGGAGCACGCTGGGCTTGGCGCAGGGCCGGCTACAGTACTGGCATATGTACTTGCCGGGCTTCTGCGGCTTCCTCTCTTTCTTGGGCGCCTCTTCTGGGGCCTTCAAGGTGACCTGGGAGGGACGGGGCACAAAGACTTTGGGGATGCCAGGCAGGTCCTCGGGGGGGATGATGGAAGCGTGGGAAGGCAGGAGCTGGCTCGGAGGATGGAGCCCAGGGGTCACAAAGGAGCTTGAGGGTCCAGGTCTCATGGGGTCGACCAGCTGCCACGCGGACCCCTCCAGGAGATGCTCCGGTTTGCCGGGCGACATGAATGCTGGTGTCAGAGGGTGCTGCGGAAGCTTCGAGATGGGGACGGAGGTTTCAATGGAGGACCTCTTAGGGCCTGTTTTCTCCTGAGAGCCTTCCCTAAGAACCGATGAGGGGCCCGGGAAGGGCTGCGGGGCGAGGAGCTCTTGGAGGGGGCCCTCTGGGGTGGCAGTCGTGCCGCTGCCTGGGTACGGGGCACTGGACGAAACACTGGCCTGCACGGCCTCTCCTTTGGTCAGCCGCTTCCGGGGACTTCCCTCAGCCTTCTTGGTGCCCTTGACACTTTGTTCAGGATCCATGACCTCCACAGAGACTTCAGATGCTATTCAGGGAGGGTCGGGGCAGGCTGCATTTATGAATAATCCAAGTGTCCCAAGGAGGCGTCTGGCTTTGGCCACATTGGTCAAGAGCTGCCGGAAGCCAAACCCAAGATGGGCTTTGGGAGTTCTGTTTTTTGTTTGTTGTTTTTTTTTTTTTTGCGAGTGTCACTGGCTGCGAGCGGACTTGGAGGAGGTCATCGGGGCCCAAACTATTCACACTGGTGAGGCATGGCCCTCTACTTTGAAGACAGAAAATGCGCCAGCACTTTCTGCCTGAATGTCTGTCCTGGAAACGTCATGAAGGATGTCAACGTTGCCATCCTAGTGTTTCAGTTGGCAGTGGCAAATGGCCACCCACGAGTCCCCTGTGTGCTATGCGAACAGTTGGAGGCTGGAGACATCTGTGTGCACAGCCCGATCATCCCTGGTCCCCGCACTAGACAAGCCACGCTGGGCGCCTCGGGCAGCTCTGGCCGGCCCCTGCTCCCCTCTGGTCCCGTGTTGGAGATCAGTGGCCGCAGAGGGGAATTCACGCTCTTCTGTTTGACAAAAGCACACACACAGAAATACACACACAAGAGAAGAGACAGTTACTGAAATTTATCCACGGCCCGTGCAGCGGGAGTCTGTGAGATGTGCTGATATCCCTACAAGGTTAACCAGGGAGGTTTGACCAGAAGTCACAGCCCCTGACTCTAAGCACCCAAGCAATGGTCCGAACCTCCCTCACCCGCATTCACGGTGGTGTTGGGTGACTTGAATGTCACCTGTGGTGTTCCGGGAACTGCAGGGCAGTTGGGGATGGGAGGCCTCTGAGGCAGGGTCAGCTTGCGAAGCCTCAGCTGCCCAAGCTGTAAAATGGGATAATATCAAGTCCTGCCTCAACTATGCTTCAGGGCCGTGATGGAGTCCAACATGTTAGTGGATATAGATGCCACGAGACAAAGGTGGGTTTGTCCTACAGCTGGTCCTCCTGTGGTGCAGGGGGAGGTGCCGGTGTGTTATTCGGGGATGAGCTTTCCAAGGGATAGGTTTTTCTCGGGTTAGCGTCATTCTCTCTCTGGCCCTGGGCTCTGAAGGTGGCCAGGAGGGGCACCATTCACGGCTTGCGTCTCCCTTGCTGACCCAAGCCTGGGTTTCATGCTGAAGGTAAAACCACCACCCCAGGCTGTGGAGGCTCACAGTCTAACACGGCCATGACTACTCCATCAAGAAATAGCTAGGAGGATCATTCTGGCAGCTTCCTCCAGTTTTTCCTAGCAGTCAAAGAGGAAAGGGAGATGTGGTCCGTCACAGAGTCCCTACAGCCAGAGAGGAAGAAATATCTAAGTTCTTTGCAGGAAGCAAAGTCTTGCTTGGAAACAGCTTTCTCATGTGGCACTTCAGACAGGGGCAGTGAAAGGTGCACAAGGTCACCTCCGTCTTCAAACGACATCCCCCCGGCAAACAGGGTGACTGACTTTTGCCAACAGAAGGTCACAACGCAGCCAGGGCTGTTCTTTGAGCAAGTCAAAGGCCTCCTGCAACTCAGGCAGAGGAGGCATCCTCACAGGGCAGGCTGAGTGTGGGGAAGGCAGATGAGTCTCGTTTCTCATACCACCATCAGTAGGGTGGCCAGGTAAGATATCACCCAAACTGGGGCATTTTTGAGAGTGAGAGAGGCACTATTACCAACTACAGAGCGGCAATGGGAACCAACCAGGGCTGTCCCAGGCAAGCTGGAACAAATGGTTCCCTTATAATCAATAGTCACCTTTGTGACTCAAACCAGGCACAAGCGCTGTCTCAGGGTGCCTGCTACAAAGTTTTCAGCTTTGCTCTGGGGGCTGAAATCCCACTATGGCCTCCTAATGGATTCTTAGAGATTGGGTGTCTAGTCAAATCCCCTCACTTGACACATGAGGAGGTTGAGGCTAGAAGGATAATGTGATTTTCCCTTAATCTTGCACAGGGATGGCAAGCGGGGCCAGAACACCCTGTGCCTCCCAACCCCTGGTCAGGGCTCGTCCCTCAATGAATAAATGCCCTCTATGCCTTCTGCGGCTCAATGGACACAGCAGTCTATGGCTCCATGTTCCATGAAAGCGCTGGCGTGGCCCCAAGGGGCACGGCCATATCCCTGGAGAGTATCTGCAGGTGTCTAGAGGCTTAACAGCAAAGGAGGTATTCCAGCTTTCATTCTGACCTTGCTGTGGCTGCTGGAAAGGAGAAATGGGGAGCCCAGCTAAGGCTGAGAAGAACACCATGATGGCATTACCCAGGGCCTCGCTTATCTAACCTAAGTTAGGACGAGGCAGAGAGGTCATTTGCAGTGCGGACAGAGAACTATTCTCCTGGCTGGAACTCCTGGGCCTGGTTGCACCTGGTGGGGACCCCTGGGTGCTGTGTGTGGATCATAAAGGGTCTACTATACTTACTGTTTCTATTGACCCGTTCATGCAAGGATGTCAAAGCATCCCCCAAATACTAGCTACTGGTAAGCTTTGCTTCTTCCGGTGGATGGACGGAAACCTGTGGCATGACTGAGTCTGAGCGGGGGTCAGTTGGCCAAGGAGGACACTAACATTGTTGAGCCCTATGGTCCTCCCTTCTCTCCAGGGGTAGGTGGGGAAGCGTCCCAACGGGTGAGGTTTGGAGCAGCTCGCAGGCCAGGTAGGAGGGGTGGGTGGATGAGGAAGACAGTTAGGTGACTGTTGTGTCATCAGGTGACTCACTGGGCCGGCACTACATGCCCAGGGTCAGCAGCCAGCCTCTACCTGTGAGCTGGGCCTGGTGCTTTTATAGAGAGGGCCCTTCTGCCTGCACTCTCTGAGGGAGGAGCAACCAGGGCATGTCCACACCATGGAGTCAGTAAGGCCTGTGAGCCGGAAGGCCCATCCTTTCCCTCTTCAGCAGGGTACCTGAGCCACGGGGGACGATGACCAGTGCAGAGCCACACTTGCCCTCAGGCTCCTGGGCCAGTGCTCTGTGCTGCCTTGATTGTACCTCATGACAGGTCTGAGTTGCTTAATACAAGGGGCAGTGGGAGGGGGCAGCTGGAACCGTGGGTATAGACATGGGGCAAACCTTCGAGAACTAAGAAGGCTTCAGTCTTGGAATGGACTGCAATTCAGACTGGCACGAACACTTTCTTAACATTTTAACTCCTTTAGAAGGTCCATGTCTTTTATTTTTTTAGTGTTTCATTTATTTTTTGAGAGACAGAGAGAAAGAGAGAGAGCACAAGTTGGGGAGGGGCAGAGAGAGAGGAGGACAGAGAATCTGAAGTAGGCTCTGCGCTGACAGGCTGACAGCAGTGAGCCCGACGCGGGCTCAAACTCATAAACTACGAGATCATGATCTGAGCCAAAGGCAGATGCTCAGCTGGCTGAGCCACCCAGGCACCTCTAGAAGGACAATCTCTAATCACTGTGACCAAGTGACACCAAGAAAATGGTTCTTTTATCCCTTCTATGCCGAGGGTACGTGTAAAATTTTAATATAAACTTGAAGTAACAGAGAAAAAAAGCTGCTTCTCCAGAGAATTGGTACCTGTCAAAGTCATGACATAAGGTCAGAGGCAGAGGGTTTTGCTGACAGGGTCCAGGAGCCTGGCTAACTGTGGCCAGAGGGAGGAAAGGCATCACCTGATGATGGTGGCAGAATGGCCATGGGGTCCGTGTTGTCTCCCACTTAGGCCACAGCCCTCAGAGAGCTCTGGCTTAGAAACCAGCTTCAAACCATAAGGAGAAACTGAGCTTCAAGAGCCAGCAAGTTAGCATATCAGACAACTCAGCCTCCACTTCTGGAAGCTTCCATAAGTCTAGCTGTCAGCTCAACAGGGAAGAGAGCAGGGTGCTGGGGCTGGAGACCCACAAAGCATTAGAATATCCTCTGCAGACTTGTGTAAGTGTAACCACATGCTAAATTCCTAGAAGGGGAAATACCTGGCCAAGAGGAATTTACCCTGAAGCTTTTGCTGGGTCCTGACAAATAGCTCTCCCCAAGGCACAAATTTACACACCCGCCAGTTGCGTGTGAGGACTGTTTCTCCAAACTCCTTCCTACCTAGAATATAACCAAACTCTTTAACATTTCCTAACATGAGAGGCAAAATAGTTGTGTTAGCTTCCCCCTGCTGCTGTCACAAACTATCACAAACAGTGCCTTAAAACAACTCAACTTACCATCTTATGGTTCTAGAGGTCAGAAGTCTGACATGGGTTTTCACTAGGCTAAAATCAAGGTAGGGCTACGTTCCCAACCTTCTTCTCGCCAGGGGCTCCAGGGAAGAATCGCTTTTATTACCAGGCACTTCTAGAGCCTGCCTGCATCCCTTGGCACAGGGTCCCTTCTGTCCTCAAACCCATCCAGCAATGGTGGCCATATCGTTCTCACACTGAATCATGAATACTGACTACCCTGCCTCTCTTTTTCCCTTGTAAGGACTCTTGTAATGACATTGGGCCCACCTGGATAATCCAGGCTCATGTCCTACCTGCAGACTCTTAATTTAATCACACATGCAAAACTCATTTGGCCACAAAAGGTAACATACTTACAGGTTCAGGGATTAAGATGTGTGACATCTTTGGGGGTCATTATTCTGCCGACCACAATGATATCTTATTTTTCTTACATCTGTGTTTCTTGATGTCTAGTGAAGCTTAGGGTTCTGCATAAACTTATTAACCCATTATTTCATTCAGGGGATTATCTTTCATATCCTTTGTGTATGTTTCTAAAAATTATATTTTTCTCATTGGTTTATGTAAACTCTTTAGATACTGGGCATTTTCATCCTTTTTATAACTAACTGCAAATATTTCTATTTAGCGGTAGTCTTTAACTTTTCTCAACAGAAAAGTTTGGTTTCTACATGGTCAAATGCAGAGTCAATCTTTCCCTTTTGGACTTTTAGATTTCACGTCCAAGATTATTTTCTAAAATGTCACCTGATTTCTTCTGGTTCCTCTATGGTTTAATTTTTTTCTTTCCTCCCTCTGCCCCTCCACTCTTCTGTTCCTCCATTCCTCACTCCCTCCATCCTTCCCTCTTCTGCTTACTTCCTTTCCATTGGATCTTGGTTCCATTTGGCATTTATTTTTGTATAAGGAATGAAGGAGGGTCAAGCTTAATTTTTTTCCAATACAGGTATCCAGTTATCCTAACATCATTATTGATGTTAAGACATCAATATTAAAGAATCCACCTCACCCCTCTGAAATGCCCTGGGACATTTTCTAAAAGCACAGGTTCTAACCCCATTCCAGATCCACCAAAACAGAAGCTCTGGGAAAAGGGCCCCAGAATCCACATTTTTACAAATCTCTCCATGTAAATCTGACATACACTGTTCTTTTCTTTTCTTTTTTTTTTTTAATATTTTTTTTAACGTTTATTTATTTTTGAGACAGAGAGAGAGACAGAGCATGAATGGGGGAGGGGCAGAGAGAGAGGGAGACACAGAATCTGAAGCAGGCTCCAGACACTGAGCCATCAGCCCAGAGCCCGACGCGGGGCTCGAACTCACGGACCGCGAGATCGTGACCTGAGCTGAAGTCGGACGCTTAACCGACTGAGCCACCCAGGCGCCCCTACACTGTTCTTTTCTACAGAAAAACTCCTCTAAGTGCCTCTTATAACTAATCACCTTGCCTCTAGGCTCCCAACCTTCCCCACAACACCCCACCATTCACTGTGGGAAGAGAAATCTCTTCGGTTGCCAACCTCACCCAGCCTTTCCCTCTGTCAAGAACTCTCAATAGCTCCCCACTGTAGGGAAATTTCAGCCACGGGCATGTCAGCTCCAACAGGCCCCACCCCACCTTCCCAAGCCTTCTCTCTCCACCCTGCACTTTTCACTGTGCATCACCTCTAACTGGCATGCTCTTGACCTCTCTGCGTTTACACACTGCTGTTGCCCAGGGAACAGGGAAAGGAATCTGAATGCTAATCCCACAGAGGAGTTAGGGAATACTTCCCAGAAGAAGTTGTGTTTGAGCTGGGCCTTGAAAGATGGGGAAAATATTGATGGCTAGATTTGGAAGGAAGAGATTCTAGTCTAGGAGGGAGGTACAATGTATGCAGAGCACGGGAGGCTGGAACGTTGCCACAGGGAATGTTGAGTTTGTGGCCTCTGCCCCAGCCAGGGCTTTGGGGCCCCTGAATCCAGAGTGTCTGGGCAAGGACCCCACACTGTGCTGGGGTGAGTTCAGGGCACAGGCAGGAGCTTCCACACATTCCCTCCTACGTCCTAGAATAACAACAACAAAAAGGCCTAAACTGTGAAGGCTCAGTTGTGCCACACATCTTGTAAGTGAGCTGGGGTTAGTACTGGCCCTCGGCCCTTGGAAAGCAGGTGGAGGGCACAGTCCATCCCATTGGGTGGCCAGAGGCAACTTCTTGGCTGGATCAGGTTTTCAGAGCAACCACACACACATGCACGCTCTGGCCTGGATTCACTCATGGAAAATAGGTACTACCAGGGTCTGACGGACTGCCTATGTTGGGATGAAGTTTTCCACTAACCTAACATGTCAGCTAGGGGGGCTTCCTTAAGAAGCCCAGGATGTCAGGCATGTGGCTTAACCAGTTCATCAGTATCTTCCCAGCAAACCTGTCTCTCCTGGACTGGACAGAGACTAGGCATTATTCATCTTCCTATTTCTGGTGCCTGGCACTGGCCCCAGCACTGAGTAAAATATTGAAAATATTTTCAAAATACTTAAATGAGCATCTACCATGTCCCCAGGCTATACTAAAGATTAACATATTGATCCTCACTCAGGTCCCCGTTTTTGCAGATGAGAGGACCAAGCAAGGCTCCACAAAGTGACACTCATTGCTTCAGATAACACAAGAAAGGGCAGAGGCAGGCTTTGAACCCCGAGAGCAGACTGCCACCCAGCAACCCCCCCACCCCCACCCCAAGAGTGCTGACCTTGGTCACAAGGGCCCAGATGGATTTCATCTTCCTTCCCAGAGCCCCTCCAGGAAGTCTTCCTGGTTAACTACAGCCACCTCCATTTGCACCAAATTCTCTTCCCCATGTGTAAACCACTCTGCATGAGTCTGTTCACTTCAGGGCTGCGTTTCTTGATAAATGCTTTCCCTCCAGTGAGTAGTACATTATTCACTGTCTGGGAGGCTCCCAAATCATTTCCCTTGGATGGCTGTGGTTTCTGCAAGCCTACTTTTCTCTCTCCTCCTTCCTAACCCCGAGACCCAGACAGGGCTTGAATTTCTGCTCACTGGTCAAAGAGCAAAGTCTATTCATAAGAAAGAGAAACCTAGGCATTCCCGGGTGAGTTACACCAGGCTGCTGCTTGTATTCCTGTTAGAGCACCCAGGGACCAAGGTGGAACTGACATCAAAGGGCGGACAAGGTCTCCAGCAACATCCCTGAGGAAAGCAGGAACATGTTTTACAGTTAAGACCAAGAAATAATGCAGACAGGACTCTGCTCCATTAGACCCGGGGAAGGCCAGACTTAGTCCTGAGTATGTGTGGTTGTGACAACTCAGGCATGAGTCCTAACCAGTGTCCTGTGTCTAGGCTGACAGCTGAACTCGTAACATGTGTTGGGGCTTTTCGCCTGTTCCACACAATAGCTCTATTAGGCAGGGACCATTGCCATTTTCATGTTACAGATGAGGACACGGGCACAGAATCACGAAGCTGGTAATGGCACAGCCAGAACCTGAACCTGGGCCATTGGGTGATCTCTGCAGTGGACACCCTTTAAGGCAGCAGAGTCCTGGAAGACAGAACTTGGATTCCAGTCATACTACTAACACATGGGTAAGTAAACGCTATTCTTAGCAGCCTTCCTTGCCATCATGTGGGCTGGCCTTGTTAAGAGCTTTGTCTCCCCCTTTTATCTAGAAAAGTATCTACAATGTTTAAGTCTTGCACCCATTGACGTTGAAAATGAACCACAGTCAGGGGCTGTAGTCTGGCCTCCATAAGGGTCTGGTGAACCCCCAGATGCTTGTAGTTCATTAATCTTCTAAGTTCTGTATTGTTATAAATCTCGTTATCTGTCCACTTACCTAACTCAGCATTTATGTATATCCACCTTATTTGGTAAAGATTAAAAGAGGTTTCTGGATGCCGGTGAGAGCTGGTGAGCCTCTGAACTTAACTCGACCTGCTTATCTAAGTGGTCCAGGCAGTACTTGTGGGTCAAAGGGCTTAGGGAAGAACGAGCCTGAAGCGAGAGCTGGGCCGGGTCGGGCAGACTTGTCTTCTGGCCATTGCATTCTGCCAGTCTGTCATCAACACTGCCTAGGAAACACCTGCACTCCACATTTGGCCGTGGCCTGCTCTCTCATTAGTTTACAGCAGGTCTCTAGCTGTCCCTTGGATGGTTTTTTTGTTTCTACACAAATGACCATGGTATAAAAGGCACTCTTGTCTACAAGCCTCCTGGGTTGTTAAGGTTCTTTGGTCTACTATGAAGGGCAATTGATAGACTACACTATAACACACACACACACACACACACACACACACACACACACACATTATAGAATAAACTATATAAAGAAAAATGACCAGGGAGACTGGGCAGCATATATGGTGCATTCTAAAATTGGACAATGACAAAAGTAGGGACTACCTGTGGTCCACATCATTCTTGCCCACATGGCAGGATGAATGTAACTGTACTAGCAGTGATATGGGAGTTACAATGATCATCTTACAACTCGTTTGTTCATTTATTCACTCAGTCTGCAAGCATTACATGGGCCTTCTCAATGCCAGACCAGCAATATGAAAATAGACATAAATTATAGACTTTACTCTAAAGTTACAGTAATCAACACAGTATGGTACCAACACAAGAAGAGACCAAAAAAAAAAAAAAAATCATCAATGGAAACAACAAGGTAATGAAACAGACCCCCTCATATATAATTACCTGATTTGTAACTAAGGTGCTATTATATTTGGTGGGGGAAATAATAGTCTTTTCAATACATGGTGCTGAAACAACTGAATATCTATGCAGGAAAAAAAAAATGAACCTTGGGCCCTACCCCTACCATACACATAAGTTAACATGAAAAGATGATCAGCCTTGATACAAAAGATTAAGTGATAAAGCTAATAGAAGAATACACAAGAGGGGCGCGGCTCAGTCGGTTAAGCGTCCGACTTCAGCTCAGGTGATGATCTCGCGGTCCGTGAGTTCGAGCCCTGCATCGGGTTCTGGGCTGATGGCTCAGAGCCTGGAGCCTGCTTCCGATACTGTGTCTCCCTCTCTCTCTGCCCCTCCCCCATTCATGCTCTGTCTCACTCTGTCTCAAAAATAAATACACTTTAAAAACAAAAAATTTAAAAAAAAAAAAAAAGAATACACAAGAATATATTATCACGAACTTGGGGCCAGCAAAGATTTCTTACACAGTTTACAAAATGCATAATCACATCATCATAAAGGAAAGGATTGGTAAATTGGGCCTCATTAAAATGAAAAACTTCTGCAGAAAACTTTCTGAACATTGGCAAAATCCTCAGAGCCAAACACCCAACTTCTGTTCATCAGAACGTAATAGAGTAAAAATACAAACCACAGACTGGGAGAAGATATTTGTGATACTTATTCAACAAAGGACTCATCTAGAATATAGGAAGTCCTAAAAATGAGTTTAAAAAGGCAGACAACCCAATTAAAAATGGCCAAAATTAACTCAAAATGTATCAAAGACCTAAACATAAAAGCTAAAACTATAAAACTCTTAGGAGGAAACATAGGGGGAATACTTCATGATATTGGATTTAGCAATGATTTCTTGGATATGACACTAAGAGAACAGGCAATCAAAGTAAAAATAAGCTGGATTTAATCAAAATTTAAAACTTTTGCGCAGGACAGGACATAATCAACAGAGTGAAAAGGCAACCTATAGAATGGGAGAAAATATTGGCAAATCATATGTGAGAAGGGGTTAGTATCGAGAATACATAAAGAAATCCTACATCTCAAGAACAAAAACCAAAAAACCAGATTAAAAAATGAACAAAGGACGTGAATAGACATTTCTCCAAAGGAGATACACAAATGGTCAACAAACAGGAAAAGATGTTCAATATCACTAATCATTAGGGAAATGCAAATCAAAACCATGAGATATCACATCACACACATTGGGATAACTACCCTACAAAAACAAAAAACAGAAAATAGCAAGTGTTGGTGAAGATGTGGAGAAATTGGAACCATTGTGTACTGTTGATGGGAACGTATAATGGGATAGCTTTTATAAAACCGTACGGCACTTGCTTAAAAAAATTAAAAATAGGATTGCCATATGATCTGGCTATTCCACTTCTGGGTATAAACTCCAAAACACTGAAATCAGAGTCTCAAAGAAGTATCTGTCCACTCATGTTCATAGTAGCATTATTCACAACAGCCAAAAGTTGGAAGTCACCCAAGTGTTCACTGGGGATGAATGGATAAACAAAATGTGGTATATACATCAATGGAATATTATCCTGTCCACCTTAAAATGGAAGGGAATTCTCACACATTCTACCACGTAGATGAACTTTGAGGATATTATACTAAGTGAAATAAGCCAGTCACACAAAAAGAGAAAGAAGTCAGTCACAAAAACAAACAAAAACAACAAATACCGTATGATTCCACTTATATGAGATACTCGAATAGTCAGATTCTTTTTTTTTTTTTTTAATTTTTTTTTTTTTTTTTCAACGTTTTTTATTTATTTTTTGGGGACAGAGAGAGACAGAGCATGAACGGGGGAGGGGCAGAGAGAGAGGGAGACACAGAATCGGAAACAGGCTCCAGGCTCCGAGCCATCAGAGCCCCAGAGCCTGACGCGGGGCTCGAACTCACGGACCGTGAGATCGTGACCTGGCTGAAGTCGGACGCTTAACCGACTGCGCCATCCAGGCGCCCCACGAATAGTCAGATTCTTAAAGACAGAAAGAATGGTGGCTGACAGGGGCTGGGGACGGGTTGAAAAATTGTTGCTTAATGAGTATAGAGCTTCAGTTTTGCAAGATGAAAAGAATTCTGGAGATTCATTCACATTGCACAACAATGTGAAAATCCTTAACACTACTGAACTTCAAAAACAGTTAAGAAGGTAAATTTTATGTTATATGTATTTTACCACAACTTTAAAAAATGGCAAAAGGTTTGAACAGGCATTTAAAAAAACAGGTTATCTAAGTGGTCAATAAGCATATGCAAAGGTATCAGCACCATTACTCATTAGGGAGATATAAATTAAATCTACCCCCCGCGCACCAGAATGACTAACACGAAACAGACAAAAGGGTACCAAATGTTGGCAAGGATGTGGGGCAACTGAACTCTTCTTGTCCACCGTTGGTGGGAAGGTAAGTAGACACAACCGCCTGGACAACTGATAGGCAAAATCTTCCATGCCAAACACACCCCCGCCCCATGACCCCAAAATTCTACTCCGAAGAAGATATCCCGCATAAGCGCATATATCTATCCATCATAAAACACAAACGAGAATGTTCATAGTAGCTTTATCCATAATAGCCCAAAACTAAAAGAAACCTAAATGCCAACAACAAATAGAATGGATGAACAGATTGCAGCATATTCATACAAGAATTATTACATAGCAATAAAAAAGAACAAAGTTCTGCCACAGAAAAAGTATAGATGGACCTCACAGATATAATAATAAGGAATTCAGACACAATAGACTATATACTGTATAATTCCACTTAATTGAAGTGTAAGAATAGGCAAGACTAATTTTATGGTATTAGAAATCAGAATAGTGGTTAGTTTAGCTCTGGTGGGGCAGGTGGATACTGACTAGGAAGGGAAATGCAGGAGATTTCTGGGGTGATAGAAATGTTCCATATATCGATCTGGTTATGTATATATTTCATAAGTGTATATATGTAAGAACTCTTGGCATTGTATACTTCAGATGTGTGTACGTAATTGTATGTATATTATGACTCAATTAAAAAAAAAAAAGACATGGACTTTGCACCTAAAGATACAAAGCCTATAAGGAGAGAGACACAAATAAAACCAGGTAATAAGGTGGGGTAGATGCCATGATGGTAACAGACTGAGTACAGGTTGGGGGTGGAGAGAGAGTTCCTGAGGGTAGGCTTTAGGGAAGGTACACTGGGCTCTGAAGGACGAAGGGATTTCGCCACGCAGAAAGGTCCAAGTGTGGGTTAGTGTGGCAAAGGCAGGACGGTGCTGAGGTGAACCTCGAGCATGTGAGGAGGCAGGCAGTTCAGCACTGCTAGAAGGTCAGGTCTTCAGAGCACAGGGGTGGGGGAAGCCACTGAGGACACGAATCAAATAAGGCTTCTTGATTTGTTTGTTTCAGTGAGCTCTCCATAAACATCTGTTGAACGAATGAATGAGCCTTCCCACAGTCGTGACACATCTGATGCCTGGAGTCACAAAATAGGTGTGCTGTGTGGCAGCAGGTACTGATGCGACGCAGTACTTGTGCGGCTGTGGAGTCCCATTTCTTCTAAAATTATTAATCTCCCCAAAGTCTAGTATCTTCCAGGCCCCAGAGTTTGAAACCATCCTCACTCAGATATGGTACTGACTCCCTGCTATGAAAGCTGAGTAACTTTTTGTCACTTTTTGTTACTTCTCCCCAACTTCCTTCCAACCATCCCACCATGTTTGACAGTCACATCTTGGTTGTTTTCTTCGCAGTTGCCTTTAACATCTTCCAATAATCTCCTTAAAGGGCTGTTTCCTTGTCTGTCAGCTTTAGATAATATCTCTCCACTATCTGTTGTGAACAATGAAGAAACGTGTACGCACTCTCTTCTTTCCACCTCCTTTCCTCTGCCTACTTCCAAATTTTTGTTAGTTATATATTATTACTCTTCCATTGCCAACTTTCATAGCACGCTTCTTCTATAATTAAGCCTAGTCTATAGACTTGGGTGAATTTTAAAAATTGAAGCTAATCAACAATATGATTGTGAAGATACCACTCCCTGGGGAACCACTTAGTATCAATGGACTCAAGAAAAAGAAATGTAATTCCACATGACTGAAACTTCGTGACAAGAAAAGTCTACCATAAGTCAAGAACCAACCCATCTTCCTCTAAAGTATTTATGGCTTCCTTCACTTCTTCTTGAATTGCACGTCATCACCTTTTTGGATTCCTTTTTTGATTGAGAGAAATAACTCCAGGAGGTTTTCATTTTCATGTTTTTCCCCAGAAAAATACAGATGACTGAGTAATGAGCTTTCTGAACTCTTACACATAAAAAAAATATTTTGATGTCAAAGTTCGAGAGGATAGAATTTGTAGTTCAAAATCAATGTCCTCTACAGTTTTAAAGGCACTGCTCCACTCTCCTTGGGCATCTTGTTTTACTGAAGAGAAATGCCGATGTAAGATTTTATTCTCTCTGGAAGCTTTTTGTTTTTCATTGTTGATATTCCGACATTTCAACAAGATAGGTCTAAATGTTCCTTTTCATTAATTCCTATCTTGAATTCAATCTCTAGGTGTTTCTTCCACTTGGGAAATTTCTTTTGTTATATTGCTGACTATTTCTATCCCCCCCCCCCCCTCTGCCATTGTATGTAGTTTCTGCTTCTAGAGCTCCTATTTGATGGATATGGAACCTCCAAATCTGGTCTCTATGGATATAAATTTTTTTTCTCCTGGATGTTTTGCTCTACCTTCTGGGATATTAGTTTTAACTTCTAGATGATCAACTTGGCCTTCATCCGTATCAATTGTGTCATTCATTCCACCCACCGAATTTTTTTCAGGAGTTGTAGTTTTAATTTTCAATAATTGTTTCCTTTCCTCTGAGTATTTCCTATTTTTCCCTATTATTTCCTATTTCTCTGATTATTCCACTTCAGAGCAACTGGTTCCTTACTGTTGCATGAAATAATCTCAATTATGGCCAGGGATACTAATGATTATTTATTTTAGGGGCCTCTTATTTTTGAACAATCTGCTTCATCTGGAATGAGCTCTTCTTTTTTCTTTTTTCCATTTTAGGCCATCTCCTTCTGCTATATTTTTTCCCCCTCATGTTTGGTCATCCTGGTTGTCCATACGTATCTGTGAATGCAGGACTACATTGTGAATTTGGTATACGTGCCAGGATACAAGTTCTGGCTCCTGCAACGAGGACCCGTCTGTAAGAGTGGCTTAGATAAGACGGGTTGATTTCTGTCTTGTGTACGCCTGAGTGTAAGTGGCCATGGGCTGATGTGGTGGCTTCACAGTGTGAGTCTCTTTGCACTTGCTCCTCTGTCATCCACAGCATTTGGCTTCCAACTTCCACCATCGTGTTTACATTCTGGTCAGCAGGAAAGGGAAAAGGGATCGCAAGGCTGGGAACTGGACACATTATTTCAGGTCTCAGTAGCCACATGGCCCCCCCTCACTGCCAGAAGGCCTTGGAAATGCAGTCCGTAGCTGGGTGGCCATGTGCCCTGAGCAAATATTTATCACTACAAAGACGAGGAAAAGGATATTGATGCAACAATGAACCGGAGAGGGCTTCCTGTGAGGTTTCTGGTCTATTTTTCTGACAGGTTTGTCCTTGAATATGATAGTGAGATCATGAGCCCATCCTACTGAGGGGGGGGGGAGGGGTTCTAAGCAAGAGGGTGGAGGATTATGATGGCAAGTCTCCCTGTAAGGACTATGGGGAGGAAGGCAGCTAGGGGACTCCTGAAGTGGGTGGGGTGGTAGATTTCACTGGAGGCAAGACTGCCCATGCCACCCACGCGCTCCCTGCTCCCACACTGGGTTGGCAGGGAGTCTGTATTCCCTCAGCTGGGCTTCTCTCAGACCCTGGCCCCATCGCTTTTTTTAGATAGTATGTCTAAGATTGGGATGGCCTGCCACTGGCCACCTTCTTCCCCACATAGAAGGCGAGAGGGGTTGAGCAATCACTCAGGTCTTTGGGGTCTCCTGGTCTGATTTCTCTGTCTATGCCATCTCGCGGGTTTCCGATCTTCCTGAGACCTATTGATATTTTGGCCCGCATTCTATCTTGTTTCCCAATATTATGATGTCAGCCTTCCAAAAACGGCTTTACCTTCTGGCAATTCTAGAAGAGACGTGGAGCTGGACACCTACATGCTGGTGGTTAGGAAATCACATGTCGTGGTTCATTGGCAGAGAGGCCAATGCCCCTTCCAGGCTAGTGACACATCAGGAGGAGAGATGGGTCTTTCCAGCTGAGGGCCATCATCTTAGAACCCCACAATGTCCACCCCCATGCAGTGTGCCCTCGATGGTCCCGCCACCGAGGCAGCAAAACCCACCCAGTTCTACGAAGAGCTGGGACAGCTTATCTAGCTTGCCTGGGCAGACTGTGGTCCACCCACCAGTAGTCAGTGACCGGGACTACCCAAGGGGCCTGCAAGCCACTGTATGGGCACCTAGCATACTGCTTTTGTCCTCTTTCAGCCTCTGGGGAGAGCCTTTGGAGGTAACTGATCACGAACCCTCTGTACCTTGCCACCCACAAGAGCTGAGAGTCACGTAGCTGTTTGCACTAAGAGCTGAGAGAAAGGGGCTCCACCTTGTCCCCCCGGAGGCTGCCCAGAGGCTATCTTTAGTCTACAACAGCTCCCCTTCCTAAGGTCCCCTAGGCTCCCTACATAGTATAGGCTCCATGGCATGGCTCTGAAGGCATCTTCAGGGGCTCCTGCTTGCAACTTTAGGCTCATCTCTCCCCTTCTCTTTCCAGCCTGTGTGTTCTCACCACAGGGAGCTGCAGACTTCTCAGAACACACACCGTTCCATCACCCCAAATGCCCTGTCCCTCCCAGACTTGTAGCGAACTCCTCAATGTCCTTCAGACCCACCCGTGATGGTTAATATTATGTGCCAGCCTGGCTGGGCCATGGTACCCAGACGTTTGGTCAAATGTTATTCTAGATGTTTCTGCGTAGGTATTTTGTAGATGAGATTAACATTAATCTGCTCTGCTCTGCGTAAAGCAGACCCTCTCCAGAATGCGGGTGAATCTCATCCAATAAGTGGAAGGCCTGCATAGAACAAAGACTGACCTCCCCTGAGCAGGAAGGAATTCTGCCAGCAGACGGGTGGCCTCTGGATTCGAACTATGACTCTCTTGGGCCTGCAGCCTGCTGGCCCACCCTGCAGATTTTGGACTTGCCACACCTCCATAATTGTGTGAGCCAATTTCTTAAAAGAAATCTCTCTCTCTCTCCAAATATATGTATTTACATCTTTCTGGTTCTACTCCTTCGGAGAGCCCTGACCTCACAGCACCCCAGGCATCAAATCCTCCAGCAAGCCTTCCATGCCCCTCTAACATTCAAATGCCGCTGTATGTCTCACACTGTGTTGGAGTTTGTTTACAGGCTTTTCTCCTCCGAAGAGACAGGCTTCTTTTAGGCCAAGGAGCTCTCTCACTCGCCATTATATCCCTAGCACCTCGCACAGTGGCAGACACAAAAATAAATAGTACTTAATGGCTAATATTGGCCCAAGGGAAGGTGAGCTACTTAGAACAAGAGAGGACTAAAGCAGGTGGCCTAGGGGAGTCTCATTGCGTAGAGGGAATCAGGTCAAACTCCTTGAAAAGGGTCCTGTAAGATGGGCCAGAGAGGGACAAGGGAAACAGTTCCCGAAAACCAGGCTCCTAGAGCCACTCCGAAATACAGGTCAGCAAAGGGCCTGTACCAGTTCAATGTCGGGGCAGGCCCCATGGGTCAGCCTACAACCAGTCCAGCCTCCTTGGCCCCACCCAGGAACTCGGTGTCATTCCATATCTACAAGACCACGATGTCTTGTCAGGAATTCCCACTTCGGTCTTCCTTTTTTGATGACAACTAAGCTCCAAAAACACTCGGGGAATGCACTGTTTGTGACCTTGAGGGGAGCAGTTCTCTGCGTTCTCTAGCTTGTTACCTGCTCCCCTGATCTCTCTAGCTGTGTCTTCATCAAGCAAGAAGATGTTGCCAAGTAGAGTTTTCTGAAGCTGAGTTACAAAAAAGGGGGGGCTCCTTGCAACCCACACCTCCTTACATCCTTTTCTCCATCCGAACTGAAACCAGGTGGGTTTGAAAATTCTACCCTGGCGGGAGGCAGGGGCTGAGGATGCAGGGCAGGAGGGGGACCCTTTCAGAAGCACCGCTCTGCATTTCCCAAGGCTCCGAGCATAGGTCTCTGGCCACCCGGTGCGTTGTGAACAAATAAATGAGTGAAGGAACAGACGGTAAACTGAACGGGTACAGCACACCATCAGTTCCTCCTTACAGAACAACCCAGGACCAAGTGCCTTTAATTCAGGAAAGAGGAAAACAGCCAGAAGAAAAGATAAGCTATAGATTGACGAAGGGACTGGGGCCTTAAGAAAGATGAATCACAGTGGGATGCCTGGGTGGCTCAGTCCTTGAGCCGCTGACTCATGATTTCAGCTCATGTCAAGATCTCACGGCTCATGGGTTCGAGCCCCGCGTCGGGCTTTGTGCTGACAGCATGGAGCCTGCTTGGGATTCTCTCTCCCTCTCTCTCTGCCCCTTCCCTGCTCTCTCTCTCTCTCTCTCTCTCTCTCTTTCTCTCTCTCAAAATCAATTAACTTAAAAAAAAGATGAACACATCTTATGACAAGAA
Organism: Neofelis nebulosa; assembly: GCF_028018385.1. Lineage (NCBI taxonomy): Eukaryota > Metazoa > Chordata > Mammalia > Carnivora > Felidae > Neofelis > Neofelis nebulosa. The sequence continues at coordinate 189,936,059 of NC_080783.1, read as the reverse complement.
GACAAACTGAGAATCAACTGGGATAATTACAAGGGGGGCTGACATTACTGAGCGCTATGTGCCAGACGCTCTGCTAAGAACTTGAAGCCTGTTGAGCCCCCAAAGCAACCCCGTGAGGCAGGTAATATCTTTAAGTCCATTTTACAGATGAGGCAAGTCAGGCCCAGAAAGTCACACGACTTGTCCAGGGGCGCACATGCAATAAAGGGTTGGGCTGGGAGTCAAGGTTGGCAGGTGGCTCCAGAGCATGTGCTCCTAACCACCTCCCCTTGTGGCACTGGCAGCACTTAACCCCGGAAACAAGGAAAAGCTTGGATTTTGCTCGAGGTCAAGGGGATGGACCCAGGCCCGGGGATCTAGCCGCTTGGCTCCGCCCCCACCTCACTGTGCTTCCGGGGCAGTCATCCCTGATCTGTGCTGCCTGTTCCCATATTTGAAAAAAGAGGGTATTGCACTCGGCTGGGTTCTGGGGACCTTACCTACCCTGGTGCTCTGGAATCTGCTGCTCCCTAGCTGGGTCTGCCAGCTGCCCCGGGGCCTGCCCACCCCAGAAAGCCTCACGCTAGCCCACACTGAGCCCTCCAGCTAGGCCTGTTGGGTATGGACTCCCACTTCTTGCCGTTCTAGGCTTCTTTTCCAGGACCTGACCTCCTCTCGCCCTCCCACCTGCTTGTGATGTCCATGCCCCACACCTCTCCAGCTTCCCAACCTCCTCCTTCCCACTCCTTCCCACCTGGGCCCACAGTACTCCCCACCTTTCTGTCTCCTGACCTTCATTCACCCTGACAAATACGGAGTCCTGAACTCAAGAACCAGGAGGGGTTTATTGACACGAAAAATAAATACACCGGGGCCTAGAGCTACCCTCCCAAGTACCTCCTTCCAGAGCCTGACAATGCCAGCCCCAGCCTCCACCCTTCATCTTGGATCCTGAGAAGGTGGGCAGAGGTGGGACCTTGAGACTCTGGTGCCCTTTTCCTTTGCCCAGAACCTCAGAAGACCCGATAGCATTTCTTGTTTATCCCGCAGAAATGGGGCAGCCTCTGCCCGCTGCAGGCCAGCACCAGTGTGGCAGGGTTAAATGCCGCAGGACACGCCCCTAGAGGCTCTAGGGCATCTGGAAGGGGGACCCAGGGGTGGCCTGGGGAGGGAGTGCTAGAGGGTAGCCAGGACTGCTGGGTGCTGAGTCATGTCCCCAAAGTGCCAACCCTGCTCACTCACCTGCAGGGACTTCCCGTTCCCTCCACAGAACTCCCAAATGCTCTAACACACACTACAATCCTCTACAAACGGGTTTCCCAATACGTTAGGCCCAAGTAAGTGATTCCTCTTTCCCAAACAGGATCACACCCTTGCCCTCCTGCACAGGACATGCACAGCTCCCCTCTCCCATGGCAGCGACAGTGGCACATTCTCGATTGCTTACTACACGCACAGGGCTGGGGACGAGCCAGTTTACACTGTGTCGCCTCACCGAGCTAAGAGTCTCACGTGTTAGATCTTTACCTACAGATTTTAGAAGCAGAGGCTATTGTTTAAATTACCTTTATGTTCCCTGTGCCCTCCCTGTGGGCGCCCACAGGTGTTTGTGGCTTGATGAGTGAATAAATGAATGAATGAAGTCACGATTGTGGAAAACCTTGGTTAATGAGTAGTTTACAGAAGTTACCTTAATTCTTTTCTGGAAAAAAGGAACAGGTTAACCTCTGAAACTAGAAATACCAATCTGTTAATGAATAGAATTTTCCTTTTTTTTTTTTTTAAATGTTTATTTATTTTGAAAGAGAGAGACAGAGAGAGCACGAGCAGGGGAGGGCAGAGAGAGAGGAAGAGGCAGGATGCCAAGTAGGTGCCGTGCTGCCAGTGGAGAGCCTAACGCGGGGCCCGGGCCCGTGAACTGTGAGATCATGACCTGAGCCAAAAATCAAGATGCTTAACTGACTGAGCCACTCGGGCGCCCCAATGAATAGAATTTTCTAAATATTGAGTGTCATTCTCATAAACATAACTTCTGCAACCTGCTATATTAGGCGGTGTTAGTATAATTCACATACCATACATTTCACTCTCTTAAGTGCACAATGAAGTGGTTTTTAGTATATCCATAAGATTGTGCAACCATTATCACTATCTAATTCCAGAACATTTCCATCACTCCAGAAAGAACCCTGGTACCCATTAGCAGTCATTCCACATTCTCCTCCCCTTTCCCAGTCTCTGGCAATCATTAATTTATCTACTTTCTGTCTCTATGAATTTGCCTCTTCTGGACATTTTATGTAAATGGAATCATACAATCTGTGGTCTTTTGTGTCGGGCTCCTTTCACTTAGCATAATGTTCTTAGTCATTTGCTTTAAAAAATATCAGTATTTCACGGAGTTTCTCAGAGCATCTTGGGCCCCGGGGGTTCTGAGGCCATAATGCCTGTGTGACATGCTGGTCGGAGCCGGCCACCATGAGCCATCAGGACAGCATGGGGCCCGGCAGCAGATGTATGGAACCACGCAGCAAGGGAGTTGGATGGTGGTCACAGTCTGGGGCCAGCAACAGAACCAGTGGTTAGGAACCAGTTAAGCATGGGAATCGTACTCGGAATGTTCCTTGTGGGGTGGGACCCCTGTGGTGTGCTCAGGAGAGCCCAAGGGACCAGCTACCTGCAAATCCCATTCTCTGGTAGGGAGAGAGGTATGTTAAGGACACCAGTCCTGGACCTGCTATTCTGGCTTTGAATGGAGAGCCCCATTTCTAAGATGGTCTCAAAGCTCAACAGAAGTTGTGGGTCCCCATGGCTTGGCTGGTTCAGATCTGGGGGGTGCAGAATGGACATGCCAACTGCTTCCCCACCCTCTCTGACCCCGGGCATCCTTTTAGCGGGGAAGTTGCTCCTGGCAGGAAATCCCAACAGGCTGAGTGGAGTCAAGAACGCTTTGGTCTTAGTTTGTCCATGAATTGATTAATTAATTAATAGTTAATTCCCTTTTTGTGTTTTTGTTTGTTTGCAATTTTAACTTGCTTTATTCCACAGAGGATCTGATACGGTTTACAAAAACAAAATAGCATGAATTAAAAATGACAAACCAGGGAGGGGCGCCCGGGTGGCTCAGTCGGTTAAACGGCCCGGGTCATGATCTTGAGGTTCTCACGAACCTGCCTCGTGCTCTGCGCTGACAGCTCCGAGCCTGGGGCCTGCCTTGGATTCTGTGTCTCCCTGTCTCTCTGCCCCTCCCCAGCTGGCACTCTGTCTCTGTCCCCCTCAAAAATAAGATTAAAGAAATGTTAAAAAAAAAAAAAGACAACCCAATCCAGAGGAAATAGAAGACACAAGGCTTAGACCAGAAGGGCTAAAAGAACATGGATAAGGAGGGGAGAAGGCCCCACATGGTGGCTGTATTCAGGGCCTGGATTCAGGGCGTAACTTCTTGGCAGTGAAAAGAAAGGACAACAACACAGCTCAGTGTCCTGATGATAAACACACCAGTTGCTTGGAAAAAAGCACAGCTCTTCTTGGCGCTAAGATATGAAGGGAATGTGTCTCATGCTGTTTCCAAAAGGGAGCCATCCATGAAGTCATCCCTCCAGTACAACTTAAGCTCCTTTGGGCTGGGTCTGCTGGCATCTAAGACTACCCTTTATTTACATCATCAGCTTTTGTTTTTGGAAAGACTGTGCCATTCGGTGACCATCATTCCAAGTTTTGCCAGAAACACGTACCATCTGTTCTGTTATTTATGTAATATTTTCATTTACATTGACTTGAGCTTGCCCTATTAAAACATGGGCTCCACCAAAGCAATAGGGATCATAGGCGTAACTCTAGGGTTTCACTGAGTTAAAGACGTTACTATTAACATAGATAATTTCACGCATGTTCCTCTGAAAATCACCTCACGTTCTACTAACGGTTTGTGTCCCACTAGTAGAACTCACGATGCACTGGGGTACATCTCCCTTTATGGACAGCAAAGCTTCCCCTCATCCCCCTCCACCTGATGGAGTGATGAAGACGGTCTATGCACCAGACCTGGTTTAGGGTCTCCTGTCAAACCCTGTAATCGTAGAGCTGGAAGGGCCCCTGAGCAGCATCCAAGTTAAAGCCTACATGTGACAGATGAAGATGCTAAGGCTCAGAGAGCAGAAGGTCCTTGTCCCAAATCACAAGGCCAGTGACAGTGTGAGGACCCGTCCCAGCCTCACCTTCATCATGGCTCCAGATGGATGGATAAGCATTTATATAACCGAAGACTGGAACCCACTGAAGGAGGCTGGTTAATACACGGGTGGGGTCTCACCCAACTCCACAGCAAGCCCCGTGAGGGCAGGAACCACGTCCATTTTGTTCACCACGGTAAATCCAGTACCCAGCACTCTGCCTGGCACATAGCAGGTGCTCAGAAAACACTGGTGGGATGTTACTGCCAAGTTCAGGATGATGATCACTTCTGGGACGGCGGGAGGGAGGGACCTCAGATTGTGCAGCGACTTCCAACTGTATTTGCTGAAGTGTTTTTCAAGTGGGGCCGTGGGTGTTCTGCCATTTGTTATATTATTGTCTATATTGTTGTTTCTATCTGGTTGAAATATTTTTTAAAATTTAAATATATTTGTTAAATACATAAATAAATACAATGTCCCTTAACAAGTGTTTTTTTTTTTTTTTTTTCTCCGCTAATATAATCCTCTGTGCTGTAGCTCAAATGACTTTAACCGCAGTGGAAGAAATGGTTCTGATTTCCATCGATACCCTCGCTGGGGGTCTTCTCAGCTTTTCACCTCTCTCTCCACTTCCAAAGCCTGTGGCACTTGAGGGGTGAATCGGAGCACGACTGAGGCCAACCAAGGCACAGGGTGCATCCCAAACCTGGCCATGGCATCACTGGCGTGGCTCACGCAAACTGAGGTGATCCGGGAAGACAATTGGAGAGCCCCGGCTGGATGCGCAAGGGCTCCGCTGATGAGCGCCCCATCAGGGCAATGAGCACTTCTGTAAAACCAAGCCACCAACCAACATCTGTGTTCCCCACCTGCATAAGACAAGTCTTGGCATATATATATATATATATATATATATATATATATATATATATATATGTATGTATATGTGTACGTATATGTGTATGTATATGTGTATGTATACGTATATGTGTACGTATATGTGTATGTATATGTGTATGTATACGTGTACATATACATATACGTACACGTATACGTATATGTATATATACACACACACACACACACACAATTTTTTGGATCAAATGCCAGGTTAGGTTGTACATGGAGGTTGCCAAAGTGGACCCACAAAGTCTCAGTGTTGAGCTTGGAAGGGACTTTCTAGGGCACTGGCACTAGCTCCCAAAGCAGCTTGCAGGCCTCCCTTAGGGGCTACTCCCAGGAGACGACTCACAATCTGGGGCAACACAAGAGTGCTGATGCATACGGGCACTTGTACTCCAACGTTTATAGCAGCACTTTCAATAGCCAAATTCTGGAAAGAGCCTAAATGTCCGTCAACTGATGAATGGATAATGAAGGTGTGGTTTAGATATACCATGGAATACTACTTGGCAATGAGAAAGAACAAAATCTGGCCATTTGCAGCAACGTGGGTGGAACTGGAGGGTATTACGCTAAGTGAAATAAGTCAGGCAGAGAAAGACAGATACCATATGTTTTCACTCATATGTGGATCCTGAGAAACTTAACAGAAGACCAGAGGGGAGGGGAAGGGGGAAAAAAAGTTACAGAGAGGGAGGGAAGCAAACCATTAGAGACTCTTCAATACTGAGAACAAACTGAAGGTTGGTGGGGGTGGGGGAGAGGGGAAAGTGGGTGATGGGCATTGAGGAGGGCACCTGTTGGGATGAGCACTGGGTGTTGTATGGAAACCGATTTGACAATAAATTATATTTAATGTTAAAAAAAACAAGCTGGGACAACAGCACTTTTTCTTCTTTCTTTCTTTCTTTCTTTCTTTCTTTCTTTCTTTCTTTCTTTCTTTCTTTCTCTTTCTTTCTTTCTTTCTTTCTTTCTTTCTTTCTTTCTTTCTTTCTTTCTCTTTCTTTCTTTCTTTCTTTCTTTCTTTCTTTCTTTCTTTCTTTCTTTCTTTCTCTTTCTTTCTTTCTTTCTTTCTTTCTTTCTTTCTTTCTTTCTTTCTTTCTTTCTTTCTTGCAAACCATCAGGGGATGTATTCTTTTGTTTTTATAAAAATGGCATCACCCTATGCACGTTACTCTGCATCTAGCTTTTCTCATGAACAATCTTTCTAGGCCAAAGGCTGACATTTTTTGAGCGGTTAGTATATACGAGGCACAGTCATTAGCACCTCACGTGCGTCAAGCCTATAGGGAAGGCACTGTTATAATCCCTACCTTGCCAAAGAGGAGACTGACGGTCAGAGAGGTCATGTAACAGTTTGTAAATAGTGGGATCCAGATTTGAACACTGGCAAAAGCTGTCTCTAGACCCCGTGTTCCCAGTCACTGCTCTTTACTGCCTTCCTAAACAGATTCAGGGTCTGTCTCGTTCCATTTAATAGCTGAATAATGGGCCACAGTTTGGATACGGCACCTTCAAACTTTCTCTACTGTTCCGTTTTCATATATTTTTTTCTAACTTTTTTGCCAGTGGAATTTTGCATTAAACATCCTTTGCACACATATCTTTACAGATGGATGCTATTGTTCCATAGGCCAGGTTCCCAGAAATGGGACCACGGGTCAAAGGGGTATGTGTGTTTTGGATGAGAATAGCTATGAGGCCCACTGTTTGCCACAACTTCCTAAGGATGAGCCATGTGATTGGAACTCACTGGTTTGATTCTGTCTTGAGGACATATTTCTGACCCCTCTCCTCCAGGACAATCCCTGAGATGGTTGAGGACAGTCTTCTCTTCCCTAGTTTCCTTACATGTTCCTCTCATAACATGGTTACATGTTCCCTATGGTTGATCCAGATACCTCTTAAAGTACGGCACCTTCTGGGGGCGCCTGGGTGGCGCAGTCGGTTAAGCGGCCGACTTCAGCCAGGTCACGATCTCGCGGTCCGTGAGTTCGAGCCCTGCGTCGGGCTCTGTGCTGACAGCTCGGAGCCTGGAGCCTGTTTCCGATTCTGTGTCTCCCTCTCTCTCTGCCCCTCCCCCGTTCATGCTCTGTCTCTCTCTGTCCCAAAAATAAATAAAAAACGTTGAAAAAAAAAATTAAAAAAAAAAAAGTACGGCACCTTCTGGAGTGACCTCCTCCTCATTGAAAGACACAGAGAGAGAGAGACAGTATTTTTTCTGATGTCAGTGGTGCAGTAGGTAGGATCCAAGGAGGTGGGGTTCCAAGTTCTTTTCAGCCCCTGCCAAGCCATACACACCTGCCTCCCTGAGAAAAAGACCAACCAAATTCTACCGCCACATGATAAGAAAACGGACCTCATTCTTCAATTAGGGAAAATGCCAATGATTTTGGAGCTGGACAGACCATCAAGCATCTTCTAGCTCAGTGCTTTCTTTTATGAACGAGCCCTGGAGGGCAATGACCAGCTCAGGCTCACACGTGGGGTGTGGGAGCTGGGAGCAGGGTCACCGGGGGGTTCTTCTCTCCAGCTCTCTCTGCCTGCTGGTTCTTAGGAACCATCTTACTAGAAAGGCACTGTGTAAATATTTTGCTAAGGAGCCAAGAGAGGAAACTTACCCAGGCTGAGCGGCCCTGTGCTGGGCGCTGGCCATGGACACAATGCTCAATGAGGGCCATTATCTGGGAAGGGAGGGCTGTTTGTTCCGCTTCAGGACGGTGCCAGAGCCCGGAGCCACCAGGCTTGCCACTCTGGCTGCCACACAGAAGAGTCTCCTTGCACTCAGCAGACTCTGCGGTTATGCAATGCTGGGCCAGAAGGTTAACTCTCCCCAGACGGGAGCCAAGCCTTGGTCCTTCCTGCCTGAGCATGTCCATCAGAAAATGCTTAAAATTGAGGGCCTCCTTGTTTGCAAAAAATGCTCAGACCCTGAAGCTGCTGGTTTATTCCCAAGGGTGTAGTAAGCCCATCTGGCACCTTCCTACCAAGGCACTGGGTCCCAGCCACGGTGACTGCTCTCTGCTCTTCAAGCATCGCTCACGGGCCATGTGGCCCTGCTTCCCCATCAGCGCTCCTGCCCTTCTAAGAATGTTCCTCTTGCCCCTCCCCCTCTACAGTGGTGCTGGTTGAGTGCTTCTCCCTCTCTAGTTTTCTATTTTATTTTATTTCTTTTAGAGAGAGTGAGCGAGCAAACGAGTGCAAGTGGGGGAGTGGGACAGAGGGAGAGAGATAACCCCAAGCAGGCTTCATGCTCAGCATAGAGCTCCATCCTCATGACCACCTGAGCCAAAATCAAGAGTGGGACGCTCAACCAACTGAGCCACCCAGGCGCCCTGAGCGTCTCTGTCTCTTAAGCACAAGTTCTACCCCACATTCACAAAGCCTTCCCCGACCACCCCAGCCATCAGTCCTGGAGCTGAAGGAGTGAGTTTTCAAAGCAAAAGCAACCTTGGATGTTATCTATCCAACCGCTCCATTTTCCAGATGAGGAAACTGAGGCTGAAAGCCGTTGACTAGCCTGAGAACAGACTGAATAAATGTGAGTATCCGCAGGGTTCTCCTCCCCTAGACTCTCTCACACCTCACATCCCATCTGTCAGCAGATTATGCTGGCTCGGCCTTCAGACGGTTCCCAGAATCCGACCACTTCCCACCGCCTCCACAGTCGCCAGCCTGGTCTGTGACACCATCACCTCCTGATGACGACATCAGCCTCCCAGCTGGTCTCCCATCCTGCGCTGGCCTCCTGCAGCTCGGTCTCCACACACAGTCAGGGTAGACCTTTTAGGACCCTCGGCAGATCTCCAAGGACTTCTCAATTATCTGCCCGCCTGCCACCGTCCCCTCTCCAGCCTCCTCTCCTCCGAGGCCCCACCCCTCACCCCTCCAGCCACACTGGCCCCAGGGAGGTCCCCCTCCATGTGATCATGCCTCTGCCCCGAACACTCTTCCCCAGGGAGGACACAGCTCATTCGCTTCCCCGTTAGTTCTTTGCTCAAATGCCACCCTCCGAGGCCCACTCTGACTGCTTGGATCCTTTTCTTTCCTGACTCACCCTGCCACATACTATGTATTTTACTTAAGTACAAGATAATATCTGGGGCGCCCGGGTGGCTCAGTCGGTGAAGCGTCCGACTTCAGATCAGGTCATGATGTCAGGGTTCATGAGTTCGAGCCCCGCATCAGGCTCTGTGCTGACAGCTCAGAGCCTGGAGCCTGCTTCGGATTCTGTGTCTCCCTCTCTCCCTGCCCCTCCCCGGCTAGCACTCTGTCTCTCTCTCTCTCAAAAATAAATAAACACTAAGAAAGAAAAAAGATAATATCTATGTATTTATTTTGTAGGTAATATGAAATATGTGTTATGTGACAAGGTGAATATGTGCGTCTCTTTCCCCTATCACAATGTAGCTCCAAGAGGTAGAATCTGCCTTTTGTCACCTAGAACGCGATGTGGCGTCTTCTCTTTTAGGCATGGCTGATTTTAAGGATGAGCCACCTCTCAGGATGGAGGAGGGTGATGGTGGCACCGTGCCACAGTGCATGTGAGCTGGAGGTGGGGGAGGGGACGAGTTTGGTGGCACAGGCAGGATCAACAGAAGGAGAGGCTCTGAAGGCTCTAGGGAGGCCAGCCGAGAGGCTGCCCCGATGCCATATATTTAGGACCTAATGGGAGAAGAACCCAGACCTCAGCCGGGCCCAGGTAGGGCCGCTTCGGAACAGCTGATTAATCCCGAGAGAGAGGCTCAGAAGACCCAGGTGTGGCTGGCCCCTCCCTGCTTTCAGGGAATCTGCAAGTCCAAAATCTATCGCTTTAAAAGCTCTCCGGTGGGAGACTCGTAGACCAGGCCACGTTTGGGGACCTCAGCCAAATCCCTCTGTGAAGAGCTTTATTCCCAGGAATAAATATCGGCTGAGCGAATAAAGGGAGAGCCAGAAGGGAAAGGGAAGGAGCTAAGACAGACCCGGGAGAGGAGAAGGAGGCCCGGAGCCCCAACACGATCCCACGGGCGGGTGCCAACCAGCACCCGGCACAGACCGAATGGCTTGTCCCGACAGGTGGGACAGGCGGTTCCCGTCCCCACTTGCTCTCCCACACCTGCGGCCATGCTGATCGGAAGCCCAAATCTCGAGCAAACAGAACCTCGTGATTTCGCTTTTATTTTGACTGACAGTTTTATTTACCCATGGCACCATTTCTTTGAGCTTGGCCGGTTTTGTCCTAAAGAGGGGCCCGAAGGGTGTTCCTGGGTGACTGGCGGTTGACCCCTCTTTTCTGGGTCGGCCCCAGCCCGTCCCAACTCCGCTTCTCCGCACACTTCGTGGGCTTTTTCACGAAGAGCCTTTTCTTCTAGATGTGTGCTCATCCCTCAGGCGCTGGTCCTTAATCCTCTGCGTGTCTCTCTGCCATTTCTTGCCCTGATTAGCAGCTTCCACGGCTGCACACGTCACCGGTGCTGCCCCGGAACTCCCCAGGCAGACGTTTCCAGCGGTGACGGCTCAGCTTGGCCAACCATCAAATGCAATATGCTTCGCGCCAACCTAATCTCTCCCCCTCTGCATCGGGTATGGCCATTCTCCTTACACTTCCAGGCTCGCCGCATCAGAACCACCCCAGAATCCCACCCTTCCGCCCCCACGTCACCTCTTCCGCCCACCCCACCCGTTCCCTCATTGGTTCAGCTGTGTGCCAGCCTGTGCTGGGGTCTGGGGACATTCACCATATCTGTTTTCTCCTCTCTCTGGGGAACCTCCAGGGCCACCCCGGGCCCTAGGGTTGTGAGGGGAAGCCTGTGCCAAACTAGCCAGTCCCACGTCCACAAGTAATTCACAGAGTGATCTTGGGCAAGTCACTTCCCGTGTCTGAGCTTGGGTGTTTTTATCTGCTCTTGGAAAAGATGATCCATTCCTGCTTCGCCTCTCCCCAGCCTGGCAGAGACGTGCACGGGTGATGTCAATCTACAGAATGCGTGTGGCCATCACCTTCAACCGTACTGCAGCCTTCTTCCTCCTACAGACCATGGCTTTAACCCTCTCTAGCCCCCCAGCCTCCTGAGACAGGGCTGTAGAATCTGTGGGGGTTTTTGATGTTTAATTTTGAGAGAGAGACAGAGTGTCAGTGGGGGAGGGGCAGAGAGAGAGGGGGACACAGAATCTGAAGCACCGAGCTGTCAGCACAGAGCCCAGTGCGGGGCTCGAACTCACAAACCGTGAGATCATGACCGGAGCCCAAAGCAGACACTTAACTGACTGAGCCACCCAGTCGTCCCAGAATCTGTGTTTTAAAGAAACACCCAGGGGCGCCTGGGTGGTTCATTGTGTTAAGCATCCAACTCTTGAAATCAGCTCAGGTCAGGATCTCACGGTCCTGAGATTGAACCTCTGCGTCTGTGTGGAGCCTCTCCCAGTGTGGAGCCTGCTTAAGATTCTCCCTCTCTGCCTCTGCCTCTCTCTCTCTCTCTCCCCTGCCCCCTCTCTAAAAAATAAAAATAAAGAAAAATAAAGAAACACCCCAGGCAATTCTGTTGTAGGGGGTGGTCTATGAGCCACACTTGGGGAAATTCTGGCTCGAGAGATGTTCCAACCCCCTCTGCACTGCGGAGCAGGCCCCACCCTGATTTCCAGGCCCAGGCCCCAGTCTCTCACAGGAGGCCCTCAGTGGTCACCAGGGTGGGCTGTCCGCTCACCAGCCTGAACCCAGAGCCGAGTGTTATTTCTTGCCATTTCCCCAGCACGGAGAGCCTTCCTGACCTCCCTCTCTCTGAACCTCTTTCCCACCCCGCAAGGTCCAACTCAGATGACTTCTCCTTCCTCCACAAAGGTCAGAAGCACCTTGTCCTGGGCACCCCAACAGACACATTCCCTGTCACTTCCATCCTGGGTTGCTGGCTGGCTTTTCACCATCTCACATCTTAGCTTCCTAGCCAGGCTGTAAGCTCCCTAAGGGCAGCCGTCTGTCTTACAGGTCTTTTGTGTTCAGTAACAAGGCTTACCGAGCAGCTACAAACACTCAAACACACACCAGCACACCTGAAGGAGGGGGGCAGAATTCCTGCGTGAGGGGTGTCCTCTCTAAAGCAAAGACAGAGGGTGCTTGCACACATGCCCAGAGCAGAAATCCAGAGAACCCACAGAACCCCAGGGCAACAGTTCCTAATGTCGTGGCGGAGAAGCACGAGGGCGGGGGCAGAGAAGGAGATTCCAGAAGGAAGGAACTTTGGGTAAAGTGTGAGGAGTCCTTTCTGCACAGCAGTTGGGGAGGAGGAGGAAGAGCGACGGAGGAACGGAAACGGGCTGGATGAGGGAAGCTGAGCCGAGGAGATGGACATATCCTTGTAGGTCAAATCCGACCCGCTGCCTGTTTTTGTCCATGGAGTTTTACTGGAACATGGCTATACTCATTCCTTTACACGCTGTCCGTGGCTGCCTTCATGCAGCACAGTAGAGGTGACCAGGTGCAAGGGAGACCGTGTGGCTCGCAAAGCTTAAAATATGTACTATCTGGCCATTTAGAAAAAAAATGTTGCTGATCCCGGCCATGCATGTAGGAAGATATTGGTGGGTTTTAAGCAGGGGATGGCATGGTCAGATTTGTGTTTTATCTTTCTATCCCTCTGGGACAATGTAGGGATGGGTGGGGCGGATGAGCTGGCTGGAAGGGAAGGTGGTTGGGGGGCTAGTTAACTGTCCAGGTGGGGGGCGAATATGACACCATTGCTGTTGTTTATAAAGAGATCTATTTATTTATTAATGTTTATTTATTTTGAGAGAGAGAGAAAGTGAGGAGGTGAGGGGCAGAGAGAAAGAGAGAGAGAGAGAGAATCTCTTTTTTTTTTTTTAATGTTTTTATTTTTGAGAGACAGAGAGAGCACAAGCAGGGGAGGGGCAGAGAGAGAGGGAGACACAGAATCCGAAGCAGGCTCCAGGCTCTGAGCTGTCAGCACGGAGCCCGACGCGGGGCTCGAACTCACAGACCGGGAGATCATGACCTGAGCTGAGATCAAGAGTCAGACGCTTGCCCGACTGAGCCACCCCGGGGCCCCTGTCACGAGATTTATTAAGAGTTGCTGTGTGCCTGCACCGGGCTACGCCCTTTACACATACTCCCTCACTTCCTGTGCACAGCAAGTGCAGGTAAGTGCTGTTCTCCTCATCTTACAAATAAGGCACAGAGAAGGGGAGCGGCTTGCCCAAGGTCACACAGCCGGTAGGCAGCAGAGCCAGAACGCAAGCCCAGTGCCAAGCTCGAGATCTTCAGGGTCAAGCGTGTGTGCTTGTTGACAGATCCCTTCATGCCTCCCTGAGAATGCACAGAACACAAGTCTTCTATAGGAGAAAATCTTCCCTGAGTCGAGTCAGGCAGGAAGTGGGAGGCAGGAGTGTGGCTATTTTGGAAAAGCGACACGAAAAACCACGAAACTTCCTACCTGTCCCGTTTTGCTCCCATCTGTCCTTGGAAACAAGGCTGCCCCTCTCTTAGAGAAAAAGGTGTTTCTCCCCACACGGTGGCTTTGCCGCTGTGGCGGGAGAGAGTGCTAAGCTTAGCACACGTTCGCTATTTTTAAAGGACTGTATAAACAAACAGGGCTATGTAAATAAGAAAAAAATGAGGTCATCCTTTTAAAAATCTAAAAATGTTCTTTTTCTACGGGGTGAGCAGCAAAACCTCAGAAAGAGCTGGTGCTTTTTTATCCCTGAGCGCCAGCCCCTCCCTCCCTTGCACCCCCCAGGGAAGGCAGGCAGCCTGTGAGTCGGGACTCCTGGGTTATATTCCTGACTCTGTGGGCTCTGCCTCAAATGCCCAAAGCCACTGCCCAACCCCAGCCACCAACTCCCTGGGGCATTGGTCCCCATCCCAGGCATTCACAAGACCCTCCTCCTGCACAAACCTGCTTCGAGTGCTGAGCCAGCTGCCCCCTGCCATCCTGCTTCCTCTACCCTGGCCCGAACCCGGGTCTGCTGAGTGGCTGCAAAGTCCTCTGCATGCTACTTAGAAGCCATTTGTGCACTCCCTCCATATCCAACCCCCCCCACCCCCGCCAACACTACAGGCTTCCCTGCACATATTCCAATCTCCCCACATTCTTCCAGACCTCCTCTCCCAAGCTGATGGCTGGAAGTCACGAGAGCAGCCAGGGGAGCTGTGTTTAGGTCATCAACTATCATCAGGAGACACCCCAAGTTTCGGCAGGAGCCCGGGAGGCTTCCCTGTTTCCCAAGAACTTCTTCCACTGACCCATCCCCCCACCCCCCGCCCACCCCCAGCCCTCAGCATCCTCAGCTCCGTGAAGCACAGAGATGAAAACCACCCATATTTGATGGGGGGGGGGGCTTTCAAACTGTGTTCCACGGAGGTATTTTAGAAGTTCTTCAAAGGTCACTCGAGAAGTTTATTCCAAAAATATAGTTCGACTCCTTTTAAATAAAACCGTGGTGGAAAATGGACCTGTGCATTCAAACATGTGCCTTAGCACATCATAGTAACCCACCAGGTACACACAACAGGTGTGGCCAGCTTAACTTGGTTTGGGCAGAACTCAGACTAAAGCCTGGGCAGGTCTTGAACTTCAGTATAAAATAGGTCTTCAAGTAGAAAGCTCGGAGCTCTTTACTGGACATGTTGCTTCTTCGGTTCAGGACTATACATCCTTACATAAAACCGCACAAACACGTACACTCTGAAACTTTGCATGATATGAGAATATAGTATGTGGATTATCACGAAGACGTCATCAAGATTGTCTGCTTCCTGTCTGAGTGTTGTAATAGGAAGGAATGCAAGCCGTTGCCTGATACTCTCAGTGATGCAAACCAGAACCATTCTCCTCCTTTCTTAATATCCATCTAACATTGAACTGAAGATCATTCGGGGCTGAAGGTAAGCGGTTAGAAGTCTGTTACCATTCACATCATCTTCTAGATAATGATTTGGGATTTTCTTAATACTGTGCGGCCAAGCCAAACAAACACAAAAAAGGCAATATTAGATGTTATAGTTGGTACGTGATAAAATGATTATCTAGAGCAGAGGCCGGCAAAATTCTATAAAGGACCAAAGAGTAAATATTTTTGACTTTGTGGGAGAGACAGTCGGTCACAATTACCCAACTCTGCCACCAGAGCAGGAAGGCAGCCATAGATAATGTGTAAGTGAATGGCACGACTATGTTCCAACAATATTTTATTTACACAAATCAGGGAAGAGCCTGGATTAGACCCGTGGGCAGTAGTTTGTTGACCCTTAATCTAGACTCTGAGATCTCAATGTTTTTATTGATGGACGTTCATAATAAATACATGTCAAAAATTGGGCACCTGGGTGGCTCAGTTGGTTGAGCGTCCGACTTAGGCTCAGGTCGTGATCTCGCGGTTTGTGAGTTCAAACCCCACACTGGGCTCACTGCTGTTGGCACAGAGCCCGCTTCAGATCCTCTGTCCCCCTTTCTCTCTGCCCCTTCCCGTCTTGCGCTCTCTCAAAAATAAATAAAAACATTAAAAAAATAAAAGATAAATGCATATCAATAAACTACCAATTTAATCTGTTTTATATTATTGACATTCCATGTAGGATTCGACTTTTAAAAATGGCTTCTAAGACCGTAGAAGTTTGCATACTACTGGCCGAGGGCTTTGCTGCTGAGAAAATGCTCTAGGGTCTGTTTTCAAATTAGGTTCATCTTGATTTATTCAGAAATCACATTTACTCTGGAGAGAGCCTCAGTCCAGGTTCCCAGTAGAGGGGGGCCATGACTCCACATCCCCCTGCCCTCCAGTAACCTCAAACATAGCCGTTCCCAAGCTCACATAGTGTGAATGGGCCTCCCCAGCATAGGGGAGTGTGCAATGTCAATGAAGGCTGGCCCCCAGCTGGCTCCTACCTGATATCCCCACCCGCTCGGGCCTGAGCCCTCTCCCTCGTTCAGAGGCCATATGTTCCAGCACCCTCCGTGGTGGCTAGGGAGTCTGTGCCAGCAGTGGGCCAGGAGCACCTGGACACTCCAGAAGCCCTGAGTCGGCACCCCATTAATCACAGAGGCTTTTATTCCCCAGGGAGAGCACAGGAGGGGGTTGGGGACCAGACTTCTTGCTGGAACTGACAGCCCATTTCCCTCTAGACCAGTCCCATCCCTTACGGATTCTTCCCTGCAGCTGTCAGAGACCACATGGACAAAAAGGGCATTTAGCAGTAAAGTAGGGGAAGGCAATGTGAAGTCTGGGGAGGATCCCCACCTGTACTCTCCTTGACGGTCCTCCCATATCTCTTCCTGCATATCCCTCTGAGGTTTCTGTTTCCAGCCAGGTTCAAGTATTTCCTGCGCACCTACTCTAATAAACCCAGATCCTTCCCCGAGACTGCTGGCGGAGAAGACCCACAAAGGCTGTGACACACACAGATGTCACAACTGCTAAACTGCGGCACCATGAGACGTCCCATGATGCCATGGAAGGGGACCGACTCATTACGGCACTGTTGATTCCTATGAAAATGTCGATATTCCTGGGGAAGGGTCATCCTTGAAGCTGTTATTGCCTTTCTTCAGGATGCGTCTTGGTGGAGAAGAGACGCTGGGTCTTTTGTGGCCAGAGGCTCTGCTCCTTACTTGCTGTGTGATTGTCTTTAAATCACTGAACCTCTCTGTGCTCAGTTTCCTTATCTCTATAAGAGGGGCGATAGAACCAAGCCTCACTCGGGTCTGTGCGGTACTCGGATTTGCCGATAAAGTCCCAGGCCCCATACGCAGCGTTGGTGGCTTTACTTCACTCTGGCTCTTGCGCTGGGAACCAGATGGCCAGAGCATGGCAGACATGACACAGCACAGCAACCAGGAGGGCAGAGAGGTGGCCAACCTGCCTGCACGAGTCCGAAGGGCTGCTGCTCACATTTGGGGATCCCTTACTACGTGTCCAGCAACGTTCCAGGGGCCTTCCCTGCATCTGCACAGCAACCTGTGAGGTGGGCGCCATTACTATCCCATTTTACAAGCGGGACCAAGCATCTTGCCTCCTAAATCGTAAATGCCTCACAAAACCGATAAGTGCCTGAGCTGGGATTTGAACCCAGGAAGGTCCAGAGCCTCCACTATTAAGCACCACATCTAACTAGTTCGTGGCACATCTCTCAGAGTGAGGCACAGGGTGAGGCACAGAGTGAGAAAGTCCTTCTTCCTCAGAGTCCAGGGGTGACTCCCCCACCTCCACTGGAAAACCCCGGTCACGGCCTGGGTCAAGGGGGCCCGCGTGGTGCAGCCGAGCTGTGGGCAGAGGCCTGGGCCCAGCTACCCCAAGGCTCCCCATAGAGGAAGGACAACTACGTACAGTGGTGCCCTCTTCGAGGGCTGCCCGAGGCCCTAGCCTCCTCTCTGTAAGTGCAAAACCACTAGGAGGATGGGGATGAGCCATTGCTCACCGCACGCCAGGCTGGGAAGGCCCTCAGAACTCACAGCCAAGCCCAGAGACCCAAACACAGGGAGAGCATCACCAGAGTCCCCAGAAAGAGGCCCCGGAGCACCCACACATCGGCTGCGTCTGAGTCAAGATACAGATTCCTGTTTCCCCCGTCCCAAGAGTCTGCTTCGGAGAACATGGGTGGGCCAGGAAATCTGCTTTGGTGGGGTAAAGTTTATTATTTATTTTGAGAGAGAGCCAGAGACAGCGTGAGTGGGGGAGGGGCAGAGAGAGAGGGAGACAGAGAATGGCAAGCAGGCTCTGCCCTGCCAGCGCAGAGCCCAACGCAGGGTTCAAACCCACGAACCGTGAGATCGTGACCAGAGCCAAAACCGAGAGTCGGCCGCTTAACTGACTGAGCCACCCAGGCACCCCCTTTGTTTTCACCAGGCAACCCCTGCAACCTACTTCAGTGATTCTGACACACCCCGAAGCCAGGCAAAACATCCAAAGACATATTCCCAGCCCAAAGAGCTCTAACGCCACACACCTAGCCTGAACCACAACCTGAACTTCTAACCTGGAGCCACAGAGCATACCGGAAGAGCTAAATATTTATATACACAAATACATAGATGGACGCCGAGGCCCCTCCTCAGGCTAACTCAATCAGCATCTCTGGAGATGAGGTCTTTCTACTAGAAATTTTAAAAAACTTTCTAGGTGATTCTAACGTGTAGCCAGGGCTGAGAACCCTACATCCTTTCACTTCTTTACTGCAGGGAGGGTCCTGAAGAGACGCCGCTCAGTCTTCAACACCCCCTGTGCTCCTCTGAGTAGTTAGGGGGTGGCCAGGGGCTCTTCAGGCAAGAGCCATCATGGGGGTGGGCGGAGAGGGGGACAGAAAAGACGGTGGAACTCTGGTGTGTGGGCCGTCATGTGAGGAGGCTGCGGTCTCTCGAGAGGAGTTGTTGCCACGGACAGAATGGAAACTGAGGAACTGGGAAGACAACTGAATTTGGGGGGAGGCAACGTGGAGGCAGGGAAAGAGTGCTGACCCTCAAGGTCTCTGCTCTTGGCCAAGGAAGTCCTGATGACTTCCAGTTTCCACAGAGGCTCAAGGAAGGCAATAGTAACAATAACAACAACAATACATTCGGAAGAGGAAGAACAGTAGCGAGCTCATGCAAAAGACCAAAATGGCGCCCCCATCGAGCATACTCACTGATGGCCTGTTTCTTACCTGTGCTGAAGGCACCACTTTCGATGACCAAAACTAAAACACTGTTCTCTTTGGAAACCAGCGTTCATGTCCACTTCTGCTACGTGGCCTTCCTCTCATGCTCTGTTCTTCCCTCTGGAAGGGAGAGCTTGCCTGGCCAGTATCTCTTGAGGCTCCACCACGAACTAGTTAGAGGCTGCCAGGTTTGTGCCTTGAATCCTGCAGGAGACGGTCAAAAAAAGTATGATCAAAGAGGTTGCTAGGTCAACTTCTTCAGACACAGAACAACCTCTGCCTGGTCCCAGGAGGCCCAGGCCCCCAGCTCCTCCCAAGCTGCTCATCTTGGGCTCGATCCCCATGTCCCTTGGGAAGACAATGTGGTCCTGGTACCTTGTATCTTGCACACGGCACCTAACTTCTCTGAGTCCCCTGTTTCTTCACCAATAAGTAGGCAGAATTCTAATTCTAAGATGGCCCTTAAGGTTTCCCGTCCCCTGATGTACACATGCTGCATAATTCCCAGGACTGTGAACAGGATGGACTTTGCTCTCGTGCTTAGGTTATGTTACAGGACACAGCTGACCCCAAAACAGATTATTCCATGGGCTTACCCTACCCAAGAAAGTCCTTTAAAAGCAGAGTTTTTTTCTGGCTGGTCGCAGAAGAGGAAGTCATGGGAATTACAATCAGGGGAATTTGACTTGCAAGGTTGCTTCCTTGAAGATGGAGGGGGCATGTGGAAAGGCCACCTGAAGGGGTGCAGAGAAGCCCCCCCGCCTCCCCTGACAGCCAGCAAGAAAAAGGACCCGAGTCCTACAGCCAATGGATTGTATCTGGATTCTGACATCAAGGGAACAAGGCTGGAAAAGCAGAATTTTCCCCAGGGCCTCAGGATAAGCGCTCAGCCCACAGGTACCTTGATTTCATCCCTGAGCAGAGGAGTCAGCCTCTCTGTACCAGAATTCTGACCTCTATAACCATGAGCTAACAAATAAGGGCCACTGAGTTTGAGATGATTTGCTACACGGCGAGAGAAAACGAATACAGCCTGCACAAGTGATGCATATTCGGGCCTGCGTGGAAATTAAATCCAATAGTTGGACAGAAGAACCAGATTCCCCAAATCACTAAACCAAATGGAGCACTCGAGGCCAAAGGGAAGGGGCTCAGGGGTCAGCGGATGAAGGAGGGAGCACCAGTTTTCAATCATCAACTTACACGCTGTTTGTAAGGATCAAATGAGAAAAGACAAGGGAGGGCGTTTCGTGCTCCAGAAAGCCTGAGTTGTTTTAGTTGAGTGTAGTGTGTGTGTGTGTGTGTGTGTGTGTGTGTGTGTGTGTGTCGCATCCACGCTGCTCCCCTGGGCCTAGGCTTTGGCTTGTCTGCTGGAGTCAGTGTGCTGGAATGGCTGAGGATGTGGCTCCTAGAGCTAGGGTACCTGGGTCCCCGTCCGGCCCTGTACTCGTGACCTCTGTGTCGCCTCCCTATGCCTGAATGCGGGGCTAAGAAATAGCAACTACCTTCCAGGGTTTTAGTGATTTGGTAGACCAGTGCCTGGCGCTGCTCTGGGCGTTATCCCACAGTACACCCAGCGATCTAGGTCTGGAGTCACCTGCTCATGGGCCTGGGGCACTGTCATGACTTCCTTCTCTTGGGCACCGTGGTTTTACTGGCACAGCCTTGGAAGAGTTAATGTTCCGGCAACTACGTCCCGCTGCTGACTCCTACGAAATGTGCAGGTAACTGAAGCCACTCTGCTCTCCCCTCCCTGCCACACCAGCTGCTCTGGAATCCAGCCAGCGCTGCCCCGCACCCCAGGGCAGCATTGCGCCACCCCACAGTGGCCTCCGTCTATCATTTCCTGATCCTGCTGCCCGAACCATCCGAACTTCTCACCACTCCTCGGTTTTCGTCAACCCCACATCCTCTGATAGATCTCAGTTATTAATACAAACAGCTGTGCTCTGTCCCTCCCAGTGTCAAAACCCTGATTTCTTAGGACGGGCTATCCTATGAACACTGTCTACAATTCCCCACCTCTGAGCGTAAAGACTCTGGAGTCTCGCAGGACTTGTGGACTGCACACAGCTCGGCCGGGTCAGTCTGACCCACTCCCCACCCCTAGAGACTTGCACAGGGTCTCACACACAGTCGGAGTAGAACAAGTCTCTTTAGAACCTAGCTGGGTTGCTCATTCATTGAACCGAGCACATTCAGCACCTATTTTGGGTCAGGCCCAGTGGGAAGGGTAAAGATTCAGTCCCTGCCTTCAAGGGGATCACTATTGTGGGAGGAGGGGCCAGGAACAAAGGAATGCATAGACTCACTGGTTCTGAGTGACTACACCTAGAAGTCAGGAAGAAAAGAGTAGTCAATTCTGATGATGTCTGAATGGATGAGAGAGAAAGAGAGAGTAAGAAGTGTATGTAGACAGGAGACCCCAAACTGCGCGAATGTCCGAAGAATTTCATGCTATCTGTGTGGCTGGAGGTGAGAGGTAGTGACAGCTCAGGAGGCGAGAGCTGGGCAGGGGGAGAACTTGGTATACGTAACAGGCTGGGCTTGATCTAGCAGCCGAGGGAGGTCACGGAATCGTCTTAATCAGCGAGGTAATGCAGTCGGGACCAGAGGTGTGGCTGGAGCAGAGGACGGGCTCAGGTGGAGGGAGCGAGCCACTGTTCTGCCATCCACCAGCGGGGCCAGCACTGCCCGAGTGCCGCTCCTGGCCTCCAGCAGCAGGTGAGTGGGCCGGGCGGACCCGCCTGCATCCGGTCACCAGGAAAATGTTACACACACCTGACGTTCTACATGGTACGTGGAGCCCATGGGTTTACCTCTTCTCCCCCAAACTCCGGGGACACAGAACAACGTTCAACGAAATAAGAAAGGTTCAAGTAAGAACAGTCTCAGAGAAGCACCAGCCGGCCAGCAAGTCTGAGCAAAAGCAGACAAGGAGGAATGACAGAAAATCGAATCAAAGCTAAGCCGGCTTCACCCACCAGGGGCAGGGAAAGGCCCACGTGCTAACTGCCAGGGAGGGAATTGTGCTTGGAGGCCGCTGGAGCCAGGGCAGGGCTGGCTGGCCAGAATTACTGAAATCCAAGGGTAATGAGTGAATCCTTCAGGTTTCCAAAGAGACAAGAATGGGAAGGAGAGGAGACCCGAAGCCACCTACCCCACACCTTACTGTCTTCCTTAGCATGACTCTCTTCCAGGAGACTCTAGCCCTGACACATGCTTTGACTGCTCTTTGCAGAAAGTTCCTGAAGGATCCATCAGCTCTTCAACAGTTTGTGCCCTAAGATTCTTGGAGTCCCTTGCCTTGCCTCAAAATTCACCCCCCCTTACCCTCACCCCCAGCCTATGGTGTGGTATTCCTTGCACCATCCTGATGAAGCTCCCACACTGACGTACCCATTTAAAAATTTTTTTTAATGTTTATTTTATTTTTGAGAGAGAGAGAGAGAGAGAGAGAGAGCAGGGGAATGGCAGAGAGAGAGAGGGAGACAGAATCTGAAGCAGGCTCCAGGCTCTGAGCCGTAAGCACAGAGCCCGACGTAGGGCTCGAACTCACAAACCAAGAGATCATGACCTGAGCCGAAGTCAGACGCTAAACCAACTGAGCCACCCAGGCACCCCTTGACATATCCATTTTATTTTTTTTTATTTTTTTTTTTTCAACTTTTTAAATTTATTTTTGGGACAGAGAGAGACAGAGCATGAACGGGGGAGGGGCAGAGAGAGAGGGAGACACAGAATCGGAAACAGGCTCCAGGCTCCGAGCCATCGGCCCAGAGCCCGACGCGGGGCTCGAACCCACGGACCGCGAGATCGTGACCTGGCTGAAGTCGGCCGCTTAACCGACTGCGCCACCCAGGCGCCCCGACATATCCATTTTAAAGGAGACTTTCAACCCTCAGCAAATCCCGATCTTGCTGCTTCCTCTGGATATGATAAAGCTCCATGGAGGTGATGCCACCCTTTACCCAGGTCAGCAGTGGGCTCAGCTTTGTCTCTGACTCTCCAAAAATTTTGAGAATCAAATTGCCATTGGACTTGACATTACTAACTGCCAGAAGGCAACAAATACTACAGAGGTCTGAGGAAAAAGGGTTAAAAGATCTGTTACTCCACTGGCTCTCAAAGCCAAAGACAGAAGTACTAAAAATAGTATGCCCCTTATCTTTTCTTAAGACAATTACTCAAGGAATTACTACCACAAAATTAAAACTGTATCAGAATAAGTAACTCGAGAAAGGGCAAGACAGGATACACAGGAAACAGTGATGAACAATAAAAGAAAAATGCACAGTCAAATCTAAGCAAATGCTGATAATAATGGTCTCATTTGGCTGGGAATTAGCTCCTTGACACTAGAGGAGCATGGGTTTTAATTTTTTAATTTAAGGGTAACCATTTCCAGAAAAAAAAAAGATACAGACCTCTTAACTACTGTGTGTGGGGTCGGGGGGGAGAAACAAAAAATTCGATTAATTAATTCAATTAATTAAGCGTTAGACAGGTAAAGGAAAAGGTATCATAACCAAAAGACATAAAACAAGCCCAAATGTATCAATAAATAGAACAATGTGAATAAATTAAATGACTGTATTTTGAGATAAGAGATTAGGTTGAATGGAAAAAAAAAAAATCCAGCCATCTGCTGTTTGGAAGTGATACATTTAAAACAAAAGGAAAAAGGTTGAACAAAAAAAAAAAAGGCAAAAAAATATAATAGGCAAAATGGTAACAAAAAATCCAGGAAAGTTAACGTTAATATCAGACAAAATGTAAAAAAATGTTAAATAGAATAAAATGGGGCACTTTAGATTGCTAATGGGTCTATTTCTCCAAGAAGGCACATGAATCATGAACCTTACCTTCACCCTGAACAGTGGAACCATAAAATATATGAAATCATACAGTTTTAGAAACACAAGAAGACCAACACAGAATAGTGTCTTGAACACATTACTCTAAGTCTGATGGTACAAGTAATCTCTAAAGAAAAGTAGGGAGGTTCTGAAGATACAGCTGGTAAGCTTAACTTCATCCATATGCAAGAAGGAGAGAAAACATCTTTTTCTCCAATGTCTTCGTACCTGACTACAAGAAAATCTCAAATTTCCAACATGTATACCACAGTCTGCGGTCCCAATGCAACGGAGTTAGAAATTAACAAGCAGCTAAATAAATTAAATAAATAAATAAGTAAGGAAGGAAATCATGCGCATGATAATTAAAAAATGCTTTTCTAAATAACTTGAGTCAAAGAGGCACAAAAATACCTTTCTAGAATATTTATGAATGCATGACATTGAGCATCCTACTTTTTAAAAATCTGGGGAAGGGACCCCCGGGTGGCTCGGTAGGTTAAGCATCTGACTCTTGGTTTTGGCTCAGGTCATGATCTCATGGCTCATGGGTTTGAGCCCCACGTCGGGCTCTGTGCTGTCAATGCAGAGCCTACTTGGGATTCTCTCTCTCTCTGTTCCTCCCCTGCTCGCTCTCTAAATCTCTCTCTCTCTCTCTCTCTCTCTCTCTCTCTCAAAAATAAATAAATAGGGGCACCTGGGTGGCTCAGTCGGTGAAGCGTCCGACTTCGGCTCAGGTCACGATCTCACGGTCTGTGAGTTCGAGCCCGCGTCGGGCTCTGTGCTGACAGCTCAGAGCCTGGAGCCTGCTTCCGATTCTGTGTCTCCCTCTCTCTCTGGCCCTCCCCCATTCATGCTCTGTCTCTCTCTGTCTCAAAAATAAATAAACATTAAAAAATAAATAAATAGGGGCGCCTGGGTGGTGCAGTCGGTTAAGCGTCCGACTTCAGCCAGGTCACGATCTCGCGGTCCGTGAGTTCGAGCCCCGCGTCAGGCTCTGGGCTGATGGCTCGGAGCCTGGAGCCTGTTTCCGATTCTGTGTCTCCCTCTCTCTCTGACCCTCCCCCGTTCATGCTCTGTCTCTCTCTGTCCCAAAAATAAATAAAAAACGTTGAAAAATTAAAAAAATAAATAAATAAATAAATAAAAAATAAATAAACAAACAAACTTAAAACATAATAAAATAAAATACAAATCTGGGGAGGGTAACCAAAACTGCACTGGGAGGGAAATTCAGACCTTAAATGCTTTCGTGATAAAATAAGAAAGACTGAAACCAAATGAATTAAGCACCTAACCCAAGAAGCTGATAAAGGGTAGAATAAACAAAATGATCTATGCGGAAGAAACGAATAAGTTGAAAACAAAAATGAGTGAACGAGAAAAGCATAGCAGCCACCATGAAAGAAATACACAGCTGCAGACTGGCTCTCTGAGACCAACCCCAGGGACAAAGCCCTGGCTGATTTGAGTAACAGGAAAGGGCACAATCACAAAAAACCATCAAGAAGGGCAGTATAAACAGGTATCTGAACATTTTTTTAAATTGAGAGAGATTCATACATAACTTGATGTCAATGAATTTGAAAACTGATGACTTTCTAGAAAATTATAAACTGCAAAACCGAAGAAGAGGGAGAACCTGATGACCAGTAACCGTATAAGAGGCTGTCGAAGGTGTAATTACAGTGGAGGAAGAATGGATTATTTAAATAAGAAAGCTGTGACAACTGGCTGGCTGTCTGTCCTTCCAACAAGTACTTACTAAGCACCTAGTATGTGTCAGGCACTGTTCTGGGCACCGGAGAGTCAGCAGTGAACAAAACAGAAAAGATGCCTGCTTTTCAGGATCTGAGGATCTAGCCAGGGAAGATGCGTGTAAACCTACAAGCATGAAATAATTGGGATACGGTGAGGGAAGGCGGAGGATTCTATTTTAAATAGAGTATGTGCACCAGACTTAACACAAATTTATTGGGATTAAAGAAATAAACAATACATATCAGCAAGTCCACGAAAATACCAGAACTATTAGAATATTTGTGTACCTTAGTGTTGGAAAATAACTTTCAAAGGCTGAACTGGACCTCCATGCTCTTAAAGGAAAAGATGAATAAATGTGCTTACATAAAAAACACTAAGCCCTACATACAACAAAAGGCCCCAGCAACAGTTACAAAGCAAATGACAGGCTACGTAAAAATATTTGCAACATATAAAAATAGGGCCAAGGTGCCTGGGTGGCTCAGTTAGTTAAGTGTCTGACTCTTCAAAAAAATTTTTTTTAACATTTTATTTTATTTTTAAATTTTTTAAATGTTTATTTATTTTTGAGAGAGAGACAGAGTGCAAGCAGGGGAGGGGCAGAGAGAGAGGGAGACACAGAATCGGAAGCAGGTTCCAGGCTCTGAGCTGTCAGCAGAGCCTGACGTGGGGCTCGAGCTCACGAACCCAAGATCATGACCTGAGCTGAAGTTGGACGCTCAACAAACTAAGCCCCACAGGCAAATGTCTGACTCTTGATTTAGGCTCAGGTCACGATCTCATGGTTCATGAGATCAAGCCCCATGTTGGGCTCTGTGCTGATGGCGTGGAGCCCGCTTGGGATCCTATGATTTCTTCTCTCTCTGCCCTTCCCCTGCTTGAACTCTCTCCCTCTCTCTCAAAAATAACTAACCAAACATTTTAAAAATAGGGTCATTATCCATGATATATAATAAGTACCCACAAAACATTAGGAAAAGCTAACAAAATGGAGAGAGGAAATAAATAATTTTCAAGGAATGAAAATGTCTAATAAAGATAGGAAAAGATGCTTGGCCTCACTAATTATTAAAAAAGATATAAGTTAAAGTCAATATCAACTCTCCCCCATTTGGTTGGCAAAGAGGAAAATGATGGCCACCATCAGAGATGGAGATAAGAGGTGGCCAAAATTTACGTGGAGCCAGCGGCTTCCCAAGTGCACACACAAATATACATCATCTTCCAGGAACGTACACACAGATGTCACACACAGGTGATCACTGCAGCAACATTTTTACCAGTGAACATGGAAACAACCTTACTATCCATCACTAGGGAACTGGTTTAATAAGTGAATGCTGATAAATCCACCCAATGGAATAGTCATGGGACTATTTCTTAATGGAAAATAATTCCACACTCCTACCAATAACAGAGATTCTCAGTGGTTTTTTTCTAGGTGTTGAACATGGAGTTCAGCCCTTCTCCGGGGCGATCTCCCTCCCCTGCCACAGCAGGATGCAAGGCAGGACGGGGACCCCGATTTCCACATGAGGCTTGGCAAGGTTAGGAGACCTGGTAAGTGGTGAACTTTGGTCCATCTGACTCTGGAACCCCCACTCTTAGCCACTACACTCACTTCCTGTCAGTGGAATGGTGTGGGAAACGGGGCAAAGTAGCATCACACACACACATATCGGTATGGCTGTGACTGCTGTGGGCCTGGAGAATAATCCCCAAGCTCTCAGCTCATCTGAGGGCTGGGACTGCAAAGGGACAGGGTTTGGAGTGTCACTGTCTTCTTTATACATTTCTAAATTGTTCTCTTTTCTTTTCTTTCTCTCTCTTTTTTTTTTTCTTACAATAAGCATGTTATGACTTTTATAAAGACAGTAATTCAAAAATGATATCAAAATGTCTTCTTTTCAGAAAATAGCTGAACAAGGAAGGCCTATCAGGGAAAGAGGGGCCCATGTGCAAGGTGGCGCCCACCCATGGCAGGAAGGACTCTTCTGCAGCTTTTCTGCAGGCCCCACCCAAAACCTCAGGGGGAGGGAGGGGCCGTCCTCTCCACTCCCCACCCTCCCCATGGAACCAAAGCATCGCGGCACATCCGGCCTGGGCACTGGGGTTGGCATCACCGCAGGGGAAGTTCAGCTGTGATGGAATGAAAGAAAAGCCCCAGATGTCTGCAGGGGCCAGCCTCACTGCCACAGCGTGAGGCAGCCAGGACGCCACGACTCCAGCACTGGACCTCACTCCCCGATCCCAGAGAAGGCCCTGGCTGCCCTCTGACACACAGCCTGTCCCACCACTGTGAACAGGACACCTGCAAATAAGGCTGGCACACGGCTGAGCTGAGTCTGATCTGCTTGGGGCGGGGATTCATGGGACAAATCTATCCATCTGTATTTTTATTTCTGCTCTCATGGTCTGTGGGTCACTGAAGAGAGAGGAACACCCAAGACACTGGGACACACATGGCAGAACCACAAGGAATAGCCTTGGTGGGTCGTGCTGGGCTACTTAGCAAACGGGAGGGGAAACAGGGAGAATTACTGGCAAGCCTCATTTACCCAGCGCCACACAATCCTCATGGGTGGTGCAGAGTGTTGGTCCAGGCATCAGAAGGGCTTGGGTTTGGACCCTGGTTTCACCCAGGAATAGCTGTGTGACCTCAGATGAATTACTTAACTTCTCTGAGCCTCACTTTCCTCACGAGTAAAAAGTGAAAAACATCACCCTTCCCTGGGTTTGTGGTATAGATCACATGAGACAACATGTGTGAGAGATGTGGCACAAACTCAGCAGACAAGAGGCACTCAATAAATGCCCTAGCCCTTCTCCAGCTTCTGCAAGCTGCCCTTCTTCTGTCAGTCTTCCCTCCTAGAGATCCTGTTTCACGATTGGCTCTGCAAATTTTTCTGCCTTCTTCCCTGCAGCCGGGCTGGGGCTCTCACTTTTCTGGGGTGCTCACCTTTGCTTCAAATGCCTGCACTTGAGTCTGAGAACACTGTCCATATGCACTGGGCAGCCCAGAGGCTGCTTCTGGATCTCTCCCGGGTCCTGGCTGCATTGTCCAGATGAGAGGCTGTTCCCTCCCATGTAGTAGAGTGAGGTGTCCCAGACAAGGAAAGCGAGCAGAGAGAAAGGCAGAGGGGCTCAGGGCCTCTGATACGGACAGACAAGACCTGTTTTGAGAGTACCTGGTGACTCTCAGTAAAAGCAGGGTTTTTAAAAACAGAGGATGCTGATACATTTCCAGTTGTTTCGAGGACAGAAAAAGAGGAACTTCAAGGGCAGGGTAAGGGATTCTGTGTCGTGAGAGGCAGGAACACCCGGGCCCCTAAGCTCCATATTGGGACTAGGCAGAAGGAATATTCACGGTTTTCAGGCACTGCAGGGATGGGGAGGGAGGCACTGAATGGCACATGGAGGGCACCCAGCCCAGGAGTCCAGGAGAATAAACAGTGGTAGGGAGAGGAGCTGCGGTCGAAACCCCAGGGACTGCACCGGCTCAGACAAGGTGTAGAGGAGCTGTTTCCTGCCATACTGGGCCACGCCTTGTGGGGGCCCTCTCGCACGGGAAGTCTCCCCTCGCTGGTGTGGTAGAAAGCCCACCGGACTGGCTCACACTTGGGGTCCCGCTGCCTCCAGCTGAGTGACCTTCCACAAGGCCCTCCTCGTCACTGGGCTAGACCACAGGGTGCAAAGGGGAAGAGACCTGGGCCCCTGCCTCAGATGTCACAGATCTAGTAGGGAAGATGGGCCAGAAAATCAGCGATTATGGCCCTTTCTCCCAAGGCACCCCACACTTGGGCTGCTTTCTCCCCAAAAGGCTCATCACATCTTCCCCAGTTTGGAGAGACAGAAGGGACGGGTAGGGAGGGAAAACCAATGTTTGTTGACTGCCTACCATGTGTCAAAGCTGTCCCTACATTATGTCACTGTCACACTGATGCTACAGGCAGGCTCCTTCACCATCACATGACAGTCGAGGGAGCAGACGTTCAGAAAACAAGGAGATGGGGTGGCCTCGCACAGCAGGACAGCCCCAGGCTTTGGTCACAGATAAAACTGGGTACCTCCAGCCTCTGCCACTGTGTGGCCTCAGGTGCCATTTAACACTTCAGGTCTTAGTTTCCCCATCTCTAAAATGGTTGGGAGAAGAATTAAATAACATAGAGGCGACTTTCCAAACAATGACCTTCCCGCTCTTTCTCTTTTGGTTATTCCTGATCGTTCAGCTTTACTTACACTTACAAGGATTTTGCCCTCTAAAAGAAGGAGATTCCAGATCCCATAACAGGAGGACACAGAGAGAGAAGAGCAGGTCTAGACTCTGGGAGACCCCAGGGAATGCAGAGCGTCAACCAACGGGCCCACCTTCGGGAAGCAGTTAGTAAGCGAGACCCGCTGGGAAGAAGCAGGCAGGGTGTGGGTGTTTGGAGGGACAATTGCTTTGTGTCCCCACAACGACTGCCTCTTGAGTTGAGAGGGGAAGCCTGGTGACCCGGGGCCCTCAAGGGACCCAGCTGAGCTTCTGGTCCCAACCTGCCCCCACTCCTGCCCAGGGCCGCCCCTCCCCCACCCCCACCAGTTCAAGGGCTCAGTCAGGCAGCGGAGGCTATGCCAAAGGAAATTGTTTGCTACAGAGCCCTCTGGGTCTGCTCTGCCCTTCTTCCTTTTTTTGGACTCTGTGGCTGTTTGAGTGGGTACCTTTTTCCATAGAAAGTTTCCATTGCATCAATTATTTGCATTGCCACCTCCTATATGTAGGCCGTTCGAGTCGGTGAACCGACTCTTTGGGCCCTTTGGGCCCTTCACAGTCTATAGGGGGGTCAGGAGGGTCTGGGTCAGCCCTCAGAGCCGCTATTCGGGGTTGCCGGGTGGCTGGGAGGAATGGGCCCGACCCTGGCAGGACTACCTTTCATCTGCTCAGTCCCCTTAGGAAAGACCTTTTTAGGGTGGGATTTAAGAGCACAGGCTCCTGGGTTTGAATCCTTCCTCCTCGGCTTGCTAGCTGTGTGACCAGGGTCAGGTTGTTCATTTCACATCTCTGCGACTCAGTGAACTGGTTTGTAAAATGGTAACAAATGTAGCGTCTACCTGGTCGGATGTAGGGAAGACTCCATTGGTTAATCCAAATTAACCATTTGGAATTAAATTAAATTAAAATGTTTAGAACAGCGCCCGGCCTAAAGCCTCAGTAAGCGTCAATAACTGTGGATGAAGTTCTTTTCTGTCACCCTTGCTAAGACCCAGTGCCTGTCCCCTCATCTAGACCAACACGTGACAGAGTCCAAACTGTCCTCCTGACCTCACTCTCTCCACAAGGCCAGATAAACTGCCCTGATACCCAGCTCTCACCTGGCCCGTTCCTGTCCCAACTCCTTCAGCGGTTCCTCCTGGAGAGTACAGTCCCCACCTGGGATCACCCTCACAAATATGCCAGGATGCCCCTGACGTCACCGTTCCCGTACAAACCCCTGCCCTTGCCAAAACTGCCTGCTCAGAGCGTTCACGTCCCCTCCCGTGCAGGGCTCTGTCTGGAATGCTTGTCTCCGTGCCATTGTGGCCGAATCCAACCACAATCCACCATTGTGAGCCCAGCTCATATGCCCCCTCCTCCACGAAGCCCTCCATGACCAACCCTCCCTGGCCAGAAATGATCTCTTATAGATAGCATTTGGTCTCTTTATTGTGGCATTTACCGCCTCTCCCGTGTGTGTGTAATACAATATATACAAATTCTTGTCGGCATCACAGACAAACCACACGAACTTTGAGGACAGGACTGGGATGTGTCTGATTCATCTCTGTATCACTCACAAAGCCTTGAACATAACTGGTGACAATAAATGAGTGAATAAACACTGAGTTCTCTCAATTTACTACCCCCGGGTAACGGGAAAATATCTGTAGGTGTGTTGGTGAAGATGAATCAACATCCCGACAGCATCCACATGCTTTTCTTGGTTCCTCTTGGGGGAACCAGCAGATGGGGGTATCATCCAGGGACTGGGACCAACTGGCCTCTGTTGCTGAGTCCCAGGTGAGCAGCCCAAGGCCCAGGGTCAGATTCTGAATCTCAGCGCGGGCGTCTTGAAAGTCACCCAACGCATCCCGAGAAGTCCAGGAGCCATCAGTGACCTCTCCCCCATCCCCCATATCCCATATGTCACCAGATTCTTAGTGAACTGGCCCCTGAATGGTCTCAAACCCATTAGCTCCTCTCCACCCTGCCCACCCCCCACCACCGGTCCGTGCAATGCAAAGGGGTATTTCTGCGTCACAGAACAGCACAGATCGCGGTGCTCCACGACCACTTCTGATGCCTGCTGACTGCCATCAGAAATCCAGATGTCTTTGGAAAGGGTCAGAGCCTCTTCCCCATAGGGCCACCGTGACCGTCCAGCCTCACCCTTCTCCTGACACTCTGCCTCACCCCTTGCCTTTCAACTACCTGATAGTTCCTGAGCACACTGCCTTCTTCCCAGGCTTCAAACCCTTGTTCGCCCTGTCTCTTCTCTCAGGAGGGTCCTCCCTCCCCTTCTTTACCAGCCAGACTCCCCCCCGCCCCATCCTGTGAAAGCTCAGCTCTGGCCAAACCTCCTTCTGCCCCAGCCCCACCACTGTCCCGGGGCCCAGCCAGAGCTCCCTTCCCTCACGCTCCTGGCCCTCCACCCAGAGCTTTGCTGTGACACCAACCACATCACACTGTACCAGTTTTCCTTCCGCTGGGCTGCCTTCCCTGCAGATAGCCAGTGTCTCGGGGGCAGGAACGACACATACTGGCTGTGTACTCCCGTGCTCAGCACAGCAGTTGGGGTGCGGAATCGGCACACGACCACTGGCCTGCCTTCCAGGGTGTTGCCTCTGACATCACCACATCCAGGACAAGCAACAGGTGATTTTGCCAAACTGGCGGGTCCAAGGTCCACCTGAACCAAAAGGTTTTCCCGGGGAACCTGCCATCTCTCCCTGTGCGGCGGCCCCAGGACCCCGCACAGCTTGGCGCTTCCCCTTGTGCCTCTCTGGGACTCCGTTTCCTCTTCCGTCAGACCAAAGACCAAACAAGCCCATCTCTAAAGAACCCCTTCTGTTCTAACTCCCTGCTGAGGAGTGGATATTATTTATCAGCCAGAATAATTCTTCCCGATTAAAGAAAAGCAAACAGAAGGAGCCAGGCATCCTTCTCTGCTCCTCCTGAAGCCAAGCTGGGTCTCCGACTCTGCAAATGATGCAAGGTGCCCTGTTGATCCTTGAAGGAATGCTCTCATTTGGTGGCATCTTCTATGTCTTTATGAGCCAAGGATTTAAAACACCCTTGCACATCTGCTCCTTTTTTTTTTTTTTTCCCAATTTTAACAATTGGGAGTAATTGGTCTTTCTCACTTTCATTTTACAGATAAAATAGGGCTCAGGGAAAGGAGCAGCTCCTGAGAGCCCTCCCTCCAGCCAGTGTGTGGGAGACGGAACTGGCCCCTGGGTCATCTGGGGCCCCACCCGACAGACAGGCAGGGAGCTTTAACAAAACAACAGCACAAACCTATTTCTGTGCTGTTCCCTGGGCTTTCTTCATACAGAGAGGTGAGGGTACAAAGCCCCACAGTGAGCTGGTGGGAGGGAGAGACGCCTAAGTTCCTAGAAGCCAGGTTCCTTCCAGGCAATGCTGAGAGCCAGACTTTGTCCATCCAGGCAGAGAAGCCTGGGTTCCAGCCCCTTCTGCCATTGCACGCATCCAGTCCAGGACAGGGCAATGCCTTGTTCCACCTGCTGGTCTCCCCTGCCTTCCTGGCTGCGGGGCTCCTCTTCTAAGACACCCCCCCTCCTCTAAGACACCCCCCCCAGCCCAGTGAGGGCTGA
Source organism: Neofelis nebulosa (assembly GCF_028018385.1). NCBI lineage: Eukaryota > Metazoa > Chordata > Mammalia > Carnivora > Felidae > Neofelis > Neofelis nebulosa. Next base: position 189,902,907 of record NC_080783.1, on the reverse strand, counting down.
CCGCACTTGATCTGTTAACCAAAACAGGGAGAGACCGAAGGTAAGGGGCTAGGGCTGTAATTCTGGGCCCTCTTTCCAGCCTAGCTCCTTCACTTCTTACCACAGCCTTGTGCTATTCCTTTGAGGACACAGTGGACCTGTCTTCCAAATTGGATTAGAAACTCTTACATGGAAGCACACTGACGAGGAGGCTCCCCATTTGGACTATCCTGCACAACTATTCACAGCCCGCGACTTCCGACCATCCGACCATCCCGGACACGGCATTCATCACCACTGTAATCAGGGAGCTAATGCATAATTACTCACTCTCTCCTTAAAGAGTGTAAGTTCTCAGGGAAGGACTGTTTGTCTTGTTCCCAAGCTGCAGCCCAGCCCCTCACAGAGTATTAACAGAGAGTAGGCACCCAAGAAACAGTGTTGGAGTAATAAACTCACTCAGCCACTTACTCACGCATTTAATTGGAGGCAGAGGGGACCCGCCCTGGAGCTGAAGGTGACAGAGGGGTGTTCTGGTCCCAGCTCTGCCAGGAGCTCCCCCTGCGCCCTTGAGCAAGGCGTTCCCACTCTCCAGCCCTCAGTTTCCTCATCTATAAAAGGGAGCGTGGGGTTAGACCTTCCAGGCTCCATCTGTGTGACACTGAGGGGCATACTACCTTGGACTCTGCGTCTCGGGCACCTCACCGGCCTCCCCACGTCCTGACCCTGGAGCTCCATGTTTTCTCTAGGTTTGCCCAGCTCCAGGCATATGGGAAGGACCCAGGAAAGCAAGGGAAAAGGGGCTCCCAGGCAGAAGGGTGGCATATGCCCCAGGTGGGAGAATAGTTGTCACTCCTGGGCTGCACCTCGGGGAGAAAGGTTACCCATGACCGCAGTTTGCTCAAGGGCTTTCATATCCATCGATCTTGCTCACCTCCAGCCTGATCTGCCCAAGGGTTCCCAGACGCCACAGCCAGGACTGACCCTGGGTGTCCCGTGGGCAAGTGTAGACCCCCCTCGGCACGGAGAGTGGCTCCTACATGTCTGGGCATGACCAGCTCTAACCAGCGAATCCACTCGGCCTTCTCGGTTCTGGCAACTCCCTGCTCTGTGGCCGGTGGGTGGGTGGGTGGGTGGGTGGGTGTTGGGGGAGGAGCAGCAGAGGCTGGTGGTTAAAACCCAGACAATGCAAAGTCACCAGAGTGTCAGGTCCCCCAGGGGTGGCACCAGGTGTCAGAGGAAGAAGTTACTTAGAGGGGACGGGACAGGGGGCCTTGAAGAATTGGAGGGCTGACAGAGGGGAGAGGGGTGGTGTTCCGGGCGGCGGAGACAGCACCTTCACAGCGTGTACCTGCAGGAGACCCCGCCTGGGGGTCTAAGGAGCTGTAGGCTCCCAGAGGGGAAGTCACTCTCCCACCTGGACAGCAAGCGAGCCAGCAGGGACCTGTGACCAGACCTCAGGAAAACAGAAGAACACGTCTGCGACTCTCCCCTCTGAGGCACCCCGGCCACATCAGCCTCAGCCTCCCGGGTGTATACTACTCACTGTCACGGTAGCAGATCACCATCAAATTCAGTGGCTTCAAACAACACAAATTTATGATCTCAGAGTTCTGGGGGACAGAAATCCATGCATTTTCACTGGGTTTCACTGGGTTACAATCAAGGGGCTGGCAGGGCTCCGTTTCTCCTCGAGGCTCTAGGGACGATCCGTTCTGTTTGTTTTTCCTTTTCAACTTCTAGAAGCTGCTCGAATTCCCTGGTTCATGGCCCCTTCCACCTTCAAAGTCAGTAACGGCTGGCAGAGCCTTCCTCGAATCTGATTCTTCTGCTCCCCCTTCCACGTTTCAAGGGCCTTGTGATGGCCCTGGGCTCAAGTGGATAATCCAGGATAATCTCCCGATTTTAAAGTTGGCTGATTAGTAGCCAGAATGCTATCTGCTGTGTCTTTGCCATGCGAGGTAACATACTCACAGGTTCTGGGAATCGGGACATGGACATCTTTTGGAGGCCATTATTCTGCCTATCATGCTGCATGAAACACATATCCCCCAAATATAGCTTCAGGAGAAAGGCAGCACAGGCAGAGAGAGAGAGAGTCAGGAGACAAGAGCAGTGTTTTGGTGGGGGGGGGAGGTATACACTCACATCCTACCAGCAGCAGCCACAGCGGCTTCCTGGCTGACTGCTTGGTGCACATCAGCCTTGGAAAACTCATCATGTTTCCACACCGAACCGGGCACGTGCAGTTTCCACAGTGACAGCAGGAGCAGAGCCAGAAATAACCCCGCTGAGGGGGAAAACGTCCCTTCCTTGGTGCTCCACTGGCTCTCACACACTCACTCTCTCTTGTCACTGTGGCTCTGCGGGCATGAGAGCCCCTTCCAGGGTTTGGGGACCACTGCGCGGTGGGGGAGGGCGGAGGGATTTCCCCCCCAGGGATGTGACTGCGGGGCTGAGCTGGCACTCTCGCCTCATCACCGGCACCCCTGTGGAAAGCTGTCCCCCCCTCCTTCACCGCCTCACCACCCCTGAGCTGCAGGTCTATAAAGCATCTCAGCCTTTCCTTCTCTGCTTTTGCCACCAAAGGCTGGGATCTGCTGGCCACCCCCTTGGCCCTGACCCCCACGCTGCTCTGATCCTACCACCCCTCCTTGGGCTTCTCTGAGCCTGGGCCCTACCTGGGATGGGGGCCCAAAGAGGGAAGCAGCCACTGTCATGAGACCAGATGGTCCCCGGCTATGCCTTTACTGGAGGCGAGTCCCACCAGCCTTCTGCATTTCTGCCCTGGGAGTCTGGTCTGAGAAGCCAGGTTCGAACCCTGCTTCTTCCCAAAGCTCCCCTCACTGCCCTGGGAGGTTCCTCTAAGAATGAGATCGCATCCCCCGTAGAGACTAACAAGTATCTGTGCCTTACTGTCCACAACACTTAGACGACAGGGTGTCCCTCAGGCCCTGGGAAATACTTGCCCTGACTGTTTAATCTCTCATGTTGTATCTAAGGAAAACGAGAGTTAACACAACTTCCACATGCTGGGTCCTGTGCGGAGTATTTTGTATGCACTTAGCTCATTTATTCTTCCCCTGGACTCAACTATTCTCATCCTCACCTTACAGAGGAGCCGAGAGTCAGAGAAAGCAAACAACTTGCTCAAGGTCACGCATTCAGACAGTGGTGGAGCCCAGACTGGACCCCGGCGTGCCAGACTCCAAAGCTGAGGCCACAGGCACCACGTCACTTTGGGCAGGGGGTGGGGGAGGAGGCTCATGGATGACCCATGCTGGAGGCTAAACAGGATGTTCCCAAGTTGCCTTCTAGAAAGCCCAGAGCCACTCAAGTGTCTCCAGTGTTGTTGGTATAAACCGTGATACCGTGTAAGGTTGTATTTGGGCTACAAGGAGGGAATGCAGGAGGCCCCACTGTTTTAAGTGTTTGGAAATCACCAACCCTGCCCTTGTGCCGAGGACAAGCCCAAGGCTCAGAAACAGAGGTGACTTTTGCCCAAAGGCAAGGGCTTCACTGCCACAGAGCTTTGCTGGGTTTCTCCTGCTCCGTGAAGGAACTCCCACTTATTCTCCATTCAGCCCTCTGCGCCGCTTGGCACAGAAGTTACAATCAGATGTGGTGTGGGTCCTGGCTCCTGCTTTTACAGGGCTGCACGCCTGGCAGCTTGGCAGTGAAAACAGCCGAGTCTCCGTTTCCTCGCCTGTAAAGTAGGGCCCGTGTGGGTTACGACGACAGGCACAGGCAGGCTGTGTGTCAGTCGTGAGCCGTGCATCGTGATCACGGGTCCTGAGCCGCTGTGACGGGGAGATGGAAAGAGCCCTATACTTAGAATCAAAAAGCCTCTAGCACAGTCCCAGCTTTGATATTCACCACTACGTGCCTTGAGCCACCCACTTGACTTCTTTGAGTCTTACTCTTGGAGATAAAAATGTCTCCGTGAGGGGTTGGTTTGAATTTGAAATGAAGTAACACAGGGAAATGCTGGAGGCACAAGGATCCCCTGGGGGGTGGAATCCCAGCCTCCACCCTGTACACTCTTGGATTCTATAGCCGAGGGGCAGGCCCCAGGATTCTTGCATTTTCCCAAGCCCCGCTTTCCCCTGGCCCATAATTCTCTTGCAGGGAGTCAACAGAAAACACTGAGAAATCACTCTAGAAAGCACTCAGTATGTGTTTGTGAAATAGAATAGACGAATCCTTGAACATCTGTTGAACTGCATGCACATGGCTGCTGGAAGACATAGGCCGGAGGAAATAAGCAATTTTCTCCAAATACATTTCCTGTGAAGTCCAAATGATGGGAATTGGGTTGGGGCTTCTAGGACAGGGAGGAAAATGCAATGACTCCCTTCCCGGAGGAACAGAACACGAACTCTTCCCGTCCCACGGGGGACAGACCTGGCTGGAGGGTCAGAGCCCGGTGGCTCAGGGTCAAACCCAGGGAGGGATATTCCAGGGAGCCCCCTGGGGACTTGTTCCAAACCCTGTTCTCTTCAGCATCTTCATGCAGACAGGAAAGAAAGAACTGAAAATATGCTCATTAAATCTGCATCTGGCACCCAATTTGGCAGGGTTGCCAAAATTCTGTAAGACTAGAATTAAATTAGCAAATTGGAAGTAAAGTGATTTTAAGCAGACATGATGGAATTCATTAGGACCAGGTGGAAGCCAGGGGGGGAAGGGACCCAGGAAAGCCCACATGCCCCAGGAAAGAGGTTGGCGGGGGGGGGGGGCACGGGGTGGGAAAGCCTGGCCCTGAATGAAAACAGAAGAGAAATCCGTGAGCCGACTTGACCCAAATGATAAGATTCACCCTCAGAATGTGCTGGTGACCAAGACGGCCCCATGCTGAAAGGTGAGGAGAGGCATCTTCTGGCAGACAGGAGGTGTGGGGACCATAAGAAAAGACCCCAGGGGAACTGCTGGAAACTGAGACAGGGCGGGCTCCCCAGATGGGGCCGGGGGCCCCTCAAGGGCAGGCGCGCAGTGTGTCAGCAGGCGTGTTTAGGAGCCTTCAGTCTGGGGAAAACACTGGGATGGCCACAGAGGGGACAGGAGGTGGCACACAGTCCATGCAGGAACGGAAAAGGAAACACTTGCTAAAGCACCAGGCACTGTGTTGCTTGTCAAGTATCATCTCAGTTAATCTTCTCGATGATCCTATACTGCACAGATTAGTATTAGTCTTTTCATTTCCTTGGGCTCTCTTTTTTGTTTCGTTTAAAAAATATTTTAAAATACCCACAGAAGTATTTAACGTAAAATGTGGGCAAGCGCCTCCCCACCCTCCCCAATTTTTTAAAAAGTGTATTTATTTATTTGGAGAGAGAGAGAGAATTGAGGGAGTGTGGGCAGGAGCAGGGGAGGGGCAGAGCGGGAGGGAGAGCGAGAGAATCCCAAGCCGGCTCCACGATGTCAGCAGAGAGCCTGATGTGGGGCTCGATCCCATGCATGAGCTCATGACCTGAGCCGAAACCAAGAATCGGACACTGAATCGACTGAGCCACCCAGGCGCTCTTGCCCTCCCAAATTCTACTCCCTAGATGAAACTGCCACTAACAGTTCCCTGGTATGTTTCCACTCTGTTTCCATGAGCACAAAACATATTTCAGTGTGCAGGTGCACACATAATTGTTTAACTTTCTCTGTATAAAAATGGGATTGTATTAAACTTATCACACAGAAACCTTTTTTCCAGTTAAGACTATGTTGGAAATGTCTTCCCACGTTGGGACCTACAGATTCACTTTTCTGTTTAAATGGCCACAAAACATTCCACGGTGACAAACGCACCATAATAGATTTTTAAGCATTGCCACTGCTGGCCACTGAGGGCCCTTCCGATTTCTCCCTACTTCAAACAATTTCTCCCTTGTGCAAGCACATCTTGGTGCACGTGCATCTTCCTACAGCTGGGGAATTGCTGGATAGAAGCGGGCATGTACATTTTTCATTTGCATTGGTACCAATTTAGGCTCACGCGTTCCCTTTGACCCCTGCCACCACTAGATCTCTCTTTGTTTTTACATTGTTGCCATCTGTAAGCATTCTAACGTACAGTCTTTCGGTTTTTGGTAGCTAGAGCATTAGTCCACGTTCATGGGCTATTTTGTGAACTACCTATTTATATCTTTTGCACACTTTTAAAGACTTGCCTGGTTTTGTTTTGTTGTTTTGTTTTGTTTTTTGTTTTTTAGTTGATGGAGTTTTCAGAAATAGCGATGACAAGTAACATGTAGCTTTCTATGCACCAGGACCTGCTCTAGGCTCCCCACAGGCTTCATTGCACTGAATCGACACCCTAAGAGGGAGGCGGTAGCTTCCGCCCATGTTTATGGCCAGAGAAAGAGAGGATTAAAGACTTCAAATAACATCTCAGATCACACATTTCAGATGTGGGACAGGCCAGGGTCTGAGGGATGAGTTGAACCAAAGATGTTGTCCTCAAATGAGATGTTTGTGAGGCTTCCCCACCCCAAGCTAAACCGTAGAGAAAGGACCCCTCCCCCACCTTAAATGTTTCCTCGTTCTGCCATGTCTCCCTTACTTTATTCGTGGAGTCTTTAAGAGCACATTGTTCTCATAAGACCAGGTGAGGAAATTGAAATTCAGTTTCTGACAGAGGCAATCACAGAATGGGATTGGACCCTGCACCTTGGATGGGATGTGGACATGCCTGGGATGTGCCTGGAGGAGGAGAGCAGGGTTTGGGTTGTGGGGACAGGAGTCAGGGAACACGGAGGCTGAGGTGGGGCCCTGCTGGAAGGTCTCGACAAGGCAGGCAGGCAGTGTACAGGACTCTCCCCTGGGGGCAACATGGAGTGGGGAAAGGCTGCGATCTGGGGGTGCTGTGAGGATCAGCCTAGCTCGAAACGGTCATCAAATCAAAATGTGTCCTCACCCACCCGGGCACGTCCACGGACGGGCACACGGACCAGTAACAGTGCTCTCCTTTCAGTGTGAAAAACACACCTGTGTACGTGCAGATTTCACATGCAAAAGCCAGACTTGACAAAGACCAGATTTTGGCCCATAGTGGCATTTTTTTAATGTGGTTCTTTTTTAGCTCTAGAAACACCAATGTCACAGGTGGGTTTCTGGGTTAGAGGCCCACCGCTGAGTGGTCACATGGGCTTGGTTACCCTCATTTCAATGACATTACTTCTGTCTCCCATGAACACAACCCGGAGGGGAGGAGGGAGGATCGTTTGCATGCGAGTTGCCACTTTTCTTCTGAGAAAAAAGAAATTAAGTTAACAAAATAGGAAAAAAATGTGTGAAACTGACATGTTGAAACTAATATGCAGAACCAAGTTTTAGAGCCACAATTTAGCATTCGTGTTTTTTTCAGCTTTGACCTCAGATAACTCTAGTGTTCCCCCAAATGTTTCCGTATGAAACTCTAGTCCAGCTACTCCTTGTATATACACATACATTCCTCACGCGTATATTCATATACGTATGTCCCATGTCTTATAGGTACATCTATATGAGCTATATGTGAATTCTCTGATCAGTCAAGCTTGGAAAACTGCACATAATACCCGCTTCTACGCACACGCACACACATTCTCCCACACACACTTTTTTGGACATTTCCAATGCACATCTTGCATATTAAAGACCCAGAAGTCCTGCAGTATATAGCCCTTATGATACGTGGCTGCAACACTTTTATTTTCTCCCTGTAACACATCTTTCCACCCCTCTGCACCTATGTTCTACGGAGCATGCCGTGGGCAATGCTGGAGTTCTTCATTTTACAAGATCAGAGCCTGCTGAAAAATAAAGAGCCCATCTCGGAGGGCCATCCTACACTTGTAAACATGAAACGCTTTCTGATAGACTTAGGACGATGGTTTCCTGTCCCCCGTCTGAGCATCTTTTGCCCCTCCTGCACTCCAGGGCAACACCAAATGCCCACACACCAAGGCAACGTGTGGAGTGACACGAGCCTTCTGGAAGCACCTAGGAGACCAAGCTGCCCGGGCAGGCTAAGTCATGGTGCTCTGCAGTTGTGAGGCGAGCCGGGGCCAATCACCTGCTCTGGGCTCAGAGGTTCTCAGACGGAGGGTCTCCAGAGATCCACCGAAGCCAGCTCACGTGTTTTGTGAATGGGGAATCACAGCACGTAGGGACCAAACCTTAAGAATCCCTTGACCGCAGGCTCTTTCCTTCGACCCAGAAGACACCCTTTGCTGGTCGTAAATGTTTTCCACCCTAAAAGAAAACCCGATTCGCAGTAATAAGCCCTTCCAGTTCTCCGATTCTGTTCTCACTACCTGGCACCACTCCTTCTCAGCCATTACTCACTACGATTCATACAGTCACATGATACAGCTTCACAGATAAAACTAGGTTTCCATCTGTCTGCTGTAGCATCAGGCGAAAATGAGCTGGTGAACTTTCGTCACGTGTAAAGGGCATACTTGGAATCGCCTAAAATGTAGGTCAGACGGTATACTAGGAATTCATTTGGGGACAGTCTCCAGGGGAGATACCTCCAAGAGAACATTTCTCCCCTAGCATCATGCCACACGCTGGTTTATACTTTTGCTTCTCCTCTCTCACACAGGCAGCTCCAGGTAGCACACTCGGGGTGACTAATAACAGCGGGGATTCAATTACTTAATGACCTTTTATGACTTCCCTCAGTAACCCCGAGGAGGCCAGTGGTCGGAGTATATGTGGATTTATTCACTTATTTTTGTACAAACTTACAGCTTTGGAATAATCTCATACGGACACAAGATTTGCAAAGACAGAGGGGAGTTCCCCTATACACTTCAGCCGGTTTTCTTTAATGCTCACCTCTTACATAACCAAGGTCCGTCTGTGCTAAGAAACTGATCTTGGTACATTACTATTAGCTCAACTACAGACTTCGTTCGTATTTCCCCAGTTTTTCCACTAATGTCCATTTTCCGTGCCAGTCCAGAGTCCCACGTTGCTTTAGTCATCATACTTTCTTAGTCTATGGATTTATTTTGTTTTCAAGAAATATTATCCCCTACCACCTGCAAAGTGGTAAGCTGGGTGCCCAGTGGCCCTGTAAGGAGACACACGGTGTCCGATGCAAAGTCGACTTTGGGTCCACTCTACCCCTCACTTGGAAGATGGTCCTGGGCTTGTCACTCCATATACAGAGTTTCCAGATGCAACATGGAGGTGATACCTTCTACCTTGTTAGAATAAGACAGCCTTTGAGGACAGGCCTGGAGCCCAATTCACTTAGAGTCCTATCCAGCTCACTGTTATTATTATTAGCGTTGCTATAACGACAATCATGAATTAGATTCGGTATCCTGTATATAGAGCAGGATAGCTCAGAGTCTGAGCTGCCTGGCTGAGCTGACCAGGTTAGCTCCAAATAAGATCATTCCGTAGATCTTGCATATTAAAGACCCAGAAGTCTGGATCTTTCCATGTATGCCATGGAAAAAGGACATTCTTCTCAAATTAGTCTATTCAGTTCTACATTTCCTTTGTGGCTTTGCTCAAATGTCACCTTATCAGTGAAAACTTCCCTGACGATCCTACAAACGAGGGCCCCCTGGATCCCTCCCCCTGGCATTCTCTAGCTTCCTACCCTGCTTTATTTCCCTCCACGGCTTTTTTTCCATTTGGCATATTACACATTTTGGTGCCCCTTTTGCAATGTATGCCTCCCTCTGCTGGTTTCTAAGCTCCAGGAGAGCACTGACTGCTGTCTGTTTTGACCACTGCTGCAGCTCTGTGCCTAGAACAGTGCCTGACACTTGGTAAGTGTTCAGCAGATACTTGGTAAATGAATATCTAAGTGCTCAGTTTTGCTCTGCAAACCTCTTGCGTCCCTCCAGGTGACCTGAAAACAAACTCTTCCCAGCCAAACACACTGCTTAACTCAAAGAAAAGGAAAGCTATTGGGGAAGGAGGTGGTTTGAGCCTTTTGGGCCTTCTTTAAGGAAAAAAAAAAAAGGAGCAATGCCCCTCTTTTAATTTAATTTAATGCCATTAATGTCCCTTCACCTGCCTCCTCTCCGGGAGCAGCTCTGTCAGTTAGAAACCACAGTCTCTTTCTGGCCCAGGGGCTGTGTGCCGGCCTCTCTGTACAATCGATTCCAGCCGAGCCCAGGCTGGAAAAAGCTGGTGAAATCCCCACACCCAGCCAACCTACTCTGCTCCTGTGGCCACTCGGCGCTCCGCTCGCACATCAAAAGCCGACAGGCCTCTCAGAGCAGGAAGAAAGCCAGGGGATCCTGCAGACTGGCCCCAGGGAGGACACTGAGGTCCAGAGAGGGGGAGGGAACTGGCAAATGACACACGGTGACCCAGTGGTGGGTGCAGGACAGAACCCAGGACTCCCGGCTCTGCATCCTGGTCCTGATTCCTCTTGGGCTGGAAACACCTTCCCATGCCCACATTTCACCAAGAAGCACGTGCTTATTTCCTGGACTTCCAATCTGGCCGTCTGCCCCCCTACCCCCACCCCGCCCCCGCCGTGCCCATTCCTGGGCACCTGATGAGTTTGGGCAGCAGTGGGTAGGGGGGACTCTCCAAAAAACAGCAACACACAGGACAGTAGAGCCAAGAGCCAGACGGAAAGGAAATGGGAGTCACATTCGTTGAGAGCCAGATTCTCTATCATCATCTCACCTAACACACATAGTGCCCTGCAACAAAGGTGTCATAACCACATTATACAGTGAGAAAAAGGAAACAGAGAAGTTAAAAAATGCAGCAAATCACACAGCAAGGACGTGGCAGAGCCAGCAGCAGAGTGGAGTTTCTTCTGGCTCCAAACCCCTTGTGCTCTGCCCGACCGTTCGAGCAGAGACCCTAAAACCTCACACCCCGGAGACAGGCAGGTCCTTCAAACAACAGAATATTCCTCTGGTAAAGTAGCCAGAACAACCCCATTCTAGAGGCGAGGCAACTGATATCGGGAGAAGAAATGCAACTTGTCTATGGCCACGTGGCTAGTGAATGGTTGGATCTGTGAGACTCTGAGCTTCTTGAGAAGGCAGACTGTCTCCTAGGGCTTAGCCCCGGGCTGTGCCCACAGGAGGACACAGTCCACTGTCAGTGAGTAAATGCATGAATGGCAGAGGAGGTTCGTGCACCGCCTGCGTTTCCCACAAGCCAGGTGTTTCCCCCCAGCTGCCCTGTTCATTGGCCTCAGCGGCAGGAGAGCAGACTGATGGGGTTGATCACAAGCCTGAACATCAACACTGACCTCCAAACCTCACAGCCCCCTCTCTGAGCCAATGGATCTGTCAGAGGCATGCCGGCCCTGGTCCCCACTCAGCCCCCAATGACGAGGTGTGGGAAGACAGCACAGCTGGTAACTCCTTAGCCCGCAGACCGCCAAGTACGGCCTGCAGTGTGCCAGACTCGAAAGTCTGGTGTTTGGAGCAAATTGGTCCATTTTTACTGAACCCTTCAGTAGCTGATTCACAAATCCTGTCACTGTTTTTATCATTATCATGAATTTTTTACATTCATCACTGAAACTACTGTTTGCTGTTCACCTGCTACAGGCCAGGCACAGATATCTCATAAGATGCCTGACAGGTGGTCTCCTATAATCCATACAGCCACCTCGTAGGTAAGTGTTAGCATTCTCACATTACAGACAAGCAAGCGAGGCTTAGGACAGGTTAAGGAGTGTGGCCAAGGAACATGCTAGAAAGGAGGAGATGCAGACTTGGGTCTGTGGGGCTCTATAGCTCATGTTGTCACCATGCACCTGGTGTGGGCCTGGGTCGAGGGCGTTAGAGCCACAACTAAGGACGCACGGAAAGTGGAGGCAGAGGTAGGGCCTGCCAGACTTCCTGGGCACCCAGCTGGCTGGGCTTCTCATCCCCAGGCTGCCCTTCTAGCACAGGGCACTTCTCCACATGCCCACATGCCATTCTGAGAGGCTCTGAATCAATCTGGGGGTAGAACTTAGAGCTCTTCTGCTAAAAACCCCTCAGGTGACAGCAAAGGCCGCCCTTGGTTAAGAGCCATGCTCTCGGTCCTCAGGAGGGCATTTTCTCACATCCACACCTTCTTCCAGAGGGTTCCAAAATGTTTCTTATGAAATCCACGGACTCGTTTACAAAGAACACCGTGCCTCAGAAGCGGAGACCTTACAACTCTAGGATGCTCAAGAAAGCAGCAGTAATTCTGATCATCCACAAATGGGGTCCAACGATGTGTCTTTATTAACCACGACAACTACTCCCAAACAGTGTGGTGTTTACGAAAAGGACTTTAGAGCCCCAAGGCCTGAGTTCGAGTCCTAGGTATGCCCTTTACTAGATGTGCAACCTTAGGCAAACGCGTTCAACAAAATAGCTATTCAGAGTCTACTATGCACCCATCATCCCTGAGCAAGGAAGAGTGAAGATAACAGAAGTGGACCCAAAAAAAGCCACAATCTCTCTTAACTCTGAGTTCCTCGTTTGTAAAATGGGAGCCAACAGGTACTATGGGCCAGGCCCTGGACATGCAGGTTCTCACTTCATACCCCAGGGCTTCAGGAGGTAGGTTTTCCTGTATCCTGCTGTACAGCTAAGGAAGCAGGGATTCAGGGGCTGGAGGAGTGGCTTGAAGGAACCTGCAGTGGTGGTAATGGCAGTGACCAAGCTCTCTTCCCGCTCCACCAGACCCTCCTTCCTAGACCCTACCCCCTCCCGCCCCCCCAGACCCTCCTTCCTAGACCCTACCCCCTCCTGCCCCCCCACCGGCAGATTAGCCCACGGAGGGAGGGGATAACAGGAGACAGGGCTCTGCAGCTGACCAGGAACGACACACACGTATGACATCATGGTTATTAATAATGGAAGCAGCACAAGTAATTCACAATCCCTCCAGATGGACCACCTGAATTGTTGTGAACCTCCTGCAAACAGGGCATCAAATTTTTATTATGGCAGAGTTGGAAGGGGCCTTCGGAGCCCAAGTCTTCCCTCATTTATAGGGGTGGGGGCAGACAAGACAGGAGGGCAGCCCTCTGAGGCGGCAGAGGCAGCCCTGTCCCCAAAGCCCAGCACACACCAAGTTTGGCTCTCGTGACTGAACCATGAAGATCGGACACCGGCAACTGCCCCCTCCCAGCGGTGCTTGGGGGGGTCAACAACGAACTGCAAGTGTGGCCTCCCCACGGGCCCTCAGCCCAGCTCCTTCACGCTGCAGGGCCTCTGTACCTGCTGTCCTTCTGCTTCAGATACTCTTTCCCCGAATCTTTGCATGCCTGTCACTTCTTCATCATTCAGATCCCGGGATAGATGTCAACTCCTCACGAGAAGACTCCTTGGGCCCTATCTTTAGCTTCCTCCATTTCTCCCTAACAGTCACACTTTTGTGGTGTGTATCACTATTCAGCGTTATCTTACCATTCATTGTCTCTCTTCCCACTGGAACGTAAGCTCCCGGAACAGAGGATTAAATGGTTTGCATTGCCGTAATCCCTAGAAAGGTGCCTGGGACCCAGCAGGCACTTAGCAAACGTGTTGAGCGAATCCCCCTGGATGCTGGCCTGGGTCGCAGCCATGCCAGCAGCCAGCAGTCATTTGCTCGCTCACTCATTCAATAAATGCTTATTGAACCTCTCCTCTGTGCCAGGCGTTCTGCTAGAAGCTGGGGATTCCAATCAAACAAATGACACGAAGTCCTTGCCCTAACAGAGCTTTGATGGTTGGTTAACACAAACACAGAAGCCAGAGCTGTATCAGTCACATCATGCATGACCAAATGATAGCTGACAAAAAAGAAGAAGAAGAAGAAGAAGAAGAAGAAGAAGAAGAAGAAGAAGAAGAAGAAGAAGGTGGGGAGATCAGTATGGCAGATGGAAGGAATGAAACAACGCTGGGGAAATGCAAACATTGGACTAGCCCTGCAAGGGCTTCCTATATATGCTCAGTACCCATCTTGGAAAGCAGATGCCAGGCACCCCCACAAGCTCTGGAGATGTGTGGACAAGGGGACATGCCTATGGCTATGAGTGCCTCCTGGCTGCAGCCTGGAGCATAATAGGATGCATGTGTGTGACAGTGTGTGCATAGGAGTGTGTGTGTGTGTGTGTGTGTGTGTGTGTGTGTGTGTGTGTGTGTGTATAGAAGCAGGTGAGCATGTGCATATGTAGGAGCATGTGTGGATGTGTGGGGCATATGTGTGATCCAGACCGTGAGCATGTCTGTGTGCAGGGAGAGAAGGATTTGTGTTCAGAAATTGATGTGTGAGTATGATGACGCTGACACCATTACTCTTCACCATGGGTTCCACATCTTTTTTATTTTTTTATATTTTATTTATTTATTTTGAGAGAGAGAAAGACAGAGCATGGGAGAGGGAGGAGTAGACAGCGAGGGAGAGAGGGAGAATCCCAAGCAGGCTCTGCACTGCCAGCGCAGAGCCCGACGTGGGGATTGAACCCACGAACTGTGAGATCGTGACCGGAGCCAAAATCAAGAGCCTGATGCTTAACTGACTGAGCCACCCAGGTGCCCTGGGTTCCACATCTTTACGTGCTAAAGTTCCCAAAACAAATGACACACAGTAGCCACCTGATCTTCATTTGGTTCATTCATCAATTACTCATTTAAATCTTTGTATCTGTCAAATATACACTGCAGAGTGCCCACATAAAGTGACAAAACTGGTTCCAGAAGAGACTTACCAACTTCTGGACGTAACTGAATGAATGGGGTGAGGACACCAGGTGAGGAGTCTGGGTTCTCGTCCCTGTTTTACCACTATCTTGGGCCGCTGCTCAGTTGTGTGACCTCAGGTGAGCCACTGAACCTCTCTGAGCTTCTGCCTACTGTTAATTCAAGAAGGCAATTAGACTTTGGCTCTCAAAGTTGATTGCAAATGCAGAATCCCACACCATCAATGCTGGTAGCCCCAGAAACACTGTTTCCTCGGAGAGCAAGCACGTGTAACTTGAAAAGGGCTGGGGGATCAGCTAGGGAAATGCTTGGCTTGACAACGTTAAACAGGTTCTTTTATTGCAGTACTTCTCAGAACCTTTAATCTGCCAGTGTGGATTGTGATTGGCCAGAAGGGTGACAGAGAGCTTGCAGAATTTGCCAGACGTACTGGATCAGGGAAACCTTTACTCACGGTGCAGCTTTCAGAGCTAATATTCCACAGGACACACTTTGGGGAATCTGTTAGCAGACACACAGGACACTTATTAGTGCCCCCTTTCTTGCAGATGACTGAATAGCAATGGCATTCGATCTCCTTCAATCACAGAGCAGAGCCATGGCAAATACCAGCCCAGAATCATCCAAACCAGGGTAAGTGGCATGTGCACTGGGCTTTCTATTTACCAAATGTTCTCGCTTATATGATCTCAATTCTCCCTGACAACGTTCCTCTGCGGACCCTCATCCCCAGTTTTCAGATGATAAAATGCAGCCTGAAAGAAATTAAAGAATCTGCCCAGAGCCACTAAGTGACGGACTCCTAACTTGACTGGATCAGTTTCCACCGTGTCCTTGATCAAACCGTCAAAGAAAACATTGCATAGTTTATAGATAAGCCATCGCAGCCGCTGCACAGAGCCCCCTGCAAGAAGCGGTGGCTGACACCACCTGCACCTGTTCTGCCCACCGCCACCACTCCTGGAACCCTGCATTGGTTGAGGAGAGGGGAGGGTGCTCAGAGAAATGCCCACGGAGTGGCAGCTGCTCTGGAAACACCCATGCTGTGAGGCCGGGAGTAGCTCCCTGCCAGTCACCACACCCTCCCGACCATGCCAGGTACAGCACCCCCTAGACTGCACCCCCGGTGCCAGGTGCCATTCTGCAAGGGGGGCGGGAAGAGCCAGAGCTACGTTGTTTAACTCACTCCCAATATACCAGAGGAGCACCAGGCTGGTCGGCGGTGACAGTCTGAAACTGCCACCGCCTCCAGGGGGAAGCGTGGCCAGGGCTGCCAAAGCCCTTCAGCAGTCCCCGCCGGTGTGCTGTGTCCCACCGTGAAAGGCAGCGCCGGGCCTGAGAGGCGTGGCGGGGTGAGGGTCTGCCCGGGGCACAGGGGGCTGCGCATGCCGACGGCGAGCGGGGCTGTGCCAGGCGCGGGTGTGCGAGAGAAGTGTGAACGCGGGAACGCTCGTGTCACCCCAGGGCGGTGACAGAAGTAGCGTCTGGGAAACACAGGCGGAGAGCGCGTGCACCAGGCAACCCCGGGCTACGGAGGAGTCCCAGAGGTCCCGGGAGTTGGCACCGGCGCGCCCCTGCACACGCGCCCGCGCCCAGCCCTCTCCCACCGGCGCGGCGCCCGCCAGTCCGCCCGCTGCCGGCCCCGGCCGGGGCTGCTCGCCCGCGCGGCCGTGCGGGGCCCCGGGGCGGCCAGGCCGCGGCGGGGCGCGGCGCGCGGGGCGCTCGCTGCTTACCTGCCGGCCGGCCGCGGCTCCGCTGCTCCGGGCTGGGCTGCGCCGGGGCTGCGCTGGGCTGCGCTGGGCTGCGCGCCCGGCCTCCGCGCGGCTCGGCAGCGCCCGCTCGCTCGGCTCCGCCCGGCTCGGCTCCGCCCGGCGGTGCCCCGGGCGCTCGCAGGCGGCCCACGCGGCGCGGGGTGGGCGCGGGGCGGGCTGGCGGGCGGGCGCCGGCGGCGGGCGCGGCTCTGGGCCGCCCCGCGGCCGCTTGGAAGCTCCTTATTTGGGCAGTGATGTCAGGGGAAGTCGCAGGGGCCGGACCACCCACTTCTTTCCATTCACTCCCCAGAGTTTCCTGTCGCCCAGCCCGGGAGACCCCGGCGCCCGCCCGGGGCGCCTCTCCGGCCCGCTCGGCCTCGGCGTGTGCCCGGGGCCCCGCGGTCCGCCGCTCTGGGATCCCCACCCCCTCCCCCCCCGCGGCCGGGGTCCCGCTGAGCCGGGACGCGGCGGCCCCGCGGCGGCCGCGGAGGGTCTGCGCCTGGGGAATCCCCGGCTCGCGGCGGCCGCGGGAGGGTCTGCGTGGCGGCCGCCTCGGTGACAGGCCGTGTCACTCCGGGCGCCGCCCCTCCCTCCGCGCCCGCCCCGGCTCCCGCGCTGTCATTTCCTCCCGGGCCCTCCGGGGAGGGCAGTCAGGGAAGCCCCGGTCGCCGCCGCCCGGGCCCTGCCGCTTGGCGCCCCGCCTCGGCCGCACCCGGCCGGGCGGGCGTCCATCGTCGTCCCCAAGGTGCGCGCTCCCCTCCTAGCTCCCCCCACCCCCACCCCCGGTGCCAGCCCCGCTCCGGGAAGCCCGCGCCTCCCAAGGCGGGAATACGCCCTACCGAGCACTGGGCGGGGCGGGCCTGGCCAGGGCCTCCCTGGGCTCCGGGCTGGGATGGGGGTAGGGGGCACCCCGGGGCTTCCCAGTGGCCTGACTTTGCCAGAAACTGCCGGATCCCAGGGCTTGGGACCTGAAGCCCACTGGGCCAGGCTTTGGCCAGTCCCCAGCGCACTTGCACGCCCCCACCCCTGCCCCAGGCCCCCACCGGCCTGTTTCCCAAGGGAGCAGAATGGCCAGGGGTGGGGGTACTGGAGACCTAGCCAGGATCTGTATTTGAGCACCCTGAGGCTCAGACAAGTCAGGTGATTTGCTCCCGGTTCAACTCTGCGGAACCAGGGCCGACCCTGGGTTTGGCTGACTCTAGCCTAGCTTCTGCTGGCAGGGAACAGCTTCAGGAGGTTATGGGGACTGGGAGCAAAGTCAGGACTAGAGCCAGGCAACCTCAGTGCCCAGGGTGCCAACTGAGGAAGGCACTCCTCCAGGTCATGAAAGCTTAAGGACCCACAAGGTGACTGACCACTATGCTGACCAGGGAGGGCTTCCTCTGGCTCCAAAGCAACACCCTCAAATTCAAGGCCCTGCCTATCAAAGGGCATGGGTTCTGTCTGATCAGAGGCCACCTGGACCCATAGGACAGGGCTAGTGGCCCTGGGGATTTCTGTGCCTTCTCCATACAACAGCTTCCTGCAGAGGCTCCACCCTCCCTCCAAAGCCAGGTCAGAGCAAGCAGTCCCCTTCGAGACCACCACTTTAATGGAGGGCACCACACTCCTAGGTGCCGGTGGGGGTGGAGCGGCTGCTGGACACGGGCTGCACACTCACATGCACAGTTGCACACCTGCTGGCCAACCGCCACGCCTCCGCTGTTCTGTTGACCACCACCACCCCAGTGTTATCCATCTTCCAACAGCTCCCAGGGCCCGATCTCAGCTGTAGTTGGCTCGTCCCCTCTTCCCTGAGCAGGCGTGTAAGGCCCCACTGACCGGCTACATCTCCAGGCCCTCCGTGCCTTTTGCCCAGTGCCCCCTGCTCCCCAACCTGGCACCAGCTTTCACTCCTTGGATCTCTGCACAGACTTCTCTTCTGTCTGAAATGAGGTCTCCAGTCCTCCTGCTGTCCTTCGCGCCCTGAATCGAGCCTGCCCTCCGTGATACAGGTCCCTCCCTTGTTTAGGGCAATTGGGTGGGACAGGGTGCCCCCTGGGTCAGGTCCCTGCCCCTCACGCCACTCCTGCCCTGTCCCCACTGTCCTGCTTACCATTTCTGGTGGGAACAGCTCTTGTGGGAGAAAGTGGACATCTTGTCATCATTCATATGCCCCTAGGAGTGACTTTTTGTCATTCGTGCAAAGGCTCAGATGACAGCCTTGCTCTGGCCCCATGATGCCTTCCCCCAGCTTTGAGGAGTGGCCCTGCCCCATGGGAACCTCCTTGTGGATTCAGTCACCTTCCTGTGCTGCCGTAGTCAGCCCAATGCTTCCTGTCTCTAGAGATGCAGCTGTATCCCCACACTGCAGTCAGCTGGGAGAGATCTCCCCTCTCTCCAGATTGGGAGCTACAAGGAACTTCCTTCTCTCCTGCCGGGACTGACAAGTTGACAAATGCTTGTTAACTGAATGAATGATCTTGGGGGCAAACTGAAAGACAAAAATACAGGGAGGGGCAGAACGATACAACAGAGAGTTGTGGCTGGGGCTCCAGGGGTCCAGGCTAGGGGCTGGGGTGGAAGGTGGGCTTCCCAGCTAGACTGGATTGGCTGCTTGGGAATCTGGGCCAGGGTTTCACCCCTGGAACGGCTGCCCTGCCGGAGCTCTTTCCTTGAACTGCTTCTTTGTTCCAACTTCCTGTAGCTTGGGATTCGTCTTCCCGCTCCAGACTCATCCTGTGCAGCCCCATCGAGGCAGCCTGGGATGTCCTCATCCCAATCCCCAGACACACCGTTCTGAGCTGGCCTTCACAAAGTGGAGGAGAAGGGATGAAGAAAAGTTGTGCTAGATACAGTCACACTGGATTCCCCCGACCCCTCAAAGATCTTGCTCTCTACCCTGCGAGCCACACAGGCCCCATCCATCCATGGCCAGCCTCCAGGCCAGGAAATGTCAGCCTGGAAGTCTTCACCCAGCTTCTCCCACAATCAAAGCTACCTCTCCCCACCTTGAGACTCAGCTCCCACCCCAATTTTAGTGCCACTTCTCACCAGAGGCCGGAAGGTCTTCAGGACTCTAGCCTCAGGGCTCAGGGCACCGGATGCTTCAAGGCTAGCAACTGAGCCCAACTCTGCTCTGTGAGCCACCACACTTACTCTGGGGCCTGGGGCACCTGTCCCACCCCGTAGCTGGATGGATCCCCAGGTTAGAAGGCAGGAGGTACCAGGTGCCAGTTCCTTCCTATCAGCCCATCCCCAGCATACAACTGGGCCAGGTCTTGAGAAATTCCCAGAGCTTGGCCCCGGGGGCCTTCCCACATTCCTTCATTCCTGACAGATGAATCAGGCCCCTTCCCTGTTATGGGAACGTTCGACTCACAAACCTGTGTTCTAGGAGCTCCATCCAAGGATGGACACTGGGGGGTAAATAGATCCTCCCCAGGCATCTTGCTTTTAAATGCTACCTTGCTATTTGCCAAGCCTGGGGAGGGGCGGGGGACACACAAGGTGGGAGATGAGATTCATTCTACTACTTCTTGGGCTACAATTCAGGGAGGCTGTGGTCCAGGTGTCCCAGGTTAGATCGCTGACTGCTTGTTTCCATGGAAATGCTACACACACACACACACACACACACACACACACACACACACACAGGGCTTGGTTCTGCTGTAAAGCCAACATCACACTGTAAAGACTTCCCAGGCTAGAAGAGATTATAGCAGAGGACAGGGGTGGCATCTGATCTGTCATCTAGGAGGCTGTCTCTCTGTGAAATTTTGTTTTCAGCTCCTAACAACCAAATTACAGATACAGTTTGGGAACACACTGTCGTTCCTAAGGAGCCGGGGACTGCCACAGTGTTCTTGGGAAAGCTTTCCAGGGAGGGCTGAGCAACCCGCCCTGTAGGCTCTCCAGGTTATTTATGCTTAGGCCTTGCACTTAATTACTGGCCATCCCCTCTCCACCGCCCGTCCCCTATGGCTATGATTTTCTGGACTCAGATGCTTTGTGTTGTCTTACCACTTGTGCGTGTGCAGTGTTTGTGTGCATTCGTGTGTATATGTGGTGGGTGCTGTCTCGACGGATCAGTTGTACACATGAAACTTCAGTCCTCACTTCTCCCGGAGACTGCCATCCCTCTTCCGGGACACAGACCTAGGGACTCTCACAGCTTATGAAGACCATCTCCCGGGGTCCCAGAAGACTCAGCTCCAACCTCTCTCCCCAGCCTGCGGGCTGAGTTTCCAGCTTCCTGACTCAGTGGGGCATGTACGTCATCCTTGACCTGATGCTGTGGGTAACAGATGGGCCTCAGAGCTACATAGACCTGGGTTCGGATCGCAGCTCTATGCTTTCTCAGGCATATTACATGGTGTTGCTGATTTTGACTTCATCTCCAAGGGCTTCTGTGAAGCTTTGAAAGATACTGCACTGGAGCCCTTGATAGAGTATCTACTACCTACTAGGTGCTAAAAAATAATAGCAGTGGTTTGTTCCCACATGGTGACCTAGAATCCTTCTCCCATAGGGTTTGCCTTCATTAATGGGGCCCCCCAGCACCCCACGCCTGAAGCCAGAAGTTTTTCTCCATGCCTACTGCCCAGGCCAAGTCACCACCATCTCCCAGGTACAGGGCAGGGCAGGCTGCTCCCTGGCCCCATGCCCACCTCGCCTAACAATCCATTCTCCACACAGGTGGAACTCTCTAGGACAAAGTCAGGTGGGTCCTGCCTGGCTAAACTACCCTGTGTATTAACGCCATTTATAAGTGTGCCTCAGTTTACCTGTCTGAGCGCCCCTCCCCCTGTACCGCCCCTATCTGCCCTTTGTTCCCACCATACAGAATCGCTCATTGTTTCTGAACCTGCCACGTGCATTTTGCACATCCAGTTCCCTGTACTGTTCCCCTCACTCATACCTGCTTGGCCAGCTCCCCTTCAGCCTTCCAGGTCAGCTCAGAGGCCACTTCCCTTATGAAGGCCTCCCTGCTCCCCCCCCCCCCACCCAGGTGGCATTGGCTGCTTGCTTCTCAATGAACCTCTAGCACTTGGTACAGACTATCTTGGCATGTGTCCCACTATATGTCGTCATTTTATTCCTCTGTCTGTTTGCGTCTTTAAATTCTGCAGCTCTGTGCACAACCACATCTTAGTGCTAGGAATGTCACAGGTGTTTAGAGCATGCTGAGGACAGACTTCTGCCCCTCTGGCCATCCTATCCAGTAAATGACTATAAGAGGGCAAGCAGCCTCTAGTCCACTGACTAGGTTTCCCCAAATGACAAAAGCATCTTCCTTTCCTACACTTCAGACTGACTCCTTGGCCTTGCCTGAGTCCTATGTCTGCCTGGTTCTGGCTCTTCACCAGCATATCAGGGGACTCCCGTGGGGTGGGGAGGGTGGGGCCTCTGGTTCCAGGAAATCAGAAGATTAGTCAAGCCACACGCTCCCCTGACAGCTAGAGAACAGGTTTTCCGCAGGCCCAGGGACTGACTTGCAAGATCGTCAATAACAATAAATATTTACTCTGCACATGGCTTTGCACTTGCCAATGGGAGGAACAGCAAGTAGCACACCAACTTCTAAGGTTTGGATTAAGACAGTCTGGGTGCAGGTCCTGACTGACACTTAGAAGCCACTTAACTCCACTGAGCCTCAGTTTTCACAGCTATACGATGGGAGGATGACACATCTCAGGAAAGGATTGCAGAGATTAAATGAGAGCTGGTGAAATTATAGGAGAAAACGCATTTTCAGTATCAAGAGCAGAAGCTGGCATGTAGTCGGTGCTCAGTAAAGGGGGCCCCACGACCTCCACTCAGGCTCTTTGGTGGACACTCTAATGCATAAGACTCAATCTTTGACAACAGCTCCTAAAGTGAGGGGAGAGAATTTAATCATAACCCATAAACACAAAGACAAGGCAAACAGTAACAGGTAAGACAAGAGAAAGGGTTTCAGGAGCAGCGAGAGGGGAGAGGGAAATTCTGGGATGGCCTGAAAGCCTTCTCCCCTTGTGACTTTTATCCTATAGTGATTGCTACTGCCCGTGTGGCTGGCCCAGGGCAAGGGGGGGGGGCGGGTGGGCAGTGGGTGGTCGGGAAGAGGTCCCAAAGCAAGATCAGTGAGGCATGTTCGAGCCTGTACATCAGACAGTCTGGTTCTAGAGAGGGCTTGCACATGTGGAAAATAACTGTGACAGTGAATAGCACAAGTGGGGCAGACCATACCAGAAAGAGACATGGATGTGGGAAGGAGGGAGACCTCTTAGAGCCTCCACCTAACAACAATAAAGAAATCTGGAAATGGGCTTGCTCCAGTCCTGTTCAGGCTCACTCCCCCTGCAGCCTTTCCAACCCCTCAGGGCAGGAGGCGAGACTCCAACCTCCATCCTTCAGTCTTCGAGTCCTCCTGCAAGGTGGGCCTGGCCTGAGCAGGATCACTCCCAAGTTCCCCAAACACAAGATAAACTCTCATGTTCCACACCTTTGCTCATGATGTTCCTTCTACCTGGAATGCCCTTCCTTTCCCCCCCTTCCCACCCATCCCTTCAGCTCCCCTATTAACTTTCCTTAAACTCATCCTATAGGGTCTCCTTCAAGTAGGCTGTTTTTCTTATTTTTCCCCAAGCAACCCACCCCCTCAGTAGAATTAAAAGCCTCCTTCTCAGTGTTCCTATAACTTGCCTTGCGTGCATCAGCAGAGCATTTGGCATATTATAATATGTATTATTTGTGTCTGGTGAACAAATAATAAAGCATTTGTGTCTGATGCCTCCCTAAGTTAGGAGAGCTGAGGGTCTGTACTCAGCACCGACCAGTTGCTCAACATACAGAGCACCTGGAGGGCCTTCTCTCATACTTCCCATAGCTGGGGGGTCCCCACTGCTCCCCTAGGAACTCCAGACACTTAACACAGCCACGCTCCCTCCATCCTGGAAACCAGCCCCCTGAGGCCTGTCTCCCGCAGGCCTTCCCGCCGATTTCCCGCAGCCTGCCCCTCAACCCCACCTTCAATCTGACTGGATGAGAATCCCAGCAAGTGTCCTGGGGCACCCGGTGGGGCGCCACTTAGAAAGGGTTGGGTCAGGGGAGCTTGGGAGATGATGCAGTGTCCCCAAGGGTGGCAGGCTGAGCGAGCCAGGGACCTGGGGAGGGAGAGGTAGGCGCGTGTATTTGGCAGCTGGGTCTGAGCTTGGAGACGAAGGACCAACAGCAGGTGAAGGGGGTGGGGAGGAGGGTGTGACGGTTAGTGGTACTTACCACAACGTATGTACCAGAGTATACATATGTGTGTATGTGTCAGAGTGACTGGGGCACAGGATGCTCAGATATTTGGCCAAACCCTTTTCTGGGTGTGTCTATGAGGGTATTTCTGGATGAGATTAATTCAGATCTGTAGACTGAGCCAAGCACATTGCCCTCCCCCATGTGGGTGGGCCTCATCCAATCCACTGAAGAGCCGAATACAAGAAAAAAGGCAAAGTAAGGGGGAGCCCTTCAGTCTGACTTACCAAGCTGGGACATTGGGTTGTTTTTCCAGCCTTTGGTCTCCGACTGAAACGCCAGCTGTTTTTTGAGTTTCGAGCCTGCTGGCTTCCAGCCTGGGACTCGTACCATTGGCTTTACTGGTTCTCAGCCCTTCTTCCTGGTGGTTCTGTTTCAGTAGAGAACCCTGCCTCACACAGAAGGCTAACATCCAAATTGCCTGGACCTTGGGAGGGGCCCACATTCCTTATCCAGAGTCCCATTTGTGCCACAACTCTCCAGACTGAATTTCCCATCTGCTGCCTTCTAGATTTGGCCGCACTCGCCTGAAGACGGACACTAGCTGTCACCCCTCCGTGGGCCCCTAGCACCCAACAGGGGCTCAATAATGCTGACTGAACAAATAAATACTTAACACTTATCTGGGTAGCCCTATATAGTACGGGGCATAATCACACCCTTACCCTGTCATCTCCAAGGCAGCCCCAGTCCTGACAGCAGGGACTCTCCTCTGGAAGGCCTGAGGAAGGATGTTGCCCTGGGCCCAGCTGTCTCTACCTGGCCCCAATACGTGCATTCTGTAACAGACGTTCAGTGAGTATGTGCTATAGGTCAGGTCCTGTCCTGGAGTCCTAGAGTAGCAGTATGTTAGTGAACAAAATGGACAAAAGCCCCACGGACCTTACATTCTAGAGGGAAGAGACACACAAGAGACAAGAAACAGAATAAATAAGTGAATAGCTAAGTGAATAAATAAGCTGGAAGTATGTGCTGCCAAAAACACGGGAAGAACGGAGTGAGGGGCTCGGGAACACAGGGGTGGGAGGCGGGGCACAGACTTAAATAGGGTGGCTAGAGAGAGCTTGGCCTAGGAGGTGGCATGTGAGCAAGGGCCAGAAGCAGGTGAAGGATGGAGTCGTGCAGATATTGGGGGAGGACCCTTACGGGCAAAGAGAAGAGCCAGAGCAAAGGCCCTGAGGTGAGAACATGTCTTGTGTTACTTGGGGGCCTTGGGGGGCCACTGTGAGAACTGTAGCTTAGGAGAAAGGAACGAAGGCAGTGGCTGTGGGCTTGGCCCCTGAGGCAGGCCTCCAGGATACACAGCTTTCTCGGGGAGCAGGGCCTAGTTTGGGCAAGCAATGAAAGAGTCCAAGGACACCTCAGTGCAGGAGGGAACGGTAGACAGAGAAAAGGCAGGAAGAGATCTTCCTTGATTTCCACCCTCCTCGGCTTCCCCCAGGTGCCCACTAACTTCTCTCGGTCTCATTCCTGGGGGCCTTCTTGCTTCCTGAATTTGGAGTTGGGCTCCAGACCTGCTTGGACCCTCACTGGTGGGGATGCTACTGGACAGGTTATTTAACCTTCTAGGGGAAGCCTTCAGTGCCAAAGTCAGAAAGACCCAGCTCTTGAGGCCTGGGTTGGGTGGGGCTTTCAGGGGTTTTGTAGGAGTGAACTGGAGAAAGATCAGGAAAGCACTACAGATAGACTGTAGAGTGCTGGACCCCCGGCTGGCTGTCACATCACAGCACAGCCCCTGCAGGCAGGCAGGGGCCCCACTCTGCCACTGCTACACGACGGCAGGTGTAAGACGCAGATCAGTTCCCATAGCCTAGATGAAGTTGCATTCAGCAGCCTAATTTTAGACTGGGCATCTGCTCTCCCGTCCCAGAGACTCGGCTCTGTCTGGGATTCACTCCGTCTGCAAGTGCCAGAGAAACAAATCCTGTTCTGTGGGTACAGACACTGGTGGTGTCCAGAACAGAGCTGGCCCGTGGGCCCCTGCCTCGGGGACAGACCTCGGAGCTGTGCCACACCAGGAGGACATCTGCATCCCCCTTGCTGGCCTCCCGTCTCACATCCAACAGCCATGGGTTCCTGCGGGTGCCATCTTTCTTTCCATCCTGCCTTCCCACAAAGCTGCTGGATCCAATGTGGGTCGGCCTCAACCGGTGCGGGAGGGCCTCTTGGATTAGGAATGCCCCTCAGCCAGCCCCACGTGCCCAGCCCTCAGCACAGGTCCTGAAGATTCATCCCAGATAAGTAGAGCCCAGGAAGACCAAGCCTAGGAAAGCACACAGGAGGGCCTGCTGTTTACAAGTCTTCCCAGAAAGGCTACTCAGAGCAGGTGCCTTTTGAGTTGGACGTTGAAGCCTGGGTAGGTGTTCTTATCAGTGGAAAAGGCCAGGTCTGGGAGGGCCACCTTCCTTGTCCCTTCCCTCCATGGCCTGCCTGGTCCTGTGGGGTCCTCTTTCGCTTCCCTGGCACACGCAGGGCAGGTACCAAACACGGGACACGCTGGGGAGCCACCCCCTCCAGACTCCCACCCGAGCCCTGGGCCCCGCACCCCCTGACATCAGCCATTCACGCCCTCCTGGCCACTATGGTCACTGTTCCATTCTTGCCTCGGTCACCGGTCCCACAGGCAGGATTCCTTTTCACTTCTCTGACTCAACTTCTCCACCTGGTGATGCCCTCTTAAGATTCCTCGAGAATGACCCTACAGTCCACCACAGCCTCTTCCTGCCTTGTCACTGCCCTGTGGTGCACAGGAAGTTTCCCTTTGTGGAAGACGAGTCCTCTGGGCTATGGGCTTTCTACATCTCCTTGCTTAATTCCTCTAACACCCCGCTAAGATGTTTATCCCTTGTCCCTTTCTACAGGTTTGGATCAAATCAAGAGTTTGGATCAAATCAAGATCAAATCAAGAGTTTGATCACACAGCCCGGAAGTGGTGGAGCTGGGGGATGGACCCCAGCCTGTCTTTCTTCCTCTCTCTCCAGGCTCCGCCTAGCCCCGAACAGCTGGTGTCCGGAGCAGGGGTGGTCAAGGCCTCTGGCCAGTTTTGGTGGGTAGGGGAAACCTGGAGGGGGAGAGAGCCCTCGCTCAATACCTTGACGCCCTAGAGAAAGAAGGAGTTAAAAGCTTATGTAAAGAGATTTGCAAATAGATCCCACAAAACAACATTTGGATGATTTAAGTGTTAAGGAATCAGAACCATATGGATTAAATGTCCCTGACGTTACGTATGGTTTTAAAAATTAGAAGGAAATGTACTGGGAACACATACACATATAAAATATGTAAGGCTAGACCGCGTTTCTCACTTTGCGGACACGGAGATAACTGAAAAACACGACACAGCATTCACCCAACTTCCCCCCGGCTGGCCCTCCTCCGCCCTCTCCTCCCCAGCCCGTCTTCTCCCCACACCAAACAGGGCTCGGCACCCTCCCTAGGGACCCAGCCTGAGACAGAGACTTCCCAGAACAGCAGGCCTGGTGCTCTAACCACAGGGCAACTGGAGCCAAACAGCTGGGTCAGGAATGGCTGGGGTCCCCCAGAAGCCAGAGGGGTGATCGCAGGTGGAAGGAGACAGGGGGAAGTGCTGAGAAGCTTCGGGGAGACAGGCATTTCAGACACAGTGCTTTCTGTTCCTAATTGCTTCTGTTCCTCCCTCAGTTCTTCCGGCAACCTTGGGAGGGAAAGGTTGTCACCCCCACTTCACAGGTGGGGAAACTGAGGCTCGGAAGGGCTGGGTGCTCTGGGTGGCTAGCAGGCAAGGAACCAGACCACAACCTGGATTTCCTTGTCACTCACTCACCCGGGGCTGCTCTCACTATACTTCACTGCTTGAAGCAAACCTAAAATACGAGCCCGTATCCAGTTTAACCGAGCATAAATAATAATAATAATAATAATAATAATAATAACATAAAATAAAAAAAATAAAAAGGCTCCGTTAGCTCCTCAAAGTTGAAGGTTTATCTGGCAGGGTGTTTCTGAGGACTCCCTACATACAAGTAAATCAGGTTTGATTGTGACTCTAAATTGCATGTGGCATTGTGTTGGGGGAGGGGGTATATAAATGTTTAGTTTGGGAAAAATTAAACTATCAGAAATTGCCTGGTCCAATCCTAGTAGGGAAGACAGAAGGTGAGAACGTGCTGGGTTCCAGGGACGTGGGACCTCCCTGACCCCTCACCTAGCCTTGCAGAAGGTAGTGTCACTTGTCATATGCAGAGAAGGAAATCCACATGCACACAGCGCATGGCACATTCCCGGGAGCAAACAGCTGCATTTGGAACCAGGCCCCTCTGACACCAGCCGCCCCACCCCCCCTACCTCCCCAAAGGTGGCCCTGGCTTAACCAGAAGCAGGCTTGTCAGCAGAATTAAATGCCACCCAGATATAAGCTCAGCCCAATGTCAGGAGGACTGGCACCGAGTCTGTCCCCTGCGTCCAGGCCAGGGCCTGACGTTTGTTAAATGATCATTAAACAAATCAATGGGTGGAGGAAGGAGGCGTACCCATTGCTTACGTGTGCCATTGTTTCCCGGACACGAGCAAAGGCCTTCACACTGTTATTTATCCTGGTGACATTATCCTGTCCAATGGGACGCATGCTTACAGCCTCTCTAGGACTCTCGGGACGCTGATTTTGAGGCTGGGATATTCTGAGGACATAGAATTCTCAGGGCAGGAACCAGAGAGGAAAGGAGAAGAAGGCATCGGAATGGGGACAGAGAGGGCGGGAGCTTTCTCCCTGTCCGGTACCCAGGACCTCTCCAAAAAGTCTGCGGTAGATCTGATCATTGACGGGTTTCTTATAACGGCCTATTAACTTGTGTGTAGTCCCATCCCGGGCCGGCCTGGCCACAGGCATCAGGATAGAGGCTTTATATTGGGATCAGATCCAGCCCCTTCTCAAGCACCTCTGAGGAGTGCCCTTCCCTACAGCCTTTCTCATGGTCAAATATGTTGGGAAAACACTGATAATTGCACAGACCTCTAAGAGATTCCCAGTGGGCGCCCACCAATGAAGAGCCCTGAGAGGCTGGTAAATAAAACAGCTCATCTTTAACCCACACGATTGGAACAAAGACACCCTCCCCACCTTCCATGGGTCCCAGCCTCTGTACCCAATTTTGAAGCACACAGAATTCTTGCAGTTCTGGGCATGAGTAGCCTAGGAGACCCTGTGAGACTTCTGTTGGCTTCTCATTTACAGACCCCACCCTCCCATGGGCACCCCAAACAATCTCTACCCTTTAATCCAGCTACCCACGGGCTCCAGGCTTTCCCGCTTAAATCTTCTCAATGACTTTCTTCTGCTCTTGAGACAAAGCCCAAATTTCTTTTAGTGGTCTCCATGGCCTCTTTCAGTGGCCCCACCTGCCTCATCTTCCCATCAGTCTATCTGAGGCACAGGGGTATTCTTCTAGCCTCCTTTGCCTCAGGACCTTTGCACATGCCACGTCCCTTGCTGGGACTGCTTTTCCTGTACGTCCCCTCCTTACCGAGTCAATTCCTCTCCAAACTTTCTAGTTCACTTTGCACATCACCTCCCCAAGAAAGCTCTCCCTGGCCCCTGATTAAATCTGGATACACACTGTTCATACTCTCTGTATACATTCTGCATACTCTCTGTATACTTGTATACTCTCTCGTATACTCTATACCTATATACATTCTCTCTATACCACACACTTCATCTTTAGCGCCCCCAAAGTATCAACATTTCTAACTTCTTTTTACCTGTGTAATGTTTTTGTCCGAGGACTAGCTCCCTCACTGAAATACGAGCTCCACAATTAGGGTGACCTGTACGTTTTCCTCACCCTTGAATCCCCACATTCTCCTGCCACAGTCGCTTCTGGCCTGCAGGTTTTTTCCCAGCGCCCCCTGAGAAGCCTGGAGTGAGGCAGAAGAGGGCTGGGAGGATCACTGTGACCCCAATATCGTCCCCGAGCAGCGTGAGGGGGAAAACAGGGGCCGGACTCCAGCCGCGGGCGTCTCAGGAATTCACCGGAAGAGCGTGGCTAGGTCATGCAATGACTCTGAGCCTCAGTTTCTGAATCTGTAAGGTTGAAAGGATGTGCCAATATGGGATGACTCACATTTCGATTTCGCTTCGTTTTGGCCAAACCCAACAGTCTACTGGGCCAGGAGTTGTCACGCGGCCTATGTTGGGTCCACCAGAGCAGAGCCCTTCCTTGGGATTCCTCTCTCTCTAACAGCTAGGAGGAAAGGCTGCTTTTCTCTCGGAGGTTACTAGCTGGGATGGGGAAGGCCAGGAGCCACTGGGGGGGCTCGTGGTCCTGAGCCACACCCTATAGCTACTGTGTCATGTTGTGCGACAGAAGCCCACAGGAAGCAGGTGAGACCAAGGTCGACACAAAATCGTGCAAAACGAAACACGTGGGAAAACTAAGAGTCTGATGACCTGATGACATTGTATCACTTCCTGTAACTAGCCATGCCTCAAGTCTACCCATCCCTCCATCCCGGGGAAATGAGACCATAAGACAAAACTCAGCCTCTCTTCTCCCCTCCCCCACTCTCTCTTTTTTTAAAACAGGAAGAATTCGGTTTCTGTCCCTTGCATTTCAAAAAACATTGCCTGCTACATCCAGGGCTAAAGTCATCCCATAGCACTAAATAAACAATCTCTCGGAAGGACAGTCGTAACGAAAATAAGCATGCACGGGGAGCCCTGCGTTTACTCTAACATGCCTCGTGGTGCCCTCCTATCCAATCCTCGTGACAAGCCAATGATAGAGAAGTGCAACAGAGCCATGGAAGATAAGGAACACTAGAATAGGGTGTTAAAGGCCCGAGCTCTAATCTAGGCTCTGCCACACACTAGCTGTGTGACGTTGAGCTGCTTTCTTAACTTCTCTGGGCTTACCTTTCCTCCTGTGGAAAATGTCTCCCTGAAAGGCCACCATGAGGAATCGCAAGACAAAATAAACAAAAGAGCCTCGCAGTGTTCCCGGCTAGGAAAGCCTTAATAACCGTCAGCTAAGCCTGTCCAGTCTAGAAGTCCTTTCTGGAAAGACAGTCTATGGGTCTTATTTGAAAGGATTCATGTTGGCCACGGGCACAAGAGGAGAGGACTGTGTGAGATCTCCCAGCTAGGGTTCAGTATCTGGTTAATACGTGACATTGGCCGTCGTCTGTCAATTCAGCAATGACAAGAGGTTGGCTGATGGGTTTGCTCCCCCACATGCTGGGCAGTCAGGTGTGTCCACAGGGATGGCAGCTCCAGCTGAGCGGTGACAGGTCGCTGAGGCAAGGAGCCAGGTTATGGTTTCCAGATGGGCCTAAGATGCTTCTAGTCTCCCCTGGACCGTGTTGA
Source organism: Neofelis nebulosa (assembly GCF_028018385.1). Classification (NCBI taxonomy): domain Eukaryota; kingdom Metazoa; phylum Chordata; class Mammalia; order Carnivora; family Felidae; genus Neofelis; species Neofelis nebulosa. The sequence continues at coordinate 189,871,927 of NC_080783.1, read as the reverse complement.
AAGGATAGGCCGGGACTCCGCAAAGGCTGAACTTGACCTGAGTCTCCATCTAATGGGCTCTGGCTTTCTCAGGGTGAGGGCAGGGCGTGCCCCTCTGTGCCGGACTGCCCGGGAAGTTGGACAGTCTGTGTTGCCTTCCAGAGAGCAATTCTGAAAACTGCTACTCAGAATAAATATTTTGGTTGCGTTCGGCGATGTGGCTGTGGGGGAGATTTCCATTGAGTGTGGTTTGCAAGGCGATTCTCCTCTGTTGTTTACTCGCTGCGATCCCCACAGCCTGTTCCTGGCAGGCATCTGTGTCTGCTACACTCCTGGGCCACTGGGATCCAGATGCTATGCTCCAGGGAGGCTGAGCTGGCGGCCTTTCGTGGGGGCCTGACTGTGACGACGCATTGGGCCGCTGGCCACCAGAGCCCCCCATTCCCCAGCTCCGCCCTGCCCTCCTTAGCCAGTCCCAGCCAAGGCTGGCACTCTCTTAGGAACCTCATTCCCACCAACTAGGGGAAACTGTAATTAGCTGAGCTGCTCTAGGCCAGGGGCTTGGAATTCCTGTGGCCCTAGAGATGTGGCCTTGTCCATTTCCTCTTCCCAGGGTGGCCCCCTGCTCCTGCTCCTCTCCACCCACTCACCTCTTCCCTGGAGCCACAACCACACAGCAGGCACTGTGCAGTGCGAGACCACGGTCTCCCACCCATCCCCCACCCATCTGAGCCTCCTGTGGAGAGAAACGCCAGCCCCAGGGGCCTGAGCTTACCATGTCTCTCGGTGACAGTGGCTGGGACTACTGCCCCACCCCCTCAAGGCCCTGGATGCCCAGGCTTAGAGCTTGCCCACACTCTGTCAGCCCTCCAGCCAAGAGCCCACCCCCAATCTCAAAGACAAGGTGGGTAGAGGCAGGGGCATCAGGCTTCCGAGCCAGTTCATCCTACTCTCCCCGCTCCCCACTGCCACGGCCAGATTTCCAGGGGGAGACGGATTCATGGGATCAGGGTCTGTCAATCAAGACGGAGACTTCACAACAACCGGGGGTGGGGGGTGTTTCCGGGCACGGGGTGAGGTGTTTGCAGTGTGGCCCAGGGAGAAGATGCTCCACCAGGGACGGACCACAAGGATCCGGGTTAGGGGAGCTCACGCTGTGACCGGGCATTTGGAATGTTAAGGACCCTTGTCATGGAGGCAGCCTTGAGGCTGCATGAATCTTGTTCTTTCTTCCATATTTTGTCACCTCCCCAAAGCCACTCCCCCTACTCCTTTGACCTGCATCCCATTCTGGTAGATTCTAGAGTTACCGCGATGAGGGCCTTCTGGAACCCCACCTCATTGAGTGGATGAGGGAGCAGAAGCTTTCCCTATTCCAGGGTCACAGAGCAGGGCGAGGCAGAGCCTGATTTGGACTCATTTGTCAGAACCCAAGTCCCATACTCATTCCACAGCACCGTGGCTGCTGGTGAACACAGAAAGATCAGAGCCTGTCTCCCCTGCTGGGTGCCCAGGGGCTCTTTTGCCCGTACCTGCAGTGGAAACAGCTGGTCTCTCCCCACCCTGGTGGCCCAGAGACCAGCTGCGTGCATTTGGGAAGAGGCTGGGAGGATGGTGTGCACCCCCAGCATGGAGCGGGGCCGGCCAGCCCACGGGCAGTGATGTGCAGCTGGGGCTCCACTGGCATTGGGCAGATGTGATGAGCCACTCCTTAACCCCAGCCCCACTCAACTCCAGGCTCTGGGCTCCGTGCCTGAAGGTTCAGCCCTGCTTCTCACTGAGCTCATCCTACCCCAACCTGGGAGGATGTGGGAAACCCAGTTCCATCTGGGGCTAGAATCAATTTTCTCACTATAAATCACATGCCCCAGGGGAGCCTGGGCTTTGCCCGTGCTCACCTGCCATGGTCTCATCGTAGCGCCCTTGGGGGCTGGGGCATCTCTCCACTGTCACTCATTGGAACTTCAGGACCAGCTCACTTCACTGAGAGTCTGGCCCCTGCATGAGTTCATGGCCACTCTGTCTGTGGGCTGGGCCCTGTGCCTCATACCCACGGTGACCATGTCTGGATCCTGCCATGAAGGAAGATGGGCCAGAAGGGGCCACTGAGGCCCCTCCTGAGAGATCCTGGCTGTCACATGCAAAACACGCACACAGAAGTCAGGACGGCCACAGCTATGACACCGTCATTTCTCTGTGGGTCAGCTTGCGGGGGGCAGGCCTGAGGCTGGGAGTCACCTCTCAGGCCAAGCTGCTGAGACCCCCCCAGGTCCCCTCAGTGTTGAACATGTCCACAGTGACAGACGGGTTAATCTGGCCTTCGGCTCATACTCAAATTCCCTTCCACCGAACTCCAACCCCAGGAGGGTGTCACTCAGAGGGCCAAACAGTGGGACGGACCGGAGGCACAGAGCCCAGCTTGGCCTGGGTGCACCTACAGACCCGAAGCCATATTCTACCTGCTTCTCCTTGAGCTCACTGCCCCGCCGTCTCTGTCCCAGCCTGGGAAAAGGGGTGTCTTTTCTGCTGGTGCTGAAGTTACAACTCGCCTTTTGCCCAGAAATGGCTTTGTGCCACCCTGTTCTCATGATGGCTACCTACCCCCCTGTCGGGCACCCTAAGCCTTTTAAAACAGCGTATGGAATCTAAGCCAAAAATGACAACCTCCTCATGGGAGTCTGCCTTTTACGGATATAATCATAGCTACCAATCATTAAGCACTTGCTATGTGCCAAGCTCCAGGCTATACATTTCACGTGTATTTAATCCTCACAATAAAATCCTAGGAGTGGTACCTGTATTAGCCCCATTTTACAGATGAGGAAAACGATGCTTAATGTCTGTCTTTCTCAAAAGCCCTTCTCATCCCCCAGAAGCTGAGAGTTGATGTGTGTTTCATCAATAGGCTCCAAGGGCTGTTTCTTGGGAGTGCGGGGGGCAACTCACAGTTGAACTCAGATGGGCTGTGCTCTCTCCCCAGCAAGCGATACAGAAGTGTTCAGCCGGTTCTCACGCAGCTTCAGGCCTCCTGCCCATCTGGCCCTGGGGGTGATTTAGGGGCCACGGGACACAAGGATACAGCTCACCCAGCACGTGTTCTCCGTGCCAGCACAGTGCTGAGCTGGCTCGTCCCCATCCACCCATCTCCAGAATCCGCCATAATGGATGGGCAGGTGCTCCAGCTGGCTGGTGGGACCTGAGGGAGGGAGGAGCCGGGAGAGAGACCTTGGGTCCGGCTGCACATGGGTCCCATTGCCACAGCTTTGCAACTGCCTTACCGGCTCCTCCTAGCTCCTCCTAGAACAGACTGGCCACTCCGGCTTGGATGCTCTTTCTGACTATCTGCAAATTGGTTCATTTACAAATCTGCTCCCAGCTCACCTCTGGGAATGGAGCATGGCTCAGACACATCTGTCCTCCCTCTCAGGCTTGCCCAGATGACATTTCCTGGCTATTACATAATCAAGGAAGCCCAGCCCCCACCAGCCAGGACTTTAATTAGAAAGCTCTTTCCCAAGGGCCTTGGGGATATAATATGTCAGCCGGGGCCTTCTTATCTCACAGCCCCTGTATATACGGTCTCTCTCCCTGTCATATACAGACACACCTAGGCGCACGTAGTTACATACCCCAGCACAGTGGAACAGCTGAGGCCACAGCTTCTGTTCGTGCCATCGGCCGCATCCAATGGCTTATACACTTTGTGTTCACTGTGATTATGCGGCCCTGGGTCCCTCAGGCCCACCCCCAATAGGCTGTCCCCTCTGACCACCACCACAGCCCGCTGAGGGCTGCCTCCTCTTGGCTGCCATAGCACTCTGTGCTCAGCAGGGTACTGTGGAGGTGTATATCTTCCCAACTGGGCTACGACCTCTCTAGGGAAGGGGCTGATTCCTCCCTGTGCCCCCAGCAGCTGAATTGGCCTGGTCCGAATGGACACTGGGAGGGTGGATGAAATGGGCCAGTGAATTAAAGGAAGGCTCCTACTGAAAGCCCTGTGGTTGGTGACTTGGGGAGGTGTGTAAAAACAGTCTTACAGACTTCCCAGAAACCCCCCGAAATGTCAGCTTTTGAAAGACCTGATAAATTAATCCATTGTTCAGAGGGGACACTGAAGCCCAGCTGAGGACAGGTGGCACTTAAGGATGGACGATCTGTTTGTGGCAGAGCTGGGGACTTGACCACGCTTGCCTAGGTCTCTCTCCACCATCATGCTGCCTCTGAACCCTGGTAACAGGCTCGTGGGTATTCTTCTCCTCAGAAATGAATCCACCACCTTCTAAGCCTGGGGCCCAGCCTAGACAAATGCCACCAAGGCACAGTCCTGGTGCTCAAGGAGCAGTGCAGACATATACCCAGAGGGCTGGGCGGGGGGCGGGGGCGCAGAAAGGAAACAACGGAAGAGTGTAACAGAGGTGACACCCAGGGAGACGGGACAGGTCCAGGGAGACATCTTGGAGATGACGTTAAATGGGGTCTCAGATGAGAGTTTACGAGAAGGATGAAATTGCAGATAGGAGGGGAGAGGAGGGGAAGTGGTGGTCCAATTAAAGACACAGAAACACGAAACGATACAGCAAGATGGGGAACTGCACAAGCCAAGTGGTGAGGCTGAAGCCTGAAATACAGCAGGAAACCTGCACTTTGAGGTTCGCATGGGGGGCGAGGCCATATCAGGAGGGGCTTCAGACCCATGCTAATCCAGCTGGACTCCAGCTCCATACACCCTATACTGCCCCTTCCCTTGTAATCCCACCATCCCCCAGAGTGGCAGGAGGACAGACAGATGACATACCCACTGTCTCATTTACCCAGGCAGCCCCTGGGCCCTGGAACACACTCTTCTCGGCTCCCTGGAACTCCTCCTAGCCACAGATGTCCTTACATCTTAGAGCCTGGGCTGTAATATGCTAGGAATTGACACTCGCAGAAAGGAGTTCGTGTTGACGTCAGAATATGCTGTCCCGAGGGGGAAGTCTTGTAAACAGCTTTGGAAGTTTGGATGGCCAAAGCGAGCTTCTCCTGGGTCTGGTGAATGGAAGGACTGATGCATGGCCCAGAGCTCCAGGCGGACACCGCAGAGAGCTGAGAGAGGCCCACGGTGGCTGTGTGTTTTCGCACAGCGCCGTATACCTGCACAGAGACTCCTGAGCTTAGGACTCACTCAGACCCTAGCCAGGGCCCAGGACTCAGTAGAAACTCAGAAACAGAGATCAGAGGAGGCTGACAGAGGACAGAGGTGAGTTAGAGCCTGAGGGCCTGCAGGCAAGCCCTCTGTGGCTGCTGCACCTTGTGACCATCACCATCCCAGCACTTGGAGGGCCTGCCCCGTGCTGCCCTCCCAGTCCCACCCCCCGATGGTGACACTCAGGACTCATGCAGAAGTCCAGCAAAGTGTGGGAACGCAGGGGTGTTTCTATGGGGCCCAGTGACCCTTAAATCCCTAACTGATGACCAGCTGGGTGGTCCTTTGTCCTAAACTGTCTTCCAGGAGGTTCTCCCCTCTGGAGAGGCCTTGTGCCTGACGTGGGAGATCTAGTCGGGCCTCTTGTGTGACAGATGTGGAAACTGAGCCCCAGCAAGGGGAAGTGGTTGACTGAGGGTCACGCGGGGAGGCAAGGGTGAGGGTGAGGGAGGACCCAGGGCTCCTCACTCTCCACCTCACCACCCCCACTTCCTGGAGGTGACTCAGCAAGACAGACAGCACAGGAAGGAAGTGGGAAAGGGAAGCCCAGCCCGCTGGATTCCAGGTCACCACTTTGCTCTTCCAAAGCCACCAACCACCTTGGTCGTGAGGCTCTGCCTGATGCCCGTGACCTCTCAGCCCTTCCTTCCCCAGGCCACAGCTGCTGACCATTTCCTCCGGGGTCAAACTCACTTGCCCTGTCCAGGGTCTCCAGGGACTCCCTGCTGCATAGTCCCCTGGTGCTTCTCTCCTCCTGGGTCAGCGGTGGGGGGAGCAGTCACCTCCACAAACGTGGCAAGTGGCCAAGCCCGTGTGGGCCAAAGGTTCAGTTCATACAAGATTTGAGGCGAGGCGCATAATTGCAGCCTCGTGTTTAATAAGTGGGGCTCTGGAGCCAGTATTCAGTTTCCATCATCTGCTCGCGGGGGGCGGTGGGGGGGAAGGCGGGCTTTGGCTAACTCCGTTCCTTTGTAAGTCTATAAAACGAGGTGATGGGATCTGCTCTGCAGGTTGCTTGGAGAATTGGTTGAAATGATACAGGTAAAGCCTGCCACGCACAGAGCTCTAGTGGTCGCTTGCTTTGCTGGGTAGATGTACATGCCTCACCTCACTTAATTCTGATGACAAACCCGCAAAGTAGGACAACCGTTCTCACTTAGCTGGCGAGACACCCAAAGCTTGGCGGGGGGGGGGGGGGGGGGGGGAGGGGGGAGGGGGAGGGTGCACAGCCGGCTTTGAGTAGAGGCAGGATCTGAACGTGGCTCAGTCTCATGGCAGACCCCCAGCGTTTGCCCACCTGTTGTGGCACCTTCTTTGGCTGTTGGGTGGTCCTCTGCCTGTGTTGGCCCTCCCAGCCTTCTTGCGGGGGGGAGGGGGACGACGGGGTTAGGGGTGCCGTGGGGCTCTGCACCCTGTACTGTGCTGTCTGAATGCCAGCTGCCGCCAGATACTACTCCTGTGACTGTAACCTCCAGGGACCGCGATCCTGAAGTTGGGGTCCAGGAGGACCAAGCCCACAGCAGCATCTGCCTCGGTCACCACAGGAAATGCCACCGGCCCCGTTAGCCTGGGGATTTCCATATGCTGAGAACAGGCCTCTGAGAGTGAGGAGGGAGGGGCTGTAGGTACAAGTCTTTGCTTCACTGGACTGGAAGTTCCTCCAGGGGCAGGACCCGCTCACAGCACCCAGTATGGGTGGACGGTCGCCTGCCCCACACTCCAGCTGGGTCACCAAATGGCTCCAGCCACCTCCCTAGCTCCGGCCAATCCCCCCTTGGAGAGCCTGTACTCCCACCTCAACTGCAGAATATTACTGTATCATATTCCCAGTCTCTCTCTCGAATCCTTGTTGGACTAGGGTGAGGATTTGAATAAATGAATATGCTTAAATTTCGTTGTTTTTCGTCTGTTTCTCTTGCTGGATTGTAAGTTCCCTAAAGGTACATTCTGTGTATATCCATCTTCCTAATTCTTGGTAACCAGAGCGCCTGTCGGCAGGGGCTTGGGGTTGTAGCGTGCCTCTCTCCCCATCCACGCGGCCGGTGTCCTATCTTGCCGTCTTCTCTAACCCCCTACTCCCACAGGCTGGGCGTGTGCTAGAGTTGTGTGTAACAGTGAAGGACACGGGCAGAGGACCCCTGGATGGATTCTGCTACAGGCAAACGAACTGGCTTATATACGCTGATGTTGCCTCACCCTGTGGCTCTATGATGCATTCTGGGCTTATTTTGGGTTCCGGGCTCAATTTTCAAAGAGCAAAGTCCTCAGGTCAGTAATCTCTTCCAGAAAAGTGAGCTGGTGTTTAAGATACAGTGGGTGGCGATGAGGAGTAGGAATCCATCAAAAGCCCCATAAAGTTGTTTTCTTTCCACCTGTATTTTGCTTCCGACGAGCAAATGGGGCTCATGCTTCTAGGACATGTCAAACCCTGTCCGACCCGGACACGGCTGGGTCACGTACAAACCCGGCCTCTCGCCTGGCCCAAGGAGCCCTGGTGAAGGCAGTATTAAAGCCTTGCAGGAGAAAGGTGGGTACCGAAAAGACAGCAGGGGTGTCTGTGACCCCAGAACCCAGAAAGTGGTTCCAGCTGATGGGTCTCTGGTTCTTTATCTGGCAAAGAGAGACTAAAACTCACCCTGTAGAGTTATTATGGGATCAGCAGAGTATAGTATGTTGAAATTGCTACCTCACAGCATGAGAAGAGTAGATTCATTCATCCCACACATGTTAATTTAGCATCGACTATGGGCCAAGCACGGTCTCAGGCACTGGGAATAACAATAGACCAGGTCAAGTTAGACGGTGATGAATGCCATTAAGAAGAGCAAAGCAGGAGATGGGGTAGTGACAGTAGGACGTTTTGCTATTCTGTTTTATTTTACTTCATTTATGTCTATTTGTTTTTGAGGGTGAGAGAGTGAGCAGGAGAGGGGCAGAGAGAGAGAGGGGGACAGAGGATCTGAAGCGGGCTCTGTGCTGACAGCAGAGAGCCCGATGCAGGCCTCGAACCCACGAGCCATGGGGTTATGACCTGAGCCAGTCGGACACTCAACTGACTGAGCCACCCAGGCACCCTTGCCATTTTAAATAGGGGTCAGAGAGGGGTTCACGGAGAAGGAGACATCTAAGTAAAAACCTGAAGGAATTGTGTGTATGTTTTTCCTTGCAGAGGAAACAGCAAGTGCAAAGGCCCTGAGGCCAGAGTCTGAGGAACAGTATGGAGGCCAGAGGACATGGGATATATAAGAAGTCATTGGCAGCCACATCACTGGGGCTCTGAAGGCATTTATAAGACCTCCGGCTTTCACAGAGACAGAAAAGCCACTGGAGGTTTTCCAGACAAGGACGATAACCTGACTTTCGTAACTGATCAATAAACTTCAGCTTCCCCTTCCCTTCAAAGCCCTATTCAGTACCCAGACCTCTGCAACTCCAGCTCATATGCTTTCTGAAGGGCCTCCTCACTTTCTGCCAAGTACAGGCTGGAAAGGGGCCTTGCAGAGAGACTGTGGTTGGGAAGAGGGAGAAACAGAGAGGAGTCTTAGGTTGGGGATCTTGTCCTCCCTTGATGCTCAGAAGGCCTCTGGGTCCAGCTCAGCTGCACTGTGCATACACACTAGGTATACAGCAAAGCTGGGGACCCTAGTAGAGTCCCCAGGGCCACTTCATCATCTTAGCTCTGCACAGAACTGGGGATTTCACTCAGCACTCCTTCACCTTGCTTGACTATCAAAAGGTGAAATCATCTGTTTTCAATTAAAATAAAATAATTCCTATCTCTAGCAGTGGTTCTCGGCCTTTGGGGGGCCACCTGCCCCTTTGAGAATCTGTTGAAAGCTATGCACAGTCCCTTCAGAAGATAAACACAGGGGACGGGTTCCTTCTCTCATAATTCCAGGGGTATCACAGATCCCTGAAAATTCAGCAAAGAAACCATTCTCTGTGCCAATGACTTCCCCGTCTGAAGCTCCGACTGAATGAGTGAATGAATGAATGAATGAATGACCGAACGGACAAATGGAGAATAAAGAAGCTGCATACAGATGGAGGGACGACAGGGGATGGACAGGACAGACAGATGTAGCCACCTCTGGACACCAGGACTCTTGCTGAGGGCTCCTGAAGGCTCCACAGAAGCCAGCTCAGGAGTCACGCGTGGGCAGGCCGGGCCTTGCCAGGTATCCCGCAGAGAGCCGAAGCTTACCTCCCGAGCTGCATCTGCGGCTGTCACCCAAACCTTTCTAAAAGGTATCACACACTTTCCCGCCTTTCTGCGGGTGCCCCGAACAAAACAAAACAGAACCTTTTCTGGGTGATGACGGGGCAACAGGATGAATACAAATACAGACATGTAAAAGTAAGCCATGTCTTCCACTTGACATATAGCTGAGCCGGCTGTGCCTGTGTAGGTTCCCTCCCCATCACAGCCCTCCTGCTGGGACCCAGGGCTTCCTCCCCGGTCATTTCCTTTTCCTGATACCTCGCCTGCGAAGCTGGAATGAACTTCTCACTCCTTCTCGCAGTCACCCCTCTTACTGGGAAGCTTTTAACGCAATCTCATCTTCTTCCAATCGTTATTCAACGTTTATGGCACAGGGAGACCTTCAGACGTAACTAGGTGGTAGGGGTCTCTGACCAAAGGTGAGGGGGCCCCAGAGAGTTCTTCTGATGGAGCAGAGCCTCCACAGCCCCAGAGACGTGGCTGCGTGGTCTCTCCCGCCTCTTGTCAGTGCTTCACCTCCTCCTCGGTGCCACGCTGCAGCCCCCGCCCCCCCCTGCTCTGGGCATTCCCCAAGGGGACCCGCTCTTTCCCACTTCCGTTCCTTTGCGGGCGCTGAGCCTGTCACCTGGAACAGAGACCACCGCCTGCTCGTCTTACAAGGAAGCTCACGTTGCTCTGCCCAAGCCTCACCTCCCCAGCAGACCTGTCTCCTTCCTTTGGGAGTCCTGGGTCCTCACCTCACCATGGTGGCACTTCCTACATTGTATTTCCAACTTCTTTTTTGAATCTTTGTTTGGGGGGGGGGGTGGAGGGGGCAACAAAGTTAGAGCTTAGATAAATACACTTACAATTGTTTATTTTCCTGTTCCTTTGATGACCGGTGCCTTATTTCTCTTCATTTCCCCAGCAAACGGCACAGGGTACGCTGATGTTTCAGTACTTATTTGTTAATGACTATTTCCTTCGTGGAGGTGTTCTCTCTTCACCCTTACAGCTGGATTATCTGTTGTAACCTCACACCACCCCCCCTCCCCCCCCACAGCTGGGTCCCACGTCTCCCAGTCTTGCCCTGGCCTCCACTTCCAATCTGCTGGAACCTGTTAGAATTGTGTGTAAAGCACGAAGAGGTGGGCACTGAGGAGCTTTCTCCAGAGCAAACGAACTGACTTCTGCTATGGACTTCTGTTACTGAGCCTCAAGGTACCGCTGCCCTGGAGCAGTTGTGTTCTCTGAGATCTGGGTGGGTGAGGTCACTGGATGGGAAAACTCCTCTAGTGAGTTGTCATAGTAACCATGACTTTCAATTTCATGCAAGAGAGTCCCTGAGAAGAAAACACATTAAGGGGTGGGGGAGGAGTGGTAGGAATCCATCAAAAGCCTCCTAACATTGTCCTCCCGTACCCTTTTCTTTGCTTCTTACTGGTTTACATGCTCAAGGTAGATGCCATTATGTGTGGGCATCTGAGTAGAAGCTGCTTAAAATAGCCACTCAACTATTTCAGGGAGCAGTTGAATATGCATGAAGCTATTTTAGAAAAGATGTCCCTGGCCCAGCCAATCCAAACCCCATCTTTTCCCTTGGAAATGCCAAGAGAAGCTGAATGGGACCTTTCTTAGTCTATCCCACTGGGGTGGGGGTTTTTCAGAAGCCACAGAAACAACACCCTGGCTAATGGTCTTGCAGCCTTGTCAGCTCTGCCTCCTGATTCTGTGGTCAGAGAGGCTCCTGGCCAGACAGCTCAGCCCTCCAGAACCCTCCAGAGCTTTGGCGGCCTTCAACAACAACTGTGTTACAATCCGGCTTGCCTAGATCTTTGGGGGATCTCGTAATCTTCGGTATTTCCAACTGTTTGTTTAACTAGTCATTCAACACACTTGGATTGATAGATCAAATGTGTGAGGAACATGCTGGGTGCTGGGGATCCAAAGACAAGATCTCTGAGACAAGCTCATTGCAGGCGGGTAGATGGATGGGTGAGTAGAGATAGCGGCCATAGAGTTCAAAGATAGAAGGGCAACCAGGAGAAGGAGCCCTTGCTTCTTTTCTTCCTGATGGCTTGAGAAAGAAGGTGACTTTTGAGCTGATCCTTGGGGGATGGGCAGAAGGCCCCAAAGTGTGAGAAGGCATGGCAGGCTCAAGGACGGGGGGACGGTTGGGTGTGGCAGGGCACGGAATCCTCTAGTGGGAGGGAGGGTGTAATACCTGTATGGAGTTAAGAAAAGAAGGGGGGCCAGACTGTGGAGTGCTGGCCCCTACCACCTTCTCTAAGCCCTCAGGCTGGGCTGGAAAGGACCTCCCCTCCATGAACCCCCAGTGCCTGGTGCGCATGTAATCTAGACTGGAGGTGTCTGGGGACAAGGATGTGGTCAGATGCTCCTGGGCATCTCTGCAACCCAGTGCCAGAATTTTGGTTTAAAATATGGCTTCTGGAGTCAGACTGCCAGGGTTCCAATCTAGACTCTGGTCTTATTAACCGGGACCTCGGGGCACCTGAGTGGCTCAGTTGGCTGAATGCCCACCTTCGGCTCAGGTCATGATCTCATGGTTTGCGAGTTCGAGCCCCACATTGGGCTTTGACACCATCAGCGTAGAGCCCGCTTCGGATCCTCTGTTCCCCCCTCTCTCTGGCCCTTCTCTGCTCACGCTCACTCTCCCTCAAAAATAAGTAAAACATAAAAACAAACCTTATTAACTGGGACCTTGGGCAAGTTACGTGACCTCTCTCTGCCTCCATTTTCTCAGCTGTAAAGTGAAAACGTTCCTGGTATCTATCCCTCTTGGTGACAGGTACACGGATTACTATAGGTAAAGGGCTTAGAAGTCTGTGTGGTGCATCATAAACAATGGATTAAAGTAATAGCTGTTTTCATTATCCTAACAAGTTTGGATTTTATCTTGACAATGGAATACCACTGGTAATAAGTTTTGCTTCCCAAAATTAAAAAGGAAACTTATTGTTTTGGCCTCTATTGCTCATACATGCCCACTATAAGAAGGTAAAGTACAAGGAGGAAGGGGAAAATGCTGACCCTCAGGTAACTACCACTAACATGATGCATTTCCAGATACAGTCCAACCTCATTATTCCCAGAGTCTGTGTTTGCAAATTCACCTACTTTCTAAACTTTATTTGTAACCCACCCCCCCCCCCCCGCCCAAATCAATATTCATGGTACTCTTGTGGTCATTTGCAGACATGAGCAGAGCAGTGAAAAATGTGAGCCACCCGGGGCGCCTGGGTGGCTCTGTCGGTTAAGGGTCCGACTTCAGCTCAGGTCACGATCTCACAGTCCGTGAGTTCGAGCCCCGCGTCGGGCTCTGGGCTGATGGCTCAGAGCCCGGAGCCTGCTTCCGATTCTGTGTCTCCCTCTCTCTCTGCCCCTCCCCCGTTCATGCTCTGTCTCTCTCTCTCTCAAAAATAAATAAACGTTAAAAAAAAATCTAAAAAAAAATGTGAGCCACCCAACGTGCATCTTTCCAGCAGAGGTCAAGAAGCACGGTGCTGCCTTCTCCTTGAAGCTCTCGTGTGTAAACAAGTATCCTTTTAACAGTCTTTTCAGTGCCATTTTTTTGGGTTGCATTTTTATGCATTTTGTTGGTGATTTCTCTGTGATGTGTCTTAACAGAGAAAACACATGTGTTAGATAAGCTGCCTTCAGCCATGAGTTATGTTACCGTTGGCCATGAGCTCAGTGTTAATGAATTAACAATATCTATTAACTAAGGTGTTGTTGACAGAGACCCACATAAAATAACATTACATGTCGATCAGTTGACAAGAATGTTGTGACCAGAGGCTCGTAGGAACCTAATGCTGTATTCCTCCTAAGAGCAATGGCTCAGCTGTCACTAATTCAGTGTTTGTGGGAACATCATAGAACATAACTGCTGTGAATAACAAGAATTGACTAAACTTTTCTAGATACACAGATGTATACTTTTATGCCTTTTGGAACATACCTTCCATATTCTTTTTGATATCTTTTTTATTATTTTATTTGATTTTTTAAACATTTTTAAAAATGTTTATTTATTCATTTTGAGAGAGAGAGAGAGAGAGAGAGAGCAAGTGCATGCAGGGGAGAGGCAGAGAGAGAGATTCCCAATCAGGCTCCATGCTGAGCAGGGAGCGGGACGCAGGGCTCAATCTCACAAACCGTGAGATCATGACCTGAGCCAAAATCAAGAGTCAGATGCCTCACCGACTGAACCACCCAGGGACCCCTCTTTCTGATAACTTTTTTTTTTTTCTTAAATTTTTTTTTTTTTAACGTTTGTTTATTTTTGGGACAGAGAGAGACAGAGCATGAACGGGGGAGGGGCAGAGAGAGAGGGAGACACAGAATCGGAAGCAGGCTCCAGGCTCTGAGCCATCAGCCCAGAGCCCGACTCGGGGCTCGAACTCACGGACCGCGAGATCGTGACCTGACCTGAAGTCGGACGCTCAACCGACTGAGCCACCCAGGCGCCCCTCTGATAACTTTTTAAAAACAGACGTCACCCATTAATATGTGAGAGGTGCCTTTCCGTGTCTGTAAATAAAGCCATGTCCAGGTGGCTGCCTCTCTGTGAGCGTGTGTTCAGTTATTAACCAGTAGTTCCCTACTGATGGCCAGTGTGGTTGTTTCCTATTATTCACTATCATAAACAATACTACGAGGAACATCCTTATTGGAAAATAAAATAGCTAACGTTTATTCGGCACTTACTAAGGGCCCAGCCAACGGTCTGTTCGCAAGTTGCCAGCCCCTTTTTCTACCGACTTGTCTTCACTTCATTTACGAGCTCTTTCTACACTGCTGTTAGTAACGCTCTGCCCGTCAGACATATGTTGAGACACTTTTCTTAGTTTGGCATCACCCTTTGGCCTTCATTATTGTGGTTTCTCCCCACAGGGCCTTTAATTATATTCTACCACGACTTCTGGATTTGTTTTACACTTAAGGACCCAGTCTCCAACTTGATACGATACAAAAATTCCCTCGTTGTTTTTCTTCTAATATCTTTATGGCTTCATGATTTTTTTTTTTTTATCACCTAGAAATTTATTTTGGCACCAGGACTGAGGTATGGATCCAGTTTTGTTTTGTTTTGTTTTGTTTTTCTTCTGCAAACAACTAGCTGGTTGCCTTGAGAGCGTGTGAGGAATCTTTTGCCTTTTCGACTCTCATTCTGAGTGCTGTGCTCACTTATGGCTACTTCTGGACTCTCTGTTCTGTCCACTGAGCCAAAGGTTTATTCTTTTACCAACAACTGACTTTTTCTAGGCTCTTCCCCCATGTTTATTTTACTTTCTAATAATTTTATGAAAAAAAGTTGGGATTTTATTTAATTTATAGACCAATTCACATTACCTTCTTAAGTTTATTCTTGGGTAGTTTATGCTTTTCTTTCTTTGGAGACTAGGGCCTGCTACCTCTATGCTTTCTAACGGGCTCTCTTTGGTGCCTCTTTCCAACCAGCCCTGCAGGAAATGACCACACCCTCACCCAACACTGTGCCTTTCCTATGTCACTTCTCACCCTGAACTACATGTATTGGTTCCGTACTGGGCTCTCTAAAGGCAGGGCCCCCACACGTCCTGTTAGGGCGTCCCTTGACCCATCTGACAGGCGGCCGAGGCCATGGAGAGACTTGTAGGATGAATGGATGAATGAACAAATGAGCAAAAGGCATCTCTCTAGAAAGCCAAAAGGAAAGTGAAATGACTCTATCGCAAAAATTCACTTTTCACGGACTTCCATCAGAAAACAAGAGGAGTTTTTCTCCTCCTCCTTGTCTTTGGCCAACCCCCGAAGACCATGTCAGAATCAGACAAATGGTCACAGCTAGATGGATGTGCCGTGTGCGACCTCTCCCCGCACCTCCCCCTGAGACCAACCCTCACCCAGCAGCCTGGGCACTTTTCAGGGAGGCTCTCGAGGCCTGGAGAGCCCTCCAGAAAAGGGAACACAGGCAGTCATGCTGTGCGAGCTATGCTGCTGCACTTTTTGAAAAGCCCTTTCCTGTAAGATATAACAGCCCTGAAAGGCTGCTGTCACCAGTCCCATTTTGCAGAAAAGAAACTGAAGTCCAGAGAGATGGAACCCATCGCCCCTGTCCCTAAGAGGCAGGACTTAGGACTGGCTGGAGCCGAGCCTGTGGGACTCTAAATGCCTTGCCTCTCCTATAACCACATCCAAAGCACCCAAGTTCGGGAGGCTGAGGGGCCATGGCCCTGACAGGAGTCCCACATGGAGTCAGAGAGCACGGGTCCTGCCCTGACTAAACCAAGATAGTCACTAGAGTACTTTTCTTCCCCCAGAGCAGCATGTGATGCCCATGGATTGTTCCTGAAGAGCATCATACTTGGTCAAAGAGCCACTGTCCGGGCTGGGGAACACATGACCCAGGCTATATTGTCACCAGAGGATGGGGGAGTGGGGGATGGGGAGGCGGAAGATTTGCATGGGGACAGGGCTTGGTCTCCAGCACAAACCTGGGGACGCCCTCCCGTTTTCTTCTGCCCAGCCTGCACAGGGTCGGGGTTTCTTGGCCCAGCAGGTCCCTCCCGGGAGTCCAGCCAAGCAGTCACTTCCTTATTGGGCTGGCAGCTGCCGGGCAGGCCTTGGCTTAGCTCTAAGGCTGGATTAAAGATCCGGTTTCTCATGAAGAATGGTGGGTTGGGGGCCAATACATTTACTGGGCTTGACACTTTGGCCCGGAGCAGACCCCAGGGACATTCAGATGAGCAGCTCGCGGGTCTCCGGCCCGTGGAGCTCCATTCTGGTCAGGAAGCAGATCACGAGGAAAAATCCCCGGCCCTACCTAGGTGCCACGAGAGAGATGTCTACGTGCTGCGGGAGCCCCCACTTGCGGGGTCCGGCAGGGAGCAAGGTGCGGAGGCTGGACGTCAGGCTACGGCACGTGGGCAAAGAGAGACTTCCTGCCTTCTGAAGTCAAAGTCTTCCGTGATCAGATCTGTGCTGTAGAAACAGGCCAGCGAGCTATATTTATTTTCAATGAACGGTTCTGACTTTTAAGGTGACAATTCAAGGACCTCGTTTGGGAAAGACAGCACCAAACATAAGAGACAGAGAGCGGATGGGTATGGACTCGGTGGAACGGCTCCCCTGGATGGTGCCGATGAAAGGCAAGAGCCCCAGACTTGGAGCGCGAGAGACCCACGTCCCTGCCGCGGGCTTGCTGGGTGACCGGGAGCAAATTGCTTCCCCCTCTCAACCTCAGTTCCCTTCCTGTAACAGGGGAGCACTGTCACCAATGCACACGTCGCCAGGAGAAATTGGGATGTCAGAGGACACTGTACATTCGTACGTGCTCGACAGAGGTAAAGCATCGCGGTGGGGCTCCAGGCGGCTCCACACACACACCGAGGGACATTTCGGACACCCCACTGCCTTGCTGCAAACCCACCACCCAGCAATTTCTCGGGAAGTCTCTCAGCTGTTCCAGCTCCAACCAAAGCCTGTCCTGTAAAAACACGGCCCCGTCCACAGAAGCAATCACCTGCCCGCCGGGTCCAGGCTGCTGGGCCATGAACATCAACAACGGCCCCTTCCTGGTGGGAGAAGGAACAGGGAGCCGGCTTGTTCTCCGAGAGCGGAGGACTGGCCGGTGACGAGGAACATTTTAAGGTGGGACGCTTCTTCCTGCACCGTCGGCAGCTGTCTACACAAGGCGTCCATTATGTGCGGGCCCCAAGGCCAGCAGGCCCGAGAGGCTAGGCTAAAATTAGTGGAGAATGTGCAGCCGCCAGCGACACAGAACATCGGAGGGTCAGATGCCTCCAGCCAGCCGCCAGGGCAGGAGCCCAGGAGCCTGTGCAGAACAGCTGTGGAAGCAGCTGGCCCCGGTTCCTCCCAGCTCGGGGACAGCAGCCCTGCCCAGGGCCCTGCTCCCATAGCTCAGCTTGAGTGAAAAAATAGAAGGCAGAGTAGAATCCCAAACAGATCTTTAAAAGATATGTGCAAAAAAAAAATGTGGGAGAGGAATTCACTAAATACCTGAGAGGCTGTATCTCGGTCTTCCACGTGGAATGGTGGGTGAATCTTCCCGTACTTTCCAAAATGCTCTCAATAAATATGCATTACTCTTGTAATCAGAAGAAAATACTATAGGGGCGCCTGGGTGGCTCAGTCAGTTAAGCGTCTGACTTCGGCTCAGGTCATGATCTCAGGGTTTATGGGTTCGAGCCCCGCATCGGGCTCTGTGCTGACAGCTCAGAGCCTGGAGCCTGCTTCGGATTCTGTGTTTCTCTCTCTCTCTGCCCCTCTCTCGCTTGCACTCTGTGTCTCTCTCTCTCTCAAAAATAAAGAAACATTTAAAAAAAATTTTTAGGGGCACCTGGGTGACTCAGTCGGTTAAGCGTCCGACTTCAGCCCAGGTCATGATCTCACAGTTCGTGAGTTCAAGCCCCGCATCGGGCTCTGTGCTGAACAGCTCCAAGCCTGGAGCCTGCTTCGGATTCCGTGCCTCCCTCTCTCTCTGCCCCTCCCCCGCTCATGCTCTGTCTCTCTCTCTCTCTTTCCTTCAAAACTAAATAAACATTAAAAAACTTTTTTTTAATAAAAAAAAGAAGGAAACACTATACAAGACACTGTAAGTTATATATTTATATTAAATGTAATTTAATATAATATACATTTATATTAAATGTAATTTAATATACATTTTAAATTTATAAAAATGATTACAATGTACACCCCTAAGGCATGTAGCCTATATGTGTGTGTGTATGTGAATATATTTAGGTATCTGGTTGACTGGCATTGGCAACTTTGAATCCTAAGATGTCAAAGCTAGCTGGTATTAAACATCAATGTTTTCCAACCTTCATTTCATGGAGGAAACTGAGGCCCCAGCAGCAAAGCAGGAAGTCGAGAATCCAACCTTTCACTGAATCTGGTCTTGTACAGGAGTTGCCCCAAACCTTGCCCCCTTTAATTCTGTAGTTGTTTTTATTCCCACTTTATGGAGCTGGAAACTGAGGTACAGAGAAGCAAATTCATCACCCAAGGGCACCCAGCTAGGAAGCCACAGAATTGGGTCCCAAGCCTGGTTTTCCATCCATAGCCCACAGAGCTTGAAGAGAAGTTCTTTGAAAACACCTGCTCCTTGAAGTCTCCGTCAGAAAGCAATTTCTTATGGGAACAACTTTTGAACTGTCTTCCCTGGGCCCCTCTTGGGTGGTGCACGCCTCCCTTGCCTCTGGGGACTTGTGGTCCTGTTGCCAGATCAGTCCCCAGGAGACTTTGAGGGAATGGGTGACAAAGAGTGGCGTGCGGACATGAATAGCACAGTGCCCGCCCTTTCCTGATGTGGGACAGGGTGGGGAGGGAGGGCTGCAGCGGAAGGTGCCAGGCCTTCAGGACAGGGAGGGTTGGCCAGAGAGGCTGCCATTCAAACTCTCTTTTATCCAGTCTGGTCCAGCTCCAGACCTGGAAGTGCCTGCCCGCAACCCCAGCTGGGGACCTGAGGCCTTTGCTCTGGCTGCACAGCCTCTGTCTACAGTGTCTGTCCCCATCCTGTCCCCACCTCCATTTTCTGCCCCAACTCTTTCCGGGTCATTTCATCCATGCATTTGTGCATTCTTGTTCGTGAACACGTTTTTACTGAGTACCTACTATGGGCTAGAGCAAAGTATAGTCCCAACCCTGCCCGTGCCTCGAGTTCTTAGAGAGGTCTTAGTGTTTAGGCTACCCTAGGTCATTCGAGCAGGCACTCTGAGGCCAGAACGCCTGGGTTCAGCCTGGCTAGGTTACTTCTCAGCTGTGCATGCCTGGGACAGTTACTCAGCCTGTCTGTGCATCGGGGATCCTCATCGGTACAGGAGGATGATAAGAGCGCCTGCTTTGTGGACTTGTGCAAGTGAAGCGTCAATCCACGCAAAACCCTTAGGACGGTGCCTGACGGGTAGTAAGTGCTAAGTAATCATTCATTTCTAGAACTATTTTTATTATAACCATCTGGCTAAGATTCCCTCCTCAGGATGCCCTCTGGCTTCCCCTTCTCTATGGTCCCAGAGCTCCTCGAACGGCCCCCTCTTAGAGCTTCTGCAGCACCGGCACACGAGCGCCTGGGCCTCACTGTCTACAGTAGGGGCAAGGACCAAGTTTCCCTCATCTCCACCCCCGCTCCCAGCGCAAACGCAGCAACAACGTGTCCAGGGCCAGTTCAGAGCTGTGGGTGGCTGTGTGCCCTCAGCCGGATCCTTAGAAGCTCCTCGCTGCCTCTGGCACTAGAGGTTGCTTATCAGGCCTCATCATGAAGCTTGTTGAGGCTATCCTTATCTTAAAAATTTTCCTTAATGTTTATTTATTTTTGAGAGAGAGAGAGAGAGAGAACGAGACGGGGAGGCCCAGAGAGGAGAGGAGACACAGAATCCGAAGCAGGTTCCAGGCTCTGAGCTGTCAGCACAGAGCCCGATGCAGGGCCCGAACCCACCAACCGCGAGATCACGACCTGCCTGAGCCGAAGTCGGATGCTCAACTGACTGAGCCACCCAGGCGCCCCAATGCTATTCTTCTTAAACTGTGGAGCCTGGCCCTGGATGTGACCCTCCCGAGCTGACAAGGGGGCAGGGTGCTAGGCTTCCTTGAATGCCTCTCTGTGATGGGAACCCCTGCAGGGCAGATCGTCACAAACCCCAACGCCAATGTCCCACAACACCAAGATGCTTCCTATGGCCATGCTTTGCCCATGCTGGTCCCTCTGCCCGGAACACCCTGCCTCCCTCCCCATATCCTCCGGAGCTGAGACTCCCACGATCCCTCCAGGGCCAGCCCACACGCCCCTCCTCCCCAGTGCTTTTCCTCTCTTACGGTGCACTGCAATTTATTTGTTCGCATGTCTCTTCTGCAGAAGTGACCATCTTATCCCTGTCTGGACTCCCAGTGTCCACCAGGGCCTGGAACGGAAGGGGTGTCAGGAAAGTTCTGCTGAGGGAACTTTTTAAAAGGAAAATCAAGTGAATTGGACTGCCTGCCTGTTACGGCACAGGGGCTAACTGTTCATGCCACCTTTTGAGCCCCAAACTCACAGGTCCTCCTCGGTTACCCTGCCTGTCAGTAGCCCAGCTCCATCACAGGGATGTGAGCTGGTGGAGAAGCATGGGGCGGACCTGGCAGCTGTATGACGGACAGGGAGCCAGACTTACACCCGCTCTGGCGTCACGTCCTGGAAAAACCCGAGGTGATGAAGGCCCTGAGGCCCAGACTGGTTACCCTGCTCCTCAGGGGGGTGACGGCACAGGGTTGGAGCCCAGCGCTGCAGGGCCCCAGAACCTGCTCTGTCTTCTCTCTCATGAGATGAGGGACACCAGAGCATCCCGAGTTCGGCCAAGAGAGGAAACTAAAAGTACGAAATTGCATGACATTGCCCGCCATACCGAAAACAACTCTAGGGTAGGAGAGGGCTGGAAAGCGCCTTGACAACAGCATTGGGTCCTTAAAGGGGTGCTGTCTTGGAGGGTGGCCTGGTCTGCAGAGATGGGGGAAGGAGGACAAGAGGACCTGGCGGGGGAATGAGGGGTTCTGATGGCAAGCCCAGCAGCCCTCTACCAGAGAGGCCTCCACCATAGCACAGGGGGCCTGCACTGCCTGTGGATGCTCGGCGTGGGGAGATCTGAGGGCCACAGACACGTCAGCTAGCGGTGTCCTGTCCTGGGCCCCGTTGTTCAGGTTGTTCAGGTTTAGTGAGCACCTCCTCTTAGATCTCAGTCTCTGCCCAGGGCCCAGAGGCCTCTCCTGGCACCACGGAGCTGGCTGCCTGGACCTTACGGGTTGCAATCCGAGCCCCTCAGCATGGCATTCAAAGGCCTGTTCGCTTCTCCTGGCCTCGCTTCTACCCCCTCCTGCCCTGTGTCTACATCTCAGCCACTCTCCACCTTTGCACTTACTGTCTCAGCCCAGAATGCCCTTCTTCCATTTTTTTTTTAAAAACCTGGTGAACTTCTCTTCATCCTTCAAAGCCCAGTTCAAGTGTCACCTTCAAATGAATGGTCTTCCCTAAACCACCGCCACAGCCAAACCCAGACGGAAGAGAACCCTCCTGCCTTCACAGGTTTCCTGTAATGTAGCTACTGGCACACATCTCCTGCTTTGGATGGGAAACTTCCTGAGGGCATTGACATGCATCGCTCATCACTAGGCTCTATTTCCTAGGCAGCCATCCCCCGCTGCCCTGCAGATCCGCCCGTGGGCTTTGGCCTTGTACTCACTCCGGTTCTAATGAGAGCCTCACTGTCAGGTCAATGTGGCCTTCCATCCTGGTTGCCCCTCACCCGGCTTGGTCTTCACGCCCACATTCTGTTGCAGGCGTGCTCTCAGTGCGTGAGCAGACTCTGCCCTTCCCATCTGGGCAACCTGTAGTGACCATGGTGTTCCGTGGTCCCACAAGGGGGCAGATATGGGGCTAGCGACCGTCCATGTCTGAGTTGGAGTTCAATCAGAGGTTGCTAGAAGAGGCATAGGTCCTGCCCCCAAATACACACGTGCACACACACAGCACACACACAACCCAGTGCAGGCTCTCTGCAGATGTGAGGTCCATAGAGCAATCAAACAGGGAAGGGGCGGACAGCTGTGGTGGCGTTTCCACTGCCTTTCTCCACCATCCCATGGCCTTGGCTGGAGCCTGGAACAGCCGGCTTCTGTCCTACCCGGTTCACTGGGTCTCATTCCCTCATTTTTCAGGCAGAGAAACAGAGACGCAGCAAGGGAGGTTCTCACTTGAGATTTTTCTGAGCAGTAAAGGCAGACCTGGGGTCAGGACCAGTTCCCTGGCTTTCATCCCAGGATACATTCCCATCGCCATATGCTGCCATTTGCAGAAATGCTAGCCGCAGGACTCTGGACATTCGGTAGCTTTTTCCTTAAGTCTCCCCAGAGTGTGGGGCTCCATTCTCCTGCCAAGGCTGAAGTCACTCCCACCTACCTCCTGGCCACAAGCACAGCTAGTGGTCTTTGGGCTGTGCTGCAATTTCTCTGCGTCCTGGGTCGGGGGGGGGCGGGCAGGGGAGAGATGGAGGGGGCTTACCTGCCCAAAGTCAGCCATGGTCTCATGGTTGAGATGTGTCAGAGATTTCTGAGAGCCTGAAGGACTGTGTTGGAGGGAGGCCTGTAGGAAGTAGAGAAAGTGAGAATATTATTCCATCGCCATCTGTCAGCTTACACTTCGGTTTGAAAAATGCATCCAAAAATGGTGAGCGCAGTTCTGCTGAGAATGGCTCCAGACATCACCACTTCTCCAACACAGGCATCACGGGGTTAAGATCAGGCTCCCCCAGGGAGGCAACCCCGGCCTCCCAACCTCACTCTCAGAGCTGCAAGCCCAGTCAGCAGCCGAATCTCAGGCTGGGAAACTCTTACTTTCAAGTACTCCTTGGGGAGCACAGCCCCTCATGGGCTCCCCGAGCACTGGTCGTCAACATTCACTCGTTCTCTCTTTCGTTATTCATTCACTCATGCAAGCGGTTGATAGCCATTTGGGAAAGCTATTAGAGGCTGGTGTCAGGTCTTACAGAGAGAAAGCCACTGGGAATGACAGCTCCGGTCTTACAGATGCAGAACAAACGCCACGGGCTCCCAATCCCCATCCTGGTGGGTCTCCTCCCTCCTCTGAGTTATCTCCGGGCCAGACACCAGGCACAGCATTTTACACGTGCCCTGCAGGACGACATGATGACTCCTACCACTTTCAGCACCAGGACCCGTTTCTCTGCAAAAACATCTCTCCAGACTCCTCGTAACTATGCGCTTAGTATCTTTTCATTGGGAAAATAAAGAATAATGCAAAAGGCACAATGAACGTAATGCTTTACAATTAACTTGTATTTTAGTAATCACAGCACTACCACGTATATTTAAATAACGGTTACACATACTCATTCAAGACATGTTATTTATGCCTTCTGGGCTTAAGGCATTGACCCCCTGGGAATCCACTCAGTCAGTATTCATTCAATAGGTATTTATGAAGCGTCTCTGCGATGGCTGGCCCCATGGCCCACAGGTTAGGGACCCTGGTACAGGGATGAGTGGTGGCTCTGCAGTGAGACGTACTCAGGCTTGAGTCCGGCCCAGAGTGGATGTCTGCTCACGGGCAGGCCCTCAGCCTTTCGCCAGCTCAGAGTCCTCATGATTAACACAGAGATGATGACCCTGATGTCACAAAGTTGTTATGAGGATGAAATGACCTGGCATAAAGCAGAAGCTTAACAACTGGGTACTGGAGGACTATCACCATCATTGCCATCATCCTCATCCCCATATTCCCATCACCACCACCACCATCATCATCATAAATAACATCATCATGACCGTTGACAGCAGCACCATCACCATCATCACCATCATCATCATAAATATCGTCATCGTTACTATCAACAGCAGGACCATCGCCATCACCATCACCATCATCATCATCATAAATATCATCATCGTTACCATCAACAACAGGACCATTGCCATCATCACCATCACCATCATAAATATCGTCATCGTTACCGTCAACAGCAGCAGCAACACCATCACCATCATCATCATAAATATCATCATCATTACCGTCAACAGCAGGACCATCGCCATCATCACCATCACCATCATAAATGTCATCGTTACCGTCAACAGCAGCAGCAACACCATCACCATCATCATCATAAATACATCATCATTACCGTCAACAGCAGGACCATCGCCATCACCACCATCACCATCATAAATGTCATCGTTACCGTCAACAGCAGCAGCAACACCATCACCATCATCATCATAAATACATCATCATTACCGTCAACAGCAGGACCATCGCCATCACCACCATCACCATCATAAATGTCATCGTTACTGTCAACAGCAACACCATCACCATCACCATCATCATCATAAATATCATCATCATTACCGTCAACAGCAGGACCATCGCCATCATCACCATCATCATCATAAATATCGTCATCGTTACCGTCAACAGCAACACCATCACCATCACCAACATCATCATAAATATCATCATCATTACCGTCAACAGCAGGACCATCGTCATCGTTACCGTCAACAGCAGCAGCAACACCATCACCATCATCCTCATAAATATCGTCATCACTACCATCAACAGCAGGAGGACCATCAACACCATCATCACCGCCACCATCATCCTGCTTCCTGTCTCTTTCCGAGTGCTAAAAGGCTTCTCCTTACCCCCTCTAGTAGGATACACAGTAGTTTCTACCTTATAATAGAATTACTTTTATCCACATCTTCCTTCTCAGGTTCATGTCCAGCTCTGTAACTTCAGAGCTGTGTGAACTTGGGTAAGTTACTATCTGACTCTGTTTCCTTGTATGTAAAATGGGACAGGAGTTTTAGTAATCCGTGGAACTGTTGTAATGATTAAAGGAAATAATGTATATAAAAGCTCAACACAATATCTGACATCAGCTAAATGCTTGATAAATGCTGGTCAGTGTTGTTTGTGGTGCTTATGGTATTAGCAGTAGTAAACAGGATCTTCATTTCTCTTCCTAGCTTGTGAGTGTCCGAGGGCAGCGACCATTCCAAATCCATCTCAGTCTCCCCACAGAGTCTAGCACAAGGCCTGTCTCCCAACAGACGTTAATAAGTGTTTGCTAAAACAGTCTTGGAAGCTCACAAAATCAGATGCAAAATAACTCAAGGGACAGGAGCATGGAACATGGCCAAGGACAGAGCCCTGATGGGATCCTGAAGAACTTCAACAGATCTCCTCAAGAGAGCCATTTGTTACCCAAGCCAAGCCGTAGGCCTGCTAGGAACATTCATTCATTCATTCATTCATCAAACTCACCAAATTTTCACTTTGATCAATAACAAATCCCTGCCCAGTGCTTTTCTTTTTTTCTATTGTGAAATCTTGTTTACACCTGCCATGTCATTCAGTCTCCACAAAAGAGCTTAGAGGCAGCTAGACTAGGTACCGACAGCACATTTTGTAAATAAAGAAATGGAGGCTCAGAGGGGTGACAAGACTTGCCAAAGGGCACACAGCAGTCAAGGCCATGGTGGGAAGTGGGAGAAGGACCCTTTCGTGACCATGACTCCTTCCCAATGGCCCTGTGATGTCAAGCACTTTATAAATCCAGGATCATTATTCTCACTGCCCAGTTCACTTCTCAACAAACAAACTGGAATTAAATTATTTTGGTGCTGTTTCAACATGCCTATTAGAAAAGAAAGACTGTAAGTTCTCTGAAGGCAGGAACTATGAGAGCCACAACAGTGTGGGGCAGTTAAACATATTGAGGCTGACCCCAGACTGCCGGGGCTCAAATCTTGGCTCTGACACTTATTGGCTGTGGAATCTTGGACAAATTACTTAATCTCTCTGTGCTTCAATTTCATCATCTATAAAGAAAGGATAACAGCTATCTATGGGGGTGTTGTGAGTAATAAATGGGCTAATCTATATGCAGCGTCTAGAATAGTACCTGCTACATAGTAAGGGTTAATTATAATTATTCACGATGCATCCCTGTACCTAGAACGGCCTAGCATGCACAAGATCCCCAATAACCATCTGTGGGATCATTGAATGGATGACATACTCCCCAGAAAGAAGTCAATTCAAGTATGGACTGAGCAAGTCCAAAGAGTAGCTGGAGCTCTGGCCTCAAGGAATCTAGAGTCCCCCAGTTCCTGGGTCATAGCCAAATCCAGCAGGAAGGAGATCGGTTATTCTAGGACTCAAAGGCTCTTCTAAAACCAAGAGGTTTTGGGGTGCCTGGGTGGCTCGGCCGGTTAAGCGTTGACTTCGGCTCAGGTCATGATCTCACGGTCTGTGAGTTCGAGCCCCGCGTCGGGCTCTCTGCTGACAGCTCAGAGCCTGGAGCCTGTTTCAGATTCTGTGTCTCCCTCTCTCTCTGCCCCTCCCCTGTTCATGCTCTCTCTGTCTCAAAAATAAATAAACGTTAAAAAAAAATTTTTAAACCAAGAGGTTTCATGTCCAATGAAGGATGGTAAATATGACTGGTGATTAAGAACATGGGCTCTTGAGTCAGATAATTAAATTCAAGTCCTCATTTGTCATTCTGTCACTCACCAGTTGTGTGCTTACCTCCATGTACCTGCTTCAGTTTCCTTATCCATAAAATGGGGATACTCACACCCCACCCCCCTGAAAGGATTAAATGTCATATGGAGGAGGTAAAGCCTCCTGTCCCTGGCCCCAGTCCATAGTGACAGTGACAATGAGCCCGGTGCGGTCAGCAGCCCTCAGTGTGATGGAGCCCATCCTATGGACTGTCCTGTGCCAGGTGTTCCTTCCACCACACTCTCCCTCATGTGGGTTCTGGATGCCTCCGCTAGGGACACGCCTTGTGACAGCAGCCTGGGCGCCCCTCTCGAGGCCAAAATGTTGCTGCGAAAAGGCACATTCTCCATTTGGCCCCAGCGCAGACTGGGCCCTGTGGAGGCGAGACAGCTGCTTGGGAAGCAGCCCCCCGGGAAGGGTGGTCTCTAGAGAACCCCTTTGGAGAGTTCCTCCTAAGTGCCAGTGCAAGCAACTCGCAGCCGGCGTGCAGCTGCCTCTGAGGCAGTCCCTGTCCCTGCGGGGGCCGCAAACCCCTGTGCTCCGTTTCCTCAGCCAAGACCCTGAGGCTGGCAGCCCATCCTGCTTAGGGAGAGGAACAAACATTTACCGAGTCAGAGACTTCCCATTCCTTGTCTCTTTCACCTTCGCAACAGCCTGTGGGCGGGCATCTTGGTCTCCCCAGGTAGCCGTTGTGAGACCCTGAAGCAATGAGCCACCCCATAGCTCAGTCTCCTCATCTGTGAGCACTACATAAATACCCTTATTTATTAAACCCATCCTCCAGAGAAGGAAGCAGAGGCCTAGAAAGGGAGGTACTTTGTCCAGGATCATGTAACTAACAAGTGACAAAGCTGGAGCTGTTCGGCTTCAAAGTTCCATCCCTCCATCCCTCCATCCCTCCATCCATCCGTTACATTTTGAAGGCCCACTCTTTCTCTGATTTTAAAAGATATCCATATGATCTATTTCCCATCACTCCTAGGACCCCAACATTCAAGTCAATTCCACTTAACAAAGGCACATGAAGTCCTTCCTACATGCCAGGCACTATGTGAAGTTTCGTTATTAAAGATCACGCGGGATCCTCATGACAATCCTATGCAGTTGACTGCCTTGTCCCCCTTCCAGATGAGCAATTCAGAGAGGCAATGAACCTGCCCACACTCACAAACATGGAGCCTGATGGAAGCCTGAATCATCTGACCCGCAAATCCAGTCTTTTCTCTTCCCGCCACGTTTCCTTTATCCAACTCCCACCTGGCCCACAGACTCTGGAAGTTCCGCTCCTCAAAGTCCCTCATCTGGCAGAGAAGGACAGCCGTCAGCCCTACTGGTCAGTGCCACCCGCCCTGAACCTTCAGGACTTTGTGCCTCCCTAGTGCCCCCACCCCTGGGCTTGACCCCTGGTTGCTTACAACTTGCCCACTTCAAAAAAAAAAAAAAAAAAAAAAAGACATGAGGAAGATTAAAGAATAAAAGTGTAGCATAAGGCTCAAACATCAGATGAAAGCAGAGTCTGGATGTAAAGGGGCAGGGCGGGCTGGATGTAAGTGTCTTCAAGGACAATGCCCGATGCGCACAGGGTTTGGGGAAATGGTGCTTTCACATCACTGCTGGTAGTGGAAGTCGTCAGAGTGTTTTGGGAAGCAATTTCACAGCTTTCACCAAGAGCTCTGCCTCACAAATATCCATACTTTGGGGCAGAGTCATCCCAGTTTTCAGGAATGTAGTCTAAGGGAAAAAATTCTATGCAAATTCCATGCAGCCTCATTTATAATACCGAAGTGCTGAATACTGGAAGCAAATCTAAGTGCCAACACATGAAAATGGCTAACAGGTCTGTGAAAATGAGAGCACATCAATATTAGGAGCTGGCAAACTACAGCCTGCAGGCCAAATCCCACCAGCAGCCTGTTTTTGTAAATAAAGTTTTATTGGAACACAACCACACCCACCCACACACACAATGTCTCTGGCTGCCTTTGTGCAACAGCTGCAGAATGAACAGTGGGGACAAAAACAGGGTGGCTCAAAACCCTAAAATATTTACTCTCTGGTCCTTTACAGAACAAGTTTGCTGACCTCTGACCTACTTGGTGGAATATGATGCATCCTTTAAGAATGTGACATGAGGTTTAGAAAAGCAAGCTACAAAGTTTTATAGATTGGATGACTTCACCTATGTAAGTAGAAAAAAAAAACCCATGCAAATGAAATTGCATGAAACGGTACCTAGACGGAACATAAAACATGAAAAATAGAAAGAAAGAGATGAAAATATTAACACGATGAGTAAGATTTTTTTTTTTTTTTTGCTTGCTTGTACTAGTTTTTACTTTCTAATTCTTAAGAAATGCACAGGTATTATATAAAGGTGAAATACACATGTTTTATAAAGAGAGATGCCTAGGGGCACCTGGGTGGCTCAGTCAATTAAGCATCCGACTTTGGCTCAGGTTATGCATGATCTCATGGCTCATGGGTTCGAGCCCCGTGTCGGGCTCTGGGCTGACAGCTCTGAGCCTGGAGCCTGCTTTGGATTCCATGTCTCCCTCTCTCTCTGCCCCTCCCCTGCTCATGCTCTGTCTCTCTCTCAAAAATAAATTTAAAAAACAAGCAAACAAACAAACAAATAAAGAGAGATGCCTAGTTGAATAGCTTAGCTCTGGACATCCTAGCAGCCAAGGCAAAGAGTAAAATCAAAGGGGTTCTATTGTCAATAGTAGGAAGATGCCAGGGAACATGGAAGGTCAAACTCCCCTCTTTCTGAGAGGGCTTGGTCACCAGGGTCTTTGTTTCAAGAGAGTCGAGCAAAACAATGGACAACTTTCTCTATTTTTTACCGATATGCTTAACTGTTTCCTGCATATATGGCTATTCCTGGTTATCGGCCCTCCAATGATGCCCAAGAGAGAACATTAAGCTATGGTTCTGTAGAGGCAATTCTCCTGGTGGCCACGGTGATTTAGGAGTTTTTTATTCATGGAAAATCACATGGAATCTTGGCGGGAAAAGTATCAGTGTCTCCAGTGGACCCATGAATTTTCAACAGAGAATCTTTTCTGAGAAAATGAAACTTACGTTGAAGCCCAGGACAAGAAACAGAGAAAGATGGGGTGCTCTGATAGAAGCTGAGTGGTACCACCCCTGAAGAGGCAGAGCCCCTGGGACTTTTTGGAGCCCAGCTGGCAAACTGCTCCATTGGCCCATCCCTCTGGGGACCTGGAGAGTCCCTGGTCTTCTTCCAGGTCGAAGGCACGGTCAAGAGCAGCCTAAAGGATGCTCTGCACCCACAGAAGGTAGAGCCATGTCCTCTAGAGACACAACTATGAGGGAGAAGACAAGGCTTCATTGTGAAGATAAGAAAGTGGGACTCATAATTGTGCTTCCATGGAGGGCCCTGGGTGAGGTAAGGAAGGACTTGACCTCTCCAGGATGGCAGTTCTGGCTCAATTCAAAGGCTCTGACAGGTAGGCTGAAGCCTAAGGTGAAGAAGCTCTCTGGTGGGTAAATAAGCCTAGAGGACACACATGTGAACCAAGGTCACATCCCATTCCTATTCCAAGAAGGAAGAAAAGAAGCCTGTTGGCAGTGGGGTGTGGAACACTGTAGTGAAGTGACTGAGACAGGAGCTCTGGATCCTATTTGAATTCCACTGTGTTACTTATTGGCTATGCCCATGGCAAAGTCATTGCTTCTTTCCAAACCTCAGTTTCCTCATCTGTAAGAAAAGGAAAATGACAGCCATATAAGGGTTAAATGAGATAGTGCATGCTAAGTGCTTAGTGCCTGACCTGCCCCACAGTAGGTGCTCAATAATGGTGTGCTCTTTGCAGCAATACACTTGGCCAACTCCAAAACCTGCCATGGCAAGGGGATGGTAAGACTGGGAATTGACCTTTGATTCATGCAGTCTTCTCGGAGAGAGAGAGGGAGAGAAGAGAGCGAGTGAGCATGTGATCAGGGGAGAGGGGCAGATAGACAATCTTAAGCAAGCTCCATGCCCAGTGTGGAGGTTCAATCCCACAACCCTGAGATCATGATCTGAGCCAAAATCAAGAGTAAGATACTCAACCAACTGAGCCACTCAGGTGCCCCTTGATTCATACACTCTTAAAGAAAGGCTCAGGAATGTTCTGGGGCTATCACCGGTTTCCTGTAATTGGTGAATTGAAGACACACGGATAGAATTTCTACAGCAGCTGGGGAAAGCCAGGTGGGGCCATTGCCCAGGTAAGTGGCTCAGGAAGCCTCTAGGAGGATTTGACAGAATCATCTACCTGTCAGGGTGATATCAGAGGGGGACCACCTTTGTGGCAACCTGACAGAGGGCTCAAGTGTCTCCTCCTCTGAGCAGCTGTCCCCATGCAGTTGTGAATGTGCATCTTTTGCCCTGATGTGAGGGACATGTACCACACCGTCATGCCAGGCATCATGAACTCCTGTGGTGGGCATTTGCTGTGGCATCCCTTCTCCCCGCTTCTGTAATAGCACCCTGATTTCATTTGGGGGGTCCTGGTCTTGGGGGACAGTAAACCAAGGCTCCCTTGCAGCCCAGGGGAGGGCATGAAGCGGAGCTAGATACTTGGATGCTCGCTTTTAGGTTCTGGAACCTTCCATCTCTGTGGCCTTGGCGAGACGGCCACCAATTTGTTTTTTTGCTCCCCTGAGGAGCCCGGAGTCCTTTCTGAGTCTTGTTATCCAGCCTTCCCGTCAATTCTTGGAGTTTCTCATTATCCTTCCGACTTAATCCCTTTTGCTTATGTTGCCTAAAGTCAGCTTCTGTTGCTTACATCAAAGAGCCCTAATGGGTACAAAGAGGAAGAAGTCAAAATGGCACCAAATCCAAACAGGAAAAGTTCAAGTTAAATACTGGGAGCTACCCAGGAGCTTCCCCTGTTTCTTCTCTGTTGGTGGAGACCTGCTTTTATTGGGCCCCACCTTCCCCAGCCCGAGGGGGTAAACCATGATTAATCCAAGGCAGTAAAGGTAGTTTGATTCCATTTTCAAGTGACTGGTCAGGCATGGGCATGTGATTCAGTTCTTGCTAACGGGACCTATTACTCCCGTTTTACAGCTAAGGGAATCCTTCTCAGCATTTCTAGGAAAGGGGTTCCTTGCTAAAGAAAAAAAAAAAAAAGAGAGACTGAGAGAGAGAGAGAGAGAGAGATTTTGGGGAAGATGTTCCTCTTCTGCACCATCTACCACCATGTGTGCAAATGGCCCCTGAAACTGTCCTATGACCTTGGATGAGATGATGCAGTTTGGTGGTGAGGTTGGCAGAGCGTGGGAAAGTTGGAAAGGACTTGTACCCTTGACATTATTGGGCTGCTGGGTTACTCAGTTTGGAACTGCCTCTATCTCCAAGCTTCTGGAACTAATAAATCCTCATTGCTTAGGCCACTTGTTACGGTTCTGTTATTTGCTGCCCAAAGCATCCTACTACCCAGCCAGTGCTGGGAATTCCCACACATGGGAATGTGTGCCCCAGCAGCAGGCTGGGACTGCAGCACCAAGGGCCAATGGCAGGAATAAGCCTGGAGAAGGGAGCATCCAGAAGGCGGAGGAAGTTTGTGATGGAGCCAAGCAGGCCATTCACAGGCGGGACACAGGCAGCTTCCGTGTCCCAGCTGGCGGTGGTAATCTCTAAAGCGAAGAGAAGGGCAGGGCCATTTCCTGGATGTCTGCCTTGTTTAGGACAAGAACCCGGCCAGCAGCCTGACGGTCATGGGAAGCAGAGTCTAGCCCAAAGTGGGGTCTGGGTCGAATTGTAATAGCCAGTCAGGGTCTCAGGGTCTGCAGTTCATGTGCACCTCTGACCCTCGTAGAGAATTAGAGTCTACGGCAGGGAAACAGAGGCAGAACCCAGAATTAAACCCAGGGATGCAGTCACTGACACAGCAGGGTTTGAGGGAAGCTATAGCTCAGCAGACACACGGCCCCGCCCCCTCAACTGCCACCACCCGTGGGAACGCCAGATGCACAGTTCAAGGCAACCAGGCCAATTCCAGCCCCTGCCAGCCCTGGGCACGGATGAGCTTCTGGCCTCTGTGGCTCAGATGTTGGACAGGTGCATCGGAGGGACAGTGCCTGGAGCGGAGTGGGGCAGTCAGGGGCTAGCAGGCCGAGGTCAGGAAGCAATCTCCATCAGAAGCTGGGAGAGCCCCGGCAAGATTTCCAGCTTATGGCAGTTTGAGTCCCAAGGTATGCAAGTGACTCTAGTGCCTCAGACAGACAGCCTTGCTTGAGACTAAAGGGACGGCAGCTGGACCAACGCTCCTCCCTCCATCTCATTCTTCGTGCATTAGACGGGGGGTCAGGTTCTTCCTGTTGCATCCACGCCTGCACACTCCCTCTTCAGCGTGTCCATTACCCCTTTCCTGATGCTCGACAAGCCCCAGAAAGACTCCCTATGGGGTCACGTTAGGGGCTGGAAAGATCCTAAAAGCCATCTAAGGCACCACTCTCATGTGACCAAAAGGGAAAGAGAGGCACGGTGATGAGCAGGGACATGTTCTTACCCTGCGATGACCCTGGGAAGTCCACATCATCTCCAAGGTCACACAGCTCTGACATTCCATGGTTCTGCTTCAATAGGCTGAACATGTGAAATTGTAAATTCATGTTTCCTAATCCCTCAGAATGATGCTAACCTTAAGCCCCCAGGAAGGGTCTGGCTCTCCCCTCCCTCATCTCTCCTCTTCCAACAGCTGGGTCCCCTTGCAGGCTCAGTCCTACCACTTGTTCTCGGACCAACCCTCCGTCTTATAATCATCAGCATCACCTGATGGCTCAGACTTGCCTGCTCTAATATTGTGCCTGTTTCTGGAAGCTGTGTCACTGCTCTGTCCCCAAGGCCCAGCACCCGCCGTATTCCTCAGTCCTGGTCCAGTGCCCAGCTGTAGCTCCACACCCCACTCCCAAGTCCCCAGTGCTGGGACTGTGCAGCACGGTGGTGATATGATGGTGGCCAATGGTGGCTTATGAAGCAGGTGCTTTTTGCTGCGTGAGGATTGTACGTGAACTCCCCTTGAGCAAATCCCCAAAGAGAACTGTGTCAGGCAGTGACGATCGCTACTCCCATTTTACAGATAAGGGAGCCGAAGGCCAGCTTGCCAAAGGTCACTTGTCTGATCAGTGGCAGTGCCGGGATGCCCCCCTGATAGTCCTATGTCAGCTACCTGTCTGGACTCTGTTTCTCCAGACTTTGCTGCAGGCCTGGGCTGGATTCCTCCCACCGCCACTGTCTGGGCTGGCCTTGGGTACCCACTCTGCTCTGAGGGCATGGTTGGTTCAACTCCCTGGCCTCTCTTACTCTGTAGCTCTCCAGGCTTATGCCGGGTCCCTCAGGGAGGATGCGAGATTTAATGGCTCTGGAAGAACAGGCAGGGGGTGGGGAGGAGGGGACAAGAAGCCAGAAATCAGGCCTGGTTATTTGCAAACATAGACCCCATGACAGGGTCCATGAGGCTAGTTCCGTCCTTCACTTGCTCACTGCGAGTCACGGGCGACAGCTTCAAGGACTGAGGGCAGCTGACCATCATACCCACCGTCCAGGGGAAGCTGACAAAGTTTGACAGTCCTGTGTTCAGATCCCAGGCCTGTCCCTTCTAAATTCTACGAACTGGAGGCAATTCCGGGTGAAGGGTAGCCTCCTTCGGCCCCCAACCCCTGGGCTGTGAAATGGGACTAATGACACCAATCTTGTGTGGCCTTCATGAGGACACACATGAAGCATCCATGTCAAGTGCCCAGGCCTCAGTGAAGACTGGCTCCCTTCCAGGCCTTTCCTTACTGGTTCCTGTTCCCCCTGGCGCTGGCTGCCTTCTGCACCGCAGCCAGAGACATGGCCTCTCGGGGCTGAGAAGCCCGAGCGGTCCCAATGATGCCCAGCATGTGGCTGGCAGGGACTCGGGCACACTCAGCACGCTGGAGATAAATACAGGGTCCAGGCACCTGATTCTAAACAATGGGGCTATTCTGAGGTTCTAATTGCTCAAGGGGAAGGCAGGCTCTGGCCAGTGAGCAGCCCCGGACGGTCAGGACAAGCACCGGGCAGCAAACACATCAAGGAGCAGGTGCAGAAAAGCCGGCCAACAGGTTACAAATACCAGAGTGTCACAGCTTACAAAGCTTCCGGGGTGACCACACTCGGGGTACACAAGTGGGGAAACTGCGGCTCAGGGTGGCCAAGCGCTTTGACTCGTGGCTTTGACGAATGCTTATCGAGCACCTTCTCCAGGCTAGGCTCTGTGCTCAGCCTCAGGGATCTCACAGTGGGTGGGGAGACAGATGGCACACAAGCAATCCCAGTGCCTTGTGACAACCGCCAGAAGGAGGCAGGGACGGGGCTGCAGGAGCACGAGGACACGCCACACTAGTCATGTGGGTGAATTCCTTCATTCATTCGTTTTTTCATTCATTTATTCACCGATGTGCTCTGTGCTCGTATGTGCCGGCCGCTGTTTAGGGGCTGAAGACGCAGCCCTCAGTGAACTCCAGTTCCCACCGTCATGGGGTTTACAGTCTCATGGCAGAGAAAGGCGGTCACAGATAAGCGAAGAGGAGAATGATAGAATGTCAGGGCAGGTAATGTTATAAAGAAAAATACAGCAGGGCAAGGGGACGGTGGGCACCTGCCACCGATTGACGTTTTAGGTAGATGGTCGGGTTGATGCTAATGATGGCAAGGTAACATTAGCACACGAAGCAGGCAGGGCAATGAATGTTCCATCCTTGAGTAACACGGGGAACCATGGCCCCAAGATGGTCTGCCCAGGGGTCACAGAGAACCAGCAACAGAGTCCGGAGCTGCTCCAGGTCTCCTGTCTTACAGGCTAGAGCTGATCCCCTGCTCACCATGACAGTCTCTCTGCCCCCCTCGCCAGCACCCTTCCCTCATCTTCTCCGGGGGCAGAAAGCACCAAGCAGCTCTGCTAGGCGGGGGTCCCCCGTGGCCACCACCTCCTGGCTCACCAGTGTCCAACTGGCCTCAGGCGATGGAGATTGACAAGACAGGGCTGTGGCTGTGCTGGCACAGCAGGCTGTCCCTCCCCTCTGCCACCTCCCACGGATGTCAGTGGTGCCCTCCTGTCAGACGCACGTGGTCCCTCCACTTCTGAGCTGTGTGACCTTGACAAGTTCAGCGGAGCACCTGTCAAGACTGGATGTTGTGCCGCGTTCACAGAGCCGGGGGAGGGTGAAGCAGAGGAAGGTGTGAACTGCCCGCAAGAGTCTGTGGCCCGTCGTGGGCATCACTCCCTCCTCAGGGCTCCCACGGCTCTGAGGGCACTTGGGTCCTTTTGTGGTATCTGCCCTGAACGAGACGGCCTGCTCCCAGGGAGCAGCCTGGGCTCCTGAAGGGGCCCCAGCAGCCAGCCTGGACTCAGGGGGTCCCACCCAGCTGCCACTCCACAGGTCCACAACCATCCCCCTGACTGCTGCCGGCCAGGAAAGCTAAACCTGAAGATTAAGGAGGGAAGGCAGAACTGAGGATTCGGGGTCAGCTTCTTTAACAGACTAATGACTCTGGGCAAATTCGCTTTCTTTTTTTTTTTGGTAAATGAGGATACAAATCAGTGTCTAAGGTTCCGCAAAATTATATGGTGATTTTAATATCATTGTTTCCATTCCGGAATCATAGGTTGAAGCCAGAGTACCCCATCTGTAACCTGGTTCTACAGTCCTTTCCACGACGTCCTGCCCCACAGTGTTCTCCTCTCACTGAACTCTCCAGTGACAGGGAGCTCACTACCTGCTGAGCAGCCGTGCCATGTTTTGGCTGTTTCTGAGCAGTTAGAAACTTTCTGTCTATTGCTTGAAGACCTGCCATGCTGAGCTCTGGAATGCACAGAGTGGGTGGTGAGCCAGCCAGGGGAGGAGGGTCTGGAGAGAGGTGCAGGAGGGCGGAGGGAGCGTGCGGGAGCTGAGGAGCACCAGGGAGTGCTCCCGATGGAGCCCCTCACAGGCTGTCAGCACCCCCTCCCCCCTTCCCAGATAAGCTCCCACTCGAGGTGCCTGCTCTGCTCCAGCCCAGCCCTTCGAAAAGACATCCTGTTTGGGCTGCCTCCTGCCTGGGGCTGCTCAGCAGAGGGACCACAGGGGCCTGGGTTCTCAAGCCCTGATGTATGATTAATGACTCTGATGAGCTCACCAGCCCATGGAGGGAGGGTGATCCGAGGAGAGGCCAGAGGAAGGCTGGTTATGGATTTTAACCCTCTGATGTTACTGGCTGGGAATTTCACATCAATAATTCAAGGCAGTGGGGAGGA
This sequence comes from Neofelis nebulosa, assembly GCF_028018385.1. Taxonomy (NCBI): domain Eukaryota; kingdom Metazoa; phylum Chordata; class Mammalia; order Carnivora; family Felidae; genus Neofelis; species Neofelis nebulosa. The sequence goes on along the minus strand of NC_080783.1, from coordinate 189,835,205 downwards.
GAGGTTGAGAAAAAAAGAGAGGTTGAGCAAAAGAGAGAGGGAGGCAAGGAAGAAAGGGAGAGAGGTCGGGAAGGATGGGGGAGGGGAGGTAGACAGGAAAGGAGGAAGCACAGATGCGTTTCTGGAGTGTTCCCCACGTGCCACTTTCGCCTCCTTCAGCAACTTCGAGCCCCACCGCAATCTGTGAAGCACCACCCCCACTAACTGCCACCCCATTAACCGGAGAAGAAACTGAGTTGTCAGAGAGAAACAGCTAGGCTTTCAGGGTCAGGGAGGAACAGACACCCAGGTCCGCTGATTCCAGAACCCAGATTCTTTCTTCAACACCTTGACTCTGGAGCGCGGCCGGGTCAGGGAACACAGAGGGTCCCTACCAGTGTCAGGACACCCAGCTCAGCTCGCGCTCTGGGGCTGACATGTGGCCAGATGAGTTTGAAGGGCTTTGCCCCTGGGAGAGAAAACAGCCATTGGCCTTCTGGACAGCACCAGAACTTTGTTGCTGGAGCTGAAAAAATTAACTGCTATATTTAAAAGCATTGTTCCGTTGCTAAGGCAACAGAGGGGCTAAGAATAATATAAAAAGATGATATGCCAGGTTGTCACTGGCAACCCAATTTTAAGGGTGTGTGTATGTGTTTTAAAAGAAGTTGGGGGGGTGTGGTTCAGACTGTCTTCCCCGCTCCCTCTGGCACCATCTGCCCCAGGGAAATGTCCAAGATGTGGCTACGCCTGGGATCTCACGGGTCTGCGTGATTCGAGGGAGGGCTCGCATGTCCTGGCCCCGAGCCTAAAGATAAAGGTGGCTCTCTTTCCCTGACTGCTGTCCCCTCCAGGCAGCCCCCCACTGCCTGGGTAACTTCCTTCAGCTGTGGAACCCCAGCCAGAGGCACCTCTCAAACAGATGGCCCCAAAATAACTTCTTCTCCCCGACCTGGGAGCTTGCAGCCAGCCTGGCAGGCTCCCCGGGGACCACCCGGGAACACAGATGGTTGGGAGAGAAGAGCAGGAGACAGATTTATTGATCTGCAGCCTGGATGTCAGGGCTGAGAGGCGGCTTGGGGCAGACACGGGCCCAGGGCGGGCCCTGGCGCTCTGAGCAGTCTTAGAGAGAAGCACTGGGTCTAACCTCGATCTGGAGCCCGGGTCCCAGTGGCCTGGAAGGGAACAACAGCAGACCCGATGAGGGACGGGGAGGCGGCTGGGGACACGGCCCCTGGTGCTGCAGCCAGCTGCTTGCCGGGGCTCAGATGGAAACGCTCACGGGAGATGCAGAACCGGACAGCAAAAGCAGACAAACAGCCTCCCCAGGGCAGTTTATCAACTGTCGTGTTTCAGAAGGAGATTTGTTATCCTTACCTTTGTCACAGTCAGGCGAGATGGCGGAAAGCTGTGAGATCAGCCCAACCAGGGATCCCAGGCCAGCTCTGCCGCATACTGCTGTGTGACCTTGAGCAAGGCCCTTAGCATCTCTGGGCCTTGGTCCTATCATAGGTAAAAAGACAGTGGCTTTTTTAAAGGACTATGCCTTGGCCTTGATAAACTGACACGTAGAGAGAGCCAGGCCTGGCACACAGACTATGTTCCATAGCACCACCCCCCGGGAGAAACCTTTACATTAGCACTTCTCTGTGCCAAGCCAACCCTGAAGGCCACAGCAGCGCCCGGAGAACTTGGGGAGGAGAGGGGAATGTGACCAGAGGAGGTGTGTGAGTGGGGGGTAGTCTGCTTCTCTAACAGAGGTGACATTCTAAGAGGGTGACATTCCTGTGCAAATAAATGAGGCAGGACACATAGCCAGGGACCCAGAGTGGCCAAATGTTCCTGGAAGGGTCAGGGAATTCCAAAGGGAGAAGAAGGTCTAACAGAATGAGGAAGGGAGGGAGAGACATTCCAGGCAGTAGGAATGATCTGAGCAAAGGCAAGGAGGTAGGAGAGCACAAGGAGGGTCTGAGAGCAGGGCACAGGCTCACTGGGCCAGAACCTACAAGGAGGGGATGCTGGAGAAGGGAAATGGCCAGATCTGTGTTTCAGCAAGACCTCTGTGGGGAGGTTAGCTGGGCTGAGTGAGCTGGAGGCAGGGAGGCCCATGGGGATCCTGGTGCAAGAGTCCAGGCCAGATAAAGGACCCTGGGCTGAGGCAGAACAGGGCTTTACAGGTTACAGGGGACATCCGTGTTCATTATCTCACTGGATCGAGCCAGGAGGTGCAGAGGTTACAGGAGGTACTGCCCACCCCAGCTCTCTCCCATTCTCACGGGGCCTCCCACAGGCAGGAGGCTCCGCCCATGGATCGAGTTGTTCCATATCGATTTCCCAAGCATCCTCAAGAAGTGGGCAAGTCCAGGGGACTCCACTGCCCAGTGAGGGAGAGGTCTCACGCGTGGGTGTAGTCAGGGAGGGCTTTCTGGAGGAGGAGCAGTGGAGGGCACTGGGGGCAGCCAGCACAGTACGAGTAAAGCTCGGTGAGGGGACTGGTCACAGGGCAGTGGGGACACAGCTCCCAGACCCTGCTGCAGCTGAGGCCTTCCGGAGGAGCGGTGGAAGAAAGCAGGTTGGCCATCTGGGCGGGGCTGGGTCATGGAGAGCCACGAATCCCGGGCTGAGGGGCTGCCTCTCCCGTGGGTGGGGAAGATCCGTGGGGAGCCACGAGGGGCCAGGAGGGTGGGAGATGTGAACAAAGCAGTCTCAGGAAGCCAGGTTGCGCCAGACAGCGGGCGCCTCGCTCCTCTTCCCACCTCTCAGACATGGGACCCTCCTTGTCCTGCCGTCTGAGTGCTGGCAACAGCCACCAGACCTCAAGCAGCACGTCATGGAAAGTGGGTATGTTTACTGAACAACTACTCTTATTTCAGCAGAAGATACCAGCCTTCCCCCAAGCCTCAGCCTTGCTGTCTGCCCCTTGCGAGGAGAGCTAGGTGCCTTGCATCCTGTCCCCTCAGGATGCAGTTCTGGGCTTCCTTTCCCATGAGGGAGGTGCCCAGAATGTGTCTGGGACGGTGTCTGGGCCTCATGGAGTTCAGGCTGAGTGAGCAGGTGGTCAGACAGCAGTCACAAGCGGCTCAGCCTCTGGGGGATCAGAACCCGGGTGGAGGTTTCTGGGCCAGGGCAGCCCCATGACGCCGGCCCTTGCCTTTCTTCTTCCTTCAACAAATATTTATCGAACACCTATTAGGCGTCAGGCACTGTTCTAGGCATTGAATCAAACAAAATCCCTGCCTTCTTGGAGCTTAAATTCTATTGGAGCAATAGTCCACCCACACTCGACAGATAAATATCAACAAATGAGTCCTATGAAAGAAATCAACAACTTGGGGGAGGGAAAGTGACCAGAGGAGGTGTTTGAGTGAAGGTGGTCAGGGAAGGCTTCCCTAAGAAGGTGAGATTGTAAGGAGGTGACAGTTCAGCAGAGGCCTGAATAAAGTGAAGGACCAGTGGAGAGAGCATTCGGGAGAAGAGTATTTCGGGCAGAAGGAATGGTACATGCAAGGGACCTGAGGCGGGAATGAGTTTGGTGTTTCTCAGACTCCTCATCCAGTGCTCTGGGCGAACAAAGAGGCCCAGAGAGGTTAGGTGACTTGCCCAGAGTCGTGTTGTTGGTTCCTGGCCAAGCAGGGGGAGAGGCCAACTTTGCTGCCTGTTGGTCCAGGGCTCGTGCGCCACTGAGTGGGCAACCGGCCAGCCAGAGTGTGGGCGCTGGCTGCTGGCTGCTGACTGTGGGGACGGGGCTCTGGGGTGAGACAGGTGTCACTCAGTCAACAGATATTAACTGAGTACCTACCACATGCCAAGCACCGGCTATTTGGGGCCCTGACATATGGCAGGGCACACGTGGACAGAAGCGTTTACTGCCATGGAGCCTACATTCCAACGCAGGCTGCAGAACCGCCGAGAAGCTGGGCATTCCGGAATGAACACAACCGCATCTTAGCTTCAGAGAATTCAGAGTCTCTCAAGCACAGGTTCTCAGCATAAGACGGCCGGCAGGGCTCTTCAGCAGCGCTGAGTCCGTTTTAAAGAGGGAGAGACTGAGGCCTGGTGCACTGAATGTCCCACACTCGGCAGCCAGCGGCAGAGCCAGGCCCGGAGGGTCTTCCCCGAGGGGAAGGAGGGTTTCATTTGAGCTTCAAAAGATGGGGAGGATTTGGGCAAACAGACTCCATTGCTCAGTATGGGAGTAGCATTACAGGCAGACGATGAAACAAAGTGACAAAGCACAGAGGGTGGAACGTTGAGGGTGTAGGACACCCCGGAGTCCAGGTTCCTAGCCCAGGGGGATGCGTGCGGGTGACGAAGATGATCTTGGGCGTGGTACACACCGGCCGTGTGTCTGTACCTCACACCTGCTATAGCATGGGATCTTTCCGAACCTCCATTTCCTCATCTGAAAAATGGGACTAGTGTGGCATCTATCTCAAATAGTGCTCATGAAAATTAAGATGACATATGTAAAGGGCTTAGCACGGTGAATGCTTGCAGTTGTGATAATTATTAGCGAAACTTTAAGGACACTAGTATCTCTTTTTGAAGGTGACAGAGATTGAACTCTGCTGTGATCTGAACAGCTGACCTGCCCCAGCTAACAGGCTAAGTATCCCACAGAGGGTCTGCCCCAGCATGTTAGCTGATGGAGAATAAGGGCTGTTTCGCTCCCACCTCGAAACAGAAACCTTCTGTGTGTGTGGCCTGGCCTGAATCCTCATCAATCCCCTTTCCCCTTCTTTCCACGCTCTCCTGTGTCTCTGTCTCTAACTCCCCCCACCCCTCTCTCTCTGTCTCTCTCTCTCTCACACACACACACACATAGAGGCATGTGCTACAATTATGGCTATAAGACTTTAACGCACCCCAGGCAGTGGGATCCAAGACCGAAGGGAAGCAGAGAAGTTTCCAGAAGACTCTAGCTTGGACGGAGGTACATGTTTTAACCCTCCCTTTTGGCTGGGCTGAAATGAACCTTGATGGGACTAGGGCCTGTCCGGAGGTAAGGAGGGCAAGAGCCCGTGGCCAAGTGGGACTGATAAGACACACACCATTGATATGATAAAAGACCAGGGCCCAACAGCCAGAGTGGAGGACTCAGAGGGTGCTACAGAAGCCATGAACAGTAGCTGTGCAAAGGGCACCCCAGAGGACTTCCTGGAAGGGGAGGAGGAGGAGGGGAAGGAGGGTTTCATTTGAGCTTCAAAAGATGGGGAGGATTTGGGCAAACAGACTCCATTGCTCAGTATGGGAGTAGCATTACAGGCAGACGATGAAACAAAGTGACAAAGCACAGAGGGTGGAACGTTGAGGGTGTAGGACAACAGTGAGGTTCCAGTGATGATTTGGGTTTCTTCTAAGTTGAAAGTAAGATGTGACCAACAATAATTCCTTCATTCACATGAATAGCTCACCTATCTAAAACCAGCTGAGGCAGCCTAGGCTTTCCGTCCTGTGCCTGAATTGTTCCAACTCCCAAATGAGTGTGTCCCTGACACGGGAGGGAGGTGGCCCCAGAACAGATATTTCCGACCAACAGGCAGTCATCGGCTGACCCACACTGTCCAGGAGACCTGGGACCAATTTCCCTATGCCCATCAAGAAGTCTTAGGCTCATCTCAGGGCCTTGGGTTTCCTGGGACACCCATCTTTCTGGGGCAAAAGCCACCACATCGGATGGATGATGCAAGGACCGGGATGAGGACAAGGACACATCCAGAGCACCTCCTCAGCCTCCCCTAAACCACAGGGCACCCCAGGTGGGATGATGGCTCACGGCCACACCACGTGTGGAACCGAACCTTGAAGAGCTGCGGTGTCTTGCCTGAGTCCTACACCTGGTTAAGTAGCAAAGCCTGGGTTTGAAGCCAGGAGAGTACAACTCCCAGCCCCCAGGGCCTTTGCAACTCCCAGCCCCCAGGGCCTTTGCAACTCCCAGCCCCCAAGGCCTTTGCACCAGCGGAGGCTGTCCCTTGCCCTAAGTTGCACAGGCCAAGGATGGAAGCCAAGATGGGGAGCAATCTGGTCCCACTAGGACTCAGACTGGAGGGTCTGCAGCTCACACCTGCCACTCCAGAGGCCCAGCCTCTCTGAGTCAGCAGACTCTGGCTTTGGTTTCAGCCAAGCCACCTTGGTCTGTCCTACGCCTCCCCTGCTCATGCTGAAACCTCCTCCCTGGCCTCCATCTGGGGCCCAGATATTGGAACATCTTCTGAGCAGCCAGGGGACTCCAGCACACTGAACCAGATGTGCTCACAACACTTCTGAGCAGGCCCCACAGTGCCACTCTTGAAAGGGCTAAGGTAGAAAACTGCCACTGTTTTCTCCACTGGCACATCCCTCAAATAGAACGGCCCATGCACAGGTCCACTCCATGTGGACACGCCTGGGTCCATCCAGAGACATGTGTTCGTCTGGTTCTGGCTCACCCAACTCAAGCACCGAATATGCCTCATTATTATGCCACCTCTTCAAAGCCTATTATGGGCATTTCCTACGCAAGGTGTTGAGGGATCTCCAGGTAGGACCAGAGCCGGGCTCTGAGGGTCAAGAGGCCCGTAAGTGGAGACACTGGAATCCTTGAATACGGTTGGTGGGAATGTAAAATGGCACGGCCATTGGTAGTTCATCAAGAAAATCAAAAATAGAATTGCCATATGATCCAACAATTTCACTTCTGGGTATTTCTCCAAAAAAATTTTTTGAAATTAGAATCTTGAAGAGATATCTGTACTGCGATATTCCCGCAGCATTACTGATGATCGCCAAGGTGTGCATGCAACCTGCGTTCGCCGATGGATGAATGGATAGAGAGAATGTGGCATTCACATGCAAGGGGATATTATTTCGCCTTAAAAAGGAAGGAAATCCTGCAACAGGTAGCAACATGGATGACCCCAGGAGACATGATGCTAAGAGAAAGAAGCCAGCCACAGAAAGGCAGATCTCGTTTGATTCTACTTATAGGAGGTACAAAAGTAGTCAAGTTCACAGAAACGGAGAGTAGAATATGGATTCCAGGGGTTGAGGGAAGAGGGAAATGGGAGGTGCTATTCAACAGGTATAAAGTTTCAGTTATGTGGGATGAATAAGGCCTAGAACTCTGCTGTACGTCACACCTATAGTCAACAAATACTAAAAGAGCAGATTTCATGTTAAATGTTATCGCAACAGTTAAAAAAGCTCACACACCAGAGCAGGAGGCATAGATGGGTGCACGGGTTAATTACTAATGCTAAGAGCAAAGTTTATACAACTCTTATCCTGTGCCAGATGCAGGCCTGAGGGCTTACCCCTATTAATTCATTGAACACTGGCAACGATACTATGAAGGATATACCAGATGAGTACACTGAGGCCCAGAGAGGTTGAGTAACTCACCCACAATTGCAGTCACTCTGCTCCCAGGCACAGAGCCGGGGCTGGAACACAGAAAGCCTGTGCTCAGAAAGCCACGCAAGTCTGTGCTGTAGCCCTACTCTCTGCTGTGTTGAGGGACACACAAGTATGGTCCCTAACAGGGGACCCATGGGGCAGCATGGGGGGGTGGGATGTGACGTGATTGACTCCACCAGAAAGAGTGGGCATGGAAGTTTTCCAAAGGGAGCGAAGAAACACCATCGCCCCAGCAGTGAGCACGCCCCTGGCCATCCCTACCTCCCCCACCCTGGTGCAGTCGGTGTACTTCCTCCCTGCTGCAGGCTCCCAGGGTTCTTGGCGTGTGTCTCCTCTGTAATGTGGACATGGTCTGCTTTGCCCCACTGTAGACTTGTCTCACCTCCCACCAGAGCAGAGCCCTTGTCCTACCCTTCTGACCAGCCTAGGAAGTAGCTGGTGCTTGTGAAATCTTTGTTGAATTGACATGAACTTCTCATGGATGCCAGGGCTGGTCCTGACTGAACCATGAGATTGGCAAAATAAATTTGACCCACTCTTTCTTTCTTCCTTCCTTCCTTCCTTCCTTCCTTCCTTGCTTCCTCCTCTCCTCCCTTCTTCCCTCCTTCCCTTCCTCCCTCCCTCCCTTTCTTCTTTCTTTCCTTCCTTCCTTCCTTCCTTCCTTCCTTCCTTCCTTCCTCCCTTCCTTCTCTCCTCCCTTCTTCCTTCCTTTCCTCCCTCCTTCCCTTTCTTCTTTCTTTCCTTCCTTCCTTCCCTCTTTTCCTTCCTTCCCTCCTTTCCTCCCTTCCCTCCTCCCTTCCTTCTCTCCTCCCTTCTTCCCTTCCTCCCTCCCTTTCTTCTTTCTTTCCTTCCTTCCTTCCCTCCTTTCCTTCCTTCCCTCCTTTCCTTCCTTCCCTCCTCCCTTCCTTCTCTCCTCCCTTCTTCCCTCCTTCCCTTCCTCCCTCTCTCCCTTTCTTCCTCCTTCCTTCCTTCCTTCCTCCCTCCCTTCTTTCCCTCCCTCCCTCCCTTCCTTCATTTCTTCCTTCCTTCCTTTCTTCCTTCCCTCTTTCCTCTTTTTTTCCTTCCTTCCTTCTTTCTCTCCTTCCTCCTTTGTATGTAGCAGCTGAGATATGGCAGGACAGTCCCCTATTCTCCAGGTACTCACGGTCCACTAGGGGAGACAGACTAGCAAAAAGACAATTGCAGAGTGACAAGTCCTGGAGTGGAGTGACTCCAGGGGTGCAGAAGCACATTGGAACATTGGATAGATGGCCTTAGGTGCAGAGGGGGCAGTCAAGGAAGGCTTTCTCTGAGTAGGAATTCCTTTGAGTCTGTGTGTGTGTGTGTGTGTGTGTGTGTGTGTGCACGCACACATGCATGCATGTGCCTGCCAGTTATGGGGAAGAAGGTTCAGCCCAGAGCTTTCTAGGAAGAGGGAAGCATGTCTGCAAAGGCCTGGAGGCACCGAACTTCCCTACCCTCCGGGAGGCTATAGCACAAGCAAAGGGAGAGGAGAGAGACCAGGGCGAGATCCGGAGGACCCTTGCAAGCCACTCCAAGGGAATTTAGCATTTAATGCTGGAGGCCACAGAAGCTATTAAAGGATGTGATGCAAAGGATGATGTGACCTGATTTGTGTTTTTGAAGGATCCCCTGGTGCACTGCGGAGAAGAGATGAGGGGCGTGGTGGTGGCAGTCAGAAGTAGGGACAGAAATCCAGATAAGACAGAGCTGTTAGCAGTGGGAGCGGGACAAAGGGGGCCTGACAGATCTTGAGTACACAGGACTTGATTGCCTTGGATGGGGTGGGGGCATGTCCGAGATGAAGCCTGAATTTGGGGGACCCCATCCCTTCCCAGGGACCCTCTTCTCTTCACCACTATCTCCGTCCTCAGAGCACTGCCACAGCTGGAAGCCATGGAATTTGGGGACAGGGGGGGGGGGGGCGGAGGGGAACTCCATGAAATACTCTACCTCTGGCTCCATCCCATGAACTGGGCACCATTTTACTAGCAGAAAACGTGCCCACACCATAAACTCATAACCCCCACACGCGCACATCCACCGCAAAAAAAAAAAAAAAAAAAAAAAAAATGATGCTGTGAAATTCAGCAGAATTGGCCGATTCTGATCATTCTCGCTGATATTTGTTTGCTACTGTTATTGCCTGTGAGCACGCCTCAGCCATCAAGCAGTACCAGGTGCCAGGAACTGGAGAAAAGCCAATGGGAGAAAAACGTAAAATCGAGATAATTCCTACACGATGATTTGGTCCAAATAAATTTGCCCAAACAATTTTGTCCAATAGATTTGTCCAAATTGGGAAGAGGGAGGTATCGATTTAGCTTAGCAGTGGAACGAAAAGCAGCACCACTTTCCGACAAAGGGCCAAGCGCTCCTAAAGGTTTCTTCTGGTCGAGGCTGGACAGCAATCTAAGTAGTTCATGCTAAAGAGTGAGTGACAACAGAGTACCTTTGTCCCTCCTATAGGTCCTAGCAACTTGGCTCTAGCAATGAAGAGCAAGTAGCTTTCCCCACTTCCTTCAAATGTCACCTTCTGCCTGTACACCCAGAGAACACAGCCCTTCGCGTCTCCTGGGATCCTAACAGCCTTGGAGCCGCCTAAGCAGGAACTGCCTTCTACAAGTTAGCATCAAATTAGCATCAAGGTAGCAGTGTCTTGGGATGAGCTTTTATATCCCCTTCCACCACCATTCGCTCTCACCTTCCGAAGCCACTCCAAATAAGCACACCGTTCAGACTGCGATAATGGAAATCCATAGACAAGGTAGCTTATAAGCAACAGAAAGCTGTTGCTCAGTTTTCTGGCGACCGGGAAGCCCAGGATCAAGGCATTGGCTTGATTCAGCGTCGGGTGAGGACCCGCCTCCTGGCTCATAGACGGCGTCTTCTCGCTGTGTCCTCGCGTGGTGGGAGAGACAAGGGAACTCTCTGGATCTTTTACAGGGGTGCTGATCCCATTCCTGAGGGTTCCACCCTCATCGCCTAATTGTGTCCCCAAAGCCCTACCTTCCAATATCGTCACATTTATTAGGTTCCCGCATATGCATCTGGGGGAACACACAGTCTATAGCCCAATCATAAAGCCTAGGTAAAAAGTTTGCTCACTCTGCAAATGCAGCGTTCAGAGAAGTCTCCTGTGTGCTCACCCCCGTCAGGGTGTGGCCCCATGAACCTCCTCTCAGCGCAGCTGCTGAGGCTGGGTCCTCCTGGGAGAAGAGGCCACCTTCACATGTGACGCCTAGTACTGAACGAACAGTAGGGTGGACTTTTCTTCATGAGGTACTATTCACAAGTAAAATGAATAAAAATGCTAATCAAAGAATACCATTCTGCAGATGGGAAAAGTGAGGACCAGTGAACAGACTTGGCCCAGACCACATACTCCGGAGGTTCCTGAATGTCTGACCATACCCACCCTCCCTGATCTTGGGAGACATACGAAGGAGACCCAAGGCATCCTTCTCTGAGCTGATGTCATAGTCTGGGAGCCGGTGACTGTAAGGGGGCGGAGCCTGGGCAGTGAGGTGTGCTGCTAAGGTGCCGGGTGCCTTGTGAACTGGAGGTCTGAGCCCAGCCCCAGCTCACACACACCCTGCGCAAGCCCGGGCAAGTCAGTGAACTTGTCTGGTTTCAGTCGGCAAATTGGCAACAAAGGCTGTGTTACACGGGATCACTTCAAAGTCCTTCTCTGGTTGGACAAATTCCCATCTTTGATTATGGGCATGGCCGGTGGGTGATGAGGGAACAGTAGGGATGACTATTTTTATCTTATCTGCGAGATGTATTTTTTTCCCCTGGTGATCATTTGATTTTGTTTTATTCTACTTTTAAAGACACAGGCCCTGCAGGACAAGGGGGATGGTGTTGGATCTGTGAGTCATTAGAGGCACGGGCACTGGTCCGCACTGAGGTCACCTTCTGGGTCTTGTCTAAGGCCACGAGCTCCATCCCAGTTGAGACGGCTCTGTCCCTTGACGGCTGTGGCCCCCAGGCCTGGGCCAGGCTGGGGTGGGAGTCAGGCTGGGGCCAGCAGAAGCTAGTGAAGGACTCTAGCGGGGCCCTCACGCCGAGACAAATAGGAAGACGGACATCTCCTTTCACAATGACGGTCTTCAAGCCTTTCCCACCAATAATCTCACAGCAACCCGGGGAAAGGGTGGGTCAGCTGTTTGTTGCCTCAGTTTATTTATTTATTTATTTTTAATTTTTTTTTTTTTAACGTTCATTTATTTTTGAGACAGAGAGAGACAGCTCATGAACGGGGGAGGGTCAGAGAGAGAGGGAGACACAGAATCTGAAACAGGCTCCAGGCTCTGAGCTGTCAGCACAGGGCCCGACACGGGGCTGGAACTCACGGACCGCGAGATCATGACCTGAGCCGAAGTCGGCCGCTTAACCGACTGAGCCACCCAGGCGCCCCTGTTGCCCCAGTTTATAGAGGAGGAAACCGAGGTTCCGAGGGATCACAAGTGACTTGCCCGAAGTCCCGTTGCAAGTGGATGAGAAAGGCAGAACTGAAACCCAGGACTCAATGCTCTCTACCCTCGTCAAATGAAACAGACAACTCTGGGAGGGATGGGCACGTACAAAGGCACCTCTAGGCTTTGAATAGCATCCTTGGACCAAGAACGTTTAAGACAGGCCGAAATGCAGCTGGACCTCTAACCTGGCTCCACTTATCCAGCTGGTGTCTCCCCATCTCTACCTCTGCCACAAGCCTCTCCCAGTTACAAAACAAAGGGATGACGGTCCCTGACAAGGAAAAGCTGTTGAGAGGCAAGAGAGCAGAGACTTCTCTTCCTGACGAGTTCCGCTACAGCTGGGGACAGACAACCTTAAAGGGCTGTTGTGGGACTGCCTGACACAGCAGCAAAGGGCTAACTTAGAATCTCCCAGAACCACTCAGAGCCCAAAGTATAATCTGTTGCTTATGGTACTGCTTCCTTCCAAATAGGATTAGTGGCAGCCTGGACCAAACATCCATAGGACGCAGAAAATCAAACTAATAAGCCAGGGTCTGTATAGAAACTTCATAGGAAGCCAGGGTCACCTGCCCTCTGTACCTTCTTCCAGTGGTCCTCAAAAGACACTCCCAGAGATCCGGGCTAGGCTCAACAACCTCGGAAAGCAGGTGTACTGTCCCCGTGTTGCAGGTGGGGAGCTAGTGACTCAGAGACAAAGCAACCTGTCCCTGGGCCATTGTAAGACCCAGGTGCTGTTACCTTTGGAAGGCCTCTCCCGTATGATATAAAACACATCTCATTCTGAATGTATTCCTTGGCTGAAAAAAAAAAAAAAAACAAACCCTGAATTTTGAAAATAATTTTGCTTTTGAAATTATTCGCAGGGAGTAGCTAATAAGATTAACGATCAGCTCTGCCTTCTCAGCGATCGTTGTCTGTAATCAGGAGCCTTGGCAAGGCAAAGCACAGCAGCCCCCAAAGAGGGGGCTGTTTTTATAAAAATGAAACCAAACAATTAATCATGCTCAAATATATTAGCTAAACATTCATGGTGATCAGCTATTATCATATTTTGGAACCAAAACTCTTTCTTTTTCACGTCTCGAACATTTTGTAAGCCCTGGAGGAGCACATGAGCCCACGATGTTGCCCGTGTAAATCAGGCCTGGGAAGGGGGGAGGGAGAGGCGGATGGAGGAGGGGGGGATGTGACCTCAGGTGTCATTCCAAAACTAGGCTCTTTCCTGATGAGGGGCTGTCCCCACAGGTCCAGGCTCCTCCTCCAAGTTAGAAGAGAGAGATGGCCAACTGGAGCCCAGCAGACAACATGGCTTACGAGGGGTCTGGGAATGATGATCTTTGAGTGGCTGTTAAGAACTATGGGGGGTGGGGGCACCTGGGTGGCTCAGTTGGTTAAGTGTCCGACTCTTGATTTCAGCTCAGGTTGTGATCTCACGGGTGTGAGATTGAGCCCTGCGTTGGGCTCCACCCTGAGCTGAGTGTGGAGCCTGCTTGGGATTCTCTTTCTTCTCCCTTTCTCTTTGCCCCTCCCCCTGCTTGCTTTGCCAGAATAAATAAACATTAAAAAAAAAAAAAGAATCATGTGGGGTGGGCAGTGGGCGGAATGGGTGGAGGGAATTAAAAGGTACAGACTTCCAGTTAAAAAATAAATAAGTCTGGGGGTGTAATGTACAGCATGGTGACTAGAGTTAATAACACTGTATATTTGAAAGCTGCCAAGAGAGTAGACCTTAAGAATTCTCATCGCACAAAAAAAGTTTTAACCACGTGTGGTGACAGATATTAACCAGACTTACTGTGATGATCATTTCACAACATATATAAATACCGAATCATTATGTTGTACATCTGAAACTAATATAATGTTATACGTCGATTATAAAAAAAAATAAATTTTAATGTATTTTAAAAAATGTTTTGATGTTCATTTATTTATTTTGAGAGAGTGTGTAAGCAGGGGAGGGGCAGAGAGAGAGGGAGAAAGAGAACTCCAAGCAGGCTCCACACTGTCAGCACAGAGCCCAGTGCAGGGCTTGAACTCACAAACCATGAGATCATGACCTGAGCCAAAATCAAGAGCTGGAGGCTTAACTGACTGAGCCACCCAGGCACCCCTATTTTAATTTATTTTTAAATAACATATTAAATTAATAATAAATATTTATTTTAATAATTATTTTATTTAGGTTTAAATTTTTAATTAAAAAGAATCGTGGATGCTTGGTCTTTTTTTTTAAATTTATTTTTCTTAATGTTTATTATATTTTTGAGGGAGAGAGACAGAGCCTAAGCAGGGGAGGGGCAGAGAGCGAGGGAGACACAGACTCTGAAGCAGGCTGCAGGCTCTGAGCTGTCAGCACAAAGCCCGATGCAGGGCTCGAACCCATGAACCGTGAGATCATGACCTGAGCTGACGTTGGACCCTAACCGACTGAGCCACCCGTGGATGCTTGGTTTTGAACAAGAGAAGTGGTAGGAGGTAAAGTTCACTGGGCACTTACAGCATGCTGGCCCATTACACACCTGTTCATATAAGTCCCTCTTTGGGGCACAGGGGGCTCAGTGTCACATAGGCAGCAAGAGGCCACGCCAGGAGGTGAGGTGGCAGAGTTGGGTTCCAGAGTCCGAGGTCTTAACCGCTGTGGTACACCGCGTCTTGGGCGGGCGGAACGGTTCAGGCACTTCTGGGGTGGCCTAGACACAATATTCCACTATGTGAAACGACAGGGGAAGAAGAGAGCGTGCGGTCTGTCTGCAGATGGCCCGAGGGGGAGGGTGGAAGCAAAGGCAGGCAGGTCTCAGCTCACCAGAAGGAAGAACCTTCCGACAAGCCGAGCCGTCTGACAGTGGACGGGCTGCCCTGGGAAGTACCGAGCTTCTCACCAGCAGTGGTCGTCGGCAAGGCCTGCACGGAACGAGGCCCGTGTGCCGGGCGCGGTGGTGGGGATTCCCGCTCTGGCTAGCGGGCTGTGCGAACCTAGAGCGTGCCAATGGCCATACTCCCTTCCCTTCTCAGACCTGTCCCGTGCAGGCCTTGGGGGCCCAGCGCCAGAGGCGTTTCTGCCTCTGGCCAGACATGGGTCCCGGTGAAGATGGGCTGGGAGTGGGGTGGGGGTGGGGTGGTTGGAGGGGGGAGATGACCACAGAGGTAGGAGACTGAACGCAGAGGCATTTCCTGGAGACGCAGAACTGGTATTTATTGAGTTTTTCTAAATACTGGTTATTTGAGCTTTACATATGTCATCTCATTTTCTCCTCAGATCCTCTGAGGTTGGAATTCTTATTTCACAGATGAGGAGCCTGAGGCCCAGAGAGGCTAAACCGGGAGCCTGGGGACTCGTAAGCACCGCCTAGCCTCTCAGGGCGACCTGAGAGCCACCTTCGCGTGCTCTCCCGCTGTGGGGGAAGGGACAGGGTGCCGGCCTCTCCCCACCCCTGACCCTCCACCCGAGCCGGGAACCTGAGGTCTAGGCAGGCCAGGCCGCTGGGGATCCCAAGGCTGTGGGAGGGAGACGGGGGCCCCACACAGAAAGGAAGGGTGGGGGTGGGGCGGGGGAGACACTGAGAGACGGAAATGAAAGTGACCTTGAAAAAAAGGAACGAGGGAAGAAAAGCAGAAACTAAAACAAATGACAAAGAAAACGAGAGTGTCCAGAGGAAGTGGGCCAGGGGTGCGGCGCCGCCGGAGGAATCCCCCACAGCCTGGTATTTCCTCTCTTCTCAGAGACTGGGGGTGGGGGACCAGCTGACCATCTGTGCCCCTCGTCGTCACCCGTCACCTCCCCTCGGGCCAGAGGCAGCCTGGTGGCTTTGGGAAGGAAGGCTTCCTCCTGCCAGCCCAGGGAAGGAATGCAGCACAGGGCTGAGAGCCCAAGCCCCGGGCTGGGGGCTGAGTCACCAGCTGTCTGGGTACCTCTGGGACCCTGATTACACCTCCCTGGGCCTCAGTTTCCAGTTTCCTCTCTAGAAAATGGCTACAACCACCCTGAGCCCACAGTACCGTGGGGAGGACTTCCTGGGAAGCCCTCGCCTGTGCCTGCGGGAGCACAGGGGAGGTGAAGGAGGGCAGTGCCCAATGCTGCACACTCAATATGCCCGGGGGGGGGGGCACCCACCAGGGCAGAGCATCCAGTCTCATCACTTAAACACTTATGCGATGCTTCCTGGTCCTTAACCACTCTGTGCCCTGTTGGCCCCAGGAATAAAAGGCCGAACAAGGGCCGGTCTTATTTTTAATTACGGGCTTTGCAGACAGAGCCCCAGCTCCTCATCCACCTCTCCCACTTGGTGGCTGTGTCACCTCGGGCAAGCGGCTTGACCTCTCTGAGCACTCTTCTTCATCTACGAATCCAGAATGAGAAGCACGCCTCTAGGTTGTGAGGAGTCGGGGAGATGTGTGCATAAAGCACTTAATCCAGAGCCAGGCTCACGACCACCAGCCTCAGCTGGGGCAGCACCCGGCCTGCCAGGGGGCTGGGCGCTCTGCAAAGGGCCTGAGCAGTGATGCACTGGAAGGTAGCTCCAAGGGCTGGGGTACTCGGTGCTGGGCGGGGATGTGGAACCGGTTCTGCCCAAGTGTCAGAACGGGTGGAGAGGGCAGAGAGTGAGGGGTAATGCAAAGGGCACAGCAGGAGCAGAGGCACAGAGGCAGGGCAGAGGGGGCACTGGGGATGGAGGAGGTCAGACTGTCCTCACAGGGTGGGGAGCTCTCTGATCCAAGGTGCCACTGCCGGTGGTCAGACTGGCCCGGGAAGTGACACGGGCATGCCACCCGGGATGCTTCTGTCGGCCTCTGACTGCAGGACTGGCTCGTTCAGCCAGACTTTTGCTCAGGCTGTGACTGCCTCCAGATGGACTCGGGGAAATCCCCCAGGGGGAGGGCATGGCTCTCGTGAACTGGTCTGGCTGGGACGCACAGTCAGAGCGAGGGCGGCTGCAGTGGCGAAGGTGTCACAAGGCACAGGCTGGGGTCACCGGGAGGGGAAGGAGAGGGTTTCTCCACCGGGTGTTTGCGCCTCATTTGCATAGAGGGCGGCTGCTGCTCCCATACATCACCTGCCTCTCTGTGGCTGACCCACTCGGTCACGGCCCCTCACACGGACTGGAGTTTACCCGGGCTGCCACAGCCACGTGGCCCCCACACGGCCATCCAGGAACAAGCAGAAATCAGGCCACTGGCCCCATCACCCTCAGGGCTCCTGCTCACTCACCCGAGCATCGGTGTCTCCATCTGTAAAATGGAGAGATAGCAACCATCTGCACCTCCCAGGAGGGTTGTGGGAATGAAACAAGATCCCAGAGGGGATGCACTTTGCAGAAAACCCACAGAGGTGGTCTACCATTGGTAGCCCCTCTTTTTTCCTTGCTGTTTCCTCTGTTACAGGGGACCGGCCCAGGTCTGCCCTGGGCCCATTTTATCCCTCACTCTGGCTCTGTGCCTGGAGGCAACTCACTCCGTTCTCTATACATTAGCTGACTCATCTGCAAAATGGGGAAGAAACTGAGTGGGCACTGGCCCTTGGGAGGAAAAAAGGCAGTGGGCAAAACTCATCCCCAAGGACCCTCATCCATGCCTTCCACATCCAGGTCCCAGGTGCTTCTCGGGACTCTGAAGTCCCTTCCCAAATTTGCTGTTAGAAAAGGACCTGAAATTAGTCATTTACCTTTTCATCTAAATGAGTCCCCAGTGACTTCGGAGCTGGAATACTGCCTGAGGAGGTCTAATCACTTCCCTCCCAATTGCCTACCCGTTTTACAGAAGGAGAAAGTGAGAAGAGAGGGAGAAGAAGGGTCCAGACCTAAGGACATCGGCTCGTAAGTAGCAGGGCTGGGCTTGAGAACAGTGCTTCCTGAATGTTCTGGTCGTTGGGGTTTCACAGCTACTGTCTCATTCCTCTTATTACTTCCATTTAACTCTACGTTACCCAGCCCAGTATTCAATTTTGCGCTGAAAGGTACAAGGCTCCTTTAAGAGACCAGGAAAGAGAAGGTGTGTCCCTGCATGTAACATGTAATCTTAGGTTCCATGAGTCTCCAGTCTCCCTCTCATCCATTACTTCTCACGAGCCTCATCAGCCAGGGGAGGGAGGCAGGGAGGCAGACAGGCCAAGATTACTGTGCCTGTTTTCCAGATGAGGACACTCAGGCCAAGAGAGGAAAAGTGACTAGGCCGAGGTCCTAGACCCAATCAGAGCTGAGCGTTTTTTACAAATATTTATTTGAAAGAGAGAGAAAGAGAGAAGGGGTTAGGGGCAGAGAGAGGGAAAGATAGAATCTCAAGCAGGTTCTGCCTTGTCAGTGCAGAGCCCAACTCGGGGCTCGGTCTCACAAATCCATGGGACCATGACCTGAGCCAAAATCAAGAGCTGGACATTTAACTGACTGAGCCACCCAGGGGCCCCAGAGCTGAGCATTTTCAACCTTAGGAAATGCAACTGCAGAGTAGGGGGCTTTACATCTGACCTTCTCGCTAGACCCCTCAGGAGACCAGAAAGGCTCTCTTCTACCCAGAATTCTCCTCTGGGAGGAGGCCTGTCTAAGGCCTCCGAAGCTGACAAGACTCAACACAAGGAAGACTCAGTGGGGGGGGGGGGGGGGGGGGGAGGGGGGAATAAAGGAGCCCAGGCCTGTGCCCCACCTCACTGTAACCTTGACCCAGCTGCTTTCCTCCTGGAGCCTTGGCCCTCTTCCCTGCAGAGCTGAGGAGTGGATGAGGTGACCCTTCAAACTGCTCTCCTCCTCAACCTGAATGTGCCAGACCTACCTAGTCCAGCCCCCCTGGGTCCCTGGCGTCAGTGCTGCCTGCTCCCCCCTCTTGCATGCCCAGTACCTAGAGAGCCAGCTCCCCCATCAGCACTGACTCCTGGGGCAGATCTGGGAGGTGGGCATCACCGAGCCACCAGAGGGATACTCCAAATGCTGCAAACTAATGCACGGGGGACGCCAGGGGGTAATACATCCGGGCGCTTCTCTCATGCTCTCTGTGCGTTAATAATGCATGGGTAGCCGGCGCAGGGCCCATCACAGGCCTGAGGTCAGGTGGCATTAGGAGGGCTCTTAATGGTCCTGATTATCTGGGGGAGGCTCCCAAGCGGGATGTGGGCAGCATGGGCGGGAAGCCAGGATTCCGGGCACTTAGACCCTACAGGTGGGAGGTTGGGCAGGGGGGAGGTTAGGGGACAGCTTCCATAGACCAGAGCTCTGTTCAGGGGATCATATGGGGTGAGCTGAGGATTCCTGCGGGGGTGCTGAGTGTGCCTGTGAGGAGGAACAAGGACCCTGCCACTGCAGACAGGTCACAACCAAAGTGGGGAGTCGTAGAAACTCGGGGCTGAGGGGAGCCCTATCTGAATCTCCCCCTCGCAGCCGCGCTGTCTGCCCAGTGGCCGTGAAGCCAGTGCCTGCACACCTCTAGGGCCAGGGCACTTACCACCCCCGTCTTTAAACAAGGACGACTGTGGAAAACAGATGCGGTTGTATAAAGTAACCCAGAGAAGAACTGCCACTGAGCGTTGGGTGAGGAAACTGGATAAAGGAGCCCAGTAAGAGACGAGCATCCTGGGTCCTAATACCGAGGGTCCTCTTTGTCCTCAAGAAGCTCCAGGCCACCCACCTGGCCAGCTTTCCGGTCTACCACAGTGGCAAAACCCCTCCCGGCCAAAGCCCTGAGCCTGCCAGGGCCCCATGAGCCCCTGTGAACCCGTGAGCTCAGCAATCAGGATGAGCGGTAGAGAAAATCAGCCCGCCACGGGGTGGGTGCTGATGGCAGCCAGACTCCAGAGGACTGTCCGTGGTCCTCGTCCACAGGGATCCTCACCCTGCATGGCTCTCCCGCACTGAATGGAGCTGAACTGTGTCCCTGATAGGACGTCGTGGAAATGAAGGTGAGTTCTGAGGCTCAGTCACAGAAAGACATGTGTTTCCACCTTGCTCTCCCTTGGACCACTCTCTAGCAGGGCAGCCAGCGGCCACACCACAAGGGCACTGGAACAGCCTGTGGCGATGCCCATGTCGGGAGGAACCGAGGTCCCAGCCAACAGCCAACATTGGCATGCCAGGCATGGGAGGAGCCATCTCAGAAGTGGGGCCTGGAGCCGGGGGCACGGAAAAGCAGGGAAAGCAGCCTTGGGCAGGGTGGGTAAGGAAAGGCCACACCATGTGCCCAAGCACACACCCTCACCTCCTGACTGAGCCCTATCCCTCTGCAAGATGCCCACCATTTGCTCCCGCTGAGCCGCGCTGAACGATTCCCTCTCGCTGCTCTGCCCGCTCCCCGTCATGCAACGCTTGGGACAGGAAGCACCAGCCTCCAGGACCGGCCCTCTGCTCGGGCCTGGGTGCCCGCCCCTCCCCACAGAAATGCCACACACAGCAAGTTACACTGTCCAGGAGCCCCTGCGGGGTTAGGTGGGGCCTGGGGTGGGCAGGAGGGCACAGGGCATCAGGTTTCCAGCCTCCACAGAAGGCAAGAGCACCCCCAGCCTGCCTGATCCCCAGGGTCGCCACGACCCAGCCCGGCGCCTGGTGCAGAGCGGGTGCCCAATGCCGTGTTCACAGAATAAATGACCTGGCAGAAACAGAAACAAAGCTCCATCTTGCAAACACAAAGCAGTTCGGAGCATGCTGGGAAATCACACAGAGGAAACGTGGCAATGAATTTTCATGGGGGTCCCGGATAATCCAAGTCTTTTCTGTCATCGCCCCCAGGGACCGGAAGTATCTTCCTGGCCGTACTGGGCGATGGGCCATGCTGAGCTGTGCCGAGACCAGGGGTTGGCGGTGGGGGTGAGGATGAGAACACGAGCCGAGGGAGGGCCAAGGCTGGAGTGTCCTTGGATTCAGATACCCCCGGGGTTGACAATGGCCAACGCCCAAGTGCCTTGGGAGCCAGTGTTCCCATCTGCTCTCTTCGTCTCTTGGCAAACACGGATTGTGCCAGGACCTGGGCACCCACGACCACTCGGCCTCAGCCCCTGTGCTGGGGACAGGCCTGTGCCCGGAGAGTCTGGGTGCCGGGGGACAGTGACTCAGGGGGCACTAGCTATGTCTGCCCTACAGGGGGTGAGCCGGCATTGCCAGGGCAAGAAGCAGCAGAACAGCGCCCACAGAAGAGCAGAGAGGGGGACTTCACGGAGGACAGAGGTGGCAAAGGGTTGAGGCCGGCCTCCCTGGCTCCTCACTTTGTCCCTCTAATGTCCTCTCAACAGCCTACACCGGCCGCCAGGCTAGTGCCCCTGGTAGGCCACTCCTGACCCTGCTCTCCTCCAGCTGCCTCCCTCCACCTCGACCCCGGCCCCTCCCCACCACCTGCCGTAGAAATCTGGCTCTCAGTGGCTGCAGAACTCGCGCCATGCCACCCCCCCACCCCCGGCTTGCACTCCACCCCCAGCCCGTGTGCCTCCCTGCCTCGCAGCTGGCCGAGATGGGATCTTGCCACCTGCTCCCAGCTCTGCTCTTCATGTCCCGATCCTGCCGCAGCCACCACATCACCCCTCGTTCCCCTTTCAGAAGGGAGGAGAGGCTGTGTCCCCCAGGCCCACGGGGTCTTCCTGTGGCTCACACGTGCTGCCTGCGGCGGCGAGCGGACGGCGCCTTTGGCCGCAGAGACCGCGGCATCATAATCGAGGCCCCACCATGCGTGCTAGCCCCTCGGCCTTTCTCACCGCAAAACGAAGCAATGACGCCTCCCTCACGTAGGATTACTGAGCTGGCTGGCATGTGCAGGGCACAGTGTCTGGCCAAGAGGAGGCGGACGACAAACATTCATTCGACAAACGTACGAAGAGCGGGTTCTTAGCAGATGTTGCCGGCGCGGGGCCCAGGCTGGTGGCGGACACAGCCGACGGCCACTAAACACTTTGATGACCAACCACCTGTTGCCACCAAAGCGTGCTCAGCAGAGGCGTTGTGGGCCATGCGGGAGACTCAGAAAGACTCCTCAGGCCGGCAGCAGGGAGGGCAGCCCGGGAATGAGGAGGCAGAAATTCAGGGACCAGGAGGAGGCGGCTGTAATGCTTCAAAGGAGAGGAGAGTGGGCCCGGCGGACGGTGGGCAGGTGGGGTGGGCAGTGGGGAGCCTCACTAGAGACACTGAGGAGCAGAAGCAATGGCATCTGGTCCCCCTGGACTGGGAGGGGGATTGCGAGTGGGGAGAAGAATAGAGGAACAGAGCCCCTGACATGTGTGGGCTGATGCCACTGGCTGAGACATAGAATGTAGAGGAAAAGCAAAATTAGGGCTGTGGGCCGTAAAAATGAGGAAATGATGCAACTGGGTTTTGGAGTGTTAAGTGGGTGCTGATAAGGCACTCGGGGCAAGTGATTGCGGGTTCAATATTTGTGACGCTAAATGCATCCCTTCTCCAGTGCTAAGGAACTGCCCCACCAGCATGCTCCGGTAACGCTAGAAAACCGTTTGCAAGCACCATGACCTCTTCCAAGCATCTTATGTGCCCCAACGCACTTAAGCCTCCAACAATCCTTTGCAGAAAGTGCTGCTGTCGTCTCCACCTCACAGATAGGAAACCTGAGGCCCAGAGAGGTGGCGCCATCTTGCCCAAGAAGCTGTTGGCGAAGTGGAAACTGGAGTCCGTTGCAAATCATTTCCATTGAACAGCTACTGCATGGGAACTGCTTTCGGATTTACAGGTGCTTCGTGTCAGCCACACAGTCGCTGATGCATAAACGCTCGCCATGATGGTGACGATGATGCCAACGATGATGATGGTGAGGAAGACGATTAGTCCATTTGGCCATGTGGAGAGGAAGGAGTGAGCGTCCCCTAACCGAGGAAGCTGACGACAGCGGTGTGGGAGTCGGTGGTGTCATGAGATGCTGAGCCCAGGTCCCACGGGCCAGGCTCATCTGGCTCACTGCTGCTCTAAATAGGAGCTTCCAGACCTACTCACACCCCGGGCCCCCAAAAAGCAACTGCTACTAGTCTGCCCTTCTCCTACCAGGGGCTGGCAGGCTGGGGCTCTCTTTCCAACCCCATAATTTGAGACCCAGGCGTTGCCAGAGGACTGAACCCATCTCTCCTCCTCCGACACTAGGCGAGCTCCGTGACAGGCGGATGGAGGAAGTCTGTGCGTTCCCCGCCACCCACCTGCTATCCAAATTCACCGCCAGACAAAGCCTTCTCTTTGTCTGGGCGCCTCCCTCCCTCCCTGCCATTCAAACGCTGAGAGATTTCATTTCCAGTAAGTGGAGGCTAGAGAGAAAGCAGCAAGCAGGAGGGAGGGGAACACATAGAAGGGTGGGAGTGGGGAGAAGGCAACAGCACTGAATCAGGGCCAAGACTTAGCCCCATTGTCCAAGTGACAACTCATTAAAACAATGATTTGCAGGCTGTGCGGGGGAGACGCCTGTCTCTGAAGAGCCACCTTTCCCGTTCAATGAGGCAGCATCTGCAGCGAGTGCCCGCCCGGGGTGTCTGGGAGCCCCTGGTTTTTACAACAGCTCTCGCTGCTCCCACGTAAGGGGCAATCTGATGGCTCCCAAATTCTGATGCTTGCTTAGAAGCAAGCAGTGCCCAGGCTTAACGTCTCCACAGCAGCCACTTCGGAGAAGCAGACAAGAGTCTGCTCTCCATCCCCGGCTGGGAACCCCCCAAGGTGTCCCCAGAGCCTCTCCCTCCTGCACAACCAGGTTGCATTTCCTGTGGATGAGATTACAGGCCAAGCTCCTTTGGCAAACAGCAAAGGTTCAGAAACCCCTGGAAGGGGCGGATGGGCCAAGCAAGGGTGGGGTCCTGGGGATGGTGAGGCTCTCTGGCTCCAGGAAGAGGGAGATGGGCCCACGGCTCACCCAACTTTTTCTCCACCGGAGAAACAGGGCTACCCAGGGGACACCATGTAATCTAAAGAGGGGCCTTGAGAAGATGCATCTCCCTGGGCCCCGGCTTTCTCAGCTATGAAAGGAGAAGGCTGAACTGCCTGCCACCCTTTCGTGCCCCAGACACGCCTTGAGCATCTACTATGAGCAGAGGCAGCACTAGGAATTTTTGGCTTCCTTCAGCAAACATCCATTGACTCTGAGACCTTGTGCTAGATGCCCAGCGCGTAAGCCACAAAGAGGACCACGCATGTGTCCTTAGCAACTTGGAGTCTTGAAGAAGAAACAAACAGAAAGTGATGGCCTTGTGCAGGATTAGGGTGTCCTATGGGCCTATCGGAAAGGTGAGGCCTTGAAGGAAGTGTTGGAGGACCGGAGGAATTCTGACTCTTTCAACGCGACGCTCTAGAGAGAGGCTGGTGTGGTGGCTGAGGCCCTCTGTCCCCAGAGCTGACTCCTCCAGGCTCTGACCACATAGTGAGGTCTTCTCCGCCCTTTCTTTTACCTACTGGGAAATGTGGCTGCTGACTCCCACCCACCAGCAGTGGGGGAGGCCCACTTAGGAGCACAGACTCCGGGGTTTGAAGCCTGGCTGAGCCACTTAGAAGCCAGGTGGCCTCACGCAAGCTGCTTACCATGTCTCAGCCTGGTCTCCTCATCTGCAAAGCAGGGTGAACACCAGCTTTGTCTGGAGTATTGAGGTACTGCCTGTGCAGGGTGTGGGGGGTTAGTATGGGGCCTTGGCCTACAGTCCTGCCATTTCCACTCCCTGCAAGACCCACTATAGCCCCATTTTTCTGGGGTGATCCTGTACTTTTCATTTCTCAGATGAGACCCCAACTCTCCAATCCTGGCACCCCTGTGTCCCCAAAAGGCCTGTGACCTAGCTTGTGTTGGACTCAGCGTCCCAGGCGGCAACAGGCCCACTGTGTCATCTGTTGTCTCACTAGCCTCTGAGCACCTTACAAATATCTTCTTCACAGCAACTCACTTGCTTTAGCATCTCTGGTCTACGGATGAAGAAACAGAGGCTCGGGGGACATAGATGACTTGCCAAGGTCACAGGGTCGATTAAACAGGTGGGGTGCAGAACTCAGCCCAGCATTTCTGTGTAACAACTGCGTTTTAATAAGGGCTGCTCTCGCCTTAACCTGAAGCCTTGGTAACCATGAGGGCCTCAGGCTGGAAACAATACGGGGAAGGGAGAGATTTTTCGAAAAGGAGCTCCTTACGGGAAAACGACTTGAAGATTTTTGAGGCTCTCTGGTCCTAATATACAGCAGGCATCTTTCACCTGTCCTGCAGTGTCCCTCATGGCTGGGATCTTTCCTACCCTTGCCCTCTTCTGTGTCACCATAATCCTGTGCAGAAGGACCCAGATCCATGCCATGTTTATAAAGGACCAGAAAGCTCAGGCATGTGATTTGCCCGAGGCCACAGCTGGTAACGCAGATGCTCGAATTTAGCACTGGCCAGCCCTTGGGACAGCAGGGTCCCCTTCTACCCTGCTCTGGTTCTGGCCTGAGTCATCTGCTGCCAATGGGAGGGATGACCAGTTTGGAGCAGGCCTGCCCTAGGCCTTTGCCCCAAGAAGGATGGGGCCGGGAAGGGTAGGCCCTGCAGGCAGGTGTGGGGCAGGAGAAGGGCCTTCCAACACTGTTACCGTGTCCAGGGGACATATCAATGCACGGCGTCACCTCGCAGACCCCGACCAAGCATCAGGTACGTAGCAATCCTCGCCCTCAGGAATCACTGACACCCCAGGCTCTCAGCCCATCTGGGGACCTTGGCATTGTACCAGGGGTACACGGCACGGCTTCTCAGGGCGTCAAGTCTACTTGGAGACTTGGGGAGAAAAAAAAAAAAAAAAAAACATCAAAAAAATTGTTTTAACCAAACATTGATAAAATCATGGAGGATATTAAATGTCATGAGAATGTTTAAAAAGAAACATGAAACTCCCAAGAAATTCACTGAACCCTCTCTGTGGAAAGGCTTGAGAAATAGTGAGCGAGCCCTATCCTCTCACAGAACAGAGAGAGAAAGTGGGGCTGGAGACATCAGGTGACTGGCTCAGGGTCACACAGCAGGTCAGCTCCTGGTACTTGGATTAGGACCTAGAAGGGAGGCACCGAAAAGCCCAGGCTGAGACCCGCAGCGTTGTGGTCAGAGGATCCCGGGTTCCAGTGAAGGCTCTGCTACCCACGTACTGTCCTTCCCAGGCTGGTCAAGTCACTTCCCTGTGCCTCAGTTTCCTCACCAATAAAATGGGGCAACAGTCTTGGCAGAATGTGAGCTAATTCTACAAGGGTTCACAGGCGCATCACCCTGCCCTCTCTGTCCCGACGCACAGCCAGCCTCCCTGCCCCCTCCGTCCCCAGGCACAGCGTAAAGAGACCCGTGAGCAGAAAACTCCCACGTCAGCACTCACACTCCCGAGAGGGTGGATTCCGGCATCTTCTCCGTTTGTAGCAGACCATGGAGCCATTAAACCACAACATTTCACACAGTTCCCCAAATACACTGTCCATATGATGATATTGTGCTTGGAATAATCTCACAGCCACCGGAAGCCCAAATTCCCTCAGCTGCCCACTGCTTCCTACAGAGGAAACAGGGACGTCTACAAACAGAGCCTGAAGAGATGCCCTGTGGGGCAATATCCAAGGAGCCCTCCCTGCCCCTGCCCCTGCCCAGCCACAGCCGGCTGGGGCTTTCCGGGCAGCCTGGAGAAGGATTTCGACATCTGGAGCTGGAGATCACGTGCACAGAGCAGCCGGTGGCAACCGGGGAGCTCCAGGAAACCAGGCAGTTTCAGAGAAGCACTTGGAGCCAGGGTAGCACTTTGGCAGGAGCCGAGTGAGGTCAGAGAGGCTCTGTTGTCCCAGGGCGGTGGCGGCCCAGAGAGGGAGGCCCAGTCCCCATAGGCCACTCGGAGGCAACCGCATGACAGTGCCATCCTAGTGACCGCCCACTGAGCGCCGGGCACAGGGAACTCTTCGGATGGGAACGCGGAGGCCCGGGAGAGTGAGTCGCGTGCCCTCGGTAGACGCCCAGCTCACGAGAGAGTTGGGGTTCCCCTCACCCCCATCTGCCTCTCTTGGAAGGAAGTCTGGAATCCTTTGCACCTTCTCCCCACCCTGCGCAATTGCACCCAAATCCACCTGATAGTTACAAAGCACTTCTTAGCCACAGATGCCCAACACTATCTTGTATGCTCACCGATGACCCTGGAGAGGCAGACAGGCTGATCACACTCACTTCACACAGGAGGAGAACTGAGCAGGTTCCCAGAGACCACGGGACTCGCTTAAGGCCAAGGTCAAGTCCAGGCTGTCTAGTCCCCAGGTTGCTTCAGAAGAGGAAGCACTGGCAACGACACAGTGGCAGCGACAACGCATTCTCGCACGAACGCAGCTCGAATGTCTCTGGAGTGTTCTCAAAGCCACTCCAGCCTCCAGTCATCGACAGCCCTTTCCCCCCCAAACCACGGTGTAGGCGGGAAGGTACCTATCCTCGTTTTAGAGATGACAAAAGGGGACCCGGGAGTTAACATAACTTGCCTAGGGTCATACGGCTGAGAAGTGGCGGGCCCATGATGCAAACCCAGGTCCTCCACATCCCCCAGGCTCTGTCCACCAAAGCACCCGGCTGGCCCGGAGACGGGCTGAAGACATGGGCGCCGGGATGGGGTAGCCCCACGGCCCCGAGTCTCTGCCTCCGAGGCCATCCAGAAAGCAGTGACTGCGAGAGCTGCAGGGGTGGGCAGCCAGGGAGCAGAGGAACACACTTGATGGGGCCGACCTCGGGGAGGGCAGCAAGGTTGTGGAATCACACTGTCCACTTCTCTCTCTCCAGTCCCGGCAGGGCCAGTCCATGACGGCGTGTTTGGGTGCAAAGCGTCATGGAGAAGAGGGAGGAAATGAATATGTACACAGAGCCTGGCTCTGAGCGAAGCGTTCTTGTTATTCGTTTGTTGGTTCTGCAACATCACACAGGCCTTGGCTAGAGGCGCTCACATTTCCTCCTTCGTTGATTCCTACAACCAACGCGTGGGAAGCCCACACTCCGTGCCCGACCCCACACAGAGGCTGAGGAGGCAGAGAGCAGGAGGAACTGGGAAGCACTGCACGAAGAGACTGCAGTCCCGGACGCCAGCCCTGGCTGTGCCATTCGTCCCCAGTCCTGTGACCAGGTAAACCTCGTGGCCTTATGAGGCCCTGGTCTCCGCATCCCTGAGGCTTCTTGGTGTCCATGAAGCAGCCCCTCTCAGATGCCACTTGTCATGACTGTGGCGTGACTGGGAGTGGCACCCTTGCTGAGGCAGTCAGGCAGCAGAAAGGAGTGGGAGCGGATGGCTAAGGCTCAGTCCCCCTGCACCTGCCTGGCCAGAGGCTGGCGGTCTTCTCTGCTCTCATCAGACTCAACCAGGGAGGGGAAGGGAGGAAGAGAGGAGCCAATTCCTGGGCACCTACCATGTGCTGGCCCCGTCCAAGCATTTTCACATACAGCTTCTTATCTAATTTCTAAAATAGCCCCATGAGACAAAAATGGAGGCTCAGAGAGGGAAAGCGATCGCACAGCTAGGAGAGGGAAGAGCTGCATTAGGGACGAAGGTCTGTTTGCCTGCAAAGAAAAGAAGGCAAGTCACTTCTTCTCTTTCTTTCCTCCTTGTCCCCCTGAGCATGTTCCCCCTCCACCTCCCCGAAGCTAGAATGTGGTAGACAGACCGGAGGAAGAACGGAACAGTCAGAGGCAGGAGAAGGGGAACCCACCTATTTCCCCACCCCTGCATTCTCTAGAAGATTCTGGGTCCCAAGCTATCTTTCCATGGTGGGGGGTTGATCGCTCCACACCCTCAAACCACCCTCATGCTCCTTCCCACCCTCATCTCAGTGACTAACAGGCCCCGCTGCTGACCAAGCCGCCCTCCCTGGGTTCCCCAGTGGAAACAAGCCGAGGCTCCTTCCTCTTTAATCCTTGCTCCTACCTCCTTGACCTGGGGTCTCTTGCCAAGCCCTTTGTCACACCTCAAGACAACCCACAACTAGGTGAGTCACACTGAGGCTACAGCCACTCAGAACTGCTTTCCTGTGGGTGACAGGGGAGGTGATGGGGGCTGTAGGGATGTGACAGCCCCGGTTTTGATTTCCAGCTCAACCACCGACTGTATTGCTCTGCCTTCCTGATTTGTCGAGTGTGGGGCTATTTTGAAAACTAAAAGCCATAATGGCTGTTGAACGCAGACACATAGTAGGTGCTCAACTCTCTAAGATGTACTATGAAGCCTGAGGATTGGGGCATTTGTCTACAGTGGCTGGCCAAGAAAAATGATAGAAAATGCTGTCCTTCTTGACTTAAGATAAATAAATGCTTCCTAAAATTGATCTTGACTGGTAATTTAGTCCTTAATTCTCTATCATCTTAATTTGGTGCCTGAATATATCTGGCCCCTGCAACCAGAAGTTCCAGGTGGGGCTGCTACTAAACCGTATCTATTCAGTCATCCATCCATCCATCCATCCATCCAACATTTGAAGACCGAAGACCTACTATATGCCAAACAAGGCACATATATCCCGTATTCCATACACACCAGTGCTGTCAGCTTGGACCTACACCCAACCAACAGTTACCTTTTCACGGGTTGCGTATGGAGAGAGAATGAGGGCTGCCTTCCTTCCTAGAGTCTGGCTTGCTTGACCTTGCCTCTCTTCTGCTGCACATGTGAGTGGCTTTCACGACATCATGGCAGAGGGTTCCACTAAAGTCTGTATCACTTATGTGCACTCACACACATCGCCCTCCCCATTTTAATGGTGTGTCCAGACCGCTCGTGTGCAAAGCCCTGGGGTGGAGAGGCTGCGCTTGATTCTTGTTAGGCTCTCTTTCCTCCCTGTTGGGTCAGTGTGATGTTTTACACAGAGGAAACATTTCCTCCCTCTATCATCATCTCGATTTATTTTCAGCGCAGCATCTCTTACTGCCTAGAGTTTCCAGTTCTGTGTTTGCTTGAGAGCCTCCGTTGATAAAACAGTGAAGAGCGCAGTCCCTGAGGCCAGCCTCCTGGGGTTCAAATCTATCACTCCAGCTGTGTGACCTTTAAGAAGGTGTTGAATATCTCTGTGCTTCACTTTCACTCTATGTAAAATGGGGATTGGTAACAGAACCAGCTTCACGAGTTGTGGGGATTAAATGAGATCATATCATGTCTCTAAAGGAGGGCAGTACCACATCCTGATGGGGCATTTTTAACTGTGAGTGGGTATTCGGGGGTGTTCTAGTGACGGGGATAGGCCGCGAGGAAGGTGCCGCTGACAGCAGGGTGCAGGAACCAGAGTGTACTAAAACTTGCAACATGTCATACACCCTGCCCAACGAAGAACTGACCTTCAAAATGCATCCCTACACAGGAACCCACCATGACGAGTGCATCGACAGGGCCTGGCACGTGGTAGATGCCCACCAAATGTGAGCTGAGACTTGTTTACCGTCCCTGGCCACGTAAGCCCCTTAAGAGCAGACAAGGACTTTGCCTGTTCAGTGCTGCCAAACTTCCAGCACCTAGGACAGGGCCCAACATATGGCAGGCACTGGAGGAATGGACAAAATGGATGGACCAAGGGTATGCATTCCGTGATTGGTGAGTAGGCAATCAGGCACCTTCATATTAATGGGGACACTC
Source organism: Neofelis nebulosa (assembly GCF_028018385.1). Lineage (NCBI taxonomy): Eukaryota > Metazoa > Chordata > Mammalia > Carnivora > Felidae > Neofelis > Neofelis nebulosa. Next base: position 189,804,830 of record NC_080783.1, on the reverse strand, counting down.
CTGATCAAGTGGAGTGTTTGGGAAACGAAAGGGGAAAGGGGTGAAGGGAGAGAGTTTCTGAATGTTCCAAGAATGGATTAACCGGAAAACTCTATTTCAACTCTCGGCAGCCATTCTCCCATCCTTGGTCTCCTCTCCTCCTTGGTAACACACAGAGTCCTTCCTTACCATGTGGAGCTCAGAGGCCAGCCAGACTTTTGTGAAATTTATGTCACCGAACCTTTGCTAAGTGCTTACTGCATGCAGGGGAAGAATGAATCAAACCAGGTTCCTGATACTGGAGGCTCCAGTCTTTGGGGAGGTAGCCATGTACCAAATAAGGCCACGATCCCGGTGTGCTGGCCAGAAGTGCAGGATGTAAGAGACTTAGGAGATTATGTCAAATGTAGCCGAGTTCCTGACCCTCTTCAGAAGCTGGTTTGAGGGTTAAATACCTAATAGGAGCTTACGTTGAATCATGGTTCCGGAAGGTGCTGGGCTCCGGACAAAAGCTGGGGCCCCAGCACCACCAAAGGAGGAAGGTGGTTCATTTTCCTAAGATTCTCCCGTCCGTGGACTTCCAGCCCAAATGACCCAGAGACGGTGATTTCCTTCAACTCTCTTACAACCATACTCCTCCCACTGGGGCAGGGGAGTATAGGGGGTCGCCATCTCCTGGATATCACCATGGTGACATTCTCAACATTTTCCACCAAAGCAGCCCTGAGTGGGGAGGTCCAGGGACATCACCCAAAGCAATCCCCACAAGCCAAAATGCTTTAGTTAATTAACTGTTTTATCTTCCAAATCCATGGGCACGTAGGGGCCCCTGGATGGCTCAGTCGGTTAAGCCTCTGACTCTTGGATTCTGCTCAGGTCACGATCTCATGGTTCGTGAGTTCGAGTCCCACATCAGGCTCTGCACTGACAGCGTGGAGCCTGCTTGGGATTTTCTCTCTCCCTCCCTCTCTGCCCGTCTTGCTCTCTCTCTCAAAATACATAAATAAATAAAACTAAACTAAAATAGAATCCACGCGCGCATAAAATTCTACTCCGCAATCTATGCACATATCCACCCATGGGATCAAATATACATGTATCCGATTCTTCAGCTGAAAGATGAGCCAGGCCTATGCTGCGGTGCCCTAGGCCTCCGGTACTCTACACGAATGTGGGCACCACATTCGAGAAGCACAAAGCAGAGGAAACCCCTGGCCTGGGGTTCTAATCACAACTAGCTGTGGACTCGCCACATCTTTCCTGAAACACAGGGAGGGGCCGTTGTGGCTCCGGGCCCACTGTGCCGGGCAGCTCAGGTCTCTGAAGACCACGGTGAAGGGCAGGACAGTGCTGGTAGCTGAAAGCCTGAACTGGACTGGGTGTGCAGGCATGGGCATGTGGGAAGAATGTTCTGGCCGGAGGCTCTCCCCTCTTCCCTGGAAGAAATATAACCAACCCCCTGAGGAGGATGTGGCGACTGGGTCACAGGCCTCCCGGCCAGGGCTTCAACAACGACCAGTAGCTTCCAGGGTATCTGGTACCTAGCACAGTACATGGCACATAATAATCCTATTTGTTGCATGCGTGAAAGAAGGAACGGTGAACAAACGTCACAAAGACCTAGTGACGGCCCCCTGCCTAGATGATTCTACGGCCCTTTCTGGCCCTAAATAGCATATTCGAGGTGGCTGCACCATCCATTCTGTTCCCACTCTAAATAAATAACTTGATGTACTGCCTGCTGGCTCCACGGTTTCTCTCTGTGGCGAATGCAGTAAAAAGAGCCATAGATTATAAACCACTAATTGTATTTAGACAAAAATTATCTCCCATAAAAACAACAGTAATAATGAGTACCAAATGCCTGGGCCTCTACTAATCACCTCACATCCATTATCCATTTACTTCTCACGCCAACTTTCCATCAACCCCGTTTTCAGATTAGAAACCAGGGACTTCGCACGGTGACAGATTTGCGGGGGAAATGGGCCCAGGACTGTGGCTCTGAAGTCCTCACCCTCTGTTCTCTGCTCGGCTGTGGGAAGCAAGGGCAATGGGACTCACAGCCCTTCCCATCCCGACCTCCCCGTCACGTTCCTCCCAATGAAAAGACTCAAAGGGACTGGGGCTCCCAGCTGGCTCGTTGGTTGAGCGTCTGGCTTTGGCTCAGGTCATGATCTCGTGGTTCACGAGTTCGAGCCCCTGTGCTGACAGCTCGGAGCCTGGAGCCTGCTTTGGATTCTGTGTCTCCCTCTCTCTCTGCCCCTCCCCCACTCGCACTCCCTCTCTGTCTCTGTCTCTCTCTCAAAAATAAACATAATTAAAAATTTTTTTAAAAGACTCGAAGGGACTTAGCGTTATTTATGCCCATGGGCATGGTGGTAGGTCCCAATTGGTCTGTGGTGCCTCCTGACTCAGGGCATCTGTCCCTGGGTCGCTGTGACTCATGAAGGGTCTGTTGTGGGGAGCCACATCCCAGGGGGTGATGGCACTGAGCTCAGCCAGCTCAGCCAGGTCTGCAACAGATACTCTCGGTGCTCTGCCCACCTGCTCATCCCCTTGTCATGTGTGAGCCTCACCCTGCAGAGCAGGCCCTGCGTCTCAGCCCCCGGACCTCCTTGTCTGGGGAGAACACGGAGGGCTGCAAGTGACTGGGAGTTATGTGCCCCCACCCAGGGCCAGTCTTCACTAGTGGCTGATGGAGGCAGGGAATATTATACCTGGGTATTTACACCCTGCCTCCACCACAGATGCTCAGGGGAGCCACGGGTCAGGGAGGACGCTAAACCCTAAATTACGCCTCGACTCTACAAAATGGCCGCTATGACTCCCATTTGGCAGACGAGGAAACTGAGGACTGCCGCCTCAGTCTGGGAGGCAGCAACAGGATGTGAGCTCAGGTCTGTCTGATATAAAGGCCCAACACTGGCCATGGAAGAAGGGAAGGGAAGGGAAGGGAACAAGGTAAGTAGCTAACGTCTGATACGCAGACCTCAGGGTTAGGCAGAGGAGAGGGGAAAAGATGAAATGATGAGGAAGCTCTTCAGCTTCCATCCCTGCTCATGAGAACCAGGGCCAAAGACAGGCCAGGGGTCCGGGCCAGCAAGACTTTTGATCCTGAGAACACGCTGGGCCAGTCAGGCACTGTGGCAGGGGACCCCGCCCCCCCACTTCCCCCGGACCTGGGCACACCAGCCTTCACCATGCACCAGGCTGGTGCCAGGTATCCGGGACCTAGTCTGACAGCTGCCCCCTCCCAAGGCTACCAGCAACCCCCACCCACATTTCTGGCAGGGGGATGAGGAAAGAATTACCTTTTTTTTTTTTTTTTCTGACTATAAAGATGGGACCTATTGTGAATATTCCAGAAAGTATAAAAAGAACACAAAAATGACTTAAAATCCCACCCCAGAGATCCCCACTGCTCACACTTGTCCTTTCTGATAGACCCTTTTCTGTGCACACATGCAGTTTGGTTTTATGTTATACGTCTATTAGATGTACAACATTTTTCATTTATTGCTATATTATCCGTGTCTTTTCAAGTCATTGAATATCCACGTTTGTGACCACCTTTAACAGTCACATCGTATTGTGTTATGTCGAGGGATCGCATTTTATTTTATTTTTTTGGATTGATTATTTATTTATTTATTTATTTATTTTAATATGAAATTTATTGTCACACTGGCTTCCATACCACACCCAGTGCTCACCCCAACAGGTGCCCTCCTCAAGGCCCATCACCCACTTTCCCTTCCCTCCCACCCCTCCATCAACCCTCAGTTTATTCTCGGCTTTTAAGGGTCTCTCATGATTTGCCTCCTTCCCTCTCCATAACTTTTCTTTCCCCCTTCCCCACCCCCATGGTCACGTTTTATATAAACCATCCCTTACTGATAGGCGATTGCTGGGTATACAGCAGACAATGCTGGAGCAGACGCCTTTAAGATGATATCTTTCTAAAGGCCAACGAAGAACATGAACCAAAAGGCTGAAAAAGGTACCATTTCCTCTGATCTAGTGATTCCACCCAGAAGCATCTGCTCATCTTAAGGAATCAGGTGAAAGAAGGCCACCGGCGAGAAGGACTCTGAGGACCCGGAGGACCGGGCATGTTATCAACACAGAGACTAAGGCAGCAACGGAAAGACACTCCATTGTTGAGGTTGGGGCCAGGGCAGGAGCATGGTTTCTCTGTAAATATTATTTTTCTTTCTGTTGTGAGTGCCTGGCATGGAGTCGCACTTAACAAATGCAGAGTGAAGGGTGAGATTGGGCTCAAATGCAAGGTGGGAGTCTAGTTAGAAGTCGGAATCTTCGCAGAGGCTGGTTGGACGAGAAGGCCCCAGCATACTGGCTTTACATTCCTCTTGGTGAGGCCAAGGGACCCTCAGTTCCAGGGAGAGCAAACCAAGGGGCCAGGGGCCAGGCGGGTGACCAGAAGCCCTGGCTTTATGAAAAAACAACACACCAAAACAAAGTCTCTTTGCTCTGTCCCCGATCTTGTCCCTGATCGGGACCATTTCCCCTCTCTCTGCCTCACTTCCTTCAGTTGTCGAATGGGAAACTGTGGTCCACCTACCTGCAAAAAACAATCAGGAAGGCAACATTGGAATACAGACTTTAAAGTAACACCAGCATGAGCAGTTGTACAGCCACAACAGTAAAAGCGGTTAATGTTTATTGAGCGTTTGTTACGGGCCAGGTTCTGCTCTAAGTGCTTCAGTTATGTTTATCTTCATACTAACTCTATGTCATTGATGCTGTCACAGTCACCACCATATGACAGAGACACGAAGCTGAGAGGTCACACAGCTGGCCCCACATTGTTGGGGTCTGCACCCGGTAACCTCCTACTGAGCCAGGGCTCCTATTTCAAATGTCACATGGCTTCTCCCCCAGCTGCTGGGCTCTTTAAGCTGCTTATTTAGCCACATTGAGACTTGCTTTTCCTTATCTGTAAAACGGGGATACTGACCGTCAAGGAATCTCTGTAGATGGATGCCCACAGAGACATCTCAGAGCAGGCTGCCTAGCCCTCAACCCGGCTCAGAGCACGGTTGTTCTTCTCTTGGCAGGGAACCCGAGACAGGGGCAATCAATGGGAGCCACCTGCTTTTGGCGAAAGCTGACGCTGACTTCATGGTGACGTGCCCCCAGTCAACGCACACTTGCCCTTCCCATCCCTACTCAGGTCACAGGCAGAATGAGGAGTTTCTTCTATTTGCAGTCACAACACAGACTCCTTCCAACCTTCCATCAAGTTCTAGACAGTGAATGTCACCAACTGGAAGGTGTGGGTGTAAAAGAGGCTTGTTGAAATGTGTGACTTCCCACTCGGCCCTTCCAGTCAGGATGGGTCACCTCTGGCACCCAAGGATGGCCATCCACCCAACCCCCACCTGCACCCTTCTCATTTCCACCCTGCAGGTTTTCCCAAAGGCAAAAACCCAGATAAGGATTCCTGACCCAGGAATCTTCAGGTTTCTTCTGGGCTGCAGGGACTTTCTGAACTCTATGAGACCTTATGACGCCGTGTGAGTGTGTGTGTGTGTGTGTGTGTGTGTGTGTGAGAGAGAGAGAGAGAGAGAGACGGACAGACAGACGTGTGTGTGTGTGTGTGTGAGTGAGAGAGACAGACAGACAGACAGACATAGAGAGACACAGAAATGGAGACAGATGAACGAGAATAATTGTGGAGAGAGGGCCCGTAGCTGTCAATCCAATCTTGTTGGTGCACCTTAATTCCTAAGAAAATTTAGAAATGCTACGATAAAGTGATATACCCATGGAATGTCATTATAGAAGTCAGTCACATGCTCTCTGGGATGGAATGGACCCTGTGTGGAACACAGCTCACCTTTGCCCCACACAGCCCTAACTCACTTTGTATTCATTAGCTACATGACCTTGGACAAGGCATCTCCTCTCTCTGGCTCCTGTTCCCCATCTGCAAAATGAAGAAGTCGTGAGTGGCTTTCAGCCTGCTCTGTGGAGCTCCAGAGGGCGCAGGGAAGAGTGGTGGCGTGGGGCGAGGGGAGGGTGACACTTCTGTCCCACCAGAGCAGCCCCAGCTCTCATGGCACCTACAAGAGGCGTTACTTGAGCAAGTGTCTCTGTAGCCTAAAGCCAAAATCAAAACAAAGCCCCGGCATAGCTGATTGCTCAGTCCTTTCTGGCTTGCCTAAAGACTCCTGCTCCCCGGGGCGCCTGGGTGGCGCAGTCGGTTAAGCGTCCGACTTCAGCCAGGTCACGATCTCGCGGTCCGTGAGTTCGAGCCCCGCGTCGGGCTCTGGGCTGATGGCTCGGAGCCTGGAGCCTGTTTCCGATTCTGTGTCTCCCTCTCTCTCTGCCCCTCCCCCGTTCATGCTCTGTCTCTCTCTGTCCCAAAAATAAATAAAAAATGTTGAAAAAAAAAAAAAAAAAAAAAAAAAAAAAGACTCCTGCTCCCCGATCTACAAACTACACATACCTACCTTATGAGGTCATTGCCACAATTAAACAAACTAACACAAGAAATAGCAAGTGTTGGCAAGGATGTGGATGAAAGGGAACCCTAGTGCACCATCGGTGGGAATGTAAACTGGTGCAGCCACTATGGAGAGCAGAATGGAGGCTCCCCGAAAAATGAAAAATAGAACTACCATATAATCCAGCAATTCTACTCCTGGGTATGTATCCGCAGAAGATGAAAAGACTAACTTGGAAAGATATCTGCATCCTGATGCTCGGTGCAGCAATATTTACAATAACCGTGGAGGCAACCTAAGTGTCCGTCAACGGATGAATGGATGAAGAAGGGTGGTATGCATACGCGATGGAATTTTATTAAACCATCAAAATGAAGGAAATGTTGCCATTTCAATGATATGGAGGGACTTTGATGACGTGGTAAATGAACTAAGTCGGACAGAGAAAGACAAATATCGTACGATCTCACACGTGGAATCTAAACTAAACAAAACACAGAAATTTAACTCATAGATACAAAGAACAGACTGGTGGTTACCAGAGGCAGGAGGTGGACCAAATGGGGGAAGGGGGTCAAGAGGTACAAACTTCTGGTTATAAAAGAGATAAGCCCTGGGGATGTAATGTACAGCGTGGCGACCAGAGTTAATAATTCTATATTGGGTATTCAACAGCTGCTAAGAGAACAGATCTTAAGACCTCATAGCTCTCCTCACAAGAAACAAAAAAAGCCGTAGCCATATGTGGTGATGAGTGTTAACTAGACTTATTGGTGATCATTTCACAATGTAAACAAATACTGAATCGTTGTGTTGTACATCTGAAACTAATACAATGCTATATGTCAATTATATCTCACTGAAAAGGAAACCAATAAATGCCAACCATCTTGCGAGACACACAGCCAGTGCTTATACGTGTGTTTGCAGCCGTTTTCTGTCTCAGATTCTAGCGTGAGGCCTCACATGTGGATGTCAATCGATAAACGGCAGTGGAATAAATGAGGGAGCAGAGGAAACAAATTTCCAGAGCCCCAAATTCCATGAAGTGACTCTCTAAGTAAGCACCACTCCAACTATTAGTCCGGTGCTGTGGTATGCTTAAATATGCACATGAGCCCCCTGGAAACCTTATTAAAATACAGAATCTGATTCAGCAGGATGGAGCCGGGCTTCAGCATCTCTGAGTTCCCAGATGGGGCCGGTGCTACTTAGCGTGCAGGCTTTATACCTGCAGTTAACAATCCGCTCAGGACCCTGGGTAGACTGGGTGCTATTTATTGGCCGCTGGGCTATCAAGCCCAGAGCACTGCTGTGCTGGGTTCTCAGGAACTGGTGGAGGAGTCACTGTGAAACCTTGGGCTTATGTCTGGGCTCCACCCGGAGATGGTGTTGGGCAAGTCCCACAGCCTCTCTGGGGCTCAGTGTCTTCACCTGCCAAGTGAGATCAGCAACACCCTCCATGCCCAGCTCTCAGAACCGCTGCAGGGGTAAGAAGTGGCAAGCAATGGGACCCTCCAGGGGAGAGGGGCTGTGATTTACTGGGGGGAGGGGCTTCATTTCCAAGTTCTCTTCACCCCTTCCCCGCGCCCCCCCCCCGCCCCCTCCCATCTTCCTCAGAGGGAAACTGACAAGCGTTGTTGTTTGCATAATGGCATGTAAGGGGACAAGAGAGGAAGTCAGGCCGCTAAATTTAGCAGGTGCTTACGCCCCCTCACCCAAGGCTCAGCCCACGCACTTCACCATGAGTAGGTGCCTTTCTATATTTAACTTTGGCCTGCACCTTCCACTTGAGTTCTAACACTGAAAACCCCAGGAGGATGTGGTGAGGAGGGAAGGGAAGTTCACGAAATGTGATCAGGGGCTGACATCACATGAGGGACCATCTGCACTTTCAGGTGCGTATTCTTCCTGGAAGAACCCGAAGAGTTCTTCAGCTTCTCCCCCTTTTCCTCCTCTGGGAGTATAAGACTCGCCCGGCCAGAGTGCGGCCAGAGACCACACCGCCCTCTGGAACAACGGCACTGAGTAGGGGGTCAGGGGACCACTGGGATGTCCAGAGGAAGTCACAGAAGGCTGTCAAATGCCCTTCATGTGCCAGGCACGGCCTGGGCCCATTCACACAGGTGACCTAGTCCCACCCACACATCAGCATCACTCCATGGCTTCATACTCCGGCTATAGGCAAAGGGAGGTGCTGGAAGCCTGTTGGAAGCCTGGAGAACCCACTATTAGGTCCATCATCTTGACACTCATCTTGTCCCTCTACCTACTGTACAGGAGGCTGTCGGGATGTCACTTGCATCATCACCCAGGGGTACAATCTTGAGTTAGTCGCTCCTCTTCCTGGGGTCTCAATTCCTCACCTGTAAAACAAGCCTACTGGCCTGGTTCTGTCTCATTCCTGAATGACTTCTGGATGACATCAGACTCTTGACGGTCAGAGGAAGTGAGAGTACATCCTGGGATAATTTTCCAACTTTCAAACCATGGGGTGACCTCTACCCTTTGCTTATGTGCTAGTCAGCCCACACCAGTCTGATGTAGGCCCCGGGGGAGGCCGTTCGCCACTCCTCACTCTTCCGGGGAACTTTCATGGAAGGCCTCTGTGCTGAGCAGCTTAACAGACCCTAAAGGGGCTAAGATGTAATGTGGTCCCTGTACCAGAGTCCCCCTCCGAATAGGGGTGAAAGCCCCAGGAAAAGATTGCATAGCATTGCCATATGGACAAGTACAATAATGGACACCCTCCCAGGGCACAGAAGCTGGGGCCTAACCCAGCCTAAGGGGGCAGGGGGGGTGGGGAAGGACCAGTGGGAAAAAGACAAAATAAACATCCATGCTCGAGGCCAGCCATTCTCAAAGTGTGGTTCCCGGACCTGAAGCATCAGCATCATCGGGGAACTTGTTAAAAATGTGCATTTGGGGGCCCCACCGTCCCAGACTTACTGTATCGGTAGTGTGTGTTTGAACAAGCCCGGAAGGTGATCCTGAGTCTCTGCGAGTTTGAGAGCCATCGGTTTAGGGCAAGCCTTGAACTCCTGGCTCTCTGGGTCCTATTCAGGGCTTAGCTGAGAAAAGCAACAATTCGGGAGAGTGGTCTGAAAAATATACCCTCCATTCTCTAAATGCCCCCTTTACAGGGGGGCTGTGTGAGACACCTGGAAAGCTTTACGTCTGGACACTGTGGCCCATCGCTGCTGGTTATATATCTGGGCTCTGCCTTTGGCTCTTATCGAGGATGGTGACAAGAAACATGCATAGGAAGACCGTGTCTGGTTGGCCATAAGATGGTTGGTTTTGATCCAGTTATATAAAGCTCCTTCTATAAAACTCACATTGAGAATACAGTGGCAAGCAACATCTTGGCAAAGCCTTTCTAAAAATGACAACACCCAGTATTGGTGAGTGTGTGGGGAAAAGACTCACACGTTTCTGGTAAGCATGGAAATTGATGCTGCCTTTCTGGAGAAATAATCTCCAAAAGCTTTTAAAATGTACCTCCCCCTGGCCCAGCAATTCAATTTTAGAAATGAATCCGTAAGGCAACAGGCATAACTGTGCTTGAGCATTTCACGTCAAGGATACTCTGTTCTGTTCGTACACTAACACGTTGGTATTGTTTGTTATAAAAACTGGAAACGTCTAAAATGTTTATGGAATTGATGGCCAGGTGGCCAGTCATTCATTCATTCCTCGGGTATTTAGTGAGTACTCACTACATGCCTGGCGGTGTCTGAATCCTAGTGGTATAGCTGTAAATAAGTGAAGAAAATCTTTGCCCTTGTGGGAGGGAAGACAACCAATTAACGAAAAAGCAAGGCCAATACATACAGTGTGTCAGTGGGTGACGGGCGCCATGAGGAAACAGGGCAGTGAAGGCAGTGTTGGAGCGGGTGTTCCAACGTGGAACAGGAGGAGGCGAGGGAGTGAGCTGTGTGGCAGCTGTAGACAGAGGGAACTGTCTTTCAGACAGATGGAAACAGCAAAAGGCACCAAGGTCATGTCTCTTTCTGGATGTGCTTGAGGAAAGGCAGGAATGCCACGTGGCGTAAGTGGAGGCTAAGCAGAGGCCGTGGGGCCGTGGGCGTGATGACTGTGACTGTGCAGGCCACTCGGGAACTGTGGCTTTGACTCCGGGTGAGAAGGGAGGATTTGGAGCCTCTGGCTTCTGGATTGAGAACAGACCCCAGAGGACCAGCATAGAAGCCGGGACACTGTTAGGAAGGCCACTGCCGTAATCCGCCCGAGAGACGGGAGCCTGCGAACCAGCGTAGTGACAAAGGAGGTGACAAGTGGTCAACTTCGGAATGTGTTTTGAAGGTACATCGTGGCTCTTCTGTGGAGGGATGTCTGCCTGACGGTGAACACACGTGGCGGCCTGAACGGATGATTTCATCTCTAGAAGCAGAGAAGAAAAACAAGCAAGGAAGAGGATGTACGGTGCCGTGAGCCGAGGAATAGGAGCCATTCAGGGGAGGCCACACAAACCTGTCTGCCATCTCTGTTGGCCATTTCTGAAACCTGAAACGTGAAGCTTCGTGTCACGAGGCTACCAACCTTTTATACCTAACATCTGAGAGCCCTGGCTGGCTGCCTGCCTGCCTAGATTTAAAGGCAGCCAAAGACATGCGATTTAAAACAAGGATGTGATACAATTTTTCAGTTATCAGATAGGCAAAGATCTAACCAGAATGATAAGAGCCCGTGCTGGTGTGGGTGTGTGGAAACAGCACTCCCCTACACAGCCATCGGAAGTTTACATCAGTACCACCTTTGGGGGGCACTCGGGTAACCTCTCAAAAGTTCCTGCCAAAGGAACTACAACAGCTGACATGATTTTGAAAAAGAGAAATACAGCGAGAGCACTCACGCTACCTGACTCTGAGGCTGATTATATAATTAGAGTAACCAAGACGTGTGGTATTAGCAGGAGGATACAACCATACATCACTGGAACAGAATAGCAAACCCAGAAGTGGCCCTACACCAGAACAGATTTGACAAGGGAGCGAAACCAATTCCACGAAGTAGGGAAAGTCCTTTCAACAAGCCGTGCGGGAACAACTCCTCATCCGCAGGCAGAAACAATGGAGCTCAACACAAACCATATACACTACTCCATACAGGATTTAACCCCAAATGAGTCAGAGGTCTAGGCATAGAAGGTAAAACTATAAAACTTTCAGAAATAACATAGGAGAAAATATTCCAGACCCAGAACTTGGTGAAAAGTTCCCAGACATGACATCAAAAGAATCATCCAGAAAAGAAAAAATTCAATGCATGGACCTCATCAAAACTTTTACCCATGTAACCTGTACACAAGTATTCATAGCAGCCTAATTGGTACAAAGCCAACACTGCCCTTCAAAAGGTGAATTAGTTAAACTGTGGTTACATAAAATACTACTCAACAATAGAAAAAGGAATAGACTATGGATACACAGAACAACCTGGATGGTTCTTTTTTTTTTTTAATTTTTTTAACGTTTATTTATTTTTGAGACAGAGAGAGGCAAAGCATGAACGGGGGAGGGTCAGAGAGAGGGAGACACAGAATCTGAAACAGGCTCCAGGCTCTGAGCTGTCAGCACAGAGCCCGACACGGGGCCCGAACTCACAGACCGCGAGATCATGACCTGAGCCAAAGTCGGCCGCTTAACCGACTGAGCCACCCAGGCGCCCCACAACCTGGATGGTTCTTAAGGGCAACAGGCTGAGTAAAAAGAACACTCACAAAAGGTCATATGATGTATGACTCAGTTTACATAACATTCTCAAAATGACTGAATCATAGAGATGGAGAACAGATTAGTGGTTGGCAACAGTTGGAAATGGTTGGAGGGAGAGCAGTGGCTATGACCAGGAAGAGTTAGCATGAGGGAGATCTTTGGGGTGATGAAATAGTTCTGTATCTTGATTTGAGTGGTGGTTACACGAACCTACGTGTGTGATAAAATGACACAGACCCACATGCACACATTGTAATCATGTCAATTCCTGGTTTTGCTATTGTACCGTAGTTATGTAAGACGAAACCATTGGGGAAAACTGGGTGCGAGGTATGTGGGACCTCTATGTAATATATTTACAACTTCCTGTGAGTCTGTATTTATATTTCAAAACAAAAAGATTTCTTGAAAAAAAAAGGAACCATCCTAAAAACAGAAAAGGAAGCATATGCCTTTTGACCTCAAAATTCCACTTTTATGGATTTATTATCTTAAAGGAATATCAAAAAGGCATCAAAGATCACTAGATAGAGATGATCATCCTAAACTCATTTATAACAGGGAAAATTAGACCAGATCACTTTATGCCATAGTTGGTTAAATAGATTATTATAAACATACCCAATGGAATAGTATACAATCTTTAAAATCATGATGTAGACCTACATTCATTGATATGGTGAGACATTCACAATATACTATTAAGGGGAAAAGACTGCTTAAAAGAAATACATAGTCTTTGTTTTTTTAAATTTTCATTTAAATTCTGGTTACTTAACATACAGTGCAATAGTGGTGTTAGGGGTAGAGTTTAGTGATGCATCATTTACATACAACACCCAGTGCTCATCACAAGTGCCTCCTTAATACCCATCACACATCTAGCCCATCCCCCATCCATCTCCCTCCAGCAATCCTCAGTTTGTTCTCTATCATTAAGAGTCTCTTATGGTTTCTCTCTCTCTTTCCCCCTTCCCACATGTTCATCTGTTTTGTTTCTTAAATTCCACATGAATGAAATCATATGGTATTTGTTTTCCTCTCACTGACCTATTTTGCTTAGCATAATACACTCTAGCTCTATCCACGTCATTGCAAATGGCAAGATCTCATTCTTTTTGATGGTTGAGTAATATCTCATTGCATGAATATGCCACATCGCCTTTTTCCACTCATTAGTCGATGGTCACTTGGGCTCGCTCCAAGTGTTGATAATGCTGCTATAAACATTGGGGTGTACATACCCCTTCAAGTCCGTATTTTTTGTATCCTTTGGGTACATACCTAATAGTGCAATTGCTGCATCATACGGTAATCCTATTTTCAGTTTTTTGAGGAACCTCCATACTGTTCTCTAGAGTGGCTGCACCACTTTGCATCCCCACCAGCAGTGCAAGAGAGTTGCCCTTTCTCTGCGTCCTCGCCAACACCTGTCGTTTCTTGCGTTGTTAATTTTAGCCATTCTGACAAGTGTGAGGTGGTATCTCATCATGGTCTTGATTTGTATTTCCCTGATGATGAGTGATGTGGAGCCATCTTTTCATGCGTCTGTTAGCCATTTGGATGTCTTTTGTTGGAAAAGTGTCTATTCGTGCCTTTTGCCCATTTCTTAACTGAATTGCTTTTTTTTTAAGTGTATGCAAATATATAGGCTGCAAGCTCCATAAGGGTAGGGATTTTTGTCTGCATCATTAACTCCAGGATTCCTAGCTCCCAGTCAAGTGCGTGACACAGAGTAGGTACTCAATAAGTATTTGTTGAACATGCACATATTTGCACAGAAAAATGTCTAGCAGGTTATACAACATGATATTAGTTGTGGTTATCTCAGAGTAGAAGGATTTGGTATTAATTAGTTACATCCCCTTCAATTTATTTGTATTTTCTATTCTTTAATGGTATTTATGTATTATTCATAGAATATATTTTTTTAAGTCAACAATCACAAAGTGTACAATGTTCCGTGGTGCCCTCCAATCTGAACTGGACAAATCTGGGGTCAATATGGTTGGGCCACACTCAACCAAGGCTTGCCTACCCCAGAATGGACAGGTTTTGCGAGGCCCCCAGACCATTCCCAAGGACTAAGTTTCTAGGCTTTTGGTCTGAGGGGCACTATGTTGTGAGGACTCTCATAAGAGATCTAGACAACAGTAAGGACCCCAAAGAGCCAGAGAGTTGACAGGCCGACATTCAGAGCAGGAGCATTGCTGGATGTGGGATCCATGGGGAAGGGGTGGGAAAATGTTAACCCTGGAATAGATCTGCTCTAGACACAAGCTGAGCACAGGTGCAGGATGGAAATCTGCAGATGTATCTATCCACCAGAGTCTAATGCGTGGCCTTCAACACTGCAGAGGGCCAGGGCTGTGGTTCCCAAAGACCCATCTGAAGACAGGCCACATCCCAATTCCCAGGAAGCTTCATAAAATATAGGTTTCTGACCTCAGCCCGCTGAACCTGAATCTCTGGGGTTGTCATTTTACAAAACTTCTGGAGTGACTGTGATGTACACAAGTGTTTGGAAAACTCCAGGCTGGAGGCAGAAATCCGAAACAGTATCACGCTGGATGGACAAACGAGTTGTTGTTTTTGCTGTTTGTGATGAAGTGGCACAAGACCTAATGATTATTGATTTGCAAGAGGCCTTTTCTCTAAAGAGTTCAGGGAAGTTTAAGGATATTTCTAGAATCATAGACGCCTCCTCTGTAAGAGACCCAGGGGTGTGGTCCCCAGTGCTTCCCATTAGAGTACCGTGACCCTCAGCTTTCTCCCAAATAAGTCACTTTTCCAAGGATTCCCTCACTCCCTCTGTATTTATTGTGGTAAATACACATGATAGAAAAGTTTTAACTTTTGAAATGTATGACACAGAGCCATTAAGTACATTTACAGTGTTATGGATCCATCACCACTATGTAGCTCCAGAACGTTTTCATCACTCCAACTGGAAATGTTATAATCATTAACAGTAACCCTTATATTCCCTTTCCCTTTCCCTTTCCCTTTCCCTTTCCCTTTCCCTTTCCCTTTCCCTTTCCCTTTCCCTTTCCCTCCTGGCAACCACCAGTCTGCTCTCTCTCTCTATGGATTTACCTATTCTGGGTATTCCGTATAACTGGAATCATATAATATGGGTCTGTCTTCTTTCACTTAGCATGTCTTCAAAGTGCATCCATGCTATAGCATGTAAAGAATTTCATCTTTTTATGGCTGAGTAACATTCCATTGTAAGAATATACCATATTTTGTTTATCTGTTCATCTGTTGGTGGATATTTGGGTTGTTCCCACCTTTTGGCTACTGTAAATAGTGCTACTATGAACATTGATGTACAAGTTTTTGCTTGGACACCTGTGTTCCAATCTTTGGGGTAGACACCCAGGAAGGAATTTGCTAGATCACACAGTAACTCTAGGTTTAACTTACTCAGGAACCTCCAAACTGTTTTCCACGCTCACTCACTCTTACGGGGCAGCTGGCATTCCAGCCTGTGCCCTGGCATCTTGGGAGATTGTGCCAGTTAAAAGATCTGGGGGTCAGGAGACCTGGGTGTAGGTGTGACCTAGAGGTGTGACAGACCTTGACCCCTACAAGCTGTGAGTCCGTGCACTGGTCATTCACTGCTTTGTACCTTGGTTTCCGTGTAAGGATCTCCTGAATACCAAGCCAGACATTAACTGAGATTAAGGACGAGAGAGGTACAGCAGTGGGGGCTGGGCAGTAATCACAGTCCCTGGGCAATTACTTAGCCTCTCGGAGGCTTGGTCTCATCATCTGTGCAATGGGGTGAACAAGAAGACCTGCCTCACAGGACCATTGTATTACAGTAGTCAATTTACGCAAAAACAGTGGCTGCAAAGCCATACAACTGAGACACTGCTATAAAATGCCGTCACCTCTTAGCAATCCTGGTGGCGAGAGGCACTGCTTGCTTTCTCAGCTTGTGCTCCATTCATACCGCCCCTCCTCACTTTCTCTCCTTCTCTCTCTGGGCTGCTTTGCTGGGACCCTTCTCTCTCATCTGGACAGGTTGATGCACACCTGACCCTTGGATTAATCCTTCCTCTGTGTTCCATGCCCCTTTGTGCAAACTTTACCACCTTCGACTTGCGTGTAAACTCTAGCATGTTCTTTTTGTGCATCTTCTCTAGGTCTTACTATACAGTGGGCACTCGATAAATGCTTGTTGACTGAATCAATGAAATAATGAATATATCTTCCACCGGGGCATTGGCTCTGGAGCTGGTCATGGCATAGGGACCTGGGGCTATGGGGTCCTCTCCCATCACTGGAGCGGTAACGTGCCAGAACCCTCCCACGTTGCCTCTCCTTGGCCCCACAATCTGGCAAACAGCACAGTCAGAGATCGTGTCAGGATCCAGGAGAGAGCAGAGCAGTGACAAGGCCCAGCCACCTGGTCCCTCCAACCTTCCTCAGCACTCTTGTGGCTCAGAAGGTGGTGAAGAGTAGATTTGCACTTTCCTGCCCTGGCCTTCAACTCTGCCCCATCTGTCCCTCACTTCACCTCCCCTCTCAGAGGTGGGCCAGGCTCTTTGTTGGAAATCAAAGATGTTCTGGGAGAAAGTGTATGTGGCCAGACATGGAGGCACTGGGACTGCCACTCTGATGGGGGAGGTGACAGGGACACTTGGAAAAAATATTGCTAGCGAAGGGATCCTAACAGAAGGAGGTCCTGCCTGGTGCGTGTGTGTGTGTGTGTGTGTGTGTGTGTGTGTGTGTGTAAGAGAGAGAGAGAGAGTGTAGTGGAAGCTATGTCTCCCTCCCAGAGCCCAGCCAGCTCAATCCTGCAGAAGCAGCCTGGTCTGAGCAGCGGGGGCTGCAGGCCTGCCGATGGTGACCGCGTGCCTGAGAACGTGAACGCTAACACGCCAACTAGAGGTCAAGTGCGAGGAGAGTCCACATATCAGCAGTACCACAGTCACCTTGGGCACCTTCCCTCAGGCTCTAGTTTCCTGTCCATCAAATCCCATGGGAGTCGGGGACCTTCTCTTTCACACTGCTTTATCATCTCTGCTCTGAGCTGCCACCATCGGATGACGTGCACGCTCGAGGGACACACTGCTGACAGCCTGCCCCATCCCGAGGCCTCTGTTCTCCAAGGACATGGCCGGAATCCTGGGGCAGCTGTCCTGCCCAGCTGCTGCTCCCCTTCTGCTTGGAGGTCCCAGGAATCTTGCCCCTCACCGCCACACTTGGTCTGGCTTGCTCTGTGTGCGTTCTTCCTCTCCCGGACCTGCTTGGCCCTCCCACCTGCTTCCATCACCAGCTGGATGCCCCACCCCACGAGTAGCCCCACCTTCGTGTCCCCTACAGCCTGAGCACCGTTCGCTCATTGGACTGGGGGTTTCCAAAGTGTGGTACACATGACAGCTTTTATGGGCACAGGACAAAAACATCAGGGCTTCCTTTTCCCCTGGTGACAAATGCCATGACGGGGGTGAGGATTAAACGCTGTGGAAGCTCAGAAAGCATGTGAATGTCACCAGTAGAAATGGGGAGGAGAATCAGGGAAGTCTTCCTGGAAGAGGTGGTTTTGGGAGTGAGTGTTGAAGGACAGGATGTGGCCTGCGGCCACGGAGGGAAGGGCTTGCCCGGCAGAAGACACTGCGGGAGCAGAGGCACGGGGGCTGGAAAGCACACGGCAGGCACTGGTGTCAGGCTTACATGCCAGAAAAGCAGTAGGAGATGGGATGGGTAGGGTGAGTTGGGAGCGGGTGATAGAGAAGGAGCTCTTGATACGCAAGGGGTGTTCAGGGAACGCACACAGAAAAGGGGAAACGAGGGCGGGCTGCCCGAGGCTTCTGAGGAGGGAAGAAGAAATGGCAGCCCAACTGGGTCTGGAAATTTGAACGTGGGGGGGGGGGCATGTGCAACTGACTGCTTGGGGGGACTGGAGAGCCAGCTGGAAGTGGAAGGTGGCTGTCACGCCCACCTCAGAGGCCCCGAACTTAAAACAGGAGAAGGGAGAAAGGAAAGGAGGAGGCGGGTGTAGGAAACAGCAGAGAAGCCGCCTCAGTCGAACATTATGACTGATAGAAAGGGGGATGCAAACTGAGGACAGGAGGGGCAAGGGAGGGTCACCCTTCAATGCTGAGCCACCTGAGGGATGGCAGCAGGTGCGGCCCTGGAGAGGAGATTCTGTCGCCTGGAATGACGATTTGAAAGTTGGAGGGTCTGGGTTGCGGGGTCGGTGGTTTGTATAAAGAAGATGAATTCTCCAAGGGCTGAAGCTTTTGGTCTGAACCTTTTTGATTGAAATAGGTCTTTATCTTTATTCTACAAATAGTTTTGCATCCCTTCTATGGGGAAAACATCACGCCAGACGCTGGAGACAGGGAGGGAGCAGAAATTCTGTCTCTGTCCTCAGGGGTCCCCAGTTCAGCGGGGAGACAGCCACATGAAGTTCGTGACAATCTGTCAGCCGAGGGCTCCAATAGGAGACCAGAAGAGGCTTCACAGAGGTGACATTTACACTTGCCCCTGGCTCAGTAGGCAGAGCCATGTCCTGAGAGCAAAGCCAACCTTTTTTCACGACTCAAGGTCATTGTAATAATCAGCTTCTAGGCCATCATCACGGTGTGGGTGGCATGGGACAGTGACTGAATCAGCATGGCTGCCGGGTGCCCGTGACCTCACATTTTCAGAGAAACCATGCCATCAACTCTGTCACCCTCCGCCAAGCAAGCCAACCCGAGCGTGCGGTGCATGGCTTCTGGATTTTGCAAGCCCTCCCACTCTTGCCTCTCAGGCTTCTTGTCTGTCCTTTCGTTTACTTCTGGCTTTGGGGAGCTCCCAGAAATTTGTGGGGGGCAGGGCTCCAGCCTCCTCAGTGCTGGAAAAGGATGACTGAGCAGTCCGACTTATTTCACTTATTTTTTTCCCTCCCTGGTCCCATCAGCTTTGTTCCTTTTTCCACCTTCCTCATCCCCCCAGCTATTTATAAACCCTTCTTTCTTCAGTCTACAACGTTGTTCCTGTCTTACTCTTTGAGTTCTTCCGTTGCAAGGTCACCCCGGGGAGGGGGGTCCTCATCATCCAGCCCAGACTCATCTCCTGTTGCTTAACCACGACATGTCTTGAAACTTAGCCCAGTGGAGACGGCACGAGCTTTCCAGTCACAGCCAGATGTCGGCCAGCACTGGGTTCCTACCCCTACTGTCTGATTATCTTTGGGAAGGTCTATGAGCCTCGTGCTCTTACAAACAATGTGGTTTGCCACCATACTCTTTGCAAGTTAATCTTTAGTGTCGATTCATTTTATAATCTGTGGCACAAATAATACGTTGGTAAACTTAAGGCAAGAAGCAAAACGAAATTAGACTTTTAGCTCTAGACCAAAGCAAGGCTCTTGCTGGGCACCCTGTGTACAGTCATGAGCCCACACCTTCCCAGCCCCCTTTTCCACCTTCCCCGTGGCACTTCCCATGTATGACAGGCTATACATCAATCTCATTGTCTTCCATGTACTGTCAGTCTGTCCCCCTAGAATGTAAGTTCCATGAGGGTAGAGATTTTGTCTGTTTTATTCCCTGCTATATCCTCAGAACCCTGGACAGTTCTTTATTTTTAATAAAAAATTTTTAATGTTTATTTATATTTAAGAGAGAGAGAGAGACAGAGCATAAGTGGGGGAGGGGCAGAGAGAGACTGAGACAGAATCTGAAGCAGGCTCCAGGCTCTGAGCTGTCAGCACAGAGCCTGACGTGGGGCTCAAACTCATGAGCCGTGAGATCCTGACCTGAGCTGAAGTCGGACGCTTGACCGACTGAACTACCCAGGTACCCCAACCCTGGACAGTTCTTTATGCATGGTGGACCTTCAGAAAGAACTTATTGGTGACCAAATAAATGACCATCATGGGGCTATTTGGAAAGTCAGTGAGATAACACTTGCAAGGTGCCTGGTACAATGCCTGGCATACAGCGGGTGCTCACCAATGCCAACCCCCTTCCTCCTTCCCATCCCTTTGCCTTTCTCCTCCTGTTTGGCAGTAAGGACTTCATGTAACAGTACTTCCTTTGGGGGCAATGCCCTTGCCTGCTCCCCTTTCTTTCCAAATGTCCATCTGAGCCTGCCCTGACCCACACCGGCTGAGATACACCTCCTGGACTGGTGACAGTTTGCCCCCACCCTTGCCTCTAGCTGGGCTTGGTTCCGTGTGTGTCAGTAACCCAAGAATAACCAGGAGCATGGATTCTCTGAGCTGGCAGCGCTTTTGATCATCTGGCCTCAACTTTTCCATCCTCGCTGACATCTTTTTCCATTAGATTACATTTGTCAGCAGATGAACAGGAAGCTTCAGGTCGAGTTTGCTCAGGATTCATTAATATGGTATTCTTCTCAACTCAGTGTTTTTCCTTATAGCAATCTTTCATCTCATGAAGGTATTTGGAGCAGAAAATAGCAAACATCATTCACTTTACAGATGGAGAAACTGAGGTCAAAAGACTAAAAAACTTGCCTCCTAGGCCTGGTTCTGACCCACGCTGCTCTCCTTTCTCTCAGACTAACTTGTAAACTCTCCTGTAAAACTTCCCATGGAAACCAGTTGGGCACACTGGTGCTGGAATTGACCTTAACGGGCAAGGCAGAGAGCTTCTTGGAAGTACAGACCCTTGTTAACCGGTTTCCCTTCTTGCAAAGTGAGAGCTGCCATCTTGGGGATGAGAGGAACTCCTTTGGGGGGTGAAGAGTAAACCCACCCATGCAGAAGAAGGAACTGTCTTTGTCTCATCTACACTAAAGAGCTGCTGCTTCTGGGGGTTGGCGGAGAGGAAGTTGCAGGGTTTGACCTAGGCTATTCCAAATGTAACTTGAATAGTTCACTAGAAGTCTAAAACCTGCCCTGTTAGCTTTTCTGGGCCCGACTAGAAAGGTTCCAGTGAAACCTGATCTCTGAGCTCAGGGCTTTTCCTCGGGGCCTTGGGCCAGAAGCATGGTTAGGCGTCCAGCTGGTCTCCCCACAGACCCCTCATTGCAGCCATTCCAGGAAACAGCAGCCTTGTGATGTTAGGAAGTCCCCTTGACCTCACGTCCATTCTGCTGTGGAAGCAGTCAGCCAAGGTGTTGCAATGCAAGTCTTTTCTGATCAGTCTCTCCCACCATCATGGCCCCAGGAGGCTGAGAATCACACACTAAATGGTTCCTCTGTGCAGCAAGAATCATTTCTTCCACTCCTTGACTTTCAGGGGCCTCAGACCCTGAAACAACAGAGTATCCAAAACCGGCCACAGGAATCAGCCTTTGCATGTGGAAAGCAGTGCCCACTTACCAAAGCATTTCACATGCCTCCGCCCGTCTGGTCAACCCTATGAGGGGGCAGTGACTCAGGGTTACTGTCAAATTGAGTAAGGAGCTGTCTGTCGTATAATCAAAAAGCAACTTCATTTTTATCTGCCATCAGCCCATCGAGCCTGTGCTGAAGAGCTGATTCTCCTCTGCCCTTTGGAAGATATCCAGTGCACATCTCATGACTTTCCAGGTCACTCTCAGGTAATTAAATGTTTCTAAGAAACAGGACTCCTTGGAGAGATGGCTGATTCTAGCACTAGGGCACAGAAAATACAAGTTGAACCTGGAACATCTTGAGTGCCAGAAAGTAAGAAAGTGTTTTAAAAAGAAAGGAGGAAGGAAGGAAGGAAGGAAGGAAGGAAGGAAGGAAGGAAGGAAGAAGGAAGGAAGCATGGAAGGAAGGAAGGAAGGAAGGAAGGAAGGAAGGAAGGAATAGAGGGAGGGAGGGAGGGAGGGAAGGAGAGAGGAGGAAGGAAGGGTAAGAAGGAAGGGTAAAATGGAGGCATGTCAGAGGGACACGGGAGCAACCAGAAAAAGCTTCTAATGACCAAAAACTGGAACAATTTGAGGAATAAAGCAAATAAGAGCAGTGTTGCCTTACAATGCAAAGAATAAAATAAAGATCCATGAGTCCATACTAACACAAATCACCTACTGAATGAAGAAATAAATGGAGAGAAGGGATAACTCTTGCTTACAGAAGAATTCCAAATAATACATAGGCCAGTGAGGAAAATACAACATCACTATTAGACACCACAGTAAGGACTGCCACAGGCAATATCCACTGGTGCATTGCTGACAGGGGCGGGCGGCGGGGGGGGGGGGGCAAAACTTAAAGGAGATATTTGCACAGCCTTCACAGTATCTCTCCCCCAGTTCTTTTTCATTACTGTGGTGATTTTAACAGGTGTCCACAAAATCTTTGATGTTCCTCCCTCCTGGAGGTGGGGCTTAGTGCCGCTCCCCTCATGTGTGGTCCAGACGTGACCTGCTTCTACGCACAGAGTATGGGAAGGGGAAAGCAGGAACCGCACAGCGGAGACCGTCCACAGCTATCACCTGAACCGAGGGATCGAGGTTAACATCACAGGGTAATAAGTCATGGTGAAGCGGCGGACCCCTGACACTATGCAATGAGAAGGGGCATCCCCTCCACGGTATTTTCTCCTAAACTTCAGAATCGCCGTCTAGTCACCAGAGGACTTCAGACAACCCCCCAGCGGGAAGCATTCCGAAATATACCAGACCAGCATGCGTCAGAAGGGTCAGAGTCACCGGCACAAAAGAGCCAGAGACACTGTCACAGCACGAAGGGACCTAGGAAGGCGTGACAACTAAATGCACTTTGGGACCCTGGAGGGGACCCTGGCACAGGAAAAGGACACCGGTGGGAAAACCACAGAAGTCAAAACATATGATCTGTACTTTAGTTCACAGTATCGTGCCAATGCTAACTTCTTAGGTTTGACAAACCCACCACAGTTAGGTAAAGTGCCAACATCAGGGGACGCTGGGTGCAGGATATACCGGAACTCTCTAGAGCACGCGCTGCCAACGAGGTGTTACCCCCAAGGGGCGAAAGTTGGCTCGTTGGGGTGGAAAAAATCTTACTTATGGCAACGGTTCGTGGCCACGGGACATAAGTACATATATATATATATATATATATATATATATATACACACACATATATATATATATATACACATATATATATGTGTATATATATACGTGTATATATATATATATATATATATAGCATATCTGCAGTGTTAAAATTTCACAGGGGATCAATTATAGAAATGATCATGTCAAAATGCTCCGGGCTGGGGGTGGGGCAATAATGAAAAAGAAGGTTGAGGAATGCTGCTCAGGAGGGAGAACATCCCTTTGCAACTCTTCTGTACATGAGAGAGGATTTAAATAAATAAATAAATAAATAAATAAATAAATAAATAAATAAATGAAATCCTCTGGCCACTTGCACTCATAAGATAGTCTCAATTAGGTAATTAATAAGGCCACCCTGGAATAGTGATAATAGGAAAAAAGTGAAACTTTAACCAAATTAGAGTTTCTCCCCTCTGCAGCTCAGGCAGGCCCAGGTCCTGGGAGAGCAGGTTGGTTGTATCAATACGTGCTGTCCACTGTGCCCACCCCGCCCTGCTGGGCTGCCTCTGGCTCCTTCTTGGTGTGGTGGGTGGGTGAGGGGGAGGCGGCTGGACAAGGTAAAGGGCAGGAAAGGCTGTGTTTGTCTGATGCCCTTGGGAGCTGATGGTGTCTCTCCCTGGGCTTGGCAGGTACTTGAGCTGATTCTTCTCTCTTGGGTGGGTTTGGCTTCTTCAGAGACTCCCAGCGGTCACTAGGGGACCCTTCCTGATGCCGCACCCACCCCGCCCCCCTCTGACCGGCATGAGTGATTGAGCACCAGGCTCTGTACTGACAGCTCAGAGCCTGGAGCCTGCGTCGGACTCTGTGTCTCTCTCCCTCTCTGCCCCTTCCCCGCTCATGCTCTGTCTCTCTATCTCTCAAAAATAAATAAAAACACTTAAACAATTATTTAAAAAAATGACTCGGGCTTGTGCGTCCTCCTTTCTCTGCAAATATCTATCCGCACCTGAGTATGAACAAGAAAACATTTAGCCCCAGTTGCTAAATGGCATCGTCTCCCTTCTAATTACAAGGGCAATCCTGCTGACGGAGGTGAGAGGTGCACGGCTGGTTGGGCCGCAAAGCTCCCCTGCCTCCTTCTGTGTGACAGTCTGTGTGACACGTTTCTGTGTCATCGGGTGAGCCACTCAGCAGGGCTTTCTGTTACTTGCAGCCAAACACATCATAGCTCTCAAAGCCAATCCCCTGATGTGCAGGAGAGGTTGAAAGGAGGAAACAAATGAGGAACAACAGCAAAAAAGGAACAGAAAAGAGAGAAGAAGATGACAGCCGTCAGAAGTGATGGAGAAGGAGGACGGAAGCAGCAGCACGGGGGGTGGCTTCAGCAAACCAGTCCAGAGATCCGTGACAACAGAGACTGCAAAGAAGATTTAATTGTGTACTTACTACATACCGGCACTGTTCTGAACACTCTGTACCCATCCTTTTTCTGTCCCATAGATCAACCCATTTCATGAAGTTTGTAGGAATCACATTCATGGAATTAGAGCGTGATAGAATGGGGACCCAAACTCAAGCCAAGATAGGATCAGATTCAGCTGCACGTTCGGGCAACAGCTCTAGGTGAGTCAGACGCTGTGGTGGGAGCTGGGGGGGGGGTCTTTCCTCACATCACCCCATGTTCTCCTGATGCCAGCTTGGTAAGGTAGGGGCTGTGTCCTGCCTCCCACAGATAGAGAAACTGGGCACATAAGGGTTAAGTGACTTGCCTTGCAAGTGACCGGTAGAACTAAGCCTAGAACTCCTGTCATGGGATTTCCAGTTTAATACTCTTTCTGCTTGGTAACTCTGCCTTTTTTTATCTGCGGGGATATGAAAGAAAACATCACAGAGGGCTGATAGGCAGCTGGGAGGCACTGTACTGGTTGCTAAAATGCTTAACTACCTCTATACCAGCTGGTACCCAGCTGCTACTCTGAGCATCCCCAAAGCCTGTGCTGTCTCCTCCTGCCAAGACACCCCCAGCCATCCAGAATCGAAAGAGTGAACTGGGGCCTCCAGGATGCTGCCCTGGTGCTACGGCTTGCATTGGCCTTGGCCAGTTGTTCCACACGTTGAATGCAGTCTCTAACAGCCATATGTTTCTTTTTTTTAATTTTTTTTAACGTTTATTTATTTTTAAGAGGCAGAAAGAGACAGAGCGTGAGCAGGGCAAGGGCAGAGAGAGAGGGAGACACAGAATCCGAAACAGAGTTGGGTTCTACATCCTTGTCATGTGACCTCCCCGGGAGTCCTGGGAACATACGTTTCTGCTTCGTTGGCTTTAGTCTAGGTTCTGTGACCTGCTTTTTCAATGAGATGCTTGGGGGGTACTGTTTCCTGGGTCTGAGCAGAAGCTTTCTGATTTATTGTTAAGTTCATCTTGGCCTCTCTCTCTCTTTAATGTGCATTTATTTGTTTTGAGAGAGAGAGAGAGAGAGAGAGAGCATGAGCAGGGGAGGGGCAGAGAGAGAGGAGAGAGAGAAACACAAGCAGGCGTTGTGCTCTCAGTGCAGAGCCTGACGTGGGGCTCAGTCCCACAGACCATGAGATCATGACCTGAGCCAAAACTGGGAGTCAGATGCTTAGCCAACTGAGCCCATTGCTTTGGCCTCTCTTGAGTCTACCCTCTGCAGCAAGAAAATAGTGTATCTCAGGTTCCGCTGCTCCATCAGCTTGGGTCCCAGAATAGGAAGGTATGTGGAAGTCTTTAGAACCCAGAGATGCCACAGTCCTCATGTAAAGTGAGCAAGAAATAAGTGTTTATTTTCATAAGTCATGAATACATTGGGCTGTTTGTCACTGCAGCCTAAGTGGACTGATACATGGGAAGAAAAGCATGCTTTGAAAATTTTAACAATAAAAATTAACTGAGTTTTAGATTTTAAAGGTCTGCTACTTCTAACTAAATACCATTTTTCTGAGACAGAACCCAGGCACCATGTGAGCATGTACTTAGTAGATATTTGGATTTTCCAGAAATATTTTTGCACAAACTTTTCAAAAAGGCTTGTCATCAATAAACCATGGACTGTGTGTTAGGGAACTCCCAGGGCTTCTGGATAGATTATTCAAAAATAGGAAAAAAAAATCACATCTTGCCTAATAAAAGGAATTAATTCAGAAGATGATTAAATAATACATTTAGAGTAAGGACTCTTAGGAGCACCACATCGAATTGAGATCATGTGTGGATTTTCACTTAAGGTTTCACGCCTCCTATTTTTGGTAATAGAATATCTAAATCAAATTCTATTTGGGGGATTGAAGCATCAAAACTCTGAAACAAACTCACCCATTCACTCCATCTGTCTCTTTCTATCCATTCAACCATCCATTCACTCATCCAACAATCCATCTGTCCATCCATCCATCCATCCATCCATCCATCCATCCATCCATCTATCCTTCATGTTCCTGATGCAAGACAAACATCAAAAGCCTCCCTTTTAATAGTCCTTATGGGAGAAGAAATTTCTGTGAAGCATATATACTTGAATCAAATCAGATTCCCTTAAGAGGACCTTCAGACACTATACTGTTCTTTCTGGTAGATGTTGGCTTCAGGATCTAAATGAAAACCACATGTTACCCAAACAAGTCTGGTATCCTTTCAGATCACCTCAAATCTCTAAGAAGATGGTAGGACTGGCTTGGATACTTGAGCTTCCGACATGGAAATTCCATGATTTTATGGATTCACTGTATGGCAAAATAAACCACATCACCCCTGATGTCAAACCACCAGAAAGGTCGACAGGTTACTCTGCAGATAACCGGATATCCCAGGGTTCTCTGCCTGCTCGGCTGTGGAGAGTTCCTAGAACTGTCTCAAAAGTTAAATGTGGACACGGGGCGCCTGGGTGGCGCAGTCGGTTAAGCGTCCGACTTCAGCCAGGTCACGATCTCGCGGTCCGTGAGTTCGAGCCCCGCGTCAGGCTCTGGGCTGATGGCTCGGAGCCTGGAGCCTGTTTCCAATTCTGTGTGTCTCCCTCTCTCTCTGCCCCTCCCCCGTTCATGCTCTGTCTCTCTCTGTCCCAAAAATAAATAAAAAACGTTGAAAAAAAAATTAAAAAAAAAAAAAAAAAAAGTTAAATGTGGACACAGTTACAGGCCCCTGAACCCAGTTTCTATGTGTTCACTGTCAGTGATGAATAGATCACAGAAGGTCTAGCGCAAGGGGAAATCGACACATGTTTGGGCTTCCTGCCATTCAAATAACAATAATGATAAAAGAATGAGCTCCTTGGCATATAAACAAAGCCCTCAGTCAGAGTGTGGACAAAAGGAAAGAGGCTGCCTGATCAGGCCCTGTCCATGTAGTCCACAAAAGAAAATCTAATGGACTCCAGAGTTTTATGAAGGCAAGAAACCTGTTCTTGTCATTGATGCTGGGGGCAGAGAACTTAAACACTGGCCACGTATTCATGGAGAAACATGAGAGATCCTTTTCTTGAAAGAGGCTGTGAGCTTAGCAGCACAGACATCTCCCAAGTATACCCTTTGTGCCAGGCCCAACGGGCCACATCCACCCTCCAAGGCAATGGTGCACGGGTGTGGATGTGCTCCGGGGGACAAAGTCAGGGGGCCCCAGCAGCTGACGGAGTCTCCTTCCACTGCCAGTCGTGGAGAACCCGGGTCTGTCTTTGGGTCTGTCTGTTGATGAAAGGTGACCCTGTCCTTAAGCAGGTGAAGAGTAGGTTGTGGATGAGTCTGTGATGCACTTTGTGGGGGGAGCTGGCTTCTCAGTGTGTAATTCACTTCACGTGGATCTCACTGTTTCATGACAGCCTTCAGGCCTGGGACACGAGGCTGTGGCTACCGTCTGCTTTCAGGAGAGAAGGTGTCCCCTTCTCCATCTGTGACTTCTGTTCGTTTGGAGAGAAGGGAGTTCTGGGAACAGGCACTCACTCTGCCATCTTTGTGGAAATCCCTTTGGCCACTTTAAATATTTAGGGAATACCTGCTCTTCCTTCCCTCCTCTTTCTTGCACCCCTCTTCACCGAGGCACATACACTAGGGGGCAGACATGGAACTCGGTTCTTCCTCTGAGCTCCACGGCAGGGTTGTGAGGAAACAGAGCGGGGAGGGGCAAGGTGACCTGCCCAAGGCCACACAGACATTGAGCAGCGCGCTGGGGAGGCCTGGGGCTCAGGCTCCTGGTTTGGCTTCTGTTTCGCCGTGCCACCCCTGGAGCGGGCAGGAGGGCTGTGTGAGTGGAGAGGCCCTGGTGCAGGCCGGGCAGCCCTGGGTGCTGGTGGCCTGCCAGCCTCAGCGCAGAGGCCGATCTGGGGCTCTCCCGGCGGCTCTCCTTGGCCGGCAAGCAGGAAGCTCTGAATCCTGGGCTGCGGTCCAGAGGGAAAGGAAAGGGGCTTCTCTGTGCTTCTGACTGACCCCATGACCATCCAGGAACAAAGCAGGGCCTCATGCTACCTCCTGCCACCAGCCTCCACCCAGCTGTTCTGGCCGCGCGGCCCCATCTCTCTGGCCTGTCTGCGGGAACACTGGGCGTTTGTCAGCTTTCAGAATCACGGCTGTGTGCCGAGGGCTCCAGGCCGCGGGGGGCGGGCCGACGGAGCCACAGGCCCTCTTGCAAATCTCCAAACCCATCACCCAGTGAAGCCAAATCCGTGGCCCGTGATATTTAACTATGATATGGCCTAAGAGCCCACTGGGGAGGCTCGCACCCTTCCTTGATCTGATCAGAGGAGTTCAAACAACAGATAACAGTTCGACTGCGCGCACTTCCTGGGTGTGCGGAGGAAACAGCTCCAGGCTAAAGGTCAAGGTAGGTCATTTGCTAGACCTCCCCGTGGCTCACTGTCATTATGTGCCAAATGGGAACAGGAGCAGCTCACTCTACGAGCGAACGTCTGCTGAGGGCTTCCCTGGGTCAGGCACTGTCCCAGGCACCACGTGCACTGTCCCCCGCCGGGTTCCTCCGGCCCCGTGTAAAAACACCAGGAGACAGCGGGTGTGGAATCACCAGCAAGGGTACAACGTGGCCCCACAACAGCACTGGACACAGGGCCACATCACACAGTCAACAAACCTGCCCATCCAGCAGGTGGTTCTGGAGCAGCCACATGTGCCAGTCACCGTGCACAAGTGACAATATCCCTGTCTGTCTGGAGGGGACATGATAGCACATTCAGCAAAGGCACAGAGACGGCAGATGCCGTTAGCCATGCACTGACATACACGTTGACTCTTGGCCGCTGTCAGTGACTAGAGCAGATGGAGGAGACAAGCTAAGGGAGGTGCTTGTCCCTCCCTGGAGTTGCAGTGGGCTGGGTCTGCTCTGTCCCCGCCCCCGAGCACCTGCCATCGGGGAGGCAGGAGAGGGGAACTTGCTCCTCTGTCCCAGCGGTCCAGGTAGTCAGCGTGGGGCGGCCTCAGGAGCAGAGTCCCAGACATCCGCCACCCCGCCCCATGAGCCCCCCACCCCAGGCTGGCACAGCTGGGGGTGGTGCAGGTCAGTCTGACGGCTGGTCCTGCTCCAACACCGGATCTCTGTTCTAGGGACTGGGCCCTGGCCTCATCCATTCGTTCGTTCATTCACTCGTGCAGGCAATGTTGATGGAGCAGGAGCAGGACTGCGAGGCAGGTGCTGCCCTAGGGGCTGGGTATACTCCAGAGAGTAAAACAGGCCAAGTCCCTGCTCTTACAGAGCCTATTTTCTCATGGAGGAGACGTATTAATACATAGTATGTCAAAAATAAAACAGGCCAAGGGGATGGAACTGGTGGGAGTGCTAAGCTAAACATGGTGGTAAGAAGAGCTCTCAAAGAAGACACCTGAGCAGACACAGGAAGTGTGAGAGAACACAAGCCAGATGTACACCTGAGGGAAGAGCTTCCCAGGCAGAAGGAATAGCATATGCATATGGCCGTGAGGCAGGAGTGTGCCGGACGTGTTTGAGGAAGGGAGGAGGACGTCTCTGTCAGGCACCTCTGTTGCCTGGGCCTCTGCTCCCTGCCTCAGATGCTCCAAGCCCAGATGACGGCCCCCTACCTGAATGGCTACAGCCCACACACCACTGCCTGGCTTGCCTTCGTCCCATGTCCACCTGCCGGGGCCTTCCTGAAGGGCATGGGCTGCCCAGGGGCATCCATTGTGCATGTCCCCGTGCTCTCCCGGTGCCAATGCCAGGTGCCTGCAGCATAGCAGAGTCACGCTGCCCGGATTTGAATCTCAGCTCTGCCACTTTCCACTTGGGGAAGCCTGGGCAAATTGCCCTTTGTGACTCAGTTTCTTCAACTGGAAAATGGGAGTCCAGGGGCTGTAGTGAGAGCGAATGCATTACACGTGCAAAGTGCATAGGGAACAATGCTCAGCAAATATTAGTGGCAAAATATTAAGGCAAGAGAAGTCCTTTCTCCTACCCTTCTCTCCGGGTAAAGGCGGTCAGTGATGGGCGCGTGCTGCACACGGAGAAAAGTAAAAGGGCACAGGCTTTGCGGTCAGACAGATGCGGATTTGAGCCCCAGCTGGGTGCTCTTGCACAAATGACTTAACCTTTCTGAACCTCATTTTCCTCACTTCGATATGGAGATGAGGTCCGTCTCTCACAGGGTTTGGAAAAGAGTAAATGAAATGACATAATAGGACCTGAAATTGGCTCAGGGTAAGCAGTGTCACTGATGGGTGGGATCAGCCCTCCCATGGAGCTAGTGATGAGATTTTAGGTGGGTGATCGGGATCGAAAGAAGCAACATTGGACAGACAAAAACACCCAGAAGCATAGGCCCAGAGTCTTGGAGGAGGGGCCCAAGGAGGGGCAATCAGCTCACACCGTGCAGAGAGAGCCGGGGCCATCACGGAACCTGGAGCGATGCTTGGGTAGAGGGGGCCTGGCCAGGTCACCGTCTGCCAAGTGGGGGCACGTGCCAAAGAGCTCAAACCGGAGCAGAGCGTCGAAGCGGATGCAGAAAGGGCCTGGAGGTTCCACCTGACCTCAGGGGGGGTTGACCTGAGTGTGCGGGGCTCAGGAGACTGAGCGGCTCCGATCAGCCACCAGGTCAGTTCCACAAACATGCATGGAGGGCTTTCTCGCGAGCTCTGTGGTAAGCCAGGCAAGGAAGGCAGCATGGGGCTGATTCGTGAGGCAGGAGGCAGCGGCCCTCTCCCCAGAGACACCCCCCAGACAAGCGTCTGAGAGAAAAAAAAAGTCTGCTGGCTGGCTTAGCTCCACCGACATCTGAATGAAGAGCAGGAATAACAAAACCTGAGAATTTTAATTACAAGTTCTTGCCTCCCCATTGCTTCATAATGCCGTTAACATCTCCGGATCTCCCAGGGGTGACTGAGAATAAAAACCTCCTAAGACACAGGGTTATGCAGTGGGTGGAGAAGTTTCCTTTGGCTTTACAGCCAACCCGATTTAGGAGAGGAGCCGGCTGTGCGCATTTGGGTAGATCGGGCACTTCCCCAAGCTTCTCTTCCCTTTGCTGTAAAATCAGAGCTTGGAGCAGACCATTGAAGGGCCCTGATACCCGGCGGGTCTCCACCACCAGGCAGGGAAAGCTAGTGCCAGGCAAGTTAATGTGATGCTGCCCAAGTTAGAAACCCTAGGGGTCGTTCCTGATTCCTCCTTCCTGATCATTCCCCACTAACCCATAAATGCCATTTCTTTTTTTTTTAATTTTTTTTTTTTCAACGTTTTTTTTTTTTATTTATTTTTGGGACAGAGAGAGACAGAGCATGAACGGGGGAGGAGCAGAGAGAGAGGGAGACACAGAATCAGAAACAGGCTCCAGGCTCCGAGCCATCAGCCCAGAGCCTGACGCGGGGCTCGAACTCACGGACCGCGAGATCGTGACCTGGCTGAAGTCGGACGCTTAACCGACTGCGCCACCCAGGCGCCCCATAAATGCCATTTCTTAATGAGCTCCTTACCCAGCTCAATAAACGGTCGCCGAAATGAAATGAACCTGCCAGATCCAAATGGCTCCTCGTTCTGTCTCCTCTACGCTCCTAACGAGCTCTAGAAGCTGCTGCACCTTTTCCACGCAACTGCCTCGGCTCAACGCTGTCTCCCGCCGGGACCGCGGCGGCAATTTCCTCTCCAGCCTCCGCTGTGTTGCCTCCAGCTTGCTGGTGTCTTTCTCACTCTGAGACCATCCTCCGCACAGCCACGGGGGTGAGCTCTTCCCCCTCGCAAGGGCTCCTTCAAGCCCTTCTGTGGTTTCTCGGGGTCAGTGGAATAGAGACAGGTGTGCTGGCCCTAACGGTGGACCTCTGCGTCCACCCCCTCCCCAGTCTCCACCGGTCCCCAACACGCCTCCTCGCCTGAAGCCAGGCCCCGCCACTGGCAGGGTCGGAGGGAACCGAGATTTTCTTGCCTCTGAGCACTGCACATGCTGTTCCTTCTGCTGCGACGTCCTTCTGTCACCTGTCATCGGGCAAGTCTCAGTTCCGTCGCCACCTCCCGCTGCTTTCAGCCGTCCTGCTCTAGCATCTCAGGGTAGAGCTAAGTACCTCCTCTGGCCCGTGGTGACACGTAAGACAGACCCTTCCTGTGCCATCGTTTTCAAACCCCGACCTCCCACACCAAACTGAATCTTTGGGGCCGCAGCTGACTCGAAATCAGTGTTTGTCCTCAGGGGTCCTGCCGTGTTTTCCTGGGAGCCAGGTACAGAATAAGGCCCTGGACAGAATCACGGGAGGAAAAGTGAAGCCCTTTGGCCGAGGAGGCTGCTGTGGGCTAGGTTTCTGTCAGGCGTGGGTGTTGGGGTCAGGAAGAGTGGTGAGGAGCTGGGCCACAGGGGAACAGGCGGGCAGAAAGGGTTTGCATTAAGGAGATGACTCACACACTGACTCAAAGAGAGGACGTTGCCGGGTTGAAAATCATTGGAATGGTTTTTATCTGTCGGAATGCTACAATAAATAACATCTCCATGTGCCACTTGACAAAAGGAGAGTGGGGAGGAGGGAAGCTGGGTGACGCAGGCTGGAGGGGCTCCCAGAGCCGTTTGTGAGGGGGCAGTGGGCAGGGTGTTTTCAAGACACTCTCCAGTCACTGGGGTCCTCTCTTCCTCAATGCAAAAAAAAAAAAAAAAAAGATCATCTTTCCTGAAAGCGTGGAGTCATGAGAATAACAGCCCGAGGACACTTAGCGAGGCAGAGAAGCTCCAAGCCCATCCACCTCACCCCTCTTTGATAAGAACAGCTGGCCGCCTTGCTGGGGATGACATTTGTGCATGTTCTTCAGGATGAAGGGGACAGGAAATCACCCATGGCCCACGGAGGGCACCGTCCCTCAGAAAGGGAAAAGACAAGGCCACCCCAGAATTGATGAAGGTGAGTCCTTGCAATGGTCAGTCAGGGCGAGTGACCACGGCCAGAATCATGGAAGGAAGGTCTTCCCCAAAGAGGTGCGGGGCTGGGCAAGTAGCCCATTATCTGGGGAAGGATATAGAATCTGATCTTTTTGTGCTTCCAGGACTTAAAACTAAAGCTGCCTGGCCCTGCAGGGACATGCGGAAGAAGGAGGGGATTCTGGGTCTGCAGAGGGGCAGAGAGACCCGCGACCAGATCAGGCTGAGTTGCTCCAGACACGCTGCTGCCTCTAGAGGGCGCTGTGCTTCCTCAGCGCATTCTTCCATGGGGAAGCCCAGGCCCCGCCTCCCCTCCCCTCCAGCCCTTGGGTGGATACCGAGGAAGGTGGGCTCAACGGCGACTGTGGCTATAGCAACGTGGCTAGTCCACCTTGAGGGTATGTTGCAAGGGTAAAATACACACTGGATTTTGAAGACATAGTATGAAGAAAAAGTCACGTTCGCGATTCATTTTTTTATATTAATTACATATTGAAAATATAACATTTTGGATATGCTGTGTTAAAGAAAATGTATCATTACAATTCATGTCAACTATTTCTTCTTACCTTTTTTAATGCGACTACCAGAAAATTTAGACGATACGTGTGATTCGTATGTGATTCACATCACTTTATCAGACGGCACTGCTCCGAAGGAATCCCTGAACTCAGAACAGGGAAAGTCAGCAATCCGGACTTACTTGCCCTTAAGTCTATGTGTGTTGGGGGCCGGTTAGGGGGCCTCCACTTATGCACTCCGGGATATTCTGAGGTACAGCAGCAATACCCCAAACTGAGAGGGGATGGGTCGGGCCAGCTGGTTACATAAGTAATGGGCCAGAGACCCGAGTGTTTCCATGACTTGCTCAAGCAAATGAATAAGATTTTGGCTTAGGATCAAGCCTCATAAATTCTAGACTAATCGTCCTACCATCACATCCCAGTTTACATAGAAAACACTTTTCTGAAACCATTAGTCATTTTAGTGAGGGAGCCACAAAACAGGATCCTGGTTAGGGCACAGGTTTTTACAATTTCTTTTGCTAGCAGGTAATTTAATCATCTCCATCAAACTCCTGCACCCCAAACAAAACTGGACTTTAATGCCTGCCCTGGCATGATGATACATCCAAAAGAAACACAAATCGAGTTTCCCCAGAGCTTTGAAAAGCACTGTGAATTCTTGACTGGGGTCTCCCAAGAAGGTAGCAAAGGGAATTACGTGGCACATGTCAGAGCCAAGCTTCCTTAGTATCCTTGGCCATGATTCTCTCTCATCCAAGTGCCACTCCAGGACCGCTGCTCTGATCCCTCCCTGCCCCTTCCTCAAACCTGCCCCGACATCCTTCTTCAGACCCCTCTCCTCCCTGGCCATGCTCTTCTCCGTCCCCCTCTGGCAGCTTTCCCATTTTGCCAGCCTTCCAGAACTTTCTGATAAGGTCGGTTCAGCTTCTCTCTCTGCTTTCAGTTCTCCTGTCTGCCTGCCCATCTGATCAACCCAAGAGGCCCTAAAGCTGACTGAGTGGACAAGGAATGGGTGTGGGGGGTGGGGAGGGCCCCGGGTGCGTGTATGTGTGGGGAATCCACATCCAGAGTTTTCCATACTTTGAGCAAGTAAACCCACTGCTAGGAATCTGGAACAGATCAATAGGGCAACAGATCAAGGATTTACCTACAGAGATGTTTTACCAGAGCACTGTTTATAACAGAAAAAAAAAAAATGGACACAACCTGAACATCCAACAAGGATTAGTGGTGAAATAAATTATGATTCTGTAGAATGGAATCTTGGGAAGATACTAAAACCTCTGTTTCTGAAAATACTTATTAATGTGGGACATGGCCCATGATAACATTAAATGAAGCAACAACAAAAACAATACAAAGCTGTATACAAACTATGATTCTGGTTTTGTTTCAATTTATATATGTATATAGAAAAATACTTCTCTGACTCCCCTACTCCAGGCTTTTTCCAGCCTCCTTAGATCAGTAAGAACCCAGGAGAAGACAATTAACAAGCACAAAGTCAGGGGACTCTTTCACGGCGCCACCTCCTTGTCTTTGGCTGTGATGAGGAGAGGACACGACACGGAATTCCTGAACCCAGCCCAGCTCAGTCTGCGGCTCCCCAGGGCACCCCCACCCCGCATCCCGGAGGAGCAGGGAGAGTGCCTGGCCCCATGCCAAAAGACATCACCTTTGCCACATGTTCCAGGGAGTCAACACCCAGAACAGGGAAGCATCAAGGCCCCGATTTGCAAACAAGAGCAACCCTTGCAAGGAGATGCACAGCAGAAAGAGAACTCTGCCTGCGAGACAGGTGACCTAGGCTCAAGGGCAGGCTCTGGTGGAGGATGTGGGCTCAGGCAAGCTCTCGGCCCTGCTAAGCGCCAAGTGCTCTTCTGTGAAATTAGGTTGCCAACACCCACCCCGTTCGAGTCGAGTCGGGGAGACGCGGTGAGAAAAGCAGACAACAGGGAGAGGCAGCGGGGCAGGCTCCCTGGGCGTGAATCCTGGCTCCTCATCAAGAAACTGGGGTTAATAATGGTATTTGTATCTGCTGTACAGGTTGTTGAGAGGATTAAAGGAGTCAGTACAAGTGAACTATGTGAAAAAAAGCCTGGCTCACACGAGGCACTCAGTAAATGTGAATTTCCTGTCTCCCAGTTACATTTCTGGAGGACTTTCTCCAACATCTGGTCGGGGTCTGCACTAGCCCTGGGGCTGCTCATTTAATCCTCGTCTATTCCTATGTTACACCTCACAATCCACTTCCCCTCGCCCGCTGTTCCTCTAGACCAGGAGTCTGCGCACGAGACGTCCCAGGTCAAATCTCATCTGCCACCTGCTTTTGTAAATAAAGTTTTATTGGAACACAGTTCCACTCGTTCATTTCTGTGTTACTCGTGGCTGCTTCGGCATTATGGCAGCAGAGCTGAGTCGTGGCGACAGAGACCACATGATCCACAGAGTGTAAAATATTTACTATCTGGCCTCTTACAGAAAAAGTCCTCTGGCTTCTGCTCTTAGACCAACATTGTCCCATAAAATATAATATGGGTGATATTTGTAATTTTCTAGTAGCCCTGTTGAAAAAGGAAGAACGTGGTGAAATTAATTTTAGTAAAGTATCTCAGTTAACTCAATAAATGCAAAACACCATCATTTCATTGAGTAACAGATATTAAAAAATAATAATTGAGGTCCTGGAAACAGTGCTGGCAATGGCCACACACACTACAATACCACAGTAGTATCTTATGGGATGCAAAGGTTAAAGTGAGCTGTAGTATTTCCCGAACAGTAAAGTGTGTTTAACGGGAAAATGCTCTACACTGCTTTAGTTTTTAAATTTACACTGAAATGAAAATTACAAATCCCGTTCCTCAATTGCACTGGTTATGTTTCAAGTGACTATCATGTTGGACCATGCAGACCTGGACAGTCAGCCCTCCCTACACACGCTATACCCTTTCCACATGCACACCGCAGACTACTTTGTATGTGGCTTCATTCAGATACAAGGTTATTTTCAAGCTTGGAGAGAAGAATGTTTGGTGACGAGCAGGGCAGAGGGAGTGGGAGAAATAAAGAGGTGGGGGTGGGGGTGGGTAGATGTCCCTAGGGACCCTGACTGGTCCTGAGCCCCTGTGGAGGGAGAGATCAGAGACAGAAGCCGAGGGGCCTCGTGTGACTTTGGGCCCAAGCAAAGCTGATTTGGGGCTCAGGTGACAAAGTGCCACCGATCTCTGTTCAGAGTCCAGACTGCCCTGTGTGTGAGTACCGGAGGCCTCGGGGCCATCCAGATATAGTCCCCTGGAAAGGTATGGCCACCACCTGATAGGTGGAGGCAGGAACAAGGCTTCTCCAAGCAGCTTCTAGGCCAGATGTGCATAAGCAGGGGCCAGAGCAGAAAGGCAGGAAGGTGAGCACAGCCTGTGTGTGGGGTTGTGGGTATGTGGGAGACGCCGTGGAAGACACCTCGAAATTACCAGGGGACAGTTTGGGCTGTATCCAGATGAGCACAGACCCAGACAGGCACAGTGGCCACCCAAGGCTGCCCAGCCAGTCACCCCTAGCAGAAGGTCAGAAGCCAGGGCCCTAGCAGGGAGGTGGAGGCGAGGCCTGAGCAGAAGGAAGTGACAGGGCTGTTCCCCTTCCCAGGAGGGAACAAAGCACAGTGGATCCTGCTGTTCTGATGTGCTCTGGGCAATGCCAAGTCCATTCGTTACAGGGAAGCACAGGTGAGTCACCAGGCATCCTGTCAGCAATGGTGTCCCGGGATGCGATCCAGGTAATTAGTGCCCTGGGCACAAGAGTTTCTCGATACTGTATCCCATCCACGGGAGAGAAATGTGCAGCAAGCCAGGGACTGTGTAAATCATCCTGCTGGAAATGAATGCCTCGTGGAACAAGGAAAACTCCAAACAAGTGTCTCTAAACTTGCCCGTGGAAAGGAGGGCACATCAGCCAGCTGTTCCTTTCTCCTCCCTCTCAACTTGCGAGGCCGCTGGGCCCAGCCTTCTACCGGCTGAAGCAGGATCCCACGTCCCCTCCCAGTCCCCAGGTCCCCTGCTCTCTGTCCCCTGAGATGCCCAGTGAGTCAGCTCCAGCTTGCGCTCCTTGCCTGCTCCTGGTGGATTAGAAGGTTATTTCAGGTGGATCTAGCTGTGTGATCCCGGGCATGATACCCAACCTCTCTGCGCTTCGGTGTGCTCACCTGCAAAATGGGGACAATAAAGTACCTTCCTCAAGAAGTTGCCGGGAGGATGGAATGAGGTCACGTGTGCACAGTGCTTAGGAAAGTGCTCGGTTCAACAGTTGTTAGCTATCGTCCTGACGAAGACAAACTTTCGCATTTTATTTATAGTCATCAGTTTATTTTAATAGGAGTTAGAGAAAGTCAAATCAAACCCATGACCTTACAGACCTTATTGTTTATGTCGAAGCTGAGTTCCAAAAAATAATAATAATCAACATGAATATATTTAAAGAAGAATGTAAATAAACAATAGCACAAGGGGCAGGCTAGCATGGCAGGCACTGTGAAGGTGGAGCCCACAGACTACTTGGGAAACACTGATCCAGTCTGAACCCTCCAGTTCATTGAGGAGGAAACTCTAAACAGGAAGTGGAGGGCTGGGACCTGGGCCACCAGTGGAGTCACCAGCTGGGCTGGGACCAGACCACTGGTTGCTCTCCCAGCCTCCCTCCCACTTTCTCTCCTTCCGTCATGCTGCCTCATAAGAGACTCGGGAGGGCTTCATTTGAACGAGTACATTTAAAAGAATCTTATGAATACTTGGCTTGTCACCAACAGTTTGACACACGACGCCTGGGTCAAAGCCCATGTAACGTAAAACAAAATAACCCCTCGGAATAAAAACAACCCGTCTATGAAACAGGGTCAGGTGTTGTTTTCTGACTCCCATGTCCAGGGGACTGGTGGGACTGGCTTCTCTGGTTCTGCCACTTTCTCGCCGTGTGACTGTGGGCATGTTGCTTACTTAACCTCTCTGTGTTTCTGTTTCCAGATCTGCAAAATGCGATATGAGGTGGTAAACCCAGTACATGGAAGCACTTGGCAAAAGTGAGTCTCCTGGGGGGTCTGGGTGGCTCCGACTTTGGCTCAGGTCATGATTTCGCAGATTTGTGAGTTCGAGCCCCGTATCAGGCTCGCTGCTGTCAGCACAGAGCCCACTTCGGATCCTCCGCCCTCTCTCTGCCCCTCCCCTGCTTGTACTCCCCCCAGAAATAAATAAATATGTTTAAAAAGTGAGTTTCCTTTTTTTCCTCCTCTGAAAAGCAAGACCAAGCACCCTTGCCACAGATATGCACCCGCTGGCCGTGGAAGAATCCATAATGAGGTCGAATCCCATGTAACGTAAAATCATTGCGACTCCCCATCTCTTCCCACAGTAAGTCTCTGGGCCCCAACTACGTGGCCCCTTCCCACCACACCAACTTGATTTCCCTGACCCCTACGCCCATCCTAGAGTGTCTCCTGCTCCCTCGCTGCCCCATGAACAAGATGCACCCGTTAGGACACCAGCACTCCCCCCACCCTGTGTTCTCTCTGCAACATCAGCTCAGACTCATCTTCCAAAAACCCTTATCTGATTAACCCTTATCTTACTCCCTGAAAGTGCACAATCTACGCTTTCCTATAGAACAAAGTCCAAACGTCCTGCTGTGTTCACAGTCCCTCAACGCCTAGCCCCATCCTCCTCTCAAAACTCATCCTAACTCCTTCCCCATAACACAGACATATATATGTGTGCACACATGCACACACATAACACACACAAACACACACACACACACACACACAGTCTACACTCGAGCCGGTCGGATCCACTCACTGTTCCTCGAGTAGCCCATGGTCCTTCATACCTGCTCACTTTTGCACCTGCTACTCTTCCCTGGAACATCCTATTCTCTTTCTGTGAGAGGAAAATTCCTTCTGATCTTTTGACACCTTGCTGAAATGGCTGAAGTTGGCCATTTTGTTTTGCAAATTCCCACCTCCCCTCATTTCTTGCAGCTAGGTGACTATGCCTTGGCCAATAAGATGTAGGTGCAAATCACTGGGTAGAACTACCAAGAAGGCTTTGTGAAAGGAGCACAGATAGCTGCATGCCCTTCTGCTTTTCTCTTGTTCCTTTATGTAAAATGGATGTGATGGCTGGCGCTCTAGTAGCCATCTTGGAACATGAGGTGACTTTGAGGACGGAGCCACACTCTGTGGATGAAGGGAATGAGGAGAGGACTTTGGGATATTGCTTATATGGTGGAAATCGCCATATACCAAGTCTAGGCTGACTACCTTTGGTTCCCTAAGAGGAAAGAAAATAAATCCTTATGTGTCTAAGTCACTGCTATTTTAGTTTGTTGTTATATGCAGAAAATCTAATCCCATCCAATACAGCAGACCTACCATTTCCTGAGTTGTCTCCTACTCATCTCTCCAGATACACACTTCCCTTCCCCACTCCCAAACCCTGCCTCCAAACCTATTTATTTATTTTGTATTTCCTCAAGCATCATGCTTTTCTCAGGCATCATCCCCTCTGCCCTCTCTCCAGTGCCCCTCCTAGACCACCTGGGAATGCCCCTTTGCTTTCTAGACCCTGCTTGAAAGACACCTCCTCCAGGAAGCCCTTCCAGACTCACTCTCCACACCCTCATCAGGAAGAAGTGACCCGTCTTCTGTCCTGTGTGCTCCCAAATATCTACCATGGCACCTCTATCATGCCATCATTTACTTGTCCACCTGCACCTCCCAGGTCCTGGGGTGCTTGAGGCAGGAGCCAATCATTCACCTCTGTCTCCGGCCTCTGGGCATAAAAGAAGTTGTTCAGGAAAAGACGACTTCATCTCCCATGTCCTTGGGAGAACACGGGGTCTCCCACAGAGCAACGGGGCTGCTCTTGGGTGCGCTGTCCCCTAGGAGACCCCAGGAAATGTCTGCCGAGTGCATGACTGAATGTGTAACTCAGCCTCCCTTCCAGTCTCCCTGGTGCTCATGGAAACCTTCTCTAAGGCTCCGACTTCCACCCACCACGGCTGTGCCTATGGCCACCTGTCCCTCCCCAGTTCCCTTCCCTGACGTATGAGTGGGTGCTCATGTCCCAGAGCGGGAGGCTCAAGAAGTGAAGGGGAAAACACCCAGCTGCTGCCATCCTGAAACCTGTCCTCCTGACGGCCACCGGCTGCTGAGAACATGGAAACAGCTGTTGCCAGGACACCAGGGAGCAGGGGGAGGTGGGCAGCCTTGCAGAAACTATCCTGGCTGAGTTCTCCCCTCCTACCATAACTCTGATGTCGAGAAAGGTCAAGTTCCGTGCGATTCAAATCTACACCATGGCAGTTCCCCTTAAGTTTGCTGCCTATGCTGAAGATAGCTGGACAGAAAATAGAGCGAGGTGGGAGAACGATCAGAACCGTACCAGGAAATGCAAAGCAGCTGTGTTTGAATGCATTTTTGCCACCCCCAGCGCCCCGCAGTGACGGCAGTTGTGTCCCTGAAGGACAGGGAGATGAACAAGCAGGAGAGGAGAAGCTTCAGGAAACCTGCGTTCTGTTCTTCCAGATGTGGATGGCCACCGTCTATGGCAGGATGGTTGGACAACTTCCCTAGAAGACTAATGATCAATGGGAATTATAGGGAGGAGGATTTCAGTTCAACTTAAGGAAGAACTTCCCAAGCATCAGTACTGGCCCACACAGGAGTGAGCTGTCCTGGAAGGCTCCTGCCCCATGTGCCATGAAGCCAGTGGACG
The DNA here is from genome assembly GCF_028018385.1 of Neofelis nebulosa. Lineage (NCBI taxonomy): Eukaryota > Metazoa > Chordata > Mammalia > Carnivora > Felidae > Neofelis > Neofelis nebulosa. The sequence continues at coordinate 189,763,069 of NC_080783.1, read as the reverse complement.
TACTCAGAATCACACGCCATCACGGAGAGCTTGGGTTCTGGGAATCTGGGGCCTGCTACCCTCTAGGCCTTCCCAGGACATCTGTGGCATCTGTTCCCAGGAATGCTAATCCCTCTGACACCTTGGTCAGTTTTCTGGGCATCTTCTGCCTTATCTGGAAGGCTCCCTCTTTGCACAGTGGTTCCACTAACGGCTTGGGCTGGTGCTCCGACTGCTCTAAAGGTCCTTTTCTTAATCTGACCACTCCTCTGGTCCATCACTTCTCTGCCCAACGCTTGGGTTTCATGACTGGTTCCTATGGGTCATGCATAGAGAGGCAGAGAAGCTGCCTGCTGGAGAGGCCACTAGAACACGTGGGTGGATAGTGAGCTGTAGAAGGAGCACTGGGGCTCTGCATCTCCCATCAGTGATAGCATTCATTCATTCATTCATTCATTTATTCACAAAATATATAATGAACACCAACTATGTGCTAAGTACAACTCTGGAAATAAAGCAATGAGAGGAATCAATGTGATCAAATAAATCCAGGGAAGACTGAGTTTACTGAAGTAGAACGTTTTCTGTCCTGCAGGATTCAGAACTTTTTCTATTTTAACAGGCACTGTGACTCCCCTGCGGAGGGGGGGGCTCAGCACACAAGCCCTTTGAGCAAGAAAGAATACTGCAGAAAATTTTGAAAATATAGAAAACCACCAAGAAGAAAAATAGAAACCACTGGTAATCCCACCACTCAGAAATTGCTCTGACAAACATTTTGGTATTTATCCTTTAAATATTTTTATATACACGTATATAGGTTTTTTTAAAATTTTTTAAATGTTTACTTTTGAGAGAGAGGGAGACAGAGCACAAGCAGGGGAGAGACAGAGAGAGAGGGAGACACGGAATCTGAAGCAGGTTCCAGGCTCTGAGCTGTCGGCACAGAGCCAGACGCAGGGCTCGAACTCCTCGACCACGAGATCATGACCTGAGCCGAAGTCGGACGCTTAACCGACTGAGCCACCCCGGTGTCCCCGAAGGTATATAGTTTTCCCCTAAATTTGTATCACTCTGTGTATGACTTCTTTTCTCACTTCTTACATCACAAGTATCTTCCCATTTGTTAAACAGTATTCTGGGATACCATTTGTATTTGCCAAATTGGTATGCCACTGTGTGTACGTACCAGAACTTACAGGACTAATTCCCACATTCTTGGGTGCTCGGATCATTTCACTATTGCAAACGATGGTACGAAGAGCATCCTTCCAGGCTTTCCTACCCATCTGTTAGTGTAAATCCCTGAAAGACACTTGACAGGTGAAAATGTACAACTATTCCATATATGCTGCCAGAATGCCTCCATGTTTGTAGCGATTTTCACTTTTACAAGTGCTTGTTAGAGTCGTCCAGGACCCCGCACTCTACACAACACTATGAATAGTAGGATTTATAACCAAAAACTTGCCAAGTTGACTCATAAAAATGGCATCTCATTATTGTAACTTGCTTTTTTTTTCTTTAATCATTAGGCAAACTTAACTTTTTCCATCTTCACTGGGCTTTTTATATTTCCTTTGCGCATTGCGTACTTACAAAATCTTATTGTGGAATAATTTTATACTCAGAGGAAAATTGCAAAGATAGTACAGAGAGTTCCCATGGACACTTCACCCAGCTTCCATTAACGTTAACATCTTCCTCAACCATGGTATGTGAGCCAAAACTAAAGCAATTAACATTGATACAACACTGTTAACTAACTTCCAGACTTTGTTTGGAGTTCACTGGTTTTTCCACTAACGTCCTTTTTCTGTTCCAGGATCTAATCCAGGATCCCACGTTGCCTTTAGTTTCATATCTCCTTACTAACCTCTAATCTGTGACAGTTTTCAGTCTTGTTTTTCATGCTCCTGATATTTCTGGAGAGTCTGGGGCCCTGTCCCTCATTGACATTGTAGGATATCCCTCAATATGGGTTTTTCTGCTCTTTTCTCATAATTAGTCCTGGGTTATAGGTTTTGGGGAAGAATACCACAGAGATGAAGTGCTCTTTTCCTTGCATTATTTCTGGGGTCACATGACAGCCATATCAGTTAGAACTGGTGATGTTAACCTTGATCACTTAGTTAAGATGTTTCTGCTAGGTTTATCGAGTATGAAGTTTCTGTTTTCCCTGCCATATGCTATTCTTTCGAAATGAGTCACTAAGTCTAGCCCACCCTCAAGGGAAGAGAGTTTAAGCTCCATCTGCTGGAAGGGGAGTAGCATATATGATCTGGAATTCTTCTGAAAGGAGATTTGTGCCTTCTTCCCTATTTATTTATTCATTCAATTATTTATTTGTAATAAATGTAGTCATGGGTTCTCTGGGTTATCATTCTAAACAATCATTATTTATTTTGCTCCTTGCATCATTTCAGCTTTGGTCAGTCAGTTGGCCCTTGCGTTCTTGCATCCTTTAGACACACCTTTATCTTTTGCCATTGTTTCTGTTCTTAAGTTTCTGAAACTATAAGATGTTTCAGGCTCATTTTGTATAGTCCTTGCCCAGCCCCCAGAATCAGCCATTTCTCCAAGGAGCTCTGGTTCCTTTTATTGGAAAGTAGTATTCGGAAACTAAGATCTGGCACCGGGTGTGCTCATTTCTAGCAAAGTGTCAAGCTGGTGGAGACAGAGGGGCAATATACGTGTGCATCCTAACCCAGGCACAAACACGTCTCTACGTACTTCTGCATCTATCGTATGTATATTGGAAATACATCCCAGTGCTGCTACTGACTTAGCCTCCTGACAGATTTTTTTTCCCCCAGAAAATTAAATTAGATGATGTATTCTAGCCTATGCAGAAAGCACTCGGTCGGTGCTGGTTGAGTGAATGAGAATGAAGCTCAGCACATGCCATGTCCCCTCTCTAGTTCAAATACACATGCCACACCTTATGAGCTTGGGCCCTTACCGGGTCTCAGCATTTTAAAAATGTTCACCTTAATACTTTTTCTAAAATCAATACATTATTTTATAGTCAATAAAATAAAACAGTGGGTTTAAAAACAAAACAAGCAAACAGGGGCGCCTGGGTGGCTCAGTCACTTGAGTGTCGACTTCGGCTCAGGGCATGATCTCGCTGTGTGAGTTTGAGCCCCGTGTCGGGCTCTGTGCTGACAGCTCAGAGAGTGGAGCCTGCTTCGGATTCCGTGTCTCCCTCTCTCTCTGCCCCTCCCCACTCATGCTCTGTCTCTCTCTCTCTGTCAAAAATAAATAAACATTAAAAAAAATTTTAAAAAAAACAAACAAACAGCCTGTATGCTCTTCCCTAAAATGAATAAGTACTTCCCAGGCTTGCACTAAGGATCAATGTGGATAAAAACACACACAAGCTGGAAGTTCCTGGCATAAAATCAGTACTTACTAGATATCAGCTCCTGGGGCACCTGGATGGCTCAGTTGGTTAAGCGTCCGACTCTTAATCTTAACTCAGGTCATGATCTCACGACTTGTGGGATCAAGCTCCACTTCGGGCTCCTTGCTGACTGTGCAGAGCCTGCTTGGGGTTCCCTCTCTCCCTCTCTTTCTGCCCCTCCCCTGCTGATACTCTCTCTCAAAATAAATAAACATTAAAAAAAATAGGTGTTGGCTTCCATCCTTCTCCTTTTCTCTCTCTGATCCTTCCAGAAGCTACGTTGTGGAACTGATTTAAAAAAAAAAAGTCTTCCTCTCCCTTTCTTTTCCTGGTGTGAGCAGGATGGCCATGGCAAAAAAAAAAAAAAAAAAAAAAGGAAAGAAAAGTCATCATCAAATGAGCCCTTTTTTGTCACTCAGAAGCCTCCCTACCTAGGGTCCTCCTGAGGTGGAGGTGTCTTTGCAGGAACATTCTTGAGGAACACAGAGCACCCACTACCAAAGCCCACACCCGTGCAGGTGTCTCCCAATCAGTGCAGGGCCCCAACTGAGGTTCCAGGCTCCTCTGCTCATTTCTCTTCTTTTTAATTTTTTTTTAACATTTATTTATTTTTGAGAGAGACAGAGCATGAGCAGGGGAGGGGCAGAGAGAGAGGGAGACACAGAATCCGAAGCAGGCTCCAGGCTCTGAGCTGTCAGCACAGAGCCCGACGCGGGGCTCGAACTCATGAACCGTGAGATCATGACCTGAGCTGAAGCCGGATGCTTGACCGACTGAGCCACCCAGGCACCCCTCCTCTGCTCATTTCTAACCAGGGCCCAGCTGCAGTCACTCCCCTGAACCTTCGTGACTGGCCCTGGAAGCCCATAAGCGACAGGGTCTGCAGCTTTGTGGCAAGCAAAGCCAAGCACCCACTCTTCAGACGACAAGTCTTCATCTCAGCGGTCCCAGCCTAAATTCCGTGTTTCTACCCAAGATGAACTCCTCTGGGAGACTTTCCCCTTCCCTTCTTCTAGGAGGTGGAAAGAAAGAGAATTTTTTAATCAAATACTTCATTTCATTTAAGCAAATTAAAGAGAACCAGTAAGGGAGAGAGGAAATATTTTGCACTCCTGGAAGCAAGAATGCAGAGATGTTCAATCGTGGCGACAAAAGTGACAGTCTGGGAAAACTTACTATTTTCAGCAAAAGCCAAAGGGAACTAAGGCCTCTAGAAATACTGACTTTCTTTTTTTTTTTAATTAGCATTTTGTCAGAGAGTTTACTTTCCACATGAGCTACATTCTTTTCTAGTGGGTTTATAACCAAGCCCCTTTCTTCCATGCATGCCCTTTTCCAAAGTATTAAAGTGCTTTATTCTTATAATATCCTGTAGGGCTGGCTGGGTTATGTCCGCTCTGGAGTTGGTATGGAGAGAGTCCTCCCTTTCTGGCCCATGGTCAGAGAGCACTGGACATCTCTCACCTGGAGCTTTATTCCTATTTTCCAACTGGTCTCTTCCTTTGTTCCCTTTAATGTGGTACTTCTCAATGCCTTTAATACTCTCATGATCTTCCAAGAGTGAAATAGCTATATAATCTCCTAAGTATATATCCTAAACTTAAGTGGTCATGGAGGGATGCCTGGGTGGCTCAGTCGGTTAAGCATCTGACTTCAGCTGAGGTCATGATCTCACGGTTTGTGGGTTCGAGCCCTGCATCAGGCTCTGTGCTGACAGCTCAGAGCCTGGAGCCTGCTTCGGATTCTCCCTCTCTCTCTGCCCCTCCCCCATTTGCACTCTGTCCCTTTCCCTCCCCAAAATGAACAAACATTAAAAAAAATTTTTTTTAACTTATGTGGTTATGGAATTCTCTATTCAGAGACATCTTTCAACATCTCCCAGGCTATGGGGTTCTTCCAGGAGCCCAGTTTGGAAAATGCTGATCTATAAGCTACACCCCCAACTCCTCAGATGCACTCAAGGCTTTCCATTATCTGGTGTATGGCTCCCTTTCCAGGCTCACTTTCTGTCTCTCTCCTTTCTTCTCCTGCCACTCATGTTCGAACTTCCTGCAGACCCCTAAACAAAACTGTCTTATTTCTACCTTTAATACATTTCTTCTTTTTTAAAAACTTAGCAAGGATTAGTTTCTATTGCTTACGATCAAAAGACCCTAATTTCTATAGCCATGAAGAAGAGTTTAAAAATACTTGCAGTCTAAGAAACACAGGATGAAAATGAAAAAAAAAAAATTGCCAGATACGTTTTCATAGGGGGATTAATGCTCAGAAAACTCCAGGAAAAATTTCAGCAAGATCTGAGTGGTGTCTGAGGCACTGCACACACTATTGTGGCTCAGATGTTAAGAAAGCCCTTTGTGAAATTCAGGGGCTGTGAGTCCATACGATGTTGGTTGTGTTAACCGGGAAGGTGGGTGTCCACGTTCCTCAGAAGCAGCCATCACCAGCCCCACTCTGCAAACAGCTTCTTCCAGAGCTTTGGATCTGTCAGGGCCCAGAGCATCAATTTCTGACCATGCCATGTTCAGAATGCTTCCTTAAAAGCCATTTCACAAAGGTTTCCCAAAAGAGTATTTTATCTCTCAAAGCAAATAAAGAAGGGTGCAGAGGGGGCATTTCTAAATAGCCCTAGACTCTTTGCAGGATGACTTTGCCATTTCTTTCATCAAGGGGGGGGGGTCTACGTCCCCTCCGCTTGAACCTGGCTGGCCTTGAGTTTTGCTTTATCCCGAAGAATGGGGCAGCAGGGATGTTGCGCCGGTTCTGGCCCAGGACTTAAGAGACCTGGCAGTTTCACACTCTTGGAATCCAGAGACCATCATTTTGTGAGGAAGCTGGGTCCGGCCCTACTAGGGGATGAGAGGCCACGTAGACGAGAACTGCCAGCACCGAGCCCCGAGGCATGCGAGTGAGGCTCTATGGGACCCCCTGGCTCAGCTCAAGCAGAGCTGAATGAAGCTATGGGCGTGACCCCAGCCACATCCAGCAGAGAACTTCCCAGACAGAATTGCGAGACGTAATAGATCACCGGTCTGAGCTACTAAGTTTTGGGGTATTGTTATGCGGCAACAGGGTAGCAGAAAACTTCAGAAGGAAAAGGCTCAGAACTAAGGAGGGAGCTCAAGGGTAGTCAGAAGAGGGGAGGAAATGCAAAAGCAGGGCAGAGGCCCCCTTCACAAAATCTGCAAAGCAGTGAGGAATCAGGGGTGGGAGGGCGGCCTGCGTGGGGACGCCTCTTCCCTGTCCCACCGGCAGTGTCCCAGCCGGTACCCACCCTGAGACCAAGGAAGGAATCAGCCACCTACCTGACCTCCCTTCACCCTTTCTTCTACGTTGTCAGGCCCTGAACCATGATGGGGGGAGGGGGGGAATGGACTATGATTAATGGTACCTTCATACGCAAGGAGTTACAAGGGAGGACTGGGTTGAGGTAAATACAGTCAGAAGCGGTAAGGCGAAGGCAGGTCAGAAGAGAAGCAGTATAAGAGAAGGCTTCGTGGAGCCTGGACAGAGGACCAAGAGCTTCTTGGCAGAGGGCCGTCTGATCTAAGGAAGGGAGGCCCTCAGCAGGAAGAGGTGGGGAGAGGAAATGGGAAGGAGGTAGCAAAGTGCAGGACAGTGAGCAAAAGCCAGCCCTCCCCTTCCTGCCCAGGTAATTCTGCCCCTCCAATCGGCCTCCCTTCCTCCTCTCTCAAGGCTCCTGAAGGCATGCCAGGCGGGCTCCTGGGTTTTCTTATCCCTCCCCTGACCCTGTGCCCTCTCCCTGACCCTGGGTCGGGTTGATCTGGAAAACTCCTCCTTTGAGAAGAGCTGCTGAGGCCCGAGGGTGCCCCCAGGCAGTGCTTCCAGCCTTGGGAATTTAAGGACACCTGCAAGAAATTAGTAACAACTTTTTGTATCCGTTGGTTGAGAAAATACACGTGTGGAAATAGATTTCAGTCCTCCTGATGAGAATGCCCCCAGGGGTCCAGGAGCAGGTTGAAAGGGAATAACCAGACAATAAATCAAACCTGCACTTTTAGAAGGGCCTTCACTGTCTTAACCCCAAAAGACTTCGTGGGGGAGTTGCAGGGTCCGGAATGGGATGGAAAGGGGTTCCGGGAAGGGGTCGGGAGAGGCAGAACCCTGCGACCCGGAGGTCATCACCGCACAGCTGTCCTGAGAGAGGCAGTGTTTGCACGTGTAGACCCTCACGGCCGGCTGGACTAGGTTGGCCCGGCCGGGGGTTCCAACGCCACCCCACGTGTGACTGGCATCGTTTCCCTGCCGGTTCAGAAAGCGTCCGAGGCGGTCTGGAAAACCGGTAGACCGGACATCACTAATTACTTAACTTTCTGGTTCTGCTCCTCACTAGCTGTGTGAGTTTCGGCAGGCTGTCCTGCCTCTTTAAACTTCAATAAAGAGACGACGGGGGACTGGGGTGCCTGGGTGGCTCAGTGGGTTATCCGACTTCGGTTCAGGTCATGACCTCATGAATTATGAGTTCAAGCTCCGTGTGGGGCTCTGTGCTGACAGATCGGAGCGTGGAGCCCGCTTTGGATTCTATGTCTCCCTCTCTCTCTCTGCGCCCCCCCCCCCCCGCTCCTGCTGTCTTTCTCTCTCAAAAATAAATTAACATTAAAAAAAAAAAAAGAAAGAGAGAGAGGAGAGAGAGAGCTAGTGGGGGATGGAGACAGGAGAGGGATATTGAACTTGCTCTTGGAGGCATCATCAAAGTGCCGAGGTCCTGGGTAAATGACTCTAGTCGACTAAATGTTTCTGAGCCTCAGACTCCTCCTCTGTGAAATGGGAGTAATATGTAACAAAGGAGATGGGAGTTGTGCAAACGACAGCCACAGAACAAGTGCCAATTGACGTTAGCTTTTCTCTCTTCTTCTCCTTCCAATGACAGATGGCTCTTTCTTCCAAGTCCTGCCCTCTTACCTAGTCTCTAATTTGACCCTTGGGTATGAAGTGTCCCCCCTCTGCGACAGGGAGCTAGCCTTCTCAAAGTGACACTGCAGAACTAAGTGTGGCAACTTCAAACGCCCGGGCACCCCGGGAAGCGGCTGGCACGGTGCCCCTGTTCCTGGCCCGGCGATCCTGGGTTCCTCTTTGGCCCCTGCACAGAAGGGAACCGGCCCGCGGCAGAACAGCAGGCCTCAGCTGGTGAGGCCACCTCCCTTCAGTCCAGGCACAGACAGCGACAACCACCCATTTTGCAACAAACAGGAAACCAGTTTACCAGCCTCAAAAATAGAACAGACAAAACCCCCAAAATATGAGGCTCTGACAGTGGGGCGGCTCAGGTCTCTCACATGGCTTCCTGACAGCCTGCAGAGAACGGGGGCTGTTTTTTGGTTTTGTTTTGTTTTGTTTTTGTTTTTTCTAAATTTCATACAAGAAAACGTCTTGCCATGTGTTTACAAAGGTGATCAGCCTCCGGGGGCCAGAGTCAGGAGACAGCGTGGCCAATCCAGCTTCTGGCACTCCCGAGGACCCACCTTTTCAGTCTCCAACCCAGCTACCAATGGTCCAACCACAAGGGCCACAGAAGCCCTGACCTCTATCTTGCCTCAACTTTAAACAGGTTTGCCACACCCCGGCATTGCCCTTCCTACGGATCCCCACCTCACTCAATGCCATTCACCCCGACTGCTTCCCCGGGTATACCCAGGAGCCCCACGGGGTCATCCTCATCCAAGAACCATGGCTGCAGACATTTCCTGTTAAAGACTGGCAGCTGGGCTCATGCTGTTCCCTCTGCTAAGAACACTGTTCCCTGCCTCAGAAGCATTCACATTGGAATGACATGGTTATTACAGTGATGTCACTAAGGACTATGTCACACAGAGTCCCCTTGTTGAGGAGTCATGGAGAGAATGTGTCCCAGTTGTCAACACCAGGGAAAGTCGTACCTATTGTGGGCACTGACTTGTTCTTATCCCATGAACAGGATAAGTAAGGGCTGCCCACCCGCTCGTGTTTTCCCTTTCTGATTTCATTGCTACAAAGCTTAACGGCAAATAGGTTCACCACCTCCGGGAGTTTTATGTCCTAACCTGCCTCATGGCCTTGTTTCACTTTCTTCCCCTTATTTTCCTTATTCCGTATGTCTTCACTTACTTTATTTTACCTTCAGGTAGAGTCTGTAAACCCTTTCAAACCTTTATTCGGAATAAAATAGGGTATACAAACAGCTCTCACTCACGGCGTAAAACCCACTCTAAATGTCTGCACCTCTCATTTCTCCCTGGGCAAGTGGTGTTTCCCTCCCTGGTGGTCCCCACAGCACACCTGGCGCAGACCTTCCTGGATCAGCACTTACCCACAGTTCTGTACGTGATGGGATTTCGTGGTTCTCTCCGCCATCAGATTAGAAGTTTCTGAGGCAAAATCTAAGAGCCCGCCTTCTGCCGAGATTTGTGCCCAATGCTTCGCACACATCGGCTTATTTAATCCTCAAGACAAACCTGCCAGGTAAGGATGACTCTGCCCATTTTACAGCTGAAGAAATAAAGCCTCAGCAGCATTCGATGCTTCTACAAGGTCAAGTACCATTAAGTAGCGAAACTGACAGCAAACCCTGGTGTCCTAACCTAGGCTCGGACTCGTTTCCCTAAGGTGGACCCAACATAGGAAAAACAGCTTTTATGTGAAAGAAACAGAGACAGAAAAGAAGAAAATGGGCAGAAAGTCAGGTTTCCTTAGATTATTAAACAATGTACCGTGGACATCAAACTTATCCACCTCATTTGAAGCATTAAAAATATGGCTTGGCCTATAAAACTGCATTCTCTACAGCTGTCTTAAAAACGTTTACAAGCATTTAACTGTGGTTCCCTCAAGCTTACCCTTCCCTAGGCTGGTGGGAGCAAATAGAAATTTAATCACATGCTTGACTGTTTTAGAGCACTCCCATCCTTACCTCTACCCCCCCACCCACACACACACACACATGCACACACATTTTTAAATCCTGGGAAGTGGCTACAGCATAAAATACAGAAGAGGATAAGAGCTAATTCTGCAAGAAGCTTCCAGAAGAAAGTGAGGCCAACTTTCAACTTTCCTGGTGAGCGAATGCACAAGAACCATGAGGCCATTCATTCCCCAACCCTATAGTGTCCAGACAATTAAACTACGTGAAAGGATTTTAAATATTTAATGTTCCAATTGGACACCTATTTGGTCTGATGCCTTTAAGTCAAAATGCCCATGGACATACACCGGTGCACTTCTACTCAGCAAGGGAGGCAGAAGGACTGACAGATGCCTCGGCCTGCCAGGGCAAGACTGGGGCCCTCCCTCCAAGCTTCAATTTACCCCTTGTGTAACTGGGGGATGACTACAGGATCGCAGTGAGGACAGACTGGTCCAGGGAGAATGCTCATTAAATCACTGCGTTCCAAGCAAGAAGGTATGCAAGCAAGAGTCAGGATTCCCTTTCTAGACCTTGTGTTTTCCTCACTTTAAAATGCGAGCTGGGGAGGGGCGCCTGGGTGGCTCAATCGGTTAAGCATCCGACTTCAGCTCGGGTCATGATCTCTTGGTCCGTGGGTTCTAGCCCCACGTCGGGCTCTGTGCTAACAGCTCAGAGCCTGGAGCCTGCTTCAGACTCTGTGTCTCCCTCTCTCTCTGCCCCTCCCCAGTTCACACTCTGTCTCTCTCTCTCTCTCTCTCTCTCAAAAATAAGTAAACATTTAAAAAAATTACAAATGAGAGTTGGGAAGATAAGGGAACAGGACATAAGATGTAAGAAGAAGAGAAGGAAAAAGGTTTCTGCATCACCTTTTCTACAGAGCATCTCCCATTTTCCAATGGAAAACTTCTCATCAGAGGGTCTGGTTTGCTTCTCCCTGGCTGTGGCGTGTGTGTGTGTGTGTGTGTGTGTGTGCGTTTCTCCTCTGTAGCGCTGTAAGTGCTCTGCACCCAGCTGCTATGCCTAAATCACCTGAGTCCCCCCAGGGTCTGGTATGTGGTTGAGATTAGTGTTTGTTGAGTGAATAAACGAGAGCAGGAGCAGCAGCTGTCTCAGAGCTGGTGGAAACAACAAGCCTGTGAAAGTCCAAAGACCCTGGCCCCTCATGGCTGCGGGGAGACTCTGACGTTGGGGAAGTCTGGTGTGGAATCCTAAGCTCTGCCATCCATCAGCCATGCGACCATCTTCCCATCTGAAGTTTGAGCACAGGACATGTGCCCGGAAGGCACAGCACCCAGCCTAGTGTCTGGCACAAAGCATTGACTCGACAAGTTCAGTCCCGCCTCTGTCTCATTGTCCCTGCCTCAACCTGCAGGACCCTGGGCCATGCGGTTTCACCTTTCCTCTGGTCACTGCCCAGCAAGGGAGAGTCAGGGGTGGCTGGGGTCACCTGCCACATTCTAGATCCCCAGATTTGATGTGGCAGCTGGGCTTCAGGTAGAGCTGTTAGCAGGACTCTCCATCATTCACCCTCATGACAGGATCCCCCAGCCTCCCTATCAGCCCCACCCCCTACCTTCTCCATCTTCCGTGCCGGCTGCCAGAGCCGAGTTCCAATCTAAGTATTTAGTTCTCTGAGTTCCGATCTAAGTATTTAGCTCATTCCTCGGTTTCACCTCCCAGTGGTCCAGGAGCCACTAGATGTACCCATAGTGCTTCTCCACTGGACCCTGCCTACCCCTCCGGCTGCTCCTTCCATAGCCCCGGCCCATCTGCCTTCCCCCTCCCTCCCTTTGCCCGTGGGGCTGGCTGACTCAGCTCCCTGGCACGCTTCTCCACGCCGCCTCCATCGGGCTGCCTGGGGAACAACGGCTCACCACTCAAGACGCGGCTCAAATGGGCATCCTTCTCTAACCATCCCCACGCGCTTTTGGACCCACAGCCGCTCTCTGCTCCACCGGAGCATCTTACACACGTCTGCCTACAGCAGCACACGCCCGTCTCCTGGAGCACGACTGCATTATGTGGCCGATACCGATCCACTCACCTGCCTCTCCTACCACACTGTGCCTCCTCCAGGCGGAAAGTCAGACTTATTCTCATACGGGCCCCCCAATTCCTAGCATAGGGCTTGACACGCTGTGGGTATTCCTAAGATGCCAGTTCTGTCTTTCCTGCCTGATGAGGCCTCCGAAACCTCTGCTTCTATTCTTGAATGTTTTAGGGCCTCTGGCGGTTCTCCTCTGTTCTCTGGGCCAACACCTTTACTGTCCCACCAAGGCTCCTTTCAGCTGAGACCAGCTGCCATCCCCCAGAGATGCCCCCTCATGTCTCCCCTCTCCTTGCTGACAGCACTGGGTACCATAGCCTCAGGAAACCTAGCCAGGATGACCACGCTGACCACACGAAGGTGGGGGGGAGATGATCCAAAGATCTCCTTGGCATTGTCTTTTGCTCCGCTCCCACATCCTCTGTCATTCACCAAGAGAATATCTTCGTGATGGACCGCTTTAGATGCCTACAGGCCTGGGAATGAGTCCCCGCTGTGCCACTCACAATTCTTTCGGACCTTGGACAAATAACCGCACCTCCGTGAGCCTCTTTCCTTGTATGTTAAATAGGGTAAGAGCAGCACCCGCCTCTGAAGGTGGCGGTGAGAAGGTGAAGTGTCCACCCAGCACCTGCCCCCAGCCAGGGGCCGGCAAGGGTGGCTTCTGCCACGGCATCATTATGAGTAAATGCTGAGCCAGAAGGGACACCTTTGTGTTTTCCTTCCGCAGCACATCAGCGGGGATGGAGCTCTCGGCAGGGGCAGAGGCTCACTCAGATCCCTGGGGGCGGGGGGCGGGGGTGGGGGGCAAGAGCATCTCAGGAGGACTTCAGTGGGCTGGGCAACTCCCAGCCCAATGCCTTCCCAGCTTTTCCAAAGAAAGGTCAACCCGAGAGGCCCAAGATGTGATGTGCTCACCACCCCCATCCTCACCCCCACCCACCCACATACACCCTACAGCTGTCAGGAGGGTGGGGTGACTCATCCCCAGGTCATTCAGTCACTGAGCCAGCAGCTGGGGCTGCCGGGACCTAATTTCCCCTCTTCCTCTAGACTTATCCCACCCCCAGGTCCCCTCCCACTCTTGACCCCTGCCCCTTTCCTGTGCTCTGATGTGGGAGGCAAAGTGCCATTGATATGTTTCCAAATTAAAAGAAGAGCACATTTAGTTTCTCCTGTGGTAAAGCAAGGCTGAGCCAAGCAGCAGGCCCTGGGCCCAGCCCCAGAACGTTCTCCCATGCTGCTTGAGCCGGGTTCACCCCCACTCCCCACCCCCATACTGAGGGCCCCTCCCCGTGACTAGACAGCCCTGTGCTAGAGCATGGAGATAGGAAACGAGGAGGGCGGTGGGAGGGAGGGAGATGCAAACAGATGTTGACTCTCATCATGCGTTAGGTCTTGTGGTACATTCTATGAACCCAGAGGACAGGAGAGGAAGGGCACTCAGAACCTAGCACGTGTGACCTCTCGGGAGTGCCAGACCTCATGCCGAGTCGGGGAGATGGAGGTGAGAAGAGAGGGAGGAAGAGAAAAGTGCAATCTTCAAAGGAACCCAATGATGGGCCAGATACATAGCCTCTACGCAACCTTCCCAGGGGTTGCACCCATTTGCAAGGACAAGAAGTAAGGGGAGGTGTTGGGAGCCAGAATGCACATCCACATCTGCCTGTCTCCATCACAGCAGGTGATGGAGACACACAAGAAACCAAATCACTGGGGCACGTGTGGAAAGGGCCAATGCTGTCAGGCTAAGGACGCTCTGGCAGGTCAAGAGACAGGCTGACTCAGGGACAGAGGACCAGGAAGGATTTGATGACAGTCATGATGTTTGGCCTGCATCTTGAATGGTGCGTAGGAACAGGTGACGGGGTCAAGAGGACAAAGACCAGGAGGAAAGGCATAGAGGTGTCCAGCAGCAGGGGGTGAGGGCACAAGTCAGGAGGCTCCAGCCAAGGGTGGAATTGTGGAGGAGGCACGCAATAGTCCCTGCTGTTTTTCATGATAACTTAGACCTCAGAAGTCACTCTGTTTCCAGAAAATTAGAGTCGTAGCCCCAATAATAATATCAAACACCTAGACACGACCATAAGCACTTACTAAACATTAACTTGTTTAATCCTTACGGCAACCCTAGGAGGTAGGTACTATGACTCATTCCATTTCACAGATAAGGAAATTGGCCCAAAGAAGTTAAGTAATTTGTCCAAGGCACACACCAATGTAAGTGGTAGGGTTGGATCTACACCTGGGCGGGCAGGCTCCAGCGGGCATGTTCTGCTGACCCCTCTGCTGTGCTGTCTCTGCAGACCTTACGCTGCCTTCCTCTCCCTAAGTCCATCTCTGCTGGTCTCACCCACCAGACCACCAGCACCTCTGAGCAGCCACTGTGCCTTGTCCTCCACATGGGTGTCCCCCTGCCACGCCTCATCTTTGTAAAAGAGCTTGACCGGCACATGAAGACCTGAAGGGAAAAAGTCCTTGTCACCATCCGGTTCGGGCTGGAAACCAACAATTTGTTGACTTAATCAGGCCAATGCAGAAAGGTGTTGTCATGGTGGCGAGGTTTCTATTCCAGGCGGCCAGGCTGTAATTAAATGTCCTGACCTGCACACCTCCAATTACTGCACAAGAGCTGGTTTCCCGGGCCTGTTAACCAGCAATTACAGAACCTTCCACTGAAATTCCAAATTGCTTAGTAAAGGTCACTTCCTTTATTTATTTTTCGGATCTGGGAGTAGAAATAGGATGGAATATTGCCCAAAGTACAAGTGACATCCACTATTTAAAATAGGCATATTCAAATAGCCAATCTGTAGCAAGCAACACGATCCTCAGTCCTTATAAGTTGTTACAAGGGCTCCCGATTATGGGAGGCACCATATAGGTGCTTTAAGTGTGTTATATGATTTTATCCTTCTAATAATAAACCTGGAAGTAGGTATTGTTATTATTTCCATTTTATAAAGGAATAAACTGAGATCCGGAGTAGTTAAGTAACCTTCCCAGGGTCACACAGTACACCTGGATTTACAGCCAGGTCTGTCTGCCTCTGAACCCCAAGTTCTTCCTGTTAAACTAGGTGGTCTCAAGCTAACAAACCTGGTTTAGGTTTTTTAGTTTTTTGTTTTTTGGTTTTTTTTCAATATATGAAATTTATTGTCAAATTGGTTTCCAAACAACATCCAGTGCTCATCCCAAAAGGTGCCCTCTTCAATACCCATCACCCACCCTCCCCTCCCTCCCACCCCCCATCAACCCTCAGGGCTAGTTCTGTGCTGTGCAGGGAGTGCTGAAAAGTCCCCAAATAGTCCTTTCCCCTGCCTACTCCTGAAGGCCTCGCTGGGGCAAGGATCTCTTCCAGCCTTTGGGATGATCACATGAGAGTAACATTCCTTTACCGTTGATGACTGAAGCAGCTTTTTATATTGACAAGAGAGACTTGGAACAGCTTGAAGACAGTAGGACCTTGGAACAGAAATGGCTTGTGCTAAAGGCAATGCACACACTACCACTGGCCACATCATGCTCAGAGCAGACATCACTAATCAATCAGGACCCTCTTTCCCACAGAACTCAGTGCAGCCTCGTGTTCCTTCTCAACACGGGTGATTCCTCCAGTGGATTGAACCGGCCCAGGAGATGGGAATTACTTCCTCTCTCCGTCTTCAACATACGGTGACCATATTTCCTACATGCAAACTTCAGACATGTGGTTTCAGTGATGATTATTTTCCTGACACATGGATTTATTTTTATATTTTTATAAATATTTTTATATTTATTTATTATGTTTCACAAAAGCATAAGGCCCAACTTGCACTCAGTCATACATGTAACAAATCATTTTTTGGTGAACAGAATGAAATCACCTATAATCAGAATTGTCCCCGAGACTCTAGGCCATATGGTCGCAGCAGGTGACCGTGGGCACATACCTCAGGCCGGCACAGAAGACAGTAAGTGCACGGGAAACCTGAATGGGTCTAATCTGGACAGTCCCCTGGCAACCCACAAGAACTGGATGGATTGGGTAATAGGAGAAATCCACGCATCCACGAGGCTGAAATAGCACAACTGCCACTGAGTTTGTCCCAGCTCTTTGGCTCTGCCTTCAGGCGGCAACAACCTTTTTCCAATTCTTATCTCAAGTAACTAAGTCACCTCCGCTAAAAGAGAAATGCTATCAATCACCTTTAAGATGGCAAAACTCTACCGACATCCTAGTGGCAGGGCCTGGCTGATCCAGGATCGGCACAATGATCTTTCCTGGGTAACAGGAAGACTGCATCCAGGGCAGATACCCCGTCTCCATCCTGGACTCTTGCTCCCCATCTGCCACCACCCCCTCACTGGGGCCCCCAGCCCAAAGAAGCACCAGCCCTTGCAATGATGCCCACAGCAGATAGGGGCGGGCACCTTGCTGGTCCGGCAGCAGGCTTCTTCTGCCTCGCCCTGAGCCAGTTGCCTGCCTCAGCAATTTGGAACCCCCTTGGAGCTCTCCAAGGTACTGACCCTCATTCCTGGCTGGGCCCCTAAAAACAGTGGTGGTGAACAGTGGTTATTCAGAGTTTATACACTTGATTACATTCCTTTTAAAAGAAATCAACTCAAAATAAATTTAGCTTCATTGTTGTACTATTTGTGTCTCGTAGAAAAAAAAAAATATATATATACATATTCTTATTACTTTGAGGAGTCGCTTTCTAACTTTTTACCTCCCATTTATAGTGTGGGTCTTTTTGAGAAGCCAGGAGACCTAGGTGGCACTTGGGCCATGGGTTTGACTCTGCAATGGCCCTCAAACTTTGATTTTGCCAGGCTCACACTCGCTTGGATCTCGCCTGTTCTATATCTTGAAGTTGGGTACTTCCCAACCCCTCCCCAGCAGCTCCAGGCTCCTCAGGTGCCCCATTTTCATCTTTACAGGACACTCTGATTCTTTATTGACCTGTTTATCTCTCCCAGTTATCTGAGTCTTCCAATGACTGGATCTTTTCTTATACCTGCTGTAGTGGGTGGCCCTCAGGGCCCCCAGTCAGTGCTTATTGCCTACTGGATACCTAATAAATAATCTCCTGGCTGTAACCCCATCTCTTAAACCCTTGACTTGACCTGCTTTCTGTGGCCCATTCTGCTGGCCAGCAAGCTGGGATCTCCTCCTGATGGTGGGGAGGGGGGGCAGGGGAGACGTTGGCTAGTGCCCTATGCTGGTCAGAACAGACATAACTGGAAACCTCAGGATCCATGTCTCCTGTCTGTTTGCTTGTTTCCTACAGGAAACGAGTCTGCGGTGACTCTGGGTTACATTTGCCACCTCACCCCATACAACATTAACAATGAATTGTTCTTTTGGACGCTAGTTTGCACTGTTTTAAGCACTTTACATGCATCTACCTATAATGCAGGCACTGGCATTATCCCCTTTCTACAGATAATGAGGCAGACATGGAGAAGTTATGTGACTCATCCAAAGTCGCCCGTCTGGTCAGTGATGAACCCAGACCACACACCCAGACTGGGCCCCTTCAGAGACACTGCCCTTAACTGTTGTGTTATGATGCTTCCTGCTGAATTCAGATCATCTTCAGGTTGTGGGGGGGGCGGGGGAGGCGAGGAACAGCAAAACATCAGGAGAAGGTAAGAAACAGGAAGGCGAGGCATAAAATTAGGAAAAGAGTGAGTTCTTTTTACTTTAGAGTCACGATGAATTCCCAAGAGAGGAGCAACCCCGACAAAAATAGCAGCCCTCCCTGTTGTAGTTGTAAAGACAGGTCCACACTCCCAAAGAGTCATATAATTTAGAGCTAGAAAAATTGCCTTGTTCTAAAGATGAGCGAGCAGAGGCCCAGAGAAGCCCCCAAGTGCCCAAGTTATAAAGAAGAGTGCCCAGGAGCACCTGCTTAAGAAGACAAATAGGTACTTGGTCAAACCATCTTTACAATGGCATAAAGATCCCCGAAGATGATATTTCCGTAAACAAAACAACCCTGCTCATTAAACTACCTGCTGCCTTGAGTCAGACACAGTAGCACATGGCCACCCGGGTGTGCAGGGCTGCCTAATCGCAGAGAGCTGTCCTCAAGAGGGAGCCAGAGTCAGTCCTTGTCTTTCTTCACACACACAAACACAAGAAACACAAGCGTACAACTCTGTCTTGGCTTGAAATAGATATCTCACAGAATGCCATGGGTTTGGAATAAATAGAGGATAGCGCCAGCTGGGGCAATGCCTGAATCCTAGGCACTGCTCAGCAGCTTTCAAGCGTCCCCTCTCCAATAGCTGGGTCACATCTGTCTTGTGCTCCCAAATGCACACATCGTTTTACAAGTGAGAGTGACAAGTTTGTCCAAGGAAGGGAAATTAGCAAATACCAAGACTGCTGGGAGGACCCGGGGCTCCAGAGAAGGCAAACCACTGGTCTGAGAACCCACTACTCAGTTTCTCCATCTGTGAAATGAGAATCACCCCCCTCCCTAAGACAGATAAGGGAAGGTTCTCTGCTCTACAGATGCTTCCTGTTAGGATGGGGCAGGGGCCACTCCACCTTACAGTGCTCAGAGCACAGCGGTTTTCTGGACCTGGGTAAATCCAGCCATGCCCCGAAAGCTGGTGCTCTGTGGAGCTTCAGAGGCTCTTAGAGCCAGCAGGAGCCTTAGCTGTCTCCAGTCCTGGTGCAATGCCTTTGTTGTAGAGATGGGAACTTTGCACTCCCTGATCCCACAGCCATAACAGAAGTGGGAGTCTCCTGTCGTCCAGAAGCGAACACTCTTTCCATTTGTCCTGCAACCTCCACCAGCAGAGGGCGTCATGACTGTCAAACACATCATGTCTTTCTGGTGACCCAGAGGCAACACTGGCCTGACAGCCCCCAAACAGTGACACACACATCTGCCAGGCAATTATCACCAGCTGTTCTTCCTCCCAAACACAGTGGGTGAGGCCCAGGGACAGAAGGGAGTCTGAGAGACTGTGAGAGCCCATGCTGTCTTCCGGCTGTCTCTTCCCAGCTCTTTCTCTCCCCAGGAACACAGTGGGTAGAAACTGCTGTGGAAATCTCTTTGCCACTGGCCATAGGGAATACATCTTTTAGCCCCAAAGCAGAAGCCTTAGAGTCGCAGGGCCACGAAATAGGAAGGGCTACCAGAAGCCCTCTGAGCCCATATGTGATGCTCAATAAGTAATTCTAACACACGGGAGATTGTCAGAATAGGACAACTGAGGAACCCCATGCAAGTAACACCTTCCCTTTAATTCCAGGTCAGAGCAGTGGGGTCTGAATGCTGGGTCCTCCCACGAGAGGCACATATGGAAAGGACCATGACAGTAGGCGTCTCACAGATTCGGCACACCTCGTGATGGAGGCAATAGGTTCTTCCCCAACCATGAAGCATGGTGGCCTGGGCCTCCCCACTTAAGGGATACCTTCCTACAGCTTCCCACAGTACTCCTCCCCACCCCCCGCTGACCCCTGCACAGCCCATCCTCCAAGAAAGAAGCTTGACATTTTGACCTTGGGCACCGTTAGTTCTGTTATCTGAGGAAAATCACCAGAAGATACTGAATAGTAAAAGCCAAGAAGACAAGGACTTTTCTTCTCTTTTTTTTTTTTTTTTTTTTTTTTTTTTTGGCCATGGATGAAATTCAAGCCCCAATACGTCATGTCTGTGAGGCTTGGGGAAAGCTGGCTTCTGACCACAGAGGTTGGAGGAGAGTGTGTGTCCCTCAGCCAGCACTCAGCAGACATTTATCTGGCATGACCTCTGAGCTCACACTGCCAGGGCTGGAGTCGCCTGGAGAGCAGCGGGGTCACAGGATGACCATCCCTGCTCCCCCCATCCTGCATCAAGCCAACGTTTATTTCATGTGTTCCGTATCCATCACCTCACTTCGTCCTCCTAGCCACCAGGGCAGTTAGTACGCTTCCATATCACAGGTGAGGAGACACAGGCCCCAAACAGGTTAAGGGAGATGCCCAAAGTCATACAGCCGAGAAGATGCAGAACGAGAACTTGAACACCGGCCTTGTTTCTCCAAGGCCTGTGCCTCCCCCCGCATTAAAGCCATGGAGCTTACATAACCTGGGTGGAGACTTTTTCAAACTCCATTACAGGATCAAGACTTGGCTTAAAATACGTGAGGCTCAATCCCCGGTGCCTCCCACAGCACGCTAATCTTGTAATTACTCACCTACGATCACTCTCCATGGCGCTCTCGACCAAAAGCTTTATTATGCATTAATATGTTTTAGTTCCACAAATATTTATGTTTCAATTCCACAGGCATTTATAGGCACCAAAGAAGTTAGTTTCCTTCTATGAAATGGAGATTTGCTTCTTCTTTCAGCAAAGCCATTTTTTCAATTGCCCACTGACTAATGCATCTATTCAACGCATATTGTATATGCAGCACTGTCGTGGGGTGTGGGGACACAACAGTGATCAGGACGGATAAGGCTGCTGCTCAGACGGAACTTGCATTTTAGCCGAGGAGACAGACAATAAACAAGTAAATAAATACACAAGGTAATTTCAGGTAATAAGTCTTATAAAGACAGTAAAACAGGTGGCTACGGAGTACCAAGAGATGACGTGTGAACTGACACCTGGTAACTGAGAAGAAGCCAGCCGTGCAGAAATCAGCAGAGAAAACAGCAAAAAGGGGCACGTGGGTGGCTCAGGCAGTTGAGCGTCCGACTTCAGCTCAGGTCACGATCTCACGGTTTGTGAGTTCAAGCCCCATATCAGGCTCGCTGCTGTCAGCACAGCAGCGGATCCCTGATCCCCCTCTCTCTGCCCATCCCCCACTTGCGTGCGTGCGCTCTCTCTCTCTCTCTCTGAAAATTAAATACACGTCAAAAAAGAAGAAGAAGAAGAAACGGCAAATGCA
The DNA here is from genome assembly GCF_028018385.1 of Neofelis nebulosa. NCBI lineage: Eukaryota > Metazoa > Chordata > Mammalia > Carnivora > Felidae > Neofelis > Neofelis nebulosa. The sequence goes on along the minus strand of NC_080783.1, from coordinate 189,741,847 downwards.
AGGCCCCTGAGGTGGCAATGATCTTGGCTAGCACTAATGGGATTTCAAGAGCTCCACGAAAGCAGCAGAAGATGATGTAGGCTGATTCACCCAAGACCTCCCAGGCCAAGAAGAGAGGTTTAGGTTTTCTTTGAGTTACACGTAGAATGCACCCCCCAGAATTTAGGAATAAAATTGCCTACAGAATTAAACCACTAAAACCCACACACTGTTGATGTAACCAGCCAGCTGTTGGTTCCTGGAGTGAGTACCCAAAGAACCATGAAGCATCCTGAACTAACCAAGATGGTGTCAGAGGCAGGGCCATAATTAGCAAGTAGAAAGCGGTGGACCCCGCATTTGAATCCAGGTCAGCCAGATTCCACAACGCTGAGTCTTTCTCCGCTCCAGCCTCTCAGGAGCTCCTGCGTAAAGCTTAGAGAGCGGACATAAAGATAACAAGGAGGAAAGATGAATCCCAACACTTAACAGAAAAGCATAGTCTCAATGCAGCACTTTCCTCATGTGCAACTGGGGTGGGCACCTGGGAGACAGCCCCTGGGAGGAGACCACTCAAACCTAGTGAGACAGGAAGCCTGGGATTCCTCTTATTTCAGAACAAGTCCACAAGGCCATTTGTAATCAACTAATAGCATACATCTTTAAAAAAAAAATTGTTTTACAACCAACAAAACGAAAAGGCAACCAACGGAATGGGAAAAGATATTTGCAAATGACACATCGGACAAAGGGCTAGTATCCAAAATCTAGAAAGAGCTCGCCAAACTCCACACCTGAAAAACAGAGAACCCAGCGAAGAAATGGGCAGAAAACATGAACAGACACTTCTCTAAAGAAGACATCCGGATGGCCAATAGGCACATGAAAAGATGCTCAACGTCGCTCCTCATCAGGGAAATACAAATCAAAACCACACTCAGATATCACCTCACACCAGTCAGAGTCGCCAAAATGAACAAATCAGGAGACTATAGATGCTGGCGAGGATGTGGAGAAACGGGAACCCTCTTGCACTGTTGGTGGGAATGCAAATTGGTGCAGCCACTCTGGAAAGCAGTGTGGAGGTTCCTCAGAAAATTAAAAATAGACCTACCCTATGATCCAGCAGTAGCACTGCTAGGAATTTACCCAAGGGATACAGGAGTACTGATGCATAGGGGCACTGGTACCCCAATGTTTATAGCAGCACTCTCAACAATAGCCAAATTATGGAAAGAACCTAAATGTCCATCAACTGATGAATGGATAAAGAAATTGTGGTTCATATACACAATGGAGTACTACGTGGCAATGAGAAAGAATGAAATATGGCCCTTTGTAGCAACGTGGATGGAAGTGGAGAGTGTTATGCTAAGTGAAATAAGCCATACAGAGAAAGACAGATACCATATGTTTTCACTCTTATGTGGATCCTGAGAAACTTAACAGAAACCCATGGGGGAAGGGAAGGAAAAAAAAAAGGAGGTTAGAGTGGGAGAGAGGAAAAGCATAAGAGACTCTTAAAAACTGAGAACAAACTGAGGGTTGATGGGGGGTGGGAGGGAGGGGAGGGTGGGTGATGGGTATTGAGGGGGGCACCTTTTGGGATGAGCACTGGGTGTTGTATGGAAACCAATTTGACAATAAACTTCATATATTAAAAAAAAAGAAACAAAAATTGTTTTAATGTTTATTTATTTTTGAGAGAGGGAGAGAGAGTGCAGGGGGTGGGGGGAGCAGAGAGAGAGGGAGACACAGAATCCAAAGCAGGCTCCAGGCTCTGAGCTGTCAATACAGAACCTGATGTGGGGCTTGAACTGACGAACCTCGAGATCATGACCTGAGCCGAAGTCAGATGCTTAACCGACTGAGTCACCAGGGCACACCATCCAACTTGCTTCATCTTGACGTGCCATTGCCCTCCACCAGCACTGCCCACCCAGAAAGTTCATCCCTCATTTGGCTCAAGATCCAGCGCCTCCAACAGGCGTTCCCCGACCACCTCCACCTCCTTTCAGGCCAAATTAATCATCACGCTCCCCACTCTGTAGGCATCCGATGGCTTGTATGTCCACCCCCTCCAAGCTGTGAGCAAATTGAGGGCAAGGGTTATGTCATCTGCTGTCAAACTGCCGGTACCCATCACAGCACTTAACACAAGGTAGACATTTGTCAAATGCTTGTTGATGAATCCTCTGCTGGTCAGGAAAGGTTTTCTTGCCAGTGCTGACAAATGGCAAAGCTAAGACCCACATCTAGGCCTCAGATCACATTGCAGCCGTGAGGGACACACATACACCAGTAGGTCAGGACAGAGGCAATGGAGACATGGAAGGGTCTGTGGAGGAAGTGATGCTGCAGAGAGGAGGCTGGATGGGAGCAAGAGTAAAGCAGCTCAGCACAGTGGGGAGGAAAGGATGGGCAGAGAGGGGCAGGATTTGGAGAAAACAGGGCAGAAGTGAGTCAGAGGTGAATTACCCAAGGCTCCGCATGTGGGATGCTGGGGAAAGGAGAACACTGCCTGCTGGGATGCAAGGCTGAGCAGGGGACATGGGGAGTCTGGGAAAGCTTTGCATATTCAGCTTGGCTTGTCAGTGTGATCCCAGATCACCAAGAGGCCACATTTAGACATATGCTTAGAACTTGATAATTACAACCAGGAAGGTGATGGTTGTGCTAAGGTAGGCAAAGAAAGAAAGAAAGAAAGAAAGAAAGAAAGAGCTATGAGCAGCTGCAGAAAGACCTTTTGAAGGCCATGCAACCTCATTTTTCAAGCATCAATGATCATGGCTTCTGCAGCATTCATGGCATTCTGGGATGCACCACCGTCTTCCTTTCTAAACATCCAAAGGCTGTCTTGATGGCCAAGTGTGGAATTGCGCTCTTTGGAGAAAGCAATGTGGGGGAGGGGGCTTTGGAAGAGCACAGACTCTGGAGGGAGACTGACCTGGGTTCCAAACTGACTCTGCCCTCTTAAAGTTGCCCTCTTAAAGTGACTGTAGGCCAACTCTACTGTCCAATGAAGGATACCACGGAAAAGTTACAGACACACGGAGACCAGGAGAAGATATCTATGATGTCTAAATTCTACAGAAGGTAAATTTCTAGAATATACAGGAACTCCTGAGAACCAATTAGAAAAGGACAAGAAACTCAACAGAAAAATGGCAAAGCATATGAGACCAAAGGGGAAATTCACAGAAAGGGAGATCCAAGTGGATAACAGTGCTTTTAAGAGACCTCTGGTTTATTAATAATAAGAAAAAGTCCAAGTAAGCACAATGAGATACTATTAAACGCTTATGTTGTAAATACTGAGAATACCTGTGTTGGTAAGTATATAGGGAAATGGGAATCTTCATGTCCCGTTGGTGGGAGCAAATGGGTGCAGCCACTCTGGAAAACAACCTGGCGGTACTTAGTTTAAATAAATGTGTATCTTCCTTGTGATCCAGAAAGTTTATCCCCAGCTATAAATCCAAGAGAGATGCCTACAGAGTTCTGTTAGGCATCATTTATGAATAAACTCATAAAGGTCGTTTTTTGTTACAAGGGACTGAAGGCAACGTAAGTGCCCCCGCCCCCCGCCAAGACTCCGGGAAAGGTTAAGGAGAAGTACGGCCAGATTTGGCACGACACTGAATACCATCCATTCCTTGGAAGCCATGAGCAAGATGTGCCACAGCACGGAGATATCTTGACATGTAACATTGAATGAAACAGTCAGTGGCCGATAGATAACATGCTTATTACCTTTCATAGGCGGAAACAGGTGTTCACATCTAGTGTACTAGCTGATGCACTGTGGCAAGTCAATGAATATTGGTTCTTTTCCTCGTAAACTTCCAGCTGCACCCCTCCTTCTACACCCTTCCCTGACTATCCCTCGGTGGAGTTTAGAGCACCAAGAGAGCTTCCCAAGGTCTCCAGAGTAGTTTAAATAGTCCTGTCTAAAGGTGATGGGAGACATGTTACATGATTGTGGGGCAGGCTTATGTCCAGAGAAAGAGTTTTAAATATCAGTGTCAGTGAAACCTTGGCCTGAAATCCCAGCGCCTGGCGAAGGAGTGAGCACGGGGCCAACAAGCCAGATGCTATTATTATCTCCACTTTACCAACAGGAACAGAAGCGCAGAGAGATTTTAGGTAACTTGCCCCAAGGCACTCACTAATAAACTGTAAAACCGGTCTCAAAGCTCAGGCAGTTTGAATCCAGAGCCCACACTCTTTTTGTTTGTTTGTTTGTTTGTTTGTTTGCACATTTTATTTCACGTGCCTGTGTATGTGTGTGAGGACATCTTTCAAACATACAGAAATGTACAGAGACTAATACAAAGAATGCATTGTGCCCATCACCCGGCTCTATCCAGCCCTTTGCCATTTAACCACAAAGCAGTTTCATTGTCAATAATGTTTATTTGTTCCCTTTGTCCTTTTTTTTTTTTTTTTCTTGGTCTGTCTTGCTAAAGGATTCTTTATCTTCTGTTTTCTGGGTTAGTTGATCTTTTCTATTGGTTCTTTATTTTCCATTTTATTAATTCAGTCTTTAACATTTCCTTTCTTCTACTTTCTTTGAGTTTACTCTTTGGTTCTTTTTCTTATGTTTTGACTTGGATTCTTCTTTTCCAGCGTACATATTTGGAGCTGTACATTTTCCTCTCAGAGCTGTCCTAGCCATTTACCACTAGTTTTGAAATGGTAGCATTTTCTTTTTAAAAAAAATTTTTTTAACGTTTGAGACAGAGAGAGACAGAGCATGAACAGGGGAGGGTCAGAGAGAGAGGGAGACACAGAATCTGAAACAGGCTCCAGGCTCCGAGCGGTCAGCACAGAGCCCGACGCGGGGCTCGAACTCACGGACCGCGAGATCATGACCTGAGCCGAAGTCGGACACTTAACCGACTGAGCCACCCAGGCGCCCTTGAAATGGTAGCATTTTCATTACCATTCAATTCAAATGCATAATTTCCATTAAGATTTCTTCTTTGAGTCACTAAGTATTAAGAAGGTTTTTCCCCCTAATATCTATCTTATGGGCAGATTGATTGGTTATCTTTCAATCATCGACTTCTGATTTAATTGCTTTGTGGTCAGAGATATACATGGTATTGCTTCTCTTTCTGTGGTTGGAGATAGATATGATGTTTAGTTACTTTTTGTTACTTGATATTTGCTACGTTATCAATTTTTACAAATGTTCACGTGATTGTGGGAGGCAGGGCTTTGTATAAGTGCTTTAGATCTGCGGTCAACAAATGGTCTCCAAAGGCCAGAGAGTCAATTCTTGCAACTTTGCAGATTCAGTCTGTCTCAACTATTCAATGCTGCCTTTGTGGCACAAAAGCAGCCACAGTCTATACTAAATAAATTAATATGTCCATGTTCCAATAAACCTTTATTTATAGGAAGAGGATGTGGGCTAGAATTGGCCTATGGCTCATAATTTGCTGATCTGTGCTTTAGATCAAACTTGTTAATTGTGTTGTTAAAATATCCCGTATCCTTAATAATCCTTTTATTTGTCAGTTGTAGACAGACTTATGTTTAAATCTCCCTTTACAATAATAGATCTGTCCATTTCTCCTTGTCATTTTGCCAAGTTTTGCTTTATCTGTTTTGAAGTTATATTATTAAGTAAAAACTAGTTCAGAAGTGTTACAACTTCATGGATGGACCCTTTTAAAAAATCCTTATTGCTGACGGGTCCCAGAGTCATGGAACAAAACAGAGTCAAGGTCAAATATTTCCTTTGGAAATTCTGCCTTTTGATCTAGTAGCTCATTTTGAAAGTAGCATATAATTACATCTCGGTGCCCCTGTCCAAACTTCCACGTAACTTCCTGTTTCAGTTGTACATCCTAATGCCTCCCATTATGGTTTACATCTGAAATTTTTAAAAGCACCCCAAGTCTGAAGTTAGCTCTCTATTCTTCTGCTGAGTCTTATGGAACTTTAGAATGTTTAAACGACCCCCAAAAACTTTTCACTTTAACATTATTATCGTTCAATATTTTCGTTCTAGTTGGTTTTTATACCCTCAAATTTGTGGTTATGGTTGTTTTAAAAAGTGAATGCTTATTTCTATGTTGTCACATGGGTACCAGTATCTGTGCCCAACATCATTCTCTCTTCCTCCCACCTGGGTTCTATTTCTTTCTTCCCAAAGTTTATTGCGTAGTATGTCTTATTTTATCCTATCCTTGAATGATAAGTTAGCAAGGTATAATATTCTATACTAGCTCTTTTCTCTCAGAAATTGAGGTATACTTCTGTGGGCGTGGTGGGGGTGGGTCTTCCATGGTTGTGGTGGTATCTATGTCAAATCGTTTTTCTTTTGTAGATGATTTGTTCTTCTCCAGTTATTTTGTAAGCTCTTTTTGTCACTGGTGTGCTGCAGTTCCACTACAATATGCATTGGATAGTTTTAGTTTCCTTTATCTTGCTTGGAGACCATTGTGATTTCTGTATCTACAGATTTATGTCTTCAATTACTAAAAGTTCTCGCCATGAGTCATTTGTTTAGAGCTTCTTCTCCATTCTCGCTAATCTCTCCCTTTGGAATTCTTCGTAGACATACTCTTTGTAGACAAGTCCTTCGTAGACTTTCTCCTTTCTTTCACATTTTTTACACTTTCATCTTTCTGTGCTACATTTTGATAATTTGGTCATTTCCTCAGCTCTGCCTTCTAGTTTCCTGATACGTTTTTCTTCCGTGTCATACCAGATGCATAACGCATCTACTGATTTTTAAAAATCAGTAACTACACCCAGATGTAAAAGCACTAACTGAGCTTCTGGTATAGCTGAGTAAGTTCCTATTGGACTGGCCCTCCTTCAGGTAACAATTATATATTCAAAACAACAACAACAACAACAAAAAAACAATGACCCAAAGGCATTGCAGAGTGAAAACCCAAAACAGGCCAAGTCTGGAGGGGAGTTGACACTGGCATGGGATAAGTTTCCCATTTTTGCAGCTTTTAGACTAATGGCAGGCCATACCACCTTGGGGGTGTCTAAAACTCCAGGAATAGCAATAACAGGAAGTGACTGGGGAATCCCAGGAAAGAAAGATCCAGGGCTGCAGTCCCAAATTAAAACCTTTACCTGAATCTCTGGACCCACTGATCACGCATATGCAGATTAGACTCTGAAAAGCCTTCCTGAGGACAAAGAAATTGACTGACTTTTAAATTGTTACCCAGGAGACTGAGTTTTAAGCTTGGATCCAACCAAGTTAACTGCCTGCTAAAACAAGTAAGCAGAAATTTAAAAAATAAATTAAATAAAATGGTAAAAAAACAAAACAAAAACAAGTAACAAACAAAATCAACAGGCTCTTTGGAAAAATCCATAAGAATCCAGAGTCTCTACCACAAAACATTAGCTATGTCCAGGATTCTTTGCATACTTGTCCAAAATTCCTTGATATATGAAGACAGGAAAACATGATCTCTTTTCGAGAGAAAAGACAATCAACAGAGATCAACACCAAGATAACCCAGATATTAAACTTATTAGACAAGAATTTTAAAGCACTTGTCATAACTACACTTAATGATGTAAAAGAAAATATACTTACGATGCATGTGGAGATAGGAAACACCATCAGAAAAACATGAATTATAAAAGAAAGACCAAATGGGAAATTTTAAAATTATAAAATACAATATCTGCAATAAAAATTCAATGGACGAGTTTGGAAGCATAATGGAGATCTCATCTCCAATCTCAAGAACAGGGAGAAAAAAATTTTTTTAATGAATGGACAGGGCCTTGGGAATAGAGAGACAATACATAAGGAGCTAGCGTGCACATCTGGAGTCCAAGAAGGATAGAAGAGAGAGAATGGGGGTAGAAAAAATATTTGAAGAAATCGTGGCTGAAATTTTCCCAAATTTTGTAAAAGACATAAATTGTAGATTCAGGAATCTCAGTGAACTTCAGGCAAGTAAAATATGAAGAAAACTATGCCTAGATACCCTCATAGAGCAACTGCTGGAATCCAAAGATAGAGAGAAAGTCTTGAAAATAGCCAGAGAACAATGACACATCACATACAGAGGATCAAATTTCCAGTAACTGCTCATTAGAAAAATGTAATGGCAGCCAGAGGACAATGAAAGAACATCCTTAAAGTGCTCAAAGGAAAAAAGGTAAACCCCGATCTCTATATTGAGTGAAAATATCCTTCAAGAATGAAGATGACCCAAAAACATTATGCAAAGTAAAAGAATTCAGACATGAGACCACACATATTGTATGGATCCATTTAAAGAAAATGTCCCAAAAAGGTAAATTTATAGAGGCAGAAAGTAGATTGGTGGTTGCCTGGGGCTGGAGGCAAGAGCAGAGATTAACTGCAAATAGACAAGAGGGATGCTATGAGGGTTGGGGGGATGACATGTCCCCTGACCTGGAGATGTGGCTAGTGGCCCCCAAATCCCTCCCCACAATGGGTTGCCAGATTGTACTTTCCATTTCCCATAATAAAACTCAGTGGTTATTGTAATTACGTGCTTGATGTCGGTCTTCTCCAGTAATTGTGAACTTCATGAGGACAGGCTCTATTTCCAGATTGTTTCTCTTGGTATCCCTAGTCCCTAGCACAGTGCCTGAATACAAAGTTAGGGCTCAATAAAAGCCTGCTGAATGGAATGGAACTTCTCCTTCCCTGTTGATGAGCCCTTTCTACAAACTGATGATTCTTTAATTTCGGATACATTTTCCCGTAACATGTCTTGTAATAATTCTTCTCTTTCACTTGTTTTGGTGTCTATACGAAAATCAGCAACTATAGTACTTTGTTCTTATTTTGCCTCTTCTCCAGAACTATCAATTTTGTTCACACGTGTGTTGCCCTTTACCCTTTCCTTCTGTATTTTATGTAATTTTGCCAAGCCTCCCCTCCATGTCACTAATTTTATGCAGTGATGGTTCTATTCCTTGCTATTTCCAAAGCACTCCAAGTTCTGCAGTGGTACCATTATCATCAATTTCCTGCCTTAATTGTGCCGGTTCCCTATTCATCTCACTGTTTGCTGTCTCTTATTTTTCCTCTTGTTTCATAAGGTCCATTTTCTCGTGATTTCTTTGACACTACAAAAGCGATTGGCTAAGAAAGTCACTTTGCGTATAATGGAGTAAACGTTCTTCCAAAATGGGTTCTCCTTCATCTTTCTTTCTGCCATGTTCCATTTCTTCTTTTTGCAGAAGACAAAGAAGGGGAAGCAGAATTTTTGCCTGGGTCTTATTTTTTCCGCTAGTCCCTTATCTTTGGTTCATCTTAGTTCTATTGGGGTGGCTATTCCCCCGATTATGTGGTAGCTTCTCCTTAAGCCCCACTTCCCTCTTCTCTGGGCACTGTTGGATTACTCTCCTTAGAACAGGAACTGGAAGGATGGGTATCCGTGGTCTGCTCAGTCCTCTGGCTGTCTGAGCTGAGTTGGAAAGGAGGGTGGGCCAGGCCTTGGGCAGTCTCACCCACACCATAGTCTCTGGGCACTCACTCACTTTAACTTTGCTCCTAGTTCTACAGCAGGACATTCCCTTGGGTCAGGGGTATACCCAGACTCCATGGCGAGCTGGCCATTGAGATGGGAAAGTCCTCCTTCATTTACCTATTGCTGCCTACTAAGCCATTCCAAAATGGAGTACCTTCAAACATCCACCATTTCATTGCTCCTGGTTTTGTGAGTCAGGGATCTCTATAAGGCTCAGTGACTGGGCAGCTTGACTGGAGTTGAAGGGCCCAAGACGGCCTCACTCACAGTCTGCTGGCTGAGCACGTAGGTTCTCCTCCATGTGGCCTCTCCCTCTTCCTGTGGTCATTTGTCCTCCAAGGCTTCTCTCTCCAGCGAGACTGCCTGGATTTCTTTACACTGCCGTTGGGTTCTGAGAGAACAAAAGTGGAAGCTGCCAGGTCTCCAAAGGTCTACGGCTGGAGCTACGCAGTGTCACTTTCACGACATCATATCGGGCAAAGCAAGTCACAAGTCATAGGGCCAGCCGGATTCAAGGGACCCGCTCCTGGGTGGGAGGCGCAGTGGGTGTATAGAGGGATGGGAGGAATTGCTGACAGCCATCTACAAGAATTACCACTGCCCTTCTCTGTGCTGCTCATGTTCCATGCTAATTCCTGACAGACTGTGCCCCATCCTTTTCACGGGGACAAAGAAAGAATAGTCGAGTGGTTTGAGGTTCATCTGGCCTCCATCTTTAGATGGTAGTACTTACCAGGGGAGGGAGGCGAGGAGCTCCAGGAAGGTGGTTCTGCACTCTCCCCAATCCCCAGATTGGGGGGTATCAGTGTGGTTTCTCAAAATTTCCTACACTCTCTTTTCATCACACAATGCATCTTTATCCAGAAAAGGGAGCTCTCCATCAACCCCAAGCATCTTCCTGCCATTGGTCTACGCTGCTCTGAATCTGGAAGAGACAGGTTAACGTTTGTAGGATGTGGCTGAGACCTGCCCCTAGTTTAAGCATTCATGTTCTGTTCTTTGCTGTCTTTACTTCCTTTTGATGATTTCGTGCAGTTCCCCTTTCCCTGGTGCTAAGGACTGAATGGTGCCTCCCCAAATTCATACGTTGAAACCCTGACTGGTCTTGGTTAGAGTAACTTGACCAAGGTCACGCAGTGAGTGGCAGATGGGAATTCGGTCAGCCTGGCTGCAGGGTCCAGGCTCTGTGCTTCAGGCCGGGAGGCCCCTGGTACCTCTCCTTGTGACCTGCAGTTTGGGAGAGGAGGCAGCGTCCTGGACTTCCTCCCTGCTGGTGGCTGGCTGCTCCCGGCTCTGCCCTCTCCCTCGTTCAACACGCTCCTTAGGCACCGGGCACCCCAGAGTGGTGACCTCGGGGGGGGATGGACAGAAGAGGCATTCTGCCTCGGCTGCACATTCCTTCCCAGCCTTTGGGGAGGGCAACAAAGAAACCCAATAAACACCCAGTGTGTAGGTGGGGGGGTGGGGGGGGGGGAGACAGCGGCTTTTGTCCGTCCTTCTGGTGTCCCTGGGAGTACACACAGCTCCGTTTCTGGGCCTTGGTCATTCCCTGAGGGCACTAGGACACGAGCACACTCCTGCCAGTAGCTCAAAAGCACTGAGACAAAAAAATTTTAAAAATCCATTTATTTCTCTCTTGGCACATAAAAGTCTGGTTACTTGCTATTTCAAAGTAGGCAACAGAGGCAAAGAAGCTGATTTGTGGACTCAAGTAACAGATTTAATCTGCACAGGACTTTTCAGTGTTCAGAGCACGTTTATACCAATCTAGCTTTATCCTCACGTCAGGCCTAAGCAACTAGAAAGATATTTTTGGCGTCTGGTCTATGTTGTTTGTGACAAGCTAGTCCTTCCCACGAACACGAGGAACATTAACTCCCATGAATAAGAATCAGAGTCCACATTTTCCAGTGATCACCAGCTTCCAAGCCCTGTTCTAAATGTTCTTTCCATGCAACAACTCATTTACTCCTCACCACTTTTGACCTTGACCTCCAGAGACCCTTGGTCCCATAAGCAGCTCCACTTCCCTGCAGCCCTGAGTGATGAGCCAGCCTGTGAATGATGCACCCAGAATTGTGCAGTGTGTGACCTGCACAATCAGACATGGCTGCCCTGCTGGGCTATGCCACCGTCGCCCCCTTGCGCTGGTACAGGACTTACTTGAGGTCTTCTCTCTCACAAGCGGGGCTCCTCCTTTCTTTTCCAGATTCTGTGAGCTCTCTGCGTATTTTATCACTCATTAGTCAACATTTTGAAAAAGGTTTATTTTTCTTTCTCATGGTTGCTTCCCCAGGTCACTGTCACAGAGGTGAGGGGCTGACAACAGTCCTGCTGCTGGAAGAGGTTATGTGAGGGATTTAGTCATTCTAGGAGATGGGAGATTCTAGTCTGGGACTGGTAGCCGCAGTTATTCAGGGTTTCACAGATGTGTTGTGAAGTGTCAGGTGCCTAAGGCTTTTAAGGATCATGTAATGACAATGTGTTTTATGTCACAAAACAACTGGGCTGAGCATCAGAGAAAACAAAGGAAGAAGGGCACCAGACCCTAGGTCAGGGGCTTTATGATTCATGCACACAACCCCATTCAGTACTAAGAAAACGGTCAAATTCATACTACTGTCTACATTTTACAGGAGAGGAAATGTAACCTCAGATCTTGCCCTTCCTTCAAATCCCAGATCAGGGGTGTAAACTCGCACAACCTTTACGTCAGGAGCTTTATATTCCCTTTGACCCAGTAAATAGATTCCTAGGAGTTTAACCCAATGAAATAATCAGAGATGGGCCCAAAGAATACGTAGAGGGATGTTCACTGAACCATTGCGAATCGATATTATTAATTATAACTAAGACTAGCAAAAACCAGGAATGTCTTAAATGATCACGGGGTGGGGGGTGGGGTGGGGAATGATGAAGCAAATGATGATAGATCCAAATGATAGAACATCATGCATCCACCTGTAATCAAGTTTTCGAAATAACTGTAAATTATTAAACAGGAAAATGTTCATGATAGGCTAAAAGGATGCAAAATTACACAGACAGTAAAAACCATTTCTAAGTATATGCGTATTTGCACATAGAAAAAAGACTGGAAGGAAATACATCAAAACATTAACAATATATTAATTTAATGTATATTACACTACATGCATTAAAACATTAAAGTCACCAGGTGGCGGGATACCCGGGTGATTTTTTTTCTCTCTATACCTATGTATCCTCTTCAAATAGTCTGTAATGAACACGTATTACTTTAACAGTCAGGGAGAAACATCAGTGACTTCAAAACCCGCTCAGGCAGCAGTGGCCTAGATAACAGTGCATCGGAACCCCCGTGCACTTAGCGCCAACAGTCCACACCGACTCATTGACTCATAGCTTCTTCAGCAGAGAACTTATTACCTCTGTACCACAGATGAGGAAAGTGAAGCTCGGACAGGTGTGGTTTCTTCCCCAGGCCACACGAACCCACATCTGTCTGACTCCAAGGTCCCAGCTCTTTCCTCTTCCTGAAACAATCCCCCTACCTCCACCGTACCTGGGCAGGAGAAACAGCTGCCCAGAGAAGGTGGAAACCAGGCTGCCCCAAAGCTCCGGGCACTGCTGATGCAAAGATCAGGGAATCCTTCCTGAAGTCGTCAAGGGACCTGAGTCCGGATGGAGGGAGAGGTGCCTCCTGGTGACACCGCAAACCCAGATTACAGTCACTTCTTCCACTGGTCGCCAAGAGCGCGCTCCTCGATGTCCCCACTGGCGGTGCCTAAAACCTAGAAACACCTAATTTGGGGTTCTGTGTCAGTTTCCACCCCTCACCCTCCTGGCTTTGTGATACCTGTGCCCTGCTATCCACCAGCTTTACCAATTCACCATTGCCTGCAAACTAATGCTCCTCTTACGCCTCCTTCTAGATGAGCTGACTTTTACATCACTTCAAGGCACCACACAGGCTCCAGCGAAGGCACCTGAGGTGCTGCTGGCAACGGGTAGGCTGGGGATAGTGAGGAATACTCACTATGGGCCCGCTACCCCCTGCCCATCCCTACCACAGCAACTCTTTCCATCTTTGGGTTAATACTGGGCTTTGTTTGAAGAAAAGACCTGAGTGATTGGAGGTCACAGATCTGGATCATTTATAAATACATTAAACACTCCAGGAACTAAACTACTCCGACGGAACCAAGTCTCAGGGCAGAACGTGAGGATGACTCTTTTCAAGGCAGCACTTACATCTCCTTGATTCGAATTCACGGGGCCGTTTCAGCAGGGCCTGCCGTTTCCCAAGGCTTATGAGGAGAGAGTGTAGGGGGACAGACAGGGAGAGAGAGGTGCTGAGGTGGGGAGGGAGAGGAGGGAAAGGGCAAAGGAACAGAGGGAGAGAGAGGGGTCCTGGGACCCCTAGGACGGCTCCTTGGCTTCTTCAAATACTGGCATCAAAGAACACCTCTGGGAAGCATCTGTGATTTTATTTCCAGTTTTCCAACAAGTCATGACTCTGGTCTCCCTGCCTTTGCAAATGCTATTTCCTCTGCCTTAAAAGCCTTTCCTGTACTTGCTCAACCAGCAAATTCCCCAAATGTCACCTGGGACCCCCTCCCCCAAACCCCTCTGGGAGCCACGGACAATGTAGGGGCTCCTGGGATGTTACCTCCCTCTGAAAACCCTGGTGGAAGTGGTCACAGTCCTGAGTTACTGGATGCCTCTCCACCTGTCCTTTTCCATGCCAGGCCAAATGCTACCTGGAGGACATGGGACCCCACCGTCACCTCAACACTCCAGTCCCAGCTCCGGGCCTGACACCCGGCCATACATCTTTCTCACAGTCAGGCAGCCCTGAGTTTGGGCATGAACTCCATCCCTCAGGAGCTCTAGAACCTTGGAAAGTTACTTAACCCCCCCCCCACCAAGAGCCTCAGTTCCATCACATAAAATGGGCATAATGCCCTCCCTCCTTACCTTCATCTCCACAGCACTCATTACCATTACCATTACCATTATATATTAGCTTGTTTCTTGATTGCCTGCATTCCCTCATAAGAATGTAAGCTCCCTGAAGGCAAGATGTCATGGAACAAGGACCAGCACGTTGCATGAATGACTGACTGAATAGATGCAGGGACAGCCCTTCAAGAAGTGTCTGACCCAGTGGCTGTATCCACGAAGAAGAGAGAGTCCTAGCCAGTGACCCTGGGTCTCCCCCACAGAAACTATCACCTGAAGACTGAGGAGGAAACCCGCAAAACGATTAAACGTGAGCCATGTGAAACAGGAACCCTTGCACACCTTTGGTGGGATTGTAAATTGCTGCAGCCACTATGGATGGAAGTTTCTCCAAAAATTAAAAATAGAAGTACCATATGATCTTTCGGGTGTTTACCAAAAGAACTGAACAGAGGACGTTGCAGAGATACCAGCATTCTAGGCTTACTGCAGTATTATTCATGACAGCCAAGATGTGGAAACGACTTTATGCATCCACCGGTAGATGAATGGATAAAGAAAATGTGGTATATACCTACTATGGAATATTATTCAACCCTGAAAAAGGAAATCTTGCCATATGCAACATGGATGAACCTTAGAAACATTCTGCTAAGGGAGATGAACCGGGCAATTACTGCATGATTCTGCTTACACAAAGTATCCAAAATAGTCAAATTCATGGAGTCAGGAGAGACTCACCATCAAAGAATGGTGGTTTCTGCGTCTGAGTGGGGGAGGGGAAGCAGGGAGATGCTGTTCAATGGGCATAAATTTTCAGTTAAGGAAGATGAATAGCCTGGAGATCTGCTGTACATCTTATCTATAGTGAACAATAGGTATTGTACACTGAAAAATCTGTTAGGGGGCGCCTGGGTGGCTCAGTGGATTAAGCGTCCGACTTCGGCTCAGGTCATGATCTCACGGTCCATGAGTTCGAGCCCCGCGTCAGGCTCTGGGCTGATGGCTCAGAGCCTGGAGCCTGCTTCCGACTCTGTGTCTCCCTCTCTCTCTGCCCCTCCCCCACTCGCGCTCTGTCTCTCTCTGTCTCAAAAATAAATAAACATTAAAAAAAAATTTTTTTAATAAAAAAAAATCTGTTAAAAGGATAGATCTCATGTCATGTTCCTACTAAAAACAAAACAAAACAAAATAAAATAAAATAAAATAAAATAAAATAAAATAAAATAAAACAAAATAAAAAGGAGTGACCCTTAGGAGTAGAATTCTCCAGACTCACAAATGCCTCAACCATCCTCACTTGGCCAATTCCTGGGTCTCGGAAACACTACTGGGCTGTCTGTGCCCTCTTGGCAGTTGTGTTAACTGGAGGAACAGGGGGAAGATGGGCAGCCCTTACCAACAGGTAGATTTGGCACATGCCAACCATCTGGCAAGACTGCTCAGACCCGGAGAGAGAGGCCCAGGGCTATAAAGCTAGTGAGAAATTTCAGGAAGGTGGTGGGTGAACATGGAGGGGGCGATCCCTACGGAAAACTCAGCTGCCCACACCATGCTCTCCTTGAGATCGGAGATTCCCTTTTCACAGAGTTCTTTCCACGTCACAAAATTTGTCTACATCCAGACCTCGCATCCATTTGCGCGTTGTAGGAAATAATTATTCTAGTTCTTTCAAGTGCACTCTGGATGCTGGTAAAGGCAGCTGGCATGTTTTGGAGCTTAGAGGGTCCTCTGGAGGTCACGATACCGGGTGGCCATTGGCAACATGTCTGCTGGACTTCGAGACTCCCCAATGCCTCTGACCACCACACCATCACACACGCTCATGACACTCTTTGGAAGGAGGTGCCTTTGTCAGAGGCGATCCCTAACCACACCATGGGTTTAACCTTGTTTAGAAGAGACCTAACTCACTTTTTGGAACAACCCATATGGCACTACTGATTTGATTTGACTGACTTCTGCTTTTCAAATATTTCCAAAGCGTGACCCCCTCCTTAAGCCATGAAGAAAGACCTTCCCCGGGGAACTCTGAGAATGGACCAAATGTCTCTCTGAAGACATTTCTGAGAGATACTTCAAGGCAATGGTTCTCCACCTTGGCCAGCCTTGGAACCGACTGGGAAGACTGAAAACAAAATATAGAGCCCAAATCTCACTCTCAGAGACTCTGGTGTGAGAAGTCTGAGGCGCAGCCTGGTGGGGATATTTTTGCTTCCCAGGTGATTGTCATGTGCCACCAAGGTGGAGAACCCTTGCTAAACACTGGTGGGATCACTGGGACCATAAATGCATGTAGCAGGCACCCCACCCTGGACGTGGTAGGTGCCTCCTTAAACCTGGTGAATTCTGTAAATTTGCAAAAGCTTCATTGTATAGATGAAGAACTTCAAGCGGATCAAGAACACGTGGCTTGCCCAAGATCTTAAAGCTCAAAGTACCAACTCAAACTCCTTCCAAGAGATTTGATGAGCACCTTGTGCCCTGGTCAACCTCCTAATTACCCACCCAGAATCTCTCCCGTGGTGCCAGAGCTTGCATCTGGTGCAGCCCTTCAGTCTAGTCTGTGGATATATTTTCTCTGGCTCACACAGTCTTCTATAAAAGTCTGGATTAGTTGGCTAAGAATCAGAAGATTTTACATTAAAGACATGAGTTTCTGGCTGACACGGTACAACACTCCCACAGGCAGGGCTCACCTGGAGCTGGCTCAGGCCACGCCCTCCCTCAGGCTCCTGAGGAGCCACGCCCTCCCAGTCCTGCATGGGCTCTTGATCTGACCTCTCTGGCCATGTCCCATCCATTTTTGTGACACCTGCATCACACCCTGAATGGAGGTGAAGCCTTACCACATGGGAACACCATCCATCCAAACACGTCATGCTTACTGGAAATACCAGTCTTTGCTTTTCTCTAAAGAAACCAGAATCAGATCTGATACATAATTGCAGAAACCCAAATGATAATGACAGAACAAAAATATCACGCGGACCCAGTGTTTTATCGTTCTCAGATGCTTTCACGTACTTTAATTTATGAGTTAGAAAATCCAGAGGCTTTCCTTCTCTGTTTCTACTCTAACCCTGCTGCTTGTCCGAGGTCCCAGAAACGACCTGGATATAAGTCCAGATCAGTGGCTACATGCCAATCCAAACAGAAACCTCTGAGCACAGGAAACCATTTTTCCTATTGCTTTCCGAAATGATCCTCATAGATGCAGTATTAAGGGGGGACATGTGATCCCAACATATAAAAAACTACTAAAGGACAACGCAATCTAGCATATATAGAGATTGGTAGAAATTAGGAAACATATTCATATACATTCAACAAAGGTCAGAAGGAAATTTGAGGGGTCCACATAATCTCAGATTATTAATTGGTTTCTTTTTTTAAATGTTGCCTTTATATTCCTAATTTGCAAAAAATGACTCAAGAATTCTTACATTTCTTGCAATTTCCTCATCTGTGAAATGAAATGACAACAGTGTGTGTCTTACAGAGAGATGGGGAGGACTGAGGAGTCAATTCACATGTAGCGCTCAGAGCAGCACCCAGCACAGAACAGGGACTCAACAAGTATTTGTACGTTTATTATTATTCAGTTGTAAAGGGCCATTTATCTCTCCCTTCCCTCCTTCTTTTTCCCCAAAGACGCTAATCAAATGGCTTTATGAAATTCCTATGACCTCTGTCCATTAAATAAGGAGGAACGTATTCAGATGCGGCATGTTATGTAAAGGTCTCATTGATGGATTTGAATGGTTAAGTGACTGCAGCATCTATTACGGAAGAAGTATTTTTGTGCAGCTCGCTGACTGGAAGACCTACGTGGAGACACTTCACTGTCTCCTGTAGACTTTCTTCTCTCCACCCAAATGCCTGTAAAGTCCAGGACGGGAAATGTGCCCAATTCATTGCTGCCCCTTTGGCCCATTAGTCGGAAGGCAGTAAAACATCACCAATTAAGTGATACACAAACGAATGTGCAGAGAATGCAAAAAACAAATCAAGATAAAGATCTCCTATTTCCTTCAGTGGGACAGTCCTAGCAGCAAAAATTCTTTGGGGTCCTAGTGACAGTTTGTGGTAGAAGCTATAGCCCTGCCTAGAACGAGGCCCTCATTCTCCCAGCTGCTGGGAATGTTGCCGGCTCACAGGTGGACCCATCCCTAGCATTGCCTTCAACAAAGGGCACTGCATCACCCAAACCGCCTCACCAAAAGGAGCCACACATGCTCCGGAAAAGCAGCCTGTATCAACGACTGATCAGCTGCGTGGGGACAAAGGCCTGGCCCCTTTGCCTCCATGTAGGGCAACTCTGAAGAGCCATCTCAGCTCCAAAACACTATAGAATTGAACCCCGTTGCAACTGCACCATAGCCCAGCTTTCCCTCTGCCTAACCCGCTCCCCATGCTCCCCAGTAAGCCTCTACACCCCAGGGCACACCTAGAGGAATCTGACGGGTGACAGTTCATACCAGGATTAAGAACCACCAGGTGGGAGCAAGTTGGCCCTTCCCAGAAGTGTCTTATCCCCATATCTGTGCAACGCCCTCCTCACTTTATTCATAGCTCATCTCAGACGCATCTCAGAGAGGACTTCTCTGACAGTCCTAACGCCTCCCTGCCCAAGTCAATTGCTAACATGTTACCCATCGGACCTCGTTCTATGCAGTCATCAACATCTGAAATTGTCTCATCATTTTCTTTCCTATTTGTTCGTGCTCTTTCCCTACTCTCCCACCAGGTTGTAAACTCCAGAGCACAGACACCTGCTATGCCTCTCACCACCAAATGCCCAGCTTCTAAGCAGCACCATGCACAACGCAAGACCTTAAGAAATATGGCTGAAGGAACGCATGAGGAGACGCACATACATTCACAGTAGAAAGCACTGGGCTGAGAGCAGGGAGTCCTCGTCATGCTCTGTTTCTGCCATTAGCCACCTGTGTGACCTCAGACAAGTCCCTCAACCATTCTGAGCCTCAGTTTTCTTGTCTGCAGAATGAGGTGGCCTAGTACAATGATCGCTAGGGGTTCTGATATCTCTAGCACGCTGTAATTTTGCGTGGTTATGCAGCTCAGAATTACCCTATCAACTACCTGGATATCATAGAATTTCTGAGCTGGAAAGGAGCTTCCCGGAGCATTTTGCAACATCTGATGGGTATGGACATTCAGATGCCAATTTCATGATGGTGTGAGGGCTAGAAAAACTTTGTATCCAGGGATATGTTTAACGTGGAGGTCATCAAAGCTTTAGGGCACTATGACATAACCATTCTCCTCCCTCCATAAATACCACGAAGTGTTCTCAAGTCCTATGAGGTCACGATCATGATAAAAGCAAACACTGATGGAGGCTGCCCCAGGGCCAGCAGGACGCTGCTCCTATGAAGCACTGACAACAGTGCCTGACCTGAGCAAGCCCTCAAGGAATGTTGGCTCTTAATGGCTACCCCCTTTGAATGTGAGCAACAGTCATGTTGAGGTAGGTACCCTTATTATGCACCTTGGGGTTGCAGAGACTGAAGCTTGGAGAGATGGCACCAGGCACCACGGAGCCACAGAGCTGGTAAGTGGTGGAGCCAGGATTTGAAGGTCGAGGTCATGAGCTCTGCCATGGAGCCACCACACTATGCCACCACCTGACAGTTCCATTCTCGTGTTTAAAGATAGGAATCGTGGCTTGCGGACAAGTCAACATTCGACCCTCAACCAGAAGTGATGTGCCTGGTCCAGAGCCAAGTTTCTCAAACTTGATTGTGGGCACCCCTGAGCAACTTTCTTCAAAGGCAGGTTCTGATTCAGAAGATCCTGGGTAAGGCCTGAGATCTGCATTGCTCATCTTTCCACGTGCTTCTGGTCCGGGGACCAGGCTTTGAGAGGCAGAGGAGAAGGAATTCCTGCTAAAAGCCAGAGCCCAGCCTCTGGTCCAGCCCTGGCAAACCCAGGTGACAAGACCACAGTCAAGTTTTTTTCTTTTTTTTTTTTTTTCATTTTTTTAATTACGTTTATTTGTTTTTGAGAGGCAGAGAGAGACAGAACACGAGTGGGGGAGGGGCAGAGAGAGAGAGGGAGACACAGAATCCAAAGCAGGCTCCAGGCCCTGAACTGTCAGCACAGAGCCCGACGCGGGGCTCGAACTCATGAACCATGAGATCATGACCTGAGCCGAAGTCGGATGCTCAACCAACTGAGCCACCCAGGCGCCCCCAGTCAAGTTTCTCGCACCTCTCTGGGACTCAGTGTCTTCGTCCATAATATGGAGATGACCCCACCTTTATACCTACCGCCCAGGATGGTCATGGTGATCAAAGCACCTCATATACCAGAAAACTCGTAAGGGAGGGGACAGGAATTTGCCTGACCACTGGTCTGTGGCCCTCTGGGATATGGGTAAGGGTCTTCGAGGGGTCTCCAGTGCATCGCCTGGCACAGAGTAGGTAATGAGTTAAGTGTTCCGTCAAAGTGCCAAGCACCTCAAATATTATTGACTTTAGTCGTTAAAACAATCCCATTTTATAGATAAGGAAATTGAGACATTACCTACCACCACCCAAACCACCCAAGCAATAAATGCTGAGGCCTGGATTCAAACCGAGATCTGCCCGGTCTGTACCCTTTATTGCTAGTGTTCCCCCAGCTGAGAGGCCGGGACTCAGATTGTGCATGGGCACTGGGAGTCCGGCCCCCTCCCCCACCTTGGAACAAGTGAGGGCCCCGCATCTGTGGGCTCTGGTCTGGGGATGGATCCTACAAATGCAAGTGGGGGCTTGTCATTTCAGCGGCAGGAAAAAGCACAGAAACAACAATCCAGCTCAAATAAACTCATCACGCGTTCTGCAGTGAGAAACAAAGTCAAGGGCGTCCTACTACCGAGGCCCCCGAAGCCCGCATCCGGACTGTGTTCAAAGGAGCAAATGCTTACAACGCCTGAGACCAACGTAACACCGTATGTTAACTATACTGGAATTACAATTTAAAACTTAATAAATAAGTAGAAATAAAGTTAGTTTATTTTCTCCAAAAAGAAGAAAGGAAAAAAAGAAAAAGAACAACAGTCCTCAAGGTGGGGTCCATCAGGGGGTCCAGGCCCTGCAGACCATGATGTCTTGTCCCTGACACTGCCTTATAGCACCAGCACTGGCAGGAGACCCGAAGCCACCAAGCCAGCTTCCCACACGAGGCAATGCCACATGGGAAGGCTAGTGTTTGAGGGCTTTCGTCCACCGGCCATCTCTATTTGAGGCCCAGAGGCTTAGCGAAAGGAAGAAGAAGGGGAAGAAACTGAAACGAGAGCACGGCATCATCCCGATCTTCGACACCAGATGATGAGGCTCAGAGGAACTGAGGGGTTTGATCAAAAGCACAAAGGTACAAATGGTAGAGGTGAGACTCCGTGCCCCTTCCTCCGCCTCCCGTGTTTGTAATCACCACTGATGGAAAGAGGGCAGGACCCTGCGGCCCAGGAAATCGCTGAGCGGGGCTCCAGAGCCCCTCCTCAGCCCTGCCAGCTTCCAGCATCATGGTGGACACAAGCGCCCCCCCCCCCCCTGCTGAGGCCACAGGGAAAAGGGGCTTTCCCTTCACAAGTCCTCCGGCTGGTGGCATCCAGCTCATCTGGACAATAACTTAACACAAGCCACCATGGAGGGAAATCCAAGACCTGATGAGCTCTCAAAGGAAGCTGCCTCCGAGGAGATGTTGCTCAGCCCACCCAGAAAGGACCTCCCTCCCTGGGGTCTGCTCACCTGGCTGTCAGAGCATAGCCACGAAGCCCCAGCACAGTCACAGAATGAGAAAGGTCAAGAGACTAGAAGGGCCTCCTGAGACCAGCTGGCCCTGCTCCCTCTGGGCCTGTGGCTGACCTTGCGTATCACGCCCTCACTTACCCCTCTCACAGATGGACTGGAGAAGCATGAAGCCACAGAGGATAGGCTGGGTGGTGGCTTCAGGCACCCCATCAGATCTTTACATAGTATCGGAACCTCTCCTTGCACCTAGAGACAATTTCTCCCTGCTCAGTTCTCTGCAGAGACAGGGACACCTTCGCTGAGACCCCCACAGTTCTGCTCGAAGGAGACAGCTTCCTGTCCATCTGACACTTGTCTTTCTAGATGACATCTACATTGCAGGACACTTCATGAACCAGTGAGTCCACGAACCCTGGCACCTGCTGTGTCCGTGGGGGCCACGGCCAGTTCTTGGCTTCCACGTTTTGTATCCCACAATCTTCTAGCCATGATGAGATCAAGAGTACGTGCACAGGCCAAAGACCATGACCTTCAGGAGAGATGTCAAGGTCCAACTGCCTGAGCCTAGGCCTGAGCCTCCTGCCCTGCAGACACGCCCTGTGGAGAATCAGCCAATCTGAGCAAAGTCTCCTTGCTAGAAGCTGGAGTGTGACATCCACAGAGTGAAGAACAAGGCCAGCGTGGCTTCAGGAGAACAAAGACAGCTGCGTCAGGCCCACGGACAAGTCACCAGGGTCCAGAGATGCCCCGGCCTGAGGGCTGGCCCCAGATGGTGAGAAACGCACCACAGTTCTTCCTGGTGCATACAGGGCAGCTGCCAGGATGATTTCTGGAACTTCCTCACCATCCCGATGTGCTGATATCAACAAAACAACCTGAACGCGTTCTCTGATCCCCGAAGCCAGAATGAGCGTAAGAACCCAGATCCGTGAAACTGGCAGCAGAGATTCCCACACCACCCAGGTTACTGGGTCTCAGCCAATCCTCATTCATTCCTAGTGAAGGACATTCACAAGGGCCCAAAAGAATATGACCAGTCCCCTGGACCTAGCTGTGGTAAGTTGGGACTGGCAGACGGAGGGGTCATCCTGGCTTTTTTTTCTTTCCACCAACCTACATTCTAATTACCAGTAATCCCTGCTGGCTCTGCTTCCAGAGTCTCCCCAAGTTCAACAACCTTTCCATTTCCCCCGCCAAAGCCCCAGCCATGCCATCACCATCTTGCCTGGACTATTGCAAAAGCACAGCATGTTCTTTTCCTTTCCACTCTTGCCCCTCTACAACCCATCCCCCACACAGACGACTATGTCCATCCCCTACTTAGAACCTTCTGGGGGGGGGGGGGGCGCCTGGGTGGCGCAGTCGGTTGAGCGTCCGACTTCAGCCAGGTCACGATCTCGCGGTCCGTGAGTTCGAGCCCCGCGTCAGGCTCTGGGCCGACGGCTCGGAGCCTGGAGCCTGTTTCCGATTCTGTGTCTCCCTCTCTCTCTGCCCCTCCCCCGTTCATGCTCTGTCTCTCTCTGTCCCAAAAATAAATAAAAAACGTTGGAAAAAAAAAAAAAAAAAGAACCTTCTAGGGGGTTCTCAATACCAACTCCTTGGCAAAGCCTCGGGCCTATAGGATCTGGCCCTTGTCCACCTCTCCTGCCTCACCCCCGACCACTACACCCCACCCTACCCCACCCCTCACATACAAAGGCTTTCATGTTTCCTCAAACACAAGAAGCTTATTCTGTCTCCAGGACTGTGTACCTGCTCTTCCTTCTCGTCATTCAAGGCTTCTTCAAATGTCACCTTCTCAGAGAAGCCCTCCCTGACCACTCCAGCAAAAGCAGCCCCTCAGACCCTCTGTCACGCTTTGCACTTCTGTCTTCTCCGTAGCACCTATCAAAATCTGAAATGCCCACTTTCTTGTTCCATGTTTATTGTCTGTCTTTCATTCTACAATATAAGAATTATAGACAGGCACGCTGGTTTTCCTACCCATGAGTCCCTAGCCCTAGAAGAGTGCCTGGTACCCAGTAGGCATTCGGGGAGTGTTCATTGCCTGCCTGACCAGCATCCATCTGACATCCCACCCTCCCTGAGGATTCTGACTGGCTTCCATCACTCTGTCTCTCGTCCTGCCTTCTACCACAGTGGCTCCCAGGCGGGGGCGGCCTTGTTGGCTCTGCAGGGCCCATGCTAAGCCTAAACACCCCTGGAGCAGTCATGTGATACACCTCAGCTGCAGAAGACAACGTTCAAGCTCCTTTCAGTGCGTGAAAGGAAGTGAATCCTGTCCCTTTGACACAAATGACCCCATGAACTCTTTTCTTCTTTTCTCCCCCTGCCCCAGGGTTTATATATATATATATACATATATATATATATATATATATATATATATATATATATGTATATATATTTAGTTAAACCTGTTGAGATAACAGTAGATTGACATGGAGTTGTGGGCAATAATATAGAGAGAGCCCATGTACCTTTCACTGAGTTTCCCGCAGTGATAACATCCCATAAAACTATATTATAATGTCACAGTATCAAACCCAGACATTGGCATCAATAGAGGAAGGATACAGAGCATTTCCATGGGCACAAAGAGCCCTCACATCCCCTTGTATAGCCAACCCTGCCCTCCCCAACGCTGACAACCATAAGCTCTTCTCCCTTTCCACAACTCTGTCATTTCACTCCTTGCTTTCTCTCCATGCTTTCAGACCCACAGCATTGCTGCTGAGTGCTTAGCTCCCTCACATCTGCTTGTGGTCACCCTCAGTTCTGGCCTTCCCTTCCCTGCTGAGTCACATGGTCCAATCTACACCCTTAAGTGACATTCTGATTTTTATTTTTAGGACCTTCTTTCTAAGTGATGCAGGGTATTTCACATGTATCTCCCACTTCCTAAGGGGGAGGCATCACCCTGTGCAAAGCCCATGAGCTTGGAATCCCGTCTCCACTTCTCTGAGCCTCAGTTTTCTCATCTATACAACCTTCCAGGGATCCAAGCCACACCAAGGAGATTAAATGACACAGTGAGGTGACTTTGCTCGGTACCTGCTTGGTACCTGCATGGCAGCTAGAAGGGGTAACCGTGCATAACTTAGGACCACCTATGAATCTGGGCCAGTCTACGAAATAAAAATAGCAATGAAACAGAACACCATTTCCTAATGGAATTAAAGCCCTACAGGGCATCTGTTCCTAGAACAGAAATCCCAAAGTTTGCTCATAACAGCTGACAACTGGACTAAGTTACCTTCAGTCAAAAAGGGTGTCAAGGATTTGGGGAGGGCTCAGGAACGGACCATCAGAAATCTGCCAATCAAGAGCACTCATCACACAACTTGCCGTGTGCCCTTGTCAAATCTCTCGACCTTTCTGGCCCTCTCCTTGGTCTGCCCGAGGGCAGTCAACCGTGACCTGTGGTTCCCTCACTGTGCTTCAGGGTCCACAAGGAAGACAAGGGGGAGCCCTACAAGCTCTCTGGCCTTCTCCCCTCATCTGTCAGTCCAAAGCAGCCCCCTGCTATTGGTTCTGCAGATCAAGAGTCCAAATGGTTTTTCCTTCGGCAAGGCCCTGGTGGTTTAAGAACTCTTGAGCCCCCTGTCCTGATAATTGCTGAGATTCCTCCGGCTCTCCAGGCCTGTGATCCTGAGGTCTGGAGCTGCCGCAGCAACACTCACAGGGCTCCCTGCAGCAGAAGTAGGCCTCTGCTTCCTCAATGCATCCTCCAGGAAAGCCTTTCTGACCCTGGAGACGAGGGTAGGGCCACCTGGGGCCACCCGCCTGGCACCTCCTTCCTAACTTGCCCACAGGAGCATTCTAGGGGATGGAACTAAAGAATCACAGGGCCCAGCATGGGCATCCCCCCAGCGGGCAGTGGGAATGCTCTGTGTGTATGGATACCGACGAGTGAGGGTGCTGACCCAGCCCTAACTAATGAGCACCACCGGGGGACGAGAGGACCCCAAGTGAGTTGCAGCGTGGCTTACTCTGTGACACACGGTTACAGCAGAGGATTTTGTGTGACATCCTTCTTCTAGTCAAGAGGGGAAGTGGAGCAACCATCAACCTTTCCCAGGTTCATAAACACCTAGTAACCACCCTGGATGCGAATGACTGGGCCCAAACTTGGAAAACATTCACACCTTCCTTCTCTTCTTTTCAGTCTCCGGAGGGTCTAAAGCTGCATCTGCCAATGCGGTAGCCACTTGTCACATGTGACGGGTTCAGTTTAAATTAAATGCGATTTAAAATCCAGTTCCACAATTACACTAGCCACACTGCGAGTGGCCAGTGTCGTGGGCAGCACAGCTACAGAACATTCCTGTCGTCATAGCAAGTTCAACTGGACCGTGCCGCCTAGAACTGTTTGAGACGCCTGAGCCCGGGCTTCTCCACATCTCCTTCTAGGAATCAGTTCACCGTGGTCCCCACATCTTCTCCACTTGTTCCTCAAGGGCCTGGCCTGGGGTGAATCGTGACTCTCTGCCCATGCCTCCCCCAGATCCCGACCAAGCTCATGTCCATCCAGACCTCAGACTATGGCCTTATTTGGAAATAGGGTCATTGTAGACATAATTAGTGAAGATGAGGTCATACTGGATTAGGGTGGGACCCAAATCCAATATGACTGGTATCCTTGTAAGACAAGGAGAAGACACAAAGACTCATAAGGAGAATGCCATATAATGGCAGAGGCAGAGACTGGAGTGACACATCGATGTGCCAAGGAACGCTGGGCATTGCCAGAAACCACCAAAAGCTAGGAAGAGGAAGGATGCCTTCTTCCTAGTGCCTTTGGTAAGAGCATAGCCCTACCCAACGCCTGGACCTTGGGCTTTTGGCCTCCAGAACTGGGGCAGAAAAAATTTGTTGTTTTAAGCCACCCGGTTTGCAGTAATTTGTTATAGCAGTCCTAGGAAATTAACATAAGCCTCTACCTGGAGACCTCCACGTTCTCATACCATCCCCTCCCTTGCTTGCTCCCTCCCAGGCATCGCAGATAGTAACCTGTAGGCATGACACCCAAGAGCCTATCAGATCCCCGGCCATGCCAGCCAGCCAGTCACTGTACAAGATAACGGGGAGGGGGCTTGGCACTGGAGAGCTGTGGGCACGCTGGGCTGCTGGGGCTGCCCAGGAAGGAGTGGGAGCCCTGCAGAGCCTGAAAATCCCACACTTTCTCTCTTTTCAATTCTGAAACAATATCAGAAGCTTCCCAGAAAGCAACAAGCCCCAGGCGATCCAGTCAGTAGTTAAACAGAGGAGCCTGATAGCTTACTTTATTAACTAGCTAAATCAAAGGGCTGTTATAGTCTCTGTCCGGTAATAAAATGCAGGAAGGAGCTGAATCACCCACCTATTAGCGTGGTGCTGGTGCAGTTAATGGCTGTGACCCGGCTGGGCCCAGGCTGGACCACAACAAAGCCAGCCGGCGTTTCCACCTACAAACCCTACAACCTCTTCCGCCCATCCCAGCTCCACACACAGCGCACCTGCCCACATCCACCTGCCTGTGGATGAAGGCTGCATCAGAATCTGTTTGTGGCAGCTTGCTTTTTAAATACACCTAGGATTATCCCTTTCAAACACATCCCCACTCAACTCCAGGATCCCACCACAACCTCAGACAAAAACAAAGAAACCAAAGCAGTCAGAAATCCAAGGTTTATTAAATCAATTCTTGAAGGAAGCAGCCAGCGCCGAGTTTTTACAATGCATCGTAAACAGGTGCAAAGCCCCCATCGCCAAACGCGGCACAGCATTGATAAGCCTGTTCCTGAACCAGCGTCATCCACCAACCACCCAGAGCCAGGAAACACCCTACTTATCGCCCTTCACCCCACCGTCTCCAGGCTGTTCCTCGGGGCACTTCTCCCGCAGCTTTAAAATGAGAAAGAAGGGGGCACCTGGGTGGTTCAGTCTGTGAAGCATCTGACTCTTGGTTTCAGCTCAGGTCATGACCTCACAGTTTGTGAGATAGAGCCCGGAGTTGGGCTCTGCGCTGACAGTGCAGAGCCTGCTTGGGATTCTCTCTCCCTCCCTCTCTCTCTCTGCCCCTCCCCGCCCCCTCTCTCTTGCAAAAGAAATAAACTTTAATTTAAAAAAGTTTAGGGGCACCTGGGTGGCTCAGCCCATTAAGTGGCTGACTTCAGCTCAGGTCATGATCTCACCGGTTCATGAGTTCGAGCCCCACGTCAGGCTCTTTGCTGCAAGCCTGGAGCCTCCTTCAGATTCTGTGTCTCCCCCTCTCTCGGCCCTTCCCCAACTCACACTCTGTCTCTCTCAAAACTAAACAAACAGTAAAAATTTTTTTAATTAAAAATAAATAAAAATAAAAAAATTAAAATGTTTAAAATGGGAAAGAAGAACACTGCTGTGGAAAGACAGGCCTAAAACTGCTGCCTTCCTTCATGCAGCTTACCAGCAGGGCCACTTAGAACAGCTTAGCTGGGGCGCCTGGGTGGCGCAGTCGGTTAAGCGTCCGACTTCAGCCAGGTCACGATCTCGCGGTCCGTGAGTTCGAGCCCCGCGTCAGGCTCTGGGCTGATGGCTCGGAGCCTGGAGCCTGTTTCCGATTCTGTGTCTCCCTCTCTCTCTGCCCCTCCCCCGTTCATGCTCTGTCTCTCTCTGTCCCAAAAATAAATAAAAAATGTTGAAAAAAAAAATTAAAAAAAAAAAAGAACAGCTTAGCTAATGCTCTGAGCCTCAGTTTCTTCACCTGTAAATGAGGACTCCAACGGGAGCTTTCTCCTTGATCTGGGAGGTAAGTATCTCTCCAAGTGCCTGAGAGTTTGGTGTATCATAAACTCCCCATTAATGTTACTGGTTAATGAGGGGGAGCCTGGGTGGCTCAGCCGGTTGAGCATCTGACTTCAGCTCAGGCCATGATCTTGTAGTTCGTGAGTCTGAGCCCCGCATCAGGCTCTCTGCTGCCAGCCTGTCAGCACAGAGCCCTTTTCAGATCCTCTGGCCCCCTCCCTCTCTGCCCCTCCCCATTTGCATTTTCTCTCTCCCTCTCTCCCTCTCTCTCTCTCTCTCTCTCTCTCTCCCTCTCTCTCTCCCTCTCAAAAAATAAATAAAACATTAAAAAAAAAAAAGATTCCTTCTGCCCCTCTCCCCCCTCTTGTGCATGCTCTCTCTCTCAAAAAAAATTTTTTTTTAATTTTTAAAAGTGTTACTTGTTAATGTAACTTATTGATGAATAAAGGCCCCAATATATAGTAAATACTCAATAAATAATAATTGCGGTTATAATTTCTATAAGGGACATCTAGCAAACCAGGCTCCAAATGCAATAAAAACTCTTTATAAAAAGCTTATTATAGAGGCTCCTGGGTGGCTCAGTCGGTTGAGCGTCTGACTTCGGCTCAGGTCAAGATCTCACAGTTCATGAGTCCGAGCCCCGCGTCGGGCTCTGTGCTGACAGCTCAGAGCCTGGAGCCTGCTTCGGATTCTGTACCTCAGTCTCTCTCTGCCCCCTCTCCCACTCACACTCTGTTCCTCTCTCAAAAATAAATAGAATAAAAACACTTAAAAAAAAAAAAGCTTATTAACAGATTCAACTCTACAGCCACCCAAAGTACTCCCTCAGAACAGTCCAAGGATTCCCAGAAAAGACTGAGCCTGAATCCCCCACTAACATGAAAAGCAGGACCCACAAAGATTTGTAAAGTCACCTGGAGCCCGGTTGGTAGTTCAGGCCCTGCTGAGCCATTACTAGCTCCTCCTAGAGGCCACTTGATTTATTACTGCACCAGCACCGAACTCTGAGACCAGGGGCTCTGCTCCATTACCCTCGGCCTCATTTGCAGGCAGCCTCTAGGACTTTGCCCAGTTCCATCAGGAAGCCATGGTGGGAGAGATCCACGTGCCCCAGAGATGCTGTAATTCTACACTGGCCAGGCTCAGAGACCCACTGAGCCTCCTGAAAAAGGAACTCAGCACGAGTTCCTTCTCCTTCCCAGGAGAAAAGAGAGCAGGAAGAAAGAACTGGGAAGGGCAGTCCTCCTTTTCCCCTTGGGAGATGCCCAAGTTCCTTTCCATTTGCTTCTCAGGTTGCCAATCCCATGGCAGTTTCAGCCCCGCCCCACTTGCCAGTGTCAGGAAGGCACTGAGGCCAGCAGCCTCTTCTTCACCTGTGATTAGATCTCAGTCTGGAATCTGTCCACCTGGCGGGGACCTGGGGTGACCTCAGATCCCATCTCTGTAGCTTTCCAGAATGGGGCTTTGCTCTGCAGATGGGTTTTGTTTCTCATTCTGGGTTTTCTTACACTCAAAACCGATTCAGCCTGGGAATCGCTGCTCCGAGGACAGGAACGAAGGACGCATGCCTTCAGCAACAACGTCAGTCCCCCATTCTCCCTTACAAAGCACCTCTACACTTCCTCCCAGAGCAAAGATCTGATGAAACATTGAGAGTGGGCACACACAGTACACAGCAAATCCCAAATTTTGTGGCATATGTGCCTTTCCAGATGACTGCATGGATACACTCCATAACACATTGTTAAAGTGATAATTAGCGATAGACTTGTTATGAATATTCCAAATAAAATTTCTCTCTACCACAGTTGATGGAGACAAAGGGCAGCACGTGAAATGGAAGAAGGAGTAGAGGGATTTTTGTATACAGCGTATATTTGAAGAGGGATTGGGGAACCCATCTCTAGGAACCCATGTTTAACTGCAGGTGCGCGAGTAAGGATCTTTTTCCCACCACGCTGAGGGAACACAGCGCCCCCACTAGAAAAACAAAACAACAAAACTCCAGGGAAGGGAGGAGAAACCCAGTTCTGGAAGCCGCTCTTCTGTTGCCCGGTTTAACAGCACCTAAGGATGCTAAAATGGACAGTTTAAGAAAAACCAGAGGAAACACTGAGAAACGGGCCAGCCAGCAGCTACAACCAAGGTGACTCACACTTAAAGAGTGAAAGACAAAAGCCTTCTATTGTGTTTGGCATTCTCCTCCTCCGTGAACTTGCTAAAGGCTCCAGTTCTGCCCCCACAACCTCTTACGCGCATTCCGATTTTTAAATGCACAGTGACTCTGCTCCACATGGGGCCACGGTGATGCCAATGGCACACTTCCTCTCCTCCCCACACTGCCTAACTCACCAAGGCAGATGAAAGACTCCAGGCACACAAACTGCTGACAGCCAAGAGGGGTGAGCACCTCTGAAGCCAAAGAAAGAACAAAAGAAGGAGCCCCAGATCCCACCAGGGCCGTGTCCACACAGGCTGAGAATCGGTGCGGCTCAGGGGCATGGAGGAAAGCGACCCTTCTAGGGCTTAACGGGAACAGGGACAGGAACGCCATTAGCAGTATGGCAGTGTCTTCTTGGTTATCACCAGGGACTGGGGACTTGCCCGGATGGAATATTCTACTTTAAGGGTGAAGCTGAGCTCCAAGCTCGTCTAGTCCAAGAGGGAAAATTGGGTGGCAGCACATATGAGCATGCGCAGAGTCCTCTGCAGGCAGACTGTCCCTTGCCTCCCTTGCGGGATTATCAGACACCGCTTCTCATCCTAGCTGGTGACAGAGCCCGAGAACAGACCTAAAGCCATCTAAGTACACCCCCTTCAATTTCCAAATGAGGAAACCAAGGACCAGAGAGGATGAATGATGTGACCAATACAAAAGGCTCAGGACCCCTGAGCCTCAATCTTGCTTTTTCTATTACAACTATGCTACTTCTCCCCGACCTTTTCCTTAGTTGGGCTAAATCAACATCCAAACCACAGAATTATCCTTGGGAGGAGTAAAATAAAACATCAGGATCAAAATGTAGAGAAAGGAAAAGGTAACGTTAGTACAGAATAATCTTGGCACTGGAGCTGGGACACACCTGCCTGACCCTGGCTTCTTCGGGACCTGAGGGAAGCCAGTCTTAGCGCAGAGGTCACCAGAAGTAGACTAGGCCGAGGTGAGGGGTGGAGGGGTGGCTGCTAACGGCCTCCAGGCCTCACACTTCTGCCACAGGCCCTTTGCACTGCCTCCTCCTTCTCCGGATGCTCCTCCCCCAAATATTTACAGGGTTCACTCTCTTACCTCCTTCAAGTCTTTACCGTATGTCCCCTTCTCAATGAAGCCTACCCTGACCACTCACTTTAAAATTATTCCCCAATACTCCCTATCTCCTACATCCTACTTAATTTTTCCATAGTACTTACCACATTCTAACAGACTACAATTTAGTTATTATGTTCATGGGTTTCATTTTTAAACAATATCCATGAGGATAAGGAATTCTGACTTGGTTCACTCCTGATTCTCCTGGGTCTGGAACAGTACCCTGGCACATCATAGATGCTCAATAAATATAGCTTGGATAAATTAATGAATGGATGATTCCTCTTACCCTTTGTTTCTCATCCTCCCTGCACTGTCTCCCTCAGCAACAACCACCTATTCCCCTTCACACACGTGCACACGCACGCATACACACACACACACACACACACACACACACACGTACACCTTTTTGCCCTTTTCTCTCTTCTTCTCCAGCTGTATCTCAGGCCACTAACATCAACAAGGATAGCTGAGGCCAAACTTAGAACATTCAGTAATAATATTGCCAATCCCTCCATTAAAAACTCATATTTTATATACATGCATGGTTTTAAATGTATGGCAAACTCCGGAAGGATTCACAAGAAACTGATACCACTGGGTATCTCCAGGGAACTAGATGCCTGAGCCATTTAGACTTCCAGTCTCTATGCTCTTGTACTATTTAAATTTTGAACAAAGTGAATATAATTAACCATTAAACATGTTTTCATTAAAAATAAAAATTGGAAAAATCTCACAAAACTCCCATATGCCTCTGCTCTTGTCCTCAACACCATCTAAATACAAATTTTTCTGAGTGAAGGTGTCAAATGCCTCCAGCCCCGGGGTAAGATGGTGAAATAGGGGGACAGTTCTCCTTGTCTCCGGTTCTCATATTTTCTTAAATGAGATTGTTACTTTCATAATGAAATATCTGAAAACGTTTCCATCAAGCAGAAGGACATGAATTAATGCAAGTTTCCCTACATACATAAAACATTGAGACTTTGTTTAAGTCATGAATCCCTTTACCTTTAATTTTGTTTCCTCCCATTTGGATTTCACATTTAACAGATTTCAGAATATGTTGTATAAGCTGGTGCCAGGGTCTCTGGAGGCACCCAGACAATGCCTTCAAGGAGGTGCTATCCAGCAAGGATGACCACAAGCAGTGTCATCGCCTCAAGGACACACTCAGAAATGACAGGTGTCATGAATGGGCTAGCGGATTACGTGTGGTTTCATGTTTTTTTCTTTGAGACTTTCGGACTGTTCCAAATTTTCTGCCTCGCGGTGTACAACCACACTTAATTTTTTCCTCTTACTATGCTATGGCGTAAGTGTGCGTTACTAGTCATTGGCCTTCTCTAGGCTGTGGACCTTCCCAAGGATGGAGCCCCTGTTCGATTCATCCCTGTCTTCTCATTCTCCAGCTTGGCACCTTGCAACAGTGACTGCCTCATAATGGGCACTGGAATGAGTGACTATTTCACAGCATCCAATGAGGAATCATAAGATACATCTCAACACGAAACCCAGAGAGACACCACTCTCTCATTTGCCATCTGCTTAACGTTGCCCTCATTCATGGATATGCTTTGTCCTGGGCAAGGGGAAGGAGGCCAGAGCTACCCAAGCGTGGATATTCAAAGTCATCAAAGAAAGGGCACATGCGGCCTTCCCAGCAGCCCAGGCTCTAATGCACTTGGGTGCCAAGCAATTAATGTTGGCTCCATACTCCAAGGTCTTCGTAACCTTTACTAATTGTCCTTTGATCTCCTTCTGGGGATTTATTTTCAGGAAATAACTGTATGAAGATTAAGTAGAACCATGTTATTATCAATGCTGCTTAAAACAGAAAAATTGGAAACAACCTAAACATCGAACCATATGAGATTAGGTAAATAAACGATAGTCTATCTCCATAATTACCATTGCTATAGACTCACGCAACTCATGGCAAAAAGAAGAAGAAGAAGAAGAAGAAGAAGAAGAAGAAGAAGAAGAAGAAGAAGGAGGAGGAGGAGGAGGAGGAGGAGGAGGAGGAGGAGGAGGAGGAGGAGGAGGAGGAAATGGGGATGTGCATTCTTTGAGCTGTATCTACTTGGCTTTGTTCCCTCATACTAACTGACTTAGTGCCCTCATTTTTTGAAAATTACTTGATGTTTCTGGTCTCGTTTGTCTCTTCTGTAATTAAAGGCATTACTTAATCATTAAAAAAAAAGCTTATTGATATAGAAAGCTAACGCTCATGATAAGGCATTCAATGATAATGTGTGTAACCAAAGAATATATGTTGCATTGTGACACTGCAGTTCCATATATGTTACATTTATATATGCAATTATACAGATGTGTATGCATATATTTCTATGTATCTACACACACACAGATCTATATATACACACACATATATGTGTGCAAGTGTGTGTATATAGCATCATATATAATATACGTGAAAGGGATCTCGAAGGCTCTTCAACAGAGTCTCAATGGTTGTCTTTGGGGTAAGTAGGATTGGGGCTGGTTGTTTCCCTTTTTTTTTTTTTTTGCCTATATTTCTGATGTTTTTATAACAAGGATGTGCTGCTTTTCAATAATGAAAACAACAACCAAAGTTACTTTTAACTGAAGGAAGAAAAGAACAACTGTCCTCGAGGAGGTGAGAGGAAGGGTGTGAGGGTGGAAGCAGGGGGATGGCTGAGGTGAGTGTGAGCCTCCTCGAAGCTACCTTCTCCCAGGGCTGAAGCCATGCTCCTGTCACCCCCAAACTTACGAAGACATTCATTCCACCTGACCAGACTTTCTCCCGCACATCCGGCCACAGCACATGGTCCTCACCAGGAGAGGCAGGGTCCCCACTGTGCGAGTCTCACCTGGGACAGGGCAGGGGAGGGGAGAAAGGCACCCGGAGCCGACCAGGAGACATAGCGGTCAGAAGCGGACCCCTGTTCACATAGGAAACAAGTGTGCCACGAACTGGGCAACTTCTGAGAAACAGCAATGTTCGGAGGTGCCTCTAGCCTAAAATGACCCAGTTTCAGGGAAGACAGCCTCATCCAGGACTCGGACAGAAAAAAAAGTTAACATTTCCTCATAGAGAAGGTTAACCAGAACTACCAGAGCTGGAACAGGAACAATCTGCTTAAAAAAGTAGACAGGAGATCTTCGAGGTCCATGAGGCATCCAGGTATGATGGGATCCAGTGGAGAGGGGGGGGTCTCTTCCCACAACATGCATTGGCAAAACTGGTTGTAATTCAGTAGACCCTTTCCTCAGGGTTATTCTGAAAGCTTCTGGACCCATGCCGCTTCAGCTTCTGTGGCCTTTGCTCCAGCTTTTGCGGTTGCTAAGTGACAGAGATCTGCTGTGTGTCCTCCGTTGGGTGGTCCTACGCAGACTGCTCGGGAGCTGCTGTAGGGGGCTCTTGCTCATGGCTGGCATCTGTGAACAGGGAGAGCACTTATCACGATCGGACCCTACCACTCTCCTGCTGTCATCATGTCAATGATGGACAGAAATGAGGCAAGCAGAATGGAGTGGGCAGGGGCGGGACACAGCAGGAGCTAGGGGAGGGGAAGGGCACAAGAGGTTAACAAGGAAGGCGGGGCCAAGAGGACAGGAGGAAGGAGGGGCCCGGCCCGAGCAGAGATGAGAGAATTCAGAAAGGGGGGCAGAAGGCGTGAGCAGAGAGGCCAGGCCAGCTTGGGCTGAAGCGCTCATGTTCCTCGCCATGCCCTTGCTACCTCCTGCTTGGCCCATCTGCCTCCCATTCTTTGCCTTCTGGCCCAGGAGGGGCCATCCCAGCCCCACCCCGCCCCCCGATCCCTACCTAGTACTAACCCTCCTCTAAGCCCTACCAGAGAAACAGACTTACTTCTACCCTTCTTGGGCCTGCACACCTCCAGCGCCGGCTCTCCTTGGGGCTCCCGTTGGGGTGGGGGGAGCCCTCGCCGCCCGCGTCCGCTTCCTCAGTCTCTGGCGACGCAGTTCAATCTGTGCTTTCAGAACCTCCTTTCTTCCCATTCTTCAGGAAGCTGTCAAGACGTTTTGTCCCTCGACTGGACAAGATCCAGCAGGAGTGGGCAACGCAGGGCCAAATCCGAGACACCAGACTGAGAGGGACAGGAAGGGGAAACACGGGACAGTCCTGGGTGATTTGGACCATCTGGTCACCTCATTCTAGATTTATAAGCGGACATTTAGTCAAGAGGCCAAACTGGATCAGAACTCTGAATTCAGTGGACAGCACGACACCAGATTACTTTTTGTTTGGGGCCCATGGCCTTTCAACACCGCTGATCTTCATGACACAAGTGCAGGAAGATCTGTCTGCCAAAGACGTGTAACCTCAGGACGGTTTCACACTTTAAAAATGTGTGAACGCCCACCATGATCAACGGCCTGCTCTACTTAAACCAGCCCCCGCAGAAGCGCATCCAGCGGTGCCCTCCGTCGAGGCTTCCTCTAGGGTGAGCGCGTCCCCGTGCTAACGCTCTCCTCCAAGCTTCCGCCTCGAGGCAGTAGATGGGGATGTGACGGTAACCGGAAGAGCTGGGGCCCGATCCCCGCACAGGCCAGACGCCCTCCTTCTACTCTACAGCCACAGGGCTGTTCGCCAGGCCAAGCTGGGTAAACATCTTACAAACATAACCATTTCTCGTGACCACAAGAACGACTGAAATATAAGACCCCGTCACGGGCAGTCCCCAGGTCTTAAAGTACACACGCTCTATGCCAGTGGTTCTCAAACTTTAGTGTGCAAAAAAGTCACCCGGAGGTCTTGTTGCAAACGCAGACGTTTTGGTGACATCCCCAAGGCTTCTGGGGTAGAGGCTGAGAATGGACATTTCTAACAAGTTCCCGGGTGCTGCCGCTCGTGCCAGTCTGGAGACCGCACTCTGGGAACAACTGGTCTCCATCAAGAGAGGTTAGTAGTGGCATCTGTCATGGTAAGGATCTGCTACCATTACAAATGACTCACTTTCACTTAGCGTTCACACCTCACCCAAAGCAGAGGCACCGAAAAGGGTGCGACACAAAGAAAACTCACTGTTGATAAACGCAGGCACTTGAAGGCATTACCAGAAAAAGAATAAGAAGCGCCCTGGAATCCATCTAACGCAACTCGCTCACTGAATACAATATTACTACGTTTAGGGAGGTTAAGTCACCGGTTCGAAGGTACAATGAAACCCAGATAATCAATGTCAGAACCCAAACTAGAAATCCCAGCAGTACTATTTAAAATCCTAAGTATGGAGTCTCAGAAAACCTCCTGACTTTTCTCATTACAAGAGTCACAAGGGTTGACAGTCTGCACAATCAGGCTTTCTTTCTCTTTTTTTTTTTTTTTGGTCCTTCACACCAAAGCAGTCGTTTTATGCCATGGTCAGTTCCTAGTAAACCACGGAAGTAGTTCCTGATTCTCCAAGTTCAACTGTGACTCCACTGCATGGAACTTGGAACTGGTTTTCTCACAGAAATCCCGTTACGCATTGTAGGGTCCCGGGACAAGTTCCTCTCACTAGGCACAGTGCTGCTGAGCCACAGTGATGACAGCCCATGTGATGTCACCACTACCGTAATATTATTTCCTTAAAATCTCCTTCTGAGTCTCCACTTGGACCTCTGCCCTTCCTGGTCCCTCTTCCTGGAAAACTGCCGCCTCACGTTTTCTCATGCCAGGCTCCTTCTGTCACCCACATCCTAGCTCGTATGCTTCTTCCTCAAGAGCCTCTCATGAGCACCAACCCGAGCAGATCTCACTTCCTGTGCCTGCCAGTTACTTTCTGCCCCACCACACTTCTGCGTTTTCTGTACAGCCCCTAGCACCGCCCGAAACATTTTATTATTTACTTGCTTATTACCGCCTGACATTAGGATGTGAGCTCCCAGAGGGCAGGACTTGGTCTGTCTTGTTCACCACTGTAACTCCAGCACCTAGAACAGTTCCTGGCACGCAGGAGGCTCTCTGGACACATCTGTTGGGTGAACGAATGAATGTACAGAAGCCTTACACAGAGTATCTCTTTCCAACGTGTTTTCCAAAGTTGGAATTTGAGATTGCCTTCCAGTTTCTTGCCACTTTCAACAGTAGGAATTGGACTGCTATGCTTCAACACAACGTGGAAAGAGAAAATAAACCTTCGGGCCGGCGTCCACAATGACAGGAGAGAGCAGACAGGAAGCTCCAGGGATTGGGGTGGTGCTGAGTTTCTCCCCAGCTCTGGTGCCCTTTCACACAGAGAGGGTGCTGGTGGGTCAGGTCTACCTGGTTATAAGATGCGGGAGGCAAATCCTATAGTGAAATGATGAGAAGTTTTAGAGTCAAAAGATTTGGTTTCAAGCCCTAGGCAAGTCATTTAAATCTCTCTGAGCCTCAGTTTCCTCATCTGTAAAATGGGGATGTGAAATACCCAGGGCATAGGGTGCTTGTGAGGATCGAGGAAGTTAGCATTGTAGAAACTCTCTAAACAGTAAAAGACTATACCTTGCTGTTAAATGATTAATAATAAGACCACGTAGTTGCTGGAGGGATCCAAATCTGTGAAATTTCTCAGGCTGTGCTTCTCCACCCAGTCCTGCTCTGTGCCCTCTCTTAGCTCTACCCACTATGCCCAGCTCCCAGACTGTGCGTGGAAGCCCCCAGCCCAGTGACAGCAGCCCTGGGGCACTGGCACTGGCCACCTTGAGCTGCCCACAGCGTCACAGCGCCATGGATGGTGCAGACAGAAGGAAGCCCAGGAGAAGACCACTGTGGGAAACCACAGAAGAGCATGGGGAAAACCGTCAGTGGAACTGAACCAGGGCAACTGGTAGAAAACTGGCTGAAATCCCTCAATTTCTGGCCAAAATTCTCTGGATAACCCAGAGTTCCCAGAGATGGGGACTTCAGAGAAGCCAAGGTTCCCTCTCACCCACAGACACTGGCTTCTCGATGTCCTTACGAGGGAAGGAGGGGTTACACGCCTTCCTTTCTCCCCAGGTCTCCTTCCCAACCCTACAGTAACCAGTTTCCCATTAGCCAATTTTTTTAAACGTTTATTTTTGAGGGGGGGGGGGGGAGAGAGAGAGAGAGAGAGAGAGAGAGAGGCAGAGAGGGAGGGAGACACAGAATCCGAAGCAGGCTCCAGGCTCCAAGCTGTCAGCACAGAGCCTGATGTGGAGCTTGAACTTACAAACCGTGAGATCATGACCTGAGCCGAAGTCGGAAGCTTAACCAACTGAGCCACCCAGGCGCCCCTCCATTAACCAAATTTTAATGCTCTGGGAAAAGAGGCTCTTGGCCATAAGCTGCCTTCACGTTACAGATGTCACCTCCTCTGACCGAGTCACTCCTGTCTCCACTGGACACTGTCCCTACTCTTCCTTAAATGACAACCTTAATGACAAATCTGCATACAAAGAGTAACTTACCCCTTCTACCAAGAGTTCGATCCAGTCAGGTAACTGGCTACTAATCACATACAACTGAGCACACTCTTTACCCTGAATCTGGGGGAAGACAAGCACAGCAGCCAGTTCCTGCCCTTGAGCAGTATATACTCTGTTTGGGGGCACAGAATTCATCACGACCACCACGAACTGCTCTGTTCACTGTCAGAAGAGAAATACACAGGGTGGGGCATGTGGGTCACCTTCAGTAGCTGAGTTCTCTTCTGGCTCCTAAATGCTGCACTGATCAGGGCATCTGGATCATGGGCAAGTCCTTTCATTTCTGGCAACGTTATGATGTGATGGGTGCTGGTGGTTGCTTGAATCTGAAAAGCTTCAGGGAGGCGTCATGCATCAAGGGGCTTAATGAATGGAAGGATTTCAATGTGTAGAAGGGGAAAGAAAGGGAGTTCCAGGTATGAAATGGATGGAAGCTGGTAGGGTTTGAGATACCTATGAACTCTCCAAGGTGAACAGTCCGGAAGCTACAAGTCTCCCCCTGCCACCCCTCGGCTCTGGGTTGATGGTGCCAGTTTGGGAGATACAAGCCTATAAATGATCATGAAAGTGGGAGCGTGCCAGGGAGAGGACAAGGGAATTCACATGTTGGGATGGCTGGCTTTCAAGGGACATAGAGAGAAAGATGCTGGGTGGGAGGGACCATGGAGCCTTATTCAGCCTAATCCACTCACTGGGCTTGTGCCCAGGACCACCCATTGCTCTCTGTGGGTGGAGACAGACCTGCCTTATCTCCTCCCTCTCCTTCTGTCTTCCCACTCTCCCTGAGTTCTGGATCAGGGTGGGGAGGAACAGCAGGACTCCGTTATTCAAGGTAAATCTTGGCAGACAGGTCTGGGACCTGCTTGTAGGACCACCCCTACTCTCTGGAGCAGGCACTGAACATGGAGTCCACTAGCTGGAAATGGCTGTGAAGGGCCCCGTGGTCTCTAGTTTGGGGCTGGGAAAGAGCCGGCTGTGGAGCATCCCACAGAAGAGAGAACAGCCTCCCCCCAGCTCTGCCCAGGTTCATTCACCTCTTCACACTGGACTTCCCTGCTCATTCACCCCTCTGAGCTTCTATGCAGACAAGCTCTCTGTCTGGGGCACCCTTCACAGCTTCATCTTGACACATTCTCACTGCCTTTTCAGTGTCTGGTTCCAAACTCACCTTCTCCATGAAGACCTGACTCTGTTCG
This sequence comes from Neofelis nebulosa, assembly GCF_028018385.1. Taxonomy (NCBI): domain Eukaryota; kingdom Metazoa; phylum Chordata; class Mammalia; order Carnivora; family Felidae; genus Neofelis; species Neofelis nebulosa. Next base: position 189,700,968 of record NC_080783.1, on the reverse strand, counting down.
TCAATATCAATCTTTTCCACCCCGTGCTCCCGAAGTGCACTGTTCTCATAGCACTCTCCTGGGACCAAAATTACCCATCTGCCTCTTCCGCTGGACCACAAAATCCCTCAGATTAGGGTCTGCACCAAGGGTCACAGATGGGTGATGCACGTGGGGCCGGGCAGGTCACACAAATGGGGGAACTCCTCGTGTGAAACTCCTCCTGGATGGGAGTTGTGTTGGCGGTGACCGCACAACTGGGGAGTCTCAGGATCTGTGCTGAGCCAGAGGGGCTGACCTTACCTCAGGGAGGCAGCTGTCCTCGTGGAAAACACCACCACGTTGAAATGTAGGCCGAGACAGCCAGAGCTTCAGATTTTGGGGGAGAAGCCTGGTATCAGCGTTCTCACGTGACATCACCCCATCTTTACGCGTCAGCAGCACGTTCAAATTTAAGACACCGCGTTGCGAGCCAGATCAAATGCATCTGCAGGCCAGGCTGCCTCAAGTGCCACCAGTTTGTAGCCTCTAGATTGATTTCTGCATCGCCAGTGCCTGGCACATCGCAGATACTCAGCAAATGCTTGTTGAAAAGCAAATGAACAAATGAATGAATGGAGAGAAAAAAGAAGGAGCAGCTGGGCAGGAGAGGGAAAACAGGATGGATGCCCAAACGCCAAGATGCCAAGCGGTGGGTCGGGCAGCTCTCGGTGACCCCACTGCCAAGCTGTCAGTGTGAACATCATGGTGGTCCCGCCTGCTGGCTGACTGGGGGACGAAACACTGGGGGCCTGTGAACTCCGAGTCGGCCACCAGCTTCTCCGAAAGCACTGCGCTGAAAAGCCCTTGCTGCAGCCAAAACAGAGACGCTGAAAACACGGTGATGTGCATACTCTCATGTGAACAAGACGTGTGAAAGCGAAGGCTCAGCGTGCCACGGGTACTACGTTCCCCACAAGGCCCACCTTCTGTTGCATGTTACAGACGTTTTGAGGGAGGAAAGAAGGGTTTGCAATTTGGGGGTGCAGGGGAGAAAGAAAGGAGTCATCCGGCCAGAATTCTCTGTTTCTAGACAGAAACTACCTCTCGGCTGCCTAGTCCACAGCTCCAAAGCTTCGGGGAGGGCACGAGCAAGCTGGCGTGGACCCTCAGCCTCCAGGAACACTAGGAAGGAGGGAGTGGTGTGCAAGCGGCCTGCGTGGAATGCCTGGGGTTGCAAAAGAAAAGTTATTTCAGGTTCAACTGAGTTATAATTTATTTTTTCTAACTGATCATTACTGCTGCCGGCTCTATAAATAACCACCTAGGGAGTCTGCTTTTCTGCTCCCAAATCCTCAAAAAGCACTGCCAGGTTCTCTGTGGTTTCTGGCCTGCCAAGCACACAGCACATTTCTTTTCTGTGCAGCCCTTCAGGGAATCCTCCTGCAGTGCATGCCAAGGAGTCTGCTGAGCTCTGCCTTCCCAGTCCAATTCCTCTCCCTGAGACAGGCCACCCAGCCCTCCTCCCCCATTCCACAACAGGCCTCACTCCCGGGACGCGGGAGGTTCCCAGGCCAAGGTCCCGGCTTCTCTCTGTTTACTCTGCTTCAACCCAACTGCAACCCTCGATGCTCCGAAGACATGAGTTATTTGTAGGACAGAAATCTAGCTACAGCATCGCTCGAGCTCAAGCCAGGAAAGGAAAGGAGAGTTAGCCTGAGAGTATCACCAGCGAAATGTCAAGAGTCAATACCGCTCCAGGAAGGATGGCTGTGGTCTATATGAAATCTATTTAAATTACTTAAAGAAGAATTGTTCGAGCATGATTCAGTTTAACCAAGTACAGAAAAGGAAAAGCACATTCTTGATGGTATTCTGAAGGATATGTGTGCTTACGTGCTTTCTAAGCACATGGAGTTTTCTCTCTAAACAGAGGACCTAGAGAGGGGCTGATGTTCAGAAAGACACCCCACACGCCAGGAGCTGGGTCTTTCATGCTCATTGTTCTGTCTCGTCTTCACACCATGACGGCATGGTAAGCCCATTTTGTAGACGAGGGGTCCAAGAAAAGGGACTTGCGCAAAGTCATGCAGAAAGACAGAGGCAAGAGTGGGATTGAAGCCCAAGCTCACCAGACTCCAGAGCCCACGTTCTTCTACCGCTATGCCGAACACCTCTCTAGCTAGAAGACCGAATTTTAAAGCTGTGTTTATTTTTCTAGTTTTCAGATTACTTTTGCCGCTCAGAAAGCCAGGACCAGGGTGTCTGGGCGGCTCAGTCAGTTAAGCATCTGACTCTTGATTTTGGCTCAGGTCATGATCTCATGTTTTGTGAGTTCAAGCCCTGCATTGGGGCTGCTTGGGATTCTCTCTCTCCATCTTTCTCTGCCCCTCCCTCACTCATTCTCTCTCAAAATAAAAAATAAATAAGCAAACAAACAAACAAACAAACCCACAAACGCTTAAAAAAAGAAAAAGAAAGCAAAGACAAGTTGGATATTTAACCACAGGTCATTAACAGCCATATTTGAACTCTTCAGAAATTAACCTCTCTAACTAGTTAACTGTGAAATCTGAAGTGCTCTCTCTTTCACCATCTATTAGGAAAATTACCATAAGGGCTATGGTCATTTACATTGATTGCTTTAATGGTCTAAAAATAAAAGTTTGCGTATATTTGGATAGTTTTAAAAACAATAATTACTAATATTATTACCAATTATCAATATTACCAAATTTTCACATTATTCAACCCCCCAAGGCAGGTTGGATATGCTTTGATAGCATTCTGTGCTCCGTAAAGAGCATTTATAACACCACATTGGAATGGCCTGTTTCTTCATATGATTCTCCTTCTAGGCCAGTGATGCCCAAAGTTTTTTGGCAATGTGCCCTAGCAGTAAACATGTAAGTATACCCGAATATGGGCCTATTTATTTATTATATTCATACTCTATCATTCATGAAAATAGAAAGAAAGGATGATCTATGCATGTGTGCCTGTCTACCTATGTATCCACCTGTCTATCCCATTTGCTTCCTTCCCCACAGTGGATCGTCTCGTCTTCCACAGCCTCCAACATGCATATCTCACTTTGGAGATCACTGCTCTAGGTGATGTGCTCACCATCCTTCATTGATTCATTTCCCCCCATCTCCAGTAGCGCTTACTGTGTGCTGGGGACTGTGTTAGGTATTGGGGACACCAGGGTGAACAAGAGGACAAGGAACACGGTTTCCACGGAGCTTACGATCCAGTGGGTGAAACGATGCCAGATAATGTCAGATGGTAATAAGTGCCACAAAGAAAACAAAACAAGGTGACGTGATGGGAGTGATGAAGAATGACTGTGGAGGTGAGAGGATCCTAGCCACACCAGACTGGGAGCTCAGTGAAGGCCTCTATGAGCTGCATGATAAGGACACCACCATGCAAAGATCTAATGGGAGAGGGAGTGTTCTGGGCAGACAGAACGTCAAGTGCAAAGGTCCTGAGGCAGGAAAGAAGGCTTATGTGGCTGGACTGTAATAACTGGGTGATTCTGAGGATTAAAGCCACATGCTTCCCAGGGTCACAAAAGGAGTCACGTAAAGGACTGAAAGGGTGCATATGGGACATCAACATCAGTTGGAAGGATGCCCAGCACACAGTTGGCATCAATAAATGGCAGCCCTTGATGTCTGTTAACTTGCTTCTCACTGCTCCTCCCCATGGCACAGAAGTACCAGCTTAGAGGGGCGCCTGGGTGGCTCAACTGGTTAAACATCCGACTCTTGATTTCAGCTCAGGTCATGATCTCACCATTTGTGAGTTCAAGACCTGTGTTGGGCTTGCTTGGGATTCTCTCTCTCTCTCTCTCTCTCTCTCTCTCTCTCTCTCTCTCTCTCTTCTCTCTCTGTCCTTCCCTTACTCTCTCTCTGTCTCTCAAAAAATAAACTTAAAAAAATTTTTTTTTTAAAAAGGAAGTTCTATACCAGCGAGGTCTGGCCAATTTTTGACCCTACTAATCTTGAACAGCTGTCACCATGCCTGGCTTACTGGAAGAACTCAATGAAAATTTGGTAAATGGGTGAGTTTTAAAATGGGTAAAGGCTACAGAAAATGAGAGTTGGGCTAAATATAAAAAATAGATTTTGTAAGCAAATTTTTTCCAATTATAATAAATGCCAAGTATATTAAAGAAGTCTTTGATATTTTAAACAGAAATGGGATAGTGTTCTACATTCCCCTTAGCACCTATTTTCTACTTCACATGTCTGTTAGGAGAGGGAGTGGAGCATATGGGTTAAGAACGTGTGGGTTCTAGAGAGGTCAACCGCCCGTGCATCCTGCCTCTACTCTTAGCCATCTAGATCATCTTGCTGGAGTAACCTGCCTTCTTGATGGCTCAGTTACTTTATCTGTAAAGTTGCCAAAATAACAGGCCTACTTCGTAGTAATATTGTGAGAGTTGAGTTCATTGATATAAAATGTCTAAAAAGTGCTTAGGATGTGGCACTATTGACCTAACCAAGCCCCCACCAGAGACGTGGCTACCTCTTACCTTACATCAGAAGCATCACCACTAGGAATATCCTTACAGCTTAACCCCTGCCACACAAACAGGATTCTTTCCTTAAAAGAAAGCACTAGATGGGGCGCCTGGGTGGCTCAGTCAGTTAAGCGTCCGACTTCGGCTCAGGTCATGATCTCACGGTTTGTGGGTTTGAGCCCCACGTTGGGCTCTGGGCTGTCGGTTCGGAGCCTGGAGCCTGCTTTGGATTCTATGTCTCCCTCTCTCTCTCTCTCCACCTCTCCCCTGCTCACGCTCTGTCTCTCTCTGTCTCTCAAAAAATGAATAAACGTTAAAAAAATAATAAAAAAAAGAAAGAAAGAAAGAAAGCACTAGAAAGGCATTGCCAAGTCAAAGAATATACAAATTTTAAGGCTTTCAACACACAACAAGAAATGGTCCAGCTCCTCAAATCTTCATCTACACTGAGTACTAACCTTCGAGAAAATCTTCACCAATCTGTTAGGAGAAAGAACACCTCATTGCTTTAATTTGCCTTTCTTTAATTACCAGGGACATTGAACAGTTTTTCATTTGTATTGCTTCTCTTGTGAACCGCCTGTTCACGTTTAAAAAAGAAAGTCCGTTTTAGTAATTAGATGCAGGAAGAAAAAACAGCTTGACATGAAACCCCCCACCAGTGGGAAGGGTCAACAGGGCTGGATGGTCGTGCATCAAGGTATGTCTTTACCTTGCGGAAAGCTGAACTATGTCAGCTCCGAGGTTCTCTGCCGCCCTGGGATTATTTAACTCGGGTCCAGACCAGCAGGTAAGCAGGAAGCAAATCTGATAGAAAACAAACTCTGCAAATCGACGGCTGGATCCTGGGAACCCGCCAATATCAGTGGCCTCCATGTTTTCCAAAGATGTACCTGAGCTCTAAATATCCTTCGTGAACCTCTGCATAAGGACGCCCGAGTTATTTCAGAAGGAAAAGTCAAACTGGCAAGGCTATGCCTCCAGTAGATAATTCTGATAGATAATAGTAGAGAATTCCTGAAGTCTCCCCCTTGACAAGATGCAAAACCTTTGGGGCAGGGGCACAGACCAAATCCTGTTACAAACACCTTCACGCCCAAGGACCATGTAGCACAGAGGCTTCCAGGCTGTGGCCAGCAGCCCGTTTACCTCAGCCTTCCTTGCTTTGCATTCGGCTTTGGTGCAATCACTTGCCATATAACACTCTCCTTATCCCTCTCCCCCACAAGTATTTACACTGTAGTTTTCTCCTGAGCTGGTCAAAAGCCTGTGAGGACTTGGAGAATTCCACTGTGTTTGTAGGAAGCAGACACCTGGATTCAGATTTGCTGGTTGTCTGCTCTGAGAGAGCTGTTCTTGGATGAGAAGCGGGACTGAATGTATCCGAATCCTACAGCCAGAATCCCGCAGTGTTTTCAGAGGACCTTCGACATTTTCACTAAGGGGATTTTTACCCCCTAACATCTCCCCCATTTTGGCTGCCACAGCTGAAGCTTCTTGCTGGCTTTGGCCCCACGGGCATCACGGCAGTTGGAAACAGATCTCTTAAGTTACTACTCTGAGGGAGCAGTCACATGTGGGGTGAGAACCTGGCAGATTTTCCTGTGGGCACACCTTAAGCACACAAACCCGACACAGTGGAGCAAAGAGAAGAACATCCTCCAGGAGGGAGGCGGAATCAGACTGAGGCAAAGCCAGGACGAGGTTCTTGGCAACACGAGTGAAACTCCAAACTACGAGGGAAGGGGCCTTATTGCCAGCCCCTTAACACACCCCTCAGATGGGGAGTGGGGGCGGGGAGAACTACATGCTGCGCAGAGCTCTGCACACAACCCTCAGTCACAGGCTGATTGGCCAATGACCCCGAACAAAAGTCTGCCTCCACCCTTGGTCGGGGGATCGCGGTATAGCCGAGGACGCAAAGTCACTCTGTAGCTTTCTTCAACAGTAGACCTCAATCCCTGCAAAAGAATTTGTGCTGCAGTGGGCCAGGAGCTTGGGCTGATAAATGCAAAACCTCCGTGCTCTATGCGGAGGGCTCGTGATTCAACCGAGGAGATGAGATTCATAGTAGCAGCTGGCAATACAGCACATCAGGAGTCAAAGAGAGACCCCTGCAGTGGGTGCCACTAGAGGCCCCAGAGGGCAGCTGGCATAGTGAGAAGGCCAGCCGACCTTTACGGGGAAATGGGGTTGTGTTCCACGCTGGAGGGCAGGGAAAGTCTGGGCAGGTGTATCAGAAGGGAGCCTGCATCTGGGGGAAAGAGGAGACGGCGACAGCAGCCTGGAGGGCAGAGCATGTGGCCTGTGCTCTTGGCCCCGGAGGGCGTTTGCGTAAGGAAGGCAGAGATGGAGAGAATGCGATAGGGAGGAAGGAGGCCAGATTTCAGAGAGGTCTGAATCCCACACAGAGAAGTCTGGGCTTTATCCAATAAGCAGTAGGGAGCAGTTGGAGATGTGTGAACAGCAGATTAGCATAATTAAAGGAGAATCTTAAAGACTTGAGCTTTTTGTGGGGACTCCGAAGAGGCTAGGGATATAGACAAGAACATTAGAAAGCTTTCACAATGGCCCAGGCTGGCAGTGGCCATTGCTGGACCACAGTGTCAGCCATGGGAGAGAAAAAAAAAGACATCTGCAAGATACCACAAAGCAAACACGTAAGGGGCATGGAGAACTGGGTACGAGGGCTTAAGGGTGAATCAGGCAATTCACAGCTGGTGGCTGTGAGGTGAAGGCAGCATTGTCAAAGGTAAAGAAACAGGTTGGAGCTAAGGTGGTAAGAAGTGACCCGTTCAGACTGCGACAGTAAGGGCGGTTTTACAAGAGCCTGAAAAGGCCAAAGGCCCAAACATCCGAAAAGCAGGCATCAACTGGAAACAGGAGGCCACGGGATGAAGCTTTGTAATTCCGTTAAAGGGGATTACAAGCACAGCTGAAGTTCCAGCCAGCATCATGGAAACAGCTGTCTGTCCAAACAGCCAGTTAGTATGGGTTCTGCACACCCCTCTGCCTCTTCTGCTCTTGATTTCTTCCCTATGAGTTTATCGGACCACAGGCTGATCTCAGCCATCGAGAATGGGAATGGGGACACTCAGAAACCCAGATTTCTAATCCTCTCTTCTGCTGAAGCATGGTGGGATTTAGTGATTCTCACACTTAAGCAGAGGCTCACTGCTCGGTGCATAAGTACTGAGTCATTTCTTTCCTCTTCCTCCCCCTCCCGTGTCCCTTGTCCCTCCCATCCGTTGTTCCTCTTCCCCCCACTTCCTTCTCCTCCTCCTCCTCCACTCCCCAACCCCTGCCAACATCCTGGCATGCATTTTCTCCATCACCTTACTCTGCAACTCTCCACATTTCCCATTCCCTCCCAGCCTGCCTCCTACCTCTTTAGAAATGCTGGGAGTCCAGGAGGTGAACCACAGATGTACCCGGACAGAGGACCACAGATTTCAACAAAGACAGGCAGCTAGTTGTGAAAGGAATATTGAAGGCAAGTCAGGAGTCTTGAATTTTCAGAGTCAGGCAAGGGAATCAGATAGAGATCCTTAGAAACAAGGGGTCTCATGATTCCCCAGCTTTGCTGACGTAGACACAAGTGTTCTCACTCCACAGATACAGACGGTAGATAAGCAGCTCCCTTTCAGAGAGGTAACCCCAAGTGCATGCTCACAGCTGCAGTGACTCTGAATGACAGTGGGAGGGAAGGAAACAATGAGTGCAAAAAAAAAAAAAAAAAAAAAAAACAAGAGGCAAATGCTTAAGGTGGAATGGATGTGAACAGTCTGAAATGCACACCTCCTCCAGTTCCTGGAAGACAAAGATGAGTCAAACAGAAGCTTAATTTCAGAGGCGCTCCTCCTCCACTTGTCACACACATTCCCAGACACAGAATCATCCGTCCCTGTGTCACCCAGCATCTATAGCTACCAGCCACGGCCTCCTTGTAAGGGAAGCTGGAGGGTCAGATCTGCTTCAAATGGGGCCCAGGGCCCATGTGGGGATGCTTCCAGTGACCTGAGGGCAGGAGAGTGTAGGGAAGAAGCAGAGAAGCTTGGTATTATGTGGCTCTAAAGAAGGAGCCAAGGATCAGCCGATCTGCACAGCCTGGAATCTGTTATTATTTCCAGTTTCCTAGACAACCCTGTCTAAACCAGGTAGAAATCTGAACTCCATCTCAAAGAATAATATAGGCCCTGGGAATGGGACAAAAGAGGAAAGGCAAAGGGTCAATGCTGTGTGCCACTTCAGGGAATGGGGACAGCGGGGGACATGAAGGTCTTCTTAATGGAAGCTGAAATCCCATTAGGCTCTGTGCTTTCCATAATCTGGCATTTGTGGCCAAGAGAATGATTCTAATTCTGGTTCACTGGATGGGGATTTGGGTTACACAGGTGCATGAATTTGTCAAAACTCATCTGTGCATTAGACCCCGGAAATTCTGGCTCTCCCAGTTAATTGATTATGGGACCCTGGATGAGTTCTTGGACATTTTGTAGTCCAGGAGGCCCCTTCTGCTAAGCTGAAACTAAAATCTACAACTGTAAGAGCTGATTATGGCTGGAAATGGGCGGTACATCCAGGTTAAGAAGGGCCATGAGTGAAGCTAAGAAGAATTTCTGAATGGGATTAGCTGTCTGCAGAAAAGTCCCCTCCCCCCACCCCCAGTTATCCATCCTGGAAAAAACTTTGGAGAGGTGAAGATGCCATCCTCCACATCAAAGTGGCCAGCAACTATTCACTTTGCCGTGCTGCCTGCTCCTTCAGGTCCTCCAAGCTCTTTGGCTTGAGATCTCCCAGTGGTCTCAAGATCAGGGCATACAGCTTTCTTCCCTTCCTTCCAAACTCCCTTTGCATCTATGGCACCCTGGTCAGGTAGCAGGAGCAGGGCTCTTGGTGGGGGGATAAATGGTTCAGGTGGAGGGTGTGCCATGTACATTGAGAGCTGGATGGCTGCAAAGACCCAGAGGCTATAAGAGCCAGACAGTCATCGCCCCCAGCCCACTTCTTATGGATAAGAGAACAAAGATCCAGAAAAGCGGTAGAACTTCTCACAGTTTCTAAAGCCCCCCCAAAAACCAGAACAGCAAAGTGGCCCATGGCTGTCTTCAGGCTGGTCCTCTCACACTGAAGCATGCCTGCTTGTTCCACAAATAGGTCTCTGATGGGTGACTCTTGGACAGAAGCACCGGATCTACCATAAAGAGGCACTGAAGCGTATCTGGCAAACGGTCTGGCTCACCTGCTTCTCTTCTCAGAGGGGCTCTGAGACATGGGGAGGACCTTTGGAAATACAGAATGGAGCAATCGTGGCTGCCAGGATGGAAGGGAATTCACGGAAGACGTCTGGATGGCGGCTACCCAGTGACACAGCTGAGTGGCGGCTGTCCCATGGAAAAACTTGGGATAAGAAAGACTATCAAAGGAGCATCAGATCCAGACTGCAAATTGCTTTAGCAGCTAAAACAGGCAGAAAGATAGAGTGACTCACTCTAATCCAAGGGGTTTATGCTTCAGCACTGGCTGCCTCTGACTCTCACCCTTGACCCAGCCTATTCATCGGTATTTTGATAAGCAGATTCCCTTCACGGAGCTACTTAATCTGGGTTCCCAGAGAAGTCTTGCAGAGATTAATGAGAGCACCGTGGCTCCTGCCAGCTTCTGAGGCCGGGGCAGTTCAATAGCAAAAGGGAAGGGACTTGTCGTAAGGTGCACAAACTTTCCCATCATTGGACTTGACCCCACTAGGGGTTAGCTCAGGCATCTTTTCAATTTTGCTACTTGGATCTATTTTTTTTTAAATCTACTTTCTCCTTGGAAATGTAAAGCCCTTGCTTATATCCTCCTTGATGCCAGCTTTTAGAGCGATAACAGCATCTGGAGCTAAACACAGATTAGGGGCAACGGGGTAGGAACTACAGGGACAGACAGGAGACCCGGTACCACCAAGGGGCACCACCGATGAGGTAGGCCTTTGTGCAGCCCTCCTGCCAAATGCCCTCTGCCTGTAAACCCTTAGACGGTCGTGGGAGAGGAAGCAACGTCCACTGGAACCCCAAATCCTGAGGGCTCACAGAGGCACGGCCAGGCCCCTGCCCTCAGCGGATGACCACCTCCCGGACTGCAGAGATGATCTCTAGTCTTGGCCTTGTCATTATCGCCTCCAACTATCTTTAAAGAAGGGCACCTGGGTGGCTCAGTCAGTTAAGCATCTGACTCTTGGTTTTGGCTCAGGTCATAATCTCATGATTCACGAGTTCGAGCCCCACGTCAGGCTGTGTGCTGGCAAGGGAGGGGCCTACTTGGGATTCTCTCTCTCTCCATCTCTCTCTGCCCCTTCCCCACTCGCTCTGTCTCTGTTCTCTCAAAATAAATAAATACACTTTTTTTTTTTTTTAAGGGCTACTCTATGTGCTGTGTGCCCTGTTAGAAATGACCGGGGGAAATCATCTGGATTATACTCTGGAGAGATGGGAATTTTTTTAATGCAAAGCAAGACATGACCAGGGAACTTCAGATTTGCATTCGGTTTGTAAATTGTTAGTTAGGAGTAAAATCAGATTTAATTAGCTTGTAGGACCTTACATTTGCTGTAAGAAAAAGTCACGAAAATTAAAATTGACGGCAATGGCAAGGAGGAGAAGCGGTGGCAGCAGCTTCAGCTATGGCTAGTTTCCAGATTAACAGCATTTGCCTATTACAGGGAGGTCAGGATTTGGGAGGGGGGGGGGGCGCGGCTAAAAACAAACAAAGACACACCACAGAGCTCTGAGTTCACAAAGGGGCCCGAAGCACTTAACAAGTCAGCTTCTAAGGCATTTTAAGACAGAAAAGAGCATCAAAATCTGAGCCCCTCCGTGCCTTCCCTCCCCTACTGCGACCGCAGCTGGTGTCCCAGTCCTGCTGTCCCTGAATAGACAGAGAGGTGGATAATGACCCAGCCAAGCTGAAGTTCACCCCTGGAGGCAGATCCAGGCTGACATTCCAGGACTCTTGAGTCCCCCTGACATGGGCAGTTCTCAAAGGATGGGGTGCGGATGCCTTCAGTCTGTGGGCTGAGAAGGTGGAGGATGGACAGGTCCACAGGGCGGGGGCCAGGCTCCAGCCTCTCTGCCCAGGCCACTGCTCACAGAGCCTGGGTCTTCACTTAGCCCCAGGGACAGGGACACAGTGGAAACCACGGGTGCCACCACATCAGCAGAAGGAGACAGTAAGGCCCTTCCTTCTTCAGCCAGAGCTGGAAGCCAGAGAGGTCAGGCTGACCTGCAGCTCCGGGTCAACCTCAGGCTGGCCACTGCCTGGCCTGCCTCCTGACCTCTGGATGTAGTGCGGCCTGCTCTCCACGGCAGGCCATTTGCCAAGGTCTCACAGTGAACTTGGCTGCTCCCTGTGGGATTTGCTGGCTCTGGACCCACAACCAGGCTGGAGCAGAAGGTCAAGTATATTTGACAAGGTGACCCCTACCCCCTACCTCTTCTTTTCTTTTCTCCTTGCTGGCTATCTTCCCTTCTCCAAATCAGCCTTTTTTTGGATCAGTTTCTCCCTGACCTTGGCTGATCTCTGGCATGCTGGGTGTTTTTCCAAGGAGCACAGCTGGCCCATTAGGCATTCAGAGGACATGAGGCTGGTCTGTTCCCCCCAACAAACCGCCCTATACAGTCGGCAGTGTCAGAGCACAGGTCACCCAAAGAGCTGGACAAGACTCTAAATGTCCCAACTCACCACACATGTCCTGCCTTAAACCCAGACTCTGTCCCAAGGGAACCCGTAACAGAAACCTCTGAGTATTTCAGACCCAACAGGCAAAACCATCACCTTCAAAGTTTATAAAATCTATTACTCTGTCGTCCCCCCAGGATCCTCACAGCCACCACGATGGGGAGCCAGATCAGGCCTTTCTGATCATTCAGTCTTTAAGTGGCTATGGAGGACTTTCCCTCGTAAAAAGGGTGCTTAGCAGGGACTCCAGGGAGTGTGCTGGTCTGCACCAGCATTCCCGGACCAGGAATCCACCCAAGCACCATCTTCCAGAGACTGGCATGAACTGGGGAGGATGGGCATCCCCGTCTTGGTCCCAGTTTCCCCGGCCATTATCTGCGTGCAGCAAGCTTTCTCTGTAAAGGGCCAGACAGGAAATATTTTAGGCTTTGCAGGCTCACACACTGTCTCTGTTGTATATTCTATTTTTCTTTGACTTTTTTAATGAACATATTTGGAAATGTAATAACCACTCTTAAGTTGAGGGGCTGGACCCAAACAGGCAGCAGGCGGATTTGGCTCATGGGCAGGCTGCAGTTTGCAGACCCTTGGCACCCAGAAAGAAGCTGCAACATTTTTGGTTGGTCCCCACCAAGCAGTCCCTTGCCATCTTCCCTCCCCCGGCTGACACCTTCAGACCCTCCCACATACCCAAGGACTGCCCTTGACATTCTCCAGCTGCACTTGGCCCCAGGGCAGGTCCCTGCTCAGGCCCCAGGAGGGCCTGCCCACAGCATGCATTTCATTTCACTCAGCATGTGGTGCACATCATGAGCCATTCTGTCTCGCTTGTGTTCAAGCCGAGATGTACAAGGTCCAGATGGCCGCGCCCTGCACCGTGAGGTCTCATCTGATCATACTTGTGTGGTTGTACCCACTCGACTCCCCGCCATGGGGGTGCCAACTGGTCAATGGCCTAAGTTGGGTTCTTCCTCGTCTGTCACCTGTGCAGTACAGGGCGGACAGACCAGGGGGGCATGGCAAATCCCATCAGTTCCATCTCAAAGCACAGCCAGAACCCAGTCACTTCCCACCCCTCCACTGCTGTCACCCAGGCCACACCACTCCTCTGGGGGCCACTGTCACAGCATCTCATCAAGGCTCCCTGCCTCCATCTCTGTCCTTCTCTATCTCCTTCCCAAAGGCCCCAGAGGCTTCCCAGCCCATGCAAAATAAAGGCCAATGTCTCTAAACAGTAAAAATAAACCCAGCATGGTAGATCCTTCCACCGGCCTACTAAACACCTCCCGGGCCTGCACTGGCCACCTGCCGGGCCTCACCTCGCACGTCCCTGCCCTGGCTGATGCGAACTCTAGCCACACTGGCCTCCAGCTTCTTTGTCTTTCACCCAGCTTCTTTGTCTCCTTAGCCCTGATCGTCAATAGTTTATGTAATTTTTCATGAGTTTGTTTTTTTTGTGTTTTTTTTTGGTCTTGTTTTTTTGTTTTTCTCACTGGAATATTAAGTTCCATCAGATAGAGGTTTGACTTCTTCAGTAGTAAGCACAGAGTAACTGCCCTGCAAATGCACAAATATCTAGAATGCACAGGGATAGGGTCCCCTGCTGGTGGGTGACAGATGGCAGCATTGCTGTGACAAGGTCCCCATTTGCACTGGGATACCTTTATGCAAATAAACATCTTGCTGTTAAGGCCCCTGGGGGGAGGGGTGCAGATGAACTAACAAACAATGAAAACAGATACACCCCTGGAGCCAACAGTCTCAAATTGTTTATATTCAATCCTAAAGGAGCGTCAGATTTCAGCCAAACTAACCAATTATCCGTGGGGAAAAACAAGCGACTGCTCTCAGGTTTAGAACATACCTGCTCATGGCTCCTCAGTGCTCACCACAACCACCCTGCAGGAACGGAGGGAGGAAAGGGAAATCACGGGCTTTGGTGGAGGGTCTAGGCTTTAAATCCTACCACTGCCTTCACAAGTACACTGATTCTGGGCGTGGGACCAAACGCTCTAGGCCTCAACTTCCTCATCTGTTAAATGAGGATACTAAGACTTATTTTATAAGATTGATGAAAGGCTTATGTGAATAATTTTTTTAAAAAACACAGACAGCTCTTGGCATAATGACTCAATAAACACCAATTTCTCCCCTTCTGCCAGGAAACTAAAATTCAGAATGTCAAATGACTTGCCTGAGGTCAGAGGGCTTGCCCCACAGCAAAGCTGGGGCTCCAACCCATGGTGTACGTTTTTTCCCCCCGGACTGCAGCCTCCTGTCTATTCATGTCCCCCACATTACACACTGCCTGGGTCAGGAGCATAAAAGCAAGTGTTGGCTCTCCATCAACCTGCTTGGTGAACTTTGGAACAGGGCCTTCTGGCTTCACTACATGACGCTACATGGGGTTGGGGGTGGGAGGGGTCACATCTCAACACTGAGAAATCTGATTGTCCAAAGCAAGGGATCAAAAAGCTAAAAGAATTCAGCTGCCCTGTTTGCTAATTGTCCCTCATATATACAGACGGAAGGGGACTGCTTCCCTTTCCCCAACAGATGAACAGAAAGCACACTCAGTATGAGTAGGGTGCATCAGGAAATCCCAACACCAGCACCTCCCCCCCTCCGAAGGACACAGCAGAACCCATGCAGCCACCCCTGAGATCTGATGTCAAAGCAGGAAAGCTGCACTGAACCCAAATGCTTCCATGGAAGGGATCGGTCTTTCCATACACAAGTAATTTTCTTTATGGAGCACATGTATTCAGTAATCCTACCCATAATTTTTTATACAGTGAAAGTGCTTTTTCCATTAGCTTTCATCAGGAAGTTGAAAATGTGTTCCTCCTGGAGGAAAAAAAAAAAAAACACCAGACCTCAGACATTATAAAAATGTAAATTATTAAGGAACAAACCTTTTAGGTGACACATTTAGAGGACAAACAATGAGGAGACAGCCCAAACAATGTCTAATTTGAAAAGAAACAGAACACAATGTGTGTGGCTGAAAGAGGAAAAAGCTTCTCCCAGGATACAAGTCCTGAGTCAAGGGTCTGAGGTCACTGATGGCCCAGACTTAGTGTCCCTGCTGCTCCAAGAAGGGGGGGCTGCTGCAGTCCTGATGGTCACTGGCCACCCACCACCACCCTCACCTGCTCTCGCCTCAGACCTTAGCCAAAATGTCACTTCTCCAAAGAATGACTGGGCGGTCTTTCCTTCATTCTTTTTTTTTTTTTTTCAAGTTTATTTATTTTTGAGAGACACAGAGAGAGACAGAGACAGCATGAGTGGGGGAGGAGCAGAGAGACAGAGAGAATCCCAAGCAGGCTCCTCCCTGCCAGCACAGAGCCCAATGCAGGACTCGAATTCATGAAACCGTGAGATCATGACCTGAACCAAAACCAAGAGTCGGACACCTCACCAACTGAGCCACCCGGGTGCCCCCATTCCTTCATTCTTTGACTCACTCATTCACCAATGACGAGTGAGCTCTCACACTGGGTCAAATTTTCCTCATTACTCTCCACTTCCACTTTGTAACTAAATATTTACACGTACAGGACTCTGAGTTACTTTCCATCGCCCTCACGAGTTCCATAAAGACAGAGATCATATCTGGTTCATCTGTCATTTTACGCCCAGCACCTGACACAGTACCTGGAGCACAGTAGGCATTCTGTCAACACCTGCTGAACGGATGTACAAGTCCATCGGCGAAAGCATTCAAAAGCTCCGTTCATACTCTAAAGTTGCAAAATGTGCCCTGCCGTCTATCTCACACAGCTACAAATGACCTCACAATCAACGGGACTTCTAAATTTAATAAAGGAGACTTATTAATTTGTTTATAAATGTATTGATAAACGAAAACAGTAAGATGTAAAGCAAAAGGCCGAGAGTTCCTTTCTGCAGGGGCAGCTCTCCGGTATAGGTCAGAGGACAGGCCCGTGGGTGTCATCCTGTGCTTGGCAGAGGTAGTAGAGAGTGCTGGTTAAGGGCAAGGTGGGTGGAGACAGACTGCCTGGGTTAGGGCCTTGACCCCTCCAGGCATCAAGACTAGCTGTGCAGCTCTGGGCGAGATACTTAACCTCTCTGTCCTCCGGTTTTCAAATCTGTACGTTGGGAATAATGAGACTATTAAGTAGGGAAGTTGGGTGGGGGTGGGGGGGTGAGACAGGTGACGGGGATGAAGGAGTGCACTCGTCGTGATGAGCACCAGGTAATGAATGGAAGTGCAGAATCACTATATATTGTGCACCTGAAACTAAGAATACACCGTATGTTAACCAACTGGGATTTAAATTTTTTTTTTTTAACGTTTTATTTATTTTTGAGACAGAGAGAGACAGAGCATGAACGGGGGAGGGGCAGAGAGAGAGGGAGACACAGAATCGGAAGCAGGCTCCAGGCTCTGAGCCATCAGCCCAGAGCCTGACGCGGGGCTCGACCTCCCAGACTGTGAGATCGTGACCTGAGCTGAAGTCGGACGCTTAACCGACTGAGCCACCCAGGCGCCCCCCCAACTGGGATTTAAATTAAGACTTTCAAAAAAGAATACTAACTTCAGATGATCGCCTTAATAATTAAATGAGTTAGTACACACGAACTACTCAGTAGAACGGTGCCCTGCACACACTAAGAACTCACCGAATATAGTTATTTTTATGTTCCAGAAGAATGAGAACAAAGAAAGGCCAAAACCAAGGAGTCAGACATGCTTTCACTAAGTTCCCACGCCACTCAGACCAGATCTCCGAGATTTCCTATAACTCAAGGGCAGGGAGATGATTTGTCTGCTTCAACTTTCCAGTCTCGGTTGCTGGATTAGTTCGCCAGGGCTTCCACCGCGAAACACGACAGCCTGGAGAGCTTAAACAACAGGCATTTATTTGTTTTCTCACAGTTCTGGAGGCTGGCAGTCCAAAATCAAGGTGCGGGCAGGTTTGGTCTCTCCTGAGGCCTCTCTCCTCGGCTTGCAAGTGGCCACCTTGTCACTGTGTCCTCAAATGGCCTTTCTTCTGCACACACATCCCTGTTGTTGTTCCCCTTTCTTACTGAGGACACCAGCCCTCTTGGACGAGGGCTCTACCTCCTTGACCTCGTTTGACTTTGGTTACCTCTTTCAAGGCCCTATCTCTAAATCCAGCCACGTTGGAGGTTAGGATGCTAATGTATGCACTGGAGGTGGAGGCGGGACACAACTCAGTCTGTAACCGCTGCGTTACCCACGAAGCTGCTTCAGCGCTGTACCCGTGTGAAATTAAGAGCGGCAGCAAATGAGCCCTCAACGCATCCCCAGGCCTGGAGTCTGATATTCGATTTCATACATCTCACAGCACCTAGCACGCTGAAAGCACACGTTTAAGGCTTAGAAGATGCTAGTGGATTGCTCTGTAATAAATACTATTTAGGGCTGAGCAAACTGCACACATTCCAGAGTCTATCCATCTTACTGTCCAGGATACGTACTAAGCCCTAGGAGAACAGACTGCAGAAGCGTGGACGAGTCACCTGATGACCCTGAAATTAACTGTAACAATTATCTCGGAGACCTTCACGCATTAAGGGGACAATGAAAAAGTGGACGCAGACTCCTCCTGATAATGAATCGGATGATGAATATGCTTCCACAGAGGCCAGGGTCAAGCTGATCTGCTGAAAAAACCAGATAGGGGGATGATTTCACTATCTCTGTAAAACACCGTTCCAGAATCTGTGCCGTATTTGACAACTAAATCGATAAAACAACAGCCTTATCAACGATTTCACAGAAGCCTTCAGTGAGTCGACAGGAAGGACTATTGGTGACAGACAAGAGGACTACTTCAAGAAGCCCCAAGTCCTCAATGGCTAATAAGGCAAAAACCCTGGCAAATCAGTGAGTCCGGACTGTCAGCCAGCGAATCCCTCCATACTAACTTTTTAAAATGTTTATTTATTGTGAAAGAGAGAGAGAAAGAGAGAGAGCATGAGAGGGGGAGGAGCAGAGAGAGAGAGGGAGAGAGAGAGAATTCCAAGCAGGCTCCATGCTGTCAGTGCAGAGCCCGATGTGGGGCTTGATGTCATGAACCATGAGATCATGACCTGAGCCGAAATCAAGAATCAGATGCTTAACCATCTGAGCCACGCAGGCGCCCCTCCCTACTAACTTTTTCAAGAAAACTTCTATGTTCCATTTATTACATTCTTTTGTTAAAATCAACTTTACTGAGGCATAACATATATAGTAGAACTCACACATTTCAAATGAACAGTTGGATATTTTTTGACAAATATATACACCCAGGCAAGCATTATCCTAAATCAAGACACAGAAATTTCCATAATGCCAGAACTTTCCCTTATCCCCCCCGTTCCTGGTGACCCCTGGTCCTACCTCCCCCAATCCCAGCACAGGGCAATAGATTAATTTTGACTATTCTAGGATTTCATATAAGCGAAATTATACAACACACACTCTTTTCTATCTGGCTTCTTTCAGCATAATCCTTAGAGAACTCTCACCCAGCACTGTCTGTAATCAGCAGTGTATGCCTCTTTATTACCAAGTTGTGTTCCAGAATATGAGTGGACTTCAAATTGCTTACACGTCCCCTAGTGGATGGGTATTTGGGTTTGCGATGAGTCCAGTTTTAGACTATTATGAATAAAGCTGTTATGAATACCCATGTGCCAGTCTTTTTTCCAACATAAATGTTCATTTCTCTTGGGTAAATATTTAGGAGTAAAATTGCTGGGTCATGCACGTAGATGTTCAACTTTATAAGAAAATGCCAAACTTATCCTGAGTAATAGAAATCATCAATAGACTCACTCTTTAAGTGCTTGTTAGAGAGATTTTTAAAATAAGAGAGGAAACCAGAGTAGGCAAGGAGGCAAGTGCATCCAGAAACACATCAGGACTGTTTTGCTGAAGGAGCCAACAGGCACTTCCTGGCCCAGAGTCTTGTCAGGACAGCTTCTGCTGGTCACCCCCACCCCGTGCCCACCTCACCCGGGGAGAAGGCCACCTTTGTCCCACCTCAGTGGTCCTCTGCTCGCTCTGTCTTCAGGGGCAGTCCTGACTGGCCTGTTACTGGCAGAATTCTCCAGGAGAGTCAGGACGTGGGGACATGTACCCAGCTGCCTAGGAACTCTGGTTACCAGGCGCCACTGCTGCGGCAACATCAGGCCACGGAGCCCCTCACTTGGCGTAAAGCACCTGGAGGGGGCATCCCTCTTTCTCCCCCTTGAGGGGGGCCAGGCAAAGCTCATGGTAGGGACTCCAGCATCCTTCTCTGCCTGTGGGGAACCAGTGCAGCCCATGTGTTAGCCAGCCTTGCCCAGAACCCAGCACTTCTCTTCAGAACATGGGGGGGTCCTCGCATCCTGCCTTCGGCTGAGGCCAGGAAGTGTCTCATGCGATGTCGTGCTACATAACTACCATCAGAACGAAAAAAAAGCAAATCGGTATGTTTACAACCACATACCTATATTATTTCAGAGGTGCTCGTTCTTTCATACAAGGTAACTTCCCAAGACACCAAATTGCAATTTGATACATTTCCATTTTCTGGATTCTCGCGGACATGTTTTTCACACTAGGCCTCATCTCGTTTTCTGAAAGGTAATAAACTCCCCTTAAAATCCTTCCAGAACTCCCCATCATCTTCAGAAAGTTAGAGGAGAAGAGGACAAAGAGAAGAAGGGGGACTGCGATTCCTCAAAGGCAGGGAATCTTAGGGCTTTGAAGCTTTAACAGAAGTTCAGGAGCTGGGCGCTGAGCGATGAGATATCAAATGGTAGGGTATGGGCAACAAGGAACTCTGGGAACATGGGGAAGCTTCCCAGAGCTTCTGGCCCCAAGCCCTCACACCGGCCTCACTCTGGGGTCAGGAACCTCCTTCCCCTCCTCTCTGCCCCTCTACATCTGCCCCCGACTCCGCTCAGGAGTCATGATACGACCCCAGCATCACCGGCCTGAGCTCGTGACAACTCAGGGTACAGCAGACTCCTTGGCTTCACAAAGGATGAAACCATCCTTTCTTGCCTTAAAAAGTGATCGGGAATATAGCTAATACTCCTTGAAGTTCCATTAGCACAGATATGAGCAGATCACAGAAGCCTATTTGCATTTTTTATTCTTATTTACTGGGTTTTTTAAAGGGGAGCCAAGAGAGGGAAGAGGGAACAAGTTTACTTGCTGGGATTTCACCTGGGATGATTGTCTGGAAGGCAAAACAAAGGCCTGAAGATTGCCCACCGATTTCCTTTTCCTTAGGGGATTCTGCCTGGTGTTGGGCTTGGCTGGCTGGAACACAAATCTGTAAAGAGAGGAGTATTCTTCTTCCTTGCCTGATGTGTCTGCCAGTCAGGGCCTCAGAGACAGGGCTTCCCGGGGACACAACTGCACGCACAGCAGTGCAGACTGGAGATGAGGCAGCCGCCCAATACCCCGCTGCTTCTGCGGAGGGCCAGGCCAGAACCCACCCCCCCCATCCCCTCCCGCCACGGCCTTTCCATCTCAGCGACTGGGCAGCGGCAAGGAGGACGCGATTCTAGAAGACTCAGAGAGGTCTCATGTGAGAAACACTCAGTAAGCCCTCCACAGGATCCTCTAGGAAAACAGCTGCCAGCGACTGCAGAGTCATTCAGTCCAGCTGCTGGTTTTACAGATGAAAACCCAGAGCCCCCCTGGGATTCAGTCAGTGGTTCCCAAATGCCAGTCCTTGGGGACAGGAAGCTCCTGACGCTCCCCCACCCGGCCGCCTTTTCCTCTCCCAGCCTTTCCACCTCCACCTGGCCGCTCACACCCAGATCTGGAGACCATCTTGGTGCAGCCGACTGTGTCCTGTTTCCCACCCCATCTGCCCCCTACCCTCTCTGCCCTGCTCTCTGTGCCGGGGCCAGCCTGGAAGGACCACATCAATGGGACCCTGTGCCCTGGTTTCCAGCCAACAGGGAGATCACAAGAGAGACGAGGGAGGGAGGTGGAGAGGTCAGTGAATTCATGCCCCAGCTCCCTGCCCGCAGGGGAGAGGGCCAGAACACCGGCCTGGCTTGACCTTCACTGAAGGTCGCTGCTCCCTTCAAGGGTTCCAGTAACAGCCCCCTCTCTTCAGCCCTTCCGCTGTCTGGCAACATCTGCATGGCCATGAGCCCCAGCACCAGCCCTGCCTGTATACACTCCTATGTACCCTCTGAGTCGGCTGCTTCCCGTTGTGACCCTGACTGGGATGAAGCACTGACCCCTGCTACCACTGCCCTCCGTGTCCCCATCTTCCCGCATCCCATCCTCCTCGGCCTCTCCGGCCCTGACCGTTGCGAGAGCGACCTGACTCGGCCCCGGCTTTCCTCCTGGCCTCTCCTCACCTGCCCTCCCCTGCAGCATACCGAGGTAGGCCAGGAAATCTAAATCAAATCACATCACGCCCCTGCTTAAAACCTTGCAACGGCCTCCACTGCACTCCCAGTAAAACCAAAGCTCCTTTTTGAGGAACCTCCATCCTGTTTTCCGGAGCGGCTGCACCAGTCTGCATTCCCACCAACAGCGCAAGAGTGTTGTCCCTTTTCTCCGTATCCTCGCCAACATCTGTTGTTTCCTGAGTTGTTGATTTTAGCCATTCTGACAGGTGTGAGGTGCTATCTCGTTGTGGTTTTGATCTGCATTTCCCTGACGATGAGTGATGTTGAGCATCTTTTCATGTGTCTGTCGGCCATCTGGATGTCTTCTTTGGAAAAATATCTGTTCGTGTCTTCTGCTCACTTTTTAATTGGATTATTCATTTTGGGGGGGTGTTGAATTTTAGAAGTTCTTTATAGATTTTGGATACTAACCCTTTATCTGATATGTCATTTGCAAATATCTTCTCCCATTTCTGTGGGTTGCCTTTTAGTTTGGTTGACTGTTTCCTTTGCTGTGCAGAAGTTTCTTATTTTGATGAGGCCCCAATAGTTCATTTTTGCTTGCCTCAGGGGACTTGTCTAGAAAGAAGTTGCTATGGCCAATGTCAAAGAAGTTACTGCCTATATTCTCTTCTAGGATTTTTATGGTTTCAGGCCACACATTTAGGTCGTTCGTCCTTTCTGAATTTATTTTTGTGTATGGTATAAGACAGTGGGCCAAGTTTCATTCTTTTGCATTTTGCTGTCCAGTTTTGCCGAGTGTTGAATCGCTATATTGTACACCTGAAACTAATATTACACTATATATTAACGAGAATTTAAATAAACATTTTTAAAAACAAAAAACAAAAAACAAAGCTCCTCACCTGGCTCCTGAGAGGGCAGACAGAAGACCTAGGCTGTTCTTTGTGGCCTCCTCTTGGGCCCTGAGCTAGCTCCAGCAGCCACATGGCTTCCTCTGCCTTCCTCCTGCCCCCAGAGCTATCCTGACCTCACGCATGCTGGTTCCTTTGCGTCCCCCCACCACCACACATGCTGTCTCCTCGCCTCCTGGGAGAGGATCCCTTAGCGGTGCACCTGCCCCCCTCCCATCTTTATTCTCTATCCCTGAGCTGTGCCCATGTCCTTTGGGACACTTAACAAACTTGTAGTTATACAATTTTTTTTTTGGTTTACTTTTTTAAATTGCTGTCTCCCCTGCCGGAATGCAAGTTCCACGTAAGTGGGAACTACGTCTATTTTGTAAACCCATCCCTAACCCACCACAGGTACTCAAGGCACACTTGTCAAATCAACGACTAGGTGTTTGTTCAAATAAAGTTGACAACTTCCCTTTCTCAGGAAGGACTGCTCTTTAATCTGAAATCATGTCCTTCTACCTTTTATTGGGTGGGGGGGAGTAATTAATGTTCTCCTCTCTTTTATGAAATTTTAGGAAGGGCAAATGGTAGTTGTCAAAATTTTTAAATGGCAACCTTCAGCGGCTCTCCGAAATATTTTTGAAATGTTGAGTCTACGATATGTTTCAAGGGTCACAGTGTGGAGCCCAAAAGAGGTGAACTGAGTCACGGAGCTGAGGTGGGCTCTGTGGTCAGACTCCGTTCGAGTCCCTGCTCCGCTGTTTGGTAGTTACAAAACTCCGAGCAAGTTACTTAACCTCTACGCCTCAGTCGCCACGTCTATAAAATAAGGATGATAATAGAATCTACTTCAGGGGATTTCGGGGAGAACGAAATGAGTTTGGGGGAGGACTGAGAATGTGAAGTTCTTGGAACGGCGTCCAGCCCATAATCTAATGCTGAACAAACACCAGTGCTCTTAGCTACCGCCAGTCCTACCAAACCCAGCTCGCCTAAAAACCGCACCAGGACCCCTTCCTCTTTAAAATGTGATCTGCCGGGGCCCCTGGGTGGCTCAGTCGGTTGGAAGTCTAACTTGGGCTCAGGGCACGATGCTGTGGTTTGTGAGTTCAAGCCCCACATCAGACTTGCTGCTGTTGGCACAGAGCCCACTCTGGATCCTCTGTCCGCCTCTCTCTCTACCCTTGCCCCACTCACGCACTCTCTCTCTCTCTCTCTCAAATAAGTAAACATTAAAATGTGATCTCCCAACATCGTCTCTGGACTACCTGGCCACCCCTAAATGTCAGGTTGAAATCCAGCACTTGGAAACTCTCCCCCTAAACCACATTTTCTCCTAGCGAGGCACCAACTCGGATAAGATGGATTCATTTCGGATAAAACTGTCTTAGAAATATGTTCTTTCCTACTTCTTAACTAACTGATGAGATGAGTATCATTATGGAAATAGATGGTGGCTGTGGAGCCCGGAAAATTCTGCAGGTCGGAGGTTCCGCAGCCCTGGGCGGGACCCCCACCCCAGCTCTGCAAAGTGGGAAGGTCAGATGCACAGAGAGGTTCACTGGGCCCTAATGAGCCAAGTGCTAGCTCCTCAAGTTTCTTTTCTTTCTTTTTTGGTTAATAGTATTATAATTCACTCAGGAAACTGCCCTGAGGTTTCCAGGCAGAACAGGGGGGTTAACGCCCCGGGGACTCCGCGGCAGGGAATTCTTTCTTGGGGGCGTTCAAGTGATCAACAGGGTAAGTCAGCCCTCGGGCTGCTCCTGAGGCTGGATGGGCTTTTGAAGGTGTGGGATTTCTGTTTGGCCTTGGACAAAGACACCATTCTTCCCCACAGCCCTTCACACCCGGATTCAAGCCATTTTAACTGAATCCCGGTTCCCTTCAACAGAAGGCTTTCTGAAGATGCAGAAATTGTCCTTAATGCTGAATCCCAGCATTTTATCTGCAAGGTCGATTCCACCGAACTCCGTGCTCTATCCCAGGTGTGTGTGTTGACTTTCTGAAGCTAGAACCATTCTCCCCACGCCAGCGATACCCAAACACAAAAATGGATATGGGTCATACAGCAAACGGCTCGTGTGAAAGGGGATCCATATTAAATAATAGTATTAAGTAGATGTCAATAAGGCTACCAATAAAAGATGGCGAAATGTTCGAAGAAATTCCTTTTATCTTTCTGACGTTCATTATCAAGAAGCTAGAAACCAAATCAATGCGTTTTCTGACTACAGAGTCAACAAAATTATCTGATTCCTCGAGTAGATCTACAAACAGCCCTGCTGTAGAGAAAGGATGAAAGCATAAATTTAAGACAGGAAGCAAATCTGGATTCAGAAATATTATTCTTGCCTTTGAGATTTAAAGAAATACACATGCATCTATAATTTTATACTTCCCACAAGGCCTAATTTCATTTGTAAAAAACACCAGGGAATCCTAGCAAGTTTCCGCGGAACCATCCACCTAAGAGTGTTTTTTAATCAATTGCATACCTGGCAATCCACAAATATGAATTAAGCACCATGAGTTAGTTGGCCTAACTGTGGAGGACTTAGGCTTCTGAACGCACAGAACAGGCAATCTGTAAAACTTTCTGGAAGACACAGGAAAACCATGACCCTACCTACCAATTTTAAGGATGTCCTATTTTGCAAGGGTTCCTCATCGTTCTCTCCGAAAGTATAACAGGGTCTTGCTGTGTTTCAATGGAGCCAAACCCCTAAGGCTCAGAAAGAAATAATTTCACAGGGAAAAAAAGGGGTGAGATTATCTCTGACCAATCACCTCATTAGCATAAATCTGGCTGTGTGATATTTGGTTTTAGTTTACAACCACTTTTGCAAGTGATGAAATATAAATTGATGTTGGGGAGAGGGTGGAAAAGGAAACCACCACCACCACCCCCCCACACACACCCACACACACACACACACACACATACATCACAGGATCTAAATTCACCAAGCAGAGGTGAAAGAAAAATTGGTCTAAGCTGAACCAAAAAAAAAAAAAAAAAAAAAAAAAAAGACTCCCTCCGTCCCTTCCTTCTTCCTTCCTTCCCTCCTTCCTCCTTGCCTTACCTCTCCTATTCCATCAACAAGGCCAAGTGACAGCAGGAACATCTCACACTCCGCTTGCCCCGAAGAACAAGGGGCAGTTTGCGAGAGAAAGCAAGGATGTGACCCTGCCGAGCTTGGGAACATTTCTATCAGCACTTGCCCCATTTTAAAATTTTACTTCCTAGGCTACCCCAGGTTTGTAATCCATGCATAATATAGGCACCTGAGCATTTCTTGAGCCTTTCCTGGAAATCCAGAGATGCAAAATGCCCGGCTGTCTGTCCTCACGTCAACGAAAGGGCAACCCAGTGGGAGAGCAGGTGCTCTGGGACCAATGTGTGATCGCAGCTGATCTGCATTGCCTGCCCCAGTGTCTGGAGTTGTCTAGAGGAGGCCCCGTCCAGCACAGTTACCCCTACCTGAAGGGCTGTCTCTCCTACGCGGGCAGGATGTGTGACCCACCACAGGGATCCCAGGCGTCGCTTCCCATCGTTGGGGCAGATCTCAAGGAAGATATTCAAGTCCTGCAGGCTTGGATTCCCCTCAGCGCATCATACAAACGGATCCTAACTTTCCACTGTGCGTGTTACCTTGAGCTATTTGTTTCACACTACCTTCTCTTTCCCTCTTCCTGAAAATACCATAAATTTCTGTCTCTCTCTCTCTCTCTTTAGTTTATTTATTTGGGGGGGAGTGAGGGGAAGAGAGAGAGGGAGAGAGAGAATCCCAATGCAGGGCCTGAACTCACGAACCGTGAGATCATGACCTGAGCCGAAATCAACTGCTCCACTGACAGAGCCACCCAGGCAACCCAGTACCATGAGTTTCTTAACTGAAGTAAAACAAGACCGATTCTGCTTTGACGTGCTCTGGAGTACTACATAGCACGCCTGAGTCTGGGAATCACAGCGTCGCAGGCAAACCTCCCCTTGTTCCCGGGGCTCCAGCACGCAGCCCCCTGCTCGGTCTCCCCCGCCCACCTCTACCTGTTCCGACTCTGGTTGCCTCCCCCGGGAGAAGTACGTCTGACAGATTTCACACACTTCAGACCGAGGGGTACACACTGTGATCACCTCTGTCTCTGTTTCGTTTTCTACAGCTTGTATTTGAAGAACATCTGAACTTTCTCTTCGTTTTTCAGAAAAATTAGGAAATTCATGGCCCAAGTAGTGGCTTGGTGACGAGTAGTGACAAGGTAAAGCTACTTCCAGTGGTAAACGGTCACATAGCCCTGATTATGCACCTGGGATGGTTCCAAGTGCTCTACACTAAACCCCGCTACAGCCCTATGATATATTAACCCCACTTTACAGATGAGACGAGTGAGGCCCAAAGAGGCTAATTAAACAAACTTGCCAGGGTCATTAAATGAATCAGTGGTGGAGCCGGGATCGGAACCTCAGCCAGTGGACTCAGTGGAGCTGCTCACCAGGAAGGGCACGCCCTCAGCATGACAACAGAGGGACTTCTGTGGCCCCTTCAATGCAGCGCTCACCTGTAGACCCCCAGCAAGCCCTGCAGATATAGCACACCGAGCCCGTGTTTAGCTATCACCTTCAGGAAGAGCAGGGTTTGCAGGGATGAGGAGACCGAGGGAGAGGGGAGACTTGTGCCCTTGAGAGATTCTATTTTAATTTCTAAAAAAAATAAATACGGAAGAGACCAAGCCCTGGATTTCAAGATCAGTTTTCAAGGTCTCCAGACGTGAGGACGTCATCTGAACAAGGAGGCACGACAGCAGTCTGACCTCTGTGCGCCTCCTCCATCTCACGGTGCTGCTTTCGGGCTTGATAGGGAACAGGAAAGTGATGCCCCAGGAGTCGAATCTTCCTAATCTTGGATCCGGTATCAGCACCAACAGGCTTTAGAAGGTTGCGCAAGAGGGCTCATCCTCTAGGGCTAACACAGCAGCATTCATCTGATTTTACTGATAACCAAACTAAAGCATAAAAGGTCATTATTTCTAGAAGCACTAACATAAAACTCAAGAACTCGCTTTGTTGCTAGCCTAACTTCCCAGAAACCCTGAATCACAATTCCGTTCCTCAAACTCAAGCCCTTCTGGAGAAGGAGCTGGCTGCAGCAAAGGGCCCGAAGGGGAGAGGACGATCCCCAAGGTGATGACGACAGGGCTGATGGAGACGATTAATATGGCAGCTCTTGCAACATCCACTGTGGGTCAGGGCCCATGCGGAGGGCTGTGCACTCATCATCTTATCTGATCTCCACAGCCACCGTGAGAAGTCAGTGCCAACTCAACACCCACTTTAACAAAGAGGAATCAGGTGAGAGAGGTCAAGTAGCCGGGATCAAGGTGCTGTGGTTGGGATCCCCATACAAACCCCAGCCAGTCTGGTTCCACGATTTCACATTCCTATCCAGCGTTTGACGCTCTCGTCTTCCAAGCAAATCTTACAGAAAGTTCTAGAAACAGGGTGTGCTGCTTACTCTACATTTCTGGGAAGTACATAGGCAGTCATTTCCAAATCCTGATTTGTAAATTTTCCAAAATGCCCATGGTCCCTTTTCCTGTCTTAGTAAGTACAGCACACTAAATATAAGTCTACTTCTGCTTTTTTAATAGATACATTCAGAACTGTCTCCTGGCTATTTGCCATAACAATTAGGCTGACTGTACACTATTTCAGATGCAGGTATAGGAATTGAGGATGACCATATTAATATACAGCCCACTGTATATGTCTGTGTACACATATAATACATGAAATATATGTAATACGTTATGTATAAGATATCTATCTTTTTAATAATTTATATCATAAATTATATCTTTTATATATTTTTGTAATTTGGAACTTACATTATAAATAGTTATAATTTATATTTTTTATAATATATTATAAAAATATATAAAAACATTATACAAATATAAAAATTATATAACATAATACATGACATCCTATTTTGTATAGTCTATGTCTTATTTTTTATGTTTCTTTTTTTCTTTTTTTTTTTAACTTTATTCATTTTTGAGAGACAGAGTGTGAGTGGGGGAGGGGCAGAGAGCGAGGGAGACACAGAATCCGCAGCCGACACCAGGCTCTGAGCTGTCAGCACAGAGCCCGACGCAGGGCTTGAACTCACAAACCACGAGATCATGACCCGAGCCGAAGTCGGACACTTAACCGACTGAGCCTCCAGGTGCCCCACATTTATATCTTATTTTTTTAATACCTCACTTTCAGAACGCACCCTAAGCCCACAGTATGCTTTGAAAGAGGGGTACTTAAAAATAAGAGCTAAGAAAATGTATTATTTGCCTTTTCCTTGTAGAGCTTCGGCTAACTTATTTTGGTTAATAGGTAGACATTTTGCCTTCGTGAACCAGTGACTGCCTGCCCACGTTGAACTTGGAGAGACGTATAAGAGATGAGCTTAGAAACAGGAAGAGGAGCAAATGACAGCTTAAAAGCAATGAAACCGGGCACAGACACTAAAATGACTAGCCCCTAACCCCAAGGAAAGTCCAGTTTCCCATCAGGGACAGTCAATGTATTTTTACCTTGTGGCTCGAATGTTTCTGCAGACACATTAAATCATAAAACTCCAAGAAACCGTATCTCACCCCCAAACCACACCATGTATTTTAAGGAATCTGTCCCTTTTCTAAGAAACCGCTTGACTTGCGGGAAGTGGCAAAGTGGCAGGTGTGTTCCCATGATCAGCCAAAGAAACCAAATAAACGTTCCACTGGGCAAACCTGTTTCTCTCAGATAAACAGCTGCCTGCTGCATTAAGGAGGAAAAAGGAACCAAAGGGCTGTCCCTGTGCTTGGCTGGCACTTCTGTTTTTCGGTTTAAATTGAAAAGGAAGATGGCAGCCCACACCTATGCAGACACACTGCTCTGCGGCTGGGCCAATCCCCGCCCCTAGACGGGCTGAAGCTTTCGAAGTCCCAGCTCTGGACAGAGGCCCCCGGCAGGTCTTCCGTCTCCTAGGTAGGCATGTGGAAGGATGGCTGAAGGGAGAGCTGCCGGGGAAGCAGATGTCACATGAAAAAGAGATCATTGTGCAATTGGCTGTATTATGTAATAGCAAGGCTCCAGAGTGGGGGGTGGGGTGTCCATCTCAGCTTGCTCCCAAGGCAGCCCATCCCTTCCATCCCACATCGCTCATCATGCCGTAAATAACCGCCTGCCTGTCTGCATCCCCAGTAGACTGCAGCTCCTGGAAGTCAGGGACTATCCAGCCCTGGGCACGGAACGAGCCCCGACACAGGAGAATTATTGTTGTGGCGGTGCGTGCTCAAGAAATAGCTGTTGCATGAATGGAATAGTGGAAGGAATGAAAGAACATAACCTTTCACTTGGAAAGCCTCTTGCTAAAGGCTTGGCACTGAAGTTCAATAGCAGGGATAGGATCCGCTATATTACAGTCTTGGCTTGTTGTGTTGTAAGCAGGGTGAAAGGCAAAAATTTTTTTAAATAGCAAAAAGAAGCAAGACAGAGTTGCCTGCTGGACATTCCGGATTAACATGAGGGACCATCTAGGAGAAGGGAGCCAGCTGGCTGCTTAGGGGACATGAAGGTGAAAGCAAAGTCCTAATGGACAGAGCCTGAGGGACACCATCCAGGATACCACCCTGCAGCTCTGAGGACTCCCAGACACAGACTGGCTACACTGGGGCTGGAAAGAAGCACTGGGTCAGGCTGGGTTTGACCTGCTTAAAGGTCCTGGAAGCAACTATCCTCCAGGAAAACTACGCCTTGCAGGGAAGAAACTGTTGTTGAGATGACCTAGGCAGCAATCAGACCTCAGCACTGTGAGCCAGGCTGTCCTTCCCCCTGGCTAAGGGGTCTCTCGTGTCGTCTTTCTCCCAAGTGGCCAAAGAGTGAGAAGGAGCAGTCACCTACTGTTTGTCACCTCCTGCTATGGACCACTTCGTTCTCCCACGAAATGTCTATGAGGCTGGTGACCTTGTTTACATTACACAAAGCCACAGCTGAAACTGTGACTCACCTACAACCACACAACTGGTAAGAAATAGAACCAGAATTCTTATTTGGGGCTGGCTGTTCTGGGGCCCCGTGGGACCCAGCCTGCCCTCCCATGCCTATGCAAGGCAGCCTGGGGGGACAGAGGATTTGACAGCAAGCTGCTGTTGACACAGCTTGATCTTCTGAGAGCTCTGAGGGTTATTTCCCACAGCTTACTGCCTGCCGGCTTCACCCTGCCTGTCCCTTACCTCTGTCCTGGAGCCACCTCCTCCTGGAAGACATCATGTCGGAGTCTCAGCTGCCCTGCTGGATGGATGTTCATCTCACCTGCCTGCTTCAAGCCAGATCTCTCCTGACACTTCTGTTAGCCCAGCTCCAAACAAAGAGAGTCCCCAGGCCAGTGTTCCCCAGAGGGCGGTCCCTGGAATGTTGGTGCAACTGGCAGATTCAGGGCCCCACACCAGATCAACAGGGTCAGAATCTCTGGAGTGTGGCCTCCCCCACACCTATAGTTTTAACAAGTTTCCTGCATGATCATTATGCTAGTTCATGGAGGAGAGCCGCTCCCCTAGGGTCTCCCAGGGCGACAGGGGCTCCCAAACCCCTCCCTATGAACACCTGCCGTCCTTCCCCTAATTCCAAAATTGCAATAGTACATAATTAAGATAGCAAATTTGCCTGGGGGGTGGGCTATAAAGAGTTCAGAAAAAAACTGGGGTACCTGGGTGGCACAGTCGGTTAAGCGTCCGACTCTTGATCTTGGCTCAGGTCATATCTCATGGTTCGTGAGTTCGAGCCCCGCACCGAGCTGTGCACTGATGGCATGGAGCCTGCTCGGATTCTGTCTCTCCTTGTCTACATGCCTCCTCCACTTGTGCTCACTCTCTCTCAAAATAAATAAATATTTTTAAAACTTTAAAAATCTAAAAAAAAAAAAAAAAAGGAAAAGAAAAAAATCAAGCGACCTATGATTTTACCAAGTAGAGAGAAGCACTGTTCACATTTGGGATTAATTCCTTCCCGTATTTTTCTATGCACGAAGACACAGATACGGTTTTTCTGCTTTAAAAAAAAAAAAAAAATGGCATTACACCAGACTGTCGAGAGGCCTGCTTTTCTCGCTGTGCGGAGCACGAACACACGCAACCCCGCCATCTGGAAGGATGCACGGGCATTCTTCCTACAGTGCCTTTAACGTACAGTTCCCTGTGGCCGCACTGACCACCACAGGATTATGGTCAAGCAGCGCTGATCCAGAAGGATGGGGAACTGAAATCGGGACACCAAGGGTTTGAGGCTTATGTTTTCTGCTGACGCTACCCATCTCTCCAACCTCAGAAGGTTACCACTTGGAGTGGGTCAATTTCAATCTGGTTGGATTTTTTAAATCCTAAAAGGTTAGTAATGGAAGAAATTTTAGAAGTGATCAGGACCCATGTCCTCACTTGAATATGAGGACAAGAGAGTTGAGGCAGATTGAGCCTCTGCTGGAGCCTCGTGGTGTTTCCTCACCAGGCCCAGAGTCCTCCAGGTTTGCGGTCTGTGCCTAGACTCTGCTCGCCAGCCCCCGTCCCCCAGCGCCCCCCTTCTGCCATGTTTGACAGAAGGCCACAGCCACCAAGGGCAGGCCCAGGTGGGGCTCAGGGGCTCACGACACACGCTCCAAATTCCAGGGATCTCTCATTATCATCATGCAGCTCCTGGCCCCACAGCCAATTTTCAGATCCAGGCTATCTAAGTCTGGCTGCGGAATTTTGTTGGGGAGTGTCCTGGTGCCAGCTGTCCAATTCCAAAGGCATCACTCCCCTACACTCCCAACAGATCAGTCCCTCTTACGGGGGAGGCTCTGAACCAGCCGAGAACCACGTTCCAGTCTCACACCACTGGAGGATCAACCCTGGCCTTAACATAATTCAGGCACAGTCCCCCTGAAGCATAGCACGTGGGAAAGTTAGCAGCAGCAAGACTTGGCTGAAGGCAAATCACCAAATTCTGCCCACGCAAAAATTCCCTTCAGCGTTCAGCTCCTGTGAGCTGGGTTTCAGTTTCTGACTCTCAGCTCCCCTGGGTTGGCAGTGAGGAGCCTCCCCTGAGTCTGCCCAGAAGTCTGGGAGACACCGTGAGTTCAACGCAGGCCACCGGACTTGAGCAGATGGCTAGCAAATTCTGTCATTGATTCATTCATTCATTTGTTCACTCTTAAACCCTCTGAGCATCTCTTCTTCAGGTACAATGTTAATGGGTTTTCAAATACAGCTCATTTAATACCCAGGATGACTCTATGAAAGGGGTCTTCTTCCCATTTTAAATTTTTTTTTTTTCAACATTTTTTATTTATTTTTGGGACAGAGAGAGACAGAGCATGAACGGGGGAGGGGCAGAGAGAGAGGGAGACACAGAATCGGAAACAGGCTCCAGGCTCCGAGCCATCAGCCCAGAGCCTGACGCGGGGCTCGAACTCACGGACCGCGAGATCGTGACCTGGCTGAAGTCAGACGCTTAACCGACTGCGCCACCCAGGCGCCCCTCTTCTTCCCATTTTAAAGATGAAGATCCTGAGGTTCAGAGCGAAAGAGCAGAGGCAGACTGACCATGAAACTAACGAAGAAAGTCTTGAGACATTTTGCACGGGTCCCTTTCGAGCTCTAACGATGTATTTACAGAAAGGTAGAGACTTTTTTTTTTTGAAATGTACAAATCAAGATATTTTAGCTGCAATTGGTTCAGAGCACTGTCTCTTTCCACTCTGACATCTCCTCTTGTTATATCTCCTTTCATGTCAAATGGACTTACAGTGGCTACAGACATTTTGGGATCCAGCTAAGGGGAAGTAGACTTGTGGGTAAATTTAGTTTAGGTGTAATGGTATCTGTCTGTGGCTCACAGCCACTTTAATACAGAGGCAGGTTTACTGCTATATCTGCCCCCACAGCTATCCCCACGGCTTCCGGGAACATGCCTCCCGTCCACTGGGCCAGCTCACTGTCACTGAGACGCAAAGGGACAATACCTGGCCCCTCAGATATATGGGAAAGGGAGGAAAAACAAGGATTGAAATATACAGAGCCAGAAGCTTGGCTGTGAACATTTCTTCCAGTCATCAGACATGGGGAATTGTAGGAGGGGACTTTGGTTGTCAGTGATATCTACTCATAAAGGGAAGTTTTCTCCTGTCAGGAATACATTTGATGAAACATCGAACAGAGTCCTACAAACACTTTTTTACTTCTTGACGGGAGTTATGCAAAATAGATTTTATCAGAATTCCTACACAGCAGGACCAAACCTGTAGCCACACAGCCCAGAGTAGATGTCTGCGTACAAAGTCATGTTTTATGCATTTTGACTATCAATAATAAAAAACAAATTTTGTCAACCATGCGAGAAGAAACACTAAATGATCTTTTCAGTCCCCCTTTACAAAAATTACAAAATCATTATCATATGAAGAGGTGATCAGAGAGTATTCAGCCAAAAGATGCCAAGGGAAGAAAGCATAGAGGTTTGATAGGCAAATAATTCATAAAAACATTTGGTCGTTTTTCTGGATTTTGTAAAGTTTGTGATACGTGTCAGGGTTTTTCAAACTTATGCTGGATGGGATTTCTTTTCTCATTCTAAGTAAATCTTCACAATTGTACTTCATTTTGTATTTGTCATTTTATATTTTTTTCTCTTAAAGGGGTCCCCCAAACTTGCATAAGCTTCAAGCCCTACGAAAATCTCTGAACACATCTGAGGGTGAAATAATTTCCCAGCCAGGAAATAGCAGACCCCAGCCTACAAGACTCGGTACCCTGAGTCTGGGATTCCCTGCAACTCACCCCACGAGCACCCAGTCACTGGGCACCCTGGACTGGAGCAGAAAAGGGTGAAGAGTGATAAATTAGCCATTAGCCACAGGCTCTATCACCACAGCCAACACATTAGGTTTCTACCTCACCTGGGTGGGCAGGCAAGGGGCATTTTTAGAACATGCATATGCAATCCGACACCGACGAAACTTGACTCTATTACAGCCAAGAGCCCAGATTAAGGATAGATAATCCCACATTCCCACATGACATCACTGAACCTGATTTGATTCTTCCAGGTGCCGTATTCCCTAGACTTGCACTGTCTAAAATGGCAGTCACTAGCCATATGGAGCTATTTAAATTTAATTTAAATGAAATAGAATTAAAAATCAGGTTCCTTATTGCTTGAGTGACATTTCAAGGATTCACCAGCCTCGTGCGGCTGGTGGTTACTGCACTGGACAGTGCAAATATAGAATGTTTCCATCGTCCCTCAAATCTGCTCAACTGATTTAAATTATTCATCAGTAAGACAGATCTAAGTTCTTCTTCTCAAGCAGAGGGCACTGTCAGACATGCGAGGAGAGGAGGAGACGTAGCAGAAAAGAAGGCCCATCCAGAAAGAAAAGCAAAGTGGAGCATCTGGTTGCAGAGAAGGGCTGAGGGAGTGCCAGAGAGGAAGCAGAACCCAGGCTGGCTGATGTGGGGAGCCTTACAGAGACGAAGGGCATTGTTAGACACATGAGGCAAGAAAATGATTTCAAATCATACCCGATAAAGAGTCAGGAGTAGAAATGTTAGCTCCGGAATCAAGCTTATTTGTCTCTTTACGCACAGGTGCACGCACGTACACACGCGTGCACACATACTCTAAAGTGCACTTTGCTGTGGAGTCTTAGTCACAGCCTTGCACAGCTGGAATGTCTACAGACATGAAGCACAGAGCTCCCGGCCACATCACGCCTCCCCTTCCTCTGCCTCCCCACTCCCCAGAGTGCAGCTGCCAAGTCCGGACCTCTGCGGAGATGTCAAGGGCGGTACCCCCTCTTTCTCCTGGGGCTGAAGGGACACCTTGCTTCAACGCTCCTGCTGGGCCTGACTCCGGGAATAACTCACATACCCGACCTCCCATGTTCTGAGATTAAAGGGCAGGGTGGGGGCCTCCAGCTCCTTTCATGGACTGCCAAGGGCACAAGTTCAGTGAGTTCCAGAGCAAGAAGGCCCGGCAGAGTGAGGGACCTACATTTTGCAGCCCGGGAGTAGGAAGGTGGGAAGGCCTGGGAAAAAGAGGGCAAGGAAGTGTGCAGCCGGGGCAGCTCTAGCATGGAGCCCCCGAGCAGGAAGAGAGGACTCACGACTATGGGGACCCTGCAGACACAGTGGCTCCCTCTACATTCATTACTCCCACCTCACCCTGGTAAGAGCCCTTCGACTCCCACTCACTAACAAAGTAACAGGCCTAGAAAAGGTAAGTGACTTGCCCAGAGTTAACCGGTACTAATAACGCTGCTCCACCCACTCACCACCCAGTGAGCAACTCGTAGGAGACAGCTTGCATAGTGGGTAAGAGCCTGGGTTCTGAAGCCGACTCCCTGGGATCGAATCCTGGCTCTGCCAATTACTAGCTGTGTGCCTTTGGGCATGTGACTCACGCACTCCATGCTTCAGCTTTCTTGTCTGTAAAATGGGGATAATAACAGTACACCCACTCATGGGTCCCCGTGCGCATTAAATAAATTTATACGTGGGAAGTAATCAGAACTGAGCCTGGAATGTGGCAAGCATTCTGTGTTAGCTGCCTTGTTCCAGGCACCGGGTCTATGAAGAAAACTAAACACAGCAGCTGCCCTCAAGCAACTTACAGCTTAATGGGAAAACAGAAAAATGACCACGTTCTAGAGTACAGAGGGTGCTTGGGACACCACAGGAGGGACCCTGAAGCCAGAAAGGGCCTGATTCCTGGGCAAAATGACAACTAGCTTAAGTCCTAAAGAACCATGGGACAGGCAGCTCTACGGGTCCTTTTAATATAGTTTCTCATTTAATCCTTGGCCATTTTACAAATGGGAAGCCTGAGACTCAGAGAATTTAAGGAACATCAGCCCTTCCCTGTCACCTAGCTGGTAAGCGATAGGGCCAGGATTCAAGCCCCTGTGTGTCTGATTTCAGAATCCTGACTCCATGCCTGAGCAAGGTATGGCCAGCCAGGCAGCTAGCTGCCCCGGGGGGCAATTCTCTAAGAGGCTCCAGAGCAGCTCAGGGGAATTGAGAAATGTGGGGCAGTTAGCTCTGATCTCTGTGCAAGGTTCCTTACATAACCTGCAAAATGTCAACGGGCCCTACCTGCGCCCAAGAAGACAGTGCCTTCACCTGGAAATAAATACTTGGCTTGGGCACCGCTCCTGCTCCTTACCATGTAATTATCAGGTAATCTATTAGGAAGAGGTCTGAATCACCGGCCTGCCTGGGAGGTCTGTTACCCTAAGTCCCCCTCTCACCACATGGGGGCCCTGAAATGAGCAGGCAAGCTGGAAACACGGGCTGACCCTTTCTTGACCCAGGAGCTCCAGGGTCCCCAGACTGCCACTGCCATCTGATTGCTCTGAAGCACTCAGCCGGAAGGACTACCTCTGCTTTAGACACAACCTGGTCCTTTTTCGGGAAACGTGTCCACTGTCTGATTTATGTGTCCAAACTTGCTGGTCTTCCCCTTCAACCCGGGGCTAACAGGGATAAGAATTCCAGTAAAAGGTGCAGGATCACAGAGAAAACCAAGGAAACAGTAGGCAGACCATAGACTAAAAGCCCCCAGACATATCTCCCAACACTGCGTTTTCACATTTATTTTTACTCACAGAAGATGGTTTGTATCCAAGCGGAGGGATTCAGAGATTTAACTTAACTTTGCCAAAACACAAACTCACTGAAAGCACATCAGGGGGAGGGAAGGCCTGATGGCATGCATTAGTGCACTGAGGGCCGAGCTCACATCTCAGGTGGATTTGGGGTATCTGTTCTACTCGGGTCCGCTGGACCAGGAGCTCCTGCACACTGCCATCGGTGTGTCCCCAGCACAGTGCCTGGAGAGGATCCACAAATATTAGCTGAACAAATAAGGCTTCCTCCAGTGAGGGAGCACCCTCCAGAAGCCCTTGGCCATCCCCTTCCTCTCTTTGTCCTGAGCAGCCATTTGGGCTGCTTTAGAGCAGGAGCTCACTCAAGAGGAAGCCCTCCAGAGAGGATCAGGGGTTAACTGTGTTTACTGAGGAGCCATCTTCCACAACGCACCCTACAAACTCGTCTTCCCGCATCCTGATTTTACAGCTTGGCCTTCCAATGGAAAAAGGAAGAGTCAAACTCACAAGAGAAGTGTCCATGAAGGACTTTAATGCGAATGGCACCCCCAGAACTGTCGGCACTGGCGAACTGCCTGTTTCCCAGCCTCAATTCAACACCAGGGCAGACATCCCCTTTCCAGAGGACAGGAATAGAGCATGTTGGGAGATGAGCTTGCGCCGAAACAAGGGAAACGTAAGGTCTGGACCAGAACCAAAAATTTGAGTCACCCAAGCTGTGAGTACGGATTTAAAACTGCTAACCTACAAAAGTGATTATTTGAATAGGACCCCGCGTAGCTCTCTTTAAGTCGGCCCAAACACTAGAATTTTACCTTAAAAAAAAAAACAACTATCACCCCTGCCTGCCCCACCCCACCCCCAGAGCAACAGGTGCTGCTAACTCAGAGTTTTCTGAGAAGCTGGTCAGACACCAAGTGGTGGGCTAGCGGATTTCTTGCAAAGGGAGGTAGCGGAATCAGCCGCTGGGTGCTCTGCTCACATCCCACGTCTGTGCCGACACTGAACCACACAGCCACAAGTTAGACTTCGCGCAACTGAAAGCATAGAAAAGGTCACAAGGTGGGGGTGCCTGGGTGGCTCAGTTGGTTAAGCGCCCGACTTCGGCTCAGGTCACGATTTCACGATTCATGAGTTTGAGCCCTGCGTGGGGCTCTGTGCTGACCGCTCGGAGCCTGGAGCCTGCTTCGGATTCTGCGTCTCCCTCTCTCTCTGTGCCCCTCCCCTGCTCATGCTCTGTTTCTGTCTCTCAAAAATGAATAAACATTAAAAAACATTTTTTTTAATAAAACAAAGAAAAGGTCACAAGGTGAACACAGGACCAGGAAATAGGCAAATGAGAGTAGGCGCTTAGAGGGGCGGCATCGAGACACGGCAGCCGTGGGTATTAGTCCTCCTCGAGTCTGCTGACCCTTCTGCTCCGGGACCCTTCCTGTTCCACCGCCAATTAAACCCACCAGCTGTGCTTCCGAGGAAAGCCGGCGGGGTGGGTCTGGCTGCATAGATGCCGGTGCTGCCAGCCCCGGGCCAAGCCTCCCTTATAGGCTCTCTTATGGGCTGGTGACATCATGCCCAGCCAAAGGAAGAAAAGGGAACATCTCACAAATGTGGCTAGGAAGCCGCTGGCCTGGGCGCGGATGGAGAGGCTTCAGGGCTGCAGTGTGTGTAGACACCAGCAGCCGGGGACCCCGCCTTCACTGACCGCTGGTCTCTAAAGAACAAAGGTGACAACTGGAAATTGATCTTTTCACCTTAGAACTGGGAAATGAGCCTGTTGTTACACCTTCCAAGCCGTAGCCACTGTGGCCCCATGGTTCTCTCCCGGGAGCCATTCCCCCCCCCCCCCCGGGGATATCTGGTAAAATCCAGAGACATTTGGGTTGTCACAACTGGAGATGTCACAGCTATTGCTACTGGCACCTAGTGGCACAGGCCAGAGATGCTGCTCCACACCCTACAAAGCACAGGACGGCCCCCCAACAAAGAATCGTCTGACCCAAAATGTCAGTAGTGCTGAAGTTGAAAAACCTTGCTCCAGGGAGCACTGGGTTCAAATCCCAACCCACTACCTACCAGCTCAGGGACCTCGTGCAAATGACTTCACTTCTCAGAGCCACAGGTACCTTGAATTTATTTAACAAAACTTACACAGCAGCTTCCAAGTGCCAGGTGCTGTTCAAAGCACTTTGCACATATTAACTCATTTAATCTTCCTAACAGCCTGGTGCCCTAGTACTAGCCTCATCCCCATTTTACAGATGAGGAGACTGAGGTGCAGAAAAGTTAAGTGAGTTGCCCAAGATCACCCGGCTAATAAGCAGAGGAACCAGGATTCACACCCAGTGATCTGGAGCCACAGCCCACACTCCTACATTAGCTCATTCTCAGGGATGCCTCGCAGGTTAACATTGACATTTATTAAATATCTAACTTAGTCCCTGATATAAAGGTGGGCAGCAAATGTGGCTTCTCATCCTTCATTTGGCATTAACCCTATACTGTTTGCATTAACCTTGAATACTGAGACCAAGGATCTTGCCACTTGCTTTTTCTCTTTCCCTTCTCACCCCCGGAAAATGGCATTCAAACACTTCCATTCTCAAAACATGCAACAACACCAAAATGTTCGTTCCGAAATTCAAAACGAGCCCTAGTGAGGCTGGCCCTAATACACCCCAACTCAGTTGTGGCTCGGCGAGGCTGGCCACCACAGGGTCACTGAGAGCAACCTCCCAGACCTGACCTTGCTCTCTGCTGGAGCCCCACTCCAAACGCCTCCCCTGGCCCTCTGTGTGTTGGCTTTGGAAGGTCCCCAGTGAGTCTAGTTGGAAATTAATGGTAAATGTCGTCTACAGTTAACAGATAAGCAGACCTTCCTAGGCCATCTGAAAACACTCTCAGAAGCACACACCATAAGAGCACCTGGGCTGGGCATTTTGTAGAAGCAGAAGCTAACACCGCATCAGTAAGTCAATACGAGAAGGAAAATGCACAACGGGTTTTAGTGTGGTCAGGTCTGGAAGCACAGCAAGTAAGTAAGTACCAAGCCAAACACTGGGAAAACTCGATACCTTTACTCAGGAGGACCACACGATCGGTGTAGGGAACACAGCCATGGGGTTTGCTGCAGGGGAGAGAGATTGGGCTCAACTCTGAAGACAATAAGGAAGAGGGGGATTTATAGCTTAGGAGCAGGGTGGGGGGTCAGTGGGTGGGAAAGTACGAAGAGGAAACCTCAGGAGTCAGGGGGGGCTGTGGCCAAACAGAGCTAGCAGGACTCTCGCCAAAGGCAGGCCAGGGTAAGCAGCCCTCACCTGGGGAAGGTGGGGGAAGAGGAACCCAACAAGATAGTAAGGGTTATGGAGATATGAAGGATAGGGGATTCTGGTCGAACCAACTTAGCAGCGTTCTTGCTAACATTGGATAAAGGAGAAACAAACACAGAAGCTTAAAAGTTGAGGCCTAGTAGAAAAAGAGCTCAGAAGAGCCTCACTAGAGTTTGGTCTTGGAGAGACTGTCAGGCCCAACCTCCAGGACACCATGCTTGTGGGTGAGGCCCAAACTCTTCAAGGGAGGTGATTCCTTGGATGACCTACTTCCTCCGTGCTGGCGGGAGGACACGGGGGCTAATAAAGGGTGGAGGGAGAGAGAGGGAGGTGCAGGGAGAAGGACAGAGCCCCGGTGCTTACCATCACTAATGACATCTTTGCTCTTATGGCCTCAGCCACTCTACGTGATAAAGCAGCCATTTAATCATTCCTGGGGGCAGGAAACACTGGTTTTGTCTTTTTTTGGTTATTTATTTCTCAATATACTTGTAAAACCGGGAATGAAAGTTCTCACTGTATTGGGGCACCTGAGTGGCTCAGTTGGTTAAGCGTCTGACTTTGGCTCAGGTCATGATCTCACAATCTGTGAGTTCGAGCCCCGCATCAGGCTCTGTGCTGACAGCTCAGAGCCTAGAGCCTGCCTCGGATTCTGTGTTTCCCTCTCTCTCTGCCCCTCCCCCACTTGTGCTCGCCCTCCCTCTCTCTCTCTCTCTCTCCCTCCCTCCCTCAAAAATAAACTTTTAAAAAAAATTTTTAAGTTCTCACTGTATGGATACAAAACTAAATCGGGCTCTTTCTATCCACATAAGAAAGAAAAACTTGGTGTCCAGTAAACAACCATTGATGGGCACAAAGCCAAAGGACAGAAGGAAAGGCCTCTCCTTCCCAGACATTCTTTCTCTGAGGTGGGATGGGGTGATGGAGGGGAAGGAGATCATCTGGAGTCCAACCGCCGAAGAAGTGCCAACACCACACCAGGAAAAAGCATTGTCCTGTTGAGTCACCAGTGTCGACTTCACACTGTCCCACGGCCCCAGAGCAAAGGCTCAGAACTCCCATAGTCAGGGTTTCTGCCCTTCTCCCGTACATCCCTGCCCTGGCTCAGAGGAGGGCCCTCAGGGCCTCAGGGCTGAGCTACGTCTTCAGGTCAGCCTGCCCTCAGGTGGTAAGACCCTACATGCACATGTGAGAACGTGTGTGCATGCACACACACACGCACACGCACACACACCTGCACACTGGACAGACACGAGAGACGGAACGGTTTCCTCTCTAAGATCTTATGAAGGCTGGGATGCACAGAGCCACATCGAGGTCTGACTTTCTGAAAATCGTAATGTCTCTACAGGTAGGAAGAGAGATAAACGAAGCTTCCGTCCAGCTGATGTGAACAGAGGCTTTATTTTCTCACTGGAGTGCTGTAAGAATTGATTGTTTTAGGGAAATAACATAAAATCTAAGAGCTCTGGTTCCCAGGCTAGAAGACAGGCCAGATCTATTCATTCTGCAAGTATTAAAAACCCACTGCTTAATTAATACACCAATCACCCCACTCGCTCTTTGCCAAGAGGAAGTACAGGGCACTCCCATGGGCTGGCGTCCTTGACACAGAGACGCAGACAAGATACTGAAGGTGAACACAGCTAAGGCCATTTGGGATGTTTCCTGGTAGCTTCAATGAGGCAATAAAAATTTTAAATGTTAAAAATCCAACATCCGCTGTGATGTCTTGAATTGTATTAATACGTTCCTTTTTTAAGGTTTTATTTGTTTATTTTGAAGAGAGTGAGCAAGTGAGCATGGGGGAGGGGAGACAGAGAACCCCAAGCAGGCTCTGTGCCATCAGCGCAGAGCCCAATGTGGGCCTCGAACTCACCAACCGTGAGATCATGACCTGAGCCAAAACCAAGAGCCTGATGCTCAACCGACTGAGCCACCTAGGTGCCTGAAAATGTTCCTTTTTTAACAAGGTGTTATGTTCAGGGAACATATCCGCTGATTGTTCCAAAAAAAAAAAAAAAAAAAAAAAAAAGCCCTCTCCCCAAAGGAAACTGCTTCAACCAGAAATCTGCTTTCCCATTTGATGTTGGCAGGCATTTTCAGTGCCCTCTTGTCTGTCTCATGGACCCCACGGAAGAGTGCAGTGCCCCCTTAAAAATATTAATGACACTGCCCCGGCGTCCTTCATGTGGAAGGAAACGTTTGTCACATACCTATTACACATCATTTCCTCTGCCATGAGCTTGACATACCTTACAGAGTCTGATACGTAATGGGAATGTGCACGGTGATGAAAGCATCACAGGCCTCGAATCATCTAGCTCTCCCAAAAGCCCTATAAAGTCAGTCTGTACTATGATCCCCATTTTATAAAAGAGGAAACCAAGGCTCTGAGAATGGTCTTCCCAAGGTCACGTAAATGGTAGGTCTAGGATTCATATTCAGCCCAACTTTCCTCCAAATCTACATTCTTGTCCCCGCACCAAATGTTTGCAGGCCAGGGCCATCTTCTCCCCTATCAGCAGAACCCTGGCATTCCGGTGAGGCTAGAGAATGTTTTGAGGCTAGGTTTGAATTCCAAAGCCCGTTCCTCAAGCAAATTTCCTGGAAGCACAGGCCTTGGGAGGGCCATGAGGAAAACCAGAAGCAGATCAGAAAGCCTGCTTTGCACCAGGCCAAACACGGCCACCAGCTTAAGGACGAACCGCCCACGTTCAGGGCTTCTCCACCAGCAGTTTGAGATGTGCCTGTGCCAACCCCTTCAAGTTTCCTAACCTTTAAAGTGGGTACAATAATGCCTGACCTTTAGGCTGCTATGAGGAGTTAATGTGGTACGAATCCTAACAGATCTAACAAGCGCCTGGCACATGGTGGTCAGTAAACCATGGTTCCTGCTACTATCTCCTGGTGACCTCCAGGAACTATTCCCAGATCCGGGGAAGAGGCGGGGAACAGAGGTGGGGAAAAAGTATTTCGTCATCAAATTGTTAAAAA
The DNA here is from genome assembly GCF_028018385.1 of Neofelis nebulosa. Taxonomy (NCBI): domain Eukaryota; kingdom Metazoa; phylum Chordata; class Mammalia; order Carnivora; family Felidae; genus Neofelis; species Neofelis nebulosa. Next base: position 189,657,521 of record NC_080783.1, on the reverse strand, counting down.
TTTCTTATGCATGATGACAGTAAAAAGCAAACCGACTTTTAATTGGTTTTACTACTGTTTTTAAATTCTCTACAGACGATGTAAGCCTCTCTTGCCTGCACCTATGGTAGACATCCCCCTCTCCCTCCTCCCCACTCTGTGTGCCTTCCTCCCCACTCCCCACATGCCACGGCCTAGATCTCTTCCAAATTTCCCGATAGAGAGGGAATAGACAGCAGCAGTCTTTCGGATCTCTCGGCTGGGGACAGGGGCTGAGTGAGGGGTGGCTCCCCGTGGTGACCGGAACACTTCAGGGGAAAAGAAAGCAGCTCCTTCACAAACAGTGTGCAGCTGGCCACAGAGGGCCTCACTGAAACGCTTTCCGGGGAAAAGGAGGTGCACATGCAAAGCTCATGATCGGGAAAGAACGCGATGTTCAGGAAGGCAGGGGGCAGTTGAGAGCGAGTGGCTGAGAGAGGCTGGGGCAGTGAGCAGGCTGTGTTAACAAGTTTCAACTCTTTCATCCAGCAAGAAGCCTCTGACATGGCCGGGGCCAGTGCAAAAAGAACAGCCTGGAAGGGCCACAGCGGGTGTGGGGGAGCAGTTAGGAAGCTTTTGCAGCACCCAAGTCTGGACAAGAGGAACGGACATCAGATGGACAAGTGGGTGCACTCCAACCCAGGTCCTCAGGAAGAGGAATCGATGGCCCTCGGTGACAGCTTAGGTGTGACGGGTGGTGGGAAGGAGAGAGGGCGAGGTCTGTTTTCTGGCTTAAGCACCTGGGGTGGGGGGGAGAGGGGTGCCCCTTACCGAGACAGGGGATGTCTGAAGAGGAGAGACTCAAAGGCAGAGGGCAGGGGCTGGGTGGGGGGCAGGTGGGCAGCTACTGAACCAAGTGGTGCACGTGCTGAGTCACCCCAGTGGAGACGCTGGGCAGACAGCTGCACTGAAAGTCAGGTGTTCCAGAGAGCGGTCAAGACGGGACGCGTGTCAACGCAAAGTGGGGAGTGAAGGGTTCACCCGGGGAGAGAGGCCACAGGAAGAAGAGTGTTCTAGGGCACTCCAGCTCTTAACGGCCAGGCAGCGGGGCGGAGGAAGCGGCAAAGGACGCCAGGCAGGAGGGGCCAGAACAGTAGGAAGAAAATCAGCTGAGGGTGGCGCCTCCGATGCCGGGGGAGGAAAAGAGGACTTAGAGTTTTAATTAAGCTTAATAAAATGCTGCTCGGAGGGCAAGAGAAATGCAGTCTGGACAATGTCATCGACCTTGACAGATCTGCAGGTCACAGGTGCTCTTCCTAGGAGCAGGTGCGGTGGGAAGCAGCCCGCGAGGCCTGAGGAGCAAGCAGGGGGAGAGACGTGCACTTCTGTCTCACCGGCTGCCCCCAAGCTTGTCCTCTGTCACATCACTTAGCGTGTCCACCGCACAGCCCTCATCTCAAGGTATGATCACCCTGCTGACTCATTTACTGTGTTCTTCCCTCCCTGGAGATGGAAGTTCCGTTAGGGCAAGCACCTGGTCTCCTCGAGGCACACCGTACATCCCACACTTAGCAGGCTGCTTGGCACGGAACAGTGACTCCAGAAACACCTGTGTGTGGGATACTGAACAAATGAAGCCGAATCCGAGAGTAGACACAAGTTTGGTTAATAAGCAGAGGGGGAGGGAAGTGGAAAATGGGGGGGCTGCCAGCAGAATCTGTTGGTGCGGATGCACCAGTGGGGAGGAGAGCAGAGGTGGGTGGTGCCCTGAGAAGGTGGGGTCGCAGGCTGGGGAGGAGGTTTACGGCAGAGGCAGGACACTAACACAAAAGCTTAAAAGAGAGACTTAGGGGTATTTTCTGGTTTAAATGACATCCAATCCACATGCCCAGGACTTAGGGCACATGCCCCCAGAGCAAGCCCTGAGACAAGGACCCCTGGGCAGGGGATTCCTCAAGGAAATATTCTCAGGAGGTGGGTGAAGCAGTTGGGGTGGTGGGGGGGGAGCCAACAGAGAAGGGGAGAGGCCAGGCCAGGGTCTGTCCTCAGGTGAAGTCCCAGCCTCGGCCTGATCCCAGGAGACTTCTGGAGTAAGACCTGCACCTCCTTCCCAAGGCAAGACACCTGAGCTTCCACAGTCCCACACCAGTGAATACTGGCCACCAAAACTCCAGCTCTCTTGGCAAGAGGGCAACATCTGAAGAAGGTGACAAGGGCAGGAGCCACAGAAGCTGCACGGGGCTGTGTGGGGACGCACAGAACTGGTCCAAGTGACCCAAGGGTGTCTGGGCAGAGTGGCAGCCGCGTTCGCTACTAAATCAGAGTGGATTAGTCTGGAAGAGCCCGCCACACACAGCTTCATTCCCGCGGCCTGGATGGTCCAGGGGTGGTTACGACTGAGAAAAGTGGTTCTGGAAAAGAATCCTTCAAAGAAAGATCCGCTCCTAAAGTACACAGAAGTGCTACTCTTGGAAAACTGTAAGGGCGTGAATCTTACTGCGGCTACATACCGAAGCTGAATGTGATGTGCCACCCTGAAGAAGGACTTAGAGTATTTAGAAATACTTCAGAGTCAAGCAGCAGAAAACCGAGTAACCTGTGTTACGTTCCTGGAACGCACGGAGGATGCTCACGGTCTCGTGACAGTGTAGGCTCCTCAGAAAGCACATCAGTTGAAATCAAATCAAATCAATCAACCAGCCAACGTTTACTGAATACCTGCTATGAATCTGGCTCTGTGCCAGAAATGGTGAGATGGAGACATGCCTCTTGTGCTAAAAGTGAATCTATCGCCAGATGACGGTCTGGAAACAGTTAAAGAACAAGGTGAAGTAGGATGCAGGGGGGCAGGGGGGAGGGGAGGGGAGGCGGTGTAGTTTGATGGTTAAGAGTGGGCCTCGGACTCCGACGGCCCGGGATTATTCTCATTTCCACCACCGGATGCTCTGTGCTTTACTTTCCCTGTCTGAAAAATGGGGTAATAACAGCATTTATTTCACAGGATTCCTGTGAGGATAAAATGAGGCAATTTGTGTAAGGCCCTTAGAGCACTGCCTGATCCACACAGTAAGCGCTCAGCTCCCGGGAGCCCCGTTGCCGCGGTCATTACTGGCGGTGGGGGGTGGAAAAGATCACCACTTACTTGTCTTCTACCCTGCTCTGCTCAGGAAGGACCAAGATGTTCTGCCTGACTATGGGACCTCACTAGAAAAAAAAAAAAAAAATCAAGAAAATCCACCCATGTTTTCTTGGACCCAGATGCAACCAAGCTAAGTGTGGCATGTCCCTCTCCTGAGCAGGCCAGGAGCCAAGGCCAGTGGCTTTCTGTGCTGGAAGCCTTTTAGACTCACAGCACACATATGCTCAGACTCTAAAGAGTGTTGGGTCAGCAAGGAAGCACTAGGAAAGCCACCAGTGTCCCTGATGACCACGGCCTGCCCCGTGTCAGGAGCAGGTGCTGACACCTTTCTGATCAGCACACAGAACGGGGCGCCCAGGCCCCGAGCAATGCAGCCACACAGGCCAGCGCTCCTACCCTGCACCTCCACTCACAGCTATATGACCTGCAGCCAGTGACTCTGACCCCTGAAGGCTCAATTCCCTTGTCTTTAAAACAGCTCCTGGCCTTGGCTGTACATTAAAATCACTGGGGGAGTGTTTGAAAGTCCAGAGGCCCAGGACTCACCCGAGCCCAATAAAATCAGAACCTCCCGGGGTAGGAATCACTGCTGAAAGGGCGGATGGCCATCATCTTCTAAGTCGCCAGAGTACATTAACCGAGATTAACCATGGAAACCGCTTAACACGGTGCTTTACCCAGAGTGCCCCATAAAAGGTAGTTACCACATTGTATCACTCAGAGCTCCCAGACTCCAGAAACACTCCCCACAGGCCCACGGAAGTCTGTACTTTGGAAGTGTTATTCTGTTCATAGGAAAATTCTGTTCAGGTGCCTCACTTCGGCAAATATCAAAGATCAATCTCACATGGTGATTTCTCGAGCTCTTTGGATCACCCTGGCCCTAAATCATCTTTTTCTCGGAGAGAAAAGGCTCAGACCCAGAAAGTGTTTCTCGGAATGCAGGGCTGTTAGGCTAAGTCTTCGTTTTCAACGATGCACTTGGGCCTCATATCTCCCACCCTAACAAGGAAGCTGCCGTTCGAAAAGAGCTTCAGTCCCTGGCTTGCAGAGGTGACAGGGTCAGGGACAGGCATCCACAATGCTGGCGACTATCAAGGCCCAGATAATTACATCCTTGATAGAACTGTAGGAAACTACTTCCGGGCCTGTGCCCCCCTTTGTCGTGTCTCTAATCAATATAGGGCTTCAAGCCCTGTGATGCACGAAGACTCACACAAACCCGGGCATAAGGATCTCTGAGTGTGGGAGGGGCCTCTCCGGGCCGTGCTTCCTACATATTGACATGTCTGGACCCAGAACTGAGAGAAGGAACTCGGACAAAGCAAACAAGTAAGATCCCTTATGACCTGTAGTTATATTTTTCAAAGCGTAATTAACACTCAAGAGCACCGAAACAGAACTTTGATTCAGGAATGAAAAGGAAGCAGCTGGCGCCCTGGCTGGAAGGAGAGCTACGAGATGACAAGGGGAAAAAATATGTCCCGTCCACCCAGTGTCAAGGCAGAGCTTGTTGTCTAATAGGAGCTCAGCCACTAGGGTGCCCAGCAACAGAGTAGCTGATGGGAACTATTCCGTTCCCATCATGAGCTGCTAGGAAGAGATCTGCCTCTATGTGGTCCACACCCTGACATTCCTATATGAAGAGTCATCCAACAGATAGTATTTATGGGTTAAGCACATCTATCTGTCTGTCAATATTTCACATCCCGTTCAGTAGGTACTCCTATTATCCCCATTTTGCAGATGAAGAAATTGAGGCACATGGGGGTTAAGAAGCTTGAGGACGATCACACAGTTAGAATGTGACAGAGGTGGAATACGAACCCTGGCAGTCTGGCTCCAATGCCTATGCTCTCAATTCCTGTGCCGTATTGTTTCTAGTCTAGTGAGGGTATCGAACAGATAGACAGACAGGGTCTGAGGGATATACTAGGGCTTGGCACAGGTGGTGGTATCCAAATCTCTTTATTATCTCCCGCTCACTCATAAGAAGGCAAATATAAGGGGCCACCTGGAGATGGGCTGATAGGTACATGGACAGATAAAATGGGTATTCCAATTGCTGGAGAGATAAACCAGAAAAGGAACTTGACTAAGTATTTACCCAGGAGAAATGAAAAGATAGGTGCACACAAAAGCCTACATGGGAGATTTATTTGCAGTCGCCCAAAATGGAAAACAACCCAAATTTCTATCAACAGGTGCGTGGAAAGACACACGGCAGTACATCTGTGCAAGGGGATAGCCCGGGCAGTGCAGAATGAGCTGCTCATGCACACGGCAGGAAGGAGCCTCAAAGGCACTGTGCTGAGGGAAAGAAGTCAGGAGCCAGAAGGCACCTGTTTTCCGATCCCATCTATATGGGGTTCTAGAAAAGGCAAAGCTCTCATTTCAGAAAACAGAGTGGTGGTGGCAAAGGGAAAGGGGTGGCAGGGAGGCAGAACTGACTGCAAATGGGCACAAGGGAACTTCTAGGGATGACGGAAATGTTCTGTATCATGACTGTGGTGTGGCGACATGGGTGTAGATGTTGGTCACAGCTCATCGAACTGTATACTTGAAAGGGTGAATATTATTATATATACATTATGCTCAATTTTATTTTTTCAACGTTTTTTTTTTTTTTTTTTTTTTTTTTTTTGGGGACAGAGAGAGAGACAGAGCATGAACGGGGGAGGGGCAGAGAGAGAGGGAGACACAGAGTCGGAAACAGGCTCCAGGCTCCGAGCCATCAGCCCAGAGCCTGACGCGGGGCTCGAACTCACGGACCGCGAGATCGTGACCTGGCTGAAGTCGGACGCTTAACCGACTGCGCCACCCAGGCGCCCCTATGCTCAATTTTAAAAAGAGACTTGATGGGGCACGTGGGTGGCTCATTTGGTTAAACTTCCAACTTTAGCTTAGGTCAGGATCTGAACCCAAGGTTCGTGGGTTTGAGCCTCGTGCTGGGCTCTGTGGTGATAGCTCAGAGCCTAGAGCCTGCTTTGGATTTGGTGCCTCTCTCTCTCTCTCTCTCTCTCTCTGCCCACCCCCTGCCCCCCACTCACGTTTTGTCTCTCCCTCTCTCAAAACTAAATAAACATTAAACAAATAAAAAAAGAGACCTGATATCTTACAGTCCCACCTGAGATGTACTGGGCTTGGAAGCAAGAGTTAGATACGTTCTGCTTCCTTTGCTGTTTTTTTTTCCTTGTCTTTCTCTCCCTCTTCCCTTCTCCCTTTCCCTTCTCCTCCCTCCCTTCCTTCCTCCCTCTCTCCCTCCTGAAAACCTACTCTCTCCCTGTCCATGCCAAGCTAGCGGCAGGCCCCTGAGCCCCAAGCCTTTCCAGCACTGCCATTACAAATTAGGGGAAATGATCAGATATCCAGGGAGACTGATTCTCAGCCTGCTTCAGTGGGGCAGATGTTCAGCAAAAACCAGCCAATGACCCACAGAGCAGGCTGGCAAGCCCATGAGGCTCTCTCATCGGGCTCCTCTGTAGCTTCTGCCTCCCAGGTGGAAGGTATGCATATATTAGGTGAAAAAAAGGAAAGGCGTTTCCAAGAGCGACTTGGCCTTGGGAGAAGGGGAGGTCATTTGTCTCCATCCGAGAAAAATGTTCATTCACCCTTGAACTGTTCTCTCTAAAAACTTGGAGGATGGGGTTGGGGTGAGGGGCTGTAGCAGGGGAGAAAAGGAGGTGGGCAGAAGAGGGGAGCAAATGCCACCCTGCTCTGGGGTAGCAGCAAGATGAGCTCTGACCATCTCAAACCCTGGAAAAGATGGAAGGAAAGAGGAAATCCTTAACTCAACCAGTTTCTGCCTGGCTACCTGGCACCAGGGGTGCCCCTGGCCTGGCTGGATGAGAGGTGAACAGAGAAGTTAGTAGGGCAGGCAGGCAGCACGAATGGGGACAGAACATGAAATTGGCACCGTTCCCTCCACCGGGTCTGCAGGGGGTCCGTGGCAGCCGGAACGTCCATCTGCTGTGCCCTGCCACTAGAAGGCTCACAGGAAGGGAAGGGGACAATGACAACCCAGCAGCCCCTCACTAATACACCAAAAAGTGAGCCCACCTGCCCAGGAGTAAGCCACATGAAAGTAACCAGTCAGAGCTCTCCTGGACAAACCCCTCCTAGCAACAGAGAGTTATAAAGTCCATCAGCCAAAAACAATGCAAGTTGAGTTCAGTCAAGTGCAACCCAGCCACATGGGCAGAGGGAGGGTCTGGGGATGCCAGCTGTCTCTGAGTCCCGCTTGCTGGAAGTTGAGAGAGCCAGTCTTAGAGAACTGGATGCTTGCAATTCTTTTTTTCCCAAAAGAGAGTTGGTCCCCAGGTGGGAAGACTTATCATTCAATCACAAACTAAAAATAAAGAGATAAGGGTAGCAGGAAGGTGGAACTCAGCCCAAGGCATGGGGGGAAAAAAAAAGGTAGCCATAAAGAAAAGGTAGCAATTCTGAGCATTTAGCCCTTAGTGAGTGGAAGAGAAGAGACCATCTCTAATCCTAATTAACTCTGTTCCAGGTTTGGGGGGAAAAAAAGGTGCCTCCAGAAGAAATGCCCTGCCAAAACATAATAGCCAACGTTTGGAAAGGAAAATCCGCTAAAAATCCAGCAGTTCTCCCAAGTTACGAAGGAAGAAGAATTAACCCCCTAGCAGCTAATGAACTTCTGTAGACTTTTATTTCCAGTGCTGTGGGGAATGAAGTATGTAGGCAACTCTCCTGAAAACAACAAAGAAAACTAGATAGTATAGAAAAACATCTCTTTGGTGTGTGTGTGTTTGTTTGTTTGTTTGTTTTAGTGTTTATTTATTTGGGCAGGGAGGGGCAGAGAGAGAGGGAGACAGAGAATCCGAAGCAGGCTCCAGGCTCTGGGCTGACAGCACAGAGCCCAACACAGGGCTCGAAATCACCAAACGTGAGATCATGACCTGAGCCGAAGTCGAATTCTTAGCCATCTGAGCCACCTAGACACCCTGAAAAACATCTCTTTGAATGACTAATGAGCTGGGAAGTTTGTAAGAAATATTCGGAAAGTGAAAACCAAGTACAAGTTGGAGCCCAGAATGGGAGCCAAGCCCTGAAGCCAGTATGAGGATATCTGCCCAACAAAGTAAACTTGAGGTTCATCTTTTGTGGCCTGAGGAGACAGGATAAGAATTTCCCATAACTGACAAATGACACTATTACATGTATCCTGGAAGTCCAATGAGTACCAAATATAAAAAATTAAAAGAAATATACACTTAGGTGCATCTTTGTGAAAATGCAGAACACCAAAGACAAAAAATAAACATTCAAAAGTAGTCAGAAAAAAAAAAGAAAGATTTTTCTCAAAGGAAAGACAAGACTGATAGTAGATTTCAAAGACAATGGTGGATTGTATGGAAACCAATTTGACAATAAATTTCATATATTAAGAAAAAAAAAAAAAAGACAATGGTGGAGGGGCGGCTGGGTGGCTCAGCCGGTTAAGCGTCTGATTTCGGCTCAGGTCATGATCTCACATTTCGTGAGTTCAAGCCCCGCTTCGGGCTCTGTGCTGACAGCTCAGAGCCTGGAGCCTGCTTCAAATTCTGTGTCTCCCTCTCTCTCTGCCCCTCCCCTGCTCATGCGCTCACTCTCTCGCTCTCTCTCCCTCCTTCAAACATAAATAAAAACATTAAAAAAAATTCAAAGACAATGCTGGGAAACAGAAAACATGCAAATAATATCTTCATTGTATTGGAGAGAAAATAATTGTCAACCTAGAATCCTACCCTAGCTCTCAAAAACAAAGAAAAAGTTACTGTATTTTCAGGCAAAGAAAAAAACAGAGAAGCCGTCACCAGCAGACCCTCACATAAGAAAATTCTAAAAAATGTAATTCAGACTCCTTCAGATAATACTAAACAAAACAAAATTGGTAAATCTCTGTTAATATCAGTCAGAATAGACTTTAAGACTAAGAATCACTAGAGACACAAATGCCACTCCATTATAAAAGATCCAATTCACCAGCAAGATAAAACAATTTTAAACGTGTAGGTACATATTAACAAAGTCCCAAAACATATAAAACAAAAAACTGGCAGAACCATAAGAAGAAACAGAGAAATCCACAATCATAGTTGGACATTATAAGGCACTTCTCTCAATGACTAATTGATCAAGCAGACAGTAATCAATAATGACAGAAAAGATTTAAACAACACAGTTAAGAAGTTTTATCTAATAGAGCTATACAAAAGATAATAGAGCTAACAATGACAGACCCCATGCAACGCTGTGAAAATTGACCACATACTGAGCCTTACACAACAAACCTCAACAAATATAAATATAAAATGTTGAGTAACATTTACAAACAACATTTGCCAACCATGATACAATTAAGTTAGAAATCAACATCAAAAATGTAACAACAAGAAAAAAAATAGATGTCTGGACACTGAGAAACACAGGCACACCTAACTTATGAGTCAGAGAATAAATAATAGTAGAAATCATAAAACACTTAGAACCAAATGATGCAAAAATACTACATATCAAAAAATGTGTGATGAAGTCATAATGAAAATACACAACCTATAATGTTCATAGAGGAAAAAAGTCAAACTCTCAAGAAGTTCAGAAAGAACAAGAGATCAAACCTAAATAACTTAGAATGGAGAAAATCATACAAATTAGTATAGAAATTAATGGACTAGAAAATAAAAGAGGATCACAAAATCAACAACTGTTCTTTAAACGATTAGTAAGATTGACAAAATTCTGAAAAGGGTATTCAACAAAAGAATATAGAAGGCACAATAGTAATATAAATGAAAAGGAGTTATATCACCACAGATGCCATACGGCTTAAAAAATTAAAAAGCATATTATAAATAACTTTATGGTAAAATATTTTGAAAACTCAGACAAAATGGATACATTGCTAAAAAAAAAAAAATCTAACTTACCAAAATCAATTCCAGAAAAAAAAAAACTAAAACCTGAATAGATCAATAACTACTGAAGAAACTGAATCTCCAGTGAAAAATCCCCAAAGAAGAATCCCAGCCCTAACTCTTCTTGAGAACAGATAAAGAGGAAGTATTCTATAGCTCACTTTACAAGTCTAGCAGAACTAGATGCAAAAGCCTGACAAGGATAATGTGAGAAATGAAAACTGCAGTCCAATACACTCATGAATGAATATAGATGCAAAACTTCTAAACAAAATATTCGTAAAACAAATCTAGCAACATATAACAAAATGAACCCATCATGACCGAGTCAGGTTTACTCTAGGAAAACAAGATTAATTTTACATTGGAAAGTAGCTGACCAGACATTAACAAATTAAAGGAAGAAAAACTTACATAAATCCTCTCAAAAATACAGGAAAGCTATTTTAGAAAGATCCATTTATGATTAAAAGTAACCCTTTGCAAACTACTGAAGAAAGGTAGTTCCTTATCCTGATAAAGAATATCAAATCCATAGAGAGGATCATTCTCAAGGGAAACTATTGAACATGAAAAGCAAAACTAAAACTTTTGGAAGGCAATACAGGAGACTATTTTATGACTTTGCCATAGGGAAAGATGTCATTAAAAAGATACGAAAAGCTCAATGATAAAATAAAGATTGATAAAATCTTATTACGTCAAAATTCAGAATTCCTGCCACTCTAAAAGTACTAAAAAAGACCAGGAAATATTCCAGAAATTAGGAGAGGATATTATCAACACTAAGAATATAGTTTCCAGCATACATAAATAACCTCTACAAATAAATAAGAAAAATACACACCACCCAATTTTAAAATAAATGGACAAGACACTTGAAAAGGCACTCTTTCACACACACACAACCAAAAGTCAACAAGCATCTGAGGAGATGCTGAACCCCTCAAGTAATCAAATGTATACAAATTAAAACCAGATGAGATACTATTATATACCCGTAAGACTGGCAAAAATTTCTGACAATATCCAACAAAACATGAAGTGTTAGCAACAAGAAATAGAGCAAAAGGAACAACTACACACTGCAGCTGGGTATAGAAATTGGTTAAACACAGTGGAAACTAGTTATTTTTAATGAGGTGAAATTCACATAGCATAATGGAAATTAATTTCGAACTAGGCTAGTAGCACTGAAGGTGCCCACAGTCTATGACCAGTAATTCTACTCCTATGTATATTCCTTTAGTAAACCTATATACATGTTCACAAGGGGGCTTGAACAAGAGTATTCACAGCAGCATTATTTAAAACAGGAAAAAAAAAACTGGAAAAACCTTTAGTGTTTGTTAGTAACAGGATATATAAACCGCAATATACTCGTTCAGTGGAATATTACAGTTCAGCAAAGTGAACAAATTTCAGCTACACTCAGCAACATGAACAAATCCAGGAATGAAGCATTGAACAACCAGCTGCCATCGTCAGAAGGGATCCCAAACACAGTGTGGGAGCTGGGTCCCAAGACCCCCTGTTGTGCCAGGTGGGATTCCCTTCAGGAAGGTGAAGGGAATTGAAGAGGTCTTGTGAGAGCACTTGGGGGTAGGGGGTTTGTGGAGAGGTGGTCAGGTGATCAGCAATTTACCACCAACGGATATGGAAACATTTCAGTTGTTGCCCACCGATGCAGCCTTCTGGTCTGCATGGGCTGACTCTGTACTTAAGACCCAGGAATACAAATGGTATGATTCCGTTTACATAAAGTTCACGAACATACACAGCTAGAGATATTGTTTAGGGATGCAAAACATAAATAAAGAAAAGCATTGGGAAAAGAGGCAGAAATGTCCAGAAAATAGTTATCCCTGAAAAGGGGGGAGATGGGACAGGATGGTGAGAGTAACACTCTTCAAAGGTAAGAGAAACATTCTTTCTTGTTAGTTGACTGGTGAGTACCTTTGCACCTTTATATACGGTTTGTAAGTATTCTTTTGCATCTAGTGGCTATTTTATCAACATTATTTAAAAAGAAGTTCACAGAGAAAAATTTAATAAGACACTCTTATAACGAATTGCTGTGGTTCCTGCCACATCTTTCTAGTTGCCTGGCAAAGATGATCTCCTCAGCTGCAATTGGTGTAGCTCTTAAACTCACTTAAAATTCTAAGAGCTTCCACCCAAATCACTCCAGAAACATCCTTGCAAGAATCTCTCCAGTAAGGTGCAGCAAGGCCTGACCTCCACAGTACATTTGTTCTGACTCTTTTATTTATTATAATTATAATCACAAGGCTGTTATTCCTTAATCTCCTGGAATCTCGAGGCTCTTGGGGGGCTCAGCCGGCTGAGCATCCAACTCCAGCTCAGGTCACCATCTCATGGCTCCTGAGTTTGAGCCCTGCATCAGGCTGGCTGCTGTCACTGCAGAGCCTGCTTCAGATCCTCTCTCTCCCTCCCTCCCTCTCTCCCTGTCTCTCTCTCTCTCTCTGTCTCGCTCTCTCTGCCCCTCCCCTGTTCATGCTCTCTCTCTCAAAAATAAATAAATATTTTTTAAAAATAAAATAAAATCAAAAAATAAAAATAAAAAAAATAAAAATAAAAAAATAAAATAAAATAAAATCTCCTGGAATCTTCTCAAATTCTGAAATCCTTAAAATGAGGGCACAGAGCAAATGACTACAACCTGTTTCTCTTGCCTAGATTTCAATGGTAATGCTCTCATTTTTAGTCCTTTACCATATGTGTCAGCCGTGTGACGCCCCAATTCTCTTCACTGAGATTTGCTGACAGCCAGGGGAAGTTTCTAAGAGTGTGGTGAGTATATACGGAGGGCCAGGGAGTGGAGGCAGCTTGAAAGGCTGCACACAAGCATGATTTTTTAGCAACTCCAGCCATGCCTGGCATTTGTAGCTTCAATATTCACTTTCTCAGTTATTTGTGAACAACCTCTCATGGCAACCTTCCTCCCCCTGAAGCACAAGTGTTAACTCTGCATTGCAAAGCAACAGGGCAAGAGCTGGTCTCTTAGCTAGAGAGGGAGCTTTGACAAAGCTCTTTCCGCCAGGGAAACAGAAACTCTGGATCCTCGACTGCGCATTGAAAAGGCAAATAATTGGTGGCTGGTGAGTAACCATGGAAAGCTTTCCTCTCTGGACAGAGAGGTAGAATCAGGTTTCTACCTGATTCAGAAGGAAGTCAAGAGCCTATGCAAATACTTCTGCATCTCCAAATTTGGAGATCTGCCAGAAGTTTGAAATCTCTCTGTAGAAAACGTCAAGGGTCTGCCATATTGAATCTTGATGGAGGTTTTCAGAATTCTTCTATTAAAATTAAATCAGTCCATTCTCACCAGGCTCCTCTGATCTTAAGATAGCTTCAGCCTCTAACACCAAGCCTGGAAGTCCAATGGATGAGTGGACAAACTAACTTCGGTGACAGAGGCTCACAGAGCATGTCGTATATTTATAATACTGCTGTTATTCTTCTGCATCACTTTCTATGATTTATCAGTCGTGCATACATTACTCGTTTTTTTTAAAAGTTGGTTCTGAACCCCAATTCCAGGACTCATGTGCATTCAGAGGGTTTCCAAGATTCCTGAGACAACCTTCCCTATGAGGCACTCTCAGCTCATCTCTACTGCACATCTATCTAGATGTAAAGCCCCACTCTTCTCCTTTTCTCACAAGAGTGCCAGCCACACCTGGTATTTTTGTAACACTTAGTTATGAGGAGAGGAATCCTATCACTTGTGCACGCATGGTTTTCACCAACAAGCCGGATCTATGGCCCAAGCACACATTCCCAAGTGTGACCCTTCCGAAAGGGCAGCACTCTGGAGAGTGCAGTTCAGTCACCTCCAACCCTTACCTCCTCTGCCTTCTAAGCCCCCTGGGATTTGGGAGAATACCCTTTTCCCCACCTTATTACAGCAGAAACCCTTTGCCTATAGACATAGAACTTCTGGACAGTTCTGTGCATTTCTGACCATATTCAATGAATTGTTAGCAACAGGTTTTTTCTTCAGCAAGTTCAAAAATGTCTTGAAATGATTCGCCCAAATGATGAATTAATGTGCATCTAGAAATTGAACTCTTCTGTGACTTTAAATTAGTGTCTTCATGTTTTGACGTATGCATCAAATTCAAAAATACTCTTGGGGGTGCCTGGGTGGCTCAGTCAGTTAAGCGTCCGACTTCAGCTCAGGTCATGATCTCACAGTTCGTGGGTGCAAGCCTTACATTGGGCTTCTGTGCTGACAGCTCAGAGACTGGAGCCTGCTTTGGATTTTGTGTCTCCCTCTCCCTCTGCCCCTCCCCCACGTGTGTGTGTGTGTGTGTGTGTGTGTGTGTGTGTGTGTGCACGTGCGCTCTCCCTCGTTGACCTCTCCTACTTCATCTTTTCTATCATCGAGTCTCCTCCAGTTCATTCCAGCACTAGAGTAGCCAACTGGAAGGCTCCACGTGTGTCTCTGGTCACGAGCAGGCAGGTTGGGGTTCCCTGTTTCCCTTAGTATTTTCCGCAGCATCAAATGTTAGAATATAAGCATTATATAATACCAGCACAACCGTTCCCTGCTAAATTTTGGCCAAAGGTCACAAAGTTCTCAATTTCAACAGGAGTGCTTTATAGTTCTGATATTTTGATCAACAAGCTCCTGGCTATCTGTAAACCTCAGGTGTTCTGTTATCCTCCATAAATGCACTTTTTCCTTTAAGCATCATGATAAAAAAAAAAATCGTTTGGGGAATACTTCAAATTCAGATGCATTCTTCAACTGGGCACAGAGCATGTCACTAAAACTGTTCTTGATGCATAAAGGTCACTGTGAACATCAGTTACTGGGCTACAAAACAGAGTTCTGAAGAACCTATCAAAATACAGAATATTGCATTGAATTGCTTACATTAAGCACTTTTATTAGATAGCCTTAAAATTCTACGCTTTTAATTCCTATACCTTTTAAATCTTATTTCAATTTTTTTTAATTTTTTCTGTTTCTTGCATTACTAGTACTTCTAACCGGCACATGTCAAAAAGACCTTTAATTACCCATTTTCAGTACTGTATCAATCTCTTCCAATTTGTTAAGTGTTTTTGACAAATTAAAACCAAGCTCCTTAGGACTTTACCTAATTGAAGACTCCTGAAAGAAAGTATGAAATGTTCTGCAATCGTCAAAATACATGAACTGTACCTCATGGATTTATGACATCTCTCTCTCTTGGTTTACCACTAAGGTCCCAACTGGATAAGCGAAATTGTGAAAATGTGAGTTGCAGACGGTTGTGGTATCACCTTAATATTCACGAGCTACAGAGCACGTCTCATTTTTAGCCCATCTCAGTTTCTTCTCGAGATATTTCCGTGGGCTTGGTAAGGCTGTGATGATTATACCCACTTTACAGATGGAGAACAACACTGGTCAACACTTGGCCAAGTCTGGCCTGAAACACCAGTGCTTCCTGTTCATGTGGCCAGTGTTCCCCCCTACCCTACCTTCCCTGTGCATCTGTAGGTCTGTAAACATGCTCTGATCCCACCAGAGACAGAATGAACAACAGTATGTCAGGGCCTCCCTGGTGGGCAATGTGGAAAAGAACCTGAAAGACATCGGTAACTCACAGAGCAGGAAGTGGGAGACAAGGTAAAACTATCAAGTTGTCGCACAGCTTTCGGCACATTACTTCCCGTCAAATTGGGGCCTGGAACCTGCCAGGACTTCAGACTAAACGCATCTTCTTCTTGCCTGTACCTTTCACACACTAGCCGCCTCAAAGGCTCACTTGGCAAGGACCCGGAGGCAGCACACCCTTCTCCACTCCGAGGAGAGTGGCTGCTGCTGAAACACAATGGGCGGAGACAATCCAGCAACAGTGCCAGCTGAACACATCTTGAGCGGCTGCCATGTGTACCCTTTAGTAGTTGGCTCTTAAAGCAGACCCACCAGGGTGCTGAGAGGAAAAAAAACAATTTTAGCCTGAAGAGGCCAGACTTTCCCATCAAATTAACAAGTCTACCCAGCAGCCCCAGGCTGCGGTGCTACGGGGTGTGATAAAGGAGCCCCATGTTGACAATTCTGTCTTCTGGGTGCCTTAACCAAACAACGTGGGGGAAGAACAGGGAGTTGAGTATCATACACCCCTTTCCCTCCTGCCCGAAGGTATCCCAGTGGGAGAGCTGTCCTGTGCTCCTGATTCTCCCCCCAAAGAATCCCACAACGTTTTAATGAAAGAATGCACAGGGTCTCTAGCCTCTGCAAGCCATCAGTTTTAAAGAGCACATGCCAAGCGGCTCAGCTGGCCTCCGAGGTTTTCTCAAGCCCCACGGTGCAGCCCAACCCCAGAACAAAACTGAAACCCCAGCGGCCCAAAGACTCTTCCCTTTCTGGGAGGCATGAAGAACAGCTGGGACCCAAAGCAAGTGAGCCTGGGTGGTCACCCTGGATTCAGGATCCTGTTCACCCCTCAGTTAGGAACCTAGGGGCCCTGCGGGGGTGATTCCAAGCTTCTACGTGGTTCAAGAGGGATGGAAGGACCACAGGAAAATTCAGACAAGCAATGACTAGCTGCAAGGGATATGGGAGGGTCTTCAAGTCCACACCCACCCAAAGCCAATTCCACCCTGTCCCCAGCACACACGTGGTCTTCGCCCCTGTGTTTTTCACAGAAGGTGCTCCGATTGTTCCACGTTTTCCCACACTCTCCCTGCCCCCAGCATACACACAGTTACATAAAAACATCTTAAACGTGGGACCCAGCTCCTTCAGTCCGGGGGAGGCCCAGGAAATAATGGGGAGCTGCTCAGGCGCAGGGTCTGATCATTAGTTGGGGTTACATAATCACACAGACGAGGGCTGGAGAACGTTCGTGGAGATCAGTTCAGCGCACACCCCATTCTCAGCGCACCCCCCCACCCATCTCCCCACCCCCGAAGCCCAGAAAACAAGCCAGGTTTAACACAACCGAGGCGCACGGATGTGGCAGGGGAAGGGGGGGCGGGGCACCTGGCTCCTGCGGTGACAATGCCAAGGGCTGCCAGAAACAGCCCCTCCTGCCTGCAATCATTGCCCCCAAAGTTCAAGGGCGGGCCGAACCACAGAAGTTGTCCTGACCTGCAACGGTAAACCGAAGCAGCCACGTTCAAGGAAATCAACACCCAGCCTCCCAGCTCCTCCACATCACTTGGGTCCCAGGCTACGCAGGTTCAGGCTGCTCGGCAGTCCTCCGGCAGCCCGCGCAGTCTCAGCCGGGGCCCCTCAGTGTCACCAGGGTGTCCAGCGTTAAAAGACGTTAAAAGGTAACATGTGGGGCACAACTTGGAGAGGGGCAAAAATCCCCAACAGAGCAGGACTTTGGTTACTGTTTGGTTTTGTTTGGAGGGGAGGCAGCTTGCTCTGCTCCAGTAACGGGAGGGGGGGGGGCGCTGTAAGGGGAGAGGGGGAAGCTCCCCCTCTGCCTTGGCCCCCAGCATCACCCCAACCTCCTTTTGGGCAGCGGAGACCGCTCCGGTGACCCCGAACCATCCCGGGGCGGCAGCCCGGGTGGCAGCAGGAAGCGCAGGTGCCGTGGCGGGCGGCGAGGCGATCGCCGGGGCAGGGAGTGGGGGGGGGGGGGGGGTTGCTCCCTGGGGAGCCGGTGGCTCGGGTGCAGGGCGGCGGCGGCGGGCGAGCGCGGAGCGCGCGGCGCGCACAGGGTTACAGCCGCGGCCGCCAGGATTGACGCGCGGGGGTCACTTGAGGCTCGCGCCGCTCCCCCGGCACCAGGCCGAGCAGCCGCTCAGCCCGCCCAGGGCACCGCACGCCGCGCGGCCGCCCACCCGGACACCTTGCCCAAGAAAGGCAACGTCAAGATGGAATCGCAGCCCGCTATTTCATTTCTCCCGAGGCGGCCGCAGGCAAAAGCACAATAAATAAAATCATGCGCAAGGAATCCATCCGCCGAATAAAAATCCAGAGTCCCCTACCTTCGGCCTTGGGATGGCAAACTGGTCCTGTGTTCTCTGACCCACGGATCCAGCCCCTTCTTCATGAATTATTCCAGTCAGTCAGGATTTTGTGCATTTTTTTCATGAACACCTGTTTCAAGTAAGGGGTAAAGACCTTATTGAAAGAATTGTCCTTAAAAAATAACCTGTGCATACATATGTCCGTCCAGGCATGCGTGCGTGTTTGTATACACACATATGCACACGGAATGTACATGTACATCGAAGCACCAAACTAGGCAGCTGGATAATGGGAGAGTCGGCTGGTTGTGAGCATGCTCGCGCCGGGAACAGATCCACCCTCTGTTATTCCTCTGAATAAATATAAATCACGATCAGAAACCCAAACAGCGGCATCCCTCTTGAATTCCTGCTGCTGAAAAACACGGAATGAATTCAGCCCGCAGACACAGAATCTAATCAGCAGCTGTTTTCTGAATCCAGAGCCAACCCATGCCTCGCTTGTCTTTTCCACTATGAGTCCAGACCTTTTTTGAGCGAGGTTTTAACCTTTTAAAGGTACAGTACACCAATTACCACTTCCGAATAGCTCTTACTCCTAGAGCAGGAAGCCGGTCCCAGGCCTAAAGCCACAGGGCAGGCTTGCACAAAGTGATCATAATTTCGTTTATCTGTGGCTTTTTAACAAGATGGGGGGGGGGGGGGAGGGGGCTGCAAATGCAAGGTATAAAACTAGAGACACGTGTTTATTGCAGTGATGGGCTTCCTCAGTGACTAATCAGCATGTTATGTAAACACTATGATCCTTCACTTCTGAACATACACATTCACCGGGTCAGACAATGCAACGGACTCGGGTCAGCACGGGCGACACCCCTCACAAGCCCCTAACTGCTGTCAAAAGACAGAGAAGCCTGCCAAAGGGGCTGAAGGAAGTAGGGACTTTGTCCACTTCGGAGTTAACCACAGGGCCCTCCTTGCCCTATCCCTTGCCCTCCAGCCTCAGGTCCCAGGTCCTCAAAGTAAAGAAGTGTTCTAGCACTACTTCTAAAGGATCATGTAATCTAGGACCAGGTCTTATTCCAACACATTTTCTTTTTCAACCAGAATCCAGAATCCAAACTACCACCTGGGCCTTTAGAGTCTCTAAGATTCAGACTTAGGCCCTTCTTCAAGATTTTGTTAACAACACTTCCTCCCCCCCCCCCCCCCCCCCCCACCGCAGGGCTAGGTTGAGCCCAGAGGTAGAAAAATGCAGTGGGGGAGGGGGAGATAAACTCCATCCCAAATTTTTTTAAAAAAATTATTCATTAAGTACTTGAGCCACTTGGATAGTATTTATTCCAGTTTTGGTTTGGCTTTTAAAGAGGTAGCACCAAGAAGAACCCAAAACTCCTAACCTCACTCGTGTCTGAAAGGAAGGAAAATGCCCTTTGCAGTTTCTTTTTTATCCAGGGAGTCCTAGACCTTCCTAATGGCACTGGCTGCTTCTCCTCAGATTCCCACTCAGCTGTGGCAGCAGCAGCTTACCTGAAAAGCATCCCTGATGTGCCTACAGACACTCCCTGGGCATGTCCCTCCAGCCCTACATCAGAGCCCACTCCTTCCCTTGGCAAACTACCAAAACCAATGCACTGTCCCCCTCCCACCTTGTGGCAGGCACAGCCTGTGCTGATCCCTCCCAGACACACACACACACACACACACACACACACACACACACTCTTCTCTCCCTGCTTCCAGGGCTCTTTGGCAGAAAATTATCATATTTCATGTGTCATCGCCCCAGCTAGCTGGGCATGTCACTGATTGGCTGGGCACTGGCAACCGGAAATGTCACCAGCCACACAGGTTGGAACTGGCTCTCCCGTGGCCACCAGCGACCTCAGCCCAAAAGGCAGTGTGACAAGGCTCAGATCTACCACAGGGAGCCCTGCACTCCTTTCCCTAGTCTGCCCCCTTACCCTCTCCCAGCTTCTCTTGTACCCAGCCCTGGGGGAAGGGACTGCCAGGAGATGTGGACGAGTCTCCAGCAACCTCCAGCTGCAGGGAGAGAGGGAGCCGCTGAAAACCCCATTCCTCCCAGCATGTTGGGGAAGAAATTAAAGATGTCTCCATTCGGTTCTAAAGATTTGGAGCTAGTGTTCCTGACGAAAACAGTCTCTCACATTTAAAAATATATATCTTTCAGCAAGGCTAGGTGAAAACAAGACTTTTTTTTTTTTTTTTTTTTTTTTTTTTTTTACTTTTGGGAGTTTATCTGCTGCTTTATTCCCCATCCAACATCACGTGCACCAAGGTGTCATAATTATAATACCCCAAGGCTGCCAGGGAACCTGGAAGGAAGCTCAGCCCATTCTCTTCCCTTAAACAGAACAGCCCTTACCCTCCAGAAAACTCACCAGAGAAGGAAGCTTTTTCCCTGGGCTTTGCAATGCCTTATGATGTCACACAAGTGTTTGAGAGTTAAATGGTCTTTGTAGTGACCAACCTGGGTCACTGTGGCTGTAATTTAAGCTTAGTCTCTCTTGCCCTATCTTCAGCAGGCTTAATGTGACTCGCCATTTGCCTACCTCACTCTGTTCTCCTGACTAAATTAAACCCTATCTCTCTGGACCTTTTTGTGAAAGTTGATTCTCAAACCTTTCATTATGCTGCTTTATTCTTTAGATTTTAGAGAAAAGCCTCCCAGAGCTAGAAGAGGCTGCAAGGTCATTTGGTCCAGAACCCAGATGATGCTTCATTACCCTGTATTTCCACTCTGGGGCTTTTGATCTCTGGGATGGTAAATTGGGCATGTACATTTACTCCCACTCCTCAAAAAAAACATATATAGATAGAGATATGGGTACAGCTATATAGAGATAGAGATAATGACCAAAACATGAGTGGCAGTGTTGGGGATCAGAGAAAGATGCTGTCAATAAAGACAACATTTTGTAGAAAATAAGGAAGGTGAGGGGCGCCTGGGTGGCGCAGTCGGTTAAGCGTCCGACTTCAGCCAGGTCACCATCTCGCGGTCCGTGAGTTCGAGCCCCGCGTCAGGCTCTGGGCCGATGGCTCGGAGCCTGGAGCCTGTTGCCGATTCTGTGTCTCCCTCTCTCTCTGCCCCTCCCCCGTTCATGCTCTGTCTCTGTCTGTCCCAAAAATAAATAAAAAACATTAAAAAAAATTTTTAAAAAAAAAGAAAATAAGGAAGGTGTAAAGTAGGTGGATTGTGGGTGAGGAAAAGCTGATTAGTGCTGATAAGCTCACAGTTCTGCACAGACTTCTTAAGAAGAAAGTGCATAGGTTTCCGGAGAAGGGTCTTGGAAAATCCCAAGCTCAGCAGATCAGAGTGTGAACGAGAGAGTCCTGGGCATCAGTTCAGAAGCAAATTAAAGAACATCAGGAACTAAGATGGTTCTCTCCACACAGAACAGCAGCTACTCCAAAACATCTTGGGAAAGTGGAAGTTTGTCCCTAATATGGGTAGAAGTAGAGGCTGAATTGGGGCAGGACCCCAGCTTGTTATGGGATGAGGAGAAGAAGGAGGAGGAGGAGAAAGTTATTTGAAATAAACATATTAGACACAATACATAACAGAGAGATCCAGAATATTCAAAATTAGTCTAATAAATAGGAGTTCCAGAAAGAGACAACATCGTTAATGAAGGGGAAAGCAATAATTAAGGAAGAAATTGAAGATCATTTCCTTGAGCTGAAGAAAGACTTTAGGCCTTAGATCATATGAGTCTAAGTGCCAGGCAGCAGAATACTGCTGAGGATGTGGGCTGATCCTCCAAAAACAGGGAGAAGTAACTACAAACTTCCCGATAGGAGAGAAACCTCAGGCTGCTTAAAAGAAAAGAAAATCATTGGAGTGCCCGGGGGGCTCAGTTAGTAAAGCCTCTGACTTCTGCTCAGGTCATGATCTCGTGGTTCGTGAGTTCAAGCTCCGGGTTCGTGGGTTCGAGCCCCACATCAGGCTCTGTGCTGATGCTCAGAGCCTGGAGCCTGCTTCAGGTTCTGTGTCTCCCTCTCTCTCTGCCCCTCCCCTGCTCATGCTCTCTCTCTCTCTCTCTCTCAAAAATAAAATAAAAACATTAAAAATTTTAAAACATAAAAGAAAATCAGATTGACATATTTCTCATCTTCAATGCACTGATAAAAGACAGTGGCACGATTTTTATAGAATTCTAAGAGAATGTTATTGTAACTCAAGAATTCTACCAGCTGCCAAACTATAATTTCTCTTATATGTGATGACAAAAGAAAGGCATGTTCCAAGACACAGAAATTATATCACCCCAATACCCTTTATTAAATTTTTAAAAAATTACTTGAAGATCTATTCTGGCCAAGAAAAAAAAAAAGCCAGAATAATGAACTCAAGAAAGGAGAAGATATGTTATATAGGCAAGTATAATGAGAACTAAAGCAGTAAAAGGTATGGTAAAGTATAAAAATAATTGATCGTGTGGTCGTAAAGTTTAATTGTTATAAGTTTTGAAATATTAGGCAGACAGAGAGGGAGAGAAAGAGATATGGAATTAAACTTCCATGATTTCAACAACAACAACAACAACAACAACAACAACAACAAAAATGGAAAATCTCAATGGAGATAAGTAAAATCACCAGAATAAAAAATAGGATGAGAGGATCATTATGGAAGACAGACAATTACAATTCCATCTATCTCCTCTCTTCCCACAACCACATTAAAATGATAATAAGGAAGTTTTTAGGTTGAGATACACAATGACAAACAAAAACAGCAGAAGAGCCGTTAGCCAAGAATATTGAAAAAAAAAAAAAAAAGAATGGGGGGACTGAATTGATCAACTATAAATATGTACCTTAATACTACAGTAAATAAAACAGTCTGCAGCACAGTTGCAGAAACAAAATGGGTTGCTGGAAATGAATGAAGTCAAGTAACAGATTCAAGTGTGGTGTTTGCTGAAAACTGAATTTTAAATTCATAGGGCAAGGAATGTATTATTCAGTAAATTGTGTCAGACTTTGACTATTTTTTTAAAAAATTATCACTTCTACATCATACCTTATACAAAATATATTCTGTCCACACAAAAACACTACAAGAAAACTAGATGCTCTGATTGATCAATAAATCAGAGAATGTTATAAAGGTTTTTTTCCCTAATAGTGGAAAGAAAATAATGTGGTCATCCACCGTATGCTTAAATGCCATTGTGATAGGCTCAATAACAGCCCCAAACACATCCACCTTCTAATCTCTAGAACTATGAATAGTACCTTACATGGCAAAAAGTGTGATTTATTTAAGGGTCATGAGATGGGGAGATTATAGTGAATTATCTGTGAGGGCCCTACATGTGATCAACATATCCTTATAAGGGACAGGCAGAGCGCAGAGAGGCGAAGGCAATGTGACCACAAAGGCTGAGACTGCAGTGATGTGGCCACAAGCCAAGGAAACAGAGAAGCCACCATAAGCTTGGAAGAGGCAAGGAACAGATTCTGCCCCTAGAGGCTATGGAAGGAGCACAGCCCTGATGACCCCTGGATCCCAGCCCAGTGAAACTGCTTTCAGATTTCTGGCCTCCAGAACCCAAAACAAATAAATACATTGTTTTAAGCCACCAAGTTTTTGGTCATCTGTTACACAGGAAACCAATACAAGCACCATTACGAGAGACGGGGTACTTCCTATGGCTTATAATAATGGTTATCACCTGCAACAACACTTCTTCTGCGTCTAAGTGCCTGCTAAATTATATACATCTCTAATTTCATTTAATTTGCATGCAAGTAGGCAGTAGAGGGTTGTAGTTACTATGACTCTACCGCTTAGTAGCCTGTATGCCTAGGCAAGTTATATGACCTTCTAATGTTGCTTTGTCTTATCTGGAAAGTAGAGGTAAAAATGGGACCTACCTGATGGGATTGTTGAGAATAAAGTAAGACCATCTATGTAAAGTGCTTAGAACAGTGCCTGGCAATAAGGGCTCCATAAACAAGAAAGACCTTCCCTATGCTGGGCCCCAGTCTGTCTCCAGAGCATCCTCTCACTGAGTCCAGTTCCTCCCTTTGGAAACATACTAACTACGTAACTGTCATTCAGAATCTGAAAACAATGCCATCAAAAGTCTTAGCTTCGGGGTGCCTGGGTGGCTCAGTCGGTTAAGCGTCCGACTTCGGCTCAGGTCACGATCTCGCGGTCTGTGAGTTCGAGGCCCGCGTCGGGCTCTGTGCTGACCGCTCAGAGCCCGGAGCCTGTTTCAGATTCTGTGTCTCCCTCTCTCTCTGACCCTCCCCCGTTCGTGCTCTGTCTCTCTCTGCCTCAAAAATAAAGAAACGTTAAAAAAAATTTTTTTTTTTAAAAAAGTCTTAGCTTCTCCAAACTAAAAGCAATCAATGCCTTCAATAATTGCTTTTGCAAATTCATCCAGAGTCCCCTCCTCATCATCTTGATCATCAACCCTGAACATATTTTTGCACATCTCAGGGCTTGATTCCACGCTCACCGCCATCGATGTCCTGTAACAGGAGTTGGCAAATTATAGCCCTTGGTAAGGCTATTTTTTTCTAGTCCATGAGCTAAAAATGATTTTTACATGTTTAATGGATTATATTAAAAAACAACAATAGGAAAAAATTTGCAACACCAACCATACATACATGGTCTGCAAAAACTAAAATATTTACTATTTGGCTCTTTTCAGAAAATATTTCCCAACTCCAGTTTCTAGAAGATACTATTCTTCTATCAACACGATGTAGTATTGCCCAAGACTTTTTTTTTTTTTTTTGCAAACAAATTGCACTATTGTATCATACTGACTTAATTGTAAGTCTTCTAATTGTTCAATCAGTATTCATTCTCCTCTCCATACCTAGCAGTAAAATTTTTAGCTAGGAACATGACTACCAGTTAAAGACTACATTTCCCAGCCTGGGGTGTCTGGGTGGCTCAGTCAATTAAGCCTCCGACTTCAGCTCAGGTCATGATCTTGTGGTCCATGAGTTCAAGACCCGTGTGGGGCTATGTGCTGACAGCTCAGAGCCTGGAGCCTGCTTCGGATTCTGCGTCTCCTCTCTCTCTGCCCCTCCCCCACTCACGTTCTCTCTCTATCTCCGAAAAATGAATATACCTTAAAAAAATTTTTTTTTAATTTTTAAAAAAAGACTGCATTTCCCAGCCTACCTTGTAGGAAGGTGTGGCTAGAAGACTGGTTTCTAGCCCGTGGGATAAAAGCAGATGTGAATTGTAGAATTTACTAGTCCTGCTCTTAAAGGAAAAGATCATGCCCTCCCTTCCCTCTTTTCCTTTCCCGGTGACTGGAATGTGAACCTGACAGCCTTGTGTATGAAGTCTGGCCGAGCACCAAGATAGAAGGATCTTGGGTTTCTACTGCTGTTGTTTCACCCTGTACTGCTTATTCTCAGTTGGTGAGAGAGAAATAAAGTTTTCATTTATTTACAGCATTGTTCTTTTAGGTCGATGACAGCAACTGAATCTGTGTCATAACCAATACAACTATCAATTTCACCTCCCAAGTATCTTTTACATTTGTGGCCGCTGAGCCACACATCTCTCCCATTCTGCTTGCATGCAGTTAATTTTCTGGACCCCATCACAAGACCTTACATTTAGCCCCATTATATTTCAGAGTGTGAGAATCAGTGCATCCTTTTATCCTGACGCCTGGGACCCAGTTCTGTCATCCAAAGTAGCTTCCATCCTTTCTCATTTCACGCCACTCTGAAAGGCACTTTAGCTGTCGCACCCGAAAATCAGTGCTCTTCAGTACTGGACTGAGATTAACGATAATATAATGGAAAGGACAGTGACCTCAGTTTATGGGGAAAGAAATAACATATTAAGCTAAGGTCAAATGAAGGAGAAGGAGGTGACTGAGGGTGGAGACGAGAGTTATGAAGAGCTTACTATGTTCCAGGCACTCTGCTGAGAATTTCTCTGTTGTTATGTCAGCTATTAAATACTTCACTCATTCACTTACTCGGTCATGGTTTTTTCTTTTTTCTAAAATTTTTTTAATGTTTATTTTTGAGAGAGAGAGACAGAGTATAAGCAGGGAAGGGGCAGAGAGAGAGAGGGAGACACAGAATCCGAAGCAGGCTCCAGGCTCCGAGCTGTTAGCACAGAGCCCGATGTGGGGCTCAAACTCAGTAACTGTGAGATCCTGACCTGAGCCAAAGTCAGACACTTAACGGACTGAGCCACCCAGGTGACCCACTCATTCATTTTTTAAAGCGATCATATTAGTTTTTTGAAGCAGTCACCAGGAACACCTCCTGCTGGGGCAGAAAACTATAGCCCATGCAAATCCCTCTTTGCCTAAGTCCATGTACAAACCCACCCTCTCTTTGGATACCTGAAAAGTATGCTGTCAGCATCCTTGCCAGGCTCACGGTCAAAGATAAAAATACTCTAGGCACCTAACTCAAGAATTGTCCAACGTAGGACACTGGACAGTATTTTCAGAAACCTCTACAGCGGGTCATCTCGAGACAGATCAGAAGTAAGTTCATGTTGGCCCTCTGCAGAGCTGCATGGCCGAAGGACCTGGTAGGCAGGTTCTGAGTAGTGTCAGACCATCTGGGTTCAGAGTCTGTGGACCTTGAGTTAACTGCTTACTCCTTTCTCGCCTTGGTCTCCTTTTCGATAAACTAGGGCTATATTATGCTTACCACAACCCTCTAAGCCAGACTTTCCCCTACTTTGCAGATGATGAATATGAGGCTTATGTTCTTTGTCTGAGGTCAGATGCAGCAATCATCAGATGAGGATTAAGCCCTAGGTTCATTCGATTCCCACGTCATGGCGTGCTCTTTCCTCTTCCAAAGATAAAGAGGGGAGATATCATGATAAAGGCAGAAAATATGTTACCAAATCATTCCAAAAAGGATGGCCCGCCCGCCAGAGGCAAGGTCGGATGATTCTTAATGTGACACTCAAGATGACAGCCAAATGAAGTTCATTGCGGTTTTCTTCTAAATTCCTTGGAGCAGCTTTAAAGTAGAACAGGCTGGATGGCGCGAGGCCTTCTTTTTACATCATTCAGTTTGTCTGGGGGCCGCGGCGGGGCGGTTTCCAATGCAGACAAAAGTAAACAGCGAAGGCCACGATGGATCCCCCTTCTTGCATCTGCTTACCTAAAAGTAAATAATTTGGGATCTAAAGTCACGCAGGCACGTACACACGTACGTGTGCACACAAGCACACATGCACACGACAAAACCTTGCAGCACTGGTTCTTAACCACTCTGCCTGCTGCAACCTCAGGTGTGAGGACGCCCATCGGGGACCCCCAAATCCATGGGAGACGCGGAATGTCACCAGGAGGCACCCAGACTCTCCAGCAGGAGTGTTTTTACAAACACAGGGATTGGAGAAATCTCTGACCCTGCTTAGAATCAGTCCCCTAAGTGGAACAGTCATAAATTTATGAATAAAAGAAAGAAGTAATATGAAGATAAATTAAGAAAATATGTGAGTGAAAGTCCCTGGAAGCCTGAGGATCCCGTTTGAGATTACATATCAAAATGCCTGGGGAGTTTGGGAAAAATTTAGGTACTCCCAAGCTTCTATAGGAGGGCCACAATTCCAAAGAGGGACCTAAAAAAACCATAGTAGCAGGATTGGAAATTTCAATCAGACTGGAAAAGAGGTCTGATTAGCAAAGATCATGAACAAACACCATAAATTATATGTAATTCATTATATTCACCTAATAGCAAAAACTCACATGCCTTCAGGGGTCATACAAAAACGTAAGAGTATAAAACAGCATAGTATAAGACAAAGAGTGCTATAGAGGTCATGCTTCCCTGCAAATCTAATTTCTTTTTTTTTTTTAATTTTTTTTCATGTTTATTTCTTTTTAATTTTTTAAAATATTTATTTATTTTTGAGAGAGAGACAGAGCATGAGCGGGGGAGGGGCAGAGAGAGCGGGAGACACAGAATCTGAATCAGGCTCCAGGCTCCGAGCTGTCAGCACAGAGCCCAACGTGGGGCTCGAACTCACAAACCGTGAGATCATGACCTGAGCCAAAGTCAGACGTTTAACCGACTGAACCACCCAAGTGCCCCTCGTGTTTATTTTTGAGAGAGACAGAGTGGGAGAAGGGCAGGGACAAGGAAAGACGGAGACACAGAATCCGAAGCAGGCTCCAGGCTCTGAACTGTCAGCACAGAGCCCAACGCAGGACTTGAACCCAGGAACCATGAGATCATGACCTGAGCTGAAGTCAGACGCTTAACCAACTGGGCCACCCAGGTAACCCCCCTGCAAATCTAATTTCTAAGCAGACAGACAGACAGACAGACAGACACACAAATAAATAAATAAAAGCTGTGTTGGCTAGACAGAGTTCGAATCAGAAGATGAACTGCTAATTTGCACCCCCTGGCCCCAATGATGACAGTCAGTAAAAGAAGAGAAGAGGACAAATATTCACCCCTCTCTTAGAGAAAGAAAATTGGCTTTTTTTAAAGAAAGGGATTTTAAAGTCATCATCACTTCCAAGACCTAGTTGAGACAGGATAAAAAGCCAAAGTAAGATCTAGAAAGAGTTGAAAGAGTGCCTGGAAGAACAGGATGTCTTCAGACAAGCTGAGGTCCCCAGAATGCAGGGAATCACAGGGGCCAGAGGTAGTGTGCAAGATTCTCTTCTAAACAAGTCTCATTCACCATCTAAAGGTGTCCATTCAGAGGGGAAGGAAGGGAGCCAAGGGATGGACATCTTGTCATTTGTGTTCTTTTCTTTGAATAAATGTCACTTTTTGAGGCAAAAATAAAAAATAAAGTTGTTATTCCCTTATAGTACAATAGAGCCTTTCTTTCTTTCCTTGGGGCTATTTCATGAAAAGATCTCCCAATTTTTGTTTTCTTTTAATTTTGAAATAATGTTAGACTTACAGAAGAGTTGAAAAGATGATACAAAGAAGTCCCACATACCTTTCACCCAGCTTTCCCTGGGGTTGATTAACATTTTGCATAACCACAGTACAATTGTCAAAACCAAGAAACTGATATTGGTACAATGCTATTAACTACAAGTTTTCCTCTAATTTTGTCGGTTTTTCCACTAATGTTCTTCTTCTGTTCCAGGTTTCAATCCAGGATTCCACACTGCATTTCGTTGTCATTTCTCCAGGGTCTCCTCTGATCTGTGACTATTCCTCGGTCTTTCCTCGTCTTTCATGCCCTTGACACATTTGCAGAGCACTGGTCATGTATTTTGTAGACTGTCCCACAATTTGGGTGTGTCTGATGTTTTCTCATGATTAGACTGGAGTTACAGTTTTCGGCAAGAATACCATAGAAGTGATGTGCCTTTCTCAGTACATCAAATCAGGGAAGGGGTCATAATGTCAACATGTCTGGTGATGTTAACCTTGATCCCTTGGTTAAGGTAGCGTCTTACAGGTTTCTCCACTATAAAGTTACTATTTTTTCCCTTTGTAGTTGACAAATATTGGGGGAAGGTACTTTGAATCAAGCGTTCACTTACTAATTTTAGGATTCATCATGGGAACTGTGAGCAACTATGGTTGTGGCGTTCCGAAGGTGATTTTCTACGTCCCTCACTCCTCTATATTTATTAATTGGAATTCTTCTATAAAGAGAGTTGTCCTTTCTCCCCATTAAACAACCAGATGATTCTACTTTTGTTTTTATCAATATGAACTAATGGGTGTTTAGTTTATCTTTTGAGTTATAACGATTTATTTATTTATTGCTGACATCCTTCCAGCGTTGATCACTGAGAGCTCTTTCGTGACAGCTCTTGTATTTCACACAATCCTGTTCTTTTGTTGTTGTTGTTGTTGTTGATTAGCACTTCCTCACTTTGTGGCACCACATGATGCTCCAGGATCACGTATTTCCCCGGCTCAGTCTTAAAGCCTACTTTTCCAAGGAGTCCTCGTTCCCATAACTGGCGTTTAGAAACTGAGATCTGGGCACCGAGTGTGCAGTTTCCTGGCCATCTCAGTGGTGGGTCAGTCCGACTAGAGGTTTATTAATTTCACTGATCTTTTCAGAGAACCAGCGTTTGCTTCAACTGATACTTCTGAATTCCTTTTTCTGTTTCCAATTCATTGATTTTTGCCCTTTATTATTTCCTTCCTTCTGTTTGGTTTAGTTTTAATTTGCTCTTATTTCTCTAGTTCTTTTTTTTTTTTTAATTTTTTTTTTCAACGTTTTTTATTTATTTTTGGGACAGAGAGAGACAGAGCATGAACGGGGGAGGGGCAGAGAGAGAGGGAGACACAGAAGCGGAAACAGGCTCCAGGCTCTGAGCCATTAGCCCAGAGCCCGACACGGGGCTCGAACTCACGGACCGTGAGATCGTGACCTGGCTGAAGTCGGACGCTTAACCGACTGCGCCACCCAGGCGCCCCTCTCTAGTTCTTTTTTAAAGACTGATGCTTCTATTAGTGGTTACAGACGTTTCTCCTTTTCTAATTTTTTTTCATGTTTATTTATTTTTGAGAGAGACAGGGCATGAGTGGGGAAGGGCAGAGAGAGAGGGAGACACAAAATCCGAAGCAGGCTCCAGGCTCTGAGCTGTCGCACAGAGCCCAACGCGGGGCTCAAAAACTCACAAACTGTGAGATCATGACCTGAGCTGAAGTCGGACACTTAACCGACTGAGCCACCCAGGCACCCCTCTTCTTTTCTAATATAAATCATTTAACACTATAATTTTCCCCCTAAGCATTGCCTTGGCTGCATCTCACAAATTTGACATGTTGCATTTCCTTTTCACTCAGTTTTTTAAAAATATTTTCAAATTCTTCCCCTTTGACGCATAGGTTATTTAGATGTATATTGTTTATTTTCCTTATATTTTAGAGTTTTCTGGGTATATTTCTGTTACTGATTTCTGGTTTAATTCCATTACGGCTCATAGACATAGCTTCCATAATTTTTATTCTTTTAAGGTTGTTAAGATTTGGGGCACCTGGTTGGCTCAGTCAGTTAACCAGCTGACTTCAGCTCAGGTCATGATCTCGCGGTCCGTGTTTGAGCCCCGTGTCGGGCTCTGTGCTGACAGCTCAGAGCCTGGAGCCTATTTCAGATTGTGTGTTTCCATCTCTCTCTGCCCCTCCCCTGCTCACACACTCTCTCTCTCTCTCTCAATAAATAAATAAATAAATAAAATAATTTAAAGTTGTTAAGATTTGTTTTACGGCCTAAAATATAGTATCTTGTGGTGAATGTTCCACATGCACTTCAGAAGGATGTGTTATGAAGAGGAGTGTTCTATAAATGTCAATTAGGTCAAGTTGGTTGATAACATTGTTCAGGTCATTATACTCTTAACCTTCTTCTAACTTCTATCATTTACAGAGAAAACATTGTCTATTTCATTTTTCAACTCCATCAGCTTTTGAATTATGTATTTCAGAACTTTGTTGTTAAGTATACACCTACGCAGGATTGTTATATCTTCCTGGAGAAGTGTGCCGTTTATAATTATTTAATCATTCTTTATCCCTGAGAACAGTCTTTGCTTTAAAGTCTATTTTATCTGATATTAATATAATGACTCCAGCTTTATTTTGGTTAGTGTTTGCATAGTATATCTTTTTCTATCCTCTTACTTTTAACCCATCTGTCTTTATTTTTAAAGTGGATTTTAGTATAGTTTGGTCTTTTTTTTTTTTTTATCCAATCTGCCAATCTCTCTCTTTTAACTGTTGTGTTTACAACATTCACATTTAATGTGATTATTGAGATGACTGAATTAAAACCCACTACCTTGCTGGCTGTTTTTTTATTTGTTCCATCTTGTCTTTCTTTTTTAAATTTATTTTTGTATCTTTTTTGTTAGTCTGGTTTGGGAATAAACGGAGGAAGGAAGTGGTCTCTGTTGTTCTGATTAAGCCTCAGTCTTGGACTACATCATTAAGTCTCGGAGGTATAGCCTTCTCAGTGATCCTACCCCTCTTCTGGGTTACTTCTACATCTAGTATGTGTACCTGCATTTTCCCCAGGAGTTAAGAGTTTTTTCCTGTTCCCCTTCTCCACATATAGTAGGATTTCACCAGAAACCTAAGGATGATAGTGCTCATCCTTACACACATACCACACAAATGAAGGCTTTTGTTCATAGCAAAGAAGGGTCCTAGTGGAGTTTTTTGGCCCTCCCACAGCTACTTCTGTTCCTCTCCTCCAGCAATGTACCACGAGGGAGCCTTTCTGCAGCCTCTCCCAACCATTTATGTGAGCTCATGGTGGGTTCACACAGAAATGCCTTTATTTGTGGGGCCCCTAGCTTCACCCCCTTTTACTAGTGTGCACTCAGCCAGACTCCACATATTCATCAATCACTCTGGCTGAATTCTTACAGGTGTCTGGCTGCCTTCTCCCCAGGTAAGTAAGGGCTTGTGTCTCATTTCTTCATGCAGAACTGCCTCTTCCTAAATTCTGAGCCTGCTGGTTTCCCAGCAACCTCAATACTCCAGTGGGCTCAAGAAAAATGAATTCACTGTTTGTCAAGATTTCTTTTGCTGTAAGTTTGGGAGTAATTCTCTTTTAAGCTCAGTAGAAGCCAGGACTTGACTTCTTTTAATGTACTACTTAGGCATCTTTTGCAACAGCAATCAGGAGAAGGTAGGGCAGGTGGCCGTAATAATCATTGTCTTCTTGGAAACTTCCCTAAGGGGCTTTAGCAATGATAGATGTCCTGGAAATACCTCCATCTGTTGTTTTCTGAGAGATGTAAGGTATTAGGAAAAGCCCCATAGGAATTAAGTAAAATATAAATGATGTACCGATTTTTCCTAAAGTGGAAGGTAGACCCTATATAAACTGGGTACCAGTCAGCAGTAATCCAGGACAATTGTCTGGCTGAAAGCACCTACCAGTCTGCAAACGCATGGCACAGAATATAACACTACATAGCAAACATCATGGTTAGCTAAGAATAAATTAACTCTAGAGAATTTCTAGCCCATTTAAGAACATTTCGGAATTTTCATACATGGCACCATTTACTGAGAAATATGATAGGTGACCGATTACACAAAATTAGACCAGTGACAAAAATATCAAAAAAATCGTATTTATGCTTTATTATTTATGATATTTTTCCCAAAGGTAAGTCTTGCGTTAAGCATTAACTACTCCATGTATTATTATTATTATTATTATTATTATTATTACTATTAACAGTAATGGCAATGGAACAATACCATTTAGTGATCACTTACTACAAGGCCAGAGACAATACAAATGTTTTCTCATTTCATCACACAAAAACTCAGTGAGAAAACTGAAACTCAGAGGGATTATGAAACTTGTCCAATGCACAGAGCTAGTATGTGCTAGAACCAGAATTCAATCGCAGGTCAGATTCCTAAGATCTTGTTTTTAACTTCTGAGCTAGACTGTCCCAAAATAATGTTAGTTAAGATTTCGTGTGGCCCATTGAGTATTTCCCTCTGTCACTTACAACGCTGGAAGAAGTCCACCCTTGCATAAGAACACAAAAGCACCAGAAATGCCTTATTGGCTAAGACCAGTTGTCTGACCAGAAGGACATTTGGTTTCAGAATGTAACAAGGGACCATTTGTTGGGAGAGCATGACAACTGACCTTTATGCGGTTGGTATGAAAAAAGGGTATAAATGTCCTCCATATTTTCTGAATTTCTCTCTCTCTCTCTGTATACATGTGTGTATACCAAATATTCTTTTCTTCCTTATAACGCTACATTATGCTGCTGCATCCAGTAATATATTTGTAGTCTGTTTGCAATTATATTTATATATGTTATATAATATATACACAAAACACAACTAATTTTTTATAATTTTTTAATGTCTATTTATTTTTGAGAGAGAGCGAGAGACAGAGCACAAGTGGGGGAGAGGCAGGGGGACAGGGAGACACAGAATCCAAAGCAGGTTCCAGGCTCTGAGCTGTCAGCACAGAGCCCTAACCAGAGCTTGAACCCACGAACCACAAGATCATGACCTGAGCTGAAGTCAATCACTTAACAGACTGAGCCACCCAGGCGCCCCTCAACTCACTCTAAAGAATAAGGAGCTCAAATACAAATAAAATATATAAAACCTTTTACAACTTAAAATTAATTAAAAAATAACAAATACCTAGTAGGGCAATTGCTGGGTCATAGGAGAGTTCTATTTTTAATTTTTTGAGGAAAAAATAAAGAATGAAGAGCTCTGTATCTACTATCTCTAATGAAGAGACACAGTGTGACATTCTAAGACTATCTTAAATATATGGCATATAGCAACAGCAAAGAAACGAGTGTGAAAGACAATAATGCAAACAGCCACTACCAAATCTACAGGTGGGAGAGGCAAGCTACACTCAAGCATAGTTCATCTTACCTCAACAAGCTGCGTCAACTACGATAGCAAAGGCAGTAAGAAGAGATGGCAATTGCCATCAAGGAAAGAGGAAGAGAATGCCACAAAGAGCAAAGGGCAGTAGTCATCTGGAGAAATTCAGCTGAAGGTGGATGTAAATGAAGTACCTTCTATCACCCCAAGATGGAGGAGAATCCCAGGGGGCCCTGCCAAAATCTCTGAATTGTAACACAAAGCAACACTAGTGCTTCCCTACCCTTCCCAAGTCAAGATGCACATAGAAAATGAATCCATTTAGAGGATATGCTGGGGAAGATAGCCAGAGGCAACTGATCCAGGGGCCTCTGTTCCCCCCAAGCCCCACCTGGCTTCCACAAGGGGGGGGGAATCATATTTCCACACAGCTGAAATCCGTTCACAACACACCAGTGTGTGGCTGTCCACCAGTGGAAAACTCTGCAATAACTTGTGTCAAAAAGTAGTTCAATTATGTTCGATTTATTCTACTTAAGAAATTGCGAAAATGTCATACATCAGAGCAACATTTTCATCAGAAGTGGTTAATGTTAAAACATTTTGATGCTTAAAGGGAGAGCTTCAGTTATTAGAAAAACTAACTCTTGGAATGCCTTGTTCCGTGAGGGTACAGAAATACAAAATGTGAATGCTTTGCGTTGTATCGGGCTTCCAGGTGTTTCCATCAAAGTATCCTATCAATCTCAAGATGTTGTTTTAAACTCTCAATTAGCCT
Source organism: Neofelis nebulosa (assembly GCF_028018385.1). NCBI lineage: Eukaryota > Metazoa > Chordata > Mammalia > Carnivora > Felidae > Neofelis > Neofelis nebulosa. The sequence goes on along the minus strand of NC_080783.1, from coordinate 189,622,462 downwards.
GATCAATATCCATAATGCTTTCATTTTTTTCATGTTTATTTATTTATTTTGAGAGGGAGGAGAGTGCGCGCAAGTGAGGGAGGGGCAGAGAGAGAGGAAGAGAGAATCCCAAGCAGGCTCTGTGCTGTGAACACAACTCAGGGCACAACTTGGGGCTCAGCCTCACGAGTCGTGAGATCATAACCTGAGACAACACCAAGAGTCAGATGCTTAACTGACCGAGCTACCCAGGTGCCCCAATACCCATAATGCTTTAAATACAGGACTATCCCACGCAAACTAAAACATTTGGTCACCCTGGTATTACACTATTCCCTCATTTGATCTTCACCATTTTAGAACAAGGAAACCTATCCTCTTCTTTAAAAGCAAAAGTAAAAATAAAACAGTACATGCTAGAATCAAGAAACTAAAACCTGAAACATATAAAACAGAAAATAAAAGTAGCACCCTTTACAACCCCAGGAATCTCACTTCCCAGAGATAACTTTCATTAACAGTCTTCTTTTCCATGTGGACGCTATTACCCAAAGCCAGATAAATGAATACCAAGTGGCCAAAATAACAAATGTCTATCCCATACATGGAAATTAGGGGGGATCTATCCCTCTCCTGCGCTTCTGGGGTAAAGCATATGTTTGGACCTAAATCATGGGGGTAAATCACTTTCTTCCTGGTCACAATGTTAGTTCAATACGGTCACATGATTTTTTTAGCACCAATGAGATGCAAAGAAGCTTTTGCCCAGCCTTCTAGAAAACACTCTAGTTCATTGTCACATGTATTGAAATTGGGAGGATCTAACGCCTTGCCCTGCATTGTCCAAGATGGTAGCCACTAGCCACATGTAGTGGTTGAGTATTGAAATGTGACTAGTACAAATTGAGACATGATGTAAATGTAAAAGACACACTGGATTCCAAAACTACTTAGTAAGAAAAATGAATGTAAAATATCTCCCTAATAAGTTTTGCATTGACGACATGTTTAAGTGATGATACATGTGACTCGCATTCTGTCTCTATTGGACAGCACTGTCCAGAACATTTGAACGCTTGATAAAGTCAGAGGTCTGGCAGTCCTACCCGCAGACTTTTCAGATATGTGGACTAATGGATACCTATTTTGCTAAAAAGCAAATTCTGACTGGGCTTTCTAGGACTCACATCTGAAAGTCCTAATTGACAGGGTCGCCCAGGTGGCTCAGTCAGCTAAGCACCTGACTTCAGTTCAGGCCATGATCTTGCAGTTCAGGAGTTTGAGCCCCATGTCAGGCTCTTTGCTGACGGCTCAGAGCCTGGAGCCTGCTTCAGATTCTGTGTCTCCCTCTCTCTCTGCCCCTCCCCTGTTCATGCTCTCTCAAAAATACATTTTTTAAAAAAGTTAAAAAAAGTTGGAAGTCCTGATTGAAAGAATGTATAGTCCTATGTAGAATGATACTTATACAATCAGGATACTACTTTTCCCATTGAACAACAGATCATGGGTATTTGTCCATGCCAGTAACCACAATAGTAGTGTGGCCAGATCTCCATAAAGAATTCCATATGTGGATAAATCATCTATTTCTTTTCTGTTTATACCCCTGGGTCCAGTATATAGCACCAGCTTTCTTTCAGGTCCTCCAGTGTCAACACTCTTTCTTGTCTCGGGCCTTCACACACATTTACCTTCTACCGGAATTCTGTCCTCTCTTTGCACTTGTCTGCTCCCTCAGGTCACAACTTAAATGCCATCACCCCAAAGCTGAGTTCCCTTACTACTCAACTTAGAGTAGGTCTTCCTGTTATTGCCTCTCATAGCACCTCATCTTCTCTAGATGTGTGAAACAAAATACATCGTTGATCCTTGGATAACATGAGGCTATGGGCACCAACCCTCTGAGCAGTTGAAGCTCCAGGTATAACTTTTGACTCCCTCAAAACTTGACAACTAATAGCCTACTGTTGACTGGGAGCCTTACCAATAACATAGTCAATTAGCACCTATTTTGTATGTTATATATTATTACATACAATATAATCTTTAATAAAGTAAGCTAGAGAAAAGAAAATCATAAGAAACAGAAAATACATTTACAGTACTATATTGTATTTATCCAAAAAAAGTCCACATATAAGTGGACCCTCACAGTTCAAATCCATGTTGTTCAAAGGTCAACTGTATATTAATTTCTTTACATGTCTGTTTAATGCCTATCTTACTCCACCCCACTATACTATAAGCAGCATTAGCTTAGATCATGGGTATGTGGTTCAGCCTTTCATTCCCAGCACCTGGAACAGTTCTCAACATATAGTAAATGCTCAATAAACATCTGCTGAATACCAGGAGTGAATTTTAAAGGGGACAGGGGAAAGAAGAAGGCCAAGGGAAGGTGAAGCAGTGTGGTAAGGGAACCCAGATAATCCACTGTAATCAAGCCACAGAGAGGGGTTGGTTAACGCTGTCTGTGAAAATCATAAACAAAGGGTGAGAACACACAAATGAACAACAGGTCTGGAAGGATTTGAACTCTAGTGGCTCCCTGGATTTCCCCCCAGGTATAAAAATAGATGATCAGAGACACAAATGGTGAAGTCTGCAGTTCAAATCATTCCTGAACTTTACGCAATAAAAATTCTGCATGAGGTTTTGTTTTCTGTAGTGACAATATAGTTCTTAGACACATATAAGGTTCTTATAACCTTAATGCAAAAATATGGGAGGATCTGGGCTCTGCTCAAAGAGTTCTTATCTGACTCTGCTCTAAGACAAGATCACGCTTTTGACCTCTGCTTTGTGGAACTCCTCATGAACCTGGCTGAAATGCTGTCCTGGTCATATCCCAGAGCCAGCCTTTCTGGGATACACAAAAGTGAAGAACATCTACTATTTTCTTGTTTACATTTTTGTTCTCACACAGGGTCTACCTTGCTGGCTTTACTGATCTTCCACCTTGAGGAAGGAGGGAGTTTTGTGACTGAAACTCTTTAGGATTGATAAATAATAGTCTCTTAATTATTCCTCTGGATGTGAAGCCTCGCTTTAAATAAGAATGTCTCTTCATTTTGTTTCAATGTGATACGTATTTTTAATTCATTAATTTTATAATGGAAACGTTGATAGATATAAAAAAAGAATTCATGTTATGTTTGTTATGATAGAACAAAAGTGACATCTTTGAACCAAGCAACCAATTTAATATCTAGAATATTATCCTTGAGGCCCGTCTGTATGGCCCTCTCCGGTTTCATGGTTTTTTGTTGTTTTTGTTTTTTGTTTTGTTTTGTTAAGAATGCAAACCACTTGTTTAGTGAAAACTCCAGCAACCTGGGCTTAGAGGGGTGCGAAATGTGGTGCTGTCCACCAGGCAGGTGCTGACAAGTCTTGAAAAACGTGGGAGAGTCAGTCTCTCTCTCTCTCTCTCTCTCTCTCTCTCTCAGTGATTGGCTCTCTCTCTCTCTCTCCCTCTCTCTCTCTCTATTTTTTCTCTTTGACCTCTCTTCCTCGCTCCTTTAAAAAAATTACCACACCTCCTCTTTCTGTTAGGACTGGAGAAGATTACCTACAGAGGAAGTAGGTACAGAGCCCTGCAGTTCTGTCTCCTTTCTTTTCTAACAGACGGTTTCCATTAGGGCTTACTAGGTATTTTTCCTTAACAGAATCAGGCATGCATTGGAAAAGCAAACATCAGGGTCATAGAACTGGAAACCACTGATTTATAGAAATACAGAAATACAGACATTTGATAGCTCGAAAATATCTCAGATAATTAAATTCAATCTTCTTGTTTTAGAGCTGAGAAAACCAAGGCATAGGACTTACCCAAGGTCATTCAGCTAAACACATGTCTTCAGTCTCCAAGTTATTTTTATTTCTGATTATTCAATTCCCATTATTGGTAGATTTTCATTATTGATAATTCAATCACATCATTGATCATATTTACATTAGTCTAAGGTACCTGGCCTGACCTAAAGTATTAGTATTTAGCAATATTAACAAAGATGATTTTTGATCTACACATAAAAAGAGAATATATATTCATCTCAATGCAAACACTATTTTATTCATAACAGTATTTCTGCTTTCAATCAAAATCCATTAAATATTCTATCACACTTTTCTGATATCCTGACATTCTTTGCCTCTTATTTCTACTTCTAATAAAATACATATTTTAGGGGCACCTGGGTGGCTTGGCTGAGCCAACTCTTGACTTCAGCTTAGGACATGATCTCACAGTTCGTGGGTTCAAGCCCCACGTCAGGCTCTGCACTGACAGCCGCTCTGTCTCCCTCTCTTCTTGCTCCTCCCCTGCTTGCTCTCTATCTCCCTTTCAAAAAATAAATAAAAATACAAATATATATATATAGATATATATATATAAATAATTGAGCTGAATCTTTAAAAATATAAATACTTCAGCATACTTTTTAAAAATGTTCACTTATTTTTGAGAGAGAGCATGAGTGGGGGAGGGACAGAGAAAGAGGGGGACAGAGGATCCCAAGTGGGCTCTGCACTGACAGCAGTGAACCCGATGCGGGGCTTGAACTCATGAACCACGAGATCATGAACTGAGCCAAAGTCAGACATACAACTGACTGAACCACTCAGGCACTCCACTTCAGCATACTTTTAAATGGTGGAAATGATCATCATTAAGTTCTTTGTCATATCAGGAGTCTATAGGTTGCTACTATTCAAAAACCCTGAATGCCCATTAGGGAACCATACTGTTCCAGAAATGTACCTTCTTCAAGATAAAAAAATGTTTTCAATTTTAGATTTTCAAGAATACTTATATTTGTTTATTTGTTTCTTTGCTTACTTATTTTATTCAACTGATTTCTATTATTCTTGAGGCATGTTGTTAGGCACAACTTGGAAGAAAGCAGATGCAGACCAACTCTTAGAGAAAATACAATCAAGAAATAGAGGAAAATGTTTATACAAACAACTATAATATATGACCTAAGAGAGTGATCACAAACTCAAATGCCCACAGAGACCAGGTGGATGATATAACGCCTGAAACCAGCTGAGTGTAAGGCAACAGGGAATGGAATTAACAGTCCCTCTAAAAGAATTTTATTCTTTGTTTTAAGCGGAAGTATGGAGAAAGCAAGAATAGAGGAAGGTTGTAAGAAGAGAGGGAAGAGAAAAGTGAGACAGAACACAAAGGAAGAGAGCATGAAGAGAGAGGAGGAGAGAAGGGATAAAGATAGAATAGAAACAAAGGGAATAGGTGGGATGATGGAGCAAGAGGAGGGAGGAGAAGGAGAAATGAAGATAAAAGAGAAGCCTGGAGAGAGAGGAAAACGGGGAGAGAAGAAAGAGAGGGAGAGAGGTGGGGGAAGGGAAGAAGGAAAAAGATGAGGAAGGGGAGGATACAGAGGGATGGAGGGAGGAAGGAGGAGGAAGGGGAGGGGAAGGGAGAGAGGGGAAAGTACCAGGACTGAGCCTTGAGTAACTTCCATGCTCAGAGGTTAGGTAGAGGAGGTAGGTAGACAGAGACCAGGGTGATGAGAGAAAACCCAGGAGATCATGGTGTCCCCAAACACCCAAAACTTCTCAAGACAGAGAAGATGGTCAATGGTGTGAAATTTTGCTGAAACTATCTATGGAATTTGACAAAATTGAGGTCACTGGTACCCTTAACAAGAGCAGTTTCAGCAGTGTGCTGGAGTCCGAGGAAAGGCTGAAGTAGGTTGAAAAGTGGATGGGGGGCAGAGGAAGAGACAAAGCATGAAGACAATTCTTTCAATACGTTTTACTCTGAATGAAGCAAAGGGACTGGACAGTAGATACACTGGGACAAGCAGTCATGGAAGAGCTGGTTTTGTAAAAGGCAGTTGATATCAACAAATGCCAATAAGCACATGAAAAGATGGTCAACATCACTAATCGTTAGGGAAATTAAAATCAAAACTACATTGAGATACCACCTTTAAGATGGCTACTGTAAAAAAAAACAAAATAACAAATTTTGGAAAATACGTGGAGAAATGAAACACTTGTGCACTGTTAGTGGGAATATAAAATGGTGCAGCCACTGTGGAAAACAGTATGGTGGTTCCTCAAAAAACTGAAAATAGAATTGTCATTTGATCCAGCAATTTCACTTCTGGGGATATACCCAAAAGAACTGAAAGCAGGGTCTCAAAGAGCTATCTGTACATCCTTGTTCATCACGGCATTATTCACAATAGCTAAAACGTGGAAGCAACCCGAGTGTCCATTCATGAAAAATAAGCAAAATGTGTATATACATACAGTAAAATATTCATCCTTAAAACGAAAGGAAAGACACTGACATATACCACAACGTGAATGAACCTTCAGCACTTAATGCTAAGTGAAATAAGCCAGTGTCAAAACACAAATATTATATGATTCCACTTATATGAGATACTTAAAGTAGTCAACACATAGAGACATAAAGTAGAATGGTGGTTGCTGGGGACTTGAGGGAAGGGGGAATGATGCGTTATTGTTTAGTGGGTATAGAGTTTCAGTTTTACAAGATGAAAAGATTTATGGAAATGGATAGTGGTGATGGTTACACATTATAAATGTATACAATACCATTGAACTGTATACTTAAAAAAAGTTAAGGTGGAAATAATCCTAAAATTTGTATGGAACAAGAAAAGATCCTGAATAGCCAAAACAATCTTGAAAAAGAAAACCAAAGCAGGAGGCATCACAATCCCGGACTTCAAGTTATACTACAAAGCTGTAATCATAAAGACAGTATGGTACTGGTACAACAGACACTCAGATCAATGGAACAGAACAAAGAACCCAGAAATGGGCCCACAAATGTATGGCCAACTAATCTTTGACAAAGCAGGAAAGAATATCCAATGGAATAAAGACAGTCTCTTCAGCAAGTGGTGCTGGGAAAACTGGACAGCGACATGCAGAAGAATGAACCTGGACCACTTTCTTACACCAGACACAAAAATAAACTCAAAATGGATGAAAGACCGAAATGTAAGACAAGAAGCCATCAAAATCCTCGAGGAGAAATCAGGCAAAAACCTCTTTGATCTTGGCTGCAGCAACTTCTTACTCAACATGTTTCTAGAGGCAAGGGAAACAAAAGCAAAAATGTACTGGGGCCTCATCAAAATAAAAAGCTTCTGCACAGCGAAGGAAACAATCAGCAAAACTAGAAGGCAACCAACAGAATGGGAGAAGATATTTGCAAACGACATATCAGATGAAGGGTTAGTATCCAAAATCTATAAAGAACTTCTCAAACTCAACACCCAAAACGCAAATAATCCAGTGAAGAAATGGGCAAAAGATACGAATAGACACTTCTCCAAAGAAGACATCCAGATGGCCAACCGACACATGAAAAAACGCTCAATGTCACTCATCATCAGGGAAATACAAATCAAAACCACAATGAGATACCACCTCACACCTGTCAGAATGGCTAACATTAACAACTCAGGCAACAACAGATGTTGGCAAGGATGCAGAGAGAGAGAGGATCTCTTTTGCATTGTTGGTGGGAATGCAAGCTGGTGCAGCCACTCTGGAAAACAGTATGGAGTTTCCTCAAAAAACTAAAAATAGAACTACCCTATGACCCAGCAATTGCACTACTAGGTATTTATCCAAGGGATACAGGTGTGCTGTTTTGAAGGGACACATGCACCCCAATGTTTCTAGCAGCACTATCAACAATAGCCAAAGTATGGAAAGAGCCCAAATGTCCATCGATGGATGAATGGATAAAGAAGATGTGATATATATACAATGGAGCATTACTTGGCAATCTTGCCATTTGCAACTACGTGGATGGAACTGGAGGGTATTACGCTAAGTGAAATCAGTCAGTCAGAGAAAGACAAATATCATATGACTTTACTCGTATGAGGACTCTAAGAGACAAAACAGATGAACATAGGGAAGGGAAACAAAAATAATATAAAAACAGGGAGTGGGACAAATCATAAAAGACTCATAAATATGGAGAACAAACAGAGGGTTACTGGAGGGGGTGTGGGAAGAGGGATGGGCTAACTATACATATACATATATATATGTATATGTATATACATATATATATGTATATGTATAGTTAGCAATATATGCTAACTAATCTGGATGTAAATTTTAAAAATTAAATTAAAAAAATAGTTAAGATGGTAAATTTCATGTTACATATATTTTGCCACAATTTAAAAATTGAAAAAAAATACCACTGATATCAGATCAGGTGTATCTACTAATGGGAATGATTAAGGAAAGACAGAGCCATTTTTTTCTTTTTTCTTTTTTTTTTGTAGCAAGAGAGAGAGAGAGCGCAGGGGAAGGGCAGAGAGAGAGGTGGGGAGGGCGGAGAGAGAATCCCAAGCAGGCTCCACACTGTCAGTGCAGAGCTCAACATGGGGCTCGATCCCCACAAACTGTGAGAACATGACCTGAGCTGGAACCAAGAGTCAAATGCTTAACTGACTGAGCCACCCAGGTGCCCCCATTTTTTTAAAAGTTTATTTATTTTGAGAGAGAGAGAGAGAGAGAGAGAGAGAGAGAGAGCATGCAAGCACAAGTGGGAGAAGGGAAGAGAGAAAGGGAGAGACAGAGAATCCCAAGCAGGCTCCACACCAGCATTGCAGAGCCCAACAAGGGGCTTGAACTCACAAACCACTGTGAGATCATGATCTGAGCCAAAACCAAGAGTTGGACACTTAACAACTGAGCCACCCAGGCACCACAAGGCAGAGCCAGTGATGGTGGTTAAAGGAAGATGCGCAAAGGAGCCAAGTACTAGAGAAGGGTAATGGAATCTAGAAGAGTAGTATCTGATCTAATGAGGGACACTTTGGGGTGCCTGGGTGACTTAGTTGGTTAAGTGTCAGCTCAGATCATGATCTCAAGATCTGTAAGTTTGAGCCCTGTGTCAGGCTCTGTGCTAACAGCTCAGAGCCTGGAGCCTGCTTCAGATTCTGTGTCTCCCTCTCTCTCTGCCCCTCACCTGCTCACACTCTGTCTCTTTCTCTCTCTCTCTCAAAAATAAAGAAACATTAAAAAAATTTAAGGAGGGACACTTGCATCATACTATAGAGAAGGAAACGATGGGTATAGGTACCAGCATGGTGATAAATTTGACGGTGAAAGTATGAAGGAGTCCTCATCGGATGGCTTCTATTTTCTACATATAGTATAAGGGAGGACATCATCTGAAAATAAGCAGGGAGGGTGAGAGATTTGCAGAGAAGGGAGAAGGTATGAAATAACTCCCTTGGGAGTATGAAAGCAATCTCACTAGAGAAACAATGTAAGAAGTGTAGAACATCCAGTTATGATTTGGGATCACAAATTTAAAGCATAACCAGTCAACTCTGTTTTTATTATTTTCTCTAGCAAGTTCAGCATCTCAAGGAGGGCATGGAGAAACCATGAATCACCTGTGCATCTTGAGATTCTGAGTCAAAGATGTGGGGTAGAGCCTGAGCTTTTACGTTTCTAACCAGCTCCTAGGTGATGCCCATGCTACTGGATTGCTGGGCCACACTTTGATTGACAAGGGGCTAGAGACCTTTTCCTATGCATTCTCTTTTCAAGTGCTTCAGTAGGGTAGACAGCAGGTCTGTCATCTCTAAGTCTGAAAATAACGATAATAGTAATAAAAATCAAAACCTCAATAGTAATTTTTAAAGTAAAGGAGCATGGAAAAGGCAGTGTTCTGATATACCCAATTGTGGCTGTATCGAACATACATTTTTTTTTGCCCCTCTTCTCATCTGCATTTCTGGCCTTGGCAACTTCATACCATCGCAGAGCTTCAGTCACCATCTTTATGTGGATATCATGACCCCTTTCTTGGTTCCAGTGGCCTGATGGACACATCTATATGGGTGTCCCATGAACAACTCAAACAGTAAATTACCTCCTATATTTGTTTCTCCTTGGTCTTCAATTCTTTGACTTTCTGATTGACCTCCACATTTAGTAAGTCATTAAGACTGATTAACCTATCCCTAAAATATCAGTAACTTCTGTGAATGCAAATTAGAATTACACCAAGATGCAGACACCAAGGAAAGTAAGAATCCAAAAGTGTGACAACATACTCTGCTGGCATGACTGTGAAGAAAACAGAGACTCACATGCATTGCTAGTGAAAATGCAAGATGGCATAACCCCTGTGGAGTATGGCCGGATTTGGGGTGGGATTTTTGCAATATATAGCAAATTACCCATGCCTTGACCTCTTACCCATAGACACACAAGCAACATATAAAATGATATGTGTACATGTCCATTCACTGAAACACAATTTATAATAGCAAATGACTGACAAAAGCCACCAAATATCCATCAAAAAAAGACTGGTTGAATAAATTATATTTATATAATGGAATGTTATGCAGACATAGATGGAAATCTCTATAAGCTGATAGGAAGGAATTTAAGTGAAAATGCTGGATGCAGAAGAGTGTACACAGTATTCTACTTTTTTAATAAAAAAGGGAAAAGATTAGTACATATCCACATTTGCTTTTGTTTTCAAAAAGAAGAAATGGAAAAACAAATCAAAACCTAACAAAAATAGGTTACCTCTAAGAAAAGGGAAAGAACAATGGGAATGAGATGGGAACGGGAGCTATACCTATCTGAATGTACAATCTTTTATGGTTTTAGCTTTGAAAGCACGTAAACATTTTAAATCATTTAAAAAGTAGAACTAAATAGAAAAGAAACAAAGTAATTTATAAGTATCAAAAACAATCCAAAATTTTCAGTGGCCTTCCACTACTTACCCACTGAGTCCAAACTCCTCAGTCTGGTATCAGTGCTCTCTTAAGTCTGTCCTAGATACACATTCCCATCTTACCCCCGAATCCACTCCCCCCATCACCTACTGTATTCACATACAAACTATTAACATTTTTTGAGTACCCAGTTAATTTTACCAGCGAGACCATACACTGCTTGAAAATGAAATCCACTTTGGACCCATTTTGGAAACCTGCAATGCTCAATCTCTAGTTACCATAATATATATCAGTAACAATTCTTGCATCTGAAAGTTATTGGCTGAAAATTTTACATTTATTCTGAAGAATCCAAAGAAGATTGAGCTCCTTGATAATAACATATAAAATATCTGGTTAAGATTATATCATTCTAGTTAGAAAACAAAGACAATAAAGGAAGTAACCTAAGTGATCATCTATGGAAACATGGGTAAACAATATGGTATATACACACAATAGAATATTATTCAATCTTAAAAAGGAATAAAATTCTGACACATGCTACAACATAGATGAACTCTAAAGACATTATTTAAAATGAAATATATGAGTCTAAAAAGGACAAATACTGTACAATTCCTCATATATGAGATGCCTAAAATAGTCAAATTCAGAGAGACAGAAAGTAAAATGCTGGTTGCCAGGGGCCAAGGGTAGGGAGTAGGGAGTTATTCTTTAATGGGTACAGAGTTTCAATTTTCCAAGATGAAAAATGTTCTGGAGATGGATGGTAGGATGGTTGGATAACAGTGTGAATGTACTTAATGTCTCTGAACTGTGTTCTTAAAAATGGTTAAAATGGTAAATTTTATGTTATGTTTTACTACAATTTTTAAAATTTCTTTAAAAGAAAAAAAATGGACCATGGGAATACCTTCTAATGCTGGAATTTTTAATACCTTTTAATATAAACAGTTTTAACCAAGACTATCTTTTCCAGGGCCATTAGGGGTCACTTGGGAAAGAAAGATTTGACTTTTTGCTTAAAATATGGCAGCACACTCTCCCCCAAAGAGTATTTCCAATAGAAAAAGTCTATCCTGGGACTACTTTGTCCCCTGGGGTTTGTATAACCAGGAGTTACACACAGCAGATTAATTTAAAAGATGTTTTCTAAGATCTTGATGGTTGTTCCTAATCAGAGCCTTGTATTGGCATTGATTCATAATATCTGCTTTTATGCTTCTGAGCAAAATGCTCCTGAGTGGAATGCTCTATCCTTCTCCTCCATTCCCACAGGGAAATTGCTGCACTGTGCGCTACTATGGAGGCTGAGAAACCACTCGGGAAGAATTTATCTTCCCCAAGTAAAGCTCTGCATTTTGTACAACATTTAAAAAGATGTAAATAACAGGGAAGACTGTGCAGAAAGGGGGCAGGGAGAGAGACTATATGGGAATTTTCTGTATTTTCCAATTGATCTGTTATAAACCTAAAAATGCTTTAAAAATAAAGTTTATTAATTTAGAAAATGAAATATGCAATAATAAATTAATTAATTAAAATAAAAAATACAGTAAATAAATTGAAGGATGTTTTGCTAGCCAGTCACAATTCCAACCATATATGAACACTGGGGAGGAAAAAAGGAAACATCATTAGATGAAATCTGCAAGTTATGATCTTCTAGTTTCTGCTCCTGACTACACTGGAAACCCCATATTCTTAATACATGGCTTTGCTTCTCTTGTACCACTTACAGAGTACAGATAGATACACTGAGGCCCTTGACCATAAAGACAATTAAATACTGAAGAAGGAGGAGATGATTGCAATGCCCTCCTAAACATTATTTAAGATGGAAATAACAAGCTTATACTTCCAGCAATGATGGAGTAGCTGATATCAGACTAATTCTTCTGCTAAAAACATCTATAAAAAGCTGGCCAAAACAACAACAACAATACACACACACACACACACACACACACACACACTAGCTGCTTGAAGACATTGGAGAACAACCAAGACAGCCAACACTTAAGAAACTAAGATCCCAGAAAGCATAAATGTTTGCTGAAGGGAGCCCCCTGGAAGGACCACATTTTCCCCTGGGGACATTTATTAATATACAATGCAGGGCCAAACAGTAATTGGAAGTCTCAGTGGGCTAGAGATACAAAAACTGAGATTCAGGGACCACTGAGGATGAGGGGCCCATTAAACACCAGGCTTTCAACTGAGAGTCTGGAAGAGCCATGACCTATGATTAAGAACAGACTAGAAACAGATCAGCTTCAACTGGTTCAAAGTGATCTCCCCTTGCTCTACTTGGGAAAATTAAATCCTCTCTGAAGGAAGATGTCATCCAGAGGCTCCAAAATTTTTCCTACATAATGTTCAGCAATCAATGAAAAATACCAAACATTCCGGAAAACAGAACCAAATGATAGAAAACAAAAAGGAAAAACAGACAGTAGAAACAGATCCACAGGTGATCTGGCATTAAGTGACATGGACTTTCCACTTAACAGCTAACAAAATACTTAAACCAATACTTCATAAGAAAAAAAAAAAAACCTAAATGGCCAGTAAGTATTTGGAAAGAAACTCAAAGTCATTAATCATCAGGAATGCAAATTAAATCCACAATGAGATAATACTACAAACCTTCTTAGAAATTAAAAAAATAAAAATTTTAAAGTTGGTAAAGAAATGGAAAAATTTGTACTATATAACTTGCTGGTGTAAATGTAAACTGATGCAAGAACTGTGGAAAACTGTTATGCAGAAATTACAAAAACCAAACATACGTATACCCCATGACTCCATAATTCCACTCCAGGGGGTATACATAATGAAAGTGAGTGTTTATGTCAGTCAAAAGATAATAGCCAAGAATATTCATAAAAGTCTTATTTATAATAGCCCAAATTTTAAAAAATCTCAAATGTCCATCAACAATGGTATAATCCAAGGTAGCATATTCATCCAATATGAGACAATGAACAAGAACAGACTTCATCCATGCAAACCATGATGACAAAGCTCATAAACATAACATTGTGGGAAAAAGAAAGAAAAAAAAGAATATGCTGCATGATTCCACTTATGCAAAGATTAAAGACTAGCCTATGCTGATATAAGCCGTAGTAGTAGTTATATTTGATGGGAACAGATAATGACAGAGAGGTACAAGTCAGACTTCTGATGTGCTAGTAATGTTCTATCCTAATTCTGAGTGGAGATTGGAGAAGTGTGTTCATTTTGTGAAAATTCTACAAACTGTATACTTAAGATGTGTGCACTTTGGTGTGTATGTGATACACTCAAATAAAAAGTAACCAAAACATGAAGTTAGAAATAAATCATTTGGGCAACTAAACATTCCCTAACAAGGGAGGCAGAAGGAACCTGAACCAGAAGGTTCTGAAGAACGCTTTTACCTGTGATCCACTGGCCCTCGTAAAGAGTAGCAATTCCCCTTCAGGGTTGTCTTCCCATTCTCTCTTTTTTTTTTTTTTTTTAATTTTTTTTTTCAACGTTTTTTATTTATTTTTGGGACAGAGAGAGACAGAGCATGAACGGGGGAGGGGCAGAGAGAGAGGGAGACACAGAATCGGAAACAGGCTCCAGGCTCTGAGCCCTCAGCCCAGAGCCTGACGCGGGGCTCGAACTCACGGACCGCGAGATCGTGACCTGGCTGAAGTCGGACGCTTAACCGACTGCGCCACCCAGGCGCCCCTTCCCATTCTCTCTTTAGCCCATCTGTCTGCCACATGCAATTTGGATTTTACAGCAAGTGGTTAAAATTGTTTTATCAATTTAATCTCAAAGTCAACATATTCAAGATCAAACTCTTAACCATCTCTTGCTTCTCCCTTCATGCATTTCTTCCCAGTTTCCCTATCACAGAAAAGAGGATACTCAACTTCCTGCTGCTTAAGGTAGAGGCCTCACCCCTGTCACTCCACTGTGTACTTAGTTCCTGGCAGTTCCCTCTCAGAACTCTTGCTCAAGTCCCTGCCCTCTTCTCCAGCCACATTGCTTTCATTTGCCTTCTTTTATTTATTCACTCATTCATTCTTGCATTGACCTAATGTGTATTTGTGCAATGTGTTCCCTGCTAGGTCCTATGAGAGGGGCTGAGGTTTGTGGAGGCAAGTCAGATATGGCCTCTTGACAACCAAAACCCTTGACTTTCACCTTCAAGTGCTTCCTACATAGGTGATACTTCCTACATGGTCTCACCAATAAGTTTTCCTCGCCACTTCGCTCCCCCCTCTGCACTTGCCACCATCTCACAACTCTCTTCTCCAACATACAGGCCCTTTATACTTTAAGTAAGAAAGACAAGCTCATTAAAGGAAAATTCGGAAAATACATAAAAGAATAAAAAGGAAAAAGACCGTATCATTCATATTCTCAACAAATATTTTTTAATGTCTATTTATTTTGAATGAGAGAGAAAGAGAGAGAGAGAGAGAGAGAGAGGGAGGGAGGGAAAGAGGGAGGGGTGGAGAGAGAGAATCCCAAGCAGTCTGCTCTCTGTCAGTGCAGAGCCCGATGTGGGGCTCAATCTCACAAACCATAAGATCATGACTTGAGCCGAAACCAAGGGCCAAACGCTTAACTGACTGAGCCACCCAGGCCCCCCTCAAAGATTTTTAATAACATGACTATTCATCATATTTAAATGATGGCTGTCTTTTTCATATACAAGTCTGACCACTACCCTCTCTTTCTAGACAGTACCGAGTTGGTCTGCTACCTGTGTGACAGTGGTCGTGGACTGTGGATGCTGGGTGTTCTGCACTGCCCTGTCTCTGTTTGCACCATTCCCTGTGCCCACAGCGCTCTCCCCTCACCTCTCCAGCCTCAAAAACTCCCACTCACCTGCCATGGCCAGGTTCAAATTTTACTTCTGCTAGACCCTACTGATGTAACACCTGTCACAAGGTGCTGTGATTGTAAGGGAGGCAGCAGAGTTGTCAATAATGCTAACTCTGGAGTCAAACTGCCAGGGTTCAAGTCAGATCGGTGACTTACTAGCTGTGGAACTTGGCCACTTGTTTAATGTCTTTGCCTCCATCTCATGTATAAAAGGGGCAAAAATGCCAGAATTCCCCACAGAGTATTTCTGTGAGGATTAAATGAGAGGACCCTGTCAAGGGTAACATAGTGCAATGCCCGGCACCTAGTAAGTTCTGGGAACGCGTTACTTATGATCGTCAGATGTCTGTCTCTTCACCCTGGACTTTGTACACCCCCCAGGACAGATTTCTTTTTTAGCTTTGTACCTCCTACCCCATGCTCAGTTTAAAGTGCTTTATAAATGTTTCAGGGATGAATGAATGATTTGCCAAATCCTCTTGACATGTTCTCTTACTATGTGTATATATATATATATATATATTTTCATAGTGAGAAACCAAAAAAGGGAAAGGAATATGGGGAGAAAGAGAGGAAGAATAAAGGAGATGAAAGAGAAGGAGGAGGAGGTGGAAGGAAGAGAAGGAAGAAGAGAACAGTAATCAATTGCCGCTCCTAATAATGGTATTTGATACTTGTGTGCACAGAAAACAGGCATCGACCACAATACCGCAGCCTGCAATGGCCCGTCTTACTGCTAACTCTTTGGGGTCCAGGAAAATGTCGGTCCTTAAACTTGGTACAAAGCTCAACATTACATTCTGGTCCCCAGGACAACTGAGTAGTGTAACCTGTTACGCTGCCTAGAGAGGGTCTCAAACAGGTCCCCAAGAGGGGACCCTCAGATGGACCCCTGGAGACAACCGCAGGAGACAAGAATGGCACGGGACCTACCCAGGACGTTTCAAGTCATCTGAGGTGGGAGAATGTACACTGGGAACCCTACACAGGGCATCATCTCATTCTCAAATTCTCCAAAACAGATACAGCACTGGATGCGTGGAGTACTTAAAGGTTCCCTCGTAGCCGAAGCATTTTGGCAAAATCTGTTTCTACTGACTCCAGACATACCGGTTTCTACTTCTATTCTAGAGTCCGTAATAAATCCCCAAGAACTCGTTAGGGGTTTCTAGCACACATAAAAGAACAGAAAGCCTTTGTTTTGCTGATTAGGGAGGCTACATAAATTTTTAACTGATTAGTAAGAAATAAATGCCAACCTTTGCAGAAAAATACATTTCTCTCTGCCTTTGAGTATCAAGGAGGCCTTTGGGACCTTCACCTTGGGATAGGCCTGGTGGTTTCACCCTAGCCGTGGGGGCCAGCTCCACCCCTACAGCTGTTTTCAAGGGCAGTTCACTCATCATCAGAGGCCCCAAGTCTCTGAACTTGGTCATGGCCCTCGTGAGTCAAATCCCACACAGAGAACACATGCCTTCCTAGTGGCTGGCAGCACTGCTGGCTTGCAGATTTTTGCAAAGCGATTAAACCGTGAACTTGGAAATCAGTCAGGCCTGAGTTTGAATTCCAGCCCCTGCACTTACTAGCCATGTGGCCTAGGGCAAGTTGCTCCTCCCTCTAAATCTGCCGTTCCTCATTTGTGAAACAGGGCTAATAACAGCATCTACCCCTCGGGGCTATGGTAAGGATTAAATACACAGAAGGGAAAAAAGGAAAATGTGCAGATAATGCACAAAGAGGAGTCCGGATAGTACTTGGTACACAAGTCACACTGTGGTACATGATAGCTATTATTATTATTATCGAGGAATCATTTTTCAGCTTCCAGATTTTGTTCGGCAACATTTCCACCGGGAAAGAAAATCAAAACTAAGGCTAAGGATGCTGAATTGAAAATTTTAAGAACAGCTGGGGCACCTGGGTGGCTCAGTCGGTTGAGCCTCTAACTTTGGCTCAGGTCATGATCTCCCGGTTCGTGGGTTCGAGCCCCGCATCGGGCTCTGTGCTGACAGCTCAGAGGCTGGAGCCTGCTTCATATTCTGTGTCTCCCTCTCTCTTCCCTCCCATGCTCATGCTCTGTCTCTCTCTCTCTCAGAAATAAATAAACATTAAAAAAATTTTTTTTGAAAAAAAAGAAAATTATAAGAACAGCTAACCTTCAGGGGCATTTACAATGTTCCAGGCACAGTATAGGTGGTATTTGCATATTTTATCTCAGTTAAGCCTCACAACATATGGGCCAGGTACTACCATGAACCTCATTTTAGAGAGGGGTGTACAAGGCTTAAAGGAGTAAAATAACTTACCTTGGGCAGAGGGTGAGGAAGGAAAGAAACAGCTTGGTGGGCTGGGGAGCGGGGGGCTGGGGAATGGGAGAAAGGGGGTGGGGAGAAGATGGTTTTGGAAAAACTGAGGAGGAAAGGAAAGGAAATAGTAAGTGTCTCTGTCGGTTATGAATTGGTTCCCTCTAACGTTCGTTCAGAGACAAAAGTTACAACTGGAATTCCTTTTTAATTAGTAGCTCCATTGTTGTTTTGAGACCACCGAAGTTCAGAGGGCACAGTTAAGTAGGAGGGAAGCATCTTCACCAGAATTGGTCTCCTCCAACATTAGAAACTCATATTAAAACCCACCGTGGCGAATGACCTCACTGCAGCAAGTATGGTGGCCTGCAATGCAGGGCACATCCCCAGTCAGGGACAAGCACTAACTGAAGCCTCCAGAGACCCAGCTACACTTCACCACAGTGATCCACCCCCAAGTTCCTCCCAGGGCACAGCTCCTTTTTATTCTTTCCCTTTTCTTCCTCTCTCTTTAATAATGAACGTGTGACTCAGAGGTTTAATGAGTTACCAGGAGAAGTTAACCAGAAGGGAAGCCCATTGAGTAAACGCATAATTAAAATTGTGAATGGACAGTGGAATACAATCATTGCGGGAGATGGGAGCACACAGGAATGACTCAGGGGGCAGGGTGCTTAGAAAAGGGCCTCTGGGACTTAAATTATTTCTGGAGATGATCTGGAAATTGAAGGAAAATTCTGGAACCCTTCCATAGTCAGAAAAGATAGGCTGCCTGGACCTCTCTTTTCCCTCCCCTGATGATCTAGACTGGTGGCCAGGACTTACGCCCAGCTGAAGCTGAACACCAACTAAGGCTGAATTCATCAAGGGACTCATTATTACCCCTTTGGTGCTAACACCACGAGGCTTTAATGTCAATTACTTCCCCAGTGTAGATAAGCTTCCTGCAGGAAATCATAACAGTTAGGAGAAGGTGAAAAGCAAAGACAACATCACACTGGATTTTCACTCTTTGGCCCAAACCCAGAAAAATGTTGCCTGGCCAATGAGAGAAAGTAAGGGAGACAAGCATGCACTGCCTTCAGGGGAAGGAGGCTGGGCTGCTATGGTTCATAAAAGTACACACACCAACCTGTAGCCCATTACCCACTGGCGTATGGTCAGAATTAGAAGTGAAACAGTACAGGGTGCTGGGAGTTCCCAGGAGAAATGCAGCCTGATCCTAATCAAGAAACACAACGCTCCCTGGGTCAAGATCTCTGTAAACCAACAGCAACAGAAAGTAGACTCTGCCAATGAATCCATTCTGGGAGTTTCCATAACTACAGCCACTCCAGGTCAGCCATGCTAACGGACCAGCAGGACCAATTCATGCCAAACATCAACTATCTTGTTTCCATACAAGTGTACTTCCTGTGTGACGAGGGCCAAGGCTATCTTAGCTCTTCCCTAGAATACAGAAGCAATTGCTTTGGCAATACGGAGGGACATGAACGACTCCAAAGTGTTTCCACTGATGGAAACAGAAAGACATGTGGGCCCAAATATTATACAGTTTGAAATTTATTTCTAATTTTTGTTTGAATATAAGCTTATGCAGGTTTTGAACATCACTGAAAACAAATTATGGAAGCGACAATATGAACCATGAAGCAGAGGGAATTGGAAGGTGCTCCTGCTTTTGGTTTTTATTCATATACATAAATTCTCCAAACTCCTTTCTCTACACTCCAGGCTGATGAGAAGTGAATCACCTGGGTGACTTAAAAGCTCTCCAAGGAGTAGGAAAGGGCCCTCAAATTTTCTTTTAGTCAAAATTATATGACTACACATACACACACATACACACACAACACATACAGAAATACACATACACACACAATTTAAAAGGGAAATTAATATATGAAATTAATTCTATTAGCATGAAATGACTCCATGATTTTTCATCTTTACTCAATAAAAGAAGGAGAATTATTTATGTTTTTACCATACTTTCTAAAAATCTACCTCCCAGTAATAAGCCACTATAAACTAAAGTTAGAAGAACTGCTCTGTGTCCTCAGAAAACTTAAAGTTTTGCCTGGATAATCTTTATGCAAATAAGTAGAAATGCATTTTGTCAAATCAAGTGGAATACAATCCAAAATTGTTACTATATGAAACCTGATCCAACCCCCAAACAGTTTTTAATTCCCTCAGACGCTGCTAAACATGTAGGTGTGAGTTTCATACAGTCGAACAAAGTGTGAGCTCTGGAGCCACGCCATTTAAGGTCAGGTCCTGGCTCCCACATATATCACTTAGGCAAGTGAATTAACTTCTCTGAGCCAACCACATCCTTACTGTTCCAGCCAATGCAAAAGCACCTCAGAGAACTCTATCATCCAAGGACAAAACGGGCAGAAGAGAGAAGAAGTTCAAAATGCAATGATCCCTATTGTCCAGCTTGGACACAGAAAGAAACTCAGAACTCCAAAGGAGGAGGATGATTTCAGAAGGGGTTGTTCATAGTCCAGATCTATTCTTAGCTAAGGAATAAGATGAATACCTAAAAGGTTATAACGCAATACAAAAGCCTCCCAGATTCTGCCAGCTCAGTGTGAATCATTCCCTGAGTCAGGGCAGGACAGGGCACCAGCTCCTGTCCTTGAACACTACGGTTACCTGAGTCAGAGCCTATTTTGAAAAGCTAAAACTAATCTACATCTGGCATTTCAAGGGCAAGCCAATTCACCCACATGCAATCAACCACAGGTGAGTTTTTCTTCTATTCATAGATATCCTAGAAATAGGTCTGAAAACACAGAAGAGTCAATGTGGTGCTGCGGGAATGGCATGTATAAATTCCAGAACCACCACTTACTAGCTCTAAGCTCTTGAAAAAAAATTTAACCCATCTGAACTTAAGATTTCTCATTCATAGAATGGGTGGCATAGAAGGCTACTGAGTTTTTTTTGGTGGGGGGGGGGGGGGTGGGCAAAGCAAGAACACACTGCAGCTGGTTGATAAATGGAGCAGCCAAAATGGCAGGACCATGGGCTCTACCAGCTCAAGGCTGCTGAACATTCAAGCTGCCAGCCACAAAGGCCACTACTGAGCCCCCAATATGGTACGTCCTTAGAGGAGACCAACGGACCAGCTGGTGATAAGTTGATTCCCTTCCACCCTATAAACAACAATAGTTCATCCTAATTAGATTGGCAAATATTTCGGGGGTGCATTTATCTTTCTTGCCTGTAGGTCTCAGCCACCAGGACTCAGAAAGTCTCCACTTGACTGCTATGCTGAAATTCTAATCCTGCATAAATTCACTTTGGACAAAGAAATCTATCTTACAGCAAAGAAGGTGCACGTGGGCACAAGACCATGCAATCCATTGGTCCTACTACTTGGCACACCACTCAGAAGCTGCTTGCTTGACAAAATATTGGAGTGACCTCTCAAAAGCACAGCTGAGGTGCGAGTGTAGACAGGATAGTTGGCACAAGTGAAACACTATCCTCTGGGAGGCGGCATATACTCTTGATATAAAAATCAAGAGCCATTACATGGATTGGAGGAACAAATATTGTTAAAATGTCTATACAACCCAAAGCAATCTATACGTTCAATGCAATCCCTATCAAAATAACACCAGCATTCTTCATAGAGCTAGAACAAACAATTCTAAAAGTTGTATGGAACCACAAAAGATCCAAATATCCAAAGTAATGTTGAAAAAGAAAACCAAAGCTGGAGGCATCGCAATTCCAGACTTCAAGCTGTATTACAAAGCCATAATCATCAAGACAATATGGTACTGGGACAAAAACAGACACATAGATCAATGGAACACATTAGACAACCCAGAATTAAACCCAAAACTCTATGGTCAACGAATCTTTCACAAAGCAGGAAAGAATATCCAATGAAAAAAAGACAGTCTCTTCAGCAAATGGTGCTGGGAAAATTGGACGGCAACATGCAGAAAAATGAAACTGGACTACTTTCTTACACCATACACAAAAATAAACTCAAAATGAATGAAAGACCTAAATATGAGACAGGAAACCATCAAAATCCTACAGGAGAAAACAGGCAGCAACCTCTTTGACCTCTACTGCGGCAACTTCTTACGAGGCATGTCTCTATAGGCAAAGGAAACAAGAGCAAAAATGAACTCTTGGGCCCTCATCAAGATAAAAAGCTTCTGACAGTGAAGGAAACAGTCAACAAAACTAAAAGGCAACCCATGGGATGGGAGAAGATATTTGCAAATGGCATATCAGATAAAGGGTTAGTGTCCAAAATCTACAAAGAACCTAACAAACTCAACACCCCCAAAAACAAATAATCCAGTAGAGAAATGGGCAGAAGACATGAATAGACACTTTCCAAAGAAAACATCCAGATGGCTAGCAAACACCTGAAAAGATGCTCAACATCACTCATCATCAGGAAAATACAAATCACAACCACAGTGAGTTACCACCACACACCTATCAGCATGGCTAAAATTAACAATTCAGGAAACAATAGATATCGGCAAGGATGCAGAGAAAGACGAACACTTTTGCACTGGGAATATAAACTGGTACAGCCACTCTAGAAAACACTATGGAAGTTCCTCAAAAAATTAAAACATAGAACTACCCTATGACCCAGCAATTGCACTACTAGGTATTTATCCAAAGAATACAAAAATGCTGATTCGAAAGGGCACCCAATGTTTATAGCAGCACTAGCAACAACAGCCAAGTTATGGGAAGAGCCCAAATGTCCACTGACTGATGAATGGGTAAAGAAGGTGTGGTATATATAGGGTGCCTGGGTGGTCAAGTTGGTTAAGCATCTGACTTTGGCTCAGGCAGGTCATGATCTCATGGCTCATGAGTTCAAGCCCCATCGGGCTCTCTGCTGTCAGCACAGAGCCTGCTTCATATCCTTTGTTCCCCTCTCTCTCTGCCCCTCCCCTGCTCTCTCTCTGTCTCTCTCAAAAAAAAAAAAAAAAAAAAACATAAAAAAAGAAGATGTGGTATATAGATACAATGGACTACTACTCGGCAATCAAAAAGAATGAAATCTTGCCATTTGCAACAACATGGATGGAACTAGAGGGTATGATGCTAAGTGAAACAAGGCAGTCAAATCAAAGAGAGACAAATATCATATGATTTCACTCATACGTGAAATTTAAGAAACAAAATAGATGAACACAGGGGAAGGGAAGGAAAAATAAGATAAGAACAGAATGGAGGCAAACCGGAAGAGACTCTTAAACACACAGAGCAAACTGAGGGTTGCTGGAGGGGAGGAGGGTGGGGGGATGGGCTAAATGGGGGATGGTCATTGAAAAGGGCACCTGTTGTGATGAGCACTGGGTGTCATATGTAAGGGATGAATCACTGGGTTCTACCCTTGAAACCAATACTACACTGTATGTTAACTAATTTGAATTTAAGTAAATTAATTAAAATACAAAAGAATATTAGGAGCCATAATATAAGGCTCATTCCCAATAAATAAAATACATAGGTCTGGGAACAAAGTGGATCAGGGGCCCGGGAGTGGCCTCACTCACTATTACTCTCAATGTCACTGGAGAAATTTGTGTTTCCTATACTTGATACTTGAGGCTCTGTAGGTCTAGAGTGCTTCCATCATAGGACACAGTTTTTGCTAAAATCAAAGCTATAGCTGCTGCCTGCTTCCTTAGTGTAAGCTCCTCATTCCCATAGTAGGCAAAGAAGTAGAGCTGTCTTCCTGGCAAGTGGGTTTGACCATGATCTTCATGAGGATGTAGGGTTGCTGCCATAATGGGGCAAAGCGGAATACGGATGACACGTGATAGGTATGAGAAGTGATCCTCCATTGTATGCCATGGCATTGCAGTTTTAACCGTAAATTGGCAAATGCAACAACCACAGCCTGATAAAGACAGGGTAGCCAGGGACTCAGACCCCTCAGGGATGCAAGTCTGGCTCACTCCACCAGACCAGCCACCTTGATTGGCAGAAGTGCTAGCCAAGGAAGGAGATTCTAGAAAGAGTAGCCGACAAGGGAGATGATGGGTATCAGTTATGCCTCAGGACCAGTTGCAACAGTGGGACTATAGTTTCTCCCATCAACCCCAAAATTCTGACCAAGAAGCCTGCAGAAGTTGGGAGAGGATAGAGTAAGTTTAAAGTGAGAAGCAAGTGGATCTGAGTGGTATGGGGCGAGGGGGTGGGGGTTGGACTACTGGCATCCCACCCAGATCCCCACTTACCAGGCAGGTGTACCCATCCTCCTCCTGCTGCTGTGGGTGCTGGCTGCTATGGCTCACACCTGCACTCCTCTCTGGAGGATTCCTCTTAGCTTATGAGACCTACTTTATCTAGAGGTGCCTCCTCCTCTTTCCTCCCCCCCCACCCGGGATACCTGTGACCCACTGATGCAGGGAAATACAAGTTCAACTCCCTTGCCTCAAGGCCAGAAACACTTTGTGGTACAATTCACACTCTTGAGGACCTTATGGGATTAAGGGGTCTTAATCTGCTCAGGCTGCTGTAACAAAACACCACAGACCTGGTAGCCTATAAACAATGGAAGTGTATCTCTCCCGGTTCTGGAAGTGTGAAATCAGGGTGCCAGGAAGGTTGAGTTCTGATGTGAGCTCTCTTCGGAGTCACAGACTGCTGTCTTCTTGTATCCTTGCAAGCTGAGAAAAGGGCTACAACTGTCTCTGGGGCCTCTTTTATAAGGGCATTCTCATTTATGAGGGCTCCACCCTGATGATTTAATTACTTCCCAAAGGCCCCACTTCCTAATACAATCACATTAAGGGTTAGAATTTCAGCATGTGAATTTTGAGGGGACACAAACATTCAGTCCATAACCCTGGCTGAAGCCAGACTTCTAAAACCGTATCTTTGCCCCGCTTCTCCCTGTCTTGTACTGTTTCTCTCACTCCATTAGAGGTTTTTCATAAAAGCAATCCCTCAACGAATATTTTGCACATGCTTCCATCTGGGCCATGTCCCTAAGTACCCAGCCTCAGAGACCTATCCAGTATACATTGTTATGCATCTACTGTGTTTACAACCCCATACAACGTGCTGAAGGTGTGATAGTTGGAGCTTTTGTTTAACAAATATCCACTCTCCTCCTCTTCCACTGTGGCAGAAAATCTCTCCATGCCCCACTGCAATGGACTGTATTTTTCAAAAATGGCTGCCACACTCTCTCCTATCCCTCACGCACTTCTCCCAATGTGACCTTAACACCCCTCTCATACAGTGTTGGGACCTGTGTCTCTTCGCCTTAAAAGCAGCTTTCGTGATTGTTTCCATCAAAAGAGTGACAGAGTGAGGCTCTGTGATTTCAAAAGGGGGTCATAAAAGGCGACGTCACTTCCATTTGGTTCTCTGAAACTACACTAGAGTTCTAAACCGCCTTGCATATGGTCCCACAACGCTACAGCCACCATGCTGAGTGAAAGCCCAAACTCGCCCACACTGGAGAAGTGAGGGAACCGTAGAGAAGTCTGGAAACATTGGTCAGCTCCTGCTATGCCAGAACTTCACAAGAGACCCTGAGGCAGGACTACCCAGCTACTTCTACCCAGCTAAGCCCTTCCTGAAGACCTGACCCAGAGAAACCGTGAGAGACCATGAAATAACCGTTGCTGTGTTAAGCCACTAAGTTTCAAGGAAACCTTTTCCATAGCAATGGTAACCAGGACATCTACTGCAATGTGGAGCTTTGTCACATCACTTGTTTTGGCCAACGGAGTCTGTATCTTGTATTTCTGCCGTCACCGTGAACAGAGCATGTCTAAAGTACAAGCATGCCACTGATATAGGAAAAGTGAAAGATCTGCGTAGTGGACCTCAGGAAACCTGCAACCAGCCCAGATCAGTAAACCTTCACCAAACTGACTTGCAGATGCACGAATGAGAAGCAGATGCTTATAGCTGTATGCCACTGAGATTTTGTGGGATTTTTGTTGTTGTTGTTACACAGCATTACGGCAATAACTGACCCAAGAGGAAAGATGAAAACATTCCCTGTTCCCAAGGATAGGATACTTCATAATTGGTAATTAAGGAGGCTTTATGATTATTATCAATAAAAATAATGAAAACAGCAGGATTATCCAATAAAATCTTTATCTTGAAATTTTAATATTCTTCTCCCTTCTTTCTTAAGCCCAATTAGTGATACTGTTCCTTTTTCTGAGGCCCTAAAGACATATGACAAATGACCTCATGGGCTTTAATTAATCAGCCTCTATAGAATGAAATGTTGTCACGTGCCTTGCATGACTCAAAAAGAAGACAATGGATAGACAGCAAATCTTCCCAGCAATGATCAGCTAGAATGAGAAGCACCAGAAGCCAAGAATTAGTTTACGAGTCCCTTGGGATAAGAGATCAAGAATCCCATCAAAAAGGGGATGAGTAGTGATTCATCCAAGCAGTGTATTGGGGTTATAAGTAAAAAGGCATCAAGAGATTCATTTAAGCCAGGAATATGGAAAATAAACTTCAATCCAAAAGAATAAAGACAGTAGATATTTACCCACAGACACTGAGGGCCAAAATGAGAAGCCATGCAAAAAAAAAAAAAAAAAGAGAAGGAACCAGGGCCCAGTTCTCCAGAACCAACCAAACTTCAAGCCCAGGCCTTATTCAGGACTGCTCTTGGCCAAAAGGGCTCAGCTTCCCTGGGTCCAATGATCCAAATGAATGTTTGCAAATAATTGACAATATACGAGAATAATTACTACCTAGTGCCTTTTTTAAATTGAGGAAAGGAAATCTCATACCAAGTTATTCAACAGATCAAATTCTGGGGCGCCTGGGTGGCTCAGTCAGTTAAGCGTCTGACTTCAGCTCAGGTCATGATCTCGCAGCTTGTGAGTTCGAGCCCCGCGTCGGGCTCTGTGCTGACAGCTCAGAGCCTGGAGCCTGCTTTAGATTCTGTGTTTCCCTCTCTCTCTGCCCCGTCCCTGCTCATGCTCTGTGTCTCTCTGTCTCTCGATAGTAAATAAATGTTAAAAAAAAAAAAATTTTTTTTAAAGCAAATCAAATTCTGATTTTAATGTTCATCTCACCAAACACTTGTCATTTGTGAAAATTGTACTTACTAAGTGCCCCCTGGGGCTTTACTAGACACTGAGTCCATGTAAGTTACGCATCTACTCTGGTCTATAAGGGAGGACCAAATGGGATCCTGGAATTCTTACTCATGTTTCAAAGGCATTAGGGATACTGATGAGTCTATATTCAAACTTACCTCATCACACTAACCAGAGTGGCACAGGGATGAAGAATATAAAGGCCTCTTAGAAAGACAACTCTGAAAATCTTCTAAGACAAAGACAAACTCGAGTCCGACCTAACTCAAACCAAGCATTTTATTACTACCACCCTGGACACTGAAGCACACAAAACCCAATGATGCAGGATTTCTCAACAACAGCACAGTTGATAATTCTGAGCCAGACACTCTTCATTGTGGGGGCCTGTCCTGAGCGCTGCAAGATGTTTATATAACAGTACCCTGGGCACATACCATCAAGATGCCAGGAGTACCCTGTCATCACCACCTCAGCTGTCACAACCAAAAACATCTCCAAACATTGCCAAATGTTCCCAGGGCAGGGGAGGGGGGCAAAATCACTCTCAGTTGATACCCAATGCATTAATGTGGCCTAGTTTTAAAAGACCAGTTCCTGAAGGATGAAAAAGAAACAAAGTCTTTGAGAAACAAAAGTCAAGTGACAGTGGTTGTCGTACATTTTTTTCCTGTCTGATAGATTCAAATTCACAGGCATGGCAATGCCATGAACGTATTCAGATTCTGACATAGCATGACTATAAGTTAAATGCAAAAATCCACCAGTTAAATCTGACCCAAGAAAGAATATTAAAGTGCCCATGAGTGAAAATGATGGATTACTGTTATGGATTGGTGTTCCCATACCCCTCCAAAAAGATATGGTGAGGTCCTAACCTCTGGTACCTCATAATGTGACCTTATTTGGAAGTAAAGTCTTTGGGAATGTAGTCGTAGCTGAGAAGAGGTCATCAGGGTAGAGCCTAATCCAATATGGCTGACATCTTTGTAAAAAGGAGACATTTGGACGTAGGCACACAGACATGTACAGAGGGAGTACTGGGCGAAGACTGGAGCAGTGCTGCTAGAAGCCAAGTAACATCTGGAGCTACCAGAAGCTGGAAAAGCCAAGGAAGGGTCCTCTTCTACAGATTTTAGAGGGAACACGGCCCTCAGGACACCTTGATTTTGGACGTTTAGCCTCTAGAACAAGGAAACAATTAATTTCTGTTGTTTTAGGCCACCCAGTTTGTGGTACTTTACAACAGCAATCCAGGAAACAAATACAGATTTGATCTAGGAAAAAAAATATTCAACTTACTTTATTTTAAAAAACTAGTGAGTTTTGGGGGTGCCCGGGTAGCTCAGTTGGTTAAGCGTCCAACTTTGGCTCAGGTCATGATCTCACGGTTCGTGGGTTTGAGTCCCACATCATGCTCTGTGCTGACTGCTCAGAGCCTGGAGCCTGCTTTGGATTCTATCTCCCTCTCTCTCTGTCCCTCCCCCACTTGTGCTCTCTCTGTCTCTCAAAAATGAATAAACATTAAAAATTTTTAAAAAGATAACAAACTAGGGTGTGTCCTACAAAAACCTGCATACAGATGCTTATAGAAGCTTTATTCATAACTGTCAAAACTTGGAAGTAATCGAAATGTCCTTCAGCAAGTAAATGGGTAAACTGTGGGACATCCAGACAATGGAATGCTCTACAGTATTAAAAAGAAATGAAATTTTAAAAAGTTACAAAAAGACATAGAGGAACATTAAATACATATTACCAAGTGAAAGAAGCCAATCTATAAAGGTTGTACACTGTATGCTTCCAACATTCCAGAAAAGGCAAAACTATGGAGACGGTGAGAAGATCAACGGTCACGAGGAGTGGAGGGACGGGAGATGAAGAGGCAGAGCACAGAGGATTTTCGGGGCAGTGACAATACTCTATGTGACAATATAATGACCGTATATCTGTCCAAACCCACAGAATGTACAACACCAAGAGTGAAACCTAAAGTCGACTATTGTAGTTTGGGCGATTATAATATGTCAGTGTAGGTTCATCCTTGGTAACAAACCTACCGTTCTGGTGGATGATATTGATAATGGGAGCAGAGTATATATGGGAAATCTCTGTACCTTTCAATTTTGTTGTGAACCTCAAACTGCTCTTTAAAAAAACAGTTGTTAAAAAAAAATTAGTAATCTGAAAGCATCAATATTTTACTAACTGTAGTAAATTGCTTATAATGTACTCACAACTGATCCAAGGCACCAATGTGTCACAGCACCACAGTGAAAACTACCACACCACAGGACGTTCTGTGTTGTGCCTTTGAAAAAATTGGAGGTAGAACTTATAAAAGTTATTCGTTTGGACCACGTTAGTTTGAAATCAATAAAAAAATGTATACAAAGTAGTCCAACCACAAATGACTTGCCACGTCCTACAGGGCAGAACCCAAACTCCATAAGCAGAGCTTTGAGGCCCTTTACAGCCTAGTCACAGCCCTTCTCCCTGACTCATCTTCGCCGAATCCCATCACACCTGTCCTGTTCCATATGGAGCTGATCCAATGCCTCCCAGACTTTTTCTTATCAAGGCATACACAGAAAATGATTGTATTTGAGGATATACCAGGTAAATAGACAAATATCAACAAATTGGCAAACCCATACCTATTCAGGGAACCCCAGGATACCACAGCACCCCACCCCATTGGGAAGTTCTGCTCTAATTCACCATGATTCTTCTTGCCTTGGTTCTCATGCAAGAAACCCTAAATCTCACCAAGTTCACCGCTCCCCTACCTCTCAAACTATTATTATCCTTCAAAACCCAGCTCACTTTACCATTTTGTCTGTGATGTCTTTCCCACATCCCCTCTGCTATATTTGCAGTTCACCCCGTACCGAGATCTGTGTCATGGCCCTTGCCATCATGCTGGATTGCCATTGCAGCTGCCCCACCTAGAATATGTTCTCCTGGGGTCCAGGGACTACTAGGGACAAAAACAGGTCTACACTGATTCAACAGATATGTACTGGTCTCCTATTAGAGACAAAGCACTGGACCAGTTGGAAGGATTCAAGGGTGACCAAGGACAGGAAGGGTCTCTGGCCTCCTGGAGCTCACAGTCTAGTGGGATTAATGTGCATTTAACCAGTGCTCACACAATTCATTATTTCATTACAATGATGGGGCACGTCTCAAAAGAAAAGTGCAGGCATCAGTGAATGCATATAACAGGTGGACCTGATCTATTTTGAGAGTCAGGGAAAGCTGCCTTGAAGGGGATGGCACTTAACAGATAAGTTCTGAAAGATAAACAGGAATTAACTGGGTGAAGGGTTGAACGTGTGTGAAAGGAGAATTCCATGTTCCAAACCGAACATTCTGGTTCTTGACATCACATCCATAGGATCTGACCCAGGCAGATCCTAAGTAAATATTTATTGAATTAAATATTTTTAATTTTTAAGTATCTTAAACACTTTGTCTCTAAGTAAGTTCCTCCAAATAAGCACTATTATTTTAGACATCCTTTTCAATAATTCAAATGTACAAATATTTATTGAAACATTATTATATGCAAGTGTCTAAGTGCTCAGTGCTCAAGGCAAAAAGATGAACAAGACTTTTCCACATCAAGAAGACAGAAGAAAGCGTTTTAAGGAAAGTAGAGACCACAGAAAAATCAGGGCGGCAAGAGAGCAGTGTGGTCTGGAAAGACCATGGAATTTAGTTCCAAAGAAGTATGAGGCCTTAGTAAGCGATAAAGATATTGGTGTGTGTATTAGTTATCAGTTGCTGAAAAGAACATTATCCCCAAAGCTGAGAGGCTTATGACAACACACATTTATTATGTCACAGTTTCTGTGGGTCAGGAATCCAGGCAAGATTTAAGCGGGTCTTCTTTACCAGCTTCTCTCACAGGCTACAACCAAGGTCTTGGCCCTGGGTCTCTCACAAGCTGCAATCGAGGTATCTGCTGGGCCACAGTCATCTCAAGGTCCAACTGGGGCAGGAACTTCTTGGAAGATCATCCATTGGTTGTCGGCACTCACAGGCTGTTGGCAGTACTCAGTTCCTCACGGGCTGTTGGACTGAAGGACTCAGTTCCCTGCTGGATACTGGCCAGAGACCATACTCAGTTCCTTGCCATGTGGGCTTCTCCAGCATGACAACTAGCTTCATCAAAGGCCACAAGAGAGAGGGAAAGGGAGAGAGAGTGTTGGCTGGCAAAACAGAAGCTACAGTCCTTTGTAACCTAATAAAATAAGTGATATCCCATCACTTTTGCCCTATTCTATTCATTGGAAGCAAGTCACTAGGT
Source organism: Neofelis nebulosa (assembly GCF_028018385.1). Classification (NCBI taxonomy): domain Eukaryota; kingdom Metazoa; phylum Chordata; class Mammalia; order Carnivora; family Felidae; genus Neofelis; species Neofelis nebulosa. The sequence continues at coordinate 189,591,141 of NC_080783.1, read as the reverse complement.
CTAGCCCACACATAAGGAATAAGAGAAAGTGAAGGTCATTGGGGGACTGTGTTAAAGTATGTCTAACACAGCGCCATATGCCATGTAGTCTTGAATGCCTGTGAAGGGAACTTGTATTTTATTAGGTAGTAGGATGCCAGTGAAAGTTTGGGAGCATAGGAGTGACATGATCAGAAGTTCTCCACAGAAAGATCATTTCCATAGATTACACAATGTTGTGCAGGATGGACGGGAAGCAGAGAATGTGACTGAAGTTGGGGAAACCAATTACGAGGCTAATGCGCTTGTCTAGATAATAGAGGCTTAAAGCACTATCTACTTTTATCAAACATCATATATGATAAATATAAGAGATATTCATGAGATAATCTCATGAAATAATGAGATATTATTATATTATTATATTAACTCATGAGATAATCAAGTTAACTACTGTTGCCAATTCATAGATAAGGCAACTAGGGCTTAAAAGTTAAATGACTTATCAACCAATATTGAAAAGAAGGCCAGAATGCAAAGGAAGAGTCTGATAATACTTGGTAACTGACAGCCTATGGGGCAGGGTTGGGGTTCAGAGGGAGAAGAAAAAGAAGGATTTGTCAAAGCTTCAAGTTTCCAACAAGGATGAACAGGAAGAATGTAGTTCACGAAAATCAGAAGGTAGGAAGAAGCATCACTATGGATGCAGGATAAAGGAAAATAGAACTTGGAGTCTGTAGCTCTGAGGAGACAACCAGGTGGACAAATCAGCATGCCTTGGAAATGCCAATGTGGTGTTGGGGAGCGGGCGATGTCCACATGGGAGTCCGCAGAATTGCTAGAAAAGAGAGAAGGAAGAGGGATAAAATCACAGGACCTCCTACTTCTAGAGAAGTAAGAGTAGGAAGCACAGGAGGCAAAAGTGGGGGAATCATGAAGAGAATCAAGAGGCCCCAGTTTCAGGAAGCTCTGAAAAAGAACGCTCTGAGAGAAAAGGGCGGGGGGGGGGGGGGGCGCCAGAACCAAATGCTATAGTGAGTCTAGAAGATAACAACGGAGACGGTCTCTGAAAACGGTCATCCATGCCACTTGAAGGAATTTCCACGGAAGGGGATGGAAACTAGATTATGAGCACAGGAATGAGGGCATCTGAGGTGTGGGGACAGACCAAAAATGAGTATCTTCAGGGAAGTGGGCATCAAAGGCAAGAGGAGCCTAGAGTAGCAGCTTGAGAAGGGGACAGAGGACTGCCCTGGGCAAGAAGAGGACTGAACATAGCTACAGTAAGGGATGGGGATGGGAGGATTGGAGGAAAGTCAGGTGGAAGAGCAAAGAAAGGATGATGCCTGTTTGTTGTGTGAGATTCCCACAGGCTCAGGCAAACATAAACATAATGACTGGATTCTGAACTAGAAGGAGGAGTAAAAGTCTTTGGGATTTCCTCCTATTCCTGACTCTTCATTTGCTACCACCTGCTGTTATCTATAGCCCATCCCATAAGCGCTGGGGTCTCTTCCCTTCTCTTTTCTCCTCTTCCCTTCCTATTCTAAACTCCCACTAGGCCAGCCTGTCTCCCTTGATGATTTCAGGGCACTGTCACACCTGGCCCCAGCTCACCCCTCCAGCTATAACGATGTCTCCAGCCCACCCCATGCCCGCACATACTGTGTATCCTCCGGCCATTCTGAACCTTGTTCATTCGTCAAAGATGTGATGCTCTCCCCCTCTGGCCCTTGGGATGTCCTGCACGTTTTCTGCTTGGAATACTTTTCCCACACCCCTCTGCACATAACCAGCTCCTTATTGTTCAGAGTTCAGCTGAGATGTAATTTCCTCCAGGCAGCCTTCCTGGCTCCCCCAACCCATAGGGAGTAATCCCATAGGACTGTAAACTCCATATTGTAATTGCCTATTCACTTGTTGGCCTTCTATGGAACAGAAGGCTCTGTGAGAGCAGAGGCCATGCCTGTGTTATTTACCATAGCTTCAGTACTAGATGTTCAGCATTAATGTATTGAGGGGGCAGTGGAAGCTCTGCCACAGTCATTATCTCCACACAGCCTGCCCCTCAGCATTGAGGCCCTCATTCCCATCACTGCTGTTGCTCTCAGCTGCCCCTTTGGGAAGTTCTCTGGACAGGAAGGGCTGCCTCCACCTCTTTCCTCAGGGCAGTCCTTGTGTCCACTGACTGCCAGATACAGGAATACAAAGGTTTCGTCCCCTTGTCTCAATTCTGAGAGGCCATCCCAGCTCCCCAGCTTCCCGTGGGACCAGCTGAAGCCTTCGCTATGACTGCGTCACAGCTCAGCTTCCCCCTCTACCCAGTCCTGCGTCCCTCATGCCCCCACTGATGTCGATCCAGAGAACATTCCTAAGTCAGCCTCCTGCCTGAAAATCTCCCTGAGACAAGTGGATAAACAGAAATGAATTCCATCCAAATAACTCCCCAAGCACAAGGATGCCCACTACAGTATTTCTAGGTCAGCCTCTATGGTAGCACATACCAGGCCATAGGCCAATATTGACTGCATGAATCAACCTGGTCATCTGGTCCTTGAAGTCTTCTGTGACTCACACCACACACTTAGTGAGTGATTCAAAGCACTATATTTTCTTGGAAGTAAGAAAAATCAATTTAAAGAATTATCATCATTCCTTCAGCTGGTCTTAGTTACAATGCATCCATCTGAGCAGAGTAGAAGTGAATTCTGTTTCTGGCTATTGGCTCCAAAGGAAAGCATATAGCCAGTGCTTGTTTTCAGAGAACGCGTCTTTAGACCAAAGGAGTCGACATTGAAGGCCGAGATCCTCTAAGCAGTGACCACGTGGACCAGGAGCCTGGTGCTGTGCATCCTGCTAGGGAGCACTTAAAGAGACTCTGTGATGACAAATGTCCAGTGAGAATCATGCTTCTGAAGAACATAGCCGTTGGGAGTTGATGAACCCACAAGGCTGTGTTCAGAGACCAAGGGTCCTACTGCGGGCTTACAGAGTGGCAAAGGGCACAGAGAGCCGTTGAGCAGGGGAGGCATACCTGGCCAGCCCTCAAGGGAGGGCGAACGTTCCTCATGCTGGAACCTGAACAGCGTGTGCCACGCTCGGAATTTTATGTCAAGATCAGGGAACTCGTCCACCTGATTGATTTTCTCTTTGATCTGCCTTCTAGGTCAACCATGCTCACCTCCATAGCAACAGTGCTCACCTCTGTCCCTGCAATCGCAGCTACGACCCACGGAGAGAAAAGGAACAGGAAAGGGAAGGTCATTTTTCGTGTCCAGACCAGGTAGTAACTGAAAGTGCACCTTTCATCTGACGATCGCCTAAACACGTCTGTAGCATAATTCATTCATTCCCGCCGCTCCTCTCCAAGGCTCCATTGTTCTCCCTCCCGAGACGGAGCAACCTATAGCCCAGAGAGGGCAAGTCATTGGCTTAAGTGGAGCCATTCGATGCCACAAACCCAGCCCAGAAATCCCAACTCTCAGCCTGCTTTGCTGGTCTTGCTTGTTCCAGAATGCGACCCCAGAACAGGCAGCTGAAGGCCCACCAAGCCGCTGGTTTGTTCTCTCTCTGCTTCCAAGAATTCACACCTGTGCATGTTACTGCCCCTTTCTTTGCTTCCTCATTTGAAAAAAGATGTCACCTCCACCTCTTGCTATCTTAAAAGCAAGCACGTTATCAAGATGTGTGGTACAGTGTTTATTTATTTATCTTAGAAACCCCAAGTCAGACTATCTCTAAAGTTATTTCTCATAGTAATTCAAAGCTACTGTTATGGACAGAGGGCCATTGAAGATGTAATTAGTTAAATTAAGATGAGATTATACTGGCACAGAGTGGGCCCCTGATCCAATACGATTGGTGTCCTTCCAAAAAGGGGAACTTTGGGACATGTTCCCGTGTTCCCAAGGGGAACACAGACATGCGCACAGGGAGAACGCCACGTGAAGACAGGAGCCATGTTGCCACAAGCCAGGGAACTGCCAGATGTAGGAGGCAGGCCTGGAACTGATCCTTCCTGAGTACCTTTGGAGGGAGTGTGGCCCTGCTAACCCTTTGATTTTGGACTTCCAACCTCCAGAACTGAGAGACAAGAAACTCTTGTTCTAAGCTACACCACCCAGTTTGTGGCACTTTGTTACGGCAGCTCCAGCAAACTAATACGACCACGATGCTCGGCGTATGTCCAAAGTTTCTGGCTTCCAACCCCTGAGGGGGCTCACAGCCCACCTGTTTACAACTATAGGAGAAAGGGACTGGGTGATCTGAGTAATGCGAAGGAGGAGCTGCGCACACGGAGTGCGTTGAACTAGCCTGAATGGGAAGAGAGAGGAGAGAGGGAGAGAACACAAAAAGGCAGGGGGCTCAGGACAGGACCTGGCAAGGACAGGATGGGAATGAGCGCCTTCCAGGGCTCCTGCAAGTCCACAATGGCTCTTCCTCTGTGTGAGTTGCCAGCTCCCGCTACCGCCAGATGAGGGAACGCAGCCACTCCAGGAGAGGGAGGTGACCCCCACATTCCCCTGTCTCCCAGCAGCCTTCCTTCCTTCCCCTCTCAGCCTCAGGTGGTCCTGGCCTGCCAGCAGGGGGAGGAAGCAGGTGTAGGCAAGGAGGTGAGCAGATCTCTCCGGCTGCTCCCAGGCTGACAATGCTCCCGCCTGAGCATGAACAGGGGATGGAGACCGGGCTGTTCAGAAAACACCTATGTTATCAAACCCATTAATCATAACATTTGCAAATAAAATACAGGTCTCTGGGGTCACGTATTCATTGAGATCCTACAATGCACAGACACTGCGTGGTGGGGGGAGTAGATGCTGTAAGACTCAAAGCATCAGTGACAAATTCCATAATTCCTTTCATCACCAGAGGCAAAACAGAGGGACTCCCTGCTGTGTCTGTCCCATTGTGCAATTGGGACAATTGGGACAACAGCAATGTGGCTTTCCTTGACCCCACTCGGGACAGTATACCTCACGTGGGTACTCTGGCTCCAGTCAAATTTTAGAAGCATGGGAAGACTTGGGGTTATGAGCGACACGTAACTGAGAAATAATCCCATGCGGTTTCACACCATGAAGTCAAGGGGGAAAAAAAACAACTCATCATACCATCAATAGGGATGGTTCTGGAATAAAAGAAACAAACAATTCCTTCTCAAAACCGTCAGTGTTTTGATTCCCTTTGTTTTTCCATTAAGACCCGAGTCTGTGTCTTAACTCAGCCTTTCAGTAACGCACAAAGGAATCTACTAGATTTGGGGGTCCTCAACCTTTTTGCAAGCCCAAGCTGAGAAATACGACCACCACCCCCCCCCCGCCAACCCCGGTCAGCAGTCGGGCTCACCACAGTGGTGCTATGGACTAAATTGTGTCCCTACCAAAACTCATTTGTTGAAGTCCTAACCCCTAATGTGACTGTATTTGGAGACAGGGCCTTGAAAGAGATAACTAAGGTTAAATGGAATCATAGGGAATGGGACCCTCATCTAATAGGACTGGTGGAGGAAGAGGAACGAGAGGGAGAAGGGGAGAAGAGGAGAAGAGGAGGAGGAGGAAGGAGAAAGGAAGAAAGAGAAGAAGAGATACCAGGGATACGCATGCACAGAGGAAAGGCCGCATGAGGACACAGTGAGGAGGTGGCTGTCTGCAAGCTGAGGAGAGAGGCCTCAGGAGACCAAACTTACCTGCACCTTGATCTGAGACCTCCAGCCTCCAGAGCTGTAAGAAAATACATTTGTGGTTCATGCCACCCAATCTGTGACACTTCGCTATGGCAGCCCTAGCAAACAAATATACGTAAGTCTCAGCTTTTATTCATTCATTCAACAGCTATTTATTGAGCACCTACTCTGTGCCAGGCACTCTTCCGGTTGCCCAGAATAAAGCAATAAGCAAAAGATACACAGCCATGGTGGGTGGGGGGAACCCTCGCAAAATCTTAGAAGTATGGGACCCTTGCTTCTGTGCCCTGGCTCCTCAGCAGTTCCTCCCTCCCACACCTGTGGCTCTTAGTGCACCTGCACTGGGAACTTGTTAGAAATGCACATTCTCCAGCCCCACCCCGACCTCCTGGATCACAAATGTGGGGAGTATATACAGCCAGGTCTCCAAGTGATTCTCAGGCAGATAAAAGTTTGACAATGACCGGTCTACCCTGAGTAGACCAGTGCCAGGCTCTGTGTGAGGCACTCCGCACCCTGGCTCCAGGCCTTTGGCACCCACCAGGCTGACACAGTTATCCTCAAGTTCCCGAGGAGGAAACTCAGATTCAAGGAGGCTTAATTCCTTCCCGAAGACACACAGCCAGTCACAGGATCTGGGTAATAAAGGCCAAACTGCATGCTTCTCCCTCAGGCCTCTTACTATCTCATTCTCTCTTCCAACTGCCTCACTCTCTTTTCCTTTCTTTTTTTTTTTTAATTTTTTTAGGCCCTTCTGATGCACAAAAGTCAGATCCCACCTGGCCTAATAGGAAACGTCAGCACATGTTTCCACGGCTCAGCAATCTCTGCATATTGACAGTAACACTATCTTCTACAGACAATTTGACACAATTATCTCCTCCCTACCTCCCTGCACTGTGTTGCCAAATGTACTATATACATCTGGGGGAAATGGGGCACTCTCTCCTTCCTTATAGGAAAAAAATATCTACTGTAAAGAGAAACTTTTAAAAATCCACTACTAGTTACGAAAGCAGGAATACGAGTGTCAGGAAATGATATTTCTATAGCCATTTTAGCCTTGCATCCGGGAGCAAAACCATCTGAGTGAATGAACCTTTGGGCCAGCAAAGGCACGATGCCTAGCAAAGGAACAGACACAGTGGTGCAGCCTTCAGAATGTGTCTGCTCCAAGCCAGCCTTTCACCAACAAGGGAACGTATTGGCGAGGATGTGGAGAAACAGGAACTCTCATATACCACTGACAGTAACATAAAATGCAGCAACCACCTGGGGAAAGTGTCCGAGGAAACCAAATGAATACAAATGGGGAAAACAGGGGTGCCTGGGTGGCGCAGTCGGTTAAGCATCCGACTTCGGCTCAGGTCACGATCTCGCGGTCCGTGAGTTCGAGCCCCGCGTCGGGCTCTGTGCTGACGGCTCGGAGCCTGGAGCCTGTTTCAGATTCTGTGTCTCCCTCTCTCTCTGACCCTCCCCCATCCATGATCTGTCACTCTGTCTCAAAAATAAATAAATGTTAAAAAAAAAAATTTTTTTAAAAAACAAATGGGGAAAACAATTGGGCAATTGTTTAAAAAGTTAAAAATAACTTTATCACATGACCCTGCAATCCCCCCTCCTAAGTATCTACTCAAGAGAAAGGAAAACGTTTTTCCACATAAAGACTTGTACGTGAAGTCCACAGCAACGTTATTCATAACAGCCAAAAGGTGGACACAGCCCAAATGTCCATCAATGTGCGAATGGATTAACAAACTATGGGCTATTCACACCCTGGAATACTCCTCAGCAATAAACAAGAACCAACGACAGATACCACATGGATGGATTTCATCCACATTATGCTAGGCCAAAGGAGCCAGATGCAAAAGGTCACATATCGAGTGATTTCATTTAGATGAATGCCAAGAAAATGCAGCTCTGTAGGGACAGAAAGTAGATTAGTGGTTGCCTGGGGCTGGGGACACAATAGATCCTTCTGGGGGATGGAAATATTCTACAACTGCTTACGGTAATAGCTGCACAGCTCTGAAGTCATTACATTACACATGTAAACTTGGTGAATTTTTCCCCACTTGTGCTGTCTCCCTCTCTCTCTCTCTCTCTCTCTCTCTCTCTCTCTCTATCTCTCTCTCTCTCTCTCAAAAAATAAACATTAAAATATAAAATTGAAAAAATGGGCCGCCAAGGTGGCTCAGTTGGTTAAACGTCTGACTTCGACTCAGGTCATGATCTCGCAGTTCGTGAGTTTTGAGCCCCGCGCTGGGCTCTGTGCTGACAGCTCAGAGCCTGGAACCTGCTTCAGATTCTGTGTCTCCTCTCCCTGCCCCTCTCCTGCTTGCTCTCTCTCTCTCAAAAAAAAAATAAATAAAACCATTTTTAAAAATTTTAATAAAAATAGGGGTGCTGTGAATGAAAGCCATTGAGGTGCATGGGCATGAGCTCTTTGATTTGGTACAACAAAGGCTCACTGACCCTAACACACAGGTGCACCCCAGGGGGTAGGGATGGGGGGGGGGGGGAGTGGAGAGCAAATACTCACATTTTTTCTTCTTGGATAAATGCCTTGAAAGACAACCCCGGGGGACAGTTCCACTGGAGCAGAAGTCCTGCTGAGCAAATATTCCCCGAGAAACACGTGTCCCAGCCAAGGAGCAGAGAACTTGAGATCACACCAGGGCGAGGTGTGCCCACAGATGCAGGGGGATATGGGCGCATGGCTGAGTGAGTCTGAGGGAAGCCGGGTCAGAAGCACTCCTGGGATCCACTGCCCCACAAGAGAGAGGCCTGGGTGATTCTCAAGGTGCAGGCAGGCTCTTACGAGGCTGCCCCAGAAAAACTGCTGCAAAGGGTCTGCTGCCTATAATGTAACAGGAGGGACAGGCAAGTATTTCTGACATGAGTCATTCAAAATAAAGAAATGCTTCCTTCTTTTTTTTTTTTTTTTTTTAAATTTTTTTTTTTTTCAACATTTTTTATTTATTTTTAGGACAGAGAGAGACAGAGCATGAACGGGGGAGGGGCAGAGAGAGAGGGAGACACAGAATCGGAAACAGGCTCCAGGCTCCGAGCCATCAGCCCAGAGCCTGACGCGGGGCTCGAACTCACGGACCGCGAGATCGTGACCTGGCTGAAGTCGGACGCTTAACCGACTGCGCCACCCAGGCGCCCCAAGAAATGCTTCCTTCTTGAAAATGAGCCGAGCATGAAAGGGTGTGGGGGTGGGAGTATACTGACCCCACTGGTAAGTACCCCTATATGTACATAGAAGGATATGCCACTTTCAAAGTGGATTTCTTTATGGTGGCGTTTCCCAGGCTTTCCTGGTTTGCCTGCTTTTAATTAACAACAAACATACAGCATTGAAACTGGGGCCATGTCAAAGGGGCTGCGAAGGTCCGAATCTATTTGAGTGACAACTACTTCAAAAGTTGCAGGGATGGAAATACAAAAAGGGAACTGGAAGATAACAAGATTCTTCTTACACTTTGCCTTTCTTCTGTCTTGCAAACAAAGCAGTGAAAGGCATGGATGGAATGAAGTCCTTTGCCTACTGCATCACTTGAAGTCTCTGGAAAACATGAAAGCCAACCCTACCTTCTTCTAATTAACAGCTATGGCCAGGAGAAAAATCAACATGGTTTTGAGAATAAATCTGAGGATTCTCGTCCTTCAAGGAGAGGAATTTGTTTAACGCAGGTTTCATCTCGCATGACCTGCCCATCGCGAGCCTGGGAAACTGTCATTTATGTATCCAGTAAATGCAACATTGATTAACAGGCCAGTGTAAATGTCAGTTTGGGGGTTTAATAAATGTAGCTCCACAAGGATCAGTTCTGGCCCAGTACTATTTAACATTTCCATTAATTACTTGCTGACAGAACAGGTGAGAGAATTAGAAGTGTATCACTAAAATTTGCCAATTTAGAAAAGAAATAGTTAAGATACAAACAAGTCTTGACAAGCTAGAAGACAGAGAGAAACCATTTGGTATTGTCAGGGCTCTGCCTAGTTTAAAACAGATGCTCAATGAATGTTGGTTAGACCAAATTAAATGGCAACAAAGCAAAAGACCAGCATACATGGTTCTTCGAAGAAGGAAAAAGTAATAACCACTAGCAAGTTTTCACTGATACCTATCATGCATTTTAAACCCAATCTAAAATTTCCTGGGGTGCCTGGGTGGCTGAGTTGGGTGAGCATCCGACTTCGGCTCAGGCCATGATCTCACAGTTCGTGGGTTTGAGCCCCATCTCGGGCTCTGTGCTGACAGCTCAGAGCCTGATGCCTGCTTCAGATTTTCTGTCTCCCTCTTTCTCTCTGCCCCTCCGCTGCTCATGCTCTGTCTTTCTCTGCCTCTCAAAAATAAATAAACATTTAAAAAAATTAAATTTCTTAAAACAACATAACCATAACTCACCAAAAGCAAGGTCGACATATCAATAATGCGCATAAATCTGCTTTAACTGACAAGAGCCAATGTTATAGAGAACATGCACCACGGTTCAAAACGTGACACATACTTTGTTATCCTTTTCCTTAAGTATAGTCAGAGAGAGAGAGAGAGAGAGAGAGAGAGAGAGAGAGAGAGATTGATTGCTGGTGGATATCTCCCACCCCTCCCCCTAATCTTAATGAGAAGGCAAGAAAGGTAAACGAGAATAACCACCAAAGAGTAACAGTCTTAGCAGAAAACAGCAACAGCAAACAAAGGAGCAGCTGGGTGGAGGAAAGAAGACAGTCTCACCTAAGCCAACCCTTGGAATAAATTCTGCATTCCTAAGTGGCTGGCGCACGCCCACGCAGGATGGGATGGGACACCAAAGCTAGAAGGGCTCACGAGGACACCAGATCCACATCCCTCTGAGCAGCTGAGTGGCTCCTGAGGGTTTTGTTTGGCTTCTTTTTTTTTAAGATAGATAGATTTATCTATCTTTCTTTCTATCTATCTATCTATCTATCTATCTATTTATTTAGAGAGCAGTTGGGGGGCAAAGATAGAGGGGGAGAAAATCCCAAGCAGGTTCCCCACCAGCAGTGCAGAGCATGATGCAGGGCTCAAACTGACAAACCATGAGATAAGGACCTGAGCCAAAACCAAGAGTCAAATGCTTAACCGACTGAGCCATTTAGTCACCCCAGCTTCATTTTTAATTAGAAAAAAAAAAAAGAAAATTTCCTGCTGATAGCAACCCTACCAAAAGTCTCAGCCCATGGCCCATCTTCTAGGAGGGCTTAACAGAAGTACAGACTCTCTTCCACAAAGGAGAGGGTTCAAGGGTAGCCAGATAAAGAAGTAAAGGAATCAAGAAAACTTTTCTAATTCTTTTTTTTTTTTTTACCAAATAATAGTCCTGGATTCAAACCATCCTTGGTGAAAGAAAGAAAGAAAGAAAGAAAGAAAGAAAGAAAGAAAGAAAGAAAGAAAGAAAGAAAGAAAGAAAGAAAGAAAACAAGTAGACAACAAATAGTGACTCTTCAACAATAAAAAGAAAAAATGCAAGGAAGAATTCAAGTAATTCTGTTCTCTGAAGGAAACTTAAAAAGAATGTCACCTGTATGGAAAAGAAAAACAAAGAGATCAAAGCTGTTGGATCAAAGTCGATATGACTGAGCTAAGGGAGAAATGAGGAAAAAAGCAACACCAACTGAGAACCTGAAACTGCCTGTGAAATATCCAGAAGCACAATTAACATCCTAGAAATGACAGCTATGGTGAGGAGTCCTGGCTTAAGAGGAGGGAGAAAAGTCACCTGGAAAGCAAAGGGAAAGGATAGAGACATAAGGGATAAAGAGAAACCACGGAGGACAAAGGCTAGAGGGCAGAGAAGCTTTGTTTATTGCAAACAAGTACATTCGCTTCTAACAGAGAGGCCTAGTTTTGCTAATGGACAGATATCAGGGGGACGGTCCACTACAAGCCACAGCACAGAGAGTGAGAGGTAGTTCACCGAGACCCAAAGCACCTGGCAGAAGCAAAAGAAAAAAAAATCCTCTCTGGACCAGAGCATGTTCATCTTAGGCCTCAACGAATTGCCAGAAACTATGAGAAAAAATACCCATGTACCCTAGGAAACAACATCAGCAGAAGCAGATAAGACAAGATTTGCAACACGAACATTATGAAAGACAAATTATAAAACAGTCATGCTTACCTTGTTTAAAGAAGTAAAGCACAAGCCTGACAACATCTGCCAGGAACCAGAATCTGAAAATGGCATCAAAGACGTGAAAAATAACCAAAGAAAACCTCCAGAATTTAAAACACACACACACACACACACACACACACACACACACACACACACACACACAAAGATCAATGGCTAAATTTAACAACAGATTAGACATTGTTGAAGAGAGAATTAGTGAAAAGGTCCAAAGACATTACCCAAAATACTGCAAAGAGAGACAATACCAGAAAAAAAAAATACAAAAGAGAAATTAAGACACAGAGGAGATAAGGTCCAGCAGACATTTATTCAGAGTCCCAGAACAGGAAGAGACAGAGTGGGAGAGAAGTGATATTTTGTGTATATGCGTATACGTGTGATAATTGTTTTATGTATTTATTTTAATTCCAGTTAATTCACATCAATGTTATATTAGTTTCAGGTGTACAATCTAGTGATTCAACAATTCCCTACATCACCCAGTGCTCATCACAAGTGCACCTCTTACTCTCCATCACGGAGCCTTCCAGATGCCAACCACAGATTCCAATAAGCCCAATGAAACCCAATCACAAAAGAAACCCACCTCCAGACAAATTGTGCAGTAAAACTTCATAAAATTAAGACAGAGAAAACATCTTAAAAGCAGCCAGAGAGAAAACAAAGATTACCTTCAAAGACTGGCAGCTATCTCCCCAATAGCAACAGTGGAGACCAATGTCATGAGGTCTTCACCATATTAAGAGAAAACGATTGCCAGTCTCAAATTACAGTCTCAGTGAAAACATCTTTTGCAAATGGGAGCCAAATAAAATCATTTTCAAACAAAAACGGAGAGAATTTGCTACCAGGAGATACTCATTAAAAGAAATTCTAAAGAATGTTCTGCAGGAGGAAGAAAGGTAATCCCAGATGAAAGATCAGAGATGCAAGAAGGAAAAAGACCAAAGTAACCAAGACGTGGACAGAACCAAATTAACACTTTTGGTACAAAACAGCAAAAATGCCTTGTGAGGTTTTTTTAAGAGGAATAAAATGTATGGCAGTAATCATTTATAATCAGGAGGGAGGTAAATGCAGTTAAAGCCTTCCAGAGTAACCACGAGAAAAACATGAACAGAGTGCATAAATTCAGAACCAGGAAAGGGGAAATGATGGGTTGATTTAACTGAAAACAAGGTAAGAAAGGAAAGAAAACACAACATAGAAACAAGCCCTCATAAGAGATGTAGACGCAAATAGCTCAGAGGTAGCATTAAACATGAAGGGAATTTCCCCGCTAAAAGTCTGATTGTCAGACTGAGTAGAAAACACAGTCCAGCTGTATGTACGCCATTTGCAACAGACCCACATAAGACATAAAGATACAGAAGGCTAGAAAAGCTATGTAATGCAAATGCCAAGAGAAAGTTGATACAGATATCAGATATGTATATAAGTATATAATATATACACATTTGTATATGTATGAATATATCATACATACATATATACATATATATATATATACACAATATATCATACAAAATGTCTTCATTTGCATTAAGACACCACCCTAAGCAAAAGGAAGGATGGAGGTGTGCTTAAAGAAGGATGAAGAGGGACCACAGTGGGAGAGAGTCCAGTATGCTTGTATCCTGAGAAGAAGAATCCAGCAGAGGGGCGCCTGGGCAGCTCAGTCAGTTAAGTGTCCGACTTCGGCTCAGGTCATGACCTGACAGTTTGCGAGTTCGAGACCCACATCCGGCTCTGCGCTGCACGCGTGAAGCCTGCTTGGGATTCTCTGTCTCCCTCTCTCTGCACCTCCCTGGCGCTCTCTCAAAAAAAAAAAATAAACATTAACAACAACAACAGAAAATAATAATCCAGCGGAAAAGGAAAAACTGGGGATGCAAGAGAGAACTGACACGATGCTCCTGAGCGGGGGGAGCAGGGCTAGGATCCTGTGCACCAGCAGAGGGCCAGCCGCAGAGGAGAACACGGCCAGGAGCGTCCGCGGTCGGGCAGGAAGGCACGGCTGGGTGCTATGGGTGCAGCTGCTGTAAGATGCAGTAGTGAGGAGCTTCTCTTCTGATCGCTTGAATGCTCTCAAAAGCATAGGAAACAAGGTCATCGTTGAGAATGAGGGCAGAAAGGCCATGCTGGAAATGCGTGGAGAGACAGGAAGTGAGAAATGAGCACTTGACAGAGGAGCTCGGTCACCATCTGCCACGTAAACGAATGAATGGCAAACACACGGCTAGTCATCGTGCAGGCCTGTCAGGCAACGCGAGGGTCCACCTGGGCTTAGTGGCCATACGTTTAAAATGGCTGCATGTTTTCCTCCAAACTTGTGCTTTTGGGCTTAACGCCACACAGAGACAAGCCTGGGGACAAACCAACAGGCTAAGGATGGCCAAGCAGAAGAATCTTGTTAAGCCGCTAAAGCCACCCTCTTTGGCTTTCGCTCCCTCTTGGCTTCTTGTGCAGTAACGGTAAACATCTTTGTATTTTCATCCACTGGCGTCCAGGGTGTCTGCTGCTTACTGCTAGGATCATCTTAACTGACGCAGTGTGATTGCGTATCCCACCCCCTAAGGCCTCAACAAAAAGGCCTTGGGGCACCTGGGTGGCTGAGTCGGTCGAGCTTCAAACTTCGGCTCAGGTCATGATCTCACGGTTCGTGAGTTCAAGCCATGCATCAGGCTCTGTGCTGACAGCTCAGAGCCTCGAGCCTGCTTTGGATTCTGGGTCTCCCTCTCTCTCTGCTCCTCCCCATCTTGTGCTCTGTCTCTCTCTCTCTTTCAAAAAAAAAAAAAAAAAAGCCTCGCATCAATTTGGGGTCTCCAGAACACAATGTCCACACCAAACCACCGGAGGATTCAGACTTCTTGAATTCATCTCCTTTTCCTTCAGCCTCATCAAAGCATCAGTGAAAACCAGCATGTAACATTTAGCTCTGACCGCGGGCCAACCCACACTGGTGTTCGGGCAACAACTGAGATATTTTGCCTTGGTTCCCATATTCTGACTTCCTCCTTTGCCCCAACCAGCCGCCCCAAACTTACTGGTATAAATGCCAGCCATTTTATTAAATTCATGGAGTCTGTGGGTCAGGAATTTAGGTAGAGGACAACAGAGATAGCTTGTCTCTGAGCCACTATGTCTGGGGATTCATCTGGGAAGACTCAAACCACTGGGCAAACACGAATGGCTGGAGACTAGGACCATATGGAGCTTTCTTCACTTATGATCTGACACTGGGGCCTGGGATCACTCAAGGACTTGCTCCCCACAGCTGCCGACAGAACACCCACACCCCTGTTCTCCGTGCGGCTTGGGTTGCGCAGAGTGGTATGTCCTGGGAGACAGCACCAGGGCTGGTGATGTTTCAGGAGAACCGGGCCTTCCCAGCCTTATGTATTAGACTCCTCTTGCTGCTGTAACAAGTTACCACCAACTTAGTGCTTTCAAACAATACAAATTCATTACTTTACAGTTTGGGGGTCAGAAGCCCCAAATGGGTTTCCCTAGGCTAAAACCGAGGCGCTGGCAGGACCACCTTTCTTCTGGAGGCTCTAAGGTGGACCTTGTTCCTTTACCTTTTCCAATTTCTAGAGGCCGCCCACATTCCTCGGCCTGTGACCTCTTCCCCCATCCTCAAAGCTAGCAGTGCCTCATCTTCAAACCTCCCCTTGCCTCTAACGCCCTTGCCTCCCTCCTATAAGGACCTTTGTGGTTACACGGGGCCCATCAGATGATCTTCCCATCTCGAGAGCCTTAACTTGACCCTTACCAAAATCCAAGTCCATTCTGCCATGTAAGGTAACACAGTCACAGGATCTGGGAATTCTGGGGATTAGGGGTGGACATCCATAGGGGCCAGGGGGAGGGCATTATTCCACCTGCTACACTGCGAAAGTCACACCACATCACTTGCACTGCACACTATTGGTCAAAACAGTCTTAATCAGCCCTGAGTCCAGAGGAAGGGACACAAATCAACCTCTCAATGGAAGGAATGCCAATGACTTCGTGGCCATGTTGGTGAAACAGATCCGCCGTCATCCTATGGTGGCTGTCCCATGTCTACTATTCAGGGAGGGGCTCCGCTCCCACTCTCAACTCAGCAGCATGAACACACACAGAGACGGACAATCTAATGATTCCACAGATGTGACTGAAGGCAAAAGACAGACAGTGCAGTCGCATTTCAAACAATGTTGCATAAAACAATACATCCTCTCATTGTGCACAGAGTCTAGCGAATCTTACTTCACATTTTTCCTCCGTGAAAATTAGATGGCAACTGTGCAAGTTTTGTGGGTATTTTAGGAATACATCCCTTGCATAAACTGTGACCATTCGGTTGGATTCTGTTAAGGATCCAAGACACAACATAATACGAAGAAAGAAAACAGGGGAGATGTGAAAATTACATCCAACTTCTAGCGGGAGGATTAAAGACTCACCAAATGATCGCCTTCCCTCAAAATACGAGTTCCCCATGCTGTTGGCATTGAAGGAATGTTTCTTCTGTTGAAATCAAGCATTATTAGTAAACAGCAGTTGTAGGAACTCGAAGTGGCTAAATTGTAGGCTTTGTTGGAAACAGGCCTGCATAGAACATATTAGCATACATTGTAGTTTTTATGGTTAAGCTGCAGTGTTAAATATCAAACTGTGCTAAACAATTGCCTTCCACACAGCGGCTAAATTGAACTACCTGTTATATCAGTTTAGTAAATTGTCAAAACTGGAGAAGTCAGCAATTTCAATGGATGTGTTTGTAAAATATCCCGAGGTACCCTGGCTTAACGTCAGCGAACAAAACAGCCCCAGAGTGTTAAAAGCCGGTCTGTTAAAATAAAGATTAGCAAGGGGGGTAAATACAAGATTAACGTGAAAAAGTAAAGTCAATATATTGTAAAATCGAACATAGCATGCTCAGTTTGCATTTCATGTCCGAAGAAGATTGTATTCTGTCTTGCTTTGCCCTAAATCAAGTTTTACATCAAGTAAGTTTTGTCTTACTATTGTACACTCAAGCAACTGGACGCTGAATTTTGCCCAGTGAAACTAACCATCACTATTTGTTTCCATGGATCTTTGATCCTGGATATTTGGCACATTTTGTTAAGTGGGGGAGGGGGTGGGATGGGAGGCTCAAGCAAAGGTATACCCTCGTGATTTCATGATTTTTGCTCAATTTTATACATGCTTTCAGAATACTGAGCATTTCAGGCAGGCCTCTGCCTTCCATCTTAAATGGATGTTGTATATCACCCAGCGTATATTTAATATCCTAAGAGTAAGTCGTTTTGGTGTGGTTTAGTTCTGTCAAATGTGAAATTAAACATATATATTAGACAGTGTTGGATGCTTACGTAATCGTTGAATCTGATCATAAGACCTTATTTGAGGTCTGGTCATTCAAAACTTACCACCTGAAATCATTTGAAATGGTCAAGCATTAACTAACAAACAGTTTGCTTGTGTCTTCGATAGTACAAGAATATTGCTAGAAGATAAAACAAGCTGGCCTTAGCACTTCCCTCTGCCACTCCTACTTGGATCCCACCTAGATAACTGGGAATCATGTTATTGTGTTTAATACTTTTTTTTTTCTAATTACAAAAACACACAAGCTCGCTCGTGGTTGAAAATTCACAAAATACAAACCAACTAAGTCAAAAAGTAAGTCCTCCATAATAATTTACTTTAAACCCCCTCCATTGGATCCCATTCTCACTCCTTCAATCAAAAGAAATCTGAATTGGTCCAAAGAGGCCAATACAACGATTAACACATAAAAGTGTTAGAGGCGAATTTTTCAAACACCTTCCAACAGTCGCATGGCCAGGATCTGATCAGGAGAAGGCCGAGTTTACCCCTCCCATCAGTGGGCATTCAAGCCAGTACCATTAGAATCTCTAAGCCAGGAGGACTCCAAAGGACAATGGGTCATGCAGACAATCAAACATAACATAACGCAGGTTGAGATAAATCGAGGAAAAATGAAGTGCTGAGGGAATGCGGGATCAGAGATGGCCTCAGAAGAGAAACATTTGAGTGGGACTTGGAATGATAAATGAGCTATCAAGAAGCCACCAAGTCAAGGGAGCCACATCCCAAAGAGACAGAACACAAAGCAAAGCACAGAGTCAGTTGTGAATTGACTGAATCTCCAATACAGAGAGTGATCAGGTCACAGAAGAAGTGCCTTAATGACCTACTCTTAAATCAAGTGTCAAGCCAGACAGCAAGTTGATCTATTCTTTTGTTCTAGCTTTTTCTTATGAGGCCATATCAGGGCATTCTAGAAAATTTAATACCATAAAACATTTCCAGAATCTACCAGCCAGGATTGTTTTAACTGCAGTTGACAGAAACCCAACTCAAACTAGCAAAACATGGGAATTTAGTAACTCACACAACCGAGAAGCTTAGTGTGTATAGGCCAATTCAGGTGAAGCTGGATCTAGGTGCTTGCTTGTGTCTCTGTCTGCTTCTCTTTCTCTAGTCTGTGCATATCTGCTTCTCCTTGAATGTTCTCTTCATTCTTTCCTACTGTAGATAGACTCTTTCCATATCACAGGAGGATAGCTTCTGGCGGTCCCAGGCCAACATCCTTACAACTTGCCAACATAAATGAAAAGCACGGTCCTCCCCCGGGAGATCTAGTAGAAAACCCTCAGGGAAGCATCTCTGTGGCCTAGATGGGGCGAATGTCCATCTGTAAACCAATCACTGTGACTGGAAGGATGTAGTACTAGGGTTGGCCTAGCATTGGTCACATGTCCACATGAGGGAACGAGGTGGCACGAGTCACAGTAATAGACGGACACATGAGGTGGGAGAACAGCTTCCTGGAGGAAGAAGAGCAGGATGGGAGAATGTGCTTGGCGGATAACAGTTTTAACTATCACAGCTTATCTTTCAGATACTTGGGTGGGGTGGGGGGGGCTTCTTCCATCCCAAAAATGGAGATACAGCATCATACTCCTCCAGACAGTCACCTGGGCAGGACGGCAAGCAGGCGACAATCCTCCTACAATACACACTGATGAGAAGTATGCTACAGACACATTCCTGTCAGCACCTAAAAGACCCTCTAGACAAAGATTTTCACCAAATTCTATTTTGAATTCCAAAACAGAGAACCAGAAAATCCAATCACTCCCCAACCAACACACACACACACACACACACACACACACACACACACACACACACAGTATAAGAGCCACCTGGTTCAGCTCTTAGGTCTTGGGTAGCATAGCTGAAATCTGGTCATTTAAATCAAATCATATATGGAGCAAGCATTCGTACGGCATTTAGGATTTGCCAGGTACTATGTAAAGTGTGTTACGTTTAGTAATACTTGCAACAACCCCATGAGGTGGGACCTATTATCACTCCCTTTATGGATGGGAAATCCAAAACACAGAGAGGGCACATACTACACAGCTGGATTTGAACCCAGGCAATCCAGCTCCAGAGCCAGGCTCCTAACCCCAAAGTTAGACTCAGTGCCTCCATTCGAAATGAATCAGAAAGCAAAAATGGAGAAGAAAGAAATAGAAAAAAAAAAAAAAAGTTACAATGATGAACACCACACTGAAACAAAGTAATCTACAACAGAAAAACAGAAAAAAGAAGATGTAATAACATAACGTAGACACAGAACTATCAGCTCAGAAACATGCACCTGTCAGTGGAGCCCCAGCACCGGCTGGGACACCAGTCTAAAGAGGCTGGGAACAATCTGGTTTATCTAATCCAGGTTGTGGGCTCCTCCCACGCTGGTAGTAAGAAAGCATCCTCTCCCTCCTGCAGATGCTGTGCCCACAAAAGGCAGCTCAGTGTCTGGGGATAACCCTTCTACCCAGGACCCGATGCAGCATCGGTACATTACCACGCTCAGTGATGTTTCCTTAATTTTTAGGCAACTCTGACTTCCTGTTCTTCGGAGTCACAAGGGTTGCAAAATATTTACTGAGTACCTTCTACGTGTCCGTCCAGCCCTGGGGACACACACAACAACGACCAGACATAACCATGCTTTTTCATGGTATTTTCCACCCACCCTGGCCTGTCCCATACTCTAACAGAGGCCAACCAGAACTTTTAATATCTTTTACAAGCAGATCTGGGATCTCAACAGTATGCACCCTTATAGGCATATTGGTTGGTAAAATACTGACATTTTTTACCGTTTGGTAAATCTCTTGACTGTCCCACCATTGCCCACCTTGCCCTGGCCCCTCTCCCAAGACCCTGGAACGTCCCCATGATCCATCAACTGGAGGAATAACCCAGGCCCAGCAGGGGTCTCCGGGGTCTCCAGGACCCCACTCTAGCACATGGCCTGCGGCTGTTCTGATCAGTGAGTGCCTGTGCCCCTGTTCATATGCACTAAAAGTAGCCGAATTGCAAAAAGTATCTTCCCTCTCTAAGTAAGCTTTAAATTCACACTTTTCTGGTTGATTGCCAGTTCTCGTTAGAAACAGTAGGTCTTTATTTTATTAAAAAAAAAAAAAAAAAAAAGGAAAAGCATCAGACACAATATGACAATCAGCAACTGTCTGAGCACTAACCGTTGATGCAAAGGACATCTTGCCAAGATGGGGCCAAATCACCTTCTCCTCCCCTGCCACCCACTGCAGTGCCTATCAACAGACACCTTCAGAGCAGAGGCCTCAGTGAGATAGCCCCCGATGGCCCAGCAGCCACGGTAACCACAGGGACCTCTTGCAGGCCCAGGCTCCTGCTGGATGTGTCCCTCAGGAAGGAGTGGCAAATAACACCCGTCACAGTTTCACCTGCCCGCTCACATGACAGCCTCACTGGCTGGGAAATCCCTCTACCTGCCCAGGTGTCCGGAAAGATTAAGACCAGCTCAGACAGATGTGCAAAAGCAGATTCAGAAGCAGCCGGCTTCCCTGTTAACACTGTGCTGTCGACCCCTTGGAATTAGCCAAGGGTGCTTTTAAATATAGATGCCAGGCCCTAGCCAGGCACCACCAGTGTGGACCGCTGATCCAGTGGGGCCTGACAGGACTTGGGGGGCAGGGGGTGCCAGATCTGTGAACTGCCTCCGTGGCCCAGTGAGACTAGAGGGTTCCACTTTCCTATATACAGTCTGCAGCCCAGAAGGAGAATGTCTGGATGACAGTCTGGCTCCAGCCTCCCCCAAGCACCCTGCCATGTGCTTGTACAGCAGATTGAGCCATGGGGGGTGTCCCCACTTCTGCCTGGGGCAAGGTCCAGAGGGTAGACTGTTCTAGCATTCTGCCCACACACGGCAGCTAGACAGCGAGAACAAGAAAGACATTTATTCAAATCCAAACATGAGGTTACAAATTTTGGCAACGCCATTCATTATTGCCTTCCAGGGATTTCCGGGGTATTGTCTTAACTGCTAATTTTTTTAAGATATTAGTGACTTATCTAGAGATTAAGATTTAAAACCTGACTCTTCAAAGATAATATACAAAAGGAAAAAAACCATAACATAAATGAGTCCCTGTTGCCTTCTGAGCCCCTCTGCAAAGGATCCCATCCTTAATTCAGCAGAGGGGTCCTTGTCCACACACCCTAATGTCAACGGGGCCACAGGGAGGGCAGGGACGACCAAAGATAAATTGCTTTCGGAAGCAAGCCCTTCAGGCGTTCCTTCCGGGCACAGATCCTGAAACCTTGCACCTCCCAGGTGGCTGCTCAGACTAGCAGAGAACCAAGCCTTCAAGCCCCAGAACCTCTAAAGGTCTCCCTTCTAAAGAAGGATCACATTTCCCGCTTTGCTGACAAGGAAACTAAGGTGCGGGGAGGTGAAGGGACCAATTCAACGGGCAAATATCTTTTTAGGGCAAAAAATGTCCCTCTCATCATCTCAAGGGTAGAGTAGAGAGAAAAGCTTCAGACATGCCTTTGGGGAGACATAAACTGAAGATTTCGGTGAAATGAAGCTACTGTTAAACGTGTAGCTTTTTCATCTCACAAATCTTGCCACTAAAAAAGGATCAAGTGGATGCCAGTGTCCCAGGCTAGGTGCTAGCGATGAGCCACCTCGTGTCGGAGGCCCCTGCACACTGCGAAGCGAGCCCCTCCCAGCAAGACATCTTCACTGGGAGGAGGGCCGCCAGGTGAGGGAGGGACAGGCCCTGGCATAACCGAGGAGGAAAGAGGAGAGGAAAGCAAACCAAGGAAATGCATCGGAGGCCTGAGGAAGAAATCAGAAGCACACCAGTTCGAAACAGGCAGAGCCCAACATGCACTCCGGGCCTAAAGATGTGGCAAAGATCACAGCACGGTCTCAGGAATTCTGATTTTCTTTTAAAACCATAATGTGCCCCTCTCCAGGTGAAAAGCCAAACTGAAGCCGGTTTGTACATCCAGTGGTTAGAAACAAGGAAGAAGGGGAGGTCGTATTTTCATTCCTTTCGCATACCGGCATCTGTTCAGAAACTTCAGTATGTCGCTTAGGCAAGCCACAACCTCTTCAGGTGTCCATTCCTCGTTGGTCAAGCTGGGGCTAAAATGGTAACAAATTATTGCCCGGAAAGGTAAAAGGTTGGCCCGGATGGCCACGTGAGCCTCACAACATGTGACGGTATAAATTCCTGACGAATAGAAGTTATTTATGACAACCAAACAAGGGGTCAAGCAAGAAATCATACCTAAAATGCACCGCTGACTTCCCATTAGAGGAATCCCGTTGTATGTGAGCAGTGGTTCTCAAACAGGGGTGACCAAAGAAGCAGCATCAGCATCACCTGGGAATTTGTTCGAAAGGCAAAATTCTCGAGCGCCAACCCAGATCTACTGACTCAGAAGCTCTGGGGGTGGGCACCAGCAATCTGGGGTCCCTGCTGCACTGCCGTGGTGACTCATTTCATAAACAAAATAGCTCCTAATGTGTTCGTTCCAAATATCAGATTTCTCTGCAAGCGTGTCTATCACGTGGTTCCGGAGCCTTTACTTCCAACGGTCAGTATCTGTATCCGAGAGGAAGGGGAAACTCCACACACACAGGATGGGCCTCCTTGCTGTCCTGGATGCTCCCACCTACAGGGCTCTGCCCTGGCCATTCTGTCTGTCTGGAACACTGCCCCTTCCACCCCAACCCACTGAGGACTTAGCTGCAATGTCACCTTCTCAATGAGGCCTACCCTTCACCCACGATTCCTCTTAGCCCGCTCTCTTTTTCCCAAAGTTCTTACCTCTTTCTAAAGAACATAAGCTTTCCTTATTAATATAGGATAAGTAATACAGGGTTTTCTGTGTGTCTCCCTCTAGTAGGAATAAGTTGTATGACAGTAATCTGTTTTGTCTGTTAAGACAGCCTGGAATAGGGTCCAGCACATAGCAGGCACTCATATGTATCTGTTTAATGAATATAGGAATCAGGCAAACCCCAGCACAAACATTGGGAGAGAGGCAGGGGGCACAGCCTTCCTTTATTTTGTAAAGACTAAAGTGAGAGCCTACCTTTATGAACTCGAGAAGCTTCCCTGTCTCATGGAGGGCTAGAGGACTATTGTTCTAGCACCTCGCTTAAGGACCCTGTGTTGGTGCCCACAGTGCATGCTTCTGAAGGTATCCAAATGGCTGATAATCTCGCCTTGAAACCAACATTCAGGAAAGAGAAAATTGCTAGAGCCACACTCTGAACCAGTAGTGAAAGTGTTGTGTGTAGAAATCTTAGCCATCAATGGGGCGCCTGGGTGGCTCAGTCAGTTAAGCATCTGACTTCGGCTCGGGTCATGATCTCACAGCTTGTGAGTTCGAGCCCCGCATTGGGCTCTGCGCTGACAGCTCGGAGCCTGGAGCCTGCTTCAGATTCTGTGTCTCCTTGTCTCTCTCTGCCCCACCCCTGCTCACACACTCTCACTCTCTCTCTCTCTCTCAAAAAATAAACGTTAAAAAAAATTTTTTTAAAAGAAAGAAATCTTAGCCATCAGTCTAATGCACCACTCGTCTGACAATACTTTCTCTCAAACAAAGCCTTCTCCAGTGTTTAAAAGTTAAGGCTGGTAATTAAATTGCACAACCATCACAGCCAACTAAAATTCAATATTTCTGCTTCTAGCTTAAAATGGGAAATGGGAAATCGTGCCAAATGCCTATGATCTTTCCCTGGCCACTTCAACAGGAGTGATTTGGAAGTAGGATGTCCAGTCTTTTGTAGCTAGTTTCTTTTTTATGATATTCCTGGGAATTTCCGGTTCTAGATTTTTTTTTCTATAACATGTTTCTACACAGAGAGCTTTAAGGTCACCACAAGGTATGTGAAAGCTCATCGCTTGGAAAGATCATGTGCACAGTACCGAATCTGAGTTTTCCTGAGTAATGTAAGCACAATTATGAAATTCAGCGGAGGTGAGTCAGGCAAGTATCCAACTTACACGCACATATGTTCAGGCGCCCTGCCCCTCACCACCTTTACCACAAACAGAAGACGGATTTTCAGAGGCTAGGCCACTACAGGCAGCGTTTCTTTCCAAAAGTACATGCCCTTGAGGGATCATGAGATAGGGATGTGAGTCCCTGTTCCTTCTCCCGACTCAGGTCCTACAGTTCTCTCCAAGTATGAGCATTTTGTCACATTGAGCAGGATTCTGGAGATGAAGATACTTTGGTTTGGTGCAGTGTGGTGTAGTATGGTGTGTGGCCAGGTATGGTATGTGGTGTGGTGTGGTGTGGTGTGTAAACACAAGCCAAGAGTTTCATTGAGTGCCTAGTCAAAGAATGGCAACTGAGTGGAGAGAAACCAGTTTTATTGAGCTTATTGAGAGAAATCACAGTCTCCAGAACTGCAGGTAAATAGAGTGTTTCATGGGCAGTTTGAGGACTTTCTAAGTAATACTGACCCTCCACCACCGCTGAAACTTCACCATCATATAGTGGCAAGTCTCCTCACAGAGGAGCATCTAGCATAGGAAGACACATTGTAATGACCAGGACACTTCTTGTGAGAGCAGAGGTCCAGGAAGTGCCAGGAGAGCAAGCAGGAAAGTGGCAGCCAGTGGTCACTATACAGCACCTCCTCACGTTGCAGGATTCTCAACTTTTCTAGTGCTGGTGCCTATCAGAAAGCAGCCTACTCTGCAACATGCCAATATCTGTACTGTACTAAGATGTTATTGTAAAAGCAATACGTGCACTTAAAAAAAAAGTAGTACAGAAGAATAGAAAATGCAAAGCAGAAAAGTATTCCTCCCACTCCAGCCTCCACTGCACCCCAGAGTTTCTGAGAAGAAAGGGAAAGCCATAAGCCAGCAGGAGCCCATAAACATTCTTAAGTATACACTGTGTGTAATGGAATCCACTTTCTTCTTGAAGACATTCTTGACTTTGATTGCTAACAGTTGCTTTCTAGATCTGCTCCCAGTTGTTATCCTAGGATTTATTTTCATTGCCCTACTGAGTTATTAGCATGGTTTCTTGGGTCCAATATTTTCATCATTTCTTGATCATGTATTGTTTGGCTAGAGAATATGCTCCAGTAATTGTTCTTTTTTGGAAAGGCTATGTGGATTTTTGAGTCCCAACATGTCTGACAATATGTTTATTTTATTCTCACATTTATTCATGTGCCTGGTACAGCAGACACTACTGCATGTCACAACATTCATCTACTCCCACCCCTATGCTTCTCATAATAGGATCTTCTTTGATACAGGCATTCTCCCTCTCCATGTGTCCATGCAGGGTAATTCCTGACCTACATCAGTATGGTTATCCTATTACCTTTCCAATGATTGGCTTAGGAATAAGCATGTGATAAAATGTTAGTGGACAAAACGTGACGAAAAATATGTCAGCACTTCTTTTTTTTTTATTTTTCTTAATGTTTATTTATTTTTGAGACAGAGAGAGACAGAGCATAAACAGGGGAGGGTCAGAGAGAGAGGGATTCACAGAATCTAAAGCAGGCTCCAGGCTCTGAGCTATCAGCACAGAGCCCGATGCAGGGCTTGAACCCACGGACCATGAGCTCGTGACCTGAGTCGAAGTTGGATGCTTAACCAACTGAGCCACCCAGGCGCCCCTATCAGCACTTCTGAATAAGAGATATTCTTGTCTTCCTCTGGACATTGCTGTTTCTGGATGTGGTGCCTGGAACTACTGTGGACATCTTGTCACTAGAGAAGAACTAGCCAACTAGAGAAGAACTAGAGAAGATTACAAAGCCAAAAAGCTGAGGATGACGCAGCAGAATGGCAGAAGAATCAGGAAAGTTTTTTTGTCATTTATGATATTAAGCTGATGAATTTACCAACACTTGTGATGTTCTACCTCTGAATTTCATATAAAGTGAGATAATACATTTCCTTCTTATTTAAGCCCCTTGAGGTTGGCTTTCTGTTTCTTGTAGTCAAAAGCAGCCTAATTAATACAGCTGGGTATAAGAAAATACAGCTGGAAATAGAATTCTTGGTTTACTTTCATTTCAAACTTCGAAAGTATTATTCCATTGTCTACTAGCATCTAAAGTTGATTACTAAAGTGGTATGTGAATCTATTCCCCATTTCCTTGTGAATAATCTGATTTTTCCTCTTGCCTAGAGCATTCATAGTATTTGTCTTCACTTCCGGAGTAGTGAAATTCCATCAGAGTGTGTCTTAGTTTGGGTCTTTTCTCATTCATTCTGCTTAGAAGTCAGTGGGCTCCTTTAAATTCAAGAGTTTGATTCTTTAGCTCAGAGGAAATTTATTGTTTTATTTGAATATTTCCTTTATCTTTTTTTTAAGTTTATTTATTTATTTTTGAGAGAGTGCACATGATCAGGGGAGGGGCAGAGAGAGAGAGGGAAAGAGAGAGAATCCCAAGCAGGCTCTGCACTGACAGAACACAGCCCGACCCAGGGTTTGAACTCATGACCTGAGCCAAAATCAAGCGTTGGATGCTTAACCAACTAAGTCACCCAGGAGCCCCTCCTTTGTATCTTTTATACAAATATTAGACCCTCTCAAACCATATTTATTGTCTTTTTTACATATCTCTTAAACTTGTTATCTTTTTGTACTGGGTTCAGGAAGTTTTTTTAACTACATCTTCCTGTTTAGTCATTTGTAAGTTATTAGTGTCTTTTCTGTTATTCAGACATTTTACTACATTTTTAAATTTCAACAATTATATTTTTAATTTATGAGCATTTTTTTCTCTTCTTCTAATTACATCTTTTTCATAGCAATGTGTCATTATTTCATCTATGTGAAAATCTCTGAATTGCTTTTAATATTTCCATATCCTTCCAGGTCACTTCTTATTTGTTTACCTTGGTCTTCATCTTTTATGGTGTTGATTTCGTTCAGATGTCAAGTGGTCCTTAGTTGACCATTTATATTTACTGACGAAGGAGTTTGTAGAAAGTATAGGTAGCTCATTGCAAGTTTCCTTTGCAGTTAACAGGGTCTATTTGTTCTAAATATGAGGGCAGACTGTGGCCTTTGTGCGGAGAGATCCTTCTCTTTGGAATACCTGGGTGGAGAGCAGGCAGGGGGATTTGGAATTCCCACCATTGTCAAACAAAAGTGGGGCACTTAAAAGTATTTCTCTCCTGGTCTGAAATGGCTTTTTTTTTTTTTTTTACCCTCCTGTTCAGCCCCCAGGATTTCCATTTTATCCTCTGGGCCTGCTTCAAATATCATTCTGCCTTGCTTCCTTGCTCCAACTTCATACCTTGAGCTTTCCTTCAGCAAATTTTTTATAAGTTCACAAAAACAATTCTTAGAATTCAAACTCTATACACATCTAAGAAAGGAAGGAATTACTTAAGCCAAAATGTCCTGAGGACATCTTTCCAGTTAACCACCCAGACTGCTGCCTCACAGCTCATTTTTATCCTCTATATGTACCAATCCTAAACTTAGAGCCTCTCTGAAGAAAGATTTGTCCCATGGAATCTTCCATTTGAGTTCTAGGCCATGGTTTCCTATTATATACTGAACTTTCAAAATAATAAAATGCAAGCCCATATAATTTCCATCTTCCAGAAATTTGATGAAATCTCTTGTCTACCCAGAGCACTCCTTCCTGTTTTCAGAGCTGTCATGGATTCATTTTTCTCTACATATCTTTAACTGTCATTTCAGTGGTTTCTAGGAAGGCAAGGGAGATGAATGAATGTACCCAAGTCTTACCTTGAACCAGAATTCTTAATACATTTCTATTAACACAAATCTACTTTTTATTTCCATTTTTTGACAGTGTGAGGGGTTTTAGAGTGGTTGGGAAGTCCCTGAAATTTCATGCCAAATTTGATATGGATGTGCACACACATGCACATTTCTACAGAAACAGTCATACTTTCCATCACATTCTCAAGTGGTCTGTAACTCAAAGCAGGTTAGGAAACCAAGGGGAAATGGATAAGACAAACAATTGACTGTTCTTGGTGCAAGTGAAATCCATATAATGTGGGAGGAGGGGTAGGCAATGGGTTGTAAGTGAAAACTGGTATACTGAGTAAAAAAAAAAAAAACACACATTAAATCTAGACAAGTATGAGTGTATAAAGTCAAATACACTTTTCTCAAATTGATTTTAACCGGAATTAATTTGTCTTGACCTACCTCCTCAATTCCCTCCAAAGTCAGAAAATTCAACCCAGGTTATTTTCAGGTAAACGCAGTCACTCTCGGGTAAGAGTAATAATTTCAAGCTTAGACTTGGTGATTTCAAAATATCACACCTCTATCATCCTTCTTGCCAAGGTTCTATCAAACACAGCTCAGGCATTTGGGCACCTGGTGCCTGCCCTGGCTTCTATCGCACTGCCTTCCTCCTACCTAATCTTTGGTCATTGGTCTCTATGCCCACCAAATCCTACACCAATGTCCTTGGTTCTCATGTTGGCCTTCAAGCATCAGTTCTAGAAGGGTCATCTGCATCCTTTTAACGTCAACCACATGCTCCTTTGGGTTCACTGGCTCACTCGCTCTCAGTGTCTTCCCCCATTTCTCTCTTTCAAGACTATCTTGAAGACCAGGAATTTGGGACCCTGTTCTGTGATACTCTCTAATCTCAATCTTAGATTTGTTACCTTGTGCTTTTGTACTCTCACTGGTGCTATCCCATGATGACACAAAGTACTCCTCTACAAGGCTTCACCCTGGGGAACAGCAACTTAAGGCATAAAGACAGGCCACTAGATTGCTTTCCCTGAACCCATGGCAATATAAGCTCTAGCACGTCTCCTCCAGTTCTTCCCAATCTCTGCTTAGTTCGTGTTTAGTTTATAGAACAAGGTACTTTTGCCCCTCATCTACACGGCCATATTTATTGATTCTAGGATGTACATCTCTTTACACATAGACATCTCTTAAACTGGGGTGTATCCTACAACTCATAACATCTTAGATTTCAGGACATACAGTATTTCCAATCTGTGGTTTATGGCATAACTTCATCCCTCGTGTTTGCCAGGACTGCCGTAAACTGGAGGGCTTAAAAGAAAAAACAAATTTATTGTCTACAGTTCTGAAGGCTAAGGTTCAAAATCAAAGTATTGGCAAGGTTAGTTCTTCTGAGGGCTTAGCAAAGGGTCTGTTCCAGGCCTCTCTTCTTGGCTTATACATGCTCATCTTCTCCCTAGGTGTCTTCACAAGATCTTCCCTCTATGCATATCTGTGTCCAAACTCCCTCTCCTCTTTCATAAGGACACCAGGCACATTGGACTAGAGCCCATCCTAAAGACCTCATTTTAAGTTGATTACCTCTGTAACTTCCCATCTCCAAATAAGGTCACATTCTCAGGTACTGGGGGTTAGGATTTCAACATACAAATTGTAGGGGAAACACACTTCAACCCAGAACACACCAATCCCTTCAAAGAGATTTGCTTTTGATGTTCAATACCCAACTCTCACAAACCAAAAGACTTGCTGGTCTCTGCTATGAATTTATATATAAATTCATATATAAATCTCGATAGAAACCCTGTTTCTTTATCTTTACCTTTCTGCTTTAACAATCCAAATGCTCCCCAGGCAATGAATTAATAACAGCATAAGTGGAGGCATTGGGTAACTTTAAGGGATGGGGAGGAAAGCAATCTCCATTAATATTTCAAAGTTTTTTCCAACTTCATTAAATCAGCCCAAGGTGCTGAATTCACTGGGTGAAACTTGTAGCGGTCTGTCATTTCCAGGGAAAGCCTTCTATGCTTCTCAAAATTCTCCACTGAAGTCCTTCCTGACAGCAGAGCAGTAGAAAGACACCCCAGGAATTTTGAAGACATAACCCAAAGCAGCTTACCAGAAGCATGAAATTTTTATATCTCCTGTTTAATCTTTAAATGCCACGTGAATTTGACTCTTCAACCCACATGCGACAGTGGTTTTGATGAGGAAGAAAAATTCGAGACAATTTCCCCCAAAGTTCCAAGTAACATCTAGGAAGATGTGCCCAGTTCATCCTATGATTTCATGTGCCCCTGGCATAATGCCCCATGTTTGAGAACCACAGCTTTCAGTGGAGGAAATAGGAAGTTCCCCAGATAAAGGGGTTTTGTTTGTTTCCAGCAGAGAAGGATCTTCATTCTGGCATTGCCAGGAAACCAGTCCTTTTCCACCCAAAGGGCAGCATTTCCTGAAGAGCAGATACGTGTTCCTTCCCAGCTGGTGAAGAGTCTGCTAGGTGAAAAGAAAAAGGCAGGCCACTAAATTAACAATGCAGCCTGTACTTGAGCAAGGATGCGCATATCACAAGGAAAGAAAGAAGCCAGGGGCAAGCAGGGTCAGGGTTCAGGGAAAAGGAGAAAAACCAACAGCCACAGCAAAGAGCCAAGAGGTTAACAGAGTGTGCAAAGCATAAGCAGGAAGGCAGGAAAAGAAAGGGGACAGAAGAGATGAGTAGATTAAAATTTGTGACAAAGATCAGCAAAATCTGAAATAATGGGGAGACAGCAGAGCACAAATAAAACTGGGCCACGAAAAGCACCTACGTCCCGAGCTTCATAGAGTCCCTAGAGCAGCTCCAACAAAACTTCTTCAGGGTGCCTGGTGGCTTCTGACTTCAACTCAGGTCATCATCTTAAGGTTTGTGAGTTCAAGCCCCACATCAGGCTCTGTGCTGACAGCTCAGAGCCTGAAGCCTGCTTCAGATTCTGTGTCTCCCTCTCTCTCTGCCCTTCCCTGCTCACACTCTGTCTCTCTCAAAAATAAATAAACGTGAAAAGAAGAGAAGAGAAGAGAAGAGAAGAGAAGAGAAGAGAAGAGAAGAGAAGAGAAGAGAAGAGAAGAGAAAACTTCCCTTAGTATAGTCCAGTGCCACCCCTCTGTCGTTTCATCACCATCAGCTTGTTGTGTTGTGATGTCCACTGAAGTGGAGTTTCTAGGCAACAATGATGCTAAAGTTGCCAGGTGGTTTCCAGAATTAACTCCAAATTCTATGAACCGCTGATAAACATAGGTCTGAAAATCACCTAACCAACCCTTGAATTAATGCAAGTCAGTGACCAGCATTTTCCCCCAAATTTAATAAGTTAAAAAACAGTTCCTTGGGGCTCCTGGCTGGCTGAGTCAGTAGAGCATGCAGCTCTTGATCTCGGGGTCATGAGTTCGAGCCCCATGTTGGGCATGGTGCTTACTTTAAAACCAAAAAGCAACCCACGGTTCCTTGTTGGTTCTCATCCACATCTCTTGGATGGTTCAGCATCGACTTTGAGTGCATTATGGGCTGGGTTCCTGTATAGTATTGTCCAGAAAGGTCCCACTCTGCTTTCATCCTTCCTACTCGGCTCATAGACAGTTGGGATGGCAAACACATCCGTGACTTCCAGAACTGCGCTGGCCTCCAAAGGTCCATGGAAGCCCCATGGAGCAGCCAAGCAAGGGAGAAAGTGAGATGGCTCCCACAGATCATACTTAAGGAAATCCCTGGGCTCCGAGCCAATCACACCAAAGCCCAATGGCACCACAATCAAAGCAAAAAATAAAACTGAATCTCTTCTCTTCTGTTTGTAATGGCGACAATGCTCAGTTCTCAAACTCAGGTGTGCAGGGAATGTAACTTTACTGTCCTCTAATCATCTAATTTATATTTAAATCCTCCAAATGTAATCGCAGGCAATTCAAAGTCTCTCCCCCAGCCTCGTGTCCACAGAGCTACATCTTAATTCCCAGGGCCTTACCCAGCGAGTGCCAAGGTGTCAGAGGCAGAGGGCAGGCACCCGGTGTTCCAAGTTTCCCCCATCCCCCAGCCTCTGCCCACACCTCCCCTCTCCCTCTCAGCCTTGGATCACTGCCACTCAGAGCACCACAGAGACTTCCTCTCCCAACCACAGGCCTCCTCAGCCCTCTCTAAGCCAACCTCCAAGCCTCACCCGCCCCTCTCAGGAGCATTTTCCCTGCCCTGTGCTGTGCAAGGGCTCTGGGGGGCGGGGGGGATTTCTCTGCTTCCATAGGGCAAGAAGCCATCTCTGCTTGGATGCTCCAGGGCCATATTGGCCATCTCTGCTTGGATGCTCCAGGGCCATATTGGCAATGGGAAGCACCGTCACACCACTGTCCTGGGCTTTGCCTAAACACAGGAGCACAGCCTTCCTCTGGAATCTGTCCCCAGACTTGTGAGGGACTTACATAGGATTCAGCCTCGACACAGGTGCTGCCAGCCTCCTCAGGGTCCACAAACATGTGCCTCTCCTCCTTCCCCTCTAACCTCCCCCTCCCCTCACCAAGGGCACCATTACCACATTGGGAAAGGGAGGAGAGATTGAGGGGTGCTAGAAAAGGCTTCTCTTACTCATCAGGCACCCTTCTAAAACTACTGTCCCTGCACTGAGTCCTTTGGTCCCCCCGTGAGGACCAGGCTTTGGAAAATCAAAAGCCAAGCATTAATTTCTGAATTCTGCTCTGTCACTTGTCCCCTGAGGCAATGAACGTGAAATGCCCTGGCTGTCTAGGCAGGGGAATGCGCTATAAGTAAAAAGAACTAAGGGGACAAAAATCTCAGTGAATAACTGGAAATGGTGTCCTGCCACACTGCCTGTCGTCCTTCAGCTGCCTGTGGCTCTGGCTGTGTCTGCTTTCCTCTCCTGCTTTGTCCCTTTTGAACTTCCCCCTTCCAAAGTCCTTAGTAAAAACATCAAATAATTACATGCTGTAACTGCTGATTGCACAGGGACTGGAGGAAAGGGCAAAAGGGGCTTTCCTGTAGGGGTGAAACAGCATGAAAGTCCGAGGAACAGCCAATAGTAGGATGTGGTTAAAAAGTAGAGGGCAAGTATCCCATTTATGTTTTAAAAAAAGACTTTGTATCTAGACATACACACATGAGCAAATGTACAGAAAAAATTCCTGGGAGAGCAGTAAAATTGGGAAGGAGACTTCCACATTTTTTTCTCTATATGCACCATATTGTTTAAATTATTTCCAAGGAGAATGTATCTGTGTTCTGTAGAAAACTGAAAGGTAGGGTGCATGTGGAAGATAAGCGACAGATAAAGGTAGACAGGCAAGAAGGATGGGGAAAAAATGCCTTCATTAGGAGTTGTATCTTTGCCATATTAATATATATTAATATATTAATATTAATATTATGTATATAATATGCAATATAATCTGTAATATATAATAATTATATATAATAATAATATATAATATTAATATATTAATATATATTAAATGTTTTTATTTATTTTGAGAGAGTGTGTATGCACACATGTGAGCAGGGAAGAGGCAGAGAGAGAGAGAGAATCCTAAGCAGGCTCCACACTGTCAGCACAAAGCCTGATGTAGGGCTTGAACTCCCAAATCATGACAACATGATCTGAGCTGAAATCAAGAGTAGGACATTTAACCAACTGAGCCATACAGACACCCTCCAAGCATTTTTCAACAAAATATATATTTCTTTAAATGAGATAATAAGTGTTCATCAATTTACTCTTTTCATTTGGCACTCAATCTCTCTTGACCATCTGACTTTTCCAGTTGATACAGATCAATATCAGTCTTTCTACCAGACACAGTATATTTTATTATATAGAGTATACCTTATATAACCAGTACACCAACTGGTCAACTTAGTTTACAAAAAATGCTTTAATGAATATTTGATCTTGATATATATAATTTTACACATTTATGCAAATATTTTTTCTGAGATAAAATCCCTGGAAATTGATTGTTAGGTCATAGAGGATGCACAGTTTAAATTTAAAGGATGTTGCCAAATGCCTCTAAAAATGCTGTAGAAATGGTCCCAATAACAGGGTATCAGAGTTCTCTTCTGAAAAACCTTAGCAACACTTGGTCTTTTAATATTTGATGACATGATTGGCAACACAAAATATATTATTATTTTACAAATATTTTCCTTAGTTTGACAATTACCTTTGATTTAATTACAATTTTAATTGTGCTTTTTGAAAAAAAAAATTAATTTTATGCAGTCCAATTTATAGTACCAAGATTTTTTAATGCTGACCCATATTTAATTGTGAAATTTTCATTTTTAACGAATATTAAATATTTGCTATTTAAATGAATTGGATTTATTTATTTATTTATTTATTTATTCATTCATATTTAAATATTGAACCTAGCTGTAACTTACTTTGGTTTAAGAATTCAGTAAGGATCCAGATCTTTTTAAATAAAAAATATAATAAGTATAAGATACAGAGAAGTGCACAAATGCACAAGTTGATGAATTTCCACAAAGTGAATTTCATGAGCCTCCTATGCCATATTCCCATGTGCCACACCCGTGTCCCACACCATCCAGTACAGAAAACAGAACATGACCCACACCCAGGAAGCCCCCTTAATTTCCCCTTCCAGTCATTACCTCCCCTAGGCAACCACTATCCTGACTTATATCACCATAAGATTAGTTCTGCCTGTTTTGCTATCTGGCTTCTTTTTCCCAGGCGTATGTTTCTAAGATTCATCCAAGCCTTTGTACGCGGTTATAGATTTCTTACTCATATTCCTGTATGCATTCCATTGTCTGAATAGACTATAATTAATTTATCCATTCTACTGCCTTTGGACATTTCGCTTACTTCTAGTTGGAGGCTGTTAATAATACAATATGAGTGCCATGAAATCCTTTTGTTTTCAATGTTTGTTTTCTGTTTGTTTATTTATTTAGGGAAAGCACACATGAGTGGGGGGAGGAGCAGAAAAAGAGGAGAGAGAGAGAATCCCAAGCAGGCTCCACGCTGTCAGTGCAGAGCTTGACACAGGGTTCAATCCCATCAGCCATGAGATCATGACCTGAGCTGAAATCAAGAGTCGGACATTTAACCGGCTGAGCCACTCAGATGCCCCAAACATTCTTATATATGACTGTTTATAACCATATATACACATGTATGTTGGGTATATACCTAGGCATGGGATTTGGAGTATGGAGTATGTGTGTTCGGCTTTAGTAGATACAACCAGTATCAGTGTATACCCCCACCGATAATATGTAAGAGTCCAGTTGTTCATGCTCTTGTCAACACTTGGTATTATCTAATTTTTTAATTTTGTCCATTCTAGTGGATATGTAGAGAGACTTATTTTAACTTTGATTTGCATTTGCCTGAGAACAAATGAAATTGAGTACCTTTTAATCTATGTATCGACCATTTGAACATCCTCTGTGTGAACTGTTCATTTACTTTTTTTTCTTTTTGTCTACTGGGCAGTCCTTTTGCCTACTGGGCTACTTGACTTTCCCTTATTGATTTTTAGTTATTTACAGTATCTTCTACTCTATGACTTATCCTTTCATTTTCTTCATGGTGTCTTTTGATCAGCAGTTCTTGATTTCAGGAGTGCCTGGGTGGCTCAGTCGGTTGAACGTCCAACTCTTCATTTCAGCTCAGGTCATGATCTCACAGATGGAGCCCCAAGTCGAGCTACGTGCTGGGCGTGGAGCCTGCTTAAGATTCTCTCTCTCCCTCCCTCTGCCCCTCCCTCACTAGCACTCACTCTCTTTCAAAAAAAAAAAAAAGTTCTTGATTTCAACCTAACTTAGTTTTTCAATCTTTTCCTCTATAGTTAGTGCTTTTGTGTCTTCTTTAAAAGATGTTTGCTATCCCAAGGTTATGCCGATATTCTCTTATGTTTTCTCCTAAGACTTTTATTGTCTTATTATATTAGATGTACAATGCAGCTGAAATTAATTTTTGTGAATGGTTTGAGGTAGAGGCCAAGATTCATTTTTTCCATACGGATATTAAATTGAACCAGCTCTAATTGTTGAAAAGATGCCCTTTTTCTTCTACCTTTCAGTGTTACCTTTGTTGTAAATCAAGTGGCCATATTAAGGTCTCTTCCTAAATTCCCTAATATGTTCCATTGGGCCTTTTGCCCATTCTAGCACAAATACCACAGTCTTAATTACCATAGCTTTATGATATGTCTAGATGTTTGGTAGTGGAAGTTCTCTTAGTTTTGTTCTTATTCTTCATGATTGTCTTAGCTAATCTGGGCCCTTTTCCTTTCCATACAAATTTCAAACTCAGTAAATGTCCACTTAAAAAGCCTGTTGGAATTTTGAATGGTTTGCACTCTCTACAGATAAATTTGGGGGAATTGAGTCATCCAGTCTATGAACATGGTATATCTCTCCATCTACTAAAGTCTTATTTAATTTCTCTCAATACATATTCTTGGTTTCAGTGTAAAGGTCTTGTACATCTCTATTATATTTATTCCTATGAATTTGATGATTTTGAGGCTATTGTAAATGGTATCATCTTTTTAAATTTCATTTTCTATTCTTCATTACTAGTATACAGAAGTACAACTGATTTTTATATTTTGACTTTGTTTCCATCAGTCTTGCTACATTTTCTTATTAATTCCAAGAGTGTATCTATAGATTCTTTCAAATTTCTGAATATACAATCATGTTGCCTCCTAATAGTGATAGTTTTATTTCTTACTTTCCAATCCGTGTGTATTTTATACTTTTGCTGCCCTTGCTACAATGGCTAGAACTTCTAATGCAATGTTAAATAGAAGTCATGACTGCAGACAGCCCAGGGAGAAGGCTTTCAACATCCCACCCATTAGGTATGATGTTTGCTTTAAGTTATTTGTAGGTACTCATTATCAGATTAAGGAATTTCCTTTCCTGAGACTTACTCTTTTTTATCGTGAATCGAGGTTTAATTTTATCAAATCTTTTTTCTGCATTTATTGAGATTACTGTATATATTTTTTCTGCATTCTGTTATTGTGGGAAATCATCTTGACTCATTTTCAAATGTTAAACTATTTGTGGGGTACCTGGGTGGCTCAGTCAATTAGGCGTCAAACTCCTGATTTCAACTCAGGTCATGATCTCAAGGTTGTGAGACTGCACCCTGCATTGGGCTCCATGCTGGGTCTGGAGCCACTTAAGATTCTCTCCCTCCCTTTCCCTCTGCTCCCACCTCTTAAAACAAAAATGTTAAACTACTCATGAATTCCTGAAACCTGTCCCACTTGGTTATGGCATATTATCCTTTTCATGTATTATTGAATTCATTTTGACTATATTTTGTTTAGAATTTCTGTATCTATGTCCATGAGAGAGTTCAGTCTTTAATTTTCTTGTGATGTCCTTGTCAGGTTTTGGTATAATGATTTTTCTTGAGAATAAACTGGGACATGTTACTTCTTTTTCTATTCTCTGGGAAAATGTGTAAGATTCATGTTATTACGTCATTTAAACATTGGGAAGACTTTACTAGGCTGACCAAATGGGCCTACAGAGCCTCTTTGTTTGTTCGTTCATTTGTTTACCTGTTTGGTGGGAAGGTCTTTAATAATGAATTCAATTCTTTAAGAGACATAGCTCCATTCACATTTTCTTTTTCTTCTTGTGTTAGTTTTGATATATCACGCTTTTAAAGAAATTTGTTTATTTCATCTAAGTTGTCAAATATGTTGACATAAAATTGTTCGTAATGCCCTCTTATTAATAATCTATTTTAGGAGCATCTTGTTGGCTCAGTCAGTAGAGCATGCAACTCTCAATCTCGAGGTCATGAGTTCAAGCCCCATTTGGGGCATGGAGCCTCCTTAAAAAAATAAGAATAATCATCCATTTTATCCTTAAATGTCTAACCACTTTTCTCAAAACCACTTGTTGAATAATAAGTCTCTTAGTAATTTACTAAGCCACTCAAAAATATGTATTCGTTCAAACCATGACCCACACATTACTCCAGTGCTAGGAATAAGCATTAAATAAGACAACACTCCTACTTTACAAAGCTTAAACTTAGTGAATGAAACAGACAATAAACAAGATGGTGACTAGTGTTAGGAGGAATACAGCAGGGTAAGGGTGTGAGGAGGGGAAAGGAAGGACTATTTTACCTGGAAGAGTCAGAGAAGGTCACTTTGAAGGGGTTATATCTGATCATAGACCCGAATGATGTAAGAGAATGAGCCATAACAGAACAGAAGGAATAACAGCAAAGGCTATAAGGTGGTAATGTACTTGGGATTGTCCAGAAAGGGCAAAGAAACCAATGCAACTGTAGCAGAGTTAGTGAGAGAGAACGAAGAGAAATTTAGAAACCTACTTAAGAGTCCAATTGTGCACAGTCCTATAGACTGTGGTAATGATCTGTCCAAATGTAATAGGAAAACACTGGTTTTGAATAGGCAAGTAACACAATATGATTTATGTTTTAAAAGACACCTCTAACTAATGTGTATAGAATAGACTGGGGGAGGCTATTGCAATAATCCAAGCAAAGGATGGTTATGGCTTGTATTATGGTGGGAACAGTGGAGGCCAGGAGAAGTGCTCAGATTCGGGCTACATTTTGAAGGCGGAGTCAACAGGACTTCTTGCTGGCCTAAGGGTGGGAGTTATAGGAAAGAGAAGACTCAAGGATAACTTCTAGACTTCCGGTCTGAGCAGCTAGGTAGATGGTGGTGCTCTCTTATGAGCCTGAGGATAAAGGGAAAGGAGTAGGTTTGGGGTAGGGAAGTTGAAAACCAGGAGTTTGGTATAAGACATGTTAAGTTTCCGATCTTGTTAGACACTCAAGTGTAGAATCAAAATGGTCTGAATTGCAGAAGAATGATGAAAATTGGAGATATAGGCTTAGGAGTCAGGTACAAATACATATTTAATGCCCTAAAACAAGATAAATTCATCTAGGAATGGAGAAGAGGTCCAAGACCTGAGCCCTGCGATACTCCAACTTTAAAAATTGGGAAGAGAGGTTCCATAGCAAAGATGACTAAGGAGTATCCAATCCAGTGAGGTGAAATCCCATAGGTCTGTGAGTGTTTCTGAACTCAACACTCAGCTACCCTGATCTTTGTGTCGATTGTTGTGTCAGTTTTGATTCCTTCAATTCCAAATAATAAATAATCCAACTGAAAAAAGCTTAAGCAATGAAAGAAAAACTAGGTGTGGTTCTAATAATGTCACTTGGATACAGTTTCTCCCCTATGCAGTTTCTCTGCTATGCTTTCCAACATGGTGGCTTCATTGTTGGTTTCATGTAATAATGACAAGGCTGGGGTCCCACAACAGGGAGGGGGGATAGCATTAGTGACCTGGTACAACCTCAAACCAAAATCACAGCTTGTGGTTCTGTAAAATCAAAGTGGCATAAAACCATATTCAAAATCTGTGCAAAGGCTGGCCAGTGATTACAGCTTACCTTTTCCTTTTCATCTTGCTCCTCTCAGTAACTGGACAACCTTCTCTGCTGTCTCTAAGGCATGGGAAGAGATGGCTTTACTTTTGGGTCACCTTTACCCTGCATAGTTTCAGTTTTATATGGAAAAAGTCTCCTGTGAGACTCTCCACCTTGGGCAAGCTACAGACTTTGACTTCTAACCTCCTTGTCCTGCAAGACTGCCAAAACCAAAGCCCTATTTACTAGAATCAACCAATGTCCTCAGGGTAAAAGCAACTTAAGCATTCTAGTGATCTGCACATCCCTCTGGTTCCCACTTGGCCATAGATTTCAGCCTGATAGTCCCTTAAGTGCTTTTAAGGAAATTTAATTTTTTTTAACTTAAAAAATATACCAAACATCTTAATATTTTTCAGCAGGAACTTCAGTCCAAATAGGCTTGCCTACCACTATCAGAAATCAAAGTCTACCATTTCCTTCTTCATTATCATTGAATGAGTTAGTTTTCCTTAGCAGCTACAGTATTTGCATGGGGTTCCTCTTGCCAGGGGAGGGGAGGACAGCCACTATACTCTTTTAAATGAGCTATTTTTGCAACCCAAAGGCCCTCTTCCTCCCCACTCCCACAGAGACAGAATACTTCTCATAAACATGGCGGCTTGCCTGTGTGGGTTTTTAGGTAACCCCTCTTCTTGTGCTTCTTGCAGTCAAACTACATCCAGGAAGGTATATTCCTCCAGCTGGACACCCAACGCCCACAACACTTGCTACAGGCAAGGGATAAAACATCAGCATGCATTTTTCACCTTAAAGAGCATGAGTTCCCGGAACTTTCTGAGATCTGTAGTTACTGGGCCCTCTCACCATCTCTATGTTGTTTTTCTTCATTTCTTCCTCCTGCTTGGCTTCCGCCTGATCTCATCTATTCAGGACAGTCTTCACACACATTTTGAAGTCACTGGATTAAATTTCTCTCCCCGTCTTGCCAAAAATAGAATAATTTTAAAGGCTTTCATCATTATCGTTTCACCTCCCTCATTGCTTTTCAATGTTTTTTTAAGAAAAGAAGGGGAAATGCCAACTAACACAGCAATGTTTCTATTCAAAGGTTGGACTTATCTTGACTCCTCTCTTTCTCTCATATCTAATACCAAATACGTCCTCAAGTCCTGTCAATTCTATCTTCAAAATATATTCAGAACTTCACTTCTCACCACCTCCGCCTCCACTGCTGTACTTTATCTGGACTACTGCACTGCCTTCTAATTAGTTGTCCTGGGTTTGCCTTAGCTGCCTTACTGTCTCTTCCCCATAAAACATTTACATTTTTCAAGACGGAAGCCAGCTATGCCACCTGTGCTCAAAATCTTCCAGTGGCTTCCTATTTCACTAGAATAGCGTCAGTCGTTAACATAGTTGTAAGGCCCCCCCTTCCCTCCACGCCCCTTTTCATTATTTGTTGCTGAATTCCAGCCACAATACCCTCCTTGCTGTTCTTCAAACAAGTCAAACATAGTCCTACCTCAGGGCCTTTGCACTGGCCAAATCCTGTGCGGGGAATGCTGCACCCCTAGGTTTCCTCGTGGCTCACTCCTCACTTCATTCACATCTCTGCTCAAGTATCACTCAATCAAGAGGCCTTCCTTGATCAACCTAACATAACAGCATTGTGCCTAACATCCACTCTGTTTCCTTACTCAGTTTATATTACTTCCTTGCACTTATCACCACCCCCTTACCTATTTTATATTTATTCGCTTTTTGTGTTGTTCAGAGTTGTTTGTTTTCCCCTACCAAAATATAAGCTCTCTGAGAACAAAGACCTTTGTCTGTTTTTATTCACTGATATACCACAAGAATACAGAAGAGTGCTTGGCCCTATAGTAAACACTCAGTAAACACCACTAAATGAATGCTATGTCTACAGAGGAACCCGCCGCAGGAAGCAGAGACCAGGCAGCTCCACCCTCTCTGCTGCCACGCACCTGCCACCCAGCTTCTTTGCTCATTCATCTACCTTTCCAATGTCGCTACTGTCAGCCTGCATCGAGCAGTCCTTCCTGCCTCAGGCTCCTCCACTCACCAATTTGGTAGCCAAATCCCAGATATCTAATGGGTCCACCCTCAGCCCAAGAACCCATCCAGAGTCCACGTAGCCATTGCTGGTGAAGGAGGGAGAAGGGGGTCGTGGATGTGTCTGTTCTTAGGCCAGGTACAGCCAACCTCTCTAGGCGCTCTACAAAGGGAAATATTGCTGGGGATCATTAATTTAAATACAGAACAAGCCTCCACCAAAGCATCCTTGACAGAGAGCATGTGCATAATGTCTATAAGGGGGCCTCTGATTCAAATGCCTTAACAGTCCTGGCAAGTAACAGAAACGAGTGAAGAGGGCGGGGTGGTAAGATGGTAAAGATAGGAGCAGCCACCATTACTAACTATTGCCAAGGAGGAATGTGGGCCTGCTGTTGCCAGATCTCCTGATGGTTCAAGAGAAGCCAAGAAATTTGGAAATTTTAGTGTGAAATCTCCCACTTTTTAAATGATGACAACTAATCCAATTTTAAAAAAAAATAAAATAAAAACACTGGGCAGACCAAATAAGACACATCTGCTGACCAAATATGGCTGAGTGTGATTCTGTTTTATATAGTCAGCTCAAAAAGAGGACACAAGTAATTTATCACACTCAAAAGCAATGTTTCCCAGGGGGTTCGGTGTCAGGATTTCACTTGCCCCGTCTTCTCTACCAACCCTCCTACAAACTCCCACCAACTTTGCACCTTGAGAGCCAAGGCTCAGCGCAAAGCATTCAGGCTTTGGTTAAACCTGGGTTAACACCCAGTGCTACCTCCTAGCATTTCCCAACCTCTCAGCTCAACTTAAGTCTCAGTTTCTTCATCTGCAAAACAGGAATACTAATTCCTATGTAGAAGGGTCCTAACAGAGTTAATATAAGTAAAGTGCCCGGCACATAGGAGACGCACAGGGTAATAACTACTAGAACAGAGTAGGACCTGTCTTCCCCACAGAAAGGCGTGATACCCGAAAATCCATGATTGTGGATACAGGATGCTCATAATAAGCTGGTGCCACCTAAACATCGATGTGGAATAAGGAAAGGGTAAAAATGTATTTAGTAAATAGAACAAGGATGGGAACTACGGCCATTCAGGCGTCCAGAACTTCATACTAAAGTATTTGCTTGTGAACCTTGTCCAGAATGTCTACACTTATAGAAACCAGCACTAATTAAAATTCGTAGACATCAACTATCTGCTGATTCAAGAACTCTCTCAACTTTTACAGCCACGTTTTTGGGATGCCTATTTCAACACAACACTGAATCAAGTAAATGCATGCCGATTCTCCAATGGCCTAAAAAAAAACCCATAAAACTTAATCCTTTAGCTCCAGGAGACACA
This sequence comes from Neofelis nebulosa, assembly GCF_028018385.1. NCBI lineage: Eukaryota > Metazoa > Chordata > Mammalia > Carnivora > Felidae > Neofelis > Neofelis nebulosa. Next base: position 189,548,291 of record NC_080783.1, on the reverse strand, counting down.
GTTGAAAAAACAGAAAGCCCTGTTTGCAAAGCCTAAACTGCACTGCCGTCCCCATCTGGTATGGACTGCCAGGCAATACAACAGGACAGCCCTACATCCGCTAACAAACACAGGGAAGCAAAAAAGGATCCACAACCACTGGAAATAACACCCCTATGTCCCACCTATCCCTTGCCCTGTGCCTTCCAGGGAGGAGTCAGGCAGTGAGGACCCCTCAGGCCAGAGCCAGAGGGCCACACGGAACACTTGACTTCATGCCACACAGCACACATGGAGTGAGCCATGAAACAGGAAAGGGTCATCCTACAAGGAAACACACAAGGAAGCTCCCTCCAGGAACAGGGAGGGCCCTCAACTGCAAACCCCAGAAACACATTCCTACCAGCAGAGACTCGAAGGAAGTAGGCGGCTCCATCAATGAGGCTTAAAAAGAAAGAAACTTGTGCCGGGTCACCTGTACTTGTGAGCTGAGCTCCCCTATCCTAGATTTGCCTGGGCCTATTCCTACCTTCTGGCCTCTCAAGGCCCTCAGAATTCCACATGTCCATTATGTTTTCCTCCAGGGAGACCCAAGTACCGGAAAATCACCTCCCTCCTTCACTGCCAAGCCTCTCCTAGTAGGCAGGTGATCAGGAATTATTTAAGCTATTTTCTAGATTTAAAAAAAAAGAGGAGGTGGGGAGTCTAAAACGGGGGGGGGGGGGGGGTTAAATTCAAGATCAGCCAGGTGCTGACAATCATTGAAGCTGGACATTGGATAAACAGGGGTTCATTATACTCTTTTCTCAATTTGTGTATAGGTTTAAAATGTTCCCTAGTAAGAAAGTTTTTAAAGGGGTGTAGGGAGAGGACACAGATACAACCTGAAAACAAAACCAAGTGTCTGTCACCCTGTATTGGGACACAGAAAAATCTGGGAAGTCCTCAGACTCTCAGATCGACAGCCCAGAGGGATCACGCCCTCCCAGAGCAGAGACTGCATCTTCTAAGCCTCACCCTTGGTGTCCTCGACAAAATCACCTTCGAAAAATTCCCTAGAACTTTTCAAAATGACTCTGGCACAACCCAACTTCCCCTCTTAGCCTGTAAACCTTCTGCCTCCAGAAATCACCCCTACAGCCTCATCCCACTACAAGGGCCTCTACTTCTGGTTCCAAAGTAGTATGTTGAACAATCCAGTTATTGAAATAGTTCCTGGGGGGCAGACAGATGCCTGGGTTCCAACCGCTTGTTTAGCTGGCTCCCACTCCCAGGGGGTCCAAAGTGAGGGTACCATTATCACTTTCAGAGAGTCAAGGAACACTTACCTTCCTTCTTCTTCCTCTTCCCTTTAACTTCCCCTTGTTCCTAAAAGAAATGTTTCTGTGATCTGAAGTGGATTTTTTCAATCTCAACTCTATCGACATCTTGGGCTGAAAAATTTCTGGTTGTGGGGGGCGGGGCTGTCTTGTGCATTATAGGATGTTCAGCAGCATCCCTAGTCTCCACTCACTAAATGAGGGGAGCACACACCCCAGCCCCAGCTGTGACAACCAAAACTGTCCCAGACATTGCCACATGTTCCCTGGGAGAGTGGGGGCAGCAAAAACTGCCCCTGCTTGAGAACCACTGGTCTAAAGGATATTGAAAACCCAAGTCCCATGTTGTCCTGGCAAAAAAAAAAAAAAAAAAAAAATTGAGGATATACAGTTCATTTCCATATGCAGTATTAGACACATTTTAACTTATCAATTTGTAAGTATAGGGGTGCCTGGGTGGCTCAGTCAGTTGAATGTCTGACTTCAGCTCAGGTCATGATCCCACAGTGTGTGAGTTCGAGCCCTGCATCGGGCTCTGTGCTGACAGACAGCTCAGAGCCTGGAGCCTGCTTAGGATTCTGTGTCTCTCTCTCTTTCTGCCCTTCCCCCGCCTCTCAAAAATAAATAAACCTTAAAAAAAAACTTTAATAAATAAAATAAATTTGTGAGTACAAATATTTAAGACATGCTGCATCCTAAGCCAGAAACACATAAATTAACAAGAGAAAACTAAACTCATAACACTCCCAGCTATTTTTCCTGTCTTTGTGGTTTCCCCGTGTAAATCTGGTTTCCTCCAAATTATCCTGTTTGCCTGTCAATGTGGTAATCATTTCACCCAGGCCTTCTCTGAAGTGCCCCATAATTTGTGTTAGAAGGAAAAACTTCTAATGACTCTCTGAGCACTCCCCAAGGTATGCTGGCTCTCCGGCATTTAGCTGGTGTCACTGGAAAACAGAATCCCCCAAAAGAAGGTTTCCTAACGAAATCGCAAAAAAGGCATCACCAACATGTCCTCCTGTTACAACTTCAAATAACACCAGATTCCCAACGTGACCAAGAAACACAACACAGCTAAACCAGCCAGTGTAAGAGGTGGCAACATCCACGGGGAAATACTGTTACGTTTCTTCATTAGCCAGAAGGAGTTTCCCACTATATTTAAATGGGATGCTCCCTTCTTGAGAAGAAAGAAAATGTTTTCCAGTCTGCAGAGGCCTTACATTAGCCCCAGTCTATCATCCATCTTTGGGGAACAGACATACATAGCTGTCTCTCCTCCCCATCCCATCAGACTCCCCAGCTCTACTCAGGGGTTCTCCAAAGCCCCCCTCACCCTAGGGAGATGCTGACTTGTTTCTTCCTCTCTGATGTTTGTGGACAGGGAAGCACTGGGTGTGGGGGATTCTGTCCATTCCTCCCTCTGTTACCCCCATGCCACTGGATCACCCCACTCCTAGATTCTGGCCAAGGCCTCCTCGCTAACTTCCTGGTTTCACATTTCCCCTCGAATCCAGAGTTTATGCTGATGATGGTCTTTCAAGAGCACAAGCCAGAGGACCCAGAACCCTTCTGCGGTTTCCCATTCCCTGTCACTGGATACAATCCCAGCTTCCTTGGTGCGCAGACTTGTGGAGCCCACCCAAGGTCTGACCCAGGAGGAGTCTGAGCAAGGGCAGGATGAGCGCTGAGTGGGAAGGCGCACACACATAAGGGATTTATCCACTGGATATATGGTGGAGGGAGAAAAAGGAAGAGGGTGTTAAACATAATGACCTTAAATTTTCCTTTCAACCCTGACTTGTGATTCTCAGAACTCCTGGGCCTGCTATTCAGAGCCTGCCATCATCATCTGACCCCAAGCCTCTGGCACAGTAATGCCAAACTGTCCCCCACAAATGCCCCTCCCACAGTGCTGCACATGGTTACCCCACTTCTATGGGATGACTTCTTTCCGTGTTGTCTTGCTTTTTTTTTTAATTGCCAAAGGGACTGTGCTAGTGGCAACAGAATAAAATCAGATTGAAGTATTTAAGATGAAGCCTGTCAACCACTGGCAGCCCAGAGCATACACCCACCACTCCTTCGTATCACACACACACACACACACACACACACACACACACACACAATCCACTCATTGGATACTTGATCTTATACTGTGCCTTAGAGAGGAGGATATTTAATTCAGACATGCATTCACTCATCTCTCCAGCACCCCACAGGTCAAGCCTAGTCAGTTCATCTGCTTCAACTGCTGCTGTTCCACCAATGAGGGAATGGAAGGCAGGGAGAGATCGGGTAAGTCGCTCAAAATCACAGATTAGCTGGCAGTAGAGTTGAGACCACAAAAAGAACCCCTAACCCCATGTTTGCTATTACACTGTAAAGCACTCTTCACCCACACTGCAGAATGCAGTGTTGTACAGACAGAAGGTAGAAATAAATACCTGTTGAAAGAATAACCTACAGAGACAGGGTAGTAGAGGTTGGTTCAGAATGTGGACTCTGAACCCAGGCTGCCTAGCTTAGAATCTGGCTGTCATTTACCTAACTGTGCGACCTAAGTCAATCGACGGGGCCTCAAGGAGACCTCCTTTACAAGGTCAGGTGAGAATTAGATACCTTAATATCCATAAAGCACCCAAAACAGTATCTGGTACATATGCTAATAAAATTACCATCAGACCTCTAACATAAGCCCGAACACAGTAAGAATCATCCTTCTTAAAATTTAGTCTGGCAAATCAAAACTAAATCTTGTTAGCTCTATACCCTGTCTTTTGATACCAAAAGAAATCAACATGGGGGAGAAACTCAAATGACAGTACTCAAAATAATATTGAAGTGACCCAGTGGCTTGAGACCATTACTACAGGCAGGAAGGACCTCATAGATCAAAGGCATTGTAACACCTACTGCACCAAAGAATAAAAAACCTTAACCGCCTCTAGCAGGCATTATCTAAGTAAAGTGGGCTGCAAATCTGCGGGAGAATTGTTTTCGCCATGATAATATTTCTGGGAAATTGCTGCCTCTATGCTAAACGTACTGGCGTTGCAGAGCTGGCATACTAATAGAAAGATTATTACAGAAACACTATTAACATGAATTAGATATTATTAAAGACTCAACACTACAACAGTGCCTGATTACAAGAGATTTCAGGCTGTATTGCTTAATGGGAAGATAAAAGTGTTAATTAAGCCCCCTCTTACAGCATGTCCCTAGGCAGGTCTGTACACCACAGGTAGCAAGAGGTCTGTGTACGAAATGAGAAGCCAGTAACGCCAACCCAGTTGGATACGGTCCTACGGGAAGATGGGGAAAGAACAGGAAGAGCCAAGGTTTTCTGCACAGGAGGGGTATCCTGGGAAAGCAGACAAGTATCCAAACTTAATCTGAATCTCAGGTTTGTTTGTTTGTTTGTTTTCCTTAGCTACTTCCTCAGCAATACTTCTAAAACCTCCTTTGCTTAAGTGAAGGAGATCAAATAACTCAACATGAGATTGGCGACTCTGAATAAACAGCGTAAGCAGGGAGAGGCAGAGAAAGCCTTGCCATTATTACCCAAACCTTCCCAGGCAACCAGAAGACACTGAATAGCTCTCCCGGCAGCACCTTGGCCCAAAGCATCTCATCGCAAACAGCCTAAAGCTCTCAGTGGCTCTTAAAGAGTTGCTAGACTCAAGGCATTAGCCATGGGTTTAGGATCTATTTTGCTTTCCCACCTTGTTAATTAACTAATCAGGGATGGCAAAGCACTTCACAAATATAAACTGTCAGGGAAACGCTAAGTAAATTCACCTACCTGGTCTAAATGTCAATACTAAATTAGGAAAGGGGGAAGAGCCGAGCGGGAGGCTGAGCTGTCCTCAGCTGCTGCAATCCTGGGGCCAGGGTTCGCTAACACAAGGCTGACCGACCCGTGTGCCCTGCAGCAGCCTCCAGCCCCGGGGCAGGGCTCTCAGGCAGGACTTCTGGAAGGGAGACCTGGACTAGGGCCACCCCGGGGCAAAGGGAAGGCTGCGCGCCAGGCGCATCCTTGAGGCTCAGCCTCCATCTCCCCGCATCTCTGAGATGTCAACAAACCCCGGCCACAAAGTGAAACTTTCCGGGCCCCCGCTGTCGCGCTGGGTCTCTGCCCTCTGCCCGGGAGCGCGTCGCGGGGACAGGTGTGGAGCCGGGCCTCGGGAGGAGACCCCCGCCCCCAGCCCCTGCGATTGTGTAATCAGCCGGGGAGGGGGGGGGGGGGGGCTCGGCACCGGCCCCACGCTGGGCTGCAGATGCGCGGCCCGGGGACCCCGCGGCAGGCGCGGCGCCCGGGGGTTGTAGGGGGTTGGGGAGGCCTTTCGTCCCGCCCCCCGGGACCGCCCCCGGGAGGCCAGGGGAGCCGCGGCGCTGACACAGCCCGGAGGGGGCGCCCGAGCGGCAGACCGATGCCGAGGAGGGGGCGCGAGGGCTCGGTAGCGCGGCCGGTCTTACCTGCGCTCCGGGCCGGCAAGGCGGGAGGCGGCTCGGGATGCCGGGGCGGCGGGCGGCAGCGCTGGCAGCCAGCGGGCCACGGCATGTAAGGAACCGCGGCGGCGGCTGCGGCGTCGGCGGCGTCGGCGGCGGCGGCGGCGGCGGCGGCGGCGGCGGCGGCGGCGGCGGCAGCGGCGGGCGCGGGACTGACAGCCCCAGGCCCCGCCTCCAGCCCTGGGCCCCGCCCCCTCCGCGGCCGCGCGGCTGGCCCTGCCTACTCCGCCCACCGCCGGGGTCAAGCTCGGTCCACCAGCCCGGCGGGCGGGGGCGCTCGCTTCCGATTGGTCTGAGAGATATCCGCCCCGCCCACTCCCCGCCTCCTCCCTGGCAGGGAGCGGCGCGTGCGCGGTGGCTGCGAAGGGCAACGCAGAAAGCTGAGTGCTGGCGTTCTCGGTCCCCAGCGGTGGGTACGGGGCGTCCTTCCTCATCCGGGATGTCTGGGAGCCCTGGATGGCCCTGAGGAACCAGGAATCAAACTTAGACTACATGGTGGATGGTCCCTATTCACCTGTGAACGGATCTACGGGAGAAAAAACAAACCAGAATAGACCAGGGTCTAACCAGAGGAGACCCCAAAATTGTGAACTGCAACAGAAAACAAGCCACCAGCCTGGACGCATCTGCGACGGGTCCCAGGGGTGCTTTATCCAGCAAGTGTGATGTGTGTGCAGAGGGTCTAGTAGTTGAGAAATGAGGTTAGGGCATTAGGGTTGTGCCAGCAGAAAAAGTGAGTGAGGCTGAAGTAAGTGGCCCTTCTCCAGCACCTACCTCTTACTCCTCCCCCACCCCCTGTCCATACTCTCCCCTCTGTGCTGGTTCCAGTACCTTCCGTCTGCAAACAAGATTAAGTCTCTCCCAGGGGTGCCTGGGTGGCTCAGTCGGTTAAGCCTCTGACTTACTTTGGCTCAGTTCATGATCTCGTGGTCTGTGAGTTCCAGCCCCGCTTCAGGCTCTGTGCTGACGGCTTGGAGCCCGGAGCCTGCTTCGGATTCTGTGTCTCCCTCTCTCTCTGCCCCTCCCCTGCTCATGCTCTGTCTCTGTCTCAAAAATAAATAAGACATTTAAAAAACATTAAAAAAAACAAACAAACAAAACAGATCAAGTCTCTCCCAGCAAGAATACACTGAGATCCTGCAATTCCACTCCTAAGTATATACTCAAGGAAATTGGAAACATCTACACAAAAACTTGCACACAGATGTTCGTAGCCTATTCATTAATGGCCATAAGTGGAAACAATCGGAGGGTCCATCATCTGATGAAAGGGTAAATTATGGTTTATCCATACAATGGAATATTACTGGGCCATTAAAAGGAATGAAGTCCACATACATGCTATAATATGGAGAAACATTGAAAACTAAGTGAAGAAAGTCAGACACAAATGACCACATGGCATGTGAGTTTGTTTATACGAAATGTCGGGAATACACAAATCTACAGAAAGTAGGTGAATGGTTGCCAGGGAACCATGGAAAAGGAGAAATGGGGAGTGACTGCTAATGGGCATGAGGTTTCTTTTGGGGGTGATGAAAATGTTCTCGAACTAGATAGGAGTGATGATGATACAACTTTGTGAATATACTAAAAACCACTGGATAATATACTTTAAAGGAGTGAAAGGTATGGCATGTGAATTGTTCTCATTTAAAAAAAAAAAATCAATGCATCTAACAAAAACAAAAAGAAAACACGCAGCTCCCTTGAGGCTGTACGCCTTCCAGCTAGCTACCTTGCAGGTTCCCAGACCTTCACACCTGAGATTCTTGCAAAGGTGGCATACATGTTTTTACCAGAACTTCCTCATCTCCCATTTATACACTAGTTCCCTAGAATGTGGCTTCTACCGGTATCAGAGCTGAAATCTGCCCTTTCCTGGAATCCTGAAGGTTTCTGTGAGCCTGAGAGTTCCTGGTTCTCTTCCTCCTCTCCATTCTTTCTGTCTTGACTTTTTCCTTGGCCAGCTTTTTCTGTGGCTGTTTCCAAAATCCTTTCTAGGTTCTGTTATCCGTGTCTATGAGTTCAGTTACTGCTTCAAATTCTAACCTCCACCTGATGTTCACAGGTTTCTCAAACTCAGTGTGTCCTAAGCAACTTGTCATCTTCCCTGCCCCCACTCTCTCCTCTCTCTCCAGTAGTGATATCTATGGCTGCATACTAGGACCTGGGAGTTATCCTTGATTTTTCCCTCTTCCCTCTTCTAGAGTCAACCACCAATTTTTATCCCATAAGTGTTCCTAAATCCCACAGTCCTTCTCTATTGGCACTAACACAGCCCTGACCCACACCCCCCATCATCTTATGCCTTCTAATTCCCCCCCCCATCTTTTGTTGTCTTCAAATCCAGCTTCCAAAGAGCTGTGGAAGTGAACACCCATTGCTTCAGCTTACATAGCTGGCATTCCTCTTTCTTATGATAGCAACACCCTGATCTTGCTTTGGGAACCCACCCTTTCCCATTAGATACAGGCTTGGTGAGACTGTCAATCAAGATGCTGAGCTTACCCAACCCAGGCTAGGTGTGCCCTCAAGCTGAGGCAATAGGACAGTCTTCATCTGGTATGTGGATCCCAGGCAGAGCCACATAAACAATGAAAGTGGTTGGACCTGATTGTTCCCAACCAAGGAGACCCCCCAGTCAATTCCTGCTATCTCTGTGCTGGGAGTTCCCTTCAGAGCCTGGGTGCTGCGGTTCTTCCTTCGGTTTTCTGGAGGATTCTACCTCTCTCCAAAGTATCCATTCCTTCTTTGGAAATTAACCAGAGTTGCCTGCAACCATGACACCTAATGGATACAGAAATATGCCTAAAACACAAACCGTGTCTTTACCTACTGACAAGTGGTTAGCAGCATCCCATCGCCCACGGGAGAGCCTTCAAGCTCTGTGACCCAGCCCTGGCCTGCCTCTCCCACATCTTTGCTCCCCACTCTCTGCCTTGCCCTTGCATTTCTGCCCTTCTAAATTGCTTGGAGATTCATGTCCACACACTGTAAGATTTCATGCCTCTGTGTTCATGAGGCCCCTCTGTGTAGAATACCCTTCCCTGTTTACCCAGCTAGCTTCATCCTTTGCTGAGTTCTCCTCCAGAAAACTTTTCCTGGCTCTCCCAGCTCTGAACTCGCTGCCTTTTTCTGTGTTCTTAAAGCACCCTACCCTTCTACCTACCATTGCACTTACTGTCATGGTATCTTACTTATCCATTTAATTATCTGCCTCTCCCACTAAACCTGGAGTTCCTCAAAGGCTTAGCCTTCCTTTCTTTATCTTTAGGGCTTAACACAGTGCCTGGCCCATGGCAGGTGCTCACAACCCTTCCTTTCTTCTTCTTTGCCTCTATAATTCCTGAATAAGAAAAAGAGATGTCATTGAGGGACATTAACAAGCATTTTCCCCAGAAGGATGAGAAGAAAAAATTCAGGCCTAAAGCATCTCATACAGGTTGTCCCATAACTGTATTCCAATTCAAAAAAAAAAAAAAAAAGTTCCAGAAGACAGCTAAATCCTCAGTAAGACTAAAAGGCACTTATTTAAATGATATGACTCTGGTCTCAAAAATCCACTCAATTTCTCCTGAAAGTCTTCATGCCTTAATGAGATGCAAAACTAAGTAACTCAGACAGTTGTACTCATATGGTTCCTAAGTGGCAAGGTGTGTTTTTGTACTTACTTGTGGTCATAGCTGAAGAATAAACAATGTAACAAGCAAATGAATAGTTTCATTTGGATGTCTGTTGTGAAACACCCACTACCTCAAGTAGCATTATGTAACCATCTATGGCAAATGTTGAAGACATTAGGTGGGTTCTAGCCCCACCTTGGCCACAACCATCTGCTTGACTTTGGCTGAGTCCCTGTCCTTGGATATTTGCAGTCAGCCTCCCCAGTACCCATTCCTTCATTATACCACCATCAGAACCACAAAATTCTTTTGGAAAAGCAGTTTTTCTCCACTCTAACCCAAACGGTCTTACTTAACCTGACTCCAAACGCCAGGAGTTAGGCCTAATAGTCCTAAAGCAATCATTCTAAACCATCTCTTTAGTTACAGAAATTAGTTCAAAGGAAGACATGAAGCCCAGTCTAGACAATGAGATTTGAGAAGACATTTTCTAGGACTCCTGACAAGAAGAATATTGCTGTCTATGCTGTAGCTCCTATCAATAATATAAGGCCTAGAATTAATACAGCCACATGTGACCACAAGGATAAAGACTAGACTGCCAGGCAGTGGATGAATCCTGAGGAAGGCAGAATGGGAAAATGGAAAATAAACAGAAACCTCAGTTACATTGTGGAGCAGTGAGCTGCTGGATCAAGCCATACCTGAAACTATTGTCCAATACTTTCCAGTTATATGGAAATATAACCTTCCCTTCATTGTTAGAGTTTAGTTTTCTGTCTGTTAACATGAGTAGTCCTAACAAAAACACTTAACAATCTCTCTAGGACTCTATTTTCCCATTAGTAAAATAAAGATAATATGAAGAGTCTTTAAGAATTCTGCCAGCTTTCACATCCTCTAAGTCTCTGAAGGGCAAATATACTCAAATGATCTAAGTGCATTATCATTTACTAGTAAGCACTAAGGAAAATAAGACTCTCCAGTATAACCCAAGAAAAGAGCCGAAACTAGAAATACAAACAGAAATCCTCTAGCTTTAGCCTATACCAGGAGTTACCCAGATCTCTACCGCCCCCCCCCCCCCCCCCCCACATTTCAGCCGCTTGTTTCTACACTCTGAAAATAGTGAGGGAGGGAAGGAGGGGTGGTCTGGGAAGGAAGCATATAAGCTGGCCCTGCTTTCCGACTGTCTTCTTACCGTGGTGCCCATGGCTTTAGACCCATGGTTCAGATTCTGACCTCTTCTACCTGAACTCTTAGACCTGAGAACGCCCCTGCACCTTCTCTCTCTCCCCACATCTGACCTCTGGATCATGCATTTAACTTGCCAGCCTCCCCCCATGTCTGCATTCCCAGCACTGATCACCTTCAGTCAGTGGGAAGTGATGATATATTAGCCAGCAAATCCAGAGCACAGATTTGTCTATCCGTAGCAACAAGGCCTAGAGGAAGGAGACCAGGATGGTTATTTAGTGGAGGAGAGTCACTTAATAAATGAGATTAAGCACCTTAGAAGCCTGAAGGGTTGAACAAATTGTTTGATACACTGCGCTGGCAATTATGTAGAAAGGTTTCACACATGGGATATGTAGCCCTTTTAAAATAATGCATTTGGACAAGCAATTGTAATCAACACCCTAATTTGTAAAAGCATTGCCTGGGTCCCTGTCCAATACTGCAGTGGGACACCAAGGCCATACCTGAAGGCACTGGGAACCTCAGGAAGGGGCAATGTGGAAAGAATGCAAGTTGCTTTCCTGGAAATAGAAGTTAAGAACATGCTGCTGATTACGCTTGCTCTTTGTTCTGACTTTGCAAAATTCATGGGAAAAGACAGATTTCAGCACAGCTTTGATTGATTCATTTAACATTTTATGGCCAGATAACCTTTGCATGCAGTGGTGACTAAGACAATGTTCCTATTCTTCAGGAGCTTAGGAGCTGGGGGAGGCAATGGACACTAGATCAGTGAGGTCGCAGCAGGAAACAGAGCTCGCCCCGTGTGGCTCAAGTGAAGACTTCAGTGAAAGGACTATTGGGAGCGGGGGAGGCACCCAGACACCAACAACAGCAGGAAACCATTACCACCCCTAAGAATGAAGACCAAGCAGAGGCAACACGAGAGGGGAACGCGAAGGAGAGGCTGCCTCATAGGAGCTGTAGTCAGGCAGAGGTCCTGCCTGGGGAATGGCTTCAGAGCAGAGCCAGAAGGGAAAAAGTACCTTGGGCCCTTACCGTCCCATTCTCTAGTCTGCAAGTGCCTATCATCGACCAACCCGAACAGAAAACCCTCCAGCAAGTCCACATGATGCAGTCCAGAGGGTTCAGCCACCCAGGGAAGGAATAAAGCAGAGAAGGGTGGAGAATGGATCCGGCAGCATTAACAAAGAATTGGTCCACTCCACCCCACTGGCCATCCAGCCTCTCTTTTTGCCCTTCACTGGAGGGAAGAAGGGACACTCAGAGATGGGTAGGACGGTTTGAACCCGCCCTGAATCACTCCCTGCCCCATCTAGCCCATTGCTGCCCTGCTATATGTCACCATCCCGGCCAGCACTGATGTGGCCCTGCTGTTTCTCTGCCTTGAAGAGTTAAAGGGGTGGGCAGTGAACGGCCCCCAAAAGAGAAAGAATACTACTCAACTAAACAGCTTTCCTCTGGCCTACCCCCCATCTCCTACCCAGCCCTCTTCTGTTCTGTGTCGTTGTTAATCATACAGAGATGCCCAACCATTTCTGTCTCTCCAGGGGATTCTCATTATCTTTCTGATGTTTCCTCCCTCTCCCTTCTATGGGGGAGGGGTTGAGTAGCCAGTGTTGGTTCCCTGTCATGTGCTGAGATGAGGTTTCAGAGGTAGGGAGGAGACAGATCTTAGAGAACCTGTAGCAGGAGCAGGCAGAAAATTAATAGGAAGGTGGTTACCTAGCATATGATTCCATTTATATGAAATTTCCAGAATAAGCCAATCGATAGAGACAGAACGCAGACTAATGGTTTCTAGGGGCTCAGGGGAAGCAGGATGAGATATGACTGTTTAATGAGCATGAGGCTTCCTTTTGGGGTGATGAAAATGCTCTGGAACTAGATAGTGGTGATGGTTGTACAACATTGTGAATGTACCCAATGCCACTGAATTGTGTACTTTAAAAATAGCTAAAATGGTGACTTTTATGTTATGTGAATTTTATCACAATAAAAAAAATTAGTCAGGCAGTTGGATTTTATATTAATGGGAGGCAGAAGACACTCAAGGGTTCCAGGGTGAATCTGGTGGTGACTGAGGTAAAGGGAGCTGCAGGAGAATCATTTGACCTTGAACTTCCTCCTTGGAGCATCTGTTTTGTTCGGCATGGGGAAGCGATGGGGGTAAAGAAGAGCTGGGAGGGAACAGGGCAAGTAGAGTATGCTGACTCCAGAAAGGGAGAAGGGCAGGCATCTGGGCCATATACTTTTCCTGGAATTTTTTTTTTTTTTTATGTCATGGATTTTCTTTTTTTTTTTTTTATTTTTTTTGGTAACGTTTATTTATTCTTGAGACAGAGAGAGACAGAGCATGAACGGGGGAGGGTCAGAGAGAGGGAGACACAGAGTCCGAAACAGGCTCCAGGCTCTGAGCCGTCAGCACAGAGCCCGACGCGGGGCTCGAACTCACCGACCGTGAGATCATGACCTGAGCCGAAGTCGGCTGCTTAACCGACTGAGCCACCCAGGCGCCCCTATGTCATGGATTTTCTATTGTGTTTATTCATTCGTTTGTGATTACTCAGCATTCTATCACCTTCTCATTGAGAAGAATTCCAAGTAGGGGGTTTCCTTCTTTGTAAATCTTGGTTGTAGGGAGCGACCTTCCTCCCAATGCCCAGCATGGGAAGGCCAGAGACTCTCCCTCTGGCCCCGCACCCCCACCTGCCGACCACACCAGATCTCAGATATCTAGCTCAGCTAGCAGAGTCCTCCTCCTGGGGCTTTGAATCACAGAGCGTGATGCAAAGACAGAGGAGGTAAGAGACAACTGATGACAGTTGAGCCCCAGGGTGAGTGTCCACTGGAAGGAGCAGTGGCTGGAGTAGGGGCTCTTGGCCTTGGTGTCCAGGGGCAGCTGCACTCGACAGCATGTTCACTACACTGACCCTGAGGGGTGACCCCTGGCTGTGGTAGTCGCTGACTGGCCTCTCGTCCTGGTTATCTTCTGAGCCTGATTTGCCAGTCTCCTTCAATCCTCAAGCTACCTGCTATCCTTCCAATGCATTCCTTGAGCGTTCAAGTGAGAGCTTATTTCTGTGACTTATAACTAAAGACCCTGGTACATTGATGTGGCCTCATCACCTCCCTTAAAACAGAGAACATGGTGCATTCCAATCCAGTGCTGACGGCTCCTTGCAAACTTGAAGTGCTGTCTGCACCTTGATGTGTGTGTGTGTGTGTGTGTGTATGCGTGCGTTTCACTTTAAACGTTACAGATGTGAAAACAAACTGCATTTCCATGCGCTGAGTTATTGTAACTATGGTGACGGACAGAAAGAGCACGGTCTAGAAATTAGAAGACCAGGCCACGCTAGTTGTGCAACCTTGGGCAAGTCAGTTTCCTGTCAATTCAGGCTGAGATGAACCGCGGGCCCTTTACCACTACTTAAGATTCTGGGATTCGGGAAATGCAAAGGAAACCATTTATATTACCACCGTGCCTAAGAAAACAAAGTATTCTCTCTCACAAAGAAGCTCCATCTGATTCAGTGTCATACAGTGAAGACAACCTCAACTGTCAGTCTTTACTTCATCTATTAAATTATGCAGAGCCTTGTAGACAAGCAGCAAAAGTTAACATCAGCCCCATCTCCCGTGGGGTATGCCATCCACAATAGTAATACTAATGACAGCTCCCACTTGGATCAGCACCTACCGCATGCCAAACACTGTTCGAAGAGTTTTACATACATTAGCTCATTTCATCCCAACAAACAACCCCAGGAAGTGCCATTATAACCCCTTTTTACAGATGACAAGGCAGGAGCACAGAAAGGTTAGGTAACTTACCCAAGGTCACACAGCTAGTAGGTGACAGAGCCAGTATTCAATGGTGCACTCGTTATCGCTCACCTATTCCGAGTTACGTGGTAGCAATGTAATTTCCCATCGAAGATGACGCAGGTGTGTGGTTCATGCTATTAAACAGCTTCTAGTCCACGCTTTGCCTCCACAAAGGCTGCATCTAATCTTAATCAAGCTGGAAAAGTGAGCGTCCATCACATTTGAACACTTCAAGTAGAGGATCTAGCAAGGGAATCCCACTCGTCCTCTGAGGGCTGGTCCCACTGTTTAGTGGCATCCCATTTCTCCAGAAAGTCCTGACATATATCCTCTTTCACACTTGAGAGCTTTCAACTTTAATCAAATTTGGGGAGCAGTGGGGAAGGTGTTGAAAAACCACAGTCAACATTTCTTCTGTGATGAGTCTTTGCGTTGAGTGCCTGGACCACCCAAAGTTGACTGTAGGCGACCTCGGGCAAATTATTGGTACTTCTGAATAGTCTCCCCTGTGACATTCATTTGCTCAGGAACTAGCACCTGTTCTGTGTCGAGTGCTGAGCTGAGTCCTGGAAACAGGAAGGGTTGGAGGGGTGGCTGGGTGGGTAGATTTTAGGCCAGTGGTTCTCAGCCAGGTTGGGCTAGGAGTCACCTAATGGAGCTTTTCAAAATAAATGTTCACGCTCGCTGGGTCCTGATGCCCAGGTGGAGGCTGTAATGGCAGGTGGATCTGGGGGCCCTGTTTTTCAAAACAGTCTCTCCCATATATATCTCCTCTTCCTTAACCCCCCCAACCCCTCACCCCGAGTACACTTATTCTTTTAATTTTTTTTTTCAACGTTTTTTATTTATTTTTGGGACAGAGAGAGACAGAGCATGAACGGGGGAGGGGCAGAGAGAGAGGGAGACACAGAATCGGAAACAGGCTCCAGGCTCCGAGCCATCAGCCCAGAGCCTGACGCGGGGCTCGAACTCACGGACCGCGAGATCGTGACCTGGCTGAAGTCGGACGCTTAACCGACTGCGCCACCCAGGCGCCCCCCGAGTACACTTATTCTTTCAGAGCCACTGAAGTTGGTGATTTCTGAGGCTACATGGAGCCCCAAGTAAAATTCTGTGGTTCATTCATTAATAAATGTCTCAATTCAACATTTATGGAACGCCTAGTCTGTACCAAACATTGGAAACCTGGGATGAATAAGACCTAGGTAGACCGTCCTTGTGCCCTGGAAGCTCTCAATCTGGTTGAGGCAGACCAACAAGCAAAATGCCAGCATCTATATGACATGAAGAGCCTGGGAGGTAAGGGAGCATTTTTTTTAATGTTTATTTATTTTGAGAGAGAGCAAGCAAGTGGGGGAGGGGCAAAGAGAGAAGGAGACTGAGAATCCCAAGCAGGCTCCATGCCATCAGCACACACCCCAATGTGGGGCTCAAACCTACAAACTGTGAGGTCATGACCTGAGCCAAAATCAAGAGTCGGATGCTTAACCCACTGAGCCACCCAGGCTTCCAGTAAGGGAGCATTTTATCAACTGAATGTCCCTTGGTTGACAGTTCAGCTTTCCCTTCTCCAAAAAAAAGGTGATCCCTTTGCTTTCTTTTCAAAGTTCCTCTTTCCCAATGATCAAATACAATAGTGTAAGAAACCCCTGACAGGTTCCAAACCTCCTGCATCTACCTTCCTTCTGGTTTCAGATGCAAAGGACATTCTCCACGACACGAGGCGCAAACCCTGCGTGCTGACGTTCCTCCATCAAAAGGCCATTTTAACGAGGAACTCGGGTTCAGGCATCAGCCATAGAACATTAATATTCATGGTTAATATTTGCAAAAAAACCCTTCATTTCAATCTTTTGTTTCTGTTGGGGTGGGGGGAGTCTTAAAATGGCCAGAAATTCCCAATTCCTATTAATTCTATCTAGGCCTTTTCTTTGGGGCTTCCATTATTTCATCAGGGTTGGCAAGGAAAGTTGGTTCTGCTCCTGTCCAAGTGTTAAATGGATACTCATGTGTCTCTTCGCCACGCTGGTATAATTAATTTTATTGCAAATAGGATTTTTCTTTCTTCGCCTTTGCATGCAAATGTGCTCCCCTTTCAGTGTTTGTATAATAGCAGTAATTCTGTCATTTGTACAAAAGGACATGCACTATTTTGGCAGATAGATGGAGCTTTGATGGAGAGATTATTACATTTCCAAAAGCAAAGAGAATAAATCAGAATTTAGCCAGACGCTGACTAAACACTCCCCTTCCCCCAACTGCACTGATCTCGGGCCAAGTGGCTAACACACCGTGTCTTCCTCCCAGAGAGTAATGCTTGCAGAACAGTAGGACCTTGCTGGCTACTGTCTGTGCTTTGCCCTTCTCTGTCCTGCTCTGTGCACGCTCTCACCTGGGCTCCCTTGCTGTCTAGCTTCTGCTCCGGTTTGGCCAATGCGAGGCAACAGCCTGGGAATAGAGTGTGGGAGTAGAGGGAGGTTGGAGTATTCACTTCCCTGCTCCCTCCCTGTTTGCCATGGCTCCGGAGAGTGTGCTCCTCCTAGGCCACAACTCCTCTGTGGTCACCTTCTTCTGCAATCCCAGCTCCCACTGGACTCTGGTAATCCGCTTCCTTCTCTGTGCTACACCAGGCTAGACCCTGGGAGCTTCACTACCTGCTGTTGGCTAACTCTGCCCACATCTATATAAATAGGCCTTGCGTCCAACCCCTTTGAGTGTGTCCTTTCCTTCCAGGATGCTGAGAGAACCACCATATTCCCAAGATGTCACTTAGCTCACTAGAACCATACACACACACACACACACACACACACACTCTATAGCACTGGGAAAGTGATAAGGAAACCCAAGATCACTGAAGTGTAAAGGCGTCTGTATGTCTGTACAGAGTTTTTAGAAATTCCACC
The DNA here is from genome assembly GCF_028018385.1 of Neofelis nebulosa. Lineage (NCBI taxonomy): Eukaryota > Metazoa > Chordata > Mammalia > Carnivora > Felidae > Neofelis > Neofelis nebulosa. Next base: position 189,530,912 of record NC_080783.1, on the reverse strand, counting down.
AAGCAGAGGAAGAGTTTTCCCTAGGCACATCTAGCTTCATGTAAGTCATGGTGAGGTTTTTCCTACCTGTCACTTAGTCACCTTCTTCTGGTCACAGCCCCCAGATTTTCCTTAAGGAACCATCTCTTCCCTTCTCTTGGTACATGTGGATTAGGCAGGGCTATTCTCTCCCTCAGTTATGAGAAAATATGAGACTCAATGCCATCACTCAGTGTGTCACATTTCCCAAACCACAGTGTTGGGTCAGGGATGGACATGTGATATAAGCCAGGCCAGTAAAAACCACTTGGATGAAATTCTCAGACCTTGGCTAAGGCAGCTAGGAAAAAAGGTGCTTTCCTTCCTCTGATGTGGCTAAGGACATAAACTGAAGCTTTGGTGGCCATCTGCCATAGGTAAAGAGCCTGCCTGAGAAGTGAATGATCACAGAGGAAGCAGAGCTAAGAAGCGAAGAGAGAAAAACCAGGTTCCAATCACGACACTAGCCCTGGATCAAGCCTTGCTTTGCCTTTGCAATTACATGAGCAAATGTTCGTTTTTTTACATTACTTAAGCTGGGTTTCTGTCACTTGCAACTGAAAGATTCCCAACTAGTACATTGAAGATGGAATCTCTTTAAAGCTAGGAACCATCATGGACTGGGTAGGGGGCAGACAGAGAAGAAAAACAAATTTACTATTTCTGGAGCATCTGTTGTGGTGCTCTAGAAGAGAGCACATACAACTGTAGGTTAATTTATTTAATTCTCAAAATAACTTTGCTCTTCTATGTTGAGGAACTTGCCAATTGCTGCACAATTAGCAAATGGCAGGGTTAAGTTCAAACCAAGGACAGTCTGCCTTGCAAAGTTATATTTGTTCCACTCAGATATGCTGCCATCATGATGATCTTCTTCATCTTCCTCCTCATTATCTCATTCCCCTCCCCTTTCCCCTCGTCTTCCTCCTCCCCCCCTCCTCTTCCTCCTCTTCCTCCTCCTCCTCCTCCTCCTTCTTCTTCTTCTGGAAGCTCAGTGAGTATTCGGACCACAATACCAGGAAGCTGAGATTCTTGGTCACCAGAAAACCCAGACCATGAAACATATATATATATATATATATATATGTGTGTGTGTGTGTGTGTGTGTGTACAAAGAACTATGACATGAAAGAGAGAGTGATCAATGCCAATAAACAGGAACAGACATCATATTGAGAAGGATTACTTCCATTTGAGGCATTGGAAGAGTTCAGACACAGATGGCAGAAGGGAATCCAAACATAAGATAAAAGTCTGAGCAAAGACATCAAGATTGGGAATGCCAGACCACAGAAAGATTCAGTTTGCACGTTTACAAACTTCCGTCATTCTCCAAGGTTCTCTCCTTGGCTGCTTTCTCAATTTTCTCTTTTTCATTTCATTTTAATGTAGTATGTTAGGAACATTTAACATAAGGCTTTACCCTGCTAACAAGTTCTTATGTGCACAATCAGTATTGCTGACTATGGGTACAATGTTTACAGCAGGTCTCTAGGCCTTATTCATCTTGCTTAACTGAAACTTTATGTTCATTGATTTATAACTCCCTGTACCCCCCTCCTCTACCCAGACCTTGCAACCCCACTCCACCCTATAGTTCTCCGAGTGAATGAATTTGACTATTTTAGATCCCTCATGTAAGTGGAATCATGCAGTACGTGTCTTTCTGTGACTGGTTCGTTTCACTTAGCATAATGCCTTCAAAGTTTATCCATGTTGTTACATATGACAGAATTTCCTGTTTTTTAAAGGCTGAATGGTATTCCATTGTGTGTGTGTGTGTGTGTGTGTGTGCGCGTGTGCGTGTGCGTGTGTGTGTATCACATCACATTTTCTTCACGCATTTACCTGTCCATGCACATTTTAGGTTCTTTCCACATCTTGGCTATTATGAACAGTGCTGCAATGAACATGGGAGTGTGGTTATCTCTTAGGTTCTGATTTCTTTTGGATAAATATCCAGAAGTGGTATTGCTGAATCATATGAAATGTCCACTTTTAATTTTTTGAGGAAACTGCATACTGTTTCCCATAGCAGCCACACCATCTTACAATCCCACCAGTGGTACACAAGGGTACCAATTTCTCAACATCCTCGCCAACACTTGTTGTGTTTTTTTGTTTTTTTTTTTAGTGTACTAACCATCCTGACATGTGTGAGGTGATATCTCATTGTGGTTTTGATTTACGTTTCCCTGATGATGAGTCATGTACATTTTTTTTCGTAAAAGAAATAATCAAAAGAGTGAAAAAGTACCCTACAGAAGGAAAGAAAATATTTAAAAATAATCTATCTGATAAGGGATTAATTTCCAAAATATATAAAGAACTCCTACAACTAGGTAGCAAAAACAATGAATAACTTGATTTTTAAAATGGGCTAAGGACTTGGATAGACATTTCTCCAAAAAAGACGTACAAATGGCCAACAGGTATTTGCGAGAAAAAAAAATACTCTGTGTCTCCATTTTCTCTTGACGTTCTTCCTTGGCAATAATAAGACCAGAAAGTGGATAATTCCAGGCTCCCACTTGGCAGAGTCCTTCTACACCTCAGGGCAGGACAGGGAGAGCTCTTCAGACTCCAATATAAATATATCTACTCTTCCATGGAGTTCACCTTGAAGACATAAGCAATAGTGAACCGGTAACCATGCTGGCTGGTGTTAAAGGTGAACCCACAAGCCTTTGAATGTGTCTTTGAAATCCCAGCGTGTCAAGTTTCCTCTCCAGCTCCCAAAGAAAGAGGGGTCATGTGTTCCAATATTGACGCTTGTTCCAAATATGGTGTGAATTCAGCCCTGGAGACACAGTCCTTTTTCTCTCTTTAGCAGAGATCCTGCTTTTGACCTCTCCTTCCCCCTACGGTTGTCTCATTACTCTGTGAACAAGTGACAAGCTTTCGCACATGCATCAATACCTCGTTTTAGCACCCTTCTGCCCCACATCCATTAAAGAAAGGTGCTGTGCGGATGTTAAACCAGGCAGATAGACCGACCCCCCCAGTCAGTGTGTCTGCGAAGTTAAACACACGAACACACCATGCACTATTTTTAAAAGCAAGTTAAATAAGGTGCCTTTAAAGTTGAGTCCCCTGGGATTGTATTGAGTCCCTAAGTTCTTGGTTTTGTGAGCCCAAGGGACCAAGCAGGTTAGCTTTAACTGTTTAACTAGGCCACTTAAGCCACTGAGACCTTGTCTAATAGGACAATATTTATAGGCATTGCATCATCGCAGAGTTGAACTGTTCTTTCAGACTGAGATCATCCTTCAGTTTGTTAGGATTTTTTTTTAACTCAGGAGGGAAGAAATGAACTGTGATTTCATTAATAGAAACTACTGATAAAAACAGAAGAGTAGAAAAATGTCAAGATGCTAACTTTTTAGTGGTGAGAAAGGCAGATTCTCTCCTGGCAAGGTTTTGATTCATAGCTATGGAAAATTTGAGGGTGATATTTTGACCACTGGAGGCTGGGGCAAATTTGATTAAAATTACTAGTCTGGAAAACTCAGTTTAGCCAAATTTTCTTCATTGCTGTGGTTTGATACAACTTTATTGTTCTGTGGTGGAGACTGATGTGGTTTTCATTGTTTGGACCATACATGATGCATAATAAAAGAGTTAAGTTTATTTTGCTATTTTTTTTTTTCAGATGAACTTTCCAGCTATTTCCTAACCTCATGATTTGGTTGTTTTATCTACCAAAGCTAACTGACACATATACTCATGATTTAATCATGATGATGATCATGCTTAACATTTATTGGACACTTACTATGTGCCAGATGTAACCACACCATAGGCATTACGTCTTTCGATCCTCAAGCAATCCTATTTGTTTCTGCTATTACCAACACATCGAAGTTGAGGAAAATGAGGCTTAAAAGGCTGTGTAACCTTCCCAGAGTCACACAACTAGTAATCAGTGGCGCTGGGACTTAAAGCCAAGACTGAGGAATTCCCAGGGATTCCCAATACTCTTCCCCACCACAGCAGGCGGACTTCTATCAACACATCAACTGTGCACTTTTTCCACCCAGTTCTGCAGTTGAATCATAGAATTTTTGTGTTGTTTTTGCTGGGGGGTGATGCCACATTTACATGAAGAGCACAAAAATCCCCAGCAAAGCCAACAGACTTTTAAGTTGCTTTATTTTCATCAAAACAATAAAAATGCTTATAAATTTTGGAAATTGTTTATAAGAAATACAAGTAAAATCATTTAATAAAAATGTTATCTTCAGTATGTAGTTATAGGGCTATAATGCGTAACTTTCAGAAACTGAAATTAAATGGATTTTCGAACAAAAAGTAAAACCTGACAACGTAGATTGGACTTCCAGTCAAGATGAAGCACCAAGGATGATGCTTTGATCCACCCTTTGCTCCAAATACATTGCAATGATTTATAAAATATAATAGCAGGAAAAAAGATAAACATCTCCATTGACCAGAGCTGGCAATGAATTATAAAGTGGTGAGAGGGCTTGAAGCCATGAGTCTGTCATGTTCCGAGTTTGCAAGCACATAGTGGCAGCTCAAATTTTGGGTTCTACCATGTAATGGGGACTAACAGAGCTTCGTGCTCAAAAGTGGATCCGAGCTAGGCTCACTGCTTGAATCCAGGGGCTGGATTGGGCTCCTCCTTCTATAGGAAGAAGGCTGTTAAGAAAAAGCAATTATCAATTCACTTCCTGAGACTACAGTTTTACAGGAGATTCTTGGCTTAGAAAAGCAGGCTGTAGATACAACTTCCTGGCTAGGAATTGAGCCAGGCACCTGCTGCCCCGTGACCATGACTGGATCTGTGTTAGCCCCAACATCACTGTGGAGCAAATTCCACCTGGTGCTCTGCTGGGTATATGGAGGAGGGTCACATGGAGGCAACTGCAAATCCCAAAGCTGCTAGACAAACAGGATGAGAGAAACTCTCTCTCCCCCCGCTCTCTCTCTCTCTCTCTCTCACACACACACACACACACTCAAAATGTGGCTGTCATAACAAATGAAGAAATCTAATACCAAAGAAGACAGCCTACAGAATCATCGAAATTATTCATTGAAACATGAAATGCCTAGAGATAAAGTTAATTTTATGAAACAGTCTTATGAAAACTTTAAAATAAGTCTAAATAAGTCTATAATGTTCAAAGGCACAAACCAAGGTAATACATCCATTAATAATGAGTAAGAAATTTGAAACACAAAAAAGAGACATAATCAAAATAAAAACAAGTGGGTTTTAAGAAAACACAAATATATATCTGTGGAACTAAAAGAATATGGTTACCAAAATACAAAGGCAAGATAAGCTCTAGATTAGATCCAGAGAGCACTGAATTGGGAAATAGTTGTGAGACACACACACACAGAGCTTAGTCCTGAGTGACATCAAGATAATTTTTTTAATGTTTATTTATGTTTTAGACAGACAGAGACAGAGACAGAAAATGAGCGGGGGAGGAACCGGGAGAGAGGGAGACACAGAATCTGAAGCAGGCTCCAGGCTCTGAGCTGTCAGCCCAGAGCCCGAGGAGGGGCTCAGACTTATGAACTGTGAGACCACAACCTGAGCCAAAGTTGGACGCCTAACCAACAGAGCCACCCAGGCGCCCCAATAATTTTTAAAACAGTAATTAACAGACATGGAAGATAACTTGAGAGACTCCAACCTATATCTGGAAGATGTTCCAAAAGAAGAGGATGGAGAGAATGAGGGAAAAGTAATATTTGAAGAGATTAAATCTTATAACTTTCATAATTGCAAAAGACACGTGTCCTTTGATGGAAAGACCACTCTTTGTGTGGACAGAGCATGACACATGAGAGTGAAAGTTCAGATCACTGGTGATAAGGAGAAGCCTCTAAAAGCTAGCAGAGAGAAAATACAGAAAAAAAAAAAAAGACCCAGAAGAAACTGATAGGTTGACAATGATTTATTTTCAGCAACAATTGTGGCCACAAGACAATGTAGTAACATCCTTAATGTGCTAAAGGAAAATAGCTGTCAGCCTAAAAGTTTATATGCAGCTAAATTATTATTTAAGAGTGGGGACAAAAAAAAGACACTTCAAAACACACGGACTAAATGAGTCCTCCCACATACAGCCCCACATTTACACACTTAGTAAAGGATGCATGTCAGTAAAAAGAACCACAAAAGACCCCGAATAGCCAAAGTAATATTGAAGAAGAAAGCCAAAGCGGGAGGCATCACAATCCCAGACTTTAGCCTCTACCACAAAGCTGTAATCATCAAGACAGCATGGTATTGGCACAAAAACAGATACATAGACCAATGGAATAGAATAGAGAACCCAGAATTGGACCCACAAATGTACGGCCAACTAATCTTTGACAAAGCAGGAAAGAGTATCCAATGGAAAAAAGAAAGCATCTTTAACAAATGGTGCTGGGAGAACTGGACAGCAACATGCAGAAGAATGAAACTAGACCACTTTCTTACACCATTCACAAAAATAAACTCAAAATGGATGAAGGACCTGAATGTGAGACAGGAAACCACCAAAACCCTAGAGGAGAAAGCAGGCAACAACCTCTTTGACCTCAGCCACAGCAATTTCTTACTTGACACATCACCAAAGGCAAGGGAATTAAAAGCAAAAATGAACTATTGGGACCTCATCAACATAAAAAGCTTCTTCACTGCAAGGGAAACAATCAACAAAACTAAAAGGCAACCGACAGAATTGGAAAAGATATTTGCAAATGACATATCAGATAAAGAGTTGGTATCTAAAATCTATAAAGAACTCACCAAACTCCACACCTGAAACACAAATAATCCAGTGAAGAAATGGGCAGAAAACATGAATAGACACTTCTCTAAAGAAGACATCTAGATGGCTAACAGGCACATGAAAAGATGCTCAACGTCACTCCTCATGAGGGAAATACAAATCAAAACCACACTGAGATACCACCTCACACTGGTCAGAGTGGCTAAAATGAACAAATCAGGAGACTATAGATGCTGGTGAGGATGTGGAGAAATGGGAACCCTTTCGCACTGTTGGTGGGAATGCAAACTGTTGCAGCCACTCCGGAAAACAGTGTGGAGGTTCCTCAAAAAACTAAAAATAGAACTACCCTAAGAAATGTTCAACTACAGCAGAGGTCAGAGATAGAAGAAACAATGAAATAATGGTGAGAAAAAATTCACAAATTATGTTTTTATGCTTAATTAAATATTGATTGCGCATATGCTATGTTTAGAAGGATAGAAACGCTAGGGGCACCTGGGTGGCTCAGTCGGTTGGGCGGCCGACTTCGACTCAGGTCATGATCTCACGGTCCGTGAGTTCGAGCCCCGCGTCAGGCTCTGGGCTGATGGCTCGGAGCCTGGAGCCTGTTTCCGATTCTGTGTCTCCCTCCCTCTCTGACCCTTCCCCGTTCATGCTCTGTCTCTGTCTCAAAAATAAAAAAATTTTAAAAAATTTAAAAAAAAGGATAGAAATGCTAAAGAACAATGTGTTTGTTAGAATATCTTTTATTCAAATTGCATATGTTAAAATTTTAGGAAAATTAAAAGAAGGGATTAACAATCAACAGAGGAAAAAATAAAAGAAGTATTTAAAAATTCACAGCCTAATAGTCAAAACAGACTGGAGAGGGGGTGAGGAGGGACACAATGAAAATGCTAATAAAGAGAAAACACAAAATAAGTTAAAGTACATAGGAAATCACAACACATGAAATTGTACTAAATGCATTTATGACAAAATGGAGATTAACATATTGGATTGAATGGACTGAAAGTAAAGAGATGGAAAAACTTATATATGTCCATCTCCAAGTAAAGCTAGGGCAAGGATGTTCATTTACTGCAAAAAGTTCATGGGAATTAAGGAGGGCATTACATAACAATAATAATCTACTAGGAAGATAGAAAAATTGTGAATTTATATGCCTCTAAAACATAGTTTCCAAATATATATAACAAAATAGACAGAATTGCAAGGAAATGGACAAATCCATAATCAGAGTCCAAAATTTCTGAAACACTTCTATCAAACACAGATAGATCACTCAGGCAAAAAATTCATAAGACTGTGATAAATCTGAAGAACAAAATTTATAACCATGATATAATATAGAATTTTCCAAATGGTTTTTTAATGTGCTCCCTTTATTGGGGCGCCTGGGTGGCTCAGTCGGTTAAGCGTCCGACTTCGGCTCAGGTCACGATCTCGCGGTCCGTGAGTTCGAGCCCCGCGTCGGGCTCTGGGCTGATGGCTCGGAGCCTGGAGCCTGCTTCCGATTCTGAGTCTCCCTCTCTCTCTGCCCCTCCCCCGTTCATGCTCTGTCTCTCTCTGTCTCAAAAATAATAAAATAAACATTAAAAAAAATTTTTTTAAAGAAATATATTTTATAGCAAAACCTAGTATACCAATGCACACAAGTGCACACCTACACAGATAGATAGATGATAGATAATTCTACAAACAATATTCACCTTGAATAGAAGTGATGCATCCTGATATAATTTGTTTCATTCCATTCTATTTCACCTGTTAAAAAAATGTGAGTTGTAACCAACTACACTGATTTCGCAACCCAAGGAGGTATTGTGGCCTCCAGTTTACAAAACACAGGTCTTATAAATATGTACAGTTGTGTCTCCAACAAGTAGCACTTACACTTTCTTTCCAACCTGAAGTAAATAATGTATACGATAGTGCCACCACAGAAGCATAAAAGTTGGCACAAGCAAGAATGTTCCTATGAACAACTTCTATTCTACATCGTACCGGAGACCAAAGTCAGTTCCCACTAGGGGAGAAAGGAATCGGAGGTATATGAGTTTGAAAGGTTCAGTATAACAAACTGCAGCTGATTTAGTATCAGTGCAGAAAATATAGGAGATTCTACAGATAAACTTTTAGAGTCATAAGAGAGGTCAGCAAAGTTCATAACACAAGGATAACAAACATTAATAATTTTCCTAAATACCAGTAACGATCAATTCGAAAATGTAATCGACAAAAGTTATCGTTCAACATAGCGACAAAACCATCAATCACCTAGGAATGAATCTAGTGAAAGATGTTCACAGCCTTCTAAAGAATAGTATAAAACATTGTAAAAGATATAAAGGAAGATGAAAAGAAACGGAGAGGCATAGCATGTTTAAGGATGAGGCAGGCTTGACATCCTGAAGATGGCAATTCTCTCTAAAATATTCTGATATTGAATGTAATTCCAATCAGAATCCCAACAGAAAAACAAAATCGATCCTGAAATTCATTTGGAAGACTAAAAAGACCTAAATATCTGAGATAATTCTGAAAAAGAAGGTTGGGAATCTTGCCCACAAGAAAGCTAGCTTTATCGGAAGCCAAAACAACTAAGACAATGTGGAATTGGCTCAGGAATGGACAACGACATCAGTGGAGTGGGACAGAGTGTAGGCACAGAACTACCACACATATGAAAGTCTCCTATGACAGAGACAGCATTGTAACCAAAGCAGAGAGGATGAGTTGTTTAATAACTTATGCTGTGACATATCCAAAAGAAAAAATTAAAGTGTAATCACTAACTCACATTAGATCAGATAAATCCCAGTAAAGACTTACTATTAAAATTAAAACTGTAACAGTAGGGGCGCCTGGGTGGCTCAGTCGGGTAAGCGTCCGACTTCAGCTCAGGTCACGATCTTGCGGTCCGTGAGTTCTAGCTCCGCGTCGGGCTCTGTGCTGATGGCTCAGAGCCTGGAGCCTGCTTCCGATTCTGTGTCTCCCTCTCTCTGCCCCTCCCCCGTTCATGCTCTGTCTCTCCCTGTCTCAAAAATAAATAAACGTTAAAAAAAACCTGTAACATTAAAAAATATATATAGAATACATTTAAGGCTGTGAAGAAGTATTTTTTTTAAAAAAGATTTCTTAAATGAGAAGCAAAAGGACCAAACATCATGTAAAAGCCTGATACATTTGTCATTAAAATTAACTTGTTATGTCCAACAAAAGTTATCTTGAACGAAGTTAATGATGCAAAATGACAGGAAATGTTTGTGATGCATATAATTGACAAAGGATTAGTGTCCAAAATTCATACAGAACGTCTACAGTTTGATAACAGAATGACAAACAATACAGTGAGAAAGTGAGAAAAAGAAAACCTAACAGAAAATTCATAGAAGAGCAAACTGGAGTGGACTAGAATCAATGAAGAAATATATGAGCACACCAGAATCAGAAAGTGGCAGATTATGTAACATTTTACGACATCAGATTGTCAAAATTAAAATTTTTGTTGGGTAAAATAGGTGAAGGGAATTAAGAGGTACAAACTTCCAATTATAATATAAATAAGTCACAGAAATGAAAAGTACAGCATAGAGAATGCCGTCAATAACACTGTAATAATGCTGTTTGGTGACAGATGGGGACCACATTGACCGTGGTGAGCATGGAGTAACGCACAGAATTGTCAAATTCCTACGTTGTCCACCTGAAATGAATATAACATTGTATGTCAGCTGTATTTCAATTAAAAAAGCCCACCAAGTACCAGGGACTACCTATAGCCACAAGAACTCCCACAGACTCTTTAGGGAAGCATGAGTTGGTACAGCCACTTTGGAGAATAATCTGACCTTATCTTGTAAAGGCTACTCTGGAAGCCAGTAGTTACACCCCTGGGTATGCAGAGCAAAGCGACTCACACGTGTGTGTAAGCGGACAAGGATGTTCACTGTGGATAAAGAAGATGTGTGTGTGTGTGTGTGTGTGTGTGTGTGTGAGAGAGAGAGAGAGAGAGACATACATGCATATGATGGATGGAGTATGACTCAGAATGAAACCTTGCCATTTGCAACAACACGGGTGGAGCTAGAGAGTGTAATGCTAAGCAAGATAAGTCAGTTACAGGAAGACAAACGCCATATGATTTCACACATATGTGGAATTTAAGAAACAAAACAAACAAAGAAAGAGACAAACCAAAAACAGACTCTTAACTGTGGAGAACAAACAGTTACCAGACAGGAGGGAGGTGTGGGGGATGGGTGAAATAGGGGTTGGGGATTAAGAGTGCATTTAGGATGAGCACTGAGTCATGTGTGGAATTGTTGAATCACTATGTTGTACACCTGAAACTTAATATAACGCTGTATGTTAACTATGCTGGAATTACAATAATAACTATTATTATTTTGTTGTTATCATTATTTTTAAATTTATTTTTGTTTCATTTACATCCAAGTCAGTTAGCATCTAGTGCAACAATGATTTCAGGAGTAGATTCCTTAGTGCCCCTTCCCCATTTAGCCCATCCCCCCTCCCACAACCCCTCCGGTAACCCTCTGTTCTCCATATTTAAGAGTCTCTTCTGTTTAATACCCCTCCCTGTTTTTATATTCTTTTTGCTTCCCTTCCCTTATGTTCATCTGTTTTGTATCTTGAAGTCCTCATGTGAGTGAAGTCTTATGATATTTTTTTTCTCTGACTGCCTAATTTCGCTTAGCGTATTACCCTCCAGTTCCATCTATGTAGTTAAAATGGCAAGATTTCATTCTTTTTGATTGCTGAATAATACTCCATTGTATATATATACACATACCACTTTTCTTTATCCATTCATCCATCGTTGGACATTTGGGCTCTTTCCATACTTTGGCTATTGTCAATAGCACTGCTATAAACATTGGGGTGCATGTGCCCCTTCAAAACAGCATACCTGTATCCCTTGGGTAAATACCTAGCAGTGTAATTGCTGGGTTGTAGGGTAGTTCTATTTTTAATTTTTTGAGGAACTTCCACATTGTTTTTCAGTGGCTGCACCAGTAATTATTATTATTATTATTATTATCAACCCAATTAAAAAAAAGAATGTTCACTGCAGCATTGCAATGAAAGCATAAAATGGAAACAACCTAAATGTCCATAAATGGAAGAAAGGGTAAATAAACTGTAGCAAGTTTCTTCAGTGGAGTACTCTACAATAGGCACATAGTTAAACTAAAGCTACCTATGTCCATGTGGATAAATCTTAAGACAGGATGTTGAGTGAAGAAGCAAGTTCATAATGATGTGCTCAGGACAGCAATATTGACAATAAGTTTAAAACTTGAAAACTTGCTATCTATAATTCAGATGCACAAGGATGTACTAATTAATATAAAAATATACATGGGAATGACAAAACCAAAATTATTATTTCTGGGCAAGGAAAGGGGAAATGGGATCAGGAAGAAGTTCTCAGGGACTTCAACCCAGTCTTTATTTTATTTATTTATTTTTTTGTCATAAGCAAAACAAGGGTCTATTAGGTCTTGCCAGAGCTGGGTTCAGGGAACACAGGGATATGCTGTCACTTTCCTTCCATACTTTTCTGTATTTCATCATAATTTCATCATCACGGTCAACTCTGTCCTCTTCCACCTTCTGTTCATTTGTAGACTGTGATATTGTGCGACTGAATTAATTCTGAGTTATAATAAATTGAAAAACCTAAACAAAACAATCAAAATCCTTCTTGTGTGATCTCTTCTCAAATATTCTTTGTCTTGAAAAGACGCAATTGCTATGAAAACCTGTATTGTCCCCTTATTTATGTCACTTCAATCCAGATAATTCTGACCGATCATAAGGGTGAATTTGTAATCTTATGAGAAACTATGTTCTTACTTGGTTCTCTTTTTTGAGAAAAAAAAAATATAGAAGTAAGAGTCTTCCGAGGAAGATGGAAGAGTAGGAGGACCCTAGGCTCACCTTGTCCTAGGGAAACAACTGGAGAACGCTCGCATCGGGGTAAATAACCCAGAAAACGACCTGAAGACTGGCGGAATTAGCCCCATGACTAAATGTAGAGAAGAGGCCACCTCGAAGAGGGTCTTACTATTTAGTGGGCTCTTTATAGATACTGATTAATTGGTTGGGAAGACAAGGTCCAGCAGTAATGTGACACAATTTTAGAAAATTTGGGAAATGGTATCCCTTAAAATCCTCCCCTCCCCCAAAACATCATATCCTCAACTATTCTAGTTCTCACTAGCCTTTTACGCTTGCGTAGGTTTTAATGCAGTTGTGACCAATTTGCACACGTAACTTTGTAGCCTGTGCTATCCTGTTAATATCCCTATGCCTTCTTCCTGCTCTCCCCAACCTTCCTTGATAACATCTAATAGTCCATCATATCTTTCTCCAATTATTTAACCTTTCTCCTACTATGGGACATTTACGTTTCTTTCCATTCCTATTCATAGAAATAAAAACCCATGGCAGAAAACTTTTTGAACATGTATTTTTTGTATCCCGAATTATTTTAGAACTGGGATTGCCAGGTTACGGAGTTCAAACCTTTTCATGAATTGCTTCTCCCAAGGGACCTAGCTGTTTCCGCTGCCCCACAGCAGTGTTTGACAGCACTGAGTGGCTTGCTGTTAGCTCTGGGCTCAAATCAGAACTCTGTCACCATAACCACCAGATCCTGTTAATTACTTTTTTCTAAAAGATTATCCTTACTTACAATCTTTGTGACTGTCACAAGAAGACAGCTGACAAGTGCCTGTTCTGCACTATGTATAAAACTTTCTAAAAGATGATCTGAGACGTGGGGCGCCTGGGTGGCTCAGGCTGTTGGGCAACTGACTTCACCTCGGGTCATGATCTCACGGTTCATGGGTTCAAGCCCCACATCGGGCTCCATGCTGACAGCTCAGAGCCTGGAGCCTGCTTCCGATTCTGTGTCTCCCTTTCTCTGCACCTCCCGTGCTCGTGCCCAGTCTCTCTCTGACTCTCAAAAAATGAATAAATGTTAATAAGTTTTTTTTTTTAAAAAAGATGATCTGAGACAAAAGCATAGAAAATATAGTCAATAATATTGTAATAGTGCTGTATGGAGATGGACGGCGACCACAATTATCATGATGAACACTGAGTAATGTATAGATTTGGAGAATACTATACACCTGAAACTAAGGTCTCTGTATGTCAACTTTAATTAAAAAAGTAAAATAAAATAAAACAATAAAATAAAATGACAATCTGAGACAATGGTATATCAAATGCCATGTATATAATTAGAAACAACTCATATCATAGTTATACCCTTGCATTTGCACATCTTAAAACTATGTTCAAATCTGGGGTGGGGGGGGTGAGGGAGAACATTTTATTTTTTTCATCTAACTTATTATAAATAAACTTCTTGAAAGTTGAGGGTTTTTTTAAATTTTTTTTTAACATTTATTTATTTTTGAGAGAGAGAGAGAGAGACAGAGCATGAATGGGGGAAGGGCAGAGAGAGAGGGAGACACAGAATCGGAAGCAGGCTCCAGGCTCCGAGCCATCAGCCCAGAGCCCGACGCGGGGCTCGAACTCACGGACCGCGAGATCGTGACCTGAGCCGAAGTCGGCCGCTTCACCGACTGAGCCACCCAGGCGCCCCAAGTTGAGTTTTTAATAACACTGTGCTGAGGGCTTCTGCATCTTTCCTTAAGTACAAGAGGAACATATTGAGAGATACCAAAATATGAGAAATAAAATATAAATAAAAATATTGAAAGCTCAATCTGTTCTCAGGGTGATTAATTAAATGGTATTTGATTAAAACTCACAGAGGGGCGCCTGGGTGGCGCAGTCGGTTAAGCGTCCGACTTCAGCCAGGTCACGATCTCGCGGTCCGTGAGTTCGAGCCCCGCCTCAGGCTCTGGGCCGATGGCTCGGAGCCTGGAGCCTGTTTCCGATTCTGTGTCTCCCTCTCTCTCTGCCCCTCCCCCGTTCATGCTCTGTCTCTCTCTGTCCCAAAAATAAATAAAAAACGTTGAAAAAAAAAATTAAAAAAAAAAAAAAAACTCACAGCACATTTTGTTTTTTCTACCAAAGTAGGTTAATTGGGGCATATTTTGGAAGTAATTAAGTGGTGGTAAAACCTGCAGGGACATATGTACAAGGATGTTCTTTGCAGCACTGTAGAAGCAAAAAAAAAAAAAAAAAAACCACCCTCAAAACAGAGTGAAAAGCTGCCTTGGAAACTGGTTGAAGAAGTGTTGTCACATGCATGCTATGAGATACAATGCAGCAAATAAAACATAGGCTTCATCTCTGCCCACTTACTAAATGGGGGAAGCAAGATCTAGAGATTATGTAATAAAAACAATAAAGACAAAAATAATACGTGTGTATATATAATTGTATACGCTCATGTCATTAACATGGATTATCTGTGCATAGGAGGGAAGAGGAGAGAGGGAAGGAGGAGCAAGAAAAGAAAATAAACCCTCCATTCTTATAGGCAATGTGGGCAAGTGTTTAAGTGAAACCCTATGAGTGGACACTAAAAGAAGCAAGAAGATAGGTCACTCAAACAGTGTGAACGGCTCAGTTCAAAACTTCCCCAGAGTGACTCCCTGAGCTAAATCACTTACAGGTCACCCATATTGAAGACTGACATCAAATTCCACTTCTGGGCCACCTGGGTGCACCTGGGCCACCTGGTTGAGCAACGGATTTTGACTTGGGTCCTGATCTCACCGTTCATGAGTTCGAGCCCTGCACCGGGCTCTCTGTTTGTCAGCACAGAACCCACTTCGGATCCTCTGTCCCCCTCTCTGTCTTTGCCTTTTCTCCATTCACGCTCTCTCTCACTAAAATAAATAAAGAAAGAAAGAAGTAAATAAATAAATCATTTAAAAAAATCCCACTTTCTAGCCTCTTTATGTAATTTTATTTTCAGAGAGACAGAGACAGCACAAGTGGGGGAGGGGCAGAGAGAGAAGGAGAGAGAGAGAATCCCAAGCAGGCTCCGTGCTGCCAGCACAGTGCCTGATGCAGGGCTCCAGCTCATGAAACCGTGAGATCATGACTTGAGCTGAGATCAAGAGTCAAGTGCTTAACTGACTGAGCCCCCCAGGTGCCCCTCTAGCCTCTTTATTTAGTTGCACATAAGATAGTACAGTAGACAGCATGGCGTTCTCCAAGATAAATAGATAAAAATAAAACCTTACAGGATGAAGTAGACCCACTGTAGGAGTCAAGAGTTCTCTAAAGAAGCAGAACCAATAGGATAGAGACAGATTTTAAGGAACTGGAGACTGGCAAGTGGCAAGCCCAAGTTCTTCAGGGTAAGCCAACAGGCTGGAGGCCAAAGGAAGAGTTGATGATGCAGCTTCAGCTTGAAAGCGGTCTGGAGGTAGAATTGTTTCTGCCTGGGGGGACCTCAGTCTTTTTCTCTGAAGGCCTTTAATTGATGGGATAAGGCCTTCCTTATAACTGATTGGATATTTTATAATATAAGGCCCACCCACGTTATGGAGGGTAATCTGCTTCACTCAAAGTCTACTGGTTTCAATACTAATCTCACCTAGAAAGCATCCACAGGCCATCCAGAATGGTATTTGACCCAATATCTGGTTATTATGGGTACCTAGCCAAGTTGACATATAAAATAAACTATCACACTGATCAAAACAATATCCTTTCAAAAATATCGGGCCCATTTTACCTACCTATTTATTTATTTATTTATTTTATTATTATTTTTATAATTTAACTTTATTTTTTATTTTTTTTAATTTACATCCAAATTAGTATATAGTGAAGCAATAATTTCAGAAGTAGATTCCTTAATGTCCCTTACCCATTTAGCCCATTTATCTTTTTTAATGTTTATTTATTTTTGAGACAGAGAGAGACAGAGCATGAACGGGGGAGGGTCAGAGAGAGAGGGAGACACAGAATCTGAAGCAGGCTCCAGGCTCTGAGCTGTTAGCACAGAGCCCGACGCGGGGCTCGAACTCACGGACCGTGAGATCATGACCTGAGCCGAAGTCGGATACTTAACTGACGGAGCCACCCAGGCACCCCTCATCTACCATTTTAAAATGAGCTGGACAAGATGACCACATTTTTTTTTTCTCTTGAGTTACATTAGAAAATATAATCAGAGCACAAACACTATTCAGCGTTCTTAAGGTCTTGATCCTTCACCAACGTGGCTGAGCGCGTGTGTTTGTGTGTGTGCGTGTGTGCGTGTGTGTGCATGTACACTTGACCGTGTGTCTATCAGCGAATGTCCTGAGCACGTGACATGGATTTACCTATACTGAAAGCTACCTGCATATGCCTTTTTGTGGGATTAATCCAATTTCTCTGACTTACTCTTCTAGACATTCTCATCTCCCTCCTCACTAGCTCAGACATCCTCTGTGTCTTCAAGACTCAACTCAGATATCCTTGCTTCCCAGAAATTGCCCCCTAACCACCACCACCCTTCCCCGTCTCTCCAAGTCATGCCCCTCACCCCAAGTCTGATGAGGTGCCTCTCTGTGGTGTCCCCACTGTCCCTTCCATCTTCCCTCCCTTACGTATACCTTGCACCTAATACCTGCCACAATGTATTTTAATATCCTCTTTATGCATCTGTTTTACCCCCAGTAGACTAAGTTCCTCGATGGCAGGGGTGATAGCTCATCCACATTGTGTTCCCATGCCTCAGCAGTATTTATTAGAAGACGTCATAACTAAATTCTGCTTTCCTTATGAAGTTTTTCAAAGATTCTTGTCCAGCCCCCTCCAGGCCACTGTTATTGAAGGCACTTGCGCCTCGCACTTTGAGGGACCAGGACAACCTCCTTTAAAGGATGTCTAAGCATTTTTTTTATTTTTTTACTTCTATATGCATTTATTTTATGCATTTATTCCCAGGCCATAGGTTTTTGTTTCTCCAGTTTCTTCCAGGATCTCTTTTTCTTCGGCAACCTCCTCTCCCGGTTTGGGAACTAGCTGCTCTTTCCCAGTAAGGACCATCTCCGCGTGGCAGGAGAGCTCACGTGTGGGTTGAACCGACCACGGGCCCTGTAAGTTCTGCGCCACAGCTTGGGGGCTTTTGTTCACCTGGATGTGCCCAATAACCAGAGAATCTACATCTAAACCCTTAAGTTCAGCATTCTTCTCTGCATGTTTAAGCATGTGCAGTAAAAATTCAGCGCTCTTTTTGGGCCACCAACCCCGTGTCCAGCCCCACGGTTTGGCCTGGGCACACCCACACCTACCAACTCCACCACTGCAGTGACACGGAATGGCACACGCTGTGTCTACAAAGTGACATCTTTTAGATACTTGGTGGCTTTTTGGATATGCATACCCTCGATGGCCCTAGCAGTTTCACGTGTGTTCTTAAAGTGAACACAGGGGCACCCGGGTGGCTCAGTCAGTTAAGTGTCCAACTTCGGCTCAGCTCATGATCTCACGGTTTGTGGGTTTGAGCCCCACGTCGGGCTCTGTGCTGACCGCTCAGAGCCTGGAGCCTGCTTCGGATTCTATCTCTCTCTCTCTCTCTCTGCCCTTCCCCAGCTCACACTCTTTCTCTGTCTCTCAAAAATGAGTAAAAACATTAAAAAAAAGTTAAAGTGAACACAGAGATTTGAACCTCTTGATTTGCATGATGGTGTAGGGTTTTCTGGGTCAAGGGAATAGCGAGCAAACCATTTTCAGAGACCGCCTCTCGCCACTTAGGGGAAGAGCTGTCCAAGCATCTTAAAGGCACGGCTGCCGCCAGTGTTCTTTATACATTATGAATGTTTACAAAGCAGAATAAGGACTGGGCAGTCTTGTGAGGGAGGGGCTGCTGTGCCATTTTGATTAAAGTGAAGATTGATGTCCCCAGGGCAGACCTTAATGAGGCCTTCAGTGCTCTCATAAAATTTCCACCTAAAATAAGCATTTTGGGGATGACTGGCCCAGCTCTTAACAACCCCTCCCCTTTTTCTTGGAACTGCCCCGGATCTCCCAGGGCAGGCTGCTGGCAGTCACATTTAGACTGTGGGACAGCACAGGATGGGACCGGGGAAGACCGCCTGTCCCTGGGACAATCAGATTCTCCCTGACTGGCACAGAGAACTCCAGCGAGCCAGTCTCCGCCTGGAGCTGAAACTCAGAAGCCATGTTCTCTACCACGAATGGAAGAGATAGAGAATGTTTGTCACCAGTGATGAAGACCGAAACCGAGGCGAGGGATGGAGGGAAAGAACGTCTGGAGTCTTCCACGGATCTCCACAGGTGGCTCCGTTCCCACTCTGGAGTTTCATGAGACACCCCTAGAGTGTTTTGGCAAAGTTCCCCTTTCCAGGTTGGCCTCACTCAACTGGATTCTGTTCCTCACAACTAAAAGAGTGCCAAGAAGAGCAAGAACGGAAGGTTCCAGGCGTCCCGCCCTAACTGTCCCAAAGAGCTGCTCACACCATCCTCGCTCTTTCTCTCCTGAGCAACCGGACAGGGAAGGGAGAAGAGGCAGAGACCAACAGGAGCCTGCTTGATATCTGAGCTTCGCTGGATGTGTCCCTGCAACCTCATCATGCTTCAGCTTTTCTCTCACCTGTGCAGCAAAGATGTTTGCTGAACCTTCTCCACAGAAGTGCTCTGAGGCTTAAGTAATAAATGTGTGCTCTGCAGGTTGAATTTCTCAGATTAAAAACAAAAAAAAAAATGGCACATGATACTCAGTAATACTTGGAAATCTACCATCCAGGGAAATATATTTTCTAGTGACATTTTCCCTGAGCACTTGGAATGCTCGGCTGTGTATTAGACCTAAATATAAACTACAAATCTTAGGCAAATCTATCTACAAATCTATCTACAATCTATCTACAAATCTATCTGTGTGACCCCCTTGACCTACAATTTCCCCACTGGAGAAATCAAGATTTGACACTTGCCATAAATTCCGAATCACCCACGATAATATCGGCGGCGGGGGGCAGGGGGGGGGGAATGAATAAATACGATTTACATATTTTCCACAGCCTTTGTTTGGGGCAGAATCGTAGATCTCCTTTCGCAAATCCTAATTTCAGTTTCCCTTCTTCTTCCAGGAAGAGCAGGAAAGAAAGAAAAGCCTCTGCTTTAAGAGAAGGGAATAGCTTGATGTATGAGCAGCCCACAGGCAAGATAAGCCTACAAGAATTCATAGTCGCTGCTGTCCAGTAGTTGTATGACCCAGGAGTGTGAGAACCAACCAGGACAAGGCTTGGAAAGGCTTTCAGTGAAAAAGACCATTAGAAGCAGAGTTCCCATGAAGCTACTGAGACTGGAGGTGCTGGGAGTGGAAGAAGGTTCCCGAAGGGGAAGGGGAGCCAGGTGATAATCAGAAACAGCGTACAGGCATTTCTGGCCTTGCAGAAGAAAGGGCCCTGGTGCTCCTGGACCCAGCAATTTGTTGGGATTTCTTTTTTCATGTTTATTTATTTTTGAGAGAGAGAGACAGAGCACGAGCTAGGAAGGGGCAGAGAGAGAGGGAGACACAGAATCCCAAGCAGGCTCCAGGCTCTGAGCTGTCAGCACAGAGCCTGACAGAGGACTCAAACTCACAAACCATGAGATCATGACTTGAGCCGAAATCAAGAGTTAGACCCTTAACCAACTGAGCCACCCGGGGGCATCCTGCGATTTCTTTCTTTCTTTTTTCTTTTTTTTTTTTTTTTTACCTTCTAAGAAAACACTTGAGTTCTTGACTTTATATCTGTGAGTCATTTTTCTGAATGAGGGCACCCCGGATTGTATAAACTCAGGACCCACAAATTGCAGACATGCACTGATATTAGGACTTGCTATAAACAAAGTTGTAAAGTCCTTCTTCCACCCCTCCCGCCTGCCCCTCTCCAGCCCACTGTCCTGGTTTCTAACTGCCTAGACCTTACCAGGACCAAGCTCAGCCCTGCCTCCTCAGTACCCCACCATCCTTTTCCATCTTCCTCCTCAAAACCAATCTGGCTGGCTCAGTTGGCAGCGCATGTGACTCTTGATCTGGGGTCATGAGTTCAAACCACGTTGGGTGTAGAGATTACTTAAAAAAGAAAAAGCTTAAAAAAAGAAAGAAAGAAAGAAAGAAACCCAAATCAGCCTGTCCAGTTCTCTTAGGACCATGCTGCCCGACTCACCTCTTTCCAAGGTGACAATTAATTATCTAACAGATGAGAGCTCTACTGAGGGATCACAGCCTGAACATTGATTGGAATCATGGGTTAGAGTGAAGATACAGAACCTTAACCCAAATGAATGGACTTAAATTAAATTTAAAAAATAACTTTTATCATTTATTTCCTATTACAAAAATGGCATATTTGAGAAATTTTAGAAAATACAGAGAAGCCCAAAGAACACTATAAATATTACCCTGTAAGAAAAAAACACCCAAAATTCTATTACCCCTTGCTAATCTCCCTGAACATGTTCATCTAGGTTGCTCTTTTCTAAACATATATAGATATATATTATATGATTTCTACAAACATGGAAGAATCAGAATGTAATATTATTTTTAAATCTGGCTTTTTCACTTAACAATATAGTGTGAACATTTTCCCCTATCATTTAATACTTGTTTACAGAACCATTTAAAATTTTTTTTAGGGGCGCCTGGGAGGCGCAGTCGGTTAAGCGTCCGACTTCAGCCAGGTCACGATCTCGCGGTCCGTGAGTTCGAGCCCCGCATCAGGCTCTGGGCTGATGGCTCGGAGCCTGGAGCCTGTTTCCGATTCTGTGTCTCCCTCTCTCTCTGCCCCTCCCCCGTTCATGCTCTGTCTCTCTCTGTCCCAAAAATAAATAAAAAACGTTGAAAAAAAAATTAATAAAAAAAATATTTTTTTTTTTAATTTTTAAATGTTTATTTATTTTAGAGAGAGACAGAGCACGAGCGGAGGAGGGCAGAGAGAGAAGGAGACACAGAATCTGAAGCAGGCTCCAGGATGTTAGCAGAGAGCCGGATGCAGGGCTTGAACTCACAAACTGGGAGACCATGACCTGAGCTGAAGTCAGACACTTAACCGAGTGAGCCACCCAGGCGCCCCTATAGGATTGTTTTAAATGGCTGCATAAAACTGCACACAAGGATCAGCTAAATCTTGGGATAACCCAGATGAAATGGGCAAATTCCTAGAAAAACACAAACTACCAAAATTGACTCAAGAAGAAACAAAATATCTGAAAAAACCTGTAACAAGTAAAGATATTAAATTAGTAATAATATTTAAAAAAAAAAAAGACAACTTCCCACAGAGAAAACCACAGGCCCAGAATAATCTACTGGTTAAATCCACCAAATATTTACGGAATTAACACCTACCCCAATGTTTATAGCAGCACTCTCAACAATAGCCAAATTATGGAAAGAGCCTAAATGTCCATCAACTGATGAATGGATAAAGAAATTGTGGTTTATATACACAATGGAGTACTACATGGCAATGAGAAAGAACGAAATATGGCCCTTTGTAGCAACGTGGATGGAACTGGAGAGTGTGATGCTAAGTGAAATAAGCCATACAGAGAAAGACAGATACCATATGGTTTCACTCTTATGTGGATCCTGAGAAACTTAACAGAAACCCATGGAGGAGGGGAAGGAAAAAAAAAAAAAAAAGAGGTTAGAGTGGGAGAGAGCCAAAGCATAAGAGACTCTTAAAAACTGAGAACAAACTGAGGGTTGATGGGGGGTGGGAGGGAGGGGAGGGTGGGTGATGGGTATTGAGGAGGGCACCTTTTGGGATGAGCACTGGGTGTTGTATGGAAACCAATTTGACAATAAATTTCATATATTGAAAAAAAAAAGAATTAACACCAATCGGTCTCAAACTCTTTCAAAAAATTAAAGAAGAGGGAACGCTTCCTAACTCATTCTATGAGGCCAGCATGACCCCGATACCAAAGCCAAAGACATGCCCCCCAAAATAAAGGAAATTATAGACCAGTGTCACTTATGACTAAAGATGCAAAATCCTTAACACAAATTAGCAAATCCAATCCAACAGCGTTGAAAGGATTATTGACCATAACCAAGAGGGATTTATCCCAGGAATGCAAGGGAGGCCCAACGTAAGAAAATTAATCAATGTAACCCATCACATTAATAAAACAAAGAGGAAAAACCCACACAATGATCTCAGTTAACACAGAAAAAGACTTTTGACAATATCCAACCTTCTTTATGGTAAAGACTCTCAGAACACAATGGATGGATGGATGGATGGATGGATGGATGGATAGATGATAGGTATATAGACAGAGAGAGAGAGAGATAGATGATAGGCTGACTGTTACCAAGTATTGGCAAAGATGTGAATAAATCTTTATGCACTGTTCGTGGATGTGTAAATTGGTATACTCACTTTAGAAACCTGTTTTGTGGCATCTAGTAAAATTGAATATATGCAGGCGTTAGGACCCAATAATTCCATTTCTAGATATACACAAGAGAAAATGGACATATATGCACCAAAAGATGTGTACAGGAATGTCTGCAGCATTTTTTTTGTCACAGCCCCAGACGGGGAGAAAATGTTTATTGGCAGAGTGGAAAAAACAAAGAGCAGCAAATCCCTGTGATGAAATAACGTCTGGCAATGAAAATGAGCCGGCTGCAGCATAGATGGATCTCACAAACGTAAAGCTGAACAGGAGAAGCCCAATACACAAAAGCTACACACCGCGCCACCCCATTTGTAGAAATTTCAAAGCCAGGCAAAGCTCTCTATGGTTGGAAAGAGCAGAGTGGTTCCCTTTGGAGTGAGGGATTAGTGACTACCAGTGACTATCCACGTTCTCAGGCCTGGAGAAACCCACTGGCCACTCCTCAAAACTCAGAGATCCTACTACACACTGGGCTTTAGCTCCTCATCCCGAGTCCACAGCCATCAGCATGCCCCAACGCCCACCTGCAAAGGCAGATAAAGGGCTTGAGTCCTCCCGTACCTTTTCTTTCCTTGGGCCCTAAGCACTTTGAATGTCTACCCTCTTTCCTCTCAAAATCTGCCTCCTCCAATCCTAAAACCACATAGGATTTCTCCCCAAACCATCTGAACATTTGGCCCACGTGCCTGAGAAAGCTTCCCACCTCATTAAAATAAGGAGGGGGAGATTCTCACAGAACCCACACCCCATCACCTAAAAAGAATCATCCTGCCCTTGAATCCCACCTTGGCAACTTACTAGCTGGAGTAATGGCCTTGGGTAAATCCCTTAACCTTTCTGAGGTTAAGCATTGAAAGTAATACCTGCGTTTCAGGTTTGTTTCAAGGATAAGAGAGAAAATGTGTAAACACCAAACACAAAGATTGGCACTTTGCTCAATGATTTCATTTTTGCTAAAAAGCAACGGCGGAAGCAGAAAGCACACCCTTTCTAAGCCCTGGGCTTATCCTGGGTTTAGGTGCGAACTCCCTATGGGAAAAGTAGCCCATGCCAGAGCGAGGCCATGAACCCAGAGTGCAGAAAGGAAATGTAGGTGCCATCTGGCCAATTTCCAAGTAAAGCAGGACCCTCTGCTAAGCCCACCGCAGGGACCACCTGCTTCCATTGTGGTCACCGCAAGAAACTCACCCTTCTGCAACGCAGGCCAATCAGCTTTATTCACGCTTACCAATTCTTTCAACAGACATTTATGGACTACCTGGTAAAAGCCAGATGCCGTGCCAGGTGTCGAAGATGCTTTGATGAGCAACACAGGTGCCAATCCTGTGCTGTTGATGCTTGGGACCTAGTGGGGCAAAGAGTTCTCCCTTTTAGGGGCACGTGGGTGGCTCAGTCTGTTAAGCATCTGACTTGATTTTGGTTCAGGTCATGATCTCACGGTCGTGAGGTGAAGCCCCATGCTGGGCTCCAAGCTGGGCGTTGAAGAGACAGAACATTTCCTGTTTGGTGGGCACTGTGCATCCTCTGGGTTCTCTGGGGACAGCCAGGTGTCTAAAGTTGGCCTTTCCTTTCATGAGTGTGGTTCTGTAGTTTCTTCGGGGATTGGCCCCCTACCCGCCCCCCATCATGGAGGGACTCTCATCTGCCATTCTCTTGGTCAAGCAACCCTGCTGTCTTTGTTCCTCCAGCAGACCAACCAGATGGGACCTAGCATGACTCCATCGGAGGCTGCTTGGGTTCTGGGCCCAGAGCTGGTGTGAGCAAAACACTCCTTTGCCCTGTGTGCCCCTCTCATCCCGGCTGGCCAGCCTCCCCTTTCTCCTTCCCCATAGATTTCTCAGATGGGAATCAGACCCCAGCCCACCACCGTCCCCAGACTGCAGGAGCATAAATTAAGTTTCTGAATAGCCCTTCTCTCTGGACGTAAGGAAATTTCACAGCAGCATACTGAGGTGGACGGGCAGTGGGAGCTTTCGCCAAAGCTGGGTCAGTGAGGAGGCGCAGTAGTGGTAGAGAATTTAAAAATCATAACAAAACCGAGGCACCTGGGGGCTCAGTCGGTTAAGCGTCCGACTTGGGCTCAGGTCGTGATCTCACAGGTCATGAGTTCGAGCCCCGTGTCGGGTTCTGTGCTGATGGCTTGGAGCCTGGAGCCTGCTTCGGATTCTGTGTCTCCCTCTCTCTCTGCCCCTCCCCCTCTTGTACTCTGTCTGTCTCTCTCAAAAATAAATAAGAACATTAAAAAAAATTTTTTTTAATCATAATAAAACCAACCAAACGTTGGTCCAATTTTTATTACCAACGGGGTAATAAGGGGGCTGTTGGGGGCCCCCTACAGCTCACTCTAAAACTCCTCTCCACCAGTGTGACCTTTTTAGTACCCCCGACCCGGGTGAGGGCATTAAGAGCCAACGAGCCAGTGTGATGATATCACACTTGAAAATGAACATCTGGGACTGGCCCCTCACTGTGACCTGTATCTTGATGTATCACTTTAAACTTCCCACTTACCAGACTGTCACCCGCACGTCAAGCTGGAGTCCCCCTTCCTGGTTCTCCTACTCCCATCCTGGAGATAATACTACCTCTTGGGGGGCAGGAACATTCGGAGTGAGTTAAGAGACAAAGCACCGGGCTGAGAGTTGGCACACAGCAGTTCCCCCCCGCCCCCAACACTCCAAGCCCCGCCCCACACCGCCTGCCCCCAGGGACTCAGAAGAACGCTGGCAGAGTGGCCTCTTTCACACCTGTGCTCTGGTTTCCCCCAGAGTGTCACCTGTCCACCCATCTGTGCTAAGCACGTCCTTCCACTTTTCTCCTCGACCTGGAGGCTACGTGGTTAACTTTGCCGGCACCTTTTTTCAGTAACACCTACAATTGAACCATTAAACTCCACCCTGTCGTGTTTCACTTAGGGAGAAGAACCGAGAGACTAGGTGACTTCCCAGGGCTGCACAGCCCTTACATGGTAGAATGGAACACGGAGTGGAGCTCTCCTGTCCCTCCACTCACTGCCTGTCTTGTGTCATCATGCTACCACCAAATAAGCCCACCTGTGGTTTCTTAGCAAAGAAAACTGTGAAGTCTGCCTTCTGCCTTTGTGCTCCCTGAAATCCCAACACACTTTGGCGAAATGATCTGCAGCGAAGTCCTTAGGTTCTATTACAGCGGTCATCCAAATATCACGCATTTCAATTCAGGTTGATTTTACATTGCA